>NC_136072.1:1038785830-1040159990 GCF_964261635.1 Lissotriton helveticus
AAGCATTTGCAAGAACAAAAAAGCTGGTTTCGCTTGCATGAAAGCTTTCTCTTTCAACAATGGTACCAAATACTTCTGCCTTGGAACGTTATAAAAGGGGCAGAACAGCATAAGGTGCATGTTATCTTGAATGGAAAAATTATCGCATTTGCATACAGGTGCGTCCTCAGGCTTAAACCAGCCCTGTCTGTCACAGAGTACCAAATAAATCTGGTTAAATCGGAACTTAACCAGGAGCCACCTGTGAAACGGGATATTAACTAGGGCAAGATACGGTTGGATGGCTGTGCAGGTAATTGTCATATAATGTGCTCTAACCGTAGGTTTTGTTAACTGGAGTTGCTCTCTCTCCAAGATCTTCGGCTTGTAAAAGTTTTCCTTGACCCAAGCTAAATCTGCTTTTTTCAGATCCAACGGAGAGGAGAAAATCTCCGGGCGTCCAAGTTCTACTGAGCACTTATTATTATGACAGCCAAGCAATGTCTTTGTTTATCAAGTTTTAAACAATCCATCAGAATTTTGTGGTTAAGACCGAAGTTATTGATCCAGACCCTAATCCACAAAAGAATGGGTGCCATGGAGAGGATATCAGTAATATACCCTACTCCAAGCTCCTGATGGACAGAAAAAGTGGCTGTCGACAGAGGGAGTCCTAACACAGAACAAAAAAACGTATTAACCTGTTTGAATGGTTTCAATTTTTACATAGCCCCATAGTCCAGCTCCGTACCTAGCTATAGCCAGTGATTTCGCCCTGTACAAAGCTAATAATGCACCACTTGGCTTCCCTCCAAGTCTCCTTGAGAAGCTCAAGATGGCGTTAACAGAGCTCCTCACGGCTTTGGTTTTTGCTGTTATCTGAGGAGACCAACTGCCCTTGTTATCAAAAATTATGCCGAGGTAGGTGAAAACTTTAACATTAGTGATCACTTCCCCCTTACAGTGAAAAGGTTTAGTATTATTTTTGGCAGCCCCATAAACCATAACGTGGGATTTAGAGTTATTAACCACAAGGTCAAGAGAAGACATAAAATCACTAAATGTATCTAAGAGTCTCTGGAGGCCAAGATGTGTCCTAGCTATTAAGGCGGCATCATCCGCGTACAGGAGCACTGGAATATGAGTGTGTCCTGCACGCGGTGTGTCCACAGAAGCAGCCAAAAGGTTCTTTTCCAGAGAATTTATATACAAAGTGAACAGCATAGGGGCGAGGATGCAGCCTTGCCGCACACCCCTGCCTGATTTAAACCAAGCTGTACGATGTCCCTCTTGATCCATTCTGATGGAAGCCTTTAAATCCTTGTGCGGTTCAGCCAAAAAGTGGACCAGAGGGGGATCCAATCCCATTTTTAACAGCATGGCCCACAGCTTCGCTCTATTTACTAAGTCAAATGCTGTGGATAGATCCATGTAAGCAACAAAGATTGCCCCCTTTTTTGCCTTTGTATACTTAGAGATTATCATATGCAAATTTAGACATTGGTCCTCTGTCCCTCTTCCTGTCCGAAAACCATACTGGGCGTTGGACAAAATATCATTTTCTAATGTCCATTTATTAATTTTAGCCAAACGTACTTTACCCAGGATCTTCATAGAAGAATCCAACAAGGAAATAGGGCGGTAGCATTTGGGGTCACTTCTTAGTCCTTTTTTAAAAATTGGGACAATGATTGAACATGTCCAGGTATTAGGGAAACCCCCTACAAGTACATGATTAAACACATTCCTTAATATCGTAGCCCACATATCCTGATTTGATTTATAAAAATCTAGAGGAACCCCATCGGGTCCCGGGGCTTTACTCTTGGCGGAACCAATTATCGCGGTCTTAACTTCAATTTCATTAAAATCTAGATTGGGTAGCATGTCAGAATAACAGGGTATATGGAATGTTTCATAGGCTTGATTGCTCCCATAGATGGCTGAGAAATGATTAAGCCACTCTAATTCTGGTATATTTGCCTCAAGGTCTAAATTACATGATTGGGCAAATAAAGGGTTATTTATTATAGACCAGAATTTGGAACTGTGTTTAAGGGTGGTTGAGTCCATTAAAGCGTCCCAGGCTTCTTCCTTTACTGCTTTTTTACGTATTTTTACCGCCTCAGCATATTTTTCTCAGCTGCGCTACCACTAGCTTATTTCTGGGGGAATGTTTAAGCGCTGCCATCAGTGCAGAGTGAGCTTTCGAACAAGCATGGTCGAACCAACCAGAGACTGGGGCAGGTCCCCTCTTTGGGCTAAGTGTAAGCTCTTCTTCCACCTTAGAGCAGATCGCCTCGAAGGCGGCGACTATCTCTTTACCCCCCTTTTCAGGGTCTCTACAAATCTGAAGTTCAACCATCATGTCTTGTTCGATAAGGTTTAAAAAGTCCTTTGGGCAAACCTTACACCATTTTAATTGCCTCCCTTGGTCTTTGCTCTTAACATTCTTCACAGAAGTGACCAACAAATCCCCTTTGAGCAGTCCAAGCGACCCATCCAGAGTTAAACACACCGGGTTGTGGTCACAAAATCCACTTTCAATAGCATTGTAAAAATGAACATAATGGAGGAGTCCTGGGGATAGAAAAATGTAATCAATAATAGATTCACTACCCCTCGCATTATATGTGGCCACACGATCATTCGAATCAGAAAAACCCGGTTCATATAGTTCTCTTCCAGGGGATCCTCATCAATAGTCATAAGCATTAGAATATTCCCGCCCATGCGCGGGACCCCGGAAACAATATATTATGTGCCCCACATATATATAGACATATATATATAAATATATATATATATATATATATATAAAAATAAGCAATTGCAGCCAAATAAAACAGAGCTGTAATATGCTGTGAAGAATTTCCACCATACAGTGTATTTTGCATTAGAAACATGAGAAACAACACCAATGCTTGTTTAGAAACTGTTTTAATGCTTAAAAAACAGTAGAAATTCTCATAACACACTGTAAACATATACAGCTCCCAGGCTGCATTGCAAATCCCCAGTCTAAAAAGACTGAAAAGCTAACCTGTAGCTGAATGTACTAAAACTGACGCTGTGCCTTTAAGGCACCTCTGCCCCTAGCTTCCCATCATGCCTCAGGGGTTACAGTTAGGTCAGTTCTTTCCGGCTCCTTCAGGAAGGACCCTGGATACTCAGCTCCACATTTTTCTGCCTTTTTCAGTCAGAAAATCTTCAAAAGAACAATTTTTTGATTTACTTTGACTTTTCAAATCAGAGTCAAGTAAATAACTGCTTAGCAGTCAATTTTTTGTGAGGTTTTCCTGTCAGGATGCCCTCATTATTTGATGATTGCCCTTCTTGTGGCCACAAGAAGGCAAAAACGGACTCTCATGAGGTCTGTATTTTATGCTTGCCAGAGGATCATGATCCTAAAGACTGTTCCCATTGTAAAAATCTGTCTGACAGAACTCTTAAAGACAGAGAGAGGAACAGGCTCTATGGTCTGGCCCAGAGATCCATGAGAGGAAGATCTACGGAGAGGAAGAGTTCAAAGAGACCCAGAACTCCCTCCAAAGGCAAGTCAGAGCGTCCATCAACCTCAGCACCGGGCTCGGCGCTGAAAAAACATCTGATGGACAGTTCGAGAGAAAAAGCTCCGTCGACGTCGAGATCGGCGTCGATGAGGAAATCGTCGTCGAAAAGAAGTTCGCCGTCGTCGAAGAAGGCTCCGCCGTCGTCAACTAGGCGACGATCGGTGTCGAGAGAAGCCACGAGATCGCCGTCGACGAGAAGATCGACGTCAGGACATAAGTCAACTCCGCCGCCGTCAACCAGGCGACGGTCGGCGTCGAGAGACAGGTCACACTCGACATCGACAGGCTTCGAAGAGTGTGACACCTCCGCCGACTTCTCCACGGAGGCGCTCGGCGTCGAGGAGCAAGAGCCCCCTCGGACGATCGTCGTCGAGGAAGGGATCATCGAAGGCACGTCGGCGCTCGATGTCGAGGATGTCCGATCCTCCGCCGTCGCCACATGCCAGGTCGAGATTGCCAGCTCCGTCGACGGCAGGGCAACGCCGTTCGACGTCGAGACCTTCGTCGACGGCAGGGCAACGCCGTTCGACGTCGAGGGAGAAGACTCCGCCGTCGGCACATCATCGACGTCGAGGGACCACAGGTCAACGTCGAAGCATTCAACGCCGAAGGTTGTCACCCCGTCGACGCCGCAGAGGCGTTCGACGTCGAGGGAAAGGCTTTTGAGACGTCCTCCAACACCGGTGAGACGGAGATCTCCTTCGGTGCCTTCGACAGTCCTAGTGACACAATCTGCTTCACTCCATTCCTCCTCAAGTGCCTCGGGTTCAACGGGGTCATCTTCTAGGAGTAGGAGTCCGGTACAAAAGAGTCCCCAGCGGGGGTACACTTCACATATAAGACTCTCGCCAAGATGGTATGCTCCTTTGAGTAATTGGAGGGATTCTAAGGCACCAGAGAGACTTCAAAGGTACTTGAGTCCAGTCCACAGGTCCCCTCTTCAGCAAGCAGAAGAGGCAGATGGACAGAGTCCTGCCATTCACCGATCACGCTCACGAGAGAGAGGAGCGGACAGGTCGCATGCCCCTAGGGTCTCCCGATCGCCAAGGAGGGAGCAACCCAGATCTCGAACACCGAGAAAGGAGGTACGGACTGAGAGATCGAGATCTCCAGTACATCAGAAGGTATCACGTTCTCCTCGAAGGGAGGAACGACCTAGGAGATCACCGGTGAGGAAGGAGCATTTTCACCACAGGAGAAGGACTCCATCATCCTCCCCTCCATCTTCACCTGGATCTTCTAAAAGGGATTACTCTCCAACGCTGGCAGACAGCCCTCGCTCAAGAGCTTCCCCTCTTGACGACGTCAACACATATCTGGACGTCTTGCAAAGGGGTGCTCACAAACTGAATATAGAGATGACCACTCCAGAGGTGTCCACTACTGTGATTTTTGAGACCCTTCATCACAAATCATATACACGGCCGTTGCTCCCATTAGTTCCAGGAATAATGGACCCAATCAAAGAGGTTTTCCTCACGCCAGCAACGATCAGGGCAGTACCGGCACGTATCCAGAAAAAATATAGGCCGGCCGACTCAGATCCTATCTTTGTTAAAGGTGAGCCTGCGGCGGACTCAGTTATTGTAGCCTCAGCTAAGAAGAATCACACAGTCGCTCCTTCTTCGTCAGTTCCTCCTGACAAAGACAGCAAGACGCAAGATTCTTGGGGACGCAAGGTATGCAGCACAGCAGCTTCATCCCTGAAAGTCTCTAGTGCATCAGCCCTTCTGGGAAGGTACGATAGGGCCCTATGGGACTCCATGGAACGATTCAAAGGGAAATTGCCCAAGGAGGACCAGAAGGACTTTGAGGAGACAGTGACTGAGGGCTGTTTGGTGGCAAACCAAATGATTAGTTCATCAGCAGATAACGCCCTTCTAGCTGGACATAACTACTCACATGGGATATGTGCGAGGAGATCCTCTTGGCTGCGTTTAACTGGGCTCAAACCAGATGCACAGCAGCGCATCCTCAATCTGCCTTTTTCCGGATCTTCACTCTTCGGGGAGCATGCCGATCAGGAAATGGCCCGTATGAAGACTTAGTTAGACACAGTAAAGGCAGTAGGTCTGGAAAAACAGAAAGCACCGTTCAAACGACGCTTCAAGACCAACAAAAACCGGGGAGGCCAACAGAGGGTTCAAACCCCTCAATGGTCTCAAAACAAGCCACAAGGAAAGCCACAATACAGAGGTGGAAGGTCGAGCAGAGGTAGAGGCGGACATCATCAGTCCTCTACCACACCTAGAGGAGGCAAGGCCTGAGCAGTGGCTTCCTCTGACAGTTACCCACTCCAGTGGGAGGAAGTGCTGCACAACATCTGGCAGAGTGGGTCAGCATCACGAAAGATCGGTGGGTGCTGAATATACTGCGCAATGGATATGCGCTACGTTTCAGGAAAAAACCACAACCGACTCCTCCAAAAAAGTCTCGCTCGTACCAACTAGAGCTCCTCAAAAGGGAAGTGAGCGTCCTCTTAAAGAAAAACGCAATCGAAGAGGTACCCCTATCCCAAAGGGGGAAAGGAGTGTACTCAAGATATTTCCTTGTCCCCAAAAAAGACCAAGAAGGAAAATTCAGACCGATTTTGGATCTTCGACTCCTCAACAAAGTGGTGGTCAAAGAGAAGTTTCGCATGTTGGCACTCCACCAAATATGTCCTCATCTACAAATCGGAGATTGGATGTGTTCGGTGGATTTACAAGACGCGTACTTCCACATTCCTATTACACCAGGTCATCGAAAGTACTTGAGGTTCCTGGTAGGGTCCAAACATTACCAGTTCAAAGTGCTTCCTTTCGGACTCAAATCCGCACCAAGGGTCTTCACCAAGTGCATGGCAGTGGTAGCGGCGTGTCTACACAAAAAAGGTCTCTTTGTGTACCCATATCTAGACTGGCTCCTGAAGAGTTCGTCACCTCGTCAAGCCTCCAAAGACTGTCACCTGTGTCTCCAACAGCTACACATGCTCGGCCTCCATGTGAACTCAGAAAAATCGATCCTGCAGCCCACGCAAACTATCCACTATCTGGGAGCAGTTCTAGACACAGTTAGGAAGAGCGTTTCCTTCGCAAGAGAGACTATCTTCCATGGGACAAAAATGCAAAAAGTTACTTCAGGTTCCTCGTCCAAAGGTGCGAGACGTAGCGTCTCTGTTGGGCTCCATGGCGTCCTGCATCTTCCTAATACTGAACGCCAGGTTGAGGATGCGGCCTCTACAAGAGTCTGTGGAGGATCAGTGGGACCAAGCGACTGGAGATTGGGAGGATCGAATCATCCTGTCTCAAGCAGCACTGACCTCAATACAGTGGTGGACTCGCCCTCGGAATGTCCTGCAGGGAGTCCCTTTTCAGCAACCTCTTCCTTCGCTGTCTGTGGTAACGGACGCATCTCTAGAAGGCTGGGGTGCTCACATGGGTCATCTTCAGATTCAGGGTCGCTGGTCGACCAACCTTCAGACATACCACATCAACATGCTGGAGCTTCGAGCAGTTCATCTGGCGCTCAAAGCGTTCTTTCCAGCAATAACAACGGACAAAGTCCTGGTTCAGACGGACAACACTACAACTATGTTCTATCTGAACAAGCAGGGAGGAACTCGATCTCGCCCTCTGTCTCTGGAGGCCCAGACAATCTGGCACTGGCTTCTGGCTCGGGGACTGTCGGTGGTGGCAGTACACCTTCCAGGCGAGCTAAACACAAAAGCAGACGCACTCAGCAGGCACTTCGAAGATCAGCCAGACTGGGTGCTAAACGACAAAGTGGTCGAAGAACTCTTCCGTTGCTGGGGTCGTCCAGACATAGACTTATTTGCGGATGCCAAACGCCAAATGCCACGCCTTCGCGTCCAGGTTCCACCGGCCAGGGACGCAAGGGAACGCTCTCCTGCTGGAGTGGACAGGAATGTTCGCTTATGCTTTTCCCCCTCTGGCACTGATTCCGAAGGTGGTGGCCAAGCTCATCAGATCGAGCATGGACATGATCCTAATTGCTCCGGATTGGCCGCGACAATGGTGGTATCCAGATCTGTTACATCTGTCGCTGTGTCCACACAGACGTCTGCCGTGCAGGCCAGACTTGCTGAGCAAGATGGACGGTAGGATCCTGCATCCCGAACTCCCGTCGCTGAACCTGACTGCATGGCTCCTGAGGTCTTGCAATATGGACACTTAAATCTGCCTCCGGAATGTATGAATATTTTAAGAGCGGCAAAGAGACCTTCCACAAGGACGTCTTATGCGTTCAAGTGGAAAAGATTTTTCATTTGGTGTAAGGACCATGGCTTTGATCCCACCAAAGGACAAGAGGTAGTCCTGCCATACCTCCTATACTTAGCGACATCAGGGTTGAAATACGCTTCTATTAGGGTTCATTTATCCGCCATAGTAGCGTACAGAAAATCACCTACACAAACATCGTTTTTTCAGGTCCCAGTAGTGAAGGATTTCCTTCAGGGATTAAAGAAGGTCTATCCACCTGTGAGAAATCCTTATCCTCCCTGGGAGTTGAACCTGGTTCTCTCCAGACTGATGTCTACACCGTTTGAGCCTATACACAAGGCCTCCTTGCAGCATCTCACTTGGAAGGCGGCCTTCTTGGTGGCAATAACCTCTGCGCGCAGGGTTAGCGAGATACAAGCACTCTGTTGTGGTGAAACACAGTGTAAGGTTCCTTGGTGCAGAGTGGTAATGAGGGCTCACCCATCTTTCCTTCCAAAGGTGGTATCGGATTTTCATATAAATCAAACGATTACCCTTCCTTCTTTCTTTCCTAACCCATCGACCCCAGCTGAGAGGTCGTTGCACTTGTTAGATCTTAAACGGGTGCTAAAGTTTTACCTGGAAAGAACTAAGGACACCAGAAAGACAGACCAACTCTTTGTCAATTATGGTGCAATGAGGACCGGGTTTGCAGCAGCCAAAAGAACCATCTCCAGATGGATTGTCTCTTGTATTAAACTAGCATACCAACTGGCTGGCAAACCTTTGTTGCAATCACCCAAAGCTCATTCCACTAGAGGGAAAGCAGCCACAATAGCTTTTTTGCATGACATTCCTATGTCAGAAATATGCAAGGCTGCGACATGGAAATCAGTCCATACCTTTACAAGGCATTATTGCCTAGAGTCTGATTCCAGAGCGGATTCTCAAGTAGGGCAAGCCTCCTTGAGAAACCTTTTTGGGTAGAGTAAGGCCTATTCTTGGGCCTACGGATATGAATGTTATCTGTTGATTCCTTTGCCCGCAGGGATGAGGTGAGGCTCGCTACTCTATTCTAATGCTTATGACTATTGATGAGGATCCCCTGGAAGAGAAGGATTAGTTACTTACCTGTAATCCTAGTTCTCTTCCAGGGGTATCCTCATCAAAGTCATAAGCAACCCTCCCGCCTCCCCGGGCAAAGGACTTTGTTTATTACATAGGAGATGTTTTTTAACCTGTTATTACCATGGTTTGGTTTTCAGTCTCCGAAAAGAACAACTGACCTAACTGTAACCCCTGAGGCATGATGGGAAGCTAGGGGCAGAGGTGCCTTAAAGGCACAGCGTCAGTTTTAGTACATTCAGCTACAGGTTAGCTTTTCAGTCTTTTTAGACTGGGGATTTGCAATGCAGCCTGGGAGCTGTATATGTTTACAGTGTGTTATGAGAATTTCTACTGTTTTTTAAGCATTAAAACAGTTTCTAAACAAGCATTGGTGTTGTTTCTCATGTTTCTAATGCAAAATACACTGTATGGTGGAAATTCTTCACAGCATATTACAGCTCTGTTGTTTTATTTGGCTGCAATTGCTTATTTTTATATATATATATATATGTGTATGTATATATATATGTGTATGTATATATATATGTGTATGTATATATATGTGTATATATGTATATATATATGTATATATATGTATATATATGTATATATATGTATATATATGTATATATATGTATATATATGTATATATATGTGGGGCACATATAATATATTGTTTCCGGGGTCCCGCGCATGGGCGGGAATATTCTAATGCTTATGACTTTGATGAGGATACCCCTGGAAGAGAACTAGGATTACAGGTAAGTAACTAATCCATCATTTGCAGATAATAGATGTTCCATAGCTGATACCTTCAGATTATGCTCAAAATGGGGGGGGAGTCGTAAGGTCAGGCCCATTAAAGTCTCTGATCTGACAGTGCAAACCGCACAGATGAACATTAAAATCGCCCATTAAAATGATTTGAACAAAAGTGGTTTGTTTTGACATATAATCTGTTAAAAACATACTTAAACTTTCTAAAACAAAATTGTCAACAATGAGTCAATACATAAAGTTAATTAGGTATCAAGTTAATTGAGTGGTTCCTTCCAAAGATATTTATGGAGTCCAATATTTGAATGCTCGTTTTTATTGAAATTAAAAAAACATTCAAATAATATTGGACTCTATATAAATATTTGGAAGTGAGTGTTCTCAATTGACCTTTATGATTATGCATTGACTCATCGCTTGTGTATTGATTTACCCAATCCAACTTGGATCAAGGTTTGAGCTGGTCTTTCATGACTGAGCGCGCATGACGTGGACCTGTCCTCCCGTTCTGAATAGTATTATGAAACCGTACCCAGTAAACTCCAATATTTTGTACGTGTTGGATTGAAGATTTTATTGTAGCAATTGCAGAATATTGTACTACAGCGAAGATGCATGGAAATTTTTAAATGTTGATACTAGTTTATAACCGTAACTATGTTCATGGTACGAGTAGATATACATGCTGTGTGCATACTCCTGCCATCCAGTGTTTGGCTCAGATATGTGCACATTTTTTGCTCCAAGAAGTCTTGAGTCCCAAGGTGTGGGATTGCAATTTTCCTAGGCAATATGCATGGGCATCGGTTCCATAGTTAGACTTTTTTCCTGCCATCTTGTTCAGATGTGTATACAGGAGCTCCAGTTCTATGCCACGCATTCTCGTGGGGACTTCAACACCATCTCTGGGTGGTCCAAACAATTCCACTGTTTGTTGGTCTCCATTGTTGGGTGTTGCTTTGACTCAGTGTCTTGTTCGAACTCTCCACATTGAGTTCTCCGGACCACAGAGTAATCCTGTGTGGCACGTCTTGTGTTCTGCAACAAATGACACTTAACCAAAGGGTACAACACGTTGCCTTGTCCTCTGAAGCTTTTCAGCAACCGGATGCGTCAAATGCTGAAATCGTAGAGGTGTTCTTGTCGGAGGAGGTAGACTGAGTCTGACATCTAAGCTTAAGGGCCCGACTGGATCAGTGCCCGTTGCCAAGGACCACAGTGAGTACTATTCACTTCCATCCTTCAGGGGCACCGGCCTAGAGTTCCCGTGCCTCATCTGATGGCTCTGGGCCAGCACTGCCTTATTGCCAGACCCAGCGCCTTTGTTACCTCTGGTGCCGAAGTCAGATTTGAAGCCTCTTCCCTGAATGTCGTCCACCACTTTAGTGCTGGATCTGAGGACTGCCTCTCAGCTGCATTCTTGTTACACTTCCAAGCCGAAACCCACCTCTGGGTGCTGACCTTCGGCACCATTGTACAACATCAGAGGAGCTCTATCAGCCCATTCTGCAACCGCTTCAGGAATGTCAACGCCAGTCAACAGAGGTGCTACAGTGCCGGGCAGTCTGGATCTAGTTGGGCCTCTCCAGCCACCTGAGCATTCATCCCTCACAAGAGACTGACTTTCAAGGGGGCCCTCCACCCTCCTTAGTAACTAATGCCAAAAAGCCTCTGCGCACTGACCGAGACACCTGTTACTGTCTGGTCCTTCCAGGCCTCCCTCCTACCTCCCCTCTACTGCCCATGAATCCTCTCCCACTATAAGGACCAGGATCTTTGCATTCAGGCAGTGAGGTCAGTCCAGGGTCTCCCTGTGATCCCCAGACTGACCTTTGGGATGACTCTGGTTGATTCCCCTTCCAACCCCAGCCTCTTTCCATCGGGCACGGACCCGGATTTGTGCCCGACTACACCCTCACCACATGAGGTATTCCGGAGGACGAATTTCTTCGTGAACCCCCCCCCCCCCCCTCCCCCCTCCCCCTCTCGGGTCGCTCCAGTACTTGTTGAAGGGTATGCTTAAACCATCTTCAAGGAGCCAGTGAAGCCCAAAGTAGTCATGCCCTGGGTTGACAAAGTTTGGCTTTTCTCCCACAAACGTGCACATGTACATCAGAGTGCAATTGTACCCCCTAAATTCCCTGATAGTTCACACAGCCATGAACAGAGTGAACTCCCAGGGTACAGGGAATGCGCTGCCTTTGGAGCAAGAACATAAATGCAGATGGCAAGCACATCAAGGTGAAATTTTCCACTCAGTGATGCATTGCTAACTATTGGTTTACTTTTCCCGTATGATAAAGCCCACTAAGATCTAATGTTGGATATTATCCAACCGCTTCCAGAACAATACTGCAAACTGGGGCATGGGTTGGTGACTAAGGGTTGGGGGTATAAATCCTCCCAACACTAACATTCGCTGTGCTCTGGATGCAGCAGGCACAGCTGCATGCAGCGAACTAGTCTCCTCCACCATGCATGTCTATGTATCGCAGATTTTAAATTACTTTTTAGAATGTGCCTTTTGATGGAAAGCATCTCTTCGGCCCACTGGTCAATGAGCTGCTCGAGAAAATAAAGGACAGACCGTGCTAAAGCCATGGATGCACTACAGACACCACATACCTGTGACTCTTTTCGCCACCCTCTGAACCGCGGTGCAGCCAAGGCATCTGCAAAGTCAGGCTTAAACCTGCACCAGACAGCAGCAATCCCCTTCACGGTTGCTACAGGGGGAACAATGACCGATGTAGAGGCGAAGGAGCAGCTCCTAAAGTAACCACCACCCCAAAACAGTCACTCTTCTCCTTCTGACCATGCCACACCTGTGGGGTGGCAGGTTGCAGGGGTTCTTGCCCCACTGGGAGGCAATTGCTGCTGACTGGTAGGTTCTAGGCATCCTACAAGAGGGGTACGGTGTAGAACTGCCCCAAAGACCACCCAATATTCCTCCACACACTTTTTATAGAACACCTGGAGGAGCTGCGCCCTCTACTTGCCAGTTTTGGGAGGGAAAGGGGTGCGGCATAGAGCCGGTGCTGCTGCAACATTGCAGAAAAGAGGTACACGCCCTGTACTTTCTGATGTTTTTCAAAAAAAGATGGCTCTCGAACTCCTACTCAACCTCTGGCCCCTCAAGTTTATCCTTTCAGAACATTTTCACATGGTCAGACTTCAGGATGTCACCTTTTGCAGCAAGGAGGCTTTGATTGCCCTAAACTTAAAAGGACCCTATACTTCCATATTCCCATCCACCCTGCTCATCTAAGATTCCTGCGTTTTGTGGTGTGTGCAACATTATCAGTTCAAAGTGCTGCCCTTTGGCGTCGCAACAGACTCCAGGGTATTTACCAAGTGTTTAGCCTTGGTAGCAACGCACCTTCAACTGGATGGCAACATTTTAAGTTACTAAACTTATATATAATCTATTTAGTTGTAGGTCTTTCAGGCAGCCCACGTCATCCAGTATTCTGCTGGTAATGTCTTTAACATTTTTCTTCTGCCCCTGTACAGCATGGTCTAGTGGAAGTCCCACTTTAGGCTTTGGTTTACCACACTGCAAACGCATTCTGAATTTTTCACAAGGAGCATATCCACACCCAAAATTGAAGCCCCTTTATTGCCAGAGGCTACTATGCCAATGTGCTTTGAGAAATATTTTACTTGACATTTTTTTAGATCTGTGAGGGCCTAACAGTTCTCCCAACAATTACATTCTTTCAGATGCGATAACGAAACAAACGGTGACAAAGCTGAGAGGCTGGCAGCTAATGCCAGATCTATTGGCTTTGCTAATGCTGGTTTATCCATGTTGGCTGGTATAAGTTGGCCATATTCCTCTCCTAGGTTTATCCTAATTAACCTGTTTGTAGCATGTGCTGTTGTAGAGACAAATGCTCTGCATACTCCTGCCATATCGTTTTGGGTGCAGATGTTAAAGTAGGTTGTTTGGATCTCACATTATACCATCGTCCAGGCAGGAGAAAGTGGATCCATTGTCTTAAGGCTTCAGAACATAGTTTGTGTTGGCTCTTTAAAATCCAGCTTTCCTACTCCTTTCCAGACCAAGCTTATGTGCAAAGTGATGACACTCACAGCAAGTAGTGGTGGCTCAAAGCAGAAGTACCCACAACGTTGGTAGAATGAACTGTGAGCTCCCTGCTCCTGGTTTTCTCCTCACCTTCCTGAAGCAGTAATCCAAGATGGGCAGACCCTGCCTATCAATTTCCTTACCTTGAAAAAGAAGCTGTAATCTGCTCTGCAACCCTACCATATAGCAAATGGCAGGGTTTAAGACACCTAATCAGACGTCCTATGCATACAAGAACTTCATGGAATTTCTAAAGGTATCCCTATGTCCACCCTTTAATGTCCATCTCCAGCCACGGGTATGTAGGCAATACACTTCATCGGTCTTTGGTAAGCAGTTCTAGCCTCCATATTCTGCCATGCCAGTGGATTCCAAAATGTATCCCACTTGCCTCAGTACTCTGATTCACACAATACTTTCTCTGCCAGCATCTGTGTGGGGGTATGTGAAGCATTACCCCTAGTTGCCAGTCAGTGAACAATCTTATTTTTAAGTTGATTGAAGTTTTCCTCTGCCGCCCTCCACAAGATGTGGAAGTGGTGGACAAATCTGAGCTGCTCAGGCTTCCCTGCTGGGTCGTCATGCCAAGTGCTTGCCTCCCAGAGTTTGACTCTATGACCTCGGAACATCTGGTAGGTTGGTAGTGTAGGATCACAATGGCAGTTGTGATACAGCTGCCGATGAGGCCTGAGATGTTGCTCTCCACCTTCTGCTGGCAATGGTGTCGCGGGATGGAGTACTCTACCTGTGTTTGCAATGGTATGCTGGGGATTGGAGCGCTGGCTACTTATACTTGAATATAGGGTATCTACTGATCCCTTCAAAGAACCAACAGTTTGCTCTAGTGCATAGATCCGAGTGTCAAACCCATTTAGGGCTGAAATCTTCCTTTCAAAGTCTTTGAAAGAAGCCAAAAGACTGTCATCTGGGGTGTCCTTCCTCGTAACTTCAGGATGGACTGCTGAGGTCTAGACGGGGCATGCACACGCTCTGGGATAATCTTCTGCTCTATTTGACCCTGGGCAACTCTGGGGTGGAATTTTTCTGTCTGGTTCGCACCACATCCCTTTTTACTCATCCCAAGTCTCCTGCTATGACCTCCAAAAAAAAATCCTTCACTCTTCTATCCCTCCACTATCCTTTTCAATCCAAATAACAGATTAACATGTTCACTTATCAAATTTCATATTTCACTATACTTCTCCAGTATTAGGGGTGTCTTTCATAGATTCACATGCTTGAATATCCCCCGTCGTCGAAGTGGGAGTCCCACGGTACATAAAATAGCAGTCATATATGCATGTATACATGAAAAATATAACTAATAAAAATATACATACATATAGTGCAGTAAATTGTAAATTCTAAAAGTACCATAGAACATAATAGGCCCATTGAAAAGCCTAAGGGAGAACTCACTTTAGTAGCATATCTGAGTCATTATGTGTTGGATCACATTCCAGCCAATCAGGCTGTAGCCTCCTCTAGAACCTTCTCCTCAGAAGCCCAAGTCCTCAGATTTTCTACCGCACGTCGTGTGAAGGGAGTCTCCCTGAGCTCTGCTCAGTTTTCTTCAACTTTACCTGTTTTTTCTTCAAGAAAATGTCTTCAAACAAGAAATCCCTGTTTAAAGCCTGCCCTTCATGTGGTAAACTGCGCCTTTTCCACGAGGATCCACACAGTAAATGCATTTACTGTCTCTACCCAGACCATGAGGTGAAAAACTGTAAGTACTGTCGCACTTTCCCTCCTAAGACTCTGAGAGATAGAGAGGCCCGTCTCCTTCTGTGGCTACAGAAGTTGAAGACTTCGGAGTCTGTGGTTTCTGATGTAGAGAGCCTGTCATCTTTTACTTCAAAGTCCTCTCAGAAGCGTGGGGCTGAGACTGAGGTTCCTTCTCCTTTTCTCAAGAAGAGTAGACTGTTGGATCCCTCTAGGATTGTCTCCCCACAGGATTCGCTTCAGGGCACGTCTACGGGACCTGGTTCTCTGACGTCTGCGCCCAAAGCCTTATCTACCAGTAAGAAATCTGGTTTTGGCTCGTCGACGGGCTCGTCGACGTCTTCAGCGTCGACTAAATCCATTTCTACCACCTCCACGTCGACGACGACATGTTCCATGTCCACCGGCGCTACGTCGACGACGACCACCTCGTCGACGGCGACCTCGAAGGTGAGACCCATCTCTTCAGTGGTGAAGATCTCGTCGACGACCGTCAAGGATAGACCGTCGACGACGAAGCTGTCGACGCATCCATCGTCGGCGCATACACCGTCGACGAAGACCAAGCCTCCACTCAGCGCCCTGTCGACGACGAAGCCGTCGACGCATCCATCATCGGCGCATACATCGTCGACGAAGACCAAGCCTCCACCCAGCACCCCGTCGACGGGCCCGTCGACGGTGCCCCCGTCGACGGCGCCTCCGTCGACCAGCACTACCTCGTCGACGGCCTCGTCGACGACTCTCACACCGTCGACGCCTTCGACGTCGACGGCCAAAGCTCCACTCTCGTCGACGAATAAAGCCCCGCTTCCGTCGACGGGCCCAGGAATCCTCGTCGACGAAGAAAATTCCGTCCAAGTCGACGCCGATGGCCTCTTTGTCGACAATGCACCCGCCTCAGGGTGTTGCTGATGGTGCCGCATTTACGCCAATGGGCTCGTTGGCGTCGCACCAACCTCTACCAAAAACGGCTTCCATCTACACAGTGGTTACTGCTTCTTCTTTGCGGACCATCCCACTCATCCAACTGAGTCCTGTGAGGAGTGGCGCTCGTCTTCGACAAATTATTCCAGTCTGGTGAGGAAGAATCCGGACACGATTCGGAAGTGGAAGGATTATTTACACAGGCAACAAGTCCTTCGGATTTGAACATTAAGTGCCAGGAATATAGTGACGAGGGTGATGTGGTGGACAATGTCGAAGATGGGACTGACTTGTTTCCTGTTGATACGTCCGAACCGGTGCCTTCAGAGCCTATTACCCAGATACCTCTGTACTTGGTGATGAACCTTCAGCACATGCTGGATGATTATAACCGCAGGTTTCCTTCTTCTACTCCTGCTTCTCCAGCACCACTGCCTCCTCCGCAGCCTCGACCGCAACTTCCTCAGGCACCTACACCAGTTTCACCGGATGGTGCTCGCCCTGACACTGGCGACGAGGATCCGGATCCTCACAACACAGATGACGACGACAATGACGCCGACATGGCTGAGTGGGACAATTATAGGGCTCAAACACCTTCCACTCCGCCCACCTCGCCTCTACATTCGCCCCCAGTGGACATGGCACATTTCCACAATTTGATGATCCGGGCTACAAAACGGTTTCATCTCAAAGTCGAACAACAACAACAGCATGAAAGTGACTGCTTTCTATATGACTTTAAAGACATCTCACAAAGGCAATCCCACACTATACCAATCGTGGAATATATTTGGAAGGAAGGCCTTAAATTGATGGAACGTCCCAATTCTGTTCCTGCGGTCTTACCCAGATTGGACAGGAAATACAAAGCACCGGCGTCTTCTCCGGCCTGCTTGGTGTCTCAACCGAAGGCAGATTCGGTAATTACTCAGGCTGCACAAAAAAGATCGCGCAATCCTGCAACGCCACTCACGTCTCCTCCTGATCAGGAAGGCCGCAAATTGGATTCCATAGGAAAGAAATTCACGACCATGGCGGCTACTACAGTGAGGGCGGCAAACACTCTGGCTATACTGGGCCGTTATGACCGCCAGATGTGGTCCGAGATTGCTGCATTGATTCCTCAGCTGCCTGAGGCAATCCGGACAGAAGCACAGGCGATTATTCACGAGGGGGAGTTGATTTCTTCCGAAATCATTGATTGTGCACTCGATATTTCCTCCACGGGATTTCGACAATTGGCGGGGGCTGCAGTTTTGAGGCGTCAAGGCTGGCTGCGCTCTACCACTTTCCGTCCTGAAGTACAGGCAAGAGTCCTAGATTTACCGTATGACGGAGAATTGTTTGGCAAACATGTGGATGATGCCCTTGAGGCGATAAAGGACACTGACACTGCGAAATCCTTGGCGAGCCTACAATACAAGAAACGGCCTTTTCGGGGTGCACGGGGTAGAGGCGGAGGCTCCTCTACTTTTCGTGGCTCAAGTCAATATCGTTCATTCAACACCTACAACGATAACAGACAGCGGGGTGCCTATCAATCTCAAACTCGACAATCCACCTCCAGGCCTTACCAAAGGAAATCCACTTATAGAGGTGGATCAAACACCAAAAAGCAGTGACTGCCTCAGACCCTTCCTTTTGCCGACCGTACATCTTGGAGGTCGCATCTCGAAATACTTTTACAAATGGTCCACAATCACCTCCGACCAATGGGTCCTGGACGTTGTATCCAAAGGACATACCCTGGAATTCACAAAATTTCCACCCACTCATCCACCTTCGGGGCCACCACCCCCTCATTTCAAGGACCTTCTAGTCCAGGTGAACTTAATGATCAAAAAAGGAGCCATCGAACTAGTGCCGCAAGGTCAACGCGGCAAGGGGTTCTATTCCCGCTTTTTCTTAGTCAAGAAGAAGTCGGGGGAATGGCGTCCAATATTGGATCTACGAGCTCTAAACAAATTTCTAATTTCAAAAACTTTTCAGATGTTAACTCTGATCCAAATTCTGAATTTTCTCAATCCAAGCGAGTTCTATTCCACAATCGACCTTCAGGACGCTTACTTCCATGTGCCAATCCACCCCAGACACAGGAAGTATCTCCGCTTCACGGTCGGGCAGCTACACTTCCAATTCAAAGTCCTGCCGTTCGGCCTCCGCTCAGCACCAAGGGTCTTTACCAAGATCTTGGCCCCCGTAGCTGCCTTCCTACGTCTCCAAGGTATCCAATTTTACCCATACCTGGACGACTGCCTCATCAAGGCGAGCACTTTTCACCAGACGGAGAAGCACACTCAAGTTTGCGTCTCCCTTTTCCACGCCTTGGAGCTTTCAATCAATTGCCAGAAGTCACACTTTCAACCATCGCAACGGAGAAATTTTCTCGGAGCCTTGCTAGATTCTCGGCAGGGAAAAGTGTTCGTTTCCCAGGAAAGACAGGACCGCATTTTAATGATGGTGCGCTCCCTCCAATCAAAACTGTCCGTTTCTGTCCGAATGTTCAAATCATTCCTTGGCATGGCCTCCTCGTGCATCCACCTCATTCCAAATTGCAGATTGCACATGAGGACTCTCCAGGAGGAACTGGACAGGCAGTGGAAACAGGTGTCGGGGTCCTTCGAGGACAAGGTCCTTTTAACACCTCGCATACAGAAAGCGCTGGAGTGGTGGGCTCACCCTCCACACATATCTGCGGGCCGTTCATTCCAGGACGAACCCCCAACTCTGACGCTTACGACAGACGCGTCTCTCGAAGGCTGGGGAGCGCATATCGACGGCATGTCTGTGAAAGGGAAGTGGACGGCAATACAACGAACTTGGCACATCAATCGTCTGGAACTCTTGGCGATTTTCTAAGCCCTCAAATCTTTCCAGAGGTTAGTGCGGGGACACACTTTGCTGGTGAGGACGGACAACACCACCAGCATGCACTACCTCAACAAGCAGGGCGGCACGAGGTCTCTTCCACTTTCTCAACTAGCACAAGAAATATGGGATTGGGCGATTCAACGTCAAATTCATCTCACAGCCATTCACGTGCCAGGTGTGGCCAATGTTCTGGCGGATTCTCTCAGCCGAGCGTCATCAGACAATCACGAGTGGGAACTCAATCAGCCCACGGTCGAGTACATCTTCCGGCGGTGGGGCCAGCCACGGATGGATCTTTTCGCGACTGCTGTCAACAAGAAATGCCCACGCTTTGCAAGTCGGCATCCCCACAGAGAGTCGAGCGGGAATGCATTTTCGATCGATTGGTCGAACGATTTCATCTATGCTTTCCCTCCGCTTCCTCTGATCCCTCGATTGTTACACAGGATGAGGTTCCAACCTTGTCGCATCATCCTGATCGCACCCAAGTGGCCGAGACGTCCATGGTTCACGGACCTGCTCCTCTTCTCGCAGTCCGATCCGTTGCCACTCCATCCTCTGCCGCACCTCCTCACGATGCAGCAGGGACTAATTTGTCATCCGGATCCAGCATACCTTCAACTCCATGCCTGGAACCTGAGTACAATGAATTTGCACGTTTAACTATTGACAAGGACTGCAGGGAGGTGTTAGCGCGGGCTCGCGCACCCTCCACCATAAAAACGTACCAACTCAAGTGGAAACGTTTCTGTGTCTGGTGCCGCACCAAGGATTTGGACCCAATGACTGCAAAACCTGAACAAATTTTACCTTTCTTTTTATCCCTGGCAAAATCAGGTCTGTCCCACTCAACTCTTAAAGTGTTTCTGGCGGCGATTTCCCGTTTCCGCCATGATGGTTCCACATCTTTATGTTCTTCAAGGATCATTAAACAATTTTACAAGGGCCTTTTTAGGATGTTTCCACCTATCCGTCGCCCTCCGCCTGCCTGGCGCTTGAATTTGGTCTTGTCTCAACTACTTCTACCACCATTTGAACCTATTCACTCGGCAACTCTTAAATTTTCTTACGTGGAAAGTTGCTCTCTTACTCGCCTTAACGTCCTCAAGACGTGTCAGTGACATCCAGGCGTTTACCATACAGCCTCCTTTCCTAAAATTCTCCAACGAGGCCGTGACATTACGAACTAATCCTAAGTTCATCCCGAAGGTTCCCAGTGACTTTCATCTCAACGAACCTGTAATTCTGAAGACTTTCTTTCCTGCTCCGCAAACTCCAGCTGAGCGGTCATTGCATTCATTAGATTTGAAACGTGGTCTCAAATTCTACATTCAACGAACTGCACCTATCAGAAAATCGGATCAATTGTTTGTGGCATATGGTCCAACTTGCAAAGGACAACCTGTTACCAAGCAGACTATAACCAGGTGGATCTCCTCTACCATATCCTTCTGCCACCAACGGGCTGGAAAGCCCCTTCCTGCTCCTGTTCGAGCTCATTCAACTAGAGCAGTGTCTACTTCGGCTGCCCTTTTTGCGGGGGTACCCTTACGCCAGATCTGCAGAGCTGCTACTTGGTCGAGCAGCCATACTTTTACTAAGCACTACTGCCTGCAATCAACAGACGCCGCGGATGCGGCAGTGGGTCAAGCGGTGCTGCGGAATCTTTTCCAGTAAAGGTGAGCCTCTGTTGCTACCCGCCTCCAGTCATAAAGGTTTTTTCATAATTATGTTTTGGTATTTAGTGCATATTACCATATATATATTTACCTTCTTTGCTTGATGTATTACCTTTATGACTCCTGTGATGTTTTTACTGCTTTCTACTCTATTCAAGCATGTGAATCTATGAAAGACACCCCTAATACTGGAGAAGAACTATAGTTACTTACCTGTAAACTGTGGTTCTCCAGTATTGGTGTCTTTCATAGATTCACATGCGACCCTCCCATCCTCCCCTCAGAGGCTCTCTTTCTCCTCAGGCACTTTTACTTACTCTGTGCTACGAAAATCTGAGGACTTGGGCTTCTGAGGAGAAGGTTCTAGAGGAGGCTACAGCCTGATTGGCTGGAATGTGATCCAACACATAATGACTCAGATATGCTACTAAAGTGAGTTCTCCCTTAGGCTTTTCAATGGGCCTATTATGTTCTATGGTACTTTTAGAATTTACAATTTACTGCACTATATGTATGTATATTTTCATTAGTTATATTTTTCATGTATACATGCATATATGACTGCTATATATGGGGCACTCACCAGACTTTGGGGGCATCTTACATTTACCGGGTGACAGCGCGTGTGGTCCCCAGCCGCCGCAGGCAAACGCGGCCGCTGGGTAGAACTACACTACCCAGGATCCCCTGGGACGCCGACTTCCGTGCTCCCCGGACTTCCGCGCCTGGAGGCGCTTAAATCCCAGCAGCCCCTCCGGTGGAGCGGGGCACTCACCAGACTTTGGGGGCATCTTACATTTACCGGGTGACAGCGCGTGTGGTCCCCAGCCGCCGCAGGCAAACGCGGCCGCTGGGTAGAACTACACTACCCAGGATCCCCTGGGACGCCGACTTCCGTGCTCCCCGGACTTCCGCGCCTGGAGGCGCTTAAATCCCAGCAGCCCCTCCGGTGGAGCGGGGCACTCACCAGACTTTGGGGGCATCTTACATTTACCGGGTGACAGCGCGTGTGGTCCCCAGCCGCCGCAGGCAAACGCGGCCGCTGGGTAGAACTACACTACCCAGGATCCCCTGGGACGCCGACTTCCGTGCTCCCCGGACTTCCGCGCCTGGAGGCGCTTAAATCCCAGCAGCCCCTCCGGTGGAGCGGGGCACTCACCAGACTTTGGGGGCATCTTACATATACCGGGTGACAGCGCGTGTGGTCCCCAGCCGCCGCAGGCAAACGCGGCCGCTGGGTAGAACTACACTACCCAGGATCCCCTGGGACGCCGACTTCCGTGCTCCCCGGACTTCCGCGCCTGGATGCGCTTAAATCCCAGCAGCCCCTCCCGCGTCGCGGGAGCGCGCGGGGCCGCGCCGGGCTAAGCCCGGGCAAAGGGCGGGCCCTCTGTGGCCCTCAGAGGCCAGAGGAGGACGGGACGGGCCACTACACTTGGTTGTACTACAGGAGGAGGTAAAATCAGATGCTAACCTTTCCCCCTCTGTTGTTTTGATTTGTACATTGTTCCTATCGGTATCCTATTTCCCAACCACGATGTCAATCTGGGAAGAATTGAATGCCATGTGCGGTACAAATTATGCCCAGGATTTATTAACTCCCCCCGTGGTTGTCAGAGACGGTGAACTAATAAATTTCACACCTCCCGCATCCCCCGAACCAACTTTCTGTACCGCCCATTTCTCCGCCCCAAACCCTGTTTCACAAACTTCGGATAAAGTGGAGACTCGACCAAACGACCCCGTACCCTCCCTTCATTTGACCCTGCTGGCCCAAATCGAACGAATGTTAAACAGTGCTCTATCACCACTGGTCGCAAAAATTTATGATCTGGGGGAGAGGCTGACCAGGATCGAAAACACTGTAATAAGGTCCCTCCTACCAAATGCCAACACGATGATATCCACATCCTCCACCCTTACTAACGTTCATGAAAGGCCTATGAATAATGCTTCTACCATACTTCCCACTTGTGACCCCCCTCCTATACCACCCATCCTAAGTGGTAGCAACGTTCCTCTCAATACCACTCATAGACTCCTGGAAAGAAGGCATCAATTGGACCTACCCCCGGAAGCCGCGCCATATGTTACCGTGCTCTCTGGGGTCCCTGAACTCACCCCGGGTAAACGTGAACTACAGCAGGACCTAATGAATAAAGCCATTTTCTGGCTCAAAAACCATAGACCTTTACCATCTGTTTTAGACGGCGGGATATTGAGCGTCAGGAGGGTGGGGTGGCTTGGTTCCCTGCCCAAAAATGTTCCAGGAGATCTGATTCTAATTAAGTTTAAGGACAGAAACATTGCTCCCTTTTTACGTTCTACCCAACACAAGGCTGGAGATGGCTCCATCCGTATCTGGGATCTGCATGACTTTTATCCCGGCCCCGGTGTACCAAATTACTATCATACCTGATGACAAAGGAGGATTCTGTGTATTTTGGATTGGGATCTTGAATAGTTTCATTTGTCAAACTGCCTTAGCTTGTCCTAAACAGTTTGTTTTTTCTTTTAATTATGTTTTGAGTTGTTGGATTGGTTCTCTGTATGTTTGCATCTTTTCTCTGCTTGCTTTTATGGTTTTAAATTCAAAAGCCGAATAAAGCTTATTTTGAACTTTGAACTTTGACTGCTATTTTATGTACCGTGGGACTCCCACTTCGACAACGGGGGATATTCAAGCATGTGAATCTATGAAAGACACCAATACTGGAGAACCACAGTTTACAGGTAAGTAACTATAGTTCTTATTCACCACTAATCCTTCGTTCCATAGTAGCGTGCTACTTGCCATAAAAAGGCGCTTCAACATCCCATCAGGGGTAACAAGTGCTATATAATTGCAAACCTTTTTCCCTCTTCTATCCATTTGCTAATATCCACCACCCAAATTACTTTCATATTTCACCTTAATAATTCAACACTAATCCTTCATGGATTCTGGAGTAGCGTGCTACTCGCCGAAAAAGCGCTTCGACCCCTCGGGGGTAGTAAGCGCTATATAAATGCAATGACAATAGTGTGTTCCCCTTACCTTGACGACTGGCTGATCAAGTATGCCACGCAACAGCAATGTCTAGCATACACGCAGACAACTATAGACATTCTATGCAGGCTAGGATTATCCATAAATGTAGCCAAATCCCACCTTCAGCCCCTCAAAGTACAACAGTTGCTCTGGGGAGCTCGAGGCTGGGTAAAGCCCACCACATTCTCACCAGGGTGACATGTTTGAGAGCCTGCTGCCTTTTTCTTCCGGACCGCCTCGTAACTATGCTTCCTAGACATGATGGCAACCGGCACTGCTATAGTTCCTCATGCAAGAATACATGTGTCCTTTACAGCAGTGCCGAGCAGCATAGTGGTTTCAAACAAAGGGTCTATGGGAAGATCTAGTGTTGATTTGGGACCATATACATGATTCTCAGAAGTGGTGGAACGCAAATAACCTGTTGCAGGGATGGCCTTTACTAAACCCAGTTCCACAGGACACCATTACTACAGATACCCCACTCACCACTCGCCAGATGGGGAGCTCACCTACAAGATCATACTATACAGGGCTTGTAGATGCCTGTGCAGCAAAGTCTTGTTGCTGGTTATCCAGCTTGCACTTCCAGAATTCCTTCCACTCATTCACAAGAAAGTAGTTATTCTGGGTGGACAACACCAGCTATGTTTTACCTACAGAAGCGGGGGTTATGCACTCTTCCCAGCTTTGTTAGCCCAGAGCATCTGTTTGTGGGCGATACATCACAAGGTGCAGCTGGTCATCCAGTATGTTACAGGTCTGGACAACAACTTGGCAGAACAGCTGGACGCATCAACAAGTCTGAGTTGAAAGTCTACCATGTCTCCCCTCCAACCCTACTTTATTTCCAACTGTGGGCTTTTCTTCATGTAGATGTCTGCCACTTGTGAAAAAGCATCATGCTCCATCTTCACCGCCAGGTTACAACACATACAGTCCATAGGCAATGCACTATGGATGAACTTGTCCAGGATATTTACGTATGCTTTTCTGCCTCTCCTGCTCCTATAATTTGTAGTCCGCAGAACTTCACTCATCTTAGTAGCACCAACTTGGGCGTGTCATCCATGATACTCCACTCTGCTAGCTCTCTAGAAGCTCCCCAGCAGTTATGACCTTCTCACACAAAACAATGGCACTCGGACACCTAAATCCTCAGCAGCTAAACCTTGTGATGCGACTCCTGAGGTCTTAGTTTGGTTCTCAATCTCTCAGGAGTTCATGGCTTTGCAAAGCACGCAGGCCCATCACCAGGGCCAGTTATGTAGCCAAATGGAAATGTTTCATGTGCTATGGTCTTTGCAAACCTCAATCCACTTGCACTTTCGCTATTAAACTGTTACCTTCTCTACCTTCACCAGTCAGGGCACGCCTACACTTCCTTTTGGTTAGTTCTGGCTGCTTACCTACAGAATAGGCAACACACTTAGCCATTCAGAATACCAGTCATCAACTTCATTTAAGAAATTACGTGGGTTATTTTGCTCTTTATCCCTTCTGCTCCATTGTGGATTCTTGACATTGTTCTTACTAGGCTCATGGGGGCTCCTTTTGAGCCACTTAATTTGTGCCCATTGCAGTTTCTTTTGTGGAAAGTTGCTTTCCTTTTAGCCATCACTTCAGACTAGTTTGTGAGACAAGTGCTCTTACCATCCCCAAATTCCTCCCTAATGTGATCTCCAGCTTCCACCCTAATCAGACAATTGAGTTGCCAGTCTTTCCACATCTAGAATGTCTAGTGGTACACGCATTACATTCCTTGGATGTCAAAGCGTTAATGTACTATGTTGACAGACAAAACGTTACGTGAACACCTGTTTGTCTCCTACTTCAAGGCACACTGGCATGCCATTTTCAAGGCAGGGTTTGCTTTTTTGCTTCAAGTAAATTCAAACTTTTTACACTGAAGCTAAAAGGTCCCAGTCTGTCGCTCCCAGACCCCTTTCCAGTCATATGAAAGGGGCTTCTATGGCTTTACTAGAGAGCATACCATTAGCCGATATCTGCAAAAAAGCCACTTGGTCTACCCACACTTTTAAGCACTATTGTGTGATATCATGGCTAGACAAAGCTAGAGTTGGCCAGGCTGTTCTAGACACTGTTGGAGTCTTCTGCAACATCTTCAGGCTAAGCCACCCACTAGGGAGGGCTGCTTTAGCTGTAGATACATGCTGTGCATAAACTGTACACATGCTATGAACAGAATGTTACCCTGTAAGCATTTGAACTTGGATGTAGTGTTGTAGATTCAGATACGCCCACCCTCCTGGACTTTGTTGCAGATTCTTTTCTTAATCCTTTACTTCACCTGTTTCTTTACTGTATCTTTCCCTCCAAGCGGGGGAAAAACTATGGAGCAGATGCCCATGTGTGTTGCCTATGATGGGTGGACCTTTAACTTAAAAATACTACTTTGAACAAAAACAAGTTGCAAACACCTGATCCCAAAACTAGAAGGCAGGAGTTTGCACAGCAGGTGAATCTAAAGCACTACATGCCACAAACAGATGTTTACTGGACAAATAACATTTTCCTATCTTAGACTTCTAGCTGCAGATTCCTTTCCTTTGAATGTTCCCAGGCATCTGACAGTATCTGGAAGATTTTCGAGCAGCAACCATGTGTGCTGGTAGGTAGCGGTGTCTGCCAGAAGTGCTGTGTGTAATACCTATATAGATGCCCCCTCGGCGCGCTGACATTGGTTTTCTTTCTGTGCCAGATAACGCTGATCTGGATTGAGCTACCTCAGTCATTGACTGATCTTTTGTTTTTTTTACACACTGCACCAGTCTGGCTCTTGGGAACCATTAGAGCTGGATTGACCGCTACTTCACAACCTCCTCTGGGGACTGAACTAGTGGCGTTGTTCCCGGTATCACTGACTTCCAATTGTCTTCCAAATCCATTGTGATTCCAGACTGATGTGGAACCGGACCAACTTTGCTCAACATCTGTTCCGGGGCCAACCAGGCCCACACTACCCGAATTGGAGATGTACACTTTCACAGAGGGTACTTCAAGGTACATTAATGGAAGGAATCGGAGGTTCCCTATGGCTATTAAGACACCCTAGCAGAGTACATGGCTGACACCTGTTATGAGGAGGTGGCTGATTCCAGTGATTTGGTCTCTCCTGCCACAGTGGCTACGAATGGGTGAAGGACATCCTTTGTGATGGTGTGACTGAGGGCAGTGGTGGTCCTGAGCTTTCAGCTGCCCCTGGTTGAGGTCAAGACCAATGTCTTGACAGGTGCTGCAGCCTAGGGTATCTCCCTTGGAACCTCTACTCCTATTTAATGAAACCTTCACTCGTGTCCTGGGCCAAGCCCTGCACTACCTGTACACTGGACGATCTACCATTGGACCTAGCCTTCCTTTCCCAGCATCCCACCCCTGAGAGCCTGGTAGTCCAGGCCTCAACCACAAAGATAAATCCCAGGGTGTTCCCTACCACACCATGGGATAGGGAATATAAGAGGCTGGATACCTTTTGGAAAGAGTATGTTCGAGGCATGTGCGGCTCTAGATACACATGCTTTGCATACTCCTGCCATTTATTTAATCTGGATTTGTGCAAGTTTGTTGAAGTCTTTGGAGTCAGGAGGTAGTGACCAATCCTCTTAGTGGTAATGCATAGACTCCTTTATTAGATTTTCTTTCCACTGTCTAGATTCTAATGTGAGTGCAGGCTCATGTACGAACCACAGTGCTCTTTTTGGTTTGTGCAACACTCCCCCTCGTCAGTATTTAGATTGCATTTTCCATTCTGCGAGTCGAGGTATAGCTACATTCCTTGTCTATTCAATACGCTTCCACCACGGCCCTATAGGACCCTTTTGGGGCCTTTTTTTCCTCCAGTCTACATTGTGTTCTACAAAGAGTGCCCTGCGGTGGTTGAACAAAAGCCCTTCCGTTACTGCCATCTACCACGTGTAATATCCCCAGACCGACTGGCATTAGGCCTGTGATGTTTTTCACCATGACACAAGTAGATTGCAAAGCCTGTCACTCCTTCCGATTCAAGTATGTAATAACAAGGATCCCCTGTTTCTAAAAGAACTTCTAGGGCAGGGTCAAACAGTGTGTGGGTATCTCCCTAGACAATCTGAGCAGTACAAAGATGTGTCATGCAGAGGCCTAGCAAGTAAATTGTCAAATGAACAAAACAAATGCAAAAGTACTTAGTTTATTGTATATTTAAAAAAGAATATAAAGTTATATTACACACTTTTAATCTTGTTTTTTATCTCCAAGATGCAATGCATGAAATTTTCAGTTGTAATATTCAGTAAACATTAAGTGAATTTACAAAAAATCATTTAAAAAAAATTACATTATTCAAACTGCATAATGTTATCAAGGGTGTGGCGAGATTGTGATTAATTCCGACGCATGTTTCGGCGCTATACCAGCGCCTTCTTCTGGGGAATCGAGCCACAGATTCCGTAGTCTATAGGAGCAGATAAGAAATAAATGATATGAAACTCTTGTCTTTAAAATGAGAACACAATGGTTGTTCTGTAAAAGGATAGCGCTGCTTCTTCCTGGTATTCTTTATATGGTACTATTTTGGCTAACGCAGATAGAGGATGTTCTTCTGCTTCGTGTTGAAATCTGGAAGAAGTACTTGTCTCCAATCAGATGGGCTTGGTTTAGGCAATTTCTGGAGGTAATTGCCGACCCGTGGAGATGTGATGTCGAAGTGGGCAGGGTTGCTGTTCATAAAACCAACAGATGATAAAAACCGGGATGGTGTTTCTGTGGATGCGCTTTGTAGTAGCGTGGACTGCTGCCCGGGCTGCAATGATGTATTCAGATAAGGGGAACTCCTACCAGTTCAAGAAATCCTCAAACACTTCGGCTCGAAATGCAGCAGAGAATAGTCCATGACACTCCGGACATCTCCAGCTGTGTAGACATCTCAGAACAAGAACACACAGCCATTGGCTGCGGAGAACGTTCTCTATTGAAGGCAGTTCTGTCTCTGACCTAAAGATCAACCTAGACAATGAGGACGTAACACCGGCTCAACAGTCCATGGGCTCTGTATCCTCTGTCCCTAAACACTCCAAGAAACATTAAGCCCCTCTTGATCAAGAGGACCTTGTTTGGCACCGAACGACTGGTTCAGACACCCTGCCCATCTCCGCCTCTTCAGCAAAACAAAGTATTCGACACCCGGCAATTCTGTCGAGCCATCTATCGAGCGGGAACGTCTGTGCCCAAACAGGAGTCTGATCTGAAACCTTCCAAGCTGGCTGACAAGGCAAATACCAGTAAACCAGTAGAGTATTCTCAAGCTCAAAGTACCAGCCACTGAAACCACTGCTGAGGGGGTAGAGTGCTTTCTACGACAGTGGCTGTGACACCACACCTGGCTGAAAACATCTGGTTTTTCCAGGGATGTCCAGGCTTTGCTCGTGAATGTCCTTTGTCACCTGTCTCTTCGGAGAGAAGGCACACTGCGCTGGAACACTTTAAGGATTCACAGGCTACAGCAAAGTCCTTGAGCTTTTCAGTTTCCGATCGTCACCAGTATGCCTTTATCCTCCTTTCATGGTTACGAAAGGGGCTTTCAACCGCACCAGCCATATCCTAGCCACAGAGCCACGTACGTTCCATGACCCCTCTTCGAAAGAGGGCGCTGTTCGTTCCAAACCTGTGGGTCGGAAGTTAGAGGTCCAGTCAGGCCTCTTCCCCTAGCTGCTTCCCCTTCCAAATCCTCCTAGTCTTGTCCTTCTGGACCATGGCCATCCACTTGGTGACAGGCGCTTCCATCACTACAGGCAAAACATCACTTCTGTAGTAGGGGATCTCTGTGTATAGTCATAATCTAGTGAATAGTCCCGCCCATGTGCGTGGACCCCGGAGCAATCAAAAATCTCTTAAGCTGTCTTCATTGCAGTCCTGCATAGACACTTAAGAGAAAATTAAAGATTAAAGACAATAATGCAGCCTGTACCTAAAAGGCTACACTGTCCAGTACTTCAACTAGAAATGCCAAGGATATAACCCCAATAACACATTTAACACAATCTGTCAAGTTTCACCCATAGAGAAACTTTCCTCCATTCGCCAAATCCTTGGAATGGTAGAGAAGAAGGTAAGGACAGACAAGCCTCCATAGGCTGCCATTATGTGTCTGGAAAAGGCATACCGTGCCTTTAAGGAACTCTCTGGAGACCCTCTGTATCCCAGCATGCTCAGCCCTTCCTTTTTAATTTCAGTTCTTTTTTCCGGCTCCTGCTAGCAGGACCCTGGAGCATTGAGCTCTCCCTTTTTGGGTGTTTTGTTAATTTTTGGGCACTTTTAAAGTGTTAGTGTTCACTCAACTTATTTTTACTTCACTTTTATGGTGATTTTGGCCACTCTTTTATCAAATATGCCTGCCTTATTTGAGAAATGTCCAGTGTGTGCCAGGAAGAAGGCAAGATCTGATCCACACAGGGTCTGTATCCTGTGTCTCCCTTCTTCTCATGTTCCTGGGACTTGTGAGATCTGCCTGCAGTTTTCCAGTAGGACCCTGAAGGACAGAAGATCAGGCTCCAAGGACTGGTTATGTTATGTTATGTTATGTTAAAATGGGACTTATATAGCGCAACGGCTACTCCAAAGGAGTGTCCCGGCGCTTTGAGCTCCAGACCTAAAAGGAGAACTAGATAACATAACAGTAAAAGAGCAGGGGCCTAAAAGAGGGGACAAATTATCCAGCGAACAACCAGGTTTTTAAGTCTTTCCTGAAGACAAGCAGATTTGCGGTGTTTCGCAGGGACACCGGTAGAGAATTCCATAGCTGAGGAGCAAGGAAACTAAAGGACCGGCCGCCTAGCCGAGCCTTTTTGATGCGTGGCACCCGAGCCAACGCCAGAGCTTCTGACCTGAGGGATCGCGCAGGTCGATAAAAGTCCAGCCTCCTCTGAAGATATTTGGCACCATTGCCATGCAAGGCTTTATGGGCAAGAGTCATGGCCTTGAACAGTATCCTTTTCCGCACCGGAAGCCAGTGAAGGGATACAAGGAGATTGGAGGCACTAGTGCGGCGGTGCAGGCCAAAAATTGCACGCGCAGCAGCGTTCTGAGTGACCTGCAAACGCTGGAGGAGGTATTCAGGCAAGCCCAGATATAGGACATTTGCATAGTCCAATCTGGACCCTATGAGTGCCTGAACAGTGATCCTCCGATGTTGCTCCGAGAGAAGGGGAAAGAACTTGCGCAGCATTCTAAGAATCCCAAAACATGTTCCCGTGAGAGTAGAAACCTGGGATTTGAGCGAGAGCTCGTTGTCAATTTTAACTCCCAGGTTCTTAGCCCACTTAGAGGACTGAGTGGGAGGGAACATGTCAGCAGGCCACCATCCCTGCCAATCTGGTTCCGATGGGCATCCGAAGAATAGTATTTCAGATTTGTCCGAGTTGCACTTTAGGCTGTTGTGCGAGAACCAGCTAAAAACAGCCCCAAGGCACTCGCGGATCCTTTCTCCATCGAAATCTTCGCTCTTACGACAGGTGAAGAGGAGCTGGGTGTCGTCAGCATAAGAGACGATCCGGGCCCCATAGGACTCCGCCAATGTCGCCAGAGGGGTCATAAGGATGTTAAATAGAGTGGGGCTCAATACAGAGCCCTGAGGCACTCCGACTCCCAGTGGCGGCATCTCGGCGGATCCGGGTGGGACCCAGACCGTCTGGCGGCGGTTGGCCAGAAAGGAACAAAACCAGTTGAGCACCGTCCCCCCTAGCCCGATGTCATGGAGCCTAGTGAGGAGATCCTCATGGGGGACGGTGTCAAACGCCGCCGACAGGTCTAACATAACTAACATCACCCTGCCTCCCGTGTCCAGCACCTCTTTAACGATCTCCGAGACTTCCAGGAGCGCCGTCTCGGTGCTTAAGTTGGAGCGAAAGCCCGATTGGGAATCATGAAGTAATTCATTAGACTCCAGGAAGTTGGAGAGCACGCTGTGCACGTGTTTCTCCAGGATCTTAGTCAGTGCTGGAAGGAGCGAGATCGGCCTATAGTTAGAAGGTGCCTCTGGGTCAAGATTGGACTTCTTGATCAGGGGGATAACCATGGCTTGCTTCCAGGCCTGGGGCAGAAAGCCCTGACTCAGGGACAGATTAAGGATGGGATTGGCTATGGGGTTGATGGCGTCTGCCATTTTTGCTAGAAATTTTGCTGGGCACGGATCTAACGGTGAGCCCGATTTAAGGTTCCTCATCAAGGCTAAGGATGTAGCAGCCGCAATGGGAGGAAAGTCTAGCAAAGTTGGACCTGGAGGAGACAAAGAGGTTGTCTCAGTCGGCACCGCAGACACAACATCTGGCGCTCTCAACGGGAACGAAACCTGGATTTGCCTGATTTTAGTGGTAAAAAAGTTGGCAATAGTATTAGCCCAGGTCTCCACAGGAGCACCCTGAGTAGAGATGGACCGGGGGCTGGTGAATTCACGCACAATTGAGAAAATCTCTTTACAGGAATTAGCTGCGTCGTCAATCCTTTTGGCGAAATAACATTTCTTGCTCTGAAGGACTAGATCATGGTATGACTTCATCATGATTCTATATCGTTGTTTAGCCTCCGGCTCGTACTGGGCTCTCCAAGCCCGCTCAGCAACTTTGCAATGCCTACGGGCGTGGGCTAGTTCCTCCGTAAACCAGGGGGCAGAGACCCGCAGGGCAGCGGACCTGGGTGGCTGTAAAGGAGCGAGCTCATTTAGTCTGGCAAGAAGCCAGGATTGCAGGCTCTCCAAATCTTTCTCTAGGTCACCCGTACAGGACACAGGGTGATCTACCAGAGCATGCATGAGCATATCTGGGGTCACCCGATGAAGTGCCCTATAACTGCTGCCCTGCTGTCTCGTAGCGCTGGCCGGAGAAGCCACAGTAGATGGTATTTCAAAATGGGCAAGAAAATGATCTGACCAAACGACAGGCAGAAGTATTACAGCCATGATAGGTGTGGTGGAAAAAACCTGATCAAGTGTGTGGCCTTTGTCGTGTGTCGGACCAAAGAGAAAGGGGGAAAGGCCTAAGGTGGATGCGATATCAAGCAGTTTAATGGCATCCTGGTCATTGTGGTCGTCCATGTGGAAATTGAAATCTCCCGCCAGAAGGCAGCGCTCCGACCTAAGGACAAGGACCGACATGACCTGCTGGAGATCATCAAAAAAGGATCCCACTGGGCCCGGAGGTCTGTAAACAATCAGACCCTTCAATGCTTGTTGCGGCGATAGGGAGATGGTAAAGGCTAGGGAGTCAGCCCCAGCGATGGTGTGAGTATGCGTGACCGTGCACGGAAGAGATTTTTTCACAACCAAGGCAACTCCTCCTCCCCTGCCCTTGTCTCTGTCCTGTCGATGGATGTTCTAGTCAGTGGGAATGGCTGCCACTATGTCCGGGTAGGAGGAATCATTAAGCCATGTCTCAGTGAGCATCAGACAGGTGGGATTAGTCGTCGAAAGGAGATCAAAGATCTCTTGAGTGACGATGCAACGACCTCGTATTGAGTAGGCAAAGGTGATTTATGCTACTCTCCTTAGCAGGGATAGGGGAAGGGAGGGAGCGGACAGGGTGCCAAAGACAAGCAGGGCACTTATGCTTACCCCTATATCGGCCAGGAAAAACCGAATGACACAACGCATTACATTTGCGCAAAGAGTAAAGCTCCTGAGCGGAGTAGGAAAGCATGATGGCCAGAGATACCTGCCACGCCACACGCCTCCGGGACGCTGACGGGCGCAGACGGGCAGGACTCTGGCACGACTCCGGCGCAGATCCGGCGCGCCCACTGATCGCGTCCACTGCGCGGAGGGAGGGGTTAGCTTTTTATAGCGCTGCTAGAGCGCGAGGGTGAAGAGTCCTACCCCCAAGATGGCGGCCAAAGTGAGATCCCAGCCCTCGGCGTCAACACTCAGCCGAGGGCGGTCTCAGAGTCCCAGGCAAAGGAGGGGAGAAAGCAAAGCGCTTACAAGCGCTGGGAAGTCTAATGGCAGGCAGCGCAGTGCTCCTACACGCTTATAACACAAGCGCGAGCACGAGCTGTGAAGGGCACACAATAAGAATAGCAGCAATGAATTTTCACACGCTAAGTTTAAAAGCCAAAAGAAAAGTAAGGAGACCTCCCGGCTTCCGCCTCAGGAGGGAAATGGTAGGTAGGTAGCAGATGGTACAAAGAAGACAGCAAGTTCAAGGTGGGTCTGGGCAGGAAGGGGCTTCTTCCTCTGCCCGTGCTGAGGCCTCTGGGGTGCTCCCCAGTAAGAAGGCCAGAAAACGCCTCCGGTCTCCGTCGATAGCCTCGGCGTCGAGAGGAATGACCACGGTCTGCTCCCCGTCTCCTCAGGGCTCTGGGTCAAAGCGACGTTGAGGGGATTGACGTCGAACTGCTTCGTCGAGTCATCATAGACGTCGAGAGGGTTCGAGAAGGCGCAGGCGGTAGACGTCGAGGCGTCACCGTCGTTCACAAGCTACGTCGACTCGACGTTCGGTGTCGAAGGAGATCGTCGACGTCTAGAAGGAAATCGACGTCGAGGGAGATCATCATTGACGTCGAAGCGGCTGTCATTGACGTCGAGGCGGCACTCAGCGTCTAGGAGGAGAGCATCGCCCTCCAGGAGGCGTTCCAAAGCCAGGACTGTCTTCGGTCACCAGTCCACGGTCGCGGTGGTGCCGTCGCTCTGCTGCCAGGGGTACGGCCTCTAGGTCCCCCCCCCTTCAGGTCCGGCGAAGAAAAGGAAGAGTGGGGAAGAGGTCACCTACACCACCTCAGTTACCTAAGGGCCCTCCAAGTAACCGGACGCTGCCTCTGCCACCTGTTCCTCCTCATAGTCCTACACCACCACCTCCGCCGAGGTCTGCCTCGTTACCACATCTCCCGCCGCCTACAGTGCCACCGCAACCTAGGCTCCCGTTTAGGCCTCCACAGCGCCCTCCACTGCGGCCCGTGGAACGTCTGAGGCCGCAGAGGTCCAGATCTCGCTCCAGACGGAGGGATAGATCCAGGAGTCGCCGTCTCTCTTCAAGATCCAGACGGCGCTACAGGAGGGACCGATCAAGGTCGCTCTACACTGGTTCCTCTAGTGCCAGGGACTATTCACCTACTCTGACGGATTCCCCCGGACGAGGGTGTCTCCAGTAGACCGTTTCCTTCCAGGACGTGTTGCAACGAGGGGCGGCTAAGCTGGGCAATACGCTCACCGTGCCCGCGCCACTGACGTCCGTCCTCTTCGCAACGCGGCACAAGAAGCAGTTGTCTCGCCCTTGGTGCCTGGGCTGGTAGAACCGGCCATGGAACTGTTCCTCACGCCTGCGTCTACGAGATCTGCACCTTCAAGGCTGCAGAAGAAATAAAAGGCTTGTGATTGTGACGGCAGCAAGAAAACAGCACGCCACCACCCCATCAACAGTGCCTCCTGGCAAGGAGAGCCGCTGGATGGATTCGGCAGGCAGGAAGGTCTGCGGGACGGCCTCATCGATGAAGGCCACGAGTGCCTCAGGCCTGTTGGGACGTTACTATCGGGTTCTGTGAGAGTCCCTCCAACAGTTTGCAGAACACCTTCCCAGAGAAGAGGGAAGATTTCAAAGAGATCCTCGCTGAAGGTCTGCTGGTTTCCAACCAGGTGATCAGTTCGGCTGCGGATTCTTCCCTCTTGGCAGTCCACGGGTACTGGCATGGGGTCAACCTGAGGCGCCACGCCTGGCTGCGTCTTACATCCTTGAAGCCCGAGGCGCAGCAGAGTTGCTAACCTAGCCTTTTCAGGCGAGACCCTCTTCGGGAAACATGCTGACTAATAGATTGCCCGCATGAAAGCAGAGGCAGAAACCCGGACGGCTGTCGGATTGGAAAAGCCTAAGGAACAGAGACCTTCTGCCCGTTCCAGAGGCGGTACGGGGCTCAATGCAGAGGGCAAGGTCGGCAGGCTGGACAGCAACAGCAGCAGTTCCAGCGGAAAGCGTTCCAAAAGCGCCAGAGGGGCCGAGGGGGTCAACAGTCTTCCTCCGCGACCAAAGGCCCGGCTGGGTCTAGGCCCTGAGGTGCTTCTTCCCCCTCATCCGTTACCCGCTCCGGTGGGGGGAAGCATTCAACATTACCTGGCAAAGTGGAGAAACATTACTCAGGACAAGTGGGTGCTGAATATTGTTTGCAATGGATAGTCTTCGTTTCACCAGCCCTCCTCCAGCAATTCCACCGGTCGGCTCGCAGTTCCAACTAAGCGAGCTCCAGGCGGTGGCCGATACCCTGTTAAGAAAAAGGGCGTTAGACGTCCCTCTGTCTCAAAGGGGAAAGGGTCTTTACTCGCGCTTCTTCCTAGTATAGGAGAAGAACGAATTCAGATCCATTCTGGATTTGCGACAAGCAAACAAGTGGATTCGCAGGCAAAAGTTTCAACATTGGCCTCCTGAGCTGGGTGCTACCCCTCGGCCTACTAAAGCCCGCAATTTGGATTTTGTAATCGACTATCAGGTTTCTATGAGTCCGCAAGCCATAAAGGTCGCTGCAACTTCTTTCGCCATCCTTAGATGGCTCAAAAAAATTCTATGGATGTTGCCGGAATCGACTAAAAGAACTCATCCAGGCTCTGATTACTTCTCGCCTGGATTATGGCAACATCCTGTTTCTTGGAGCGAACTAGGAGGTGATTCACAAACTTCAAATTGTTCAAAATGCTGCTGCCCGATTGCTTTGCCAAATTCTCTCCTGTCTAGTTCTTTACGCAACCTCCACTGGTTGAAAGTGGAGAACCGTATTAAATTTAAGACCTTAACCTATATGTATAAGATTAAAACGGGTAAGGCCCCCCAATATTTGAAATCTATTGTCCAACTCTATGTCCCTCCTCGTTCTCTTCGTTCAGCTAGTCAGACTAAATTTGTGGTTCCTAGATACAGATTATCTTGAGTAGGCAGGTGTTCCTGTTCTTACTTGGGGGTCTACCTTATGGAACTCTTCCTCTGTCCTTAAGGAATGAGCCTAACTTTGTATACTTCCATGGGCTGCTGAAGACCTGGATCTTTAATCAATAGGCCCTTCTTCCGTATTTGTTTCTGACCTATGCAGGCGGCGCCGGGAAACCCTTGGGTAGCTGAGCGCCTTATAAAATTAAATAACATAACATGCTGTCTTTGCACCAGATTTATCCTCAGCTGCAGAGAGGAGACTGGCTGTGCGCGATAGATCTGCAAGATGCGTACTTCCATGTGCCCATTGCACGGAAACATCGGAAGTTCCTGCGCTTCCTCGTCGGCACCAATCACTATCAGTACACCGTACTACTACCGTTTGGACTGAAGTCTTCACCCAGGACTTTTTCGAAATGCATGGCTGTGGTAGCAGCGCACCTGAGAAAGAACAAGGTGTTTGTCTACCCGTCCCTGGATGATTGGTTGATCAAAGCCTCCACCTTCCAGGAAGCGCAATTGCACTTCAACAGGACGGCCGTCCTGTTGAACCGTCTGGGGTTGCACATAAATCTGTCCCAATTCCTGTAAAATGCCTGCAGTACTTGGGAGCCTCCAATACGCTGTCTGCAAGCGTGTCTCCTTCGGAGGAGAGACGCTTATCCATCCTTCGGAAGGCTCAGGCTCTCATAGCTGCTCCATCTACAACAGTGAGGACGGTGTCTTCTCTACTGGGATCGATGGCCTCTTGTATCGGCCTCTTGCATCTTCCTCACTCCGCACGCGCGCCTACACATGAGGTTGCTACAGGAATGTTTGGAGGACCAGAGGAAAGGGTGTTGGGACAATCGGATTCAGTTGTCTCTTTACGCCCAACAATCCCTGAGATGGTGGTGCTCCGCAGAGAATCTCCTCAGAGGGGTTCCTTTCCACATGACATCCCGACTCAGACGATCGTGACTGATGAGTCTCTCCTAGGCTGGGGAGCGCATTCCGACCATCTACAGATCCAAGGAACGTGTTCTCCGACAGTCCACGTTTCATATCAATTTCCTGGAACTCAGAGCTGTTCACTTGGCACTGAAGGCCTTTCATCCGTCCTTCCAGACAACTCCTTGCTTGTGCACACGGACAATACAACCACAATGTATTACCTCAACAAGCAGGGGGGCTCGATCGCGCACACTGTCACAGGAAGCGCAGGCGATCTGGCACTGGCTGCTAGCCAGAGGACTGACAATAACGGCAACTCATCTCCCAGGTGTGCAGAATGTTCAGGCGGACGCCCTCAGCACGTTGCTTCACGAAAACCACGAGTGGGTCATAAACGACAAGGTGTTCTACGACATCTTCGCCATGTGGGGCACTCCAGAAGTGGATCTATTCGCCACCACAGAAAACAGCAAATGCCGCGACTTCGCCTCGAGGTATTACCAGCCGGGGACTCTGGGGAACGAGTTATGGATCAGCTGGTCGAACAGCTTTCTGTACGCTTTTCCACCCATTCCCCTGATTCCAGCGGTGCTCATCAAGTTGGCCCAGTCCCGGGGCGCGGATGATCCTCATTGCGCCGGAGTGGCCCAGACAGTGGTGGTTCACGGATCTGCTTTACCGGTCGATCCTACCTCATCGGCGGCTGCCATGTCGGCCGGACCTTCTCACGAAGTTCGGGGGGGGGCAGATGGTGCACCCCAATCTCTCATCGTTGAGTTTGGCGGCATGGCTCCTGAGAGACTGCAATATGGCCACTTGAATATTCCTGAGGATTGCATGGACATATTGAAGGAGGCTAAGAGGCCATCTACTAGGACCTCTTATGCTTACAAATGGAAGAGATTTTGCATCTGGTGCATGTCTAAGAACTATGATCCGACGAACTGCAAGGAGGATGTTATCCTTCTGCATCTAGCTCAGTCTGGCCTTAATTTTCATTCCATTAAGGTTCATCTTGCTGCATTGACTGCTTACAGAAAATGCCCTTCACAGACTTCCTTCTTCCAGATTCCTGTGATTAAGGATTTTTTGGAAGGGTTGAAGGTGTTCCCTCCTGTTCGGCTTCCTTCGCCTTCATGGGAGCTGAATGTGGTGCTGTCCAGGCTGATGAAGGAGCCCTTCAAGCCTATTCATAAGGTTTCACTGCAGCTCCTGTTTTGGAAGGCGGCGTTCCTTGTGGCCATTACATCGGCCCGCAGGGTGAGTGAAATTCAGGCATTGTGTTGCCAGGAACCTTATACTGTATTTCATGCTGCTAAGGTTGTTATGCGTACTCACCCTAAGTTCCTTCCCAAGGTGATTTCTGATTTTCATGTTGATCAGACTATAACTTTACCAGCATTTTTCCAGAATCCTTCCACTCCAGCGGAACGGTCTCTTCATTCCCTGGATGTCAGAAGGGTGTTGAAATTCTATCTGGATAAGACCAAGGATATTCGTAGATCCGACCAGCTGTTTGTCAACTATGGGTCGGTTAGGACTGGTCTGGCTACTTCGAAACAGTCCATCTCTAGGTGGATTGTGTCATGTATTCAGCTCTGTTATCAGAAAGCGAATAAGACCTTGGGGGGTAAGCCTAAGGCTCATTCTACCAGGGGCAAAGCAGCTACAACCACTTTGCTTCGGAATGTTCCCATTGCAGAGATCTGCAGGGCGGTCACTTGGTAGTAGGTCCACACCTTTGCTAAGCACTACTGTCTGGACTCGGATGCCAGAGCAGATGCTCAGGTTGGGCAGGCTTCGCTGCGGAATTTGTTTGCACAATAGTGGTGTTTTTGGATGGCCTTGCCATTCTATTAACTAGATTATGACTATACACAGAGATCCCCTACTACAGAAGGAGTAGTTTTTTACCTGTAACTCCAGTTCTGTAGTAGGGGTATCTGTTATAGTCATAAGCGCCCGCCCTCCTCCCCGGTGGAGAAAATGGTACTGTGATGTATGCTACAGGCCTTGCTTTGTGGACCTTCAAAAAGAACTGAAAGTAAAAGGAAGGGGCTGAGCATGCTGGGATACCAAGGGTCTCCAGAGTTCCTTAAAGGCACGGTATCCCTTTTCCAGACACATAATGGCAGCCTATGGAGGCTTGTCTGCCCTTACCTTCCTCTCGATCATTCCAAGGATTTGGTGAGGGGAGGAAAGTTTCTCTATGGGTGAAAATTGACAGATTGTGTTATTGGTGTTATATCCTTGGCATTTCTAGTTGAAGTACTGGACAGTGTAGCCTTTTAGGTACAGGCTGCATTATTATCTTTAATTTCTTAAGGGTCTATGCAGGACTGCAATGAAGACCGTTTAAGAGATTATTTTTGATTGCTCCGGGGTCCACGCACATGGGCGGGACTATTTACTAGATTACGACTATAACAGATACCCCTACTACAGAACTGGAGTTACAGGTAAACAACTCCTTTGGACATGTGGGTTCATCAGATTATCCAAAGAGGCTGCACCCTCCCCTTGAGTCCTCCCCTCCCACCATGCCGCATCCTCCCACCAACTGACAAGTGATCATCTACTTGTGCTCCAGAAGGAAGTCATGACTTTGTAAAGGAGTGATCTGCATTGCTTCCCGTAGGAGTAGCGTCTCCAATAGGCAACGGGAAACAACTCAAATCGTACTATTACGCCCAGGAGGGTTTACCATTACGGCACCCACTACATTAAAGAAACTCCAACACTTACTGGAGTGCAATATCCACATTCCATTTGGTCTTTGTAAAGGAAGTCATAGAGTTCTTCTGCCAGAAGTAGGCTGTGGCTGCTGCTTTATGGACCCGAAAAAGTTCTTCTCCCTCAATTGTTCCCTGGGGGTACCGTCGGGTTCAGATTGTCTCAGGGCCAGCTATACACATGTTGATTAATTCCTTTGTGCTAAAGTCCTACAGACTGCATGAGGATCAAGCCCATGTAATCCTAATTGCTCTGTACTGGGCAATGAGGATCTGTTGGAGCTGGGCAAATTCCTGTGGAATTTGACATTTGTAATGCTCTGGAGTGTAATTGGACCTAATCTGCTGCTGTGTGGGTGGGAATTTTTTTTTATAAAGCACTGTGGAGGTGCTAGGCCATGCATTTACCCTAATGCTAATTGCAAGAAGGTAAATGTAGCTCAGCATGACAGTCTGCTTCAAAGTGAAAAGCAAAAAAGACTGCAATAACTGCATACAGTCTTATCTGGCATGTGCCAAACTGAAGCTCCCCTGCAGGAGACTTTCCTTTGAAGAGTTTGTCCAGGGGCCAGCCGTTGTATTTAACTTTATGTGCCTACAGTTTAATTACAGTGGTAGACTTAAAGTCAAGGGTGGCATGGGGAATCTGTTCCTCAATACCCAGAACCTGGTATTGTTCTGCACAGTATTTCTCCTGCGTTCCTTTTTATAATCCACAGAAGGCTGATGCAGAAGCAGCAAAATTGCCTGCACTTCATACAATCAGCAGAAAGATGCCAAAGGCATTTCGCCTATCCCTAGATCAAATATGCTGATCTGTTGACAGTCTCCTCTTCCTCATAGGGCAGACTTGTTTTTGCAGCAGGATGGTTAGGCTTTCACCTGCAGTTTCTGGCAGTGGCTACATTAGAGGTACCTATTCTTTCATGTCTCCCTGATCTGCTGATTTTTAGTTCTCACTCACTGTTTCTGTAAATATTGTTTTAATCATTTGCTCTCACTCTGTTCTTGTGTCTTCTGTTGAAGCCAGTGCATAGTTGTGTTTACATCTTTGCTCAGTGTTTGGACATCTCTGTTCATCTTTCATTGCTGCCCTTGACAGGCTGGTGCTGCAGACCTTAACAAAGTGGGGGTCTGCCCTTGTTGTTGGCCTTTCATAACCTCCTCTGTGTGGGATAAAAGGAAGGAAAGTTGGGACAATCCACTACAAACACTGGATCCCATAAATGCAATGTTAGATTAAACTGTCTAGAGGCAAAAAAAATAGGATTATAGCTCCTTAGTGAGATTTGCCAAAAATGTGGAGGTGGTCTAATGCACTTTTTTTTCATTGGGTAATCTTGTGTACTGATCTACACCTCAGCTAAGACCTGTGAGACATGGCTACTTCCATGGCTCTCACCAAAGACCTTGTACACATGCTGGGCGGCTACTTGGTCATTACAGCATATTGCTAAACATTATTGCCTTGCAGCCCAAGCATTCGGAGATTAATACATTGGCTGGACTGTGCTGCTTTACCTTGGTTAATTGGTACCACTCATTCCCACTCCTACTTAAAGTGAGGTATCTGCAGGAAGATGGACTTACCTTAACAATTTCTGCTAGTTAAATCTTACTGCAGATTCCTCACTACCCTCTCCTCTCGTAAGTGCAATGTTTATTCGGAGGTATGGTATGTTATTGATGTGGTTGGTTCTCTTCCAGGGATCCTCATCAAAGTCCTAAGCACTGAATATTCCCGCCCATGTGCGGGGACCCCAGAAATAATATAAAAAGTGTATATGGAAATCACATATATACAGCTCTACATATATGTATGTACATATATAATTTTTTCTCATACCAGTGCAGCTCCCAATAGGAGGCTAAACAATGGAAATTACCCATATACAGATTTGCAAACATTGTAATTGTAATAGCTTTATTTCGATATAAAAACATATCATAAAAGCAGAACATCATAGCATAAAAACAGTTTAGCAGTAATCAAAACAAAACAACTTACAATTCGTTTTATCGTTAAAAACATCTCATCACTTGGACGAGAAAAGCATTAAATAGATAAGGATAAGAAGGGACACTTTATTGGATCGTCAGTTGTTTCGCAGTTCTTATACGCCAAGCCCAGCCTAGGAATTTTGCCAAACAAATGGCAAAAAAAGGTTTAGCATCTGAAAGCAGTATTCTTATAGCTTCCAAATGTGAGCGAGTTCCCAGGCTCCCACAAAGAGGCTTCAACCACCTCCGTCTAGGGGCCGCATAGGCTCTACACTCAAACAGGTGTGCAACAGATTCAACTTTTAGCTCACAGAATGGGCAATAGGGTACAGTTTGCCGGGTGGTTTCCAGGTGGAAGTAAACTGACATAAAGGTAAAACCCCGACCCTGAATTTAAAATACAATGCCCTATCATATGAACTGTGGATCAGATCCAAATATGGTTCCCTAAAGGGGATGTCTTTGACCATCAAGAAATTGGCAACAGATTTTGGATGATTTGATTTGCCTACTCTCTCATTGTCCACCCATGACCAATAGGCCTTCTTCAGTTCTTGTTTAGGAGGTGCTGTTCTATTTTCCCACGCAGCTCCTAGACCCAGCATGTACAGAACCCTCTTGACCTCCCTGAGCCAGGCGACCTTGTGCCAACCAGGTAGGGACAGTACATCTTTTAGGGCGTCTGCATAGCTGTGGAGTTCGGGGACATTCCAAATTCTGGACCATAATAATAGAGGGCGTAATTTAGCTTGCTCACAGATTGGGCGGGTACCTGCGTCGAGCAAAAGGGGGATTGTGGGAGTGCTCTGTGGAAGCCGCATCAGATCTTTATGAAATTTATTTTCTAAGTGGGCCAAAGTGTCCACTCTCTGGGTACCCCATAGTTCTGCGCCGTACAGTGCTGCACTCACAACCCTACCCCTGTAAATATCGAGAAGTGCCCCAATAGGTTTTATGGAGGAAGCACGCTGTTCTTTAAGTAAAGCACCAACAACCCTCTTATGGGTTAGAAACACTTTTTGGTGGTGCGCCTTCCAGCTCATACTATCACTAAGACGTATGCCCAGATAGTCAAATTCTTTGACCCGTTCTAATGTGACAGAATCTAGAGCGGGGGGTTTGACAGATTTCTTTGGGGGGTTAAGGACAAGAAATTTGGTCTTACCGATGTTTATGGCCAATCCCTTGGTGTCACAAAAGGCCTTAAAGCTGGAAAGTAATGACTGTATGCCTGCGGGTGATTTCGAAATCAGAAGGGTGTCGTCCGCAAACAGGAGCGTCGGGATTTTCCTTCCAGCCAGGGATGGTGCATCTGCAGGATGTTGGAGAAGATGCTCCACCACTCCGTTGACGTAAAGCGAGAACAGAGTGGGGGCAAGCACACACCCCTGGCGGACGCCCCTGTCTACTGGGATACGCGATGTTTTTTCTCCCTGGGCACCCCATCTGATTTGGGCAAAGTTATTATCATGAAATTTTATGAGCAAGGCCAGCAAGTAGGGAGGTAGACCTAACCCATCGAGGACCTTCCACAATAATGCTCGTGGGACCAGGTCGAAGGCTGTTTTTAAGTCTATAAAGACTAAATATAGGCTGCCCCCTCCTAGCACCACTACTTTCCAATAGAGCATTAGAAGGCGGAATGTCTGCTCGATGGTGCCTGTCCCCGTTCTAAAGCCCGCTTGGAAATCAGACAATATCTGATTTTCGTCCACCCACTCCAGAATCCTGCCCAATACCACTTTCCCCGCTACCTTTTGCGTCGAATCCAGCAAACTGATGGGGCGGTAATTAGCTGGGTCTTCCCTGCAACCTTTCTTGAAAATGGGGACAACTTCAGCGCCCCTCCAAGAGTCCGGGAAAGACCCCCCTAACATAACTTCATTGAGAAGTGCAGCAATTAATCTACTCCAAAATAGGGGATTATTTTTTATCAAATCACCCGGGATCCCATCCGGGCCTGCCGCTTTGTTAGGAACAATACACCTAATTGCCTTCTCTACTTCCAAGGTGGTAAATAAGCCTTCATTTGGTGGGAGGTCTGTGGGGCTGGGCAGTGGGACCAGGACTGGTTGTGGAGGCCCTATGGGAGCCGAATACAGTTTCGAAAAATGGGCAAACCAAGCATCGCCAGGGATATTACAAGTCAATTGTTGGTCAATGGGCTTTTCTCTTGATCGTAACAAGTCCCAAAACCCCTTAGCATCTTTCCTTGTGCTCGCCTCCGTTAAATCACACCAGAAGTTAAAATCATAAGTCTGCTTGGCCTCGGTCACAAATTTTCTATAAAGTGTCCTTGCAGACCTGATGTTAGCTTGGTCTTTTCCTTTCACTGCAGCAACAAGATCACCCTTAGCAATTCGACATTTAGATGTAAACCACTTTTTGCTTGTTCTAAGAGCTCCTTTTGAAGCGGTTCTGGAGCTGGGTTTGGGAATGATAAACAGCCCACTTAGTGCCGTTATAGTCTCTGTAAATAACGGTAAGACCATCTTGCTAGTGGGGTTTGTGATGTCGAGCCGAGGTACAGCCTCTGATAAAATGGTTCCGGCTTGTTTCATCCTTGCCTCATCTGCTGAGACTCTTGCCCATTTCAGACGTCTGCCACAGTTTGAGGGAAGAATCTCATGTGAAGCTTTCCATGTGTAATCAGGAGTTTCTTGATTCCCAGTTTGCCAAGGGACAAAAATAGTTAAGGCAAGAGGGTTGTGGTCGCTATCACAGGTCTCCATAACCTCCATGTCGTGATGGTATGGCCAGAGGTTATAGTTGAGCATGATAAAGTCAATTCTGGATGAGTGACCCGTCCTATTATATGTATGGGCGCCCATGGGATCAGATTTAGAACGCCCATTTGTTGCTCTCAGGTTGTACTCCATGCACAAAGCGTTTATATCAACCGCGCTTTGTGTCCATTTAGGGATCGGCACAAGGTTCAAGATAGGGATGCCCCTCCTGTTATCCTCATCATTGGTATCCAGAATGTCATATTTAGCTAAAGGCTCAAAACAGCAATTAAAATCGCCTGCTAAAAGGACAAAGGAATCAGCGTCGCAGGCAGCCAAGTTGTTGCTTAAGCCTAGTTGATTTAGAGAACCTCCACTCCTGTTGCCCCTTAGGTAGAGATTGAATAGTTCTAATTTCCTTCCCCCTTTGTAGTGTACTGATATCCATTGAAGGTCGGATGTTTGGGTGGTCCTTTGGGAAACGCTAAGATCTAATGCTATGCTGATCCAAATAAGAAGACCGCCGGACGGGCGTCCTTTAGAACCTTGATGGTGTACAGCCGGGACATAGAAGGTCGAAAAACCCACTCTGTCTTGGTTCCTGGCACCATGTTTCCTGTAGCAAACAAATGTCATAAGGTGCCAGGAAGGTATTCCATTCCGGGATATCAAGGTTGCGTGCGAGACCAGCCACATTCCAGCTTAGAATCTTCAGTAAATGTTTACCAGATGTAAGATTTTTAGGTGGATGGATAAGTAAAGGAGGGTTTACCACAGCCGATACAATTGGTCTTAGAAGAATCTTAGTCTGGGGAAAAGCTGGAATTGCCGCACTGTCAGGCGGGTCGATCTCCATTAAATTAGTTTGTACAGGAGGAGGGGGGATCAAGCAGAGTAGATCCGTCCTCATTTCCACTCTTTTGCAATCTAGAGTAATCATTTTAGTCTGTTCCATGTCACGGGGCAAGCTGTTCAGGAGACTGCCTTGGCTGGTTAGAAGGCCGGGGGTTAAATTTCCAACAATGTCTACATCCAGAAATGACGTTGCTTTTTCCAGTTGTGGGCAGACGGGGAACATAGAGAGTCAATCGACCTCCTCTAGGCCACCAAATCTATTGTAGGTTGAAAGGCCATTCCAGTGTAAAAGAGTATTCCTTTGCCTCATAGGATGGGTGTTCCATGGGGGATGCTGCACCAAAGACCAGTTATCAACTTGGGTATGGGCTTGACGTGGAGGGTAAAAATAGGATAGCGGCCTTGGTATAACCAAGGATTCTTCGCTGGTTGGCCAGGAACAGATGTGGTGTGCCGTGTGTGGATCCTCGAAAGTCACAACTACACAATCCCCTGCCTTAGATTTCTTAGTTGGACCCACCCAAGGTATTCTACGGACCATCATTACTCGGCTTCTTCTACCATTGGGGATCGGCCTGTTGTCGTTGAGCCAATGCATGATTTTATTCTTCAATGACCAGTGGTTTTCGTGTTGGTCAGTGTCAATCACAGGAACGCCTGTCAACACGACCACGTAGTCATTGGCTTCTGGGGGAAGGTCTATATAGCCTCCTCTAAAATTATCTTTTAGACGAGGGCCCTGGGTTTCAACAGGATGTGGTCTAGTAGGTACTCCCGGATTTGAATTTACTTCATGAGGTTTAGAGTTCCGTATGGGAATCTGTGGTTTGAAAGCCTGGGGTTTAGTGGTTATGGAAACTTGGTCCACAGCCACATTCCTCGGTTTAGGAACCGGCCTTGCAGCAACAGGCGCTGGTAAGGGGTGCTGCTCAGCTTGCAAGACGGGAGCTGACAGATGGTGGTCAGTTAGGGACAAGCCCTGATTTTCAAGACTTCTCAGGCCAAGAGTGGCCAGAGCAATAATGCTCTTCTCCATCTCGAGTAGATTGTTTTCTATCCTTGACAATCTTAGGTCAAGTGGTGAGAGGTTTTTTTAATGTTTCCCAGACTTGGTCTATAAATTCCTTATCATTCCCACCCAAGTCCTGTGCCTGCGCGCCCTCATCTTCTAGGGTGATAGTAACTGGACCCTCTCCCTTGCTTTGGATGGTATTAACTAGACCCTCTCCCTTGCTTTGGCATGATAGCTGTGTGCTCAAGGAACACTCAGGTAAAACATTACATGCTGAAGCATTAGTCATTGTCAGGTGGTGAGAGACTGCCACTTTTGCCTTTTTACGGAAATAGGCTGAGCATGAGTGGCGTTTTCTTTTAGGTTGTATACCACTAACGCAGGAAGTAAATGGAAATACTTGGGGAGGTGGATTAAGGGTAGGAGTCTGGGCATGAGAAGGTGCATGGCAATTTGTCCCTTCTACAATACGTAGTTGCTCTAAGGGCGGAGTGAAGGTAGGAAGAATCGGGGTTTGGTGTACATCGACCTGAGTAATGATACTATTAGGGCGGACAGGGCGTTCTGGAGTAACAGAAGAGGCTATATGGCCTAAGGATGATTTTTTTGAGAGTGCAATTACTTGGGGCAACCTACGTGCAGCTACTAATTCTAGGGATACCCGGGTTTGAAGTTTAGATATTTCTTCATCTATAGCTATGTTTGTGCGGGTAATGAAGTCGTCCATGGGACCACAGAGTTGTGAACCACCTTTGGAGGCCTTGCTGCGTGTCACCCTAGTGCTCATGGTACATAAGGTGACAAAAAGGGTCGTCACTCGACTTACTAAATAAAATGATACAGTTTAAGCTAGCCTATATCAGCATGATGATACAATAAGGAGGTGAGGAGCAATAAGGGGGGTGGGCCAGGGCCGTCCGCTGCCGTCCTCGAACGGCCTCAAACGGCCCGCTCTTTGCCCGGTCTTCGCCCCGGTCGCTCCCGCGCGCTCCCGCGCAGCGTTTGGTGCCTGTATTTGTAGGTCCAAGTTCATTGGGCGGAGATTGGTGAAGATGGGGCGGGGCGGTCAGGGAGAGCGGGGCCAGGTGATACGGCCGCTTCCCGGTTTCCACTCGCAGCCCTGCTGCCTCTCAGGAACCCCACAGAAGCGCCAAGCTGAAGGAGGAATCCGAAGCGGGACCCGCGAAGCGTGTTCCGCGAGCCGTTGGTAGAAAGCCTTTAAAATCCGCAACACAGTTCAGGTGAGCAAGGAGTGTCCCACGGAGCACAGGGTCCTTCCCTCTTTTCTATTGGTGAAGATGGGGCGGGGCGGTCAGGGAGAGCGGGGCCAGGTGATACGGCCGCTTACACCGGGACTCCTGGAAGTGTGAGTCCCGGTTTCCACTCGCAGCCCTGCTGCCTCTCAGGAACCCCACAGAAGCGCCAAGCTGAAGGAGGAATCCGAAGCGGGACCCGCGAAGCGGGTTCCGCGAGCCGTTGGTAGAAAGCCTTTAAAATCCGCAACACAGTTCAGGTGAGCAAGGAGTGCAAACATATAAAAAACACCTGAGGGCAAGTAGCACTTCAACTGTTTTTTAATGAGCAGAAAAACACTCTTGGATCATAAAAAGTGGAATTAAAGTAGACCTTGTTGGCCTACAGGCTGCATTGTAAACCAAAACCATAGAAAATGAAAGCATTTTCAACAAACTGGCACCGTGCTTTTAAGGCAGCCATGACCCCCAGCTTCCCATCATGCCTTAGAGGTGACAGGTCAGTTCTTTCCGGCTCCTTCAGTCAGGACCCTGGATTTTCAGCTCCTAACTTTTGACTTTTGTCAAAAATATCTTCTAAATCTTGAAGTTTTTCACTTTAACTCGATGTCTTTTGACCTGAGTGCTAGTGCTGCCTTTATTGTGGTTTTTTGTCAAAAAGCCTTCCCTTTTCGACCCTTGCCCCTCCTGTGGCAAGAAGGCCAGGACTGACACACACTGTGTGTATCCTCTGTCTCCCTGAGACACAATCTGCAGACAGCTGTCATCACTGCAAAAACTTGTCAAGGAGAACTCTTAAAAACAGAGAGAATTCAGATCTATGGCCCCTCTGAAAGAGGTAGGTCTCCTAAAAGGCAGCTGAAGAGGAGAACCCGGTCGACGTCACGACCTGTTCTCAGTCAGCTTCTGGATCGGCGTCTAAGCTGCCTACGACGACAAAAACACCATGGAAGACTTTGACGTCGAAACATCACTCGGCGGCGAAGACTTAGTTGTCGAAGGTACCGGTTCCTCTGACCTCAACCAGGCGGCGTTCAACATCGAGAGGCAGGTCTCAGTTGTCGCCAGGGGGGCATATGACAACGAGGCAGATCACTCCATCGTCCCCATGGCGATAGACGTCGAGGCACAGACCTCCGTCGGTGCACCGGCGATAGACGTCGATGCCTCACCACCGGCGTCCGATGACAAAGCAGGTTACTCCGTCGTCTCACCGGCGTTCAACGTAGTTTTAGATCTCTGCCGAGGGCAGTTCACTGGTCTTCGGCGTCGCGGCACCAGACACCCCCTTCCGCGTAGAGGCAGCAGTATACCTCAATGTCGAGACAGACTCCTATGACAGCGACGTCTAAATTGACAACTCAGTCACCGGGCCATCACCGGTCGACGTTAAGACAGAAGTTTGATGCAATGACATCGAAAGGAGGCGACATCGGCGTCTGATAGGCATTCGAAGTCTAGGGGACGTTCTACCACACGTTCAAGCCCCCCTTCTAAGAAGAGGTCTTCCTCAAGGCAGATGTCTCCGCCCAGGTCCCAGGCAGCACATAGACTCTCCGGATCTCAGTCTAAGTGCCCTTCAGGAGAGGCCTCTCCTCCAGTGAGCCTATACTCATCACCTTCAGGCTCTCTGGGTTCACACAGAGGGTCAACATCCAGGTCCCCGGAAGTTGTGATCTCGTCTTCGGACTGCACAGTGTAAAGGCATTCACCAGCAAGGCCGTTGCTTGAAGATGTGAACCCATCTCCTCCGGCACGTTCTCCTGAGAGGAGAGAAGGGCAGAAGTCTCCTTCCATCAAGTTGTCTCCTAGATGGTACAGACCTTTACATAACTGGGCTCCTGATAAGGGCACAGCGCAGGAGTACTCCAGTCCCCAACACAGGTCTCCATTGGCTCGTTTGATCCAGCAAGTGGATCGGAATCCCCGGTGCGTTCAAGCAGAATGAAGTCCAGATCAAAGAGCAGGAGGAGGGAGTGCAGATCTCCTACTCCTTCGCCTTTTTCTAATAATTCTCATACGGACTATTCTCCTACACTGACAGTCCACCGTCGCATTTCTCCAGTGGATGACATCTAAACATTCCAGGACATCCTAGGCAGAGGGGCACTTAAGCTGGGTATTCCCATGCCAGCTCGCCAAAGCAAGTCTTCTGTGATCTTTGAAACCCTGCATCACAAGCCAGCGACTAAACCTCTGCTTCCATTGGTTTTAGGCATTATAGAACGTCATTGAAGTCTTCCTCACACCAGCGACTATTAGATCCGCTCCAGCGAGGATTCTGAAAATATCGCTCACCAGAGGATGATCCACTCTTCCTCAGAGCTAACCCTCCCCTGGATTCAGTAATAATCGCAGCGGTGAGAGGCCCATGCCGTTGCATCTTCCACCACTGTACCACCTGACAAAGAGCAAGACGCAAGATTCCTGGGGACTGAGGGTGTGGCACTTCGGCTTCCTTGCTGAAAGTATCCAACGCGGAAGAGCTCCTGGGACGCTACGATAGATCCCTGTGGGATTCTCTGCAACGTTTCTGAGAAGCTTCCCCAAGAGGATCGCAGGGATTTTTAAGAAATTCTTAAGAGGGCAGCCAGGTTTCCAATCCGATCAGAAGTGCTGCAGCTGATGGAGCTACCCTATCAGCACATGGATATGCTCATGGGGTATGTGCAGGGGGTCATCTTGGTTGTGCCTTACCGCACTAAAACCAGAAGCGCAATTTTATTTATTTATTTATTTATTCAGAGTTTTATATAGCGCGAACAAGATCTTTACAGATATCAGAGCGCTTCACAGAAACAGGGGGTGACGATAGCATGAGGGTGATGCGACATAATATTGGGTGCAATATAAACTTCAGTAACATGATCGGATAGCAGTCATGTTCAAATAGAAAGTCAGTAAACAATCAGATAAGCGAAAAATAAAAGACGAGACTGAGTCTTACATACAATTACGATAAAATCAGGAGAACTTATACTATAAGTATCTAAAAGTTGTAGGGGAAGGGGCCTCGATATACAATAGGCTAACATGAATAGTCTAATAATAGATATTTAGTGAGTAGCATAGAAGGATCGAATGACCATCAAGTAATTGTGGCATACAAGAGGAATAAACAGATCTAGGTCATGCAAAATATGACATTATTTGACATTAGACAATCATGAAACCAGTAATACCCAAGCGGCACGAAAGTCAATGAGGAACAGACATTAAAGTTCAGGTGAACTTGGCCATGAGGATGGCTTTCACCTCTTTCTTAAAGGCCGTGGAGGAGATAAGCCTGGTTTCGGGAGGGAGTGCGTTCCAGATCCTCGGCGCCATTCCTGAGAAGGAGCGTTTGTATGTTCTTTCCTTCCGGAATCTGCGAGGTTTCAAGAGTAAGTTTTTTGAACTTCTATTGGATCTCGACCCTCCTGATATAGTTAGCTTTTGAGTGAGGTAGTTAGGTGCATTGTGGTGTACAGCCGCGTGTGTCATTACAGCGATTTTCAGATGTATTCTGGCTTCAAAGGGCAGCCATTTCAGAGATTTCAAGTCGGGGGTTATATGAGAGTGTTTTCTTGAGCCCGTGATGAGTCTCGCGGCAGCGTTCAAGGAAGCTCTTAGGGGTGCAGTTGTTGCTAAAGGGAGACCACTGAGGGTCACAATTCCATAGTCAATGCGGGGGATGACTAGGGCTTGAACTGCATTTTGGAAGTCTTTGGCTGGGAGGAAGGGTTTCAACTTTCTCAATGTGTTGATTTGGAAATTAGCTCCTTTTGTCGCTCTGCTAATATGCTGTTGCATGTTGAGCTTTGCGTCCAGTGTGACACCCAAGGATTTCGCGGAGTCCACGATGGTGGGCCGGACATTGAGTGCAGTTAAGTTGTTGAGCCAAAGTTGGATGGTGGTAGATTTCGCAGGGGGTGCTATCAGAAGGAACTCAGTTTTCAGAGCATTTAGTTTGAGGTGGTTGTCGGCCAACCACGATTGGGTCTTTGTGAGAGTGTAATTCAGGAGTTTGATATCATCCGGGGATTGTACCTTTAGGTAGAGTTGAGTGTCATCGGCATACATATGGAAGTGTACATTGGATGCTTGGAGCAAGGAGGCAAGCGGTTCCATGATGAGGTTGAACAGTGTGGGTGAAAGGGAGGATCCTTGTGGAACGCCTAGGTCGACTGGCACAGGCGAGGATAACACATTGTTAATCTTGAACTTCTGAGTCCGGTTATGTAGGAAGGACGTGACCCATTTGAGAACAGTCCCGGATAAACCCATTCTAGTGTTTAGCAGCTCAAGGAGGTTCTCATGTTTGACCGTGTCAAAAGCTGAGGAAAGGTCAAGGAGGATGAGGAGGCATGAATCATTGCGATCGAGGATTTGGTGGGCGTCGTCAATTATGTGAGTCATGGCAGTTTCCGTGCTGTTTCGCACGGAAGCCTGATTGGTGGGTGTTGAGGAGATCAAACTTGTCAATGTGTTCTGTTAGTTGAAGCTGTACACATTTTTCCAGCAGTTTGGCCAAGGTGGGGATGTTTGTGATGGGACGGTAGTTGTTTAGGTCGGACGGGTCAGCTGTGGGTTTCTTGAGTATGGGCGTGACTTGCCCCACCTTGAGTGAGTCCGGGATGAGACCTTGTTGAAGGGAGCTGTTAATGATTTTAGTCCAGAGTGGGAGGAGCATGGTGGTGAAGTCTTTTACCGCGTTAGCAGGCAGGCGGTCTGTGAGGTGATTAGAAGGTTTCAGGGTACCGAGCAGTTTGAATATTGCATCTTCTGAGTAGATGTCAAAGGAGGCCCACGATGCGTTGTTTTTTGGCTGGGCATTAGACATTCTGATGTGCACAGGGTGTTGGCTTACATCATTGAGGAGATCATTCCTTATGTTGTCGGTCTTTTGCTTGAAGAAGGTGGAAAAGTCTTCACTGTGTGGGATATCGCTTGTTGGGTTTTGTTGTAAGGGTTGCGGCTTTGTTTGACTTTTGACTAGTTCGAACAATTTTCTTGGTCGGTTTTTCGCTTGGTCAAGCTGGAGGCGAAAGAAGTCAGATTTCGCACGCTTAATTTTCCTAAAATAGGCATTTCTCTTGTTCTTAAGCTTTTTGCGATGAAGTGATGAGGGATCCGATCTCCAAATGCGCTCTGCCGATCGCATAGCTCGCCTGTCTTCGTTGAGTCTCCCGTCATACCAGGGGTTCGAATTCTTGGTGGAGACTCTCTTTAGTTGCAGTTGGGCTGCTTCGTTGATTATAGAGGTCATGGAGTCGAGGTAGAGGTCTGTCAGAGTTTGTACATCAGAGACGCCAGCAGGTGGAAGGAGGAGCCTGTAAGTGTGGGGCGGTAGGGAGTTAGGGTTGAGATTCTTCATGTCCCTTTTCCAGATCTTGCATTTGGTGGGTTGAGCCGGGGAGGGTTTGATTTTTTCATTGATAAAGGTGATGATGTGGTGATCTGACCAGTCACAGGGTTGGATTGACCCCAGTTGGGTAGAGTCCTCTTTGGCGATGATAAGGTCGAGTATCGCACCTTTATCATGTGTTGGGCTGTTGCATATTTGGGTGAGGTCAAGCGCATTAAGGAAAGATTTAAGACTATTCACCACTGTCTTTCTGATCGTTCCAATGGAGATTAAAGTCACCCAGGTAGATTTGAGTGATCTGCTGATCTGCAATCACGTATCCTCAACCTGCCTTTCTCAGGGTCATCCTTGTTTGGTTCACACACTGACTAGGAAATGCAGCGTATGAAAACTGAACTGGACACACAAGGCCATTGGCCTGGAAAAGAAGGGTTCTGTAAAAGATTCGGCCCCACAACCGCCGATCTTCTCAGCAGAGGGTTCAAACCCCTCAGTGGCAGAAGACTCCAGATCAACAGGGGCAGCAAAAGTCTCAATAAGAGGTGGAGGAAATCAGAGTCAGGGAAGCAACTCCAACAAGACTCAATACAAATGAATACTCTCTTCCCCCAGCGCCGTCTACCACTCCAGTGGGGGGAAGCATCACACAGCATATCGTAGAGTGGCGAGCTATCACGAGAGATCAGTGGGTGTTAGCTACGCTTCAAAATGGATACTCTCTGCGTTTTCCACATCATCCTCCTTCAATCCCTCCAATGCCAACAAGTCACCAGTTGAAACTCCTGCAAAAAGAGGTGGCCACCCTTCTCAAAAAATCAGCTATCGAGAGGGTACCAATATCTCAGAGGGAAGGGAGTTTACACCAGAATTTCTGGTCAAGAAAAAGGGCCAAAAAGAGTACAGACCCATTCTGGACTTGCGGATACTCAACCTACACATAAAGAAGGAAAAGTGTTGCATGTTGGCGCTTCATCAAATATATCGAACTGTTATCCTTGTGAAGCTGTATTCAAACCATACAGGCGTTCACCACATACATATGTCATCATTCATTACCCTAATTGATAAAGTGAACCATAAAGCTTTCAAAGTCTAATTGCATTTATTTTTCAATCGTATAAATTGCAATTACTTTTTTTACATGAAAAATAACTTTTGACAATCTTCAGCAGTAACGACGGCATGGAAAAGAACGGTGTAATGTGCGGATTTAATTTGAAGGTAATCCACGGATACCAACCTGTACCACTACCCGTATGAGGAGGGATACTGTATGCTTGAATGCACGAGCACCGCCCCAAGTCCTAAGGAGCCCATGATGGCCCTCAAGTAGACTGTTGAGACGAAGACTGTTTATAATTGTGCTCCTACTTCACTTTGTCCTGAGGAAGACCCCAACACGAGGCACAATTAACCCTTCACTGTAAGCGGGGTCGAAACGTAGACTACACCAACCCGTCACACCATAGGACCTAACGAATTGGATTAGTCTAACCTATGTGTGATGAAACTAGGTAACACGTGTACAAGCTAGAATGTAAAGGTCTACTGATTTTACTGTGATGGTATCAATGTCACACCACCTTTACCCAGTCCCTCACGTACCCTACCACGTCTATCCCATTCCTAACCTTCTTGTTCGAGGCATATGGGCTGCAGATGGTACATTTATGAATAGATCGCCATCTGGTGTTGGGCTCGGATGATTGCACTTGTTTTTCTCTTGGAGAAGTCTTTTGTAGTCACGCGAGGCTGGTGACTCCTCCCTTCGGTGATCGTGCGCATGGGCATCGGCTCCATCCTTATTGTTTTTTTCCGCCATCGGGTTCGGATGAGGATCGAAGAGCTCCGGATAGACTACGAGAAAAGAGTTATATTTCGGCGCGTATTACACTTACAATTCTACGGTATTGTTGATCGAATGCGACTCCATTCACATTTCGACGAGCTTCGACGTCAACAAGAACAAATTCCAACTCTACGTCGACGAGACCGGGAGGCCTATCTAGACTTATTCCAGCCCGGAGTCCATGGAAAGGACTCGATTTAAAAAATGTCCAACTTGTGGTGCTAAATTCCCACACAAGGACCTACACGAGGTGTGCAACCTCTGTTTATCACCTGACCACGACTCCAGGGACTGAAGCCTGTGCGGCTTTCTCCTCCAAGTCGACTATTAGAAACCATCGAGCCCGAAGACACGAGGTGTCGAGGATGGAGTCAGATGCAATCTCAGAACTGTTCGAGGTCCAACACCCTGAGGAGCAAGAAGATGAGGACAGGTCGGAAGCGGACTAGTCTGAAGTCGAAGAAATCAACGTTCATCAAACCATGAGTGACGACGTCCCTTTACCGAAAAACCGACCCAGATTGGTGTCGACCCCGCCTTCCGACTCTGCAATGAAACCGAAACATTCGACCTCCCACCATGACGGATCCGAAAAATGGTCGACATCGACACCGAAGCTCCATACAAAAGAGCTTGCAGTCGAAACATATGTCGAAACCGAAACATGCTTCGACGTCAGACTCCGTCGACACTGAAAAAATCGGACTCTAGCAAAATCTCGGTGCCAAACGCATCACACCGAGAAGCAAAAGCACCTTTCGGACCCAAAAACTTCGGTACCGACACAGGAGCAACAAACGGATCCAAAACAAAAGACTTTGTTTATCGATCCACAAACTGGCAAGGTAGTGACAAAACTACCTAAAAAGAGGAAGACTCAGCTGTTGGAGGACAAGGTCCCTCCTCCTAAAAAGAGAACAATGGGGACAAATACAACTCCTCCCCTTTCTCCACAGCCTATGGACACACCCTCTTCTTCATACTCTGCCAGCTATTCCTAGACCTTCTACACCACGCCCATCTACACCCCAAACAGATATAGAAAGTGACACAGGGGATGGGGACCTTCCTAGAGATAATACTATCCCAGAAGACACAGATTCATGGGAGGATTATGACGCAGTGTCAGATACTGATAATGACCCTGACCTGTATCCCTCAAAACCCTCTCCTCCTGATAATTCGTGTTTTGCACAACTAATTAATAGGGCAGCAAAATACCACAAGGAAGTTTTACATGCTGAACCTCAAATAGAAGATTTCCTTTTAGAAACACTACCTGCTGCACAGAAATCTTCAGGGACCCTACCTATGCTTAAGGGTCTCCTCACTCACACATCAGACATATTCAAAGATCCTGTGAGAGCTAGGGTGTTAAACCCAAGAATTGAAAAATACAAGGCAGCCTCAAAAGACCCAGTATTTATTAAGGGACAAATACCTTTGGACTTGTTAGTAGTATCAAACGCTCGTAAGAGAGCAAACTCACTAACAGCAGGAGAAGCTCCTCCTTCTGACAGTCAAAGTTAATAGATGCCTCTGGCAAAAGAGTAGCATCCCAAGCGGCAAACAGGTGGCGCATAGCAAATACTCAAGCGCTACTTGCACGTTATGATAGCTCATTATGATGAGTTGGAAAAACTCATTACACATCTCCCTAAGGAACACCAGAAGAGGGCAGATCAGCTGATACAAGAAGGGAAGATAATTACTAACACTTCCATTAAGTGTGCTTTAGGCGCAGCAGACACTGCAGCAAGATCCATAAACACCAGTATCATGTTAAGAAGACATGCATGGCTAAGGGTATCAGGGTTCAAACAGGAGGTACAAACTGCTTTATTGAACCAGCCCGTTGATGGAAAAACACTCTTCGGCTCAGGTACAGATGAGGCGTTAGCTGTTTCTGTGTCCTTTTTCATTTTCTCTAAGTCAATGGGAGCATTACAACAGCCAGCTCAGAGGGGTTCCTTTCGTAGGTCCACCTATAGAGGCGGATCAAAGAATACAGGCACAAGCCAGCAATCAACCTCTTTTACCCCAACATCACCCAGAGGGAATTCTAGAGGCAGTTAGAGGTAATAACAACAAAGGTAGAGGTCGCAGAAACAACAACCGCAACTCTCCTACCCCAAAACAGTGACTTAATACAGCTCCCCCAGACCATTTAACACCGGTCGGGGGATGCCTATCGCAGTTCCTACCTGTCTGGGAAAACATCACATCAGACAGGTGGGTGAGACAAATTATCCAACATGGTTATTGCCTAGAACTCACAGCTACCCCACCAAACATCCCCCCCAAACAGCATCCAATGAGTCAAGATCATCTAACATTATTAAAACAGGAAGTACTATCACTACTACAAAAGAATGCCATAGAGAAGGTTCCACAACATCAACAAGGAACAGGAGTATACTCTCTATACTTCCGTCTTTTTTGGGAATTAGGATCTCTAAGGCCAATATTAGACCTCGGACCTCTCAATGCATACATAAATTCGGAACATTTCCACATGGTCACCCTCCAACAGGTACTTCCTTTACTGAAGAAAGGGGACTTTCTTTCTACACTGGATCTAAAAGACGCCTACTTCCATATCCCAATTCACAAAGCCCACAGAAAATACCTCAGGTTTGTGGTACAAGGACAACATTATCAGTTCAAAGTCCTTCCGTTTGGAGTCACAACAGCACCAAGGGTGTTCACAAAATGCCTAGTAGTGGTTGCAGCACACCGAAGGAGACAGCAAATACATGTCTTCCCTTACTTGGACGACTGGCTAATAAAGGCCAAGTCAAAACAAGAATGTCTTCAAAACACACAAAAGACAATTCAACTGCTGCACCAACTAGGGTTTACGGTTAACTACACAAAATCCCACCTGCAACCAAACAATGTTCAACAATACCTGGGGGCTACTATAAATACAGAAAGAGCCAAGGTATACCCCAATCCAGTCAGGATTCAGACAATGCTCACATTGATTCAAAGATTTCAACCGCAACACTCATTAACAGCTCGAGTGTTCATGCAGTTATTGGGGATGATGTCCTCTTGCATACTGCTGATCCCATATGCCAGACTACAAATGCGTCCGCTTCAAGAATGTCTAGCAACACAGTGGAATCAGGCTCAATGTCAGATTACAGATCTGGTGTTGGTAAACGACCGCACGCATCGCTCTCTGAAGTGGTGGAATACAACAAACATTTCCAAAGGGCGGTCGTTCCTAGAACCAATTCCATAAGTGGTGCTAACAGCGGATGCATCGCTCACCGGATGGGGAGCTCATATGGACAGATACACAGTACAAGGGAGATGGCGTGTACAGCAAAAACTGAACATAAACCATCTAGAACTACTAGCAGTGTTCCTAGCATTAAAAGCTTTTCAAATGCATATTCTCAACAAAGCAGTCCTGATCAGAACCAACAGCAATGTATTATATTTAAAAACAGGGGGACACACACTCTCCAACTATCCAGACTAGCACAGGAAATTTGGAGATGGGCCATTCCTCAAAAAGTCTATCTGTTAGCCGAACACCTACCAGGAGTTCAGAATCAGATAGCAGACATCTTAAGCAGAGAGTCAGAACAAATACACGAATGGGAACTGCACGACCAAATACTGCAGCCATTCTTCCAAAGATGGGGACAACTGGAGATAGATCTTTGCCACTCATCAGAACGCAAAATGCCAAAGCTTCGCATCCAGGTACCCACACCACCTGTCGCAGGGCAATGCATTATGGATAAATTGGTCCAACAAATTTGCATACGCTTCCCCCCCCCCCCCCTCCCACTAATTCCATTAGTGGTTCGAAAACTGCAACAACATTCAATGACCATGATACTAGTGGCACCCACGTGGGCGCGACATCCGTGGTTCACCACGCTCCTACAGCTCTCACAGGCGCCGAATCTCACCCATGCACCTTACACAGAACCATGGAGAAATAATGCACCCAGATCACAAACAACTGAACCTAGCGATCTGGCTCCTGAGATCTTAGAATTTGGATACTTAAATCTACCTCCAAACTGTATAGAAATTATCAAGCAAGCAAGACGTCCTACCACCAGAGCCTGCTATGCAGCAAAGTGGAAAAGGTTTGCTGTATACTGTAACAGTAACAACATCAACCCTCTGGACGCATCTACACAAAATATCATTTGCTACCTACTACACTTACACAGCAATGTAACCTTGCTTACACCTCAATTAGAGTACATCTTGCAGCATACCTGCAAAACAGGCAACACCTATCCCTATTTAGGGTGCCCGCAATTAAGGCTTTCATGGAAGTACTCAAAAGAGTTATCCCACCAAGACTACCACCTTCTCCAGTCTGGAACCTTAACATAGTACTCACCAGACTAATGGGGCCACCTTTTGAACCTATGCATAGGTGTGAAATACAATTTCTTACATGGAAGGTGGCCTTCCTTATAGCCATTACCTCCCTTAGGAGAGTTAGTGAGTTACAGGCATTAACAATACAAGAACCATTTCTACAGTTACACCAGAATAAAGTGGTTCTTAGAACAAATCCAAAGTTCTTACCTAAAGTAATTTCAGCATTCCACATCAATCAACCAGTGGAACTACCAGTGTTTTTTCCAAAGCCACAGACCGTAGCAGAGAGGGCCCTACATACACTAGACGTCAAAAGGGCAATATTATACTACATAGAAAGAACTCAGACTTTCAGGAAAACTAAACCACTATTTGTAGCGTTTTCCCCAACACATAAAGCCAACCCTCTCAAAAGCAGGCATTGCCAGATGGATCGTAAAATGTATACAAATGTTACATAAAAGCAAAAAACATTAACTGTTCCCCTAGAGCTCATTCTACACGCAAACTAGGGGCATCTATGGCATTCTTAGGGAACATTCCCCTAGATGACATATGAAGAGCAGCAACTTGGTCTACACCGCATACCTTCACAAAACACTATTGTGTTGACGTACAAGCAACACAACAAGCGAGGGTGGGCCAGGCTGTATTAAAAACTTTATTTCAAGCTGTTGCAACAGACACCGGTGACCACCGCTAGGGAGTTAACTGCTGTGTAATCTATTCATAAATGTACCATCTGCAGCCTATATGCCTCGAACGGAATATGCTACTTACCAGTATGCATCTGTTCTTGGCATAGAGGGCTGCAGAGTGGTACATGCCCTCCCTACCCGGAAACCTTTGTCTGTTCCAACATTATCTTATTTAGATAGTTACATGGGCATCTTTGTTATGTTATGTTATGTTAAATTGTGTTTATATAGCGCTCAGCTACTCTAACAGAGTGTCCCGGCGCTTTCCACATACAGCTCAAGTGTAGAACAACATAACAAGAGAAAGTTAACTCAAGAGAAAAAGACAGCCACTAAACAGAAAGATTAAAAAGCCAGGTCTTCAAATTTTTCCTAAAATGAAGCAAATTGGGGGTACTGCGTAGAGCCAGCGGAAGCGAATTCCACAACTGGGGGGCCTTAAGGCTAAAAGAGCGCCCCCCAATGCGGGCTTTCCTCACACGCGAGACCACAGCAGTAAAGAGGGATTCGGAGCGCAGTGAGCGGGCAGGGCGATAGAAAATCAGTCTCTTCTGCAGATATCCCGCACCTGAGCCAAACAATGCTTTGTGCATCAATGTCAGGGATTTAAACCTGATCCGCTTCCGGATCGGCAGCCAGTGAAGCGACTGCAGCAACCCAGAGGCTCGTGCTCGCCTGTGTAGACCAAAAATCGCACGGGCTGCAGAGTTTTGTACCACCTGCAGGCGCTGGACCAAGTAATCCGGGAGGCCTAAGAAAAGGGCATTGGCATAATCTAGCCTGGATCCGATGAGCGCCTGGACCGTAATCCGCCTGTGCTCCGCAGATAAAGGAAGAAACTTGCGGAGCATCTTCAAAATGCCGAAACAGGTGCCGGACAAACCAAGAACGTGCGCTCTCAACGAGAGCTTGTTGTCCAGCTTAACACCAAGTTTCTTTGCAACCAAAGAGGATTGTGCCGGAGGACACATAGTGGGAGGCCACCATTGCCGCCACTCGGGGTCGATGGTACAGCCAAAGAATAAAACCTCTGACTTGCTGGAGTTGGCCTTCAGACTGTTCTGCTTGAACCATCCAAAAACCATACCCAGGCAATCCCGAATTCTCTCTCCATCAAATGGCTGATCTTTGCCACATGTGAAGAGAAGTTGCGTGTCATCGGCGTATGTAGGAGAGTAGGGTCTGCAATCCTATGATCACCCAGATTTTTGCTTTTTGCTGCACTGGTTTACGACTTTCCCTGGCTGTGGGCCTGCTAATCAGACCCACAGCCTAGCTGTTCTCTCTATCCAAATTGTACTTAGGTACTGAATTGGCACTGGGCCCTCTCCAAGTCCCTGTACCCAGAAGTCTCCCAGGGGCTGAAGCATGTATTGTGCCACCCCTGGATTGACTAACTAAAACTGACACAACTGGCTGCACGACAGCTGGGGCAAGGTGGTGTACTCACCCTTTGCTTTAGATATAGTATACCTATATCTAACCCTAAAATGGACACACAGATCTCCTATCAGTCACTCCTATAGCAGGCCTTAACAATCCTGAAGGCAGAGTGCTTGGAATCGTGTGAGATGGTGCTCTAGCATGAGCTGAGCCTGTCTGCGGCTTTCGGGATCCATCCCTTAGCCGTTTCCATGATATCGCATACCATATACTCTTAAGTGCATTATAATCCTCGCGGTTATGTGCCAACTCTGGTATCGCTTTATCAAAACATGTCGAGTAAGGTGTCATACGAATTGGAATACTAACCCCTCGCCAATTCTGGCGACGGGGTTAGCATTCCACCCTTCTAGAGGGACACGACATGCCTGTAACCTATAACCCGGTTAAAAGTCAGACAGAGCCTTAGCATCCACAAAATGGATGCTGCCACCGAGACACAAGTCTGCCCTCCTGCTGCTGGGAGTCCTCCCAGAGCAGGAGATAAGGACAAAGGGTTTCCTGCCAGGGGCGGTGCCAGCACCGTCCCAGACAGGGTTTTGTGTATTGTAGGTAGGCAGGGCTTTAGAGGAAGGTGACTGCACGTGGCACCCCGGTGCTCACTGTGCATAGGCTGGCTGGAACCAGTTCCAGGGTCACTCCAGACCCTGTGCTGGGGAAAAGCCCGCCAAGGAAGTGGGTGTAACCACCCCCCTCCTAGTCCCACCCATAGGGCAGGACTTAGTCGCGTGCCAGCCCCTTTTTACAGGATAAAGGTAGAGACTGGCCCCCTTCCAAATCAGATCATCTTTGAATCCTGAAACTACTTTCTGCGAAAGGAACTCAAGACTTCTTCCTAAGATTTCTCCCTTGTGACTAAGGAGTAGTCACCCTGCATCCGCAGGCACCATCTAAGAACACTGCGGTCTGCTGTAAGTCCTTCCTCCGGAATCCGACTGCCCAGCTCGACGAGAACCGGCTTCCCTGGCACCTCTGACCTCTACCCACCTCTACAGCCCAGCTGAGAACCGTGGGTGCGACGAGACCTCAAGGGACCGGCCATCTGCAAGACTGCACGACTTCTTTCCAGCAAGCCCGCCGAGTAATCTACTGGTGAGTGCTTTGGGGTCCGAGAAGCCCCGACTCTGAGCAGCTCCAGCTCCGAAGTGCAGCCCCCCAGCATCTCCACGATCTGCGTGGGGCCCTTCTGCTTTCCGCTGCTCACCGCGTTGTTTGGCTACTAGCCCGTTGGCTTGTGGCCTTCCTGACGACGCCCGACGACATTTCTGCTGCTGGTCTGGTTGCTCCAGACTGGCCCTTGCTCCCTTCCCGAAGAGGAGCACCCTGGACCCTCCTGGTCCACTCAAGACGCCATTTTGAGTCCACCGCGTGGGCTTGAATTAGCCAAGGCTTGTTGCCCACTCCTGGGTAACTTCGACGCCGACGACTTCAACCTTCGTGGGACAGCTCGCACCTCCATCCTGGTCGCCGACAACGCCTCCTGGTCCGAGAGACTGCAGAGCCCAGCAGTGCCCACTCACCTGACTGCGGTGACTTCGCCCGGTGCCATCCTGGTGCCCACTTAATCACTGGCTAGTGATTCAAGAACTTGGTCCCCTCTGCTTTCAGGTTTTCTTCTTCCTTGATCCAGGCTTGGATCCATCGAACTTTCCTTCACTGGTCGCCTGCCAGCAACTTCTTCCTTCCAGGCTCCTGGTCCGGCAACGAGATCCCCGACGTCTTTTCAGACCTATGCAGCTGCAGCCCCTGGGCTAGGTAACTTCGGCACTCCGGTGTCCCAGCATAGCCTCACTATCCAAGGGTCAGGATCCACTGTCGTTTTCTCCCTACCAGGTCGGGTTCGCCCGTGAACACTAACTTTGTGAATTCTAGCTTCCATAGACTTTGTCCCGCATCCCGCGTGAGAGTGCACACTCTGCACCCGAGTCCCCTGGGCCTCCTAGTAGTAATCTAACGATTCCCTAGTCCAGTCCTAGCGATTCCAAAGCCTATTAGAACTGTTACTTACCTGCTAGTAATTCGCATTCCACTTTTAGCGTATATGGTTTTTCGTGCCCCTCGGGCATTTGTGTAACGTGCTAACTTAAAAGTATTTTCGTAAGAGTTTTGTTGTGTGCTTAGCTCCCTGTCTCATAAAGAGCCAGGGTAGTCTTGTTATAAATAAATACACTGTTTATTTTCATAACAACTTGTGTGGTGTCCTTTCACTGGGTGTTCAAGGGGTAATGTGATGGTAAAACAGCTGGCTTAACACGCCCTCTAGAGTCTTAGCCTTAGACTGCTCGTATCCATGCTACTAGGATAGCTGGTCTATAAGGTTGACTTACAACCAATCATCAATAAGGGTTGTTTGGACTGATATATAGTGATCACTAGAATAGTGAACACTGCACATCAGGCCAACTTCTCACAGCGTAGGACACAATCTGGGCTCCGTAAGCCTCCGCCGCAGCCGCCAGAGGGGACATAAAGATGTTGAACAATGACTGGCTCAACACAGAACCCTGTGGAACCCCAACTCCCAATGGCGGCATCTCGGCGGAGCTCTGGGAAACACAGATCGTCTGTCGGCGGCCATCCAAAAAAGATGTAAACCATTTGAGCACCATCCCCCTTAGGCCGATGTCATGAAGCCTAGCCAACAGCGCCTCGTGGGGGACGGTGTCAAAGGCCGCCGACAGGTCCAGCATGATTAACATGGCCTTGCCACCCACATCCAAGGTCTCCCTGATGATCTCTGAGACCTCCACCAACGCCGTTTCCGTGCTAAAATTAGGACGGAAACCGGATTGGGATGGATGGAGCACATTGTTGGATTCAAGGAAGCTCGACAAGACGCCATGAACATGCTTCTCAGTGATCTTCGCCAAAGCCGGGAGAAGTGAAATTGGCCTGTAATTGGCCAAAACCTCGGCATCAAGACCAGGCTTTTTCAGAAGGGGATCACCATCGCCCTTTTCCAGGTGCGTGGGACACTCCCCTCCCTCAAGGAGGCATTGAGGATCGGGTTGACCAGAGGGTTCACCACCGCCGCCATCCCAGCCAAGAATTTGGCAGGGCAAGGGTCAAGTGGCGAACCAGATTTAAGACTGGCCAACAGCGCCCGGGACGCGTCACTGGAGACCGGTGGAAAGTCTGCCAGCATTGCCATCGGCGTGGACGATGTTCCGTGTCCTGCCCCGGGACCGCAACAATCCTCCTGCGAGCTCTCCAAGGAGGCCTGAATCGCCTTAATCTTGTCGGTGAAAAAAGTGGCAAGATCACACGCCCACGCATCGGATGGTATTAGCGGGGGTGAGTAGGAGCTCGGGGTCGTGAACACCTTCACTATTGTGAAGATCTCCTTACAGGAGTTCGCCGACGCCTCAATCCTCCTGGCAAGGTATTCTTTCTTTCTGTATTCTATCATACTACTCCATCTAACCCTACTATGGCAAAACAATCTAAGGATGGAGCCGATGCCCATGCGCACTATCACCTAACGGAGGAGTCACCAGCCTCGTGACTACAAAAGACTTCTCCAAGAGAAAAACAAGTGCAATCATCCGAGCCCAACACCAGATGGCGATCTATTCATAAATGTACCACTCTGCAGCCTTCTATGCCAAGAACAGATGCATACTGGTAAGTAGCATATTCCTTTCATTGAGAGCACTACTCAAATAATGATTTAAAATTTACGTTTATAACTTTGATTGTCAAAAGTTATTTTTCATGTAAAAAAAAGTAATTGCAATTTATACGATTGACAAATAAATGCAATTAGACTTTGAAAGCTTTATGGTTCACTTTATCAATTAGGGTAATGAATGATGACATATGTATGTGGTGAACGCCTGTATGGTTTGAATACAGCTTCACAAGGATAACTGTTCAATAAGGTTTCAAACTCGGACCACTTTTTTGTACTTACTTAATGGCCCAGGTCTATGAGCTTTTAGGGCACACCCCGTTAAAACTCAATATCAAATATATCCACATCTCAGGCAGGGGGATTGGATGTGTTCGTTGTATCTGCAAGATGCATACTTCCACGTTCCGATTGCTCGGCGTCACAGGCAATTCCTGCGTTTCCGGGTAGGATCCGCTCCTTATCAGTTCAACGTCTTACCATTCGGGTTGAAGTCAGCCCCTAGAGTGTTCACGAAGTGAATAGCGGTGGTGGCAGCAGCTCTGCGCCACAGGGTTGTCTTCGTGTATCTGTACTTGGGCGACTGGCTGTTGAAAGGTCCTTCTCCGGACAGCGTAAGAACCCATTTCCTGAGCCGCATCGAACTATGTCGCCGTCTAGGTCTACAAGTGAACTTTGGCAAATCAGTCCCTCAACCGACACAGAAAATACATTTCTTAGGAGCTCTGTTAGACTCCGAGCTAGGAAAAGTGTTTCCTTCCGAGGAGAGTGTTCAATCATTCAGAAATGCCAACTGGTTCTGTACAGCAAGAAGTTGCCAGTGCGTCGAATTGTTCCCTGTTGGGGTCGATTGCATCCTGCATCTTTCTGGTCCCAAATGCCAGACTACGAATCTGTCCTCTTCAGCAGGATGTGGAGGACAGGTGGGACCAGCAGTCCGCTCGCTGGGACGACAAAATAACTTTGTCAAGCGTGGCTCTAGAGTCTATACCTTAGTAGATGAAGAGTCAATATACAAGTCGGAATTCCGTTCCATCAGCCACCCCCTGTCCAGACACTGATCACAGATGCCTCACTACAAGGTTGGGTGGCCCACATGAGATATCTTCAGACTCGGTCGGGGGTCTGTCAAAGAGCACTCCTACCACATAAACATGTTGGAGTTGAGGGCAGTCCACCTGGACCTTCAAAGCTTTCCTTCTCTCGATTCAGGCAACATCAGTGTTGGCACAAACGGACAATATCACCACAATGTATTACTTGAACAAGCAGGGGGAACACGCTCACGTACCCTTTCCCTGGAGGCTCAATCTATGGCATTGGCTCGGAATCTGTCAGTCACAGCAGTCCACCTGCCAGGAGAGCAGAACGTGAGAGCGGATGCTTTCAGCTGTCATTTCAAAGACCAGGAGGACTGGGTTCTAAACGACTAGGTCGTAGAAGACATTTTCTAGTCATGGGGTCGTCCCACCATAGACCTCTTCGCGGACGACAAAAACACCAAATGCCAAGACTTCGCCTCGCAGTTCTACCATCCAGGATCCAAAGGGAATGCCCTTTTGATAGACTGGTCAGGGGCATTTGTGTACGCCTTTCCACCCCTTCCACTGATCCCGAAGGTGGTGAACAAGCTAGCTCATTCGTACATGAGGATGATGCTCATTGCCCCCGACTGGCCGAGACAGTGGTGGTACCTGGACCATCTACATCTGTTGGAGTGTCCTCACAGGAAGCTGCCGTGCAGGCCGGACCTGCTATCCAAGATGAACAGGAGGATTCATCATCCCAACCTTCCTGCACTGAACTTGGCAGCATGGCTCCTGAGGTCATACAATACGGCCACCTAGGACTGCCACAGGACTGCATGTCCATTTAGAAAGAAGCACGACTTCCTTCCACGAGGCATTCCTATGCATGCAAGAGGAAGCGTTTTTACATGTGGTGTATGTAGAACAATTGTCATCCTGTCAAGGGTCAGGAAGAGGTCATTCTCCCTTACCTACTGTATCTGGCGAAAGCAGAGTTGAAATTTAATTCCATTAAGGTGCGTTTAGCAGCTATACTGGCTTATAGGCGCGCACCTTCTCAACCTTCTTTATTCCAATTACAAGATTTTCTGCAGGGCTTGAAGGTCTACCCTCCAGTAAGACCTCAGCCACCTCCCTGGGAGCTAAACCTGGTGCTATCGAAATTGATAGGTCCACCTTTCGAACCTATTCACAAAGCAACCTTGCAACATATTTCTTGAAAGGCTGATTTTTTTTTGGTAGCATCACGTCAGCTCGCAGAGTGAGCAAAATTCAAGCACTCTGTTCTAAAGAGCCCTATACAGTTTTCCAACCAACTAGGATGGTGTTTAGGACACTTCCCTCTTTTCTTCCTAAGGTGGTGTCCGATTTCCATGTGAATCAGACCATCTCTCTACCCACCTTTTTTCCCAATCCCTCCACTCCAGCTGAGGGCCTTGCATTCTCTGGACCTGAAAAGGGTTTTTAAACTAGATCTAGATCGGTCCAAATCTATAAGAAAATCTGATCACTGTTTGTCAACTATGGGTCGATCAGATCTGGTCGTGCAGCTTCGAAACGTTCCATTTCCAGATGGCTAGTTTCATGTATCAAACTTGCTTACCAATTGGCGCAGAAGACCCTGGGGTTTTCTCCCAAAGCACATTCCACCAGAGGAAAAGCAGCTACTACAGCTTTTCTTCATAATGTGCCATTGAGATTTGTAGGGTGGCGACCTGGAGGTCGGTCCATAAATTTACCAGACACTGTCTAGAAGCAGACACCAGAGCAGACACCAAAGTAGGCCAGGCCTCCTTGCGGAATCTGTTCAACAGCTGATTTTGGCTGTTGCAGTTTTGTTGGGTCATGTTTTTATTTTTTACCTGCAGGTGGTTGATGGGCTTGCTATTCTATTCAGTGCTTATGACTATTGATGAGGATCCCCTTGAAGGAGAAGGATAAGTTACTTACCTGTAATCCTAGTTCTCTTCCAGGGGTATCCTCAAAGTCATAAGCAACCCATCAGCCTCCCCAGGTAAATGAGACCCGATCAGAGTGTTAATGGATATTGTTGAGCCCTAACTTTCAGGGTTATGCAAAGAACTGACCTAACGGTCACCCCTGAGGATGATGGGAAGCTGGGGGTCATGGCTGCCTTAAAGGCACGGTGCCAGTTTGTTGAAAATGCTTTCATTTTCTATGGTTTTGGTTTACAATGCAGCCTGTAGGCTAACAATGTCTACTTTATTTGCACTTTTTATGAGGAGTGTTTGTCTGCTCATTAAAAAACAGTTAAAGTGCTACTTGCCCTCAGGTGTTTGTTTGCTAATCTTTATATGGGTCATTTCCATGTAATTTCCATTGTTTAGCCTCCTATTGGGAGCTGCATTGGTATGAGAAAAAAAATGATATATGTACATACATATATGTAGAGCTGTGTATATATATTAAGCATGGGCGGCAAATCCGTTACGTCCGCGGATTTTTCGGATTTTTGGTGAATACGCAATCCATGTATTTAACGTATTTTCCACAAAATCTGAAAAATCCGCGGATGTAACGGGTTCAAAAGTTGAACCCCCACCCACTCATGTAATGGCACCAGCAAGCTGCCAGCGCCGTTGTAAAATAGTTACAAAGTTAGCTTGCACAGGAACCACTAGATAAAACGAAGCAGGTGCTGCTTTATTTTATCGAAGTGCTTCCTGTGCAAGCTAACTTTGTAACTATTTTACAACGGCGCTGGCAGCTTGCTGGCGCCATTGTAAACACACACATGGTCGCTGGAAGTAGTTGAAGCTCAAATGCAGTAACTCATTCATCAGCCCAGAAACAATCTAGAGCGTCGTCGAGGCTGGGCAATGTGCCTTCTTTATCGAAAGTCAGCTGTGATGCTGGATAGAGGCCTTTGCATCCTTGACTTTCACAAGCACAATCCCTGTGCTGTTCCTGTGACCTGGAGTCGCTGTATCTTCATCTGCTGCTCTGATCGGCCTCTGACCTTTTATACACACAAGAGGCATGTGCAGCACAATCCCTGTGCTGTTCCTGTGACCAGGAGTCTCTGTATCTTCATCTGCTGCTCTGATCGGCCTCTAACCTTTTATACACACAAGAGGCATGTGCAGCACAATCCCTGTGCTGTTCCTGTGACCAGGAGTCTCTATCTTCATCTGCTGCTCTGATCGGCCTCTGACCTTTTATACACAAGAGTCATGTGCAGCACAATCCCTGTGCTGTTCCTGTGACCAGGAGTCTCTGTATCTTCATCTGCTGCTCTGATCGGCCTCTGACCTTTTATACACACAAGAGGCATGTGCACTCGCATGGAAGCCCCGTCCGTTTGGCCATGAGTAGGCACATTGTGTTCGCACGGGTTTCTGCACGTTTGCGAGCGTTTTGTACAATAAAACCCTCGCGAACTTGTGGAAACCCGTGCGAACACGCAAAAAAAAAATACGCTAGGATCCGCAGATTTTGCGTATTGTCGCAATCCGCAGATCCGCGGATTGCCAATACGCAAAATCCGCTCATGCTTAATATGTGTGTGTGTGTGTGTGTGTGTGTACACACACGGGCGGGAATATTCAGTGCTTCTGACTTTGAGGATACCCCTGGAAGAAAACTAGGATTACAGGTAAGTAACTTATCCTTCTGCTCTTTATGCCTTGCTATGTTGCAGAAGAGTAGGCATGCAGGATGCTGTCTATTATACCCCCATCTAGTCATCTTTGAAGGCCCTTCCTGGCTTTACAGCACTCTGTTTGAAGACTCCTTGCCTGAGGATTCAGAACTCTTTTAAATGGGAGAAAAAAGCAATTGGCCTCAGATCTTGGCTGACTGTTCACTGGAAGATTGCTTGTTGAAATTTCACTAGAAATGTCTGATAGTTTAGGGTGTTCCCAGTTGCCTGCTCCAGAAAGATCTGACAGTTGGCATGTTTGTAGCCCCTCCATCTAATTGGCTGGATTTCAGCTTGCATAATGTGGATGAATTGAATGTGGTCTATGAAGGTTTTACCTTTTTTTCAATGATGCTTGCAGCATTGAAAACCTGCAGTTAAACCTTGGCTGCTGGGGATTCTCAGCATGAGGTCTGGCGACAATTCAAGCATTTGAATCTAAATGAAGGGTACCAATGTTGCTGAACTGCAATTATAGGTAAGTAACTCTTTTCTTGCTGTCTGCAAAGCACTGCTGTGCATAGTCACGGTTTAAAAGTACTATGTGTTCGAGGCATATGAGCTGCAGATCTTACACTTCGCATTAGATCGCCATTTTGTGTTGGGCTCGGATGGTTGCACCTTGTTGTTGTCTTGGAAGAAGTCTTTGTAGGTGACTCCTCCCTTGGACGATAGTGCACATGGGCATCAACTCCATCGTTCAGTTTTTTTCCGCCATTGGGTTCAGATGTAACTTTTTCGCTCCGGTATCTACTTTCTAAAGTAGTTTGACGCGAAAAAACGTAAACTTTTCAAATCAACTTCCAAACAAGGGGAGAGGGGTTGGCCTAACGGCTAAGGCGCTCGACCTCGGACCTGGGGAACTGGGTTTGAGTCTCGGTAACGATGCCAAAAACCCCCTGTGATTCTGGGCAAATCACTTAATCTCCCCGTGCCTAAAATGAAAGTGTGTCCTCATGTAACGTAACTGGTGCTATGTAAAGCGCTCTGATAACTGATTCGGTTCGGTTCTAGTTCGCGCTATATAAAACTCTGCAAAAAATAAAAAATCTCTACCTTCGCAACTTCATCGGCTTGATTCCAGTAGTCAACGCAGGCCGTTGGGCCTAATCACGCCGTGATGCCTACAGCTCATGGAAAGGTTTCCATTCAAGAAATGCCCCCAGTGTGGAGCAACATTTCTGCGCAGTGACAATCACAAGGTCTGCAACTTGTGCTTATCACCCGAACGACTAGTCCAGCTCTCCATCCTGCGCATCCTTTTGATCGAAGACCATTCGAGATTGAAGGGCCCGAAGACACATCATGCAGAAATCAGCTCCGGAGCCAGTGAACATCTTCGAAGGCCCAGATGTCCTAGAAGAAGAATCTGAGGATCTCTAAATCGTGTCGGAGGCAGATGACTCCGATTACTCCATCACTCCGGGTCAAAGAGTGAGTACTACTGCCCCTACCCCACCACCAACATCAAAGGTCAAGACTGCATGCCGGGCCCAGTCAAACATACTTCAGAAGCCCCGCCTTCGAACTCTGCTCCGAAGCACATCAAAGTCTTCCGGTAGCTCGTGGCCGCATGTACCGATCCCACCAGAACCGGAAGCTCCTAGCTCCGAAATCTGTTTCGAAGCCATCCACTTCGAAAGACAAACTGGGCCCAAAAAATCCAAAGCCCGTAGAAAACCGGCGTCTAACGTTTCCCATACGGAAGAAACCAGCTTCGGCTCCGAAACCAAAATCCTTGGAGCCAAAAGCTACGCCAAAAGACTCTATCACACCCCCTAAGGCTAAAGACAAACACCAACCCCACTCGGAACCGAAAAAAGGCGCTAAGAGCGGTTTCTGAAGAGGAACTTTTTCATCCAGATCCAGTCGATCCAAAACAAATATATTTATGTTGATCCAGAGACGGGACATATCACTACTGGACCATATAGAAAGAGGAAGTTAGACAGAGCACCTGTACCTCCAGTGCATGTAAATAAGGACTCTGCCACATCACCTATGCACCCTTCTCCTATACTTCCTTCTAACCCACTTCCTCTACCTCAACCTATTACACCTCCAATTCGCACTTTCCCACCTCATGTTTCTCCACCTACTACACCTACACATCCTGATGATGACCTGGGGTGTAGGGAGTGACCCAGATGACCCTTTCATGTACCCAACTGACCCACCCTACTTTGAGTACCCTATCCCACAAGACATACCAGACGTCCTAAGTCCCCACACACACCGCTCAAAACCATCTCCTTCAGACGACAACATTGGTTTTGGAGAGTTAATTAATAGGGCTGCCATCCATCATGGTGTCACAATGCACTCAGATGAGGCAGAAGATTTTCTCTTGGATACCTTTGAGCAGTTCCAAAAGTCAGTGCAAATATTGCCAATGAATAAAGGAGTCATTAAGCATGCCCCCGAAGTGTTTAAAGAACCAGTACGTGCCAGGATTCTAAACCCTAGAATAGACAAAGTATAGGCCTGCCCCTGCAGATCCTGCCTACATTCAGCATTCGACACAGTGAAACATGAGAACTTACTCGAACTCCTAAAGACAAGAATGGGCTTCTCTGGGACTGTGCTTAGCTGGTTCACTTCCTTTCTACACAACAGGTCTCAAATTCAAGAGCAAAAACCTGATGTCTTCACCAGTACCGGTATCGTTAGGTGTCCCTCAAGGATCCTGCCTATCCCCTACTTTGTTCAACCTAGTTATGGAACCTCTCACCACCCTGCTACAAGCATCCAATGTACACTTTCACATGTACGCCGATGACACTCAAATATATCTCAAGTTACAATCCCCCAAAGACATCCTGAGTCTGAATTCAACGATCAGAAGCACCCAATCTTGGCTGGCCGATAACCACCTCAAACTCAATGCTATGAAGACTGAGTTCCTCCTTATCTCACCTCCCACGAAAATATCTTCCGCACAAACATGGCTTAAGCACCTAACAGCACTCAATGTCCAACCGACCATCGGGGACTCCGCAAAATCCTTAGGCATAACACTTGACACCAACCTCAACATGCAGCAGCATATCAGCAAGGCTACTAAGGGGGCGAACTTCCAAATAAATACCTTGAGGAAACAAACCCTTCCTCCCAGCAAAAGACTTCCAAACAGCAGTACAAGCACTAGTCATCCCTCGCATAGACTACGGCAGCGTGGCCCTCTGCGGCCTCCCCCTTACGACAACTGCACCCCTCAGAGCGTCACTAAATGCGGCAGCAAGACTCATCACTGGATCAAAAAACATTCGCATATCTCCCCTGACTTCAAAGCCTTGAACTGGCTGCCCCTTGAAGCCAGAATACAGCTGAAAATTGCCTGCATGACGCACAAGGCTATACACCTGAAATCACCCAGCTACCTCACTCATAAGTTGACAATTTCCGGCGGGTCCAGAACTACCAGGAGCACAAACAATCTTCTGCTGAAACCGCGAAGATTCTGGAAGGAAAAAACTTACAAACGCTCCTTCTCTGGTATGGCGCCCAGGATCTGGAACGCACTTCCTCCTCAAACGAGGCTCATCTCCTCCTCCCTTCTTTTTAAGAAAGAAGTCAAAAATATCCTTATGGCTAAATACACTTGAACAATTCGTTTGACATTGCGTCGAACAGTATTACCAGTTTTTTTATTATGATATAGCCTTTATATTCCTATGCACGTGTGTTTTGACTTATATTTCTGTATTATTTACATCGTTCTGATGACCTACGCTCCAACTATGCCATGCTACCTCATACCTGTACTATACGTAATATTTTTGCTATGTATATGAACTTGATGATCTACCTCCCTACTATGCCCTCTTGTTCCCCTACCCCCCACTTGCCTGTGTAAAGCGCTCTGTTATCTGCAAAGATCTTGTTCGCGCTATATAAAACTTTCAAAATAAAATAAATAAATAAAAATTAAGGGACAGCTGCCCTTAGATTCATTGGTCGTGTCCAATCCTAGAAAGTGCTTTACCTCCCAAACCTCAGGAGAAATGCCATCCCCTGATAAAGAATCCAAGTTGTTAGGCTATTCTGGTAAAAGAACAGTTGCCCAAGCAACTAATAACTGGTGCATAGCTAACACCCAAGCACTGCTTGCAAGATATGATAGGGCTCACTACGACCAGTTGGAAACCCTACTACAACTTTTGCCTGATCAATATGAAACACAAGCAAATGATCTCATTCAGGAGGGTAAACTAATTTCAAATGCATCAATAAAATGTGCACTTGATGCAGCAGACACTGCCTCTAGATCTATAAATACCAGTGTGCTCCTTGTGTGTCATGCCTGGCTCCTTATCTCCGGTTTCAAGCAGGAGGTCCAAACCACTATCCTTAACCGAGCCGTTCAACCAACAGTTATTTGGCCCGGCTGTGGACACTGCACTAGAGAAAAATGAAGACACTGAGTGCCAAATCCATGGGAGCTTTACTGTTCCCACAAACACCAGGCTCCTTTTGTCGCCCCTTCTACAGAGTAGGCTCTAAACAGATTGGAGCAGGCAATTCAGCTTCCTTTAAAGCCACTACACAAACATCCCCCAAGAGGGGATATTTTAGAGGCGGTTACAGAGGAAACCGCAATAAAGGAAGAGGTCAAGGTAATAACAATAGAACCGCTCCCACCACATAACAGTGACTTCCTTCCGCTCCCCGCACAACATTACACTCCAGTTGGGGGGAGATTAGCACAGTTCCTACCTGTCTGGAACTCCATTACAACAGACAGGTGGGTGAGACAAATTATCCATTTTAGTTACTGCCTAGAACTTGCAGCTACCCCTCCACATATACCACCCAGGCAGCATCCCATGTCCACAGAACATCTTGCGCTACTAAAACAAGAGGTTCTCTCATTGCTTCAAAAGAACGCAATAGATTGTTCCATTACAACATCAAGGAACAGGGGTTTACTCGCTGTACTTCCTAATACCCAAAAAAGACGGTACTCTTAAGACCTACACTCTCTCTGGCCCCTCAACCTATATATACACTCGGGTCATTTTCACATGATCACTCTACAAGTGCTCGCGCTACTGTAACAAGGTGACTTCCTTGCCACACTAGATCTCAAGGACGCCCACCTCCACATTCCCATACATCCTTCTCACAGACTGTATCTAAAGTTTGTGGTGGACGGACAACACTATCAGTTCAAATCCAGTGTTCACAAAGTGCCTTGCAGTAGTAGCAGCACATCTCAGAAGACCACAGATCCAGGTCTTCCCATATCTAGACGACTGGCTAATAAAAGCCAAGTCATTCAATCAGTGTGTTCAACACACTCATCAAACCATTCCGACATTACACAACTTGGGGTTCACGATCAACTACACCAAATCTCATCTTAAGCCCTCTCCTATACACCAATATCTGGGGGCCACAAACACCTCTACATCTCTAGCATATCCCAGTCCAGCCAGAATAGTGAGCATTCAAGCCTTAGTCACTCTCCCAGCCAGTGTTCATGCAACTCATAGGCATGATGGCATCTTGCATTTTTATTGTACCATATGCAAGACTTCAAATGTGTCCATTAAGGAATGTCTAGCACAACAGTGGAATCTGGCTCAAGGACAACTTACAGATCTGGTGTTGGTGGACAGCTGCACACATCGCTCTCTGCAGTGGACAGAACACCAAAAACGTATCCAAGGGGCGTCCCTTCCTCGAGCCTGTTCCACAGATGATACTTACAACAGACACATCACTCACAGGATGGGGAGCCCATCTCCTCGGACATACAACTCAGGGCAGATGGACCACTCAACAAAGAGTGCTCCACATCAATCACCTAGAGCTACTAGCAATATTCCTAGCACTAAAATCTTTCCAAGTACATGTACAGAACAAAGCTGTCTTGATCCGGATGGACAACATGACAGCCATGTACTATATACAAAAACAAGGAGGCACACAATCTCTGCAACTGTCACAACTTGCACAGAACATTTGGAGATGGGCCATTCCACAAAAAATATACCTGCTAGCCGAACACCTTCCAGGAGTTCGCAATCAGATTGCAGATCTGTTAAGTTGACAGACACAACAGATTCACGAATGGGAACTACATCTAAAAGTTCTTCTACCATTTTTCCACAAGTGGGGCCAACCAGACATAGATCTGTTTGCCACACACACAGCAAAATGCCCAACCTTCGCCGCCAGGTTTCCAAACCCATTGTCCAAGGGCAATGTGATATGGATGAACTGGTCAGGCAGATTTGCATACGCTTTCCGCCAACAGTCTCAAACTAATCTTAGTAGCTCCCACATGGGCACATCAACCGTGGTTCACAATGCTGCTAGAACCCTCACTAGTTCCGCACCAAAAACTGCGCTGTCCCCATCCCTGTTAACGCAGAACCATAGAGATCAGACCTCCAGATCCAAGTCAGCTGAATCTGGCGATCTGGCTCCTGAAGTCTTAGTTTGGTTACCTTGACCTGCCACCAGACTGTATGAACATCATTAAAGAAGCCAGACGACCGACTACTAGAGCTTGTTACGTTGCAAAATAGAAAAGGTTTGCCATTTACTGCACCAATAATCATATTGATCCACTGGATGCTTCTATCCAGAATATCATTTGTTACCTACTGCATTTGCAAAGATCTAATCTTGCATACTTATTGATACGTTTACATCTTGCAGCACTTGCTGTGTACTTACAAAACAGACAACACTTGTCACTATTTTGAGTCCCTGCAATTAAAGCTTTTATGGAAGGACTAAAGAAGCATTCCTCCTAGGTTACCACCCTATCCAGTGTGGAACCTAAATATTATTCTTACCAGGCTCATGGGACCCCCATTTGAACCTTTACACAAATGCGAGCTACAGTTCCTCACATGGAAAACAGCTTTCCTAAGTGCCATTACCTCTTAGAAAAGTGAGTGAGATTCAACCTTTCACTATAAAAGTGATATTTATACAATTACATCGTAACAAAGTGGTCCTCGGAACTAATCCCAAATTCCTTCCTAAAGTAATCACTCCATTTCATCTTAATCAATCAGTGGAGTTGCCAATGTTTTTTCAAAATCCAGACTCTGTAGCAGTAAGAGCTCTACACACCTTAGATATGAAAAGAGCCCTTCATTACATTGACAGAACTAAATCATTTCGCAAAACAATTGTTTGTACCTTTCTCTCCACCACATAAAGGCAATCCATCTCTAAAGCTGGTATTGCAAGGTGGATTGTAAAATGTATCCAAATATACTATCAAAAAGCAACACGCATTAACAATTCCTCCTAGAGCGCCCTCCACGCAAGCTAGGAGCCTCTATGGCTTTCTTATGTAACATAAGACATCTATAAGGCAGTAACATGGTCTACAACACACACTTTCACTGAACACTATTGTGTTGATGTGCAAGCCTAACAGCAGGCTGCTGTAGGCCAAGCTGTCCTCAACTCTTTCCAACTACTGCAACAGATACAGGTGACCACCTCTAGGGGAGATACTGCTGTATAGTTTATGCCAAGTGTGAGATCTGCAGCTCATATGCCTCGAACAGAAAATGCTACTTACCGGTATGCTTCTGTTCTAGGCATGTAGAGCTGCAGATTCTCACACGCCTTCCCGGGACCTGTATCTGTTCCAGTTCTCGCTTACTTAGATATACACAGACATCCTTTTCTTTCTACAAACTCCCTCATTTCCCATCATGGCGAAAAACAGTCTAAGGATGGAGTCGATGCCCATGCGCACTATCCAAGGGAGGAGTCACCTATCTTGTGTCTTACAAGACAAGGTGTAACCATCCAAGCCCAACACCAGATGGCGATCTAATGCAAAGTGTAAGAATCTGCAGCTCTACATGCAAAGAACAGATGCATACTGGTAAGTAGCATTTTTCAAATGCCACAACACTACAGTTAAAGGAGGTTGGCTTCTGATCTAAACTTTGGCTCCTAGACTTCACCAGACTTTAAATGCTCATTACCAGCAGCTCATCCCTGACGGTGCCAGACAAGCGGTCAGACAATGCATGCTGGAAGTAGACATGGGGTGTGGCCTGTAAATCTTAGTTCTAGAATTGTTTTAGTACTGTTTACCAGGGATGTATTTCAGAACTATTGAAAACGAAGAATGTAGAAATCCATTTACAGCAGTTACACAGGTTCATAAGTTAAAGGATCAATGGAGTAAGGATAAATATGTTAAGGATAATATTGAAAGTCACTAGACTAATGTTTGTGGTTTGGGTACCTGGTGCCATGCCTTGCTCAGTATTTTTTAGCAGAATGTAATGCTAAAGATATGAAATTGCATAATCTTAAAGCATTACTAACACAAAGGTTAAAAATTATCCTGACCATGCAAAATGCTGCCTAATTGAGATTCTTGATTCAATTTTCAGATCTTGAAACCTGCAGAGAAGAAAAAGCCAAATGCAAACCGACCTGTAACTCCACCAAGGGGCATGATCACAAAGCAAGCAAAGAAATAAGTCATTTTTGACTTTTCCTAATCGGACTTGTAATATAGTATATAACTTCCATTTTTAAGATGTCCTTTGTTTTACTGTGCACTGGTTAGCTTGCTCAAAGTAGATGTATGTTTATTTTGATTTTAATGAATGAGTTGCTGCATCCAACAGCAAAGCGAGACTGAATGTTTTTCCTCCTCCCTGTCCTATGACCTCAAATGGAGTGCAGTTTTTAAAGGTCTGAACCTTGGAAGTAAACTGTACTCTCTCCTTTCAGCTGACTTTCTCAGTTGTATCTTGTACAGTCCATGTGGAATGTAAATGCTTGTTTTCTTTAGGATCTGAAGAGGGCACTAGTGTGCTGGTGAAAAGCTCTAAATGTACTTCCTATAATTTGCCTACGTTACTACAAACCACTGTGAGCCATTTAATTCCACAATGTTAAAAGGGATTGCTTTTGTCATGTTCATCCTTGTATAGCTGTGAAATACCCCCAAGTTCACCAGCATCACTGGTTTGATGTATATTTAATTGAAGCACATTTCCCATACTGTAAACTTTAAATGACAATTAAAGCCATGATTTTAAATGTTGGAGTCAGAATTTCTTCAAGTTTGCAAATGGAATGTTATCTTAAAGTACAACTATTCGCAGGGATTAAATTCTGTTTGCATGTTAGTGCCAAATTCCAATGAGTTGCAGGTTTTTCTGAGGTGGCAGGATTGTGAAATTGAATGTTAAGTGTCTTTGCATCCCTTTCAGGTGTGAAGAAATGATGGAGCGTTTTGCTTTAGTTTACAAGATGCATTGTCAACAAGCACCACTGCTGTGAGCAATATAAACATTGATATGTACCAAGCTGTCCATTCGTTTTAAATGTCTACACCGATCAATGAGTTGGATTTTTGTCATTTGAATATCAACTTTCAGGTTGATTCTTTTTTAAATAAAATATGTTGTGAGCCCCTGTGTACAGTAAATTTGTTTTAACTGCTGTGTACTAACTTGCCAGTACACCTTTTTTGCGACATAGAGTAATTTGGATATCTGAAATTTAGGTTTCCCGTAAGTACAGCATCTTAACCAGGTCATTAGATTTATAAACTTATCCTCCACCATGCTTGATTGAACATTTAGAAAATGGAGGGGAGAAAACCTTCAATATAATTTAAGGAGCTCCTATGTAAAGGCAACATTTCGTATTTTAATACTCTAAAATAGGTTTGATCAAAGAGCAAACCGCTGACAATGTAGTGGCACTTCAGTGCTCATTAGGAACTATACACATTTAGAAACTAGCTTTTCTGATAGAGACATTTAATTGCAGATTCCTCAACTTTTGGACTAACCTCGGACTGGATTGCGGATATTAAACTGCAATTGATCCCATGTGCCAGGAGGTGCTGTCATTCTGTTACCTCCTTCTACTCTGGCAGTGAGTGCGGAGCTCCAAAGAAGTCACTCCCCCATGCTGACATCAGTTCTGTTCTTCAATGTGGACCCAAAACTCCAACTTTTTAGGTTGTACCAACACTGAAATTCCTGAATTCTTCAGTGTGGCAAGGGAAACTGTATTCCATGAAGACCAAAGGGATTAAACCAGGAAGCCACTAATCAAAGCAGATATCGCTCCCAAATCTGAACAATTGCCTGTGGTGCCTAGGATCAGCTCATGACTCGAAATTGAGGCATGTGCCCATAAGCACGTTGATCAGGCTATATGAAGTGACTCTGGTAGCAAAGCACAAGAGATCGTTGCTCCCAAAATTACAATCTGACTGTATTTTGATGAGTGCTAAATCCATATCCAAACATCCGGGTAAGTCTAAATCTAAGTTGCCCAAAAAGGCCTAGAGATTTGTCCCCCTCATATCAGTACAACACAGGTTAGAAAGAAGTGCTGTCCAAGGCGCAACTTGCCATTTGCCATCCTACTCCAAAAGAGGGAACCTCTTTGAAGAGGCTTGGACTAAAACTTTTGAACCCTGAAGGAAGGACTTTAAGTTTGGAGAACTTGATTGGATGAGATACTGGTAGCTCCAACACTGGGCGATGCATCCTACTAACTGAAGCTACCACCATGTCTCTTATTGTCTAGGAGAGAGACATACTTTCTTAAATATATCTCTCCCTATGGGCTATTCTCTAATTGCTCCAGGTTTACTGTGACTGGCCCGGAGATGCAAACACTTTACCTTGTGACGCTGGCCTCTTACACTGCAGTAAGATTCCACTGGAGCAATGTCTGGTTATGGCTAGACATCCCTTATTTATGAATGTACAACATGGGTATTCCCTCTATGCCTGCTACACCCAGACATGACTTACCTTTGTTGCATATGAGGCCTCCAGATTGCAAATTCCTTACTATAGAAAAGTGGCTTATTAGTTGATGGTGTTGAGACCTCGTTAAGTAATGCCTGCCACAATTTGCTAGAAGGCCACATTAGGTTTCAGTAAATTAAACCTTCTCAGCACTTGGTATCTTTGCCTGGACCAGTCCGGCTTAATTTAGAAGGCATGTGTGAAGCATTTAACACCACAAAACGGACTGCTCAATACAAATCCCACACATGTATAAAAATAGTATACATTTTACTCTTTAAAATACCACAAATGAGCGATCTATTGTACGGCATTTAAGATGTGATTATTAGAAGACTTTAGCGCTTAAACTTTAAGTATCTAGCACTCAAAGCAAGTTGAATCAGACTGATGCACTTTTGGATCAGCTTTCATGTTGGTACCATTCTTTCAGTTCTTACAGCAAAAATAATTAAAAGGTTTACTTTCAGGGTTTGGCAGGAGTACAAGATCTAGGGTCTGACTTTGGGACCTTTGGTGACCCTGTAGCACTACAGGAGCCAACTAGTCCTTGGAGACCACTCTTCTGTCATGGGCACTTGTGGGAGCAGGTCTAGCCCTTGGGGCTGGCCCTCACAAGGCCAATCCTTGGTGAAGTCCTGCAGGCACGGCAGAATTCAAAGTTATTTTGGCAGGATTGCCAATGTTTTCGTTTGCACAAGTTTGGGCGTGGGGGGTTCGCCAGTAGGCCTCCTACTCCCCTGGGCAGTCCCACCCAGCTTTTGACTACTTCCTTTGAAGAGTGGTAATACTTCCCAGAATGCCCTATTCTGCCCACTAACAGCTTGGCCAGATCCTCCTTTTCTCGTGTGGGCACCCTACACCCACACCAGAGGTACACCTACCTTCTCCTTTTTACAACTCCTAATATAATTAGTGTGGCCAGGCCTGGTGACCAACAGTGAAACAAGGCAGGCATGAGCTCAGTCTGTTCCTTCAGTGGTAATTCCACTTTGAAGGGTAATTAGCCCACAAGCCCGCTCCCTCTCCATCCTGCTACAGGAATGGAAAACTCATCCAGTAGATGGGTCCTTGGTTTTCAGTTCCAAGGTATACTTACACCGAATTACAGGGCAGGCTGACCTTCTACACAAGTTTGGGGGCCAGGTCCTGCACCCCAAGCTACCATCTATGAACTTAGAGGTTTGATTTCTGATTTCTTGCAATATGAGCATTTAGATCTTCCTCAAGATTGTATGAATATCTTGAGTTAGAGACCCTCTACTACAACATATGCTTTCAAGTGGAAGAGATCACAATCTGCCTGGTGTGTTCAGAATAACCATAACAGTGTTACATGTCAAAAGAAGGTGATTACATATCTTTTGAATCAAGGCAAGGTCTGGTCCATAAAAGTTAAATTTTGCAGCAATTGCTGCATGTAGGAAATCTCCTTTACAAACCTTTCTTCAAGGTAGCTGTAGGGAAGGATTTCTTGGAAGATATTAGGAAAGTTCGCCATACCATTTATGCCCTTCCCTGGGAATTAAATGTAGTGCTTTCTAAACCAATTGATCCTCCTTTGGAACTCATCACAAAGTGACCAACATTTATCATGGAAGACCGCTTTCAGAGGTAATAGCTACAAGAAAGGCTGAGTCAGTAAAATTAAGGCCTTTTGTTCAATAGAGCCTTAAGCAGCCTTTCATATGAATAGGGGTGTAATGAGAACACACCCTTCCATTCTTCCAAAGGTAGTGTCTGCTTTTCATGTAAAGCAGACCATCTCTTTACCAACCTTTTTTTCCAAATCTGTTCACCAGCTCAGCCCTGATCGGTGATACCGAAGACCAAAACCAGAGGAGGAAGAGGTTCTATCCACCTCATCTACCAGCAGGCCCTTGCACAGATTACTCTGGCTCATCACTGCACTCACTAAAAGCCTTATAAGAGGCTGCACACAGACCAAGCAGTGACCTCGAGTCAGGCATCCATCTTCATGCATAAGACACTACCTCCTTCGGGCAGTGCTAAAGGAAGGGTTCAGAACCAAAACTGCATTCAAGTCAAACTTCCAGATTCTGAAGAACAGATTCCCCTCCAAGCCAAAAGCGTCCAGACCACCACTGGCCTTGAAGTTTTTTTGAGCAGGGATGTCCTACAGTAAAGTCTGACAGCTCAAAGGCAAAAGTTGTGGGAGGAGCTAGATGAGACAAATTAATATTTATTTAGCTTCCTACAGGGAAGTTTTAATTTAGGATTTGAATGCCCAAAACTACATAGCCTTTGCCAAGGATAAGGAGTCTTGTTTTTTGAAGTGCTGGCATCAGACCTTCCATCAATTCTGAAGGTCACACCAATAAGACTGACTGCTCTACCAGCATTCCTCTTTTTATTCCACTGCCTCCTCCCTATGTCAATTGCCACACATCTTCCTTTACCGTACTCTGCCACACCAGCACCACTGAGTCCACCGAACTCTCCTCCGTGGTCACCACACTCCTAATGATGCAGGCAGCCCCTACTGCCTTTTAAAGTTAGTACAAAACCCTCTTTGATTCCCCCCTCCACCACCACAGATAAGGATTATACTATTGATCCAGCCCTTGACAAGTATCTGCTTTTCCCTGATGACACTAAATCACATAATGGGGTTTTGAAATGGACCGTTGCCTATCATAAGGTGGATATGCATGTGATCCCAGACTTCTGGGCCTGATGGCCTCCTGCATCCTGCTGGTGGACCATGCCAGATGGCATATGCGGTCTCTGCAGTGGGACCTGAAGTTCCAGTGGACTCAACATCAGAGGTACATGTCCATTTGCTTACAGATCTTGGAGGGCACTTCACACCAATTGCAGTGGTGGCTTTGCTCGACAGCAGAGCCCTCTCCCTTCCCCAACCAGAGTTCACTGTGGGACCGATGCATCGCTTCTCGGATAGGGTGGCCACATGGGGGAGGCAGAGATCAGAAGCCTCTAGTCTCCAGTGGAGTCCAGGCTCCACATCAACCTTCTGGAGCTTTGGGTGATTAGTCTTGCCCTCAAAGCATTCCTTCCCTCTGTCCGCAGAAGAGTATTCTTGCACGGACAACACCACGGCCATGTGGTATTACAACAAACAAGGCTGAGTGGTATCATGGACCCTATGTCAAGAGGCCTTCCGCCTCGACATGGCTGGAACATCAGGGCATATCCCTGTTGGTTCAACACCTGGCAGGTTCTCTGAACGCCAGGGTGGACTAACTGAGCCGCAGGTTCATGATGGATAACGAATGGCGTCATTGCTCAGAGGTGGTGCAAGATCTTGTTCAACAGTGGGGAGAGACTTGGTTTGTTCTATTCGCCAAGAAGAGAAAGCGCAATGTTAGCAATTCTGCACGTTGGAATTTCCAAGGTGGCACTCGCTAGGTGACGCTTTTCGTCACGAGTGGAGTTGCCGTCTTCTATAAGTCTTTCCGCCTATACCACGTCTGCCCAGAGTGCTGAAGATCGAGCTCGACCGGGCCAAAGTCATTCTTGTAGTTTGGACTGGGCACAAAGTCTGGAATTCCGAGCTGCTACACATGGCCATCGATCCTCTGATCAGACTGCCTCTTTGGGAGGATAGTCTGTCGCAGCGGCAGGGGACTTGGAAGATTGAGCGGCGGCAGTTGATGTTGTTTGACCTGCCTCCTGAAGTCTGTGATGTTATCTTGGCAGCCAGGCATCCCTCCACTAAGACATTATAAACCTGTGTGGCATGGTGCGCAGTGCCAAAAGTAAATTATAGTAGTAGGCCCTAAATACAGGCCTGAGGCCTAGATTGCAGTAGCCTATCTACCTCATTATGCTGAAAAGACCCAAGTCTTTGTCCCAGCCAATCAGCTGCCAGCACCCTCTAGAACCCTCTTTGCAGAGCCAGTTCTCAGATTTTCACCGCACGTCATGTGGAAGGGAGTCTCCCTGAGTGCCAGCTCAGTTTTTCCTTCAAAGATGTCAGAGAAGGCCTCGTTCAAGCCTTGCAGGACATGCGACAAAAAGAGTCCATGTTGACTATCAGCATAAGGACTGTATATATTGCCTCTATCCTTCTCATAAGGCCCAACATTGTAAGATTTGCCGTACCTTCCCTTCTTAAACCTTGAGGGATAGGGAGGCTAGAGTCTTGTTATGGCTCAAATCTTCTAAGGATGATGATGGAGCTTCAACATCAAGTAAAAGAACGAGATCTCAGGAAAGAACATCAGGTGAGGGGAGAAAACATGTTAAAATCTCCCACTCCACTCCTGGCTCTACTCAAAGGTCTCCTCCAGTTTCTTCAAGACCTTCTACCCTTAAGGATCCTAAGAAACATAAAACAGTGAGTAAGACTTGCTCTGTCTCTTCTGCTTTCACTACAATTACATCTTCAGTTCCTTCGTTGACGGCTACTATATCTACTACTGCTATTACCTCTCCAATCCTGTCAACTAGGATTTCTATCGTCACTAAAAAGACCATCGTCGACGAGTCATCAACGAGAACCTCGTCGAAACATTCATCAAAGAAAACACCGTCTGACAGCTTCGTTGTCGACTAAATCATCATCATCCATGTCATCGACGACTACCCAGTCGACGAAGAAATCAAGCCAGTCGGCGATGACCCTGTCGACGACTATTCCGGAGACTACGCCCCTGTCTGACGGTCCCGTTGACTATGAACCCGTCGACGTCGAGCCCTCCGTCGACGACTAGTCTGTCGACGATGCCTCCGACGTCGAGTACGTCGACTATGCCGCCATCGACTTAGAGTCCGTTGACGAAAAAGAGTCCAGTACCATCCACAGCATTGTCAACTATTTCTACGGCATCTATGCCAGCAACGCAGGCATTTTCAACTCCTATTACCTCCAAGAGCTTCCAACTTCGCTCTTTCCAGAGACAGGAGTACTCCTATATTTCGCCACTCACACCTTCTCACCTCCTCGATACTTATGATCCAGACGAGGAAGGAGACTATGAGGATGATGACCATGAAGGAGCCTTTGGAGTTGCCTGCCATCCTTCTGACTTAGTTATTAAATGTCAAGATGATGATGAGGAGGATTACGTTGCACACTATCAAGAGGACATTATGGTTCCTCATCACGCAAGTTATCCAAGGGCAGCAGAGACCAGTCACTTACCTCCTACCCTCATTCAAGACCTGCAAGCCATGTTAGCCGACTATAGACAGCGTTTTCCACCGCAACAGGTCATCCCACCACCGGTTTCTGCAGCAGGAACAGACCCAGTACCTCAGCCTCAACCTTCAGTGCCCAGGTCTCCAGTCATAGACCAGCCTGCACCACCGCCTCGTACCCCTGATACGTCCTCAGACGACGAAGTCTAGGAAGGAGCGCTTACTGAGAATCCCCCTGCTGATCCGTGGGATTCATATATTATTCCATTGACATCTCCACCAACTCTGCAACCATCCGACTCTCCACCAGAGGACATAGGTGGATTTCACAATCTCATACAAAGGGCTTCAAAAAGATTTAAACTTCCGGTCACTGTGGAACAAACTCATTGTTTCCTGCATGACTTTAAAGAGGATGTTAGAAAGATTTCTAGAGCGATTCCAATAATGGATTACATCTGGAAGGAAGGTATTAAAATCATGCAGAATCCTGCTTCCGTGCCGACAGTGCTGCCAAGGATCGATGAGAAGTACCGAGCTACATCGGACAGTCCATCTTGCCTAGTGGGTCATCCGAGACCAGGGTCGGTTATTTCTCAGGCAGCGCTCAAAAAATCCAGCTACGCCCATCACTACTCCTCCGGATAAGGAAGGGCGTCGACTTGACCTTATTGGGAAGAAATTCTCAACCATGGCGGCAGCTTCTATCCGAGCAGCTAATTCGCTGGCGATCATGGGGCGCTATGATCTCCAAATGTGGTCGGACATGTCACCTTTCATTGATATACCAGAAGATCACAGAGCAGAAGCCCGGAAGATCTTGACAGAGTGAGAACGAGCAGCCTCAGAAACTATCGACTGTGCCTTGGATATTGCCAACACAAATTTCAGGCAATTGGCTGGAGCGGCTGTACTCGGGCGTCAAGGTTGGCTAAAAGCCACTACCTTCAGACCAGAAGTTCAATTAAAGGTACTAGATATGGCCTATGACGGTGATTCTCTATTTGGCAAACACATTGGCGATGCCCTGCAAACTATCAAGACGGACACATATCGCTAGATCACTCGGTTCCCTGCAATTTAAACAAGGTTCTTACAGGGGCGCTAGAGGACGTGGCTACTCTTCTAGAGATTACCATCAGCAGGGCAGACAGTACCAATCCCAATACCGTCAAGATTATAATTCATCGTACTGTCAATCGCACACAGCTGGTTTCTCTCGCCAAGGGGGGCGCGGACGGTCCAACAATCAGGGGCGAGATACTCGCAAGAACAAGTGAGTTCAACTGGGCGCCATCTGCATCCCTATCCCTTCCCGTGGGCGCGAAAATGTGTTCCATCAACAGTGGCAGAAGATTACCACAGATCAATGGGTGTTAGATTTGGTACAACATGGCCACACCCTGGAATTCGTTACCAAACCGCCAACTGTTCCGCCCAAGGGACCCCCTCCCCCTTGTCTTCACTTATTGGTCAAGGAGGTTCAAACAAAGCTCCTCAAAAATGCCATAGAAAAAGTCCTGTTTCTACATAGAGGACAAGGGTTCTATTCCCGATTCTTCCTTATAAAGAAATCGGGAGAATGGCGGCCAATTTTAGATCTGCGCAGCCTCAACCAATTCCTCAAGAAGCAGGGTTTTCGCATTGTCACTCTTTCAGAAATCCTAAACTGCCTGAACGAAGGAGATTTTTTAGCTTCCTTAGACATGGAGGACGCATACTTCCACATCCCCATCCATCCCAAACACCGCAAATATCTCAGATTCAATGTGGCTGGTGCCCATTATCAATTCAAAGTACTACCGTTCGGCCTCAAATCGGCACCAAGAATATTCACAAAGTGCCTGGCCCCGGTAGCAGCAACTCTACGTTTTTGGGGAATCCAAGTGTTCCCATACTTGGACGATTGGTACTCAAGGGCCCTTCAACAAACAGTGTACAGGACGCCATGACAAGCTGTCGTGCTCTTTTTGCTTCTCTGGGTCTGACTGTAAATCTAAGCAAATCCCAACTGCAACCAAGACAAGTCCTATCCTTTTTAGGGGCACGCTTGGACACCATACAATGCAAAGCGTTCTCATCACAGGAGACCACTCTGCTTGCAGCAATTGGCACTTCAAATCTCAAAAAGGTCCCTTTCGGTCAGACTATTTGCTTCCCTTTTGGGAATGTGTTCGTCAGCCATAAACCTCATCCCATTGGCACGCCTCAAGATGCGACCTCTGCAGGAAGAGCTGCATCAATGGAAGCAGGCAACAGGTTCCTTCGAGGACATTATCAAGGTCACGCCGCGCATGGTAAATGCTCTGCGGTGGTGGTCACAGTTGCACAATCTAAAGCAGGGACTTTCATTCATACAGACGCCTCCAGACTTCATACTGACAACAGATGCATCCATGGAGGGATGGGGAGGCCATCTCCAAGATCTGCAAGTCCAGGGCAGGTGGACTCCGATTACAGACAGAAGCACATCAACAGTCTAGAGTTGAGGGCCATCTTCCTCTTTGCAAGCTTTTCTCCCCAGAATAGCGGGATCGTCAGTGTTAGTAAGGACGGACAATACCACCAGCATGTTGTACGTGAACAAACAAGGAGGAACAAGATCTATGACGCTGTCGCAGGAAGCTCAAGAGTTATGGGACTGGGTTACACTCCACAACATAACTCTCAGAGCGGAATATGTCAAAGGCCTCCAGAATACACTGGCAGACAAGCTCAGCAGATCCCTGTCAGATTGCCACGAATGGGAGTTAGATCAAGCTCAATTGCACAACGTCTTTCAGATTTGGGGCAAACCACAATTGGATTTGTTCACAACACAACAGAACAAAAAATGCCTGTTTTATGCCAGCAGATTCCCTCAACGGGTCAAGGGGGAATGCCCTGTCCATGCGATGGTCAGCGATTTATGCTTGCGCTTTCCCCCATCCCGTTGATACCGAGGGTATTGCACAAGATGAAGTGCGAGAGTTGCCGCTTGATAATTGCTCCAAGATGGCCAGGCCAATATTGGTTTCAGGAGCTCATGTTGTCTCAGTATCAGCCGATTCGCCTCTTTCCATCTCCAACACTACTGTCACGGAACGAGGGACAGGTTCTTCATCCAGATCCTCAATCTCCAAAATTGCACGCATGGCTCCTGATTTCCTAGAGTTTGAGCACCTTCACATTTCGCAGGACTGCAGAGATATTTTAAGGAGATCTTTTTTTTTTTTTGTGAAAACCTTTATTGTTATGTCAAGGAAATACAAGCACGGGCCTACAACCATGCCGGCCGCTAGTCAAGTCGTAAGTTCAGCGAAGCAGCATAAAAAGATACAGCAGCCCGAAGATCGGGGCATGACAAGTGTCCAGGACATAACTTGTATTCAAGCGCACTACGTATGATTCAGGATTCAAGTAGGTTCATTTTACAAGGAAGAAAGAAAATCCAGAGTCAACGCCATATTGTCATACATGTTCCTACAATAGCAAGCATGAAGCAGGAATCCGCAAAGAGTGCGAATACAGTTGAAGCAATGGGGGTAAGGCACACGAGTCAGGATAAATGTAAAAAACACATACATTTCGTGGCGAACCGCACCCCCACCCCTCAAAACGAGACAGACTGTAGGAAACATGAAAAACAGCGACACCAAAAAGAAAAAGGACAAAGGGCCATAGAGACAAAGGAACAAATCAACAAACCCCACCCCCCTACCCTCCACCCTGCACCCCTGCAGAAGGCTACGGCTTACCCCCCCCCCCAGCAGCGTGCCTATCGCCCTAAATGAGAGACACGAAATATAGAAGAAGAGAAAAAGGAAGAAGAAGAAAAAATGCGGAGAAGGGCCATCGATCTAGCTACCCGACCCCCCCCCCCTCACCCACCGCGCACAGTAGACATCCTAAAAGCAGGATCCGAACAGCCTCAGTACACAATAATCAACAGCGCAAGCACTAACATCCTCTCTGAGTGTCCCCCTAAGCACCGTCAGCCAACAATGAGTTCCACTATGTCCTAGACAATCTCACCCCTGGCCTTTTCTATCAATAGTACCAACAGACGTCCAGTTATCAATCGGCATAGTGAGCAGTGTGGAGGGTCCAACCGATCCGGGCGGACCGGGCAGCGCCGGCACTCTATGGGACTGTAGCCCCCAAAACCCAGCCGAATATGTATGGCGGAAGTCCATCTGTGTCAGTATAGACACCGGAGCCAACCTCCTGTCCGCGCACCATCTCACCAGCCAGGAAGAGAGTCACACAAAGCAGTAAGCGTTGAAACGCCGCCGGGGCAGTCCAAACCATATATAGACGTTGTTTCTTCAGCCGCCAAACAAATAAGGGCCCCGACGAGTCACTCACACATACAACAGGTCTATCCAAAGAGGAAACATGAACCGGTCTATTGGCTTCTCCACAAATGTAGGCATAGCTGGAGCATTCATTACTGACGCAGAAGCGGGCACATCGGCACTTCCTTGAGATCGAACCACGCCGATGTGGAGCTGTGGGACAACAATGGCGGCCATCCTGCGTCCCAGATCCCGGGCGTCTCGGATCAGGGTCATTTGCAGAGTTAACGCAGCCAATATATCTCTGGACGTGGGCTCTTTCTCGTGGTGCCAGGCCCCAGGATTCTCACACACAGCGGCTTCTCCACCCGGATGAGGTGTGCGTAAGAGGATGCCATCTGCCATCTTAGCTGATCCGGCCTCGTCCTCCTCCACCTCACCTCGGGAACGGGCCCCACACCAGGGAGGAACAGGATTCACCACGGGGATCCCGAAAGTCAAAGCAGGCTTCTCAGCAGAGGGTCACCAAAGGGCTAAACAAAATCTCCGCCGCTCCCTGGGAGCTGCCCGCCGACACCGGGAAAAGTCGGAAGTATGCCCGGTCAAAACACCGGAATGGGGGGCCAAGTGTCGTGCACACCCCTCGACCCTGCTGTATTGCACTGCCCACAAGGCTCTCCGCTAATTGAACTGGGTCGGCACTGTCGCCATCGGCCATCAAGTCTTCGGTTCCCACCGGCCGACTCCTCACCATCACCAGAGGCCGCTGTTGTCGCATTCGGGGCCGGCCACTCTCCTCACTCGAGACCCCGGTCCCAACTACGTGAAGGCCTCTAAACAGTCGGGGACATTACAATGGGTCTGCCGCACCTAGAAGCCTCGGGAGCAGACGGTAAGTGAAAGTCGTCCTTCGCCTACGTAAATATGCCGTTGCGGCTCAGGATGGTTGCCAGAATGTACGCGTGGGGTGAGAAGGCTCACGGAGCCGAGCGTTTACGCAGCCATCTCGGTCGCCATCTTGGCTCCTCTCCCTTTTAAGGAGATCTTGAGCTCAAAGTACTGTGAAAAATTACCGTTTGAAATGGAAAAGGTTCTGTTTCTGGTGTGCATCCAACAATGTCCACCCGATTAACGCACCAGCAGAAGTTCTTCCTTACCTACTACACTTGGCTCGCTCTGGCCTTTCCTTTTCATCAATAAAGGTTCACCTGGCGGCCCTGTCCAGATTCAGGAAACTGTCCAACATTCCTTCACTGTTCACCATCGCTAATTAAGCAATTTATGAGAGGACTCTTCGAGCGTATCCTCCAATCAGACATCCCCACTGGAGTGGGAACTCAATACGGTTCTTTCACAACTTATGAAGCACCCATTCGAGCCTATTCATAAGTCTGAAACCAAGTACCTTACGTGGAAAGTTGCCTTACTCCTAGCCTTGACATCAGCTAGAAGAGTGAGTGAGATACGAGCGTTCACCATTAAAGAACCCTTCCTACGTTTTTCACAGGATTGCGTTACTCTCAGAACGAACCCTTCATTTATACCTAAGGTACCTTCTCGGTTCCATTTAAATGAACCAGTTAAACTGAAAGTCTTCTTTCCAATCCCGACTACGCCGGCAGAAAAGACACTGCATTCCCTAGATATCAAAAGATGTCTAAAATTCTACTTACAGAGGACAAAGAACTTCAGAAAATCTGATCAACTGTTTGTGGCTTATGGACAGACCACGTTGGGAACAGCGGTTTCCAAAGCTACGATCTCCAGATGGATAGCCTCAGCAATCCAGTTCTGCCATACCAAAGCAAACAGACCTCTTACGAGGAATGTCAAGGCACATTCTACGAGGGCTGTTGCAGCATCTACGGCGTTGTTCGCAGGGGTGAAGCTCGGACATCTGTCGTGCTGCGACATGGAAAAATGTCCACACATTCACCAGACATTACTGCCTGCAATCGTCAAGTCAGCAAGATGCAGCAGTTGGTCAAGCCGTCTTACGACACCCGTTTGTTTAAAGACAACCTCAGGTACAGATATTTAATTTTGTCATACATGTTATCTTATAAAGGAGGTTATTTTATTAAGATTGCAAACATATTCATGTGCTTTATATACATGCTAATGTTTCAAATGCAATTTTAGACTTTTGTTACTCTTGGTCTATGACAATCTTAATATAGATTATTTGTGAATAGGTTGATGGTTAAGGGGGCTGTTTCAGTACAAGTCTCCCACATCCCCAACCGACTATCACTTGGTTACTGCTTGCTATTCTTATTCAGGCATGTGAATCTATGAAAGATACCCCAATACTGGATAAGAAAACAAGTTACCTGTAACTTCAGTTATCCAGTATTGGTATCTTTCATAGATTCACATGCACCCACCCTCCTCCCCGGAGAGTCGGTTCTCTAAAATTGGGATGCTTATTTCCCACTTGTGCTAATGAAAATCTGAGGAGAACTGGCTCTGCAGAGAGGGTTCTAGAGGGTGCTGGCAGCTGATTGGCTGGGACAAAGACTTGGGGTTTTTCAGCATAATGAGGTAGATAGGCTACTGCAATCTAGGCCTCAGGCCTGTATTTAGGGCCTACTACTATAATTTACTTTTGGCACTGCTTTTTTATATACCGTGGGACTCCCGCTTCAGCGACGGGGAATGATTCAGGCATGTGAATCTATGAAAGATACCAATACTGGATAACTGAAGTTACAGGTAAGTAACTTGTTTTCTTACTTCCCTTATGTGTGCTCCTTTGAGGCGCATCATAAGTGTCCTCTCAGACTTATTACTCTAAAGACTTCTTTTCTGGTTGCCATCACCTCTGCGCCCAGGGTGAGTGAGCTACAAGCTCTTTCTTCAAAGCCTCCTTTTATGGCTGTTCATCTGGACAAGGTAGTCCTGAGAACCAGACCTTCCTTTCTTCCCAAGGTGGTTACTACTTTTCATATTGGTTAAGCCATCACTTTGCCCACCTTCTTTCTGCCTCCACATCCTTCTAAGGAGGAAGAGAGGCTCCACTGTCTGGATCCTAAACGTGCACTTTCGTTTTATTTGGAATGCACAAAGCAATTCCGGGTGCATGACCAGCTCTTTGTTGGCTACATGGGTGCCAAGAAAGGTTGGGCCATGCACAAACTGACCATCTCTAGGTTTTGTCGTTTTGTGCATTAAGATTTGTTATTCCTTGGCAAAGGAGCCTCCAGTGGGTCTGCATGCCTTTTCCACCAGGGCGACAGCAGCTACTACTGCTTTGGGACGAGGAGTCGTCCCCCCCCCCCCCCCCCCCCCCCCCCCCCTCTCAATGACATCTGTCAGGGAGCTACATGGGCATCTTTGCAAACGTTCACTACACATTACTGCCTGGACAGCCAAGTCCGGAGAGATTACTGTTTTTTGGCCGTTCTGTTCTCAGAACTTTCTGGTGTGAACTTGGTTCACAGACCCACCTCCGGGGTTGATATTGCTGAGGTATTTATTCTATGATAAGGAATCTAGAACTGTTTCTTTCAGCTGAACAAGATACCTTCGGTAACGATATATCTAAAACATAGGTTAGGTATAGATTCCTTACCGCCCCGTTCTGCGAACTGACTTCTAGGGTTAAGGTTTTCCATTCAGGGTCCCAGTTTTGTGCACAAGTTGTCAGTGTCTTGCATGGCTCTGTGCTTCTGGCGTTGAAAGTAGTGTGGCCTATATTTGGTGCATGATATTTAATTGCACAAGTCTCAGACTTCTGAGCAGCGCTTTGGGCACCAGCACTCATTCTTTTATAAATTAGGCACAGAATGTTATACAGATCTGTCAACCTTGCCTATAATTCGGTCACCTTAGGCGATGCTCTACATATTAACTGGTCAGATATTTGCCTACACTTTTCTGCCTGTCTGACTCTGTCCATGCATGGTATAGAAGCTACAGCAAACCTCTCGCTCATCCTAGTGACGCCCACTTGGGTCAGACAACTGGTTTTCAGCACTCCTTGATATGTCTGTCTCCATGAGAAGTCCCCATCACACCAGACCTCATGCAGAAACATGAGAATCAAACCCCTGACCGCTCAATCTACCAATTTGACACCTGAGGTCATCTTAGTTTACCACACGAATGGAGGTTAGCCTGGGGGGAAGGCTATAGGCCTAATATACAAGCCTGTTATGCGGCAAAGTAGAAAAGGTTTGTCCACTACTACATTTTAAAACCAGTGAATCTGTTGGTGAACTTTGAAAGTGGTGGGGTGAAAATGCCTTCCTTTAATTGAACAGAGCGAAGCAAGCAAACCATATTGATTGTAAAAAAGAATGTTAAAGCCAAACTTTTAAGGGTGGATTGTTCTCTGTATTAAAGCATACAGATAGTTATTTTGTTACATGAAATGTCGTATTACTTTTGTAGGGAAGGATTTTGGTGTGGGGTACTACATCTGACAAACTGCTGAGAATTGCACTGTATTAATTCTTGGTAGAATCTGTTAGCTGTGTGCCAGGCGCTTGTAATAAAAAATATAATTAAATAATGCATATAAATATATCCATATAGATACGTAGCGGGCCTTTGGGTCAGCTCTGTTCTGCCCCTGGCCTATTTGAGTCATTTATACACTGCTTCATACTATGAAAGAAAAACGCATGTGGTAATGTTTCAGGCCACAGCAGATATTGGCTATCTTACCCTGTGAAAGACAGCATTTTTGATCATGTTTACTTCCACCTGAAAATGAGTGTGCGTCAGTCAGGGCTGGTTAGCCAGTACTTTCATTTTTTGGTTTATCATTTTATAGTTCCCATTTAATTTCCTTATTTAAATGTATGTTGGTAGTGTGGACGGATCCCCCTGCTTGATGCTCATATCATCTGCAGTGTGCCACATCCATTAAACTAGGAGACCATTGTGAAATATTGTTGTCCATAGCCTATCGCTGTTTTACTATTCCAATATGGCCCAGATGTGACTGCCATGCTGGAACTATAAAACAATATACTATTTTCAATACCTTTGCATGATGGACAACCACTTCTATGTTTAGTTTTTTCATTATTGCAAGCATATGCCTGCTGTGTTTTGATGGCAACATATTTTTCTACTTGTATTTTATTTTAATTTTTATGTTGAGTGTTTTTATTACAGTTGTCAGTGGGTGAATACAAGAATGAGTCAGTGGAGTGATGAATGGATGCATGAGTGCAAAGATGATTGACTAAGTGTATGTATGATGACTTTGTGTCTAAACTCGGTGAGACAAAAGCACGTTCAATCAAAGGCAAGGCATATTAGCATTTCCTTTTTTTTAATTTAAAAAAAAATATTTTTATTAAACATTTTTTTAACAGAATTTTACCGCATAATTCCTGTATGTGTTACAGCACACAACAGTTCCACAAGTGATTGTACAAAATACCATATTACATCGTTCTTCTAATACATGGCGTCATAAGAGATCCCCTAGATAAACATACAGTATATTCTAAACATTTCAGAAAAAGAAAAGAAAAGAAAAAGCAGAAAAGGCAAAAAACGAAGCATCTGCACAGTTAAGAGAGATATATGAAACTTGCATATTAACCTATCCCGCATTATGTGCCTAATTTTATGGTAAATCAGCCTTCCGCCGCCTGTCCTAGGTCTAACCTACTATTTTTCCAGTTTGTGATAGGCTGCCATATCCTTTGACCTAGTAGTGTAGCTCTCCTACCTTTCCTATCATAGATTGCCTTTTCTAGGTTATACATAGCAAGTAGGCTTGCAATCCATGCTTGAAACGGAGGGAGGGGGGGGGGGGGGGGGGAGGCTTGTCCAACCAAGTTCTTGCAATGCATATACGAAGCACCGCAAGAGAGACAAAGATAAATTCTACTGGCGATACATCTGGCATATCCCCCACCCCCAGAATGATTAGTTCATCTGTGAGCTTTATCTTAAGCTTGAGCGAATTATCCAAAAACTCCTCGATAGCCTTTTTCAGAGTGTACAATTGAGGACATTGTGCAAACATATGTACAATGTCTGCATCAGTTGAATCACAGCGGGGGCATGTTATTCCAGTTGTACCGCCCCATTGGGCGATTCTAGCCGGAGTGTGGTACAATGAGTATACAGTCTTAAAGTGTTGTGATTGCAGTGTAGCTGAGCATAACACCGTTCTTCCCAGATTCAGGGATAATTGAAAGCTTTCTGGCTCTGACCCCAGTTTTTCTGACCATTTTAGGGCATATTTCCCCCTTTCATCAGTTTTGCTAACTTTCAACTCCGCATACAACTGTCTTATAGTGCACCTATTAGAGCCTTCTATGTACTCCATAACTTTACATTGACCCAGCCCTGCAAGGCCGCCCTGCTTTTGCATTAAAAAACTTCTAATTTGCAGGTACTTGTAAAAGTTACGATGTTCTAACCCAAACTTTGCTTGTAGCACCCCAAACTGTAGCATGTTCCCCTGGCTATCCAGAAGATTCCCTACTTTCACTATCCCCTTGCTATGCCAGTCCCTCATAGTAATATAAACCTAAACAACAAGAGAGTATATACAACAACAAAAAATAAGCAAGAAGCTCCTATTAAAGGAAATAGCAGTAAAAAGTAGCCACCAGCGCCTACCAGTGCTACATGCTAATAAATCTGCTGTGTCGAGGAAAGGGAAAGTGGAGTGCAACCCAGATGAAAAGAAGAACCCTCAGGCACCCTCCGAAGATGGGTAGCCGTTTATCTTCATTGGGTTCTCAAGTTAGTGCATGTGAAAAACATCATACCAAGGAAAGGTGCAAATTAAAATGAGTATAGATCACTCCCTCAACCAACATTTTTAATAGAGGGGTGATTCGAACTCAATTAAAAACAATGTGCAAAAACGGACATCGAGAGTTAAGCAAGTTTGAGCTCCCTGTCCTAAAATACAGTCGACATGTTTCAGCTATCTGGTCATTTTCGACCCAGCATTCCTCAGGACCAGAAATGTAAACTCACCCACCCGGGCAGTACACGCCCTAAAGTGCCTACTCACGGTGGGTGGATATTCACTAAAGACTTATTGATACCCACTTGAGGATCTGTGTCTTGTGCAAACCTCTATTCAGCGAGGTGTATGGAATTTGGTTGTAATCCCATATTGATCATACGTATAACAAGGTCTGAAACCTTTCTTCATGGGTTCAAATCTCCCCATATGAAGACTCCATGAGACCGTGGTGATGGATATCTTCACGGCAGCATTAGTGAACTGACGACTCCCCGTATTTCCACCTAGGTACGGCTCAGCCACGGCTCGTAAGACCTCATAGTAATATCCCTGAAGATTTCCCTCGGTAATGAGCAATTAGTATACAGTCGTGTATAATTATTGTACCTTCCTAAGCCAATTTTTTTTGAAATCCCTTTCCAGACCCTGTAGGCCGCCTTTAATGTCTTGAACCGTGTATGTTTAAAATAGCTGAAATCAATTGTATTTAAAAACCCATTCTCTGCCCCCTCGCCCAATAGTGTAGTATAGACATTGGTGAATCCCGAACTGACCTCCGATGTATAATCTGTGCCTCCCCCTCCTATCAACCCCTGGCAATACTGCAAGACAGCAGCCCAATAGTAAAGCCTAAAGTCTGGTGCCCCCCAACCGCCTTTTTCTCTGGATACCGTTAGGTGTCTATAGGCTCTCCTTGTCTTCCCCTTGACCCATATAAACTTGTTCAAAATCGCTTCAAGTTTAATAAACCATGTGTTATCAAAAAATAACGGGATGGACCTAAACAGATAGAGAAGCTTCGGGAATGTTACCATCTTTATTACATTGATCCGACCCATCAGAGTCCGATGTAGATTATTAATTCTTTCCGTATTCACTTTTACTTTTGCCAACAGGGGGACCATGTTTATTTCCACTAGCCTATCTAGGTCGTCTGTAATTTTGACACCTAAATACGTAACTTCTGGCGCTACTCTTGTGTCCTGATAATTGACCAAATTGTTCTGTACAATTTGTCTTTCCTTTATTTAGGGAGTATCCCGACACTACCCCAAAGGCTGCGGCCTCCTGCTCTATTTCTATGATTGCCGACTCCGGCTCTGGGGTGACCACCGCCACGTCGTCTGCATAAGCAAGTGTTTTATACTCATAGCTGTGTAGTTTTACCGGGCAAATGTTAGTATTTCCTTCCAGTTTGCGCAGAAGGGGGTCCAAATATAACGTGAATAGAAGTGGTGAAGCCGGACAGCCCTGCCGTGTGCCGCGCCTTATTCGTATTTCGGCAGTATACCCTCTGTTTATCCTCACTTTAGCCATAGGTTCCACATACAGAGCCTGTATAGCCTTTATACAACCTACACCTATACCAAACCAATCTAAAACCTTCCATAGATAGCCCCAGGAGACCCTGTCAAAGGCCTTCTCCGCATCCAGAAAAATGGCCGAGACAGGGTCCCCCGTGGCACCTGCTGCATCCAGTATGGTAACCATCTGCCTTGTATGTTGTGTAGTCCCTTTCCCTGGTATAAAGCTGTGCTGTGTTGCGCAGACCAATCCCTCAATCACCTTGCTTAGCCTTTGTGAGAGTGCCTTGGAATAGATTTTTGCATCGGCATTCATAAGTGTTATTGGCCTGTATGAACCCGGCTCCAAGTGTGATTTTTTTTTTTCTTCAGAATTACTATGATGTTTGCACCGGCCCAAGATTGAGGAATAGTTTCCCCCCCTCTGTGCTTGTCTTAAGGTTTCCAACATATCGATCCCCAGGGTATCCCAAAAGGTTCTATAAAATTCCGCCGGAATTTGATCGGGTCCTGCTGCCTTCCCTGCAGGAAGTTTGGTTACTGCGCTTTGAACTTCTACCAAAGTCAGTAGCAACTCCAGTGCCTCTTTATTCTCATCACTCAGCTCCTCGTGTGGGATTCCTGTTAAATAACCCTTTATCTCCGCATCTGCATTACCCAGATCTTGATCATATAGATCAGAGTAAAACTCCCTAAACACTTCCCGCACATCTTCTACCTTAGTCACGACCCTTCCCCCTCTATCCTTAATTTCTTTTATTTCTCCAGCTGCCATGTTTTGTCTAATACGGACTGCTAGGATGTGACCTACCCTCTCATTAAATTCGTAGCAATTTTCTTTTTTCATTAAATAGTTGCTCGCAGCTTTCCTTGCCAAGCTTTCACTAGCCTCAGATCTTTTCAACTCAATCTCCAGTAGGATCTCCTCTAGTGATTCTTGCCTACTGACTGCTTGAATAAGTTGCTCTTCCAATTCCATTAGGTCATGCAGTCTTTTAGCTAATGCTAATTTTTCATTTTTACACCTATGAAGTGTGTAGGCCAATGTTTCCACTCTTATCCCTGCTTTAAAAGCGAGAGAAGCAAAGGCAAGATGGCCGCTATGCTGCTGTAGAGAGCAGTCTCACCTACTCCCTCTCCTGACCCACGGGGCATGTGGCTGGCAGCTTGAATTGGGCATGCCGATTCTTCAAGGGCTAAGCAAGATCAAGGATGAAGGGAGCACTGGCGTAATACAGAAGTCTTTTCTGGCGATCCTCGTCTTTCTCGGGAGGCGCTGGAAAAAGTTGTGCACACGAGGAGTCAGCGCAATCACGGAAATGGCACAACGCTCAGGAGCAATCTCGAAGCTCCCAAGCGTGAACAAACTATCTACCCTGGCGATCAGCACCCTCCAAAAGAACCAGCAGCTCAAGAAGGGGGAGAAGTCAGAGAAAGCCGGCAAAGAAAAGACGGAGCCTAAATCAGCAGCGCAGTCAGGCACTCCTGGTATCAAAGGACAGCAGCAGCGGCGCTCTCAATCGGACAGTGGATCACTCTTTAACCCCTTCAGTGCTAATGACAAGGGTAACTCGTCATGGAGTTTCCATTGATTTCAATGGAAAGTCAATGGAAGTGCCTCAGGTGCCTTAGCAGCCAAGTGGTTAAAGAAAGTAGAGGATCGAAACAAGCGATCGCTGCTCCCAGCAAAGATCCAAGGCAGCTTACCGTCTCAGAGGCCTTTGCAGGTAAAACTCAGCCGGAGATTCGGGCGTCCGAGGCTTCCACGGAGACAAACGCTGATGCTGCATTCACTGGCCTTGAGGACGCAAGCACGGCGGTTGCTAAGCAACAGGAGCTCCAGCCGCGTACGCCTCACGCGGGAGCCGCGCTGGGAAGGAAGGACGCGGAGAATACAGACACTGAGAGCGGAGCTGACGAGGTGAGCGGAGGGAAGCTGGAGGAGCCGTGGAAAGGCTTGGGAGACCCTGAAAGCTACAATAATGCCCAAATGCTAGAAGCCCTGATGCAGGTAAATGTCGCCCCCCCCCCTCCCCCTCCTAGGAGACAAAAATACTTTAATGCAATCTGCCACCTGGGGGAGCATGAGAAGCGTGGAAAGCCATGCATCAAGGGGGCATAAAGGGGCTAAAGGAAGAAGAGTCCGTTCCCCAGTGTACTGCATTTGCCATTTTACACGTGCTAAATCACATGTTGACCTCGATTCCATGCAGTGCTCTGATCTTCCATTTTGTTGCATCGCACTTCCATTTTGTGCTGCCGTGACCTGGAGTTACATTTCAGCAGGAACATAAACATGTTTTTCACGTAAACCAGTACAAGCAGGTGCGAGGCATCTCGTGAGGATGCCTCATGAGGTTATGTTGCACCTTCAGAGTGTTTTCATGCATTCCATACTTATCTCTAGGACATAGGGAGGATAGCCGTGCAAGGCTCCAAGGCCGGAGAGTGGGAAAGGAATGTCTTTTGCCTCTGCACTGCCCAAACAGAATCTGGCCAGGTCTGTCTGGGTGGGTCTGATGCAGAGATGGGGCCAGCACCTTCAAATCGATGGGCGAGAGCGCCTGCTAGAGGCTTCTCGAACATATGGATTTAAACTATAAAAAGCGGTGTCCGTGGGGTGGAGCTCAGGAACTCAGTCTTGGAGTGGACGCACTCGCGGGACAACTTTGGTGCCCGAAGAGATTACTCCCTGAGCTGCCGGTCTACGGGTTCCCGACCTGGTGTTCAGTGTTTGGTCCAGGGATGTTGAAGTCTCCGGTGCTGCAAATGGATCTGGTGAGGTGCTTTGTACATTAACTGTTTATATACCTGGATTCACAGTTTCATATTCATGTATATAGTGTGGTGTATTCATTGTCTATTGCCTTCCACTCGGTGCTTAAGAATTCATTGGCTTCAGTGATGTATTGCCTTTGCCTACCATATTAATAAAAGCTCATTTTTACCTCCAGTGGAGTGTTGGAGTTTCTATGTAAGTGGTGTGCGTAAATTCAGATTACGCAAGTGGGCAAAGCAATACATTTTGGCGTAGTCGGCAGGATACGTAAATTACGTGGGGAGGAACATGTTTAAAAAGACAAAAGGTGGGTCTGGTTCTTTGGCACCGAGTGAAATCCCTTTAGCCCCCATGCAAATTCCTGGATGGGAGGCAACGCCGTACTCCGCGCTGGCGCGCGAGTATGCTAAAAGCTCAGGATTAAGTGAGAGCTGGTTTGACTGTCTGGGCGAAGCAACGCCAGAAGATGTTTTAAATTGTTTACAAAAGGTTCCGGTGGAGAAAAGTAAAGAGTTATGTACAGTGGGGCGCAGAGATTGGGTTTTATTGCATGCCTACCGTCAAGTTTTTGACAAATGTTTATCTCTGCAGCGGGACCAGTTGGGCTTAGAAAAACAACTTGTTGAAGCTAAGAATATTTCTACGATGCTATCCTGTCAGAATAAGTTATTGCAAGATAAGTTAGAAACATATCAGACGATAGCAGAGCGTTCTGTAGTAGGGGATCTCTGTGTATAGTCATAATCTAGTGAATAGTCCCGCCCATGTGCGTGGACCCCGGAGCAATCAAAAATAATCTCTTACAGTGTCAAAAAATGCAGAAATGCATAGACACTTAAGAGAGAATTTAAAGACAGATAATGCAGCCAAACAGGCTACACTGTCCAGTACTTCAACTAGAAATTCCACCATAAAATCCACAAAACAGCAAAGCCTGTACAGATTTCCCTTTGTTTAACAGCAAAGTCCCTCAGGAATGATAGAGAGAAGAACCTGGACAGACAAGCCCCATAGGCTGCCATTATGTGGCTTAATTAGGATACTGTGCCTTTAAGGAACCTTCCAGAACCTTCTCCCAGTATCCCAGAATGCATAGCAGGTCCAACTTAGCCTCAGTTCTTTTTTCCGGCTCCTGCAAGCAGGACCCTGGAGCATTGAGCTCTCCCTTTTCAAGGGTTTTGTTAGTGTTTTACACTAATTTCGATTTTTTGGTGCTTTATAAGTACTTTGGTGACTTTCTTTCTGTGTTTCTGCACTCTTTTTTGTCCATAATGCCTGCATTATTCGACAAATGCCCTGAGTGCTCAAGGAAGAAGGCCAAGTCAGACCCCCATGAGGTCTGTATTCTCTGCCTTCCCTCTTCCCACATTCCTGAGGACTGTGTGATCTGCAGAGGCTTCTCTGGAAGGACCCTGAAGGAGAGGAAGAAGATCAGGCTTCAGGGACTTGAAGAGAGAAGGTTGAAGGCACGAGGTGGGTCAGGAGGGGCTCCTTCTACCCATGCTAAGGCCTCTAGGGGGCTCCCTAGGGGCAGGAAGACCAGCCCTCGCCCAAGATCTCCGTCTGGGTCAGTTGCACTGACCACGACGTCGAGGGGACGGTCAACGGCCAGTTCCAGGTCTCCCCAGGGCTCTGGGTCGAGAAAACGTCGCCCGTCGAGGAACGTGTTCCGGCCGCCGTCGAAGCCGGTGTCGATCTCCTCGTCGTCGGTGTCGGCGTCGAGTGGTCGACATCGGAGGGCCCGGCGTCGGCGCTCGCCGTCGAGGCGACACCGCCGTTCGCCGTCGAGGACATCGTCGTCGAGGGGATCCTCGTCGTCGAGGCCGCCGTCGAGACGGAAGGAGTCTCCGGCGCCGAAGAGGTCGACGTCGAAGCATTCGAAAAGACCGACGTCGAGACGCTCAAGGAGATCGACGTCGAGAAGGTCAGAGAGGTCGACGTCGAGACCATCCAAAGGGTCGACGTCGAGACGATCCAAGAGGTCGACGTCGAGGCAGGCGAAGAGGTCGAGGTCGCCGTCGAGGCACCATCGCCCGTCGTCGAGGTTTCGTGGTTCGTCGATCTGGTCGGGGTCGACGTCGAGACGCAGACACGGTTCGACGTCGAGAAGTGAGAAACGGTCGACGCCGAAGGGCCGTTCGACGTCGAGGGGCCATCGGTCGTCGTCTGGGCACCGATCTTCGGCGTCTGGAGGTCCTAAGGACAGGCCCAGGACTGTGGGGGGCTCCCCACGCTCCGGACGGGATGGTGGCTCGCCGGGAACGGCGCATTCCGGGGTGGATACTCCGATGAAGCCCTCTACACCTCCTTCGCGGCCGGCTGTGCCGAAGGGTCCGCCTCCGAAGGCCCCGACCCCACCTCCGAAGCCGGCTCTGCAGACCCCGCGTCCGGTTACTCCTCCACCCCCGGTCCCGCCGAGGGCGGTGTCGATGCCTAAGTTTCCGACGCCACCGAAGAAGACTCCTAAGAAACCTGGGATTCCTGACCCTGGGAGGCCGAAGGAACGTCCGAGGCCCAAGAGGTCGAGGTCTCGCTCTGGGAGACGGGACAGATCGAGAAGCGGGCATGGATCTTCCTCACGATCCAGGCGTCACCACAAGAGACGTCGGTCCAGGTCACGTTCTGCCTCTGGGACCCGTTCCTACTCGCCCACGTTGTCCGATTTGCCGGAGACTAGGGTGTCTCCTATAGACGATATAGGCACGTTTCAGGAGGTTCTCCTGCGTGGAGCGGCGAAGTTGGGAATCAAGGTTTAAGCGCCTACGGCTTCTACCTCGGTGATATTTGAGACATTACACAAACGGCACTTGTCTCGCCCCCTGTTACCTCTGGTGCCAGGGCTCCTTGAGCCCGCCGAACAGCTATTCCTGACGCCGGCAGTGGTGAAGTCTGCGCCTTCCAGGATCCTAAAAAAGTACAGGGCTCCGGACTCGGACCCTGCCTTCTTGAGGAAGGACCCGGTGCCGGACTCAGTGATCGTGACAGCTGCCCGAAAGCTTCATGCCACCTCCCCTGCGTCCACGGTGCCTCCGGACAAGGAGAGCCGCTGGATCGACTCTGCTGGTCGTAAGGCGTGTGGGACGTCCGCCTCTTCAATGAAGGCCGCCAGTGACTCGGCGTTACGACAGGTCACTGTGGGACTCGATGGAGCAGTTTGCAGACCTTGTCCCTCGAGACCGCAAGGAGGACTTCATGGAGATCGTCCAGGAGGGGATGCTGGTCTCTAACCAGGCCATCGGCGCCGCGGCGGACATATCCTTGCTGTCAGCGCACGGATACTGCCACGGGATTCACCAGAGACGCCATGCTTGGCTCAGGTTGACGTCACTGAAACCGGAAGCACAGCAACGCGTGGCGAATCTCCCGTTTTCCGGAGATACTCTCTTCGGAAAACACGCTGATGACGAGATGGCCAGGATGAAGGCCGAGGCGGAGACCCTGACGGCGGTGGGCTTGGAGAAGCCCAAGGAGAAGAAACCATTCCGACAGTGCCAACGTCGGTTTGGGTCGCAGGGTCGTGGAAGGGGACAGTCTGCTGGACAACATCAACAGCAGCAACAGCAGCAGCAGTACAGGCGGCCCTTCCAGAAACGCCAAGGGGGTAGAGGTCGACAACAGTACTCTACCGCGACCAAGGGCCCGGCCGGGTCCCGACCCTGAGCGGTTACTTCCCCCTCGTCCGTTACCCGCTCCGGTGGGGGAAAGCGTTCAATTTTTTCTGGCAGAGTGGAGAAAAATTACTCAGGACAAGTGGGTGCTGAATATTGTTTGCAATGGATACAGTCTACGTTTCACCAGCCCTCCTCCATCAATTCCTCCCGTCAGCACGCAGTATCAACTGCGCGAGCTTCAGGCGGAGGCGGACATTCTGCTACGGAAGAGGGCGATCGAAGACATACCTCTGTCTCAAAGAGGAAGAGGTCTTTACTCTCGGTTCTTTCTTGTCCGCAAGAAGGACAAAAACGAGTTCAGGCCCATTCTGGATTTGCGACAGGCAAACAAGTGGATTCGCAGAGAAAAGTTTTGCATGCTGTCGTTGCATCAGATCTACCCTCAGCTGCAACGAGGAGATTGGATGTGTGCCATAGATCTACAGGACGCATACTTCCACGTGCCCATTGCATGCAAACACAGGAAGTTTCTGCGCTTACAAGTCGGCACCAATCACTATCAGTACATGGTGCTACCCTTCGGGCTGAAATCTGCACCCAGGACATTCTCGAAATGTATGGCAGTGGTAGCAGCACACCTGCGGAAGAACAAGGTGTTTGTCTACCCGTACCTGGACGATTGGTTGATCAAGGCCTCCTCCTTCTCGGAAGCTCAAGCACACTTCCAGAAGACGTGCGTTCTCTTGAACAAGCTGGGGTTGCACATCAACATGTCCAAGTCGGTCCCGATTCCGGTCCAGTGCATCCAGTACTTGGGAGCCTCCATCAATACGCTATCAGCAAGCGTGTCTCCTTCGGAAGAGCGACGTTTATCACTCGTTCGGAAGGCTCAGGCTCTCATGACCGCTCCGTCTACGACTGTGAGGACGGTGTCTTCTCTACTGGGGTCGATGGCCTCTTGCATCTTCCTGACACCACATGCGCGGCTGCACATGAGACCGCTGCAGGAGTGCTTGGAAGATCAGTGGGACCAGAGGAGAGGATCTTGGGACGACAAGATACGACTGTCTCTACATGCTCTTCAGTCTCTGAAGTGGTGGTGCTCGAAGGAGAATCTCCTCAGAGGGGTTCCCTTCCACAAGGACATTCCCACACAGACCATCGTGACGGATGCGTCTCTCCAAGGCTGGGGAGCGCACTCCGAAGACCTGCAAATTCAAGGGACGTGGTCCCCGGCGGAGTCCACGTACCACATCAATTTCCTGGAACTGCGAGCTGTTCACTTGGCATTGAAGGCCTTTCATCCGTCCTTTCGGACCAACTCTCTGCTTGTTCAGACGGACAACACGACAACGATGTATTACCTCAACAAGCAGGGGGGCTCGAGATCGCGCACTCTGTCGCAGGAGGCGCAGACGATCTGGCACTGGCTTCTGGCTCGAGGACTGTCTAACGGCCACCCATCTGCCAGGTGTGCAGAATGTTCAGGCAGACGAACTGAGCAGACTCATTCAGGAAAACCACGAATGGGTCATAAACGACGAAGTACTGGGAGAGGTCTTCGCAAGGTGGGGAACTCCAGACGTAGATCTGTTCGCCACCGCCGAAAACAGCAAATGCCAAGGCTTCGCCTCCAGGTACTACCAGCCGGGGACGCTGGGGAACGCGTTATGGATCAACTGGTCGAACAGCTTTCTGTACGCTTTTCCACCAATTCCCCTGATTCCGGCGGTTCTCATCAAGCTGTCCCAATCCAGGGCCAGGATGATTCTGATTGCCCCGGAATGGCCCAGACAGTGGTGGTTCACGGACCTGCTTCACCGATCTCTCCTTCCTCACATGAAGCTGCCGTGCAGGCCGGACCTTCTCACGAAGTTCGGGGGGCGGATGGTGCACCCCAGCCTCTCGTCTTTGAGTTTGGCGGCATGGCTCCTGAAATAGTGCAATATGGCCATCTGAATCTCCCAGAGGATTGTATGGACATACTGAAGGAGGCTAAGCGACCTTCCACTAGGACTTCTTATGCTTATAAGTGGAAGAGGTTTTGCATCTGGTGTAGATCTAAGAACTATGACCCTACGGCATGCAAGGAAGATGTCATCCTTCCATATCTGCTGCATCTGGCGCAGTCGGGCCTTAATGTTCATTCCATTAAGGTTCATCTGGCTGCTTTGACTGCCTACAGGAAAGGCCCTTCACAGACTTCCTTTTTCCAGATCCCTGTGATCAAAGATTTTTTGGAAGGCTTGAAGAAAGTGTTCCCTCCTGTCAGGCTTCCTTCGCCTTCATGGGACCTGAATGTGGTGCTGTCCAGATTGATGAAGGAGCCTTTTGAACCCATTCATAAGGCTTCATTGCAGCACCTGTCCTGGAAGGCGGCGTTCCTAGTGGCCATTACATCGGCCCGCAGGGTGAGTGAGATTCAGGCATTGTGTTGCCAAGAACCTTATACTGTGTTTCATAATGCTAAGGTTGTTATGCGTACTCACCCTAAGTTTCTTCCCAAGGTTGTTTCTGATTTTCATATCAACCAGACTATCACTTTGCCTACGTTCTTTCAGAACCCTTCATCGGAAAGATCTTTGCATTCACTGGATGTGCGGAGGGTGCTGAAGTTTTATCTTGATAAGACTAAAGATATTCGTAGGTCAGACCAATTGTTCATCAATTATGGCTCAGTCAGGACAGGTCTTGCTACCTCTAAACAGTCCATCTCGAGGTGGATTGTGTCCTGCATACAGTTGTGTTACTACAAAGCTAATAAGACCTTAGGGGGTAAACCTAAGGCTCATTCCACCAGGGGCAAAGCTGCTACGACAGCTATGCTCCGTAATGTTCCCTTTGCAGAGATCTGCAAGGCGGCCACTTGGAAGTCGGTCCATACCTTTGCTAAGCATTACTGCCTGGACACTGATGCCAGGGCAGACGCTCAGGTTGGGCAGGCTTCGCTGCGGAATCTGTTCGCACAGTAGTGGCGTTATTTTATTCTCCACCGCCGCTTGGTGTGGGGATGGGCTTGCCATTCTATTCACTAGATTATGACTATACACAGAGATCCCCTACTACAGAAGGAGTAGTTTCTGTCCTGTAACTCCAGTTCTGTAGTAGGGGTATCTCTGTTATAGTCATAAGCGCCCTCCCGCCTCCCCGGTGGAGAGTTATTCATGTTCATAATGCTACAGGTCTGGCGTTTTTTACGCCCTCAAAAAGAACTGAGGCTAAGTTGGACCTGCTATGCATTCTGGGATACTGGGAGAAGGTTCTGGAAGGTTCCTTAAAGGCACAGTATCCTAATTAAGCCACATAATGGCAGCCTATGGGGCTTGTCTGTCCAGGTTCTTCTCTCTATCATTCCTGAGGGACTTTGCTGTTAAACAAAGGGAAATCTGTACAGGCTTTGCTGTTTTGTGGATTTTATGGTGGAATTTCTAGTTGAAGTACTGGACAGTGTAGCCTGTTTGGCTGCATTATCTGTCTTTAAATTCTCTCTTAAGTGTCTATGCATTTCTGCATTTTTTGACACTGTAAGAGATTATTTTTGATTGCTCCGGGGTCCACGCACATGGGCGGGACTATTCACTAGATTATGACTATAACAGAGATACCCCTACTACAGAACTGGAGTTACAGGACAGAAACTACTCCTTCTGCAGTCCGTGTTGCTGAATACAGATATAGGAAGAGGAGAGGCCGAGTGAGTAAACGAAAGGTTCATTTAGCGATTGCTAAAGCAGGCTTAGATTTTGACCCTTCGAATTGGGACAGCAACATCTGAACGTCAGAATTCTCCTCAGAAGGAGAGCTGCCTTTGCAAGCGGAGGAGAAAGACGAGCAAGGAAAAAATGCTAAGAGAGTAGAAGCACAGCCCATTCTAAGACTGAAACTTCAAATTGCCTCAGGGAACCCGGATGGAGTTATGTTGAATAGTTTGGAGGATTTTACACAGCAAGAAATAAGTGATCTTTTAGCGAGGTTTAGACAGAAGCCCGGTGTAGGAAGGTAGATCCCTGACTATGGTTGCCCCCAACTTTTTGCCTGGTGTTTTGCTGGTTTTCTGACTTAGTTGACCTGGGGCCCTGCTATTCAGGACCCCAGGCCTACTGCTCTCTCTGTAAAATGGATTCCATGTACCTTAGGTACATATCTAAATTGGATACTGAGTCACCTTATCAGTCCCTGTACAGTGTACCTTAGGTACCCAGGGCATAGGTGTACCCAGGGCCTACCAGGGGCTGCAGCATGTATTATGCCACCCCTGGCTGGCCATCCAAATCTGACACAACTGGCTGCTTGACAGCTGGGGCAAGGTGGTGTAATCACCCTTTGCTTTAGATATAGTATACCTATATCTAACCCTAAAATGGACACACAGATCTCCTATCAGTCACTCCTATGGCAGGCCTTAACAATCCTGAAGGCAGAGTGCTTGGAATCGTGTGAGACGGTGCTCTGGCATGAGCTGAGCCTATCTGCGGCTTTCGGGATCTATCCCTTAGCCGTTTCCATGATATCGCATACCATATACTCTTAAGTGCATTATAATCCTCGCGGTTATATGCCAACTCTGGTATCGCTTTATCAAAACATGTCGAATAAGGTGTCATACGAATTGGAATACTAACCCCTCGCAAATTCTGGCGACGGGGTTAGCATTCCACCCTTCTAGAGGGACACGACATGTATGTAACCCCTAACCCCGGTTAAAATCAGACAGAGCCTTAGCATCCACAAGATGGATGCTGCCACCGAGACACAAGTCTGCCCTCCTGCTGCTGGGAGTCCTCCCAGAGCAGGAGATAAGGACAAAGGGTTTCCTGCCAGGGGCGGTGCCAGCACCGTCCCAGACAGGGTTTTGTGTATTGTAGGTAGGCAGGGCTTTAGAGGAAGGTGACTGCACGTGGCACCCCGGTGCTCACTGTGCATAGGCTGGCTGGAACCAGTTCCAGGGTCACTCCAGACCCTGTGCTGGGGAAAAGCCCGCCAAGGAAGTGGGTGTAACCACCCCCCTCCTAGTCCCACCCCTAGGGCAGGACTTAGTCGCGTGCCAGCCCCTTTTTACAGGATAAAGGTAGGAACTGGCCCCCTTCCAAATCAGATCATCTTTGAATCCTGAAACTACTTTCCACGAAAGGAACTCAAGACTTCTTCCTAAGATTTCTCCCTTGTGACTAAGGAGTAGTCACCCTGCATCCGCAGGCACCATCTTAAGAACACTGCGGTCTGCTGCAAGTCTCTCCTCCGGATCAAGACTGCCCAGCTCGACGAGAACCGGCTTCCCTGGCACCTCTGACCTCTACCTACATCATCAGTCACGCTGAGATTCGTGGGTGTGACGAGACCTCGAGGGACCGGCCATCTTCAAGACTGCACGACTTCTTTCCAGCAAGCCCGCCGAGTAATTTCCTGGTGAGTGCTTTGGGGTCCGAGAAGCCCCGACCCTGAGCAGCTCCAGCACCGAAGTGCAGCCTCCCAGCATCTCCACGATCTGCGTGGGGCCCTCCTGCTTTTTGCTGCTCACCGCGTTGTTTGGCTACTAGCCCGCTGGCTTGTGGCCTTCTGAACGACGCCCGACGACATTTCTGCTGCTGGTCTGGTTGCTCCAGGCTGGCCCTTGCTCCCTTCCAAAAGAGGAGCACCCCGGACCCTCCTGGTCCACTCAAGACGCCATTTTGAGTCCACCGCGTGGGCTTGAATTAGCCAAGGCTTGTTGCCCAATCCTGGGTAACTTCGACGCCGACAGCTTCATCCATCGTGGGACAGCTCGCCTCTCCATCCTGGTCGCCGACAACGCCTCCTGGTCCGTGAGATCTGCAGAGCCAGCGTCGCCCACTCACCTGACTGCGGTGACTTCGCCCGGTGCCATCCTGGTGCCCACTTAATCACTGGCTAGTGATTCAAGAACTTGGTCCCCTCTGCTTTCAGGTTTCTTCTTCCTCGATCCAGGCTTGGATCCATCGAACTTTTCTTCACTGGTCGCCTGCCAGCAACTTCCTTCTTCCAGGCTCCTGGTCCGGCAACGAGATCCCCGACGTCTTTTCAGACCTATGCAGCTGCAGCCCCTGGGCTAGGTAACTTCGGCACTTCGGTGTCCCAGCATAGCCTCACTATCCTAGGGTCAGGATCCACTGTCGTTTTCTTCCTACCAGGTCGGGTTCGCCCGTGAACACTAACTTTGCCTTTACTAGCCTCCATAGACTTTGTCCCGCATCCCGCGTGAGAGTGCACACTCTGCACCCGAGTCCCCTAGGTCTCCTAGAAGTAATCTAACGATTCCCTAGTCAAGTCCTAGCGATTCCAAAGCCTATTAGTACTGTACTTACCTGCTAGTAATTTCGCATTCCACTTTTAGAATATATGGTTTTTCGTGCCCCTCGGGCATTTGTGTATAACGTGCTAACTTAAGTATTTTCGTAAGAGTTTTGTTGTGTGCCTAGCACCCTGTCCTCATAAAGAGTACAGGGTTGTTGTGATTCTAATAAATACATTGTTTATTTTCATAACACTTGTGTGGTGTCCTTTCACTGGGTGTTCAAGGGGTAATGTGATGGTAAAACAGCTGGCTTAACACGCCCTCTAGAGTCTTAGCCTTAGACAGCTCGTATCCATGCTACTAGGATAGCTGGTCTATAAGGTTGACTTACAACCAATCATCAATAAGGGTTGTTTGGACTGATATATAGTGATCACTAGAATAGTGAACACTGCACATCAGGCCAACTTCTCACACCCGGTGAGACGCTATTAGCTTGGATGGTGCGCCTCTATGATCATGGCGCTTCTGGGGTCATGTTAGATGAGGGGGATGCTGCCAAATTTTGTACTCTAAGTACTGATCCCACTGTGCAGGGATATTTTCGGACCTTCCATGGTGATGACCAAACTACCCTGTTGCAGCTAGCTGCACGGGGGTGTGGTCACAAGTACCCCACAGATTCTGACTGGCCTGGGAATGAAAAACCATGGTTTACCCTAAGAGATGCTTCGCAGAGAATTAAGGAGGAAGGGATGAATCTGGCTATTCTTGTAGGTGAGGCGCATAATTTAATGGGTCAGTTAATGACTGTGTCAATGCGGAACAAAATCATTCGTTTGGCGCCCCCTACATACAAAGCTGTGCTAATGACTTTGTTAATTAATCAAACTGGAAATACCATAGGAGAAGTAGTCGAAGCAGTCCGTGAGCTGGGAGAGCTCGGGGAATGGGCCAAGCCAGACAGGGCTTCGCGCTCCGAGTCCCGTACTGATAACAACAGAGTGACCAGACGTGATATGTTCTTGGCGCTGTTAAAGGATGGGGTGTCAAGGTGTGAGATTGATGGTATTGAGACCAAAAGCATGTGGGAGATGTACCGTAAGAGAGGACTGGATAAGAAGGAGGGGAGTAGGCATGCAAACAGAAAAGATAACAAGAAAGTGAGTCGCAGGGATGCAGAGCCTGAGGAGAAGTCTGAAAAAGCGGGTCAGGAGAGAGAGAGAGAGAGAGAGAGAGGGAATCTCATGTGAGAGTGACAAAAGTGAAAGGTTGGGACCGAGATTGCACAGATTCAGATGGGGACCGGGAAGAGGAGGAGGTGTTCCCTGAGGGTTACCCAACATTGTATTCAGATCTGCGCCGGGACCTGCGCCGGGCAGATGCAGAGCTGCGCAGGCGAAAATTAGATTAGGAAATTGGCCAAGCTCCGGTGCAGGGATGGGCTCGCAAAGATAATAGACCACATGTGAGGGTGGAAATCTATTGGAAAAATAGAAATGTTCAGGAGGTGCGGGCTTTGGTAGACACGGGAGCGGAGGCCACATTGATACATGGCAATCCACGAAAATTGAAAGGACAATTTTTTACTATCACAGGCTTGGGAGGACAGGAAACACCAGCAGTGCAGACAGTAATTCAGATGAAAATAGGCAGACTTCCCAAGAGAGCATATACTGTTTTGATTGTGCCTATTCCTGAGTACATTATTGGTATTGACATTCTGAAAGGTATGACCCTATACTTAGATGATGGATGCTATCAGTTTGGGTCAAAGCAGTACTTCTCAGTGGCTGCTGTGAGGGTGGGGCGCTTGAAAATTCCCCCAGTGAAGGTGCCCCAAGCAACAAAAGTGATTCATGTAAAGCAGTACAGGATTCCAGGGGGACATGATGAGATTACTGCAACCATTCGGGACTTGGTGGAGGCGGGGGTGGTGAGGCCAATTACCACGGCGTGGAATAATCCCGTGTGGCCCTTGCGCAAACCTGATGGAAGTTGGCGCATGACAGTTGATTACCGCGAGCGTAATAAGCATACGCCCCCGTTGACAGCCGCGGTCCCAGACACCATCACCTTGATTGAGAAAATTCAGAAAACACAATGGGACATGGTATGCGGCACTTGATATTGCCAATGCTTTTTTCACAATTCCAATTGCCCCTGAGTGCCAGGAACAATTTGCGTTCTCATGGAATGGTAGGCAATTTTCGTTTCAATTTCTTCCTATGGGGTATTTACATAGTCCCACGATCTGTCACCGGCTGGTGGCAGAGCATTTGGACGAGCGATCCCAAAGCCTCTGAGAATCGTTACTTACCTGCTAGTAATTCGCATTCCACTTTTAGAGTATATGGTTTTTCGTGCCCCTCGGGCATTTGTGTATAACGTGCTAACTTAAGTATTTTCATAAGAGTTTTGTTGTGTGCTTAGCACCCTGTCCTCATAAAGAGTACAGGGTTGTTGTGATTCTAATAAATACATTGTTTATTTTCATAACACTTGTGTGGTGTCCTTTCACTGGGTGTTCAAGGGGTAATGTGATGGTAAAACAGCTGGCTTAACACGCCCTCTAGAGTCTTAGCCTTAGACTGCTCGTATCCATGCTACTAGGATAGCTGGTCTATAAGGTTGACTTACAACCAATCATCAATAAGGGTTGTTTGGACTGATATATAGTGATCACTAGAATAGTGACCACTGCACATCAGGCCAACTTCTCACATTGGTGAGCAGCGGTTGGGATTTGAGCTTGCTGTTGTTTTACCACACATGCCCTAAGAATATCTTGTGAAAGATCACATAAGTACTAAAGGTACATATAACTTAGCTTAGAATACTCTGAGTTCTACTGAACCAGCTGTTGTAGCTCCTAGAGCCTAGCACACCCTAAACTACAACTCTAGCAAGGGATCAGTAGGCAAACATATAGTGTAGGTAAGTGCACCACTTACACCTCACTAGAAAAGCATGTCTACCCAGGGAGAATCTACTGAGACTCCCCTGGTCAGTGTTGACCCTCCACAGGTCACTTCAAGATATGCAGCTCTCAGTTTCCAGGAGATGAGACAAATCTGTGTCTCCAGAAAACTGAAGCAGGGGTCTAACCCCACCATTCCCTTTTTAATAGGTCTCTTAGAGACTTATGATGCGAGAAAGCTTTCTCAGCTAGATGGGAATATGCCAGCCTTAGAGGGTACCTCTGGGGATCCAGACCTCCCCAACATTGCCAATGCAGTTGAGGAGGAGGATCAGGGGGAACTCTCTGGGGACGAGGTAGACAAAGGTCTTGAGGTAGTCAGAAGGCTAACCAGGGCCAACTTAGACTTGCTTGGGCTAGGATCTGGGGGACCCCCAGTACTGACCCTAAGTAGGCCTAACCTTGGAGTTAGGAGAGATCGATCTCTTTCTAGGGACTCCAATAGATCTCTGCACTCTAATGCCTCTTCTCAGAGGAGAAGGAACTCTCCCCAGAGGAGATTGACTTCCCCTCAGAGGATGGAGCATGAGGCTAGGGTGAGACAGGCTACTCTGAGGATTGAAAGGGAAGAAATTGCCCTGGCCAAAGAGAAGCTTGCCCTGGCAAGAGAGCAGCAGATGAGTGGGTTAGCTCCCACTGGTGGCAGCAATCTCCCAAGAGATAGAGAGAAGGGTTTAGATACTAAACACCTGACTAAGATAGTGCCCCCCTTTAAGCAAGGGGATGATATCCAGAAATGGATGGCTGCTCTGGAGAGGGCCTGCACTGTGCAGTGCATTCCCCAGAGTCAGTGGGCAGCTATACTGTGGCTCTCCTTTGATGGTAAAGGTAGAGATAAGCTCCTCACTACAAGAGTGGAGGATGCTAACAATTACCAGGTCCTGAAGAATACACTGGTTGATGGGTTTGGTTTAACCACTGAACAGTACAGGTTGCTGTTCAGAGACACCCAGAAAACTCAGTCTCAGGACTGGTCTGACTTTGTGGATAGTGCCACTAAGGCTTTGGAGGGCTGGTTGCTGGGTAGCAAGGTTACAGATTACACAGGATTGTATAATCTTATGATGAGAGAACAAATTTTAAACAATTGTCAGAACCAGTTGTTGCACCAGCACCTTGTTGATTCAGATCTGACCTCTCCCCAAGAATTGGGAAAGAAGGCAGACAAATGGGTCAGGACAAGGATCAAGCAGAACCAGAACCAGGGTGGTCAGAAGAAAGCAGACCAGAAGGGTAATGCAAAGAGTGAACAAAATGACCAGAAGTCTTCACCAGGTCCCCAACAAACCAAAGAGGCTGGGGGTCAGGCTTCCCAGAAGACGAAGACTCAAGAAGGCCAGTCAAAAAGGTGGTGCCAGTACTGCAAAAGTAAATCTCACTGGTTTAGTGAGTGCACCAAAAGAGGAGGACAAACTCCTGCCACTACAGCCCCTAAGGCAACTGCACCCCCTAGTACAGTCAGTAGTGGTAGTGTACCTCCCAAGGCATTAGTTGGGTTAACCTTGGGAACTGAGGGGTCTGACAACTTAGTTGGCACACTCACTCAGGCTGTCCTTGTCTGTACAGGGGATATGGATATAACCCCTGAGATAAGTCCCAATACTTTGGGCAAATACAGGCAGACGCCTTTGATTAATGGCAAAATGGCTCAGGCCTATAGGGACACTTGTGCCAGTGTCACCATGGTGACACCTAACTTTGTGGACCCTGGACAGATCATGCCAGGTACTGATTTCCTGGTGACCAATGCCAGCAATGTCACTACTAGTCATAGTGTGGCAATTGTGGCTTTCTCCTGGGGTGGAGTGAAGGGACAAAAGAAAGTTGTAGTCAGTTCAGACCTCCCAGTTGATTGTTTGTTGGGCAATGATTTGGAGTCATCACAATGATCAGAAGTGGAGCAGAGGACTCACATGGAAATGTTAGGCTTGCCAGCACATGTGCTTGCTGTGACTAGGTCACAGACCAGAAAATGCCCCACTGAACAGGTGCTGGATCCTGAAATGATGGACCAGACACCTTCCAAGAAGAAGAGCAGTAAGGGTAAGGCTTTGCCTTCCCCCTTGCCCCAGGTTGAGGATCAAGTCTCTGAGGAGGCTGATCTGGAAGAGCTGAGGGAAACTGAGCCTAAAGAGCTTGAACTTGATCAAGTTGAGTTTCTGGGCTCAGGGGGACCCTCCAGAGCAGACCTGGGGAAGGAACAGTTGAGCTGCCCTTCCCTTGAACCCCTCAGACAGCAGGCTGCTGCTGAGGCTGCAGGGAATGCCACAGGTGCCCACAGGGTATACTGGGAAGATGGACTCCTGTACTCTGAGTCAAGAGACCCCAAGCCTGGTGCAACCAGGAGGCTGGTCATCCCCTTGTCTCTGAGAGGTTTCCTTCTCACCTTGGCCCATGAGATTCCCCTTGCAGGTCATTTAGGTCAGACAAAGACTTGGGACAGGCTTGTCTCACACTTTCACTGGCCCCATATGAATGAGAATACCAAGGAGTTTTGTCGCTCCTGTGTCACTTGCCAAGCCAGTGGTAAGTCAGGTGGCACAACAAAGGCCCCCCTCATACCACTACCTGTGGTGGGGGTTCCCTTTGAAAGAGTGGGGATTGACATTGTTGGTCCAATGGAACCCCAGACAGCATCAGGGCACAAGTTTATACTGGTGGTAGTGGATCATGCCACCAGGTATCCTGAAGCTATTCCACTTAGGACCACTACAGCACCTGTAGTGGCAAGGGCCCTAGTTGGAGTGTTCTCCAGAGTGGGCTTCCCTAAGGAGGTTGTTTCTGACAGAGGTACAAACTTCATGTCAGGATATCTGACTGCAATGTGGAAGGAGTGTGGTGTGAACTACAAGTTCACCACACCCTACCACCCACAATGCAATGGGCTTGTTGAGAGATTCAACAGGACCCTCAAAGGGATGATTCATGGGCTACCTGAAACTCTTAGGAGAAGATGGGATGTCCTGATCCCCTGCCTCTTGTTTGCTTACAGAGAGGTCCCACAGAAGGGGGTTGGCTACAGCCCTTTTGAGCTTCTGTATGGGCATCCTGTAAGAGGACCCCTGTGTTTGGTGAAGGAAGGATGGAAGAGACCTCTCAAAAAGCCTGCAACCAACATAGTGGACTATGTACTTGGTTTCCGCTCCAGGATGGCTGAGTATATGGAAAAGGCATCTAAAAACCTTGAGGCCAGCCAAGAACTTCAAAAAGCTTGGCATGACCAAAAGGCTGTTCTGACTGTGTACCAGCCAGGACAGAAGGTGTGGGTGCTGGAGCCAGTGGCCCCAGCAGCTCTGAAAGACAAATGGTCTGGGCCCCACACCATCATTGAGCAAAAGGGAGAGGTTACCTACTTGGTGGACCTTGGAACTCCCAGGAGCCCTCTCAGAGTGCTCCATGTTAACAGGCTCAAAGCATATGTTGACAGGAAGGACATGAGCTTGCTCATGGCCACAGATGAGGGACAGGAGGAAGAGAGTGACCCTCTCCCAGACCTGCTCACTCAGAATCCTGATGATGGATCAGTTGATGGTGTTGTCTTTTGTGGCAGCCTCACTGAACATCAGCAACAGGATTGCAGGCAAGTCCTTCAATCCTTCAGACATATGTTCTCTCTGACACCCAGCCAAACTGATTGGTGTACCCATGATGTTGACACTGGGGACAGTCTGCCTGTCAAGAGTAAAATCTACAGACAGCCTGATCATGCTAGAGACTGCATCAAAACTGAAGTGCAGAAAATGTTGGAGCTGGGAGTCATTGAGCCCTCAGATAGCCCTTGGGCTAGCCCAGTAGTTCTAGTGCCAAAGCCTCACACCCAGGGTGGTAAGAAAGAGATGAGGTTTTGCGTAGACTACAGAGGCCGCAATGCAGTCACTAAGACTGATGCCCACCCAATACCAAGAGCAGATGAACTTATAGATAAATTGGCTTCTGCCAACTTCTTAAGTACATTTGATTTGACAGCTGGGTATTGGCAAATCAGGTTAGCTGAGGAGGCCAAACCCAAGACAGCATTTTCTACCCCTGGAGGGCATTATCAATTTGTGGTAATGCCCTTTGGACTGAAAAATGCACCTGCCACCTTCCAAAGGTTGGTGAATCAAGTCCTCACTGGGCTGGATGACTTCTGTGCAGCATATCTAGACGATATTGCTGTCTTTAGCTCCACCTGGGAGGATCACCTGGTCCACCTGAGGAAAGTGTTAGAGGCCCTGCAAAAGGCAGGCCTCACTATCAAGGCCACAAAGTGCCAGATAGGGCAGACACAGGTTGTATACCTGGGCCACCTTGTAGGTGGAGGCCAGGTTCAGCCGCTGGAGAGTAAGATACAGGCCATCAAGGACTGGACTCCTCCAATCACCCAGACTCAGGTTCGAGCTTTCTTGGGCCTGACTGGGTACTATAGGAAGTTTGTCAGAAATGATGGGTCCATAGTGACCCCTCTTAATGACCTGACAAGCAAAAAGATGCCAAAGAAAGTTCAGTGGACAGCAAGCTGTCAGAAAGCATTCGATGACCTAAAGCAGGCCATGTGCACAGCACCTATCCTAAAGAGTCCAGATTACTCCGAGCCATTCATTGTCCAAACAGATGCTTCGGAGTTGGGTGTGGGGGCTGTTCTGTCTCAACTGAATTTTGATGGTAATGATCAGCCTATTGCTTTCATTAGTAGGAGGTTGACACCCAGAGAGAAAAATTGGTCAGCTATTGAGAGGGAGGCCTTTGCTGTGGTCTGGGCCCTGAAGAAGCTGAGGGCCTACTTGTTTGGCACTCACTTCACCATTCAGACAGACCATAAGCCCCTCTTGTGGCTAAATCAGATGAAGGGTGAAAACCCCAAACTGCTTAGGTGGTCCATTTCCCTACAGGGGATGGATTTTACAGTGGAGCATAGACCTGGTACTGATCACAGCAATGCTGATGGGCTCTCCAGGTATTTCCACTTAGAGCAAGAAGACTCACCTGGTCAAGGTTAGTTTATTGTCCCAAAGTTTGGGGGGCGGTCATGTAGGAGAGTAGGGTCTGCAATCCTATGATCACCCAGATTTTTGCTTTTTGCTGCACTGGTTTACGACTTTCCCTGGCTGTGGGCCTGCTAATCAGACCCACAGCCTAGCTGTTCCTTCTATCCAAATTGTACTCAGGTACTGAATTGGCACTGGGCCCTCTCCAAGTCCCTGTACCCAGAAGTCTCCCAGGGGCTGAAGCATGTATTATGCCACCCCTGGGCTGACTAACTAAACTGACACAACTGGCTGCACGACAGCTGGGGCAAGGTGGTGTACTCACCCTTTGCTTTAGATATAGTATACCTATATCTAACCCTAAAATGGACACACAGATCTATCAGTCACTCCTATGGCAGGCCTTAACAATCCTGAAGGCAGAGTGCTTGGAATCGTGTGAGATGGTGCTCTGGCATGAGCTGAGCCTGTCTGCGGCTTTCGGGATCCATCCCTTAGCCGTTTCCATGATATCGCATACCATATACTCTTAAGTGCATTATAACCCTCGCGGTTATATGCCAACTCTGGTATCGCTTTATCAAAACATGTCGAGTAAGGTGTCATACGAATTGGAATACTAACCCCTCGCCAATTCTGGCGACGGGGTTAGCATTCCACCCTTCTAGAGGGACACGACATGTATGTAACCCCTAACCCCGGTTAAAGTCAGACATAGCCTCAGCTCCACAAAATGGATGCTGCCACCGAGACACAAGTCTGCCCTCCTGCTGCTGGGAGTCCTCCCAGAGCAGGAGGCAAGGACAAAGGGTTTCCTGCCAGGGGCGGTGCCAGCACCGTCCCAGACAGGGTTTTGTGTATTCCAGGTAGGCAGGGCTACAGAGGAAGGTGACTGCAAGTGGCACCCCGGTGCTCACTGTGCATAGGCCGGCTGAAACCAGTTCCAGGGGCACTCCAGCCCCTGGCCTGGGGAAAGCCCGCCAAGGAAGTGGGTGTAACCACCCCCCTCCTGGTCCCACCCCTAGGGCAGGACTTAGTCGCGTGCCAGCCCCCTTTTCCCAGATAAAGGTAGGGACTGGCCCCCTTCCAAATCAGATCATCTTTGGAATCAAGATACCACTTTCCACGAAAGGACTTCACGATTTCTTCCTCAAGATTCTCCCTTGTGGCTAAGGAGTAGTCACCCTGCATCCGCAGGCACCATCCAAGAACACTGCGGTCTGCTGCACGTCCTTCCTCCGGAATCCGACTGCCCAGCTCGACGAGACCCGGCTTCCCTGGCACCTCTGACCTCTACCCACCTCTAAAGCACAGCTGAGAACCGTGGGTGCGACGAGACCTCGAGGGACCGGCCATCGCCAAGACTGCACGACTTCTGCACAGCAAGCCCACCGAGTAATTTCCTGGTGAGTGCTTTGGGGTCCGAGAAGCCCCCACCCTGAGCAGCTCCAGCACCGAAGAGCAGCCCCCCAGCATCTCCACGATCGGCGTGGGGCCCTTCTGCTTTTTGCTGCTCACCGCGTTGTTTGGCTACTAGCCCGCTGGCTTGTGGCCTTCCGAACGACGCCCGACGACAACACTGCTGCTGGTCTGGTTGCTCCAGACTGGCCCTTGCTTCCCTCCATCGGAGAAGTACCCTGGACCCTCCTGGTCCGGCTAAGACGCCATTTTAGGTCCACCGCGTGGGCCTTGCATTTGCCAAGACTTGTTGCCCAATCCTGGGTCCAGCGACGTCGACAGCAAGAACCTTCGTGGGACAGCTCGCACCTCCATCCTGGTCGCCGACAACGCCTCCTGGTCCGAGAGACTGCAGAGCCCAGCAGCGTCCACTCACCTGACTGCGGTGACTTCGCCCGGTGCCATCCTGGTGCCCACTTAATCACTGGCTAGTGATTCAAGAACTTGGTCCCCTCTGCTTTCAGGTTTTCTTCTTCCTTGATCCAGGCTTGGATCCATCGAACTTTTCTTCACTGGTCGCCTGCCAGCAACTTCCTTCTTCCAGGCTCCTGGTCCGGCACGAGGATTCCCGACGTATTTTCAGACCTATGCAGCTGCAGCCCCTGGGCTAGGTAACTTCGGCATTTCGGTGCCCCAGCATAGCCTCACTATCTAAGGGTCAGGATCCACTGTCGTTTTCTTCCTACCAGGTCGGGTTCGCCCGTGAACACTAACTTTGTGAATTCTAGCTTCCATAGACTTTGTCCCGCATCCCGCGTGAGAGTGCACACTCTGCACCCGAGTTCCCTAGGCCTCCTGCTAGTAATCTAAAGGTTCAGTAGTCCAGTCCTAGCGATCCCAAAGCCTCTGAGAATCGTTACTTACCTGCTAGTAATTCGCATTCCACTTTTAGAGTATATGGTTTTTCGTGCCCCTCGGGCATTTGTGTATAACGTGCTAACTTAAGTATTTTCATAAGAGTTTTGTTGTGTGCTTAGCACCCTGTCCTCATAAAGAGTACAGGGTTGTTGTGATTCTAATAAATACATTGTTTATTTTCATAACACTTGTGTGGTGTCCTTTCACTGGGTGTTCAAGGGGTAATGTGATGGTAAAACAGCTGGCTTAACACGCCCTCTAGAGTCTTAGCCTTAGACTGCTCGTATCCATGCTACTAGGATAGCTGGTCTATAAGGTTGACTTACAACCAATCATCAATAAGGGTTGTTTGGACTGATATATAGTGATCACTAGAATAGTGACCACTGCACATCAGGCCAACTTCTCACATCACATTTACACTGATTCGTGGTCTACCGCCAATGGGTTAGCCACTTGGCTTCCCACATGGCATGCTCACAATTGGATGATTCACAATAGAGAGGTTTGGGGAAAGGAGTTGTGGCAGGAAATTTGGGAATTGTTGTCCCAGAGTACAGTTACAGTTTATCATGTCCATGCTCATTGCCCGACTGACTCACTAGAGCGTTGGTGCAATTCCTTTGCATACCAAGAAGCGAAGATTCATGAAGCTGAGGTGGAGACGCAGGATTCTGACTTGGTGGGCATGGCTAAATGGGCACACCAGAAAAGTGGACATTTGGGCGAGCGAGCCACTAGCAGGTGGGCTGAAAGTAGAGGGATGTATATTCCCCTTGATTTGATTAAGACTGCAATCATTCACTGTCCTGTTTGTCAGCATACTCAGCACAGACCAGTTCCACAGGTAGTGAGAGGCCAGCTAGGCAGAGGTAAGTTACCAGGGCAGATATGGCAAATTGATTTCATCGGGCCAATGCCAATGAGTCGAGGATGTCAGTATGCATGCACAGTGGTGGATACCTATTCTGGCTATCTCATAGCCTTTCCATGCAAGAGAGCAACTCAGTCTAACACTCTGAAAACGTTGAATTTGTTGATCTTGTATTACGGAATTCCATTGCAGGTCCAAAGTGACAATGGGTCACACTTTAAAGGAAAGATGGTGCAAGATTTTTGTGTGCAGCATAACATTGAATGGATCTATCACATACCTTATTACCCACAGGCAGCAGGTTTGATTGAGAGAATGAATGGTTTGCTGAAAGAACAGTTGAAAAAGTTGTCTGATGGGTCATTGAAGGGGTGGAGGGATCACTTGCCTGATGCGTTGCAGATTTTAAACAACCGACCTCTTGCTGATGCAGAGACTCCTTTGATGCGCATGTTGACCCCAGCTTTGCAGATTAAGCCCCATGTGGCCACAAACACGATTCTGTATTGGGAGACAGCTCCCGGAGCTTTGGCTCCATATCGTGCCACACCAGAAGCTGCCGGTCTTGATTTACGTGCTTTGAAACTCTATAGGTTGCAACCACGAGACATTACTTTGATTGAGACAGGAATTGGAGTTCAAATTCCCCCAGAGCATTTCGGGCTAATCGCCCCTCGATCTGGGCTTGCCCTTAAAGGCATCCAGGTTTTGGGAGGGGTGGTCGATGCCGATTACCAGGGGGAGATCAAAGTTATCCTATTGAACAGTGGAAGCAATGATCTGATGGTGCAACCCGGTGACCGTGTTGCCCAAATGGTCATCATGCCGGTTTATGGAGGAAATGTCATGAAGGGGACGGCCCCAGCCCTTCTAACTGTGCGAGGAAAGGGCGGGTTCGGATCTACTGACAAGAACCCAGGGGCAAAATTGTGGGTGGAGTCCCCAAACAAACCTCCTGAACCTGCAGAATTGATTGCTAAGGGCAAGGATAACATCCTAGTCATCATGAAACCTGGACAGGAAAAGTGGGAAAATGTACCTGCTGAAAAATGTTATTTGCGAGAGTGATTATACCAGTTTGTTTTCTGTTTCTAGATCACAGTATGGCTTGCTGCTGCGATGCTTGCGCTGTGTGGTCGGTGTTTGGGCGTGTCCGGAGGGGTCCGGGAGGGCCCGGGGATGCCGAAGGGGATCAACCGCCCGAGTCGGATGACAGCATTGTTGCAGTAACCAGATGACATCTGGACCTACTTGGCCGGGAATGTGCTGAACACTTCCCACTTCTGTATGAGAAATCTTCAGAGTACAGCTGATATGATATCAACGTGTCTTGTTGCCGTACCTACCCCTGCACAGGTGCTTCTGCAAATTTTCAACCAAACTAACTTTGATGGGGTAGTGGAGGAAAGTGATGTTCAAACACATCTGAGTCTTTATGAGTACTGTCGCTTTTGCCCGGAGGTTACAAATAGCCTCTGGAGGAACATGACAAGTATTGGTACCTACAATATCTCTACTGGAGACGTTTGCTATCAATTAACTTGTGACCCTACCAAGATTGGCAAGTGTGGCCAATTAAAACTAGAGAAAAGCAAACAATTGACCCCTGATCAACAAACATTATGTCAGACACGACATGACAGTTTTTGTAGTAATGTTACCAATTATATGGTTTGTAATCACACCGTATTAGCCGCTAGCCATGTGAACCATGTGAAATTACCTAAAGAATGGTTGTTCTCGTGTGGTAATATTTCATACACTTATATACCAGCTAACATAACTGGAGGACCTTGTGCCTTATCACGATTAAGTTTTATGCTTTTTCCCATGCATTCTGTTACACGTATTCGCTCTTCTAGAGCCGCTGTTCAATTACCTGAGGATTGTGACTCTGATATTGATTTGCTTTCCAGAACAGAATATACTAGTTTGGCTCTGTCCATTGTAGGAGTGCCAGGACTGTCCGTTTATAATGCCAGAACAATTGCTAAGCTTGCCTGTTTAATTGTGAAGAATCTCAATCACACTTCTGCCGCTTTAGCTGAATTATTATTGGATGTTCAAGGAACAAGAAAAGCTGTTTTGCAAAATAGGGCAGCTGTAGACTATTTGCTGCTAAAACATAACCACGGTTGCGAGGACTTTGATGGGCTCTATTGTTTCAATTTATCTGATCATTCTACGTCTATCCATGCACATATTAATGCTTTGAAAGATTTAGTGAAAGGGGTTTCCCAAGATGTTGACCAAGGATGGTGGGATTGGTTGTTTGGGTGGCTGCCTAATTTTGGACAGCTTCGGTATATCTTGGGTGTTATTATAGTAATTATTTGTGTTTTTATCTCATTATGTTGTTGCATTCAATGCATTCCTACTCTTTTCTCCCTTTTTAGGCCCAGATCCATGCTGTTTAGGCCAATGGGGTATGATAGATGAATCGAAGGTCAAGGGGTGGAATGTACTGCATTTGCCATTTTACACGTGCTAAATCACATGTTGACCTCGATTCCATGCAGTGCTCTGATCTTCCATTTTGTTGCATCGCACTTCCATTTTGTGCTGCCGTGACCTGGAGTTACATTTCAGCAGGAACATAAACATGTTTTTCACGTAAACCAGTACAAGCAGGTGCGAGGCATCTCGTGAGGATGCCTTGTGAGGTTATGTTGCACCTTCAGAGTGTTTTCATGCATTCCATACTTATCTCTAGGACATAGGGAGGATAGCCGTGCAAGGCTCCAAGGCCGGAGAGTGGGAAAGGAATGTCTTTTGCCTCGGCACCACCCAAACAGAATCTGGCCAGGTCTGTCTGGGTGGGTCTGATGCAGAGATGGGGCCAGCACCTTCAAATCGATGGGCGAGAGCGCCTGCTAGAGGCTTCTCGAACATATTGATTTAAACTATAAAAAGCGGTGTCCGTGGGGTGGAGCTCAGGAACTCAGTCTTGGAGTGGACGCACTCGCGGGACAACTTTGGTGCCCGAAGAGATTACTCCCTGAGCTGCCGGTCTACGGGTTCCCGACCTGGTGTTCAGTGTTTGGTCCAGGGATGTTGAAGTCTCCGGTGCTGCAAATGAATCTGGTGAGGTGCTTTGTACATTAACTGTTTATATACCTGGATTCACAGTTTCATATTCATGTATATAGTGTGGTGTATTCATTGTCTATTGCCTTTCACTCGGTGCTTAAGAATTCATTGGCTTCAGTGATTTATTGCCTTTGCCTGCCATATTAATAAAAGCTAATTTTTACCTCCAGTGGAGTGTTGGAGTTTCTATGTGAGTAAGTTCAGATTACGCAAGTGGGCAAAGCAATACACCCAGAAGGGGAGAAATTCTACTCAGTAACTGAAGGCTCTGACTCCTCTCAAATGGGCACGGAAGAGGAATACTACAGATCTGTCGACAGAGACAGAATCAGAGGGATCCTGTTCTAGCACCTCCAGAGGCAAAGAGACACAGAAGAAAAGGAGGTCAATGATAAGACGGGGTAGAGACAGATCGGCATCCAGCACACATAGGAAACTGCTTTGGGACTATGGTAACACCTCTAGTGTGTATCAGGAGCATCACATAGAAGAGGGAGCTGTTAATCATGCCACTAATGTTTCTCAGGACACTAATGCCGAACCACCGCCACAAGCAACCCTAAATGGAATGTTCGTTATGCTAAAACAAATGCATGCAGAGGCTAGAATTGAAAGCCGGAGAGCCAGACAGGACACTAAAAAAATCCAAGCAAGCATTAGGAAAATGAATAAGAAATATGAAGAAGTAGAAGAGAGTTGTACAGGTTGAAGAAAGAACTGGCAGGCTGGAGGATGAGGTAACGGACTGGCAGGCGTACAAAATGGAGCAAGGGAAGGTGGTCGAGGACTTACAGTGGAAGCTGGAGGACTTCGAGAATCGCCAGCGGCGAAACAATCTGAGACTTCTTGGCCTGGAAGAGGGGTAGAAGGGAAGGACCCAAGGGGGTTTGTGGTCAAGTTGCTGAGAGGTGCATACCCAGAGGCGCAGTGGCAATGGGAATCCGAAGTCCAGAGAGCACATAGATTCCCACTTACGCAGAAAAAGTCAAGAGGTGGTAGTCAGGACTCATTGCCGAGAGCCATGCTAGTCTTTTTCGGAAACTTTCTGGCTAGGCAGGAAATTATGGATACAGCTAGGCCAGACAAAAAGAGGTCATTCGAAGGAGTTACTTTCTTCGCAAGGCCGGATTTCTGCCACGCGACCGTTGAAAGGAGATGGAAACTCAGGCAGCTAATTACTCCTTTTCAACGACAGGGCTCTGAAGCATACCTGATGTTTCCAGCAAAATTGAAAGTCATTACAGGGGGCAGCGTCAGAATGTTCTTTTCAGAAATAAAGGCAGGCGAGTATCTTGCAGAAATCACGGAGAATCAAAGGGGTAGGAAGAATAGGGACACTGAGCCAGCCAAGGATGCATAATATAATACTCAGAAGAGTATTGAATATGTCAGTAGATGGGGTAGAGATGGGAAGGAGAGGGAGGTGACACTACAGCAGCGAGCAGTCACACATAGGTCATGACTGACCAATTTGCCTGTAATAGGGGGGGGTAGGTAAGGGGAGGGGGGATGACAGGGGGTGCGGGGGGGTCGGGGGGCGGAGATAAATCATGGACATGTACAGCACAAGTAAGGACGATATACAGGAATAAACAAGTGTTAGTTATCCTAAGGGGATGGCGTCTGGTCAGCTCAATCTTTAAGATCAGATGGCGTTAAGGATTGCAACTATTAATATTTGTGGGCTAAACGAGGGTGGGAAAAGGCAGAAAGTGGCAGCTATGCTTAGATTACTGAAACTGGATGTCATATGCCTTCAGGAGACACATGTGAGGGGAAAGGATAAATACCTCATGGATCAGCTTGGTTATGAGGTCTTAGCATATACGCAGCAAGATTCTAAAACAAAAGGAGTGGCTATATTTGCGAAAAAGGGAGTTATGCAGGTGAAGGAAAAAGAAGGAAGATGATGGGGGGAGATGGGTTATGGTAGAAGGGGAAACACCGGGGGCGTTATACTTTTGTCTCAGTATACGGCTCAAATGACGACGAACCTGAAGTATTTGACTTTCTAGATATGGAATTGGCCCTCTGGCCAGAACCGGTGATCTTTTGCGGGGATTTTAATGTTAACGGATTGTCGGGGATGGGCTTGTTGGGTGGGGGGATTCAGGGTGATCGCAAAAAGAGAACACGCAGGGCTATTGGCAATCTAACGTATCACAATGCACTGGTAGATGTCTGGACAGCCAACAATCCCACTGGGACAGGCAGTACTTTCTATGCCGCTCCTCACAGGGTTATGGCTAGATTGGATTATTTTTTGGTTTCTAGCTCTTTAGTGTCTGGCTCAAAAATAGAGGGGCTCCCTCGTGTCTTCTCAGACCATAACGCCTTGGTATTAACTATCCCTCAGAACTCTAGGGGAGCTCACAAAGAATACAACTGGACGTTTGAAAGAGGGCTACTTAAGGAAGAAGATTATGTAGCTAAAATGAGGTTATGGATTAGGCAGTTCTGGGAAGTAAATAGAGGCACGGCATCTGCAGGGGTGGTCTGGGACACTTTTAAAGGCATATTAGCATTTCCAGTGTTTTATTATATCCAGTATCTGGTCAAACAACTGGACTGTCAAGTCAGACCTAAAAATTATACTAACACGTGAAGTACAATATGTTCTTTTAAAATGAAATGACTCGTGTGTACAGTTTTTAAAGCAATATTTATGCACAAAAAAGTATTTAAAATTTTTGTCTAACTTATAGAATGTCAATTTTACTTATGTGAAGTGAAATTGGCAGGAATGGCTTTAAGTTTTGACTTTCATTTTAACCACACTAAAGGGAGTAATTATCATCCAGGATTCCACTCCATGTAAACTATACTCGCAAAAAAGTATCGGGACGTTGTGATTTTTATAACCAATAACTAACTTCGGTGTTAGAGTAGGGAAAAAGGTGGGGTCAATAGTCTTCGAGACTAGAACCCTCATTCACCCAAAGGTGACTTGCTTCATCATTGGGTTCCTTGCACACTGTGACCGCAAGGTACACAGTGTGGGCTACAACTCTCCCTCAGAAGAGGAGCGTGAGGTGTTTTTAAATCCAATGGAAGTCGGAGAGAGAGGCAGAGTGGAAATTAAGTGTAAAAGTGATTTAAAACTAACTCATGGGAGACCAAATTAACTTTAATCGGTGACCCGATGGTTAGAGCTAAAAGAGCAAAGCAAGAAATAGGGGTATAGATATTCTCAATTCAGGTAAGGTCAACATGTTTCTGCCTGTGTGACCTACTGGTTCATGGCATTCTTCAGGACCCACTTGTCATCTCTGCTATTTTCGTGCAAAAATGATAATTCTAAAATGTGAACAATACCATACTTTAATGTAATGGCATCAGTCAAAGTGGTACCAGCTGCAGTACGGTCCACAATCTGAAAGAAGTATAAACCTTCCTTAGACTTGATATATAGTAAATACATTTCCCACCATATTTGTGTACACACACACACACCGGTGTGAAACCCACCTCACGTGACAGTTTTTTTTTATATAGGCATGCTACAGTGGTTAAATCTCACCACTTGGCTGCCACCTTCCATGGTCCTTTACTGTCTGATCTCAGGAGATCAGGAGTCTGAAGGTGTAGACACAAAAATAAAATCAAAATGAAAAAGATGTAAGAATTTAAAACCACAGAACCTCTATTTTAAACTAAGGTATTCAGCTTGTCGTATAGTATCTTGTTCCTTCTATTGCTATGAACGTGTTATCCATTCACTACTGTTTACAAAGCCATACAACTCTGGCTTATTTTAGTGTCATTGCTTTCTTTAATGTCAATCCCAACTGATTAAACAGACAGCCAATATAATATAGTAACCTCTCGTATTATATTCTTAGAACTATTCTTGGGTGTTTGAGTCTGCCTTGATTATATTCAATATATAAGGAGTTTGAAACACTTTCCCTACAGAAGTAATCTCCTGATATTGTGTTATTTCTGTTTGAAAACCAATACATGATGAAAAGGCATGTTCTTATATAGGACTAATCCTGTCCAATGTGTGTCTCAGACTGTCTGCTAAAAATTTGATAACATGGCAAACTGTATTTCTTGCGAAAAGTCACTGATTGTGTAACATGGCTAACAGTATTTTTGTTTACACAAAACTGACTGTCTCTGGCTCATAGGCACGAAAAGCAAATCAAAAAGCAAACAAACACAGAAAAGTCACACCAGATGCTGATAAAGGAGGAAGCACTTGGACTTGTCTAATCACAGTATCTTTTATGCTGAAACTGGGCGGCTAAAGCTTACCTCCATCTCTGTTGAATACCCGTTGAGGGTATTCAACATCCTTCCCCTATGGTAAATACCAAAGGGGAAGGATATTGAATACCCTCCGGTTTAAAAAAGTCTGTTTCACTGTTACTCGCGTACTGCCTGGAAGTAATGCTTTGCACTTCCTGATCCTAGTGGTCATGGGAATTGTAGTCTTCGTATGACATCAAACACTCTACATGTTTATTACGAGAGGATTTACCGAGACGGTAATTCACTGGATGATTGTGCCTACGTCTAGTAAATGAAAAAGTTAAATTAAGATAAGACCGCTCATTGATTTTTGACACCGTGTCTATCTACATAAAGATTATGATTAAAAGGTCATCTTAGCCAAAACCATGCCAGTAGTTGAATGGTATCATTGATAATATATTGGAGGGATTACATAGCATCTTCCACAGTCACGCCTGTAATATATTGTTGTATTAGTTTAGGCTACATGAACGTCATTATCAGAAAATATTGGGAGTTATTGTTGTAATTTCTTACACATTTTACTATGTACTTAAAGGACATAAGTTTTTTGTATCCTTCGTATAACTTAGTGTCTATCTCAGAGGGAGCACCAAGGAATATCTTCATTGAGCCCTGTGATATGACTCTTGGTACGAAACACCCATGTCTGTTCACATCGGGAAAGGCTATCTAAAGGGCCCATATTGATGTCATATTTAGGTTTATCAATAATGACCCATTTCAAGTCATTTTCTGAGTGGGCCATTTCTAGATAGTCTGGACATGCGTGTATTGGATTTCTTGCATCTGAAAGCACGCCGATGTTTGACAATCCCGAGTTTGACCTGTGTGGTCATGCCAATGTACCAGAGTGAACACGGACACATGATCATGTAAATTACTCCGCTTTTGTTACAGTTGGTATGGTTATTAAGTTGCTATGGTGTTTCTAATGCCATATCAAGTTGTGTGGTGTTGAGTGAAAGGGCACACAGAGCAGGTACCACATGGAAAGTGTTTGGTCACTGGGGAAGCTCCCCATAGTGTTGGCTGTCTAACCAGGAGCTGTCTTGTCCTTTGTCTCTTATGTACCTATAAGTCACATAAATTGCTGCTGTTTTAACGCAAATAATGGATTTTGATAGACTACTAGCTGCAGATTCAGTTTACCTGTATTTAGGATATGCCAATTTTTTATTGATGGTCGCCTTAATGTTGTCTATTAGGTTACTGAAGGGGTAGTCTCGCAAACAATTCTGTTACTTTTAGGTTTTTCATGTGATTCAAGCAACGCCTCCCTGGTATTATTGCCTGCTCTCTTGGCAACCCCTTGTACAAGTCGATTCAGATATTGTCAAGCTGCTAGCTCCTCACTTAAATTTTTTGCATGTTTTTTGTATATTGTCCGCTCAGTACAATTCCTGCGCAACCTCAGGAATTGTCCTACAGGGAGATTGGTGAGTAGGGAGCGCGGATGAAAGCTATGATAACTTAACAATGAATTCCTTGTCATGGGTTTTTGAAACAGTTCTGTCTAGATCTTCCCTTCTTTAGGGTATAGTTAAAGGTCCAAAAAAGACAGATTGAGTAATTGCTTCTCCAGTAAATTTCAAATTCCTGTCACGTAAGTTTAACCAAGTGGAAAAAACGTTTACAGACATTTGGTCACCTTCCCAGAGGACCAGAATGTAGCCTATATAACGTCTCCAAAGTTTACATTTTTCTTGGAAGGGATTGGTAACACTGAATATATGTTTTGTTTCGAAACCATGCCTGTCCGGATACTGCCCATTGATGTCCCTGTGGTTTGCCAATATAGGTTACTGTCAAAACGGAAAAAATTATCTTCTAATGCCATTCTCGCACACCACATGATGAAAGTATTGGGTCTTTGATCATTTTGGGGGATGTTCGTATACAACGATTCTACATCATAAGTCACCATAATATATATTTGAGGGTCAAATGGTACATTTTCCAAAACTAAAAACATGTTTCATATCTTGCAGATACGAGAGCATGTCTGCCACTATTGGACGCAGGAAATGATCAACAATTTGGGAGAGTGGCTCTAAAATAGAACCAATCCCAGACATGATGGGTCTATCCAGTGGGGGCCTCTGATCTTTATTTATTTTCGGTAAAGTGTATCACGCTGGCATTCTGGGATGTTTCTGAACCAGGAAATCGGCTTCACCTTTAGTGATCCAGCCATGTTCGCTCCCTTCCTCGACTAGAATTTTAATTTGGTTTTGTAGTCGTATTGTTGGATCCTTCTATAGAATTTGTTATTCAGTTGCTTTAAGCATTCTTTACGATATTCTTCAGTATCCATTAGTATCGTTGCGCCCCCTTTATCTGCCGGTTTGATTGTCACATTGGGATAATTCCCAAGTGCTGTAATACATTGTTTTTCTTCTTTAGAGCTATTACAAAACACTCTTCTAACTTGGTCCATATTAGACTCGTATTCCTTAGGCAAAGCCTTTTCAAAAGTTACAACCTCCGAAGGTATTTGTTGTATGGAGGCTAAAAATGTAGATTTGTTCTCAAGTCCTGTATTAGGAATCAAGGGCACAGATTCATTCTTGTCCACATTGGAAAAGAAAAAATGCAAAATTACTTTTTGGGAAAAATCTGCCAATTCCTTATGCACCATAAAATGGTCACACAATTTCGTAGAGACTAAGCGAGAGTTGTATGGCTGTGTAAACAGTAGTGAATGGATAACATGTTCATAGCAAATGAAGGAAAATGAAACTATATGACCAGCTGAATACCTTTGTTTAAAATAGAGAAGTTCTGTTTTAAATTGTTAATCTTTATTTTGATATGATTGTATTTTTATGTCTACCCCTTCAGACTCCTGAGCTCTGTCAGTAAAGGACCCCTGGAAGGTGGAAGTACATTAGTAGTACCCAAGTGGTGAGAGGTTTAGCCACTGTAGCATTTCTATATAAAAAACTTTGTCACGTGTGCTGTGAGGTGGGTTTCACATCTGTCTGTGTACACACAAATATAGTGGGAAATGTAGTTACTATATATCAAGTCTAATGAAGGTTTATACTCTTGCAAATTGTGGACTGGTACCACTTTGACTGATGCCATTACATTAAAGTATGGTATTCACATTTTAGAATTATTTTTGCACGAACATTGCAGAGTGACAAGTGGGTCCTGAAGAAAGTCATGAACCAGTAGGTCACACAGGCAGAAACATGTTTACCTTACCTTAGTAGGGAATATCTATACCCTTATTTCTCACTTGGCTCTCTTAGCACTAACCATCGGGGACACCGATTGAAGTTAATTTTGTCTCCCGTGAGTAAGTTTTAAGTCACTTTTACACTTAATATGCACTCTACCCCTCACTGATGATTTAAAACCACCTCACGCTCCTCTCCTGAGGGAGCATTGTAGCCCAAACTGTGTACCTTGAGGTCACAGTGTGCAAGAGAGCCCGGAAGCTTGTTTCCTTTCCAGTGAAGAATTGGCTTGGTAGTTTGGTCTGCCCTGTTCCCATGATGCACTGGGCCAGGGACAGACTAATTTGCATATAGCCAGGTTCTGAACTGGGATGGTGCAGTGAGCTAAAAAACGGTGATGGATCAAGCCCTGATCTGTTGACTGGGTAGGAGTGTTCTGATTAACTCAGATACTCTGTCCATCACCACCCCCTTTTTGTAACAATGATGAAGCATGTCACCTTTGGGTGAGTGAGGGTTCTCGTCTTAAGACTAATGCCCCCCCTTTTTCCCTACACTTACACCCCAGTTAGGTTTTTGTTATAAAAATCAAGACATCCTGATACTTTTTTGTGAGTATAGTTTAAGTTGTGACTGCCTGAAGCATATCTGCTGATCTTTTAACAAATCCCAGACCTTCCCTAGCCCTTTTTGGGCTCTTTGGTGTTTTATGTTCTTTCATAGGAAAAACGATCATGGAATACATTACTGAGAAACCATTTCATCTAAACTGTTTAATGTAAATTTTCAGAATGAACAGCAATTTCCTTTTCGTAGAAACTAATTCATAGAAAGTCTTTTTGGTTAAATTGGCTATTGAATGCTTATTTATTAGTTGTAAATGCAAAGGTTGCAGGTCTTAATTTCAGAATCATTTTTGTCTGAGATTTATTTCGGTGCTTTACTTCAGGGGGCATTATTTCATATTCATATTTGTTGTCAGACAATTGCTTTGGATGCTTTTAATTCTGTCCCAACACCTCTAAATATATTTATTTTGCCCCCCCCTCACAACCCGTAAACATTCATTGTGAACCCTCACAATGCTTAAACACCATCAATCCCTGCCCTTGGAAATACCTCACCACACCTAAACACTCTTCCCTGAAGCCTAAAAGCCCTTTCTACCCCAAGAATCCACCATCCCTGATCCCTAACCCCACCCACTATCCCTAACCCCACCCATTCCTGAACCCTAAAACCCCTTTCTATGCCTAAGCCCCACCCGTCCCCTACTACTCAAAACACCCTGGCACACGCAAACTCCACCCTTCCATGAGCTCTAAAAAGCAGAAAACTCACCACCCTTCAACATCAGCCATCCATGACCCATAAGAACTCATCACCCTAAACTACTTCTCCCTGAACCCTAAAACCCCCTTTCTACATCTAAACTTCACCCATAAAACCTAAAAACATCTCACATACCTAAAAAACACTCATCTGTGAACACTAAAAAACACTCACCACCCCTATACTCTGCCCATCTCTGAACCCTAAAAACTCAATTCTGTACCGTAACATCTAGTATTCCTGACCTCTAAGAACTCCCTAATCTCCCTAAACCTGAGCTCAAAAACCCCACAGTAGTCCTAGACTCCACTCAAGTTTAATGCAATTTTGGATTTTCTTCAAAATTATCTTTCTTTTAAACTGTAAAATGTTTCCTTTAATTTTAGATTTTTTTGGGGGGGGTATTTCCTTAAAATTGTCTTTCCATGATTTGGTTTCCTCCAATGTGTTTTCTATGTTTTTCCTGAAATTACATACTACTGTTATATTCAGGTCTAGATTACAAAATGAAAGGCCACTGTCACTTAAGCTGCCTGGCCGACCTCTTTCGAGGGAGAGGTGTGGCGCCGCGGCCAGGGCGACTGACGCTGGAATCTGGGGATCAGGGTTCGATCCCCGACTCCGGCGGCAGGTTAGCCCAGCACCATGTGACTCTGGGCAATAGCTCGCTTAATCTTCCCGACGGCCCCCAGCGCCTAGAGACCTTTTACGGGTGATTGTGCGCTTTACAAATGTGGACGTTCGCTACTAAACATGGATTATTAAGGACTTGCTGCAGAGTGCCCCTACAAAGGCGTTCCTTGCTCTCCCTATAGAGAAATCAGCAAGAGACGTATAAACAACGTCCTGGAACAGAAAGCACTTAACACCAAGAAAAGCAGTGATGCGAGACAAAAATGGCTGCAATTTAACTTCCACATCAACAAGCTTTTTTTTGTTGCTAAAGTGGACATGAGTTAACTGCAAATTTGGAGTCCCGAAAGCGCTTTCTGATTAATTAAAGTCTGCAACTGTGGCTAGTCATCAACTCAATACATTTAAATATGAAGCACGTTAGGCTCCACAAGGGAGACCTCGCATGATTCAGTTTTCAAATAAAGGTTTATTAGGGTTAAAAAGGTTTATAAATGCAGAATATGTAGTCTCAATCAACATCTTATATGCAATAAGACAAATGATTGTAAAGGTGCCTCAAAATAAGTAAAATCTGTTCTCCCCTAAAGGAAGTATCCTACTCTATTTTAAGCTGTCTTGAAATCCGACAAAGCAGGTCTGGACTGTAACCTACCCTGCACTATCATAATTCCAATATAAGCTGTACATAGACATAGTTCCCATAGCTATCCAATCATGTTAAAGAAGATACAATCTTGAGCTCCTTAGTTACTCAGGATTCTTCACACTACAGCTTTCCTAAGCTGCTTTCGAACTTAAAATTGTCAGCAACAAAACGAGGGACTTTGGACTAGCCTGTACTCTGCAGGGGCACTGTTGCAATCAATTAAGATATTTTACAGTTTTCACATAAAAGAAAACATTTCACATGGGGCAGAAAAAAAGACGTGTCGTGTTTGTGAATTGGGGCTTAGCTTGTACTAGAAAGAAAATGCACATTTCATTAAACAAAAAAGCATCCAATCGTTAGCCATTTTAAAAACAGCCGTAGTTTAATACAATGTTAACAGCATTTGTGCGTGTATGTGTTATTGTTGATAAAATACAAAACATTTAACATAGAAAAACAAATTCAGGAGCATCCAAAAAATACGGTGCATGACCTTAATGTATACCTGTTGATGAATGTAAAGGATGCTGGGACAGCACTAACACCGGATCTTCCTGGGCATAAGTGCAATTCCTGCACAATTACAGATATTTAAGAGTTTACTCATCCGCAATTGCCGGCACAAAGAAACCTGTACTTGAAAGCGTCCATCGAGTACTCACCTCATGCAAGGCACCACTTGCTCACTTTTGTGCAACAGTGTGTCACATAGAAAAGTTATTTTATGCATTACGCAGTCGATGACATCAGCACGCTTCTTTGTAAATATAGCGCAATTGTTGTATCCTTCACGCAATGGTGTGGTATAGACTTTCATGCCATGCGAACTGTGTGTGAATTTTAGTAAATCTAGGCCCATCAATCTAGAAACTCTGCACAAATATGCACTTTCCATACCGATGACGTCTCCAAAGTAATAGACCAGGTATTCGTGTATAAAAAGAAGAGCAGTGATCTTGTGTGAGGAAACTAGTCTTCATGTTTTTCACCTTAATATAGCACTGCTTGACAGGGGACATGTCCTTAACTACGTCATAGACGTTTCCCTCTAATCCCCTTTTAAATACTTTTTTTTAAGTGTTAGTCTCGAGTGCACGATAGTCAAAAGCTTTCTAGGGAACCACAAAGCAAGCAAATATTTTCTCTTGGCGGGTTCTATGAATACATTGGTATGTTAGTGTTTGCAATGTGTAGATGTGATCGGTTGCTCTGTGTTTGGAAAGGAAACCTGTTTCACTTCGACCTGAAATCCTTTTCTCCCTCAAGAACCTACGCACTGTTTAATTTACAGCATTACAGAAACAAATCGCACTGTTGGGCTGTCCACACAGATAATGCAACTCCTCATGGGAGCCAGACTTACAAAGCTATTGGCGGGCCTGGTTCAGATAACCAATTTTTTAAAACTGTGAAATAAATGCAGTTGTGCGGAGGGCTAATCCACTCGTGAAATATAATCTATTTTAAGATTTAACAATTTCGTTAATTTAATGGTAAAATTACAGTCGCACAATCCCACTCCTGCCTACAGGCTCCCCTCTGTTCACTCCCACCTACCTCTGTTCACACACTGCGCCCTAATGCTCATTGCTACCGCTTTGCACACTGCCCCCCTGCTCTCTCCCACTGCTGCTGACTCACATTTTAGTTTATATACTGCCCTCGTTGCTCACTACACTGCGCTACCATACCATGCATACTCTGCTTTACGCCACTCCACTCTACTCCACATCACTGCAATCTACTCTGCACCACTCTACTTTACAACACTACAAGGCACTGCACTCTGCACCACTCCCTGCTACTTCATGCTATGCCTCTACCCAGTACCACTCTACTATACGCCACTGCACGCTTCACCACTCTACTGTACACCACTGCACACTTTTGCAACTGCACTCTACACCACTCCATTCTACGCCACACTAATCTACTCCGCACAACTCCACTCTGTGCTACTGTACTCTACACCGCTCTTTAACCCTGCACTCTATGCCAACTCACTCTGTGTCAATACACTCTGCGCCAATGTACTTTCACTCCACTCCCTTGCACTCTATGTCAGTCCACTGTGCGCCACTCTACTCTGCACCACTGCGCTCTATGCTGCTACCCTCTACACCACTTTACGCCATTGCACTATAAGCCACACTATACAACTGCACTGCTCCACTTCACTCTACTCTGAAACAATCTACACCACTTTTAACCACTGCACTCTATGCCAATGAACTCTATACAACTACACTGCATCACTTTATGCCACTGCTCCACTCTACACCCTGACACACTACTCTGCAACACTGCACTTTCCACCACTGAACTCTACGCCACTCTACTCTGCTGCACTAAACTCTACTCTGCACCACTATATTCTACTTTACACCACTGCAATCTACGCCACTCTACTCTGCGCCATTGCCCTCTGCATCACATCACCACTCCACTCAGTGCCACTCCACACTACTATGCACCACTATAATCTACACCACTTAATTCTACGACGCTGCATTGTATGTTATGTTATCGTGTCTTGTAGAGCGCAACGGCTGCCCCAGTGAAGGGACGTCCCGGTGCTATTGCAGGAAATACTGACAGTATGCCACTGAATTCAATGCAACTCTCTACGCCAGTGCACTTTGCACCAGTCTCCTGTACTATACGCCACTCCACAGTATGCCACTCCACGCAAAACTCTACCATGCCACTCTCCGACACTCCATGCTACTCCGCTACGTCACTTTTAGCCATGCTGATCTGTTGCCACGCTGGTGTCAACATGGTTAAAACACATTGGCAAAGCCAATAGCTCTTGCATAGGTGAGACCTATTGGCTTTGCCAATGCTTGTCTAATTTTTCTACTTACAGAGATTTTAAAATACCGGCCATGCAGTAAAAAACCTGCCAGGAGACAAACCTACTCCATATATGCCAATACTCCTGGGTCCGGTGGAAAACTCGATTTTTGAAGCCTAAAATTGATTTGTTTTGACCGTCTCCCATCTGTAATTGCCTCTGCTTTAATATAATAATAATAATAATAATAACAACTCTTTATTCGGTTTATCACAAGGAAAACCATAAAAGAAACACTCAAAAATACAGTCAATAAAAAGTACAGGTTATAAAAAAGAGAAAATTCATAGAAAAGACAATATACAGTGAATATAAACAAGCATATTATAGTAATGTTGCATTTCAATATTGTTATTTTTGCATAAAAAAGGTACTAAAGATTTTTTCTATGATTCATGATGCATTTTAGAAAGTTTAAAACTACATAACACACTTCTTCAGACTCTAGAAATTGCAGTCGATAAAATGCGGGTCGGCACTGTCTAAGACCCCACCGCCTAAATATGGGAAGAAGCCAACATTTTCTGTGAGGGTGATAAAATTTGCAGAACATGATCACATGTATGTTGGATTGTATGGATTTCCCGTCACAGGGACATGGGGGCAAGCTTGGTTCCCAGCCTTTATTCATTGGAAAAACAACCAGTCTGAAAAAAGTGTCCAGTCTGAGCCTAGTCAACAGCATTCTCTCGTATGTTTTAATCTGCAGGGTTAAATACGGTTGAATGCCATATGTTGTCTGGACTATGTTCGCGTGAATGACTGATGGTTTTGCAGCCTCAAATGTCAGTCTCATTGTTTCTAGGTGTTGAAGGGCTAGTTGCTTCAGGCCCTTCTTTGGAAGGCCGGCTATTGTCTCAGGTTGTAGATAATAGTTCACAAGGCCGAGGTCTGTGAAAAAGTTTCTAATATAGCAAAGCCACTTCAATCTGGAGGAGTGATCAAGTGACATTGTATCAGCCACTATTGACTGTGTTAGCGTGTTTGTGTCAGATGACCGAATACGCCTCCACAACATCAATGGCTGAATTTTAAGAAGGTCCTCAAGGTAGGGAATTCCCAGTTCCATATGGGAGGCGTAGGTTGATGTGCCTTTTGGTGTAGCTAGGAAAAATCTTATAAATGTGTTTTCTATTATCTGGAGGGCTCTGATGTCTGTGTGACCCCACACTCCTGCTCCATAAAGAGCAATGGCCTGGCACTTGGTATTATAGATTTTCAACAGCTCTACTGGGGCCGCCCACCCCAGCTTCTGCGAGAAAATCTGTAGGGCCGCTATTGATCTCTTAAATAGATGACATCTCGTCTCTACTGCTGGTTTCCATGTCAGCCTCTCATCTATCATGATCCCGAAGTATGGGTATTGTGTGGTGGTTTCGAGTTTTTGATTATCAAGGTAGATCTTTTTTGTGCCTTTCTTCACACCCCCCGTGATCATGACAAACGTTTTTTTTACATTCACCTTTAGATCCAAATTACTCATGAAAGTAGTGTATCTGTTTAGTGAATTCTGGAGTTCGCGCGGAGTTCGCGCCAGGATGACGGCGTCATCCGCATAGAGCAGAGCTGGGATCAGGCGCTGTTTTACTTTTGGGAGGTCCTGGGCCCCCCTCAACATACCCCCTCCAAACCATTGGTATAAAGTGAGAAGAGGAAGGGGGCCAGGACACAGCCCTGCCTAACTCCCCGCTCCACTCCAAATGACGCCGTCAGCTCGCCATTCCTTCTGAAGCGAACTCTCGCCGAAGCCCCAGAATAAAGCTCTCTCAGAAAATCTAGTAGGGAGGGGTCCACGTCCATTTGTCTTGAGACTGTCCATAGTTTTGAATGCGAGACGCAGTCGAATGCGGCAGACAGGTCCACATAGACCATGTATACCGTACTCTTCTTTGCCTGCATGTATTTGCCCATTATCAAACTGAGATTAAGTGCCTGCTCTACCGTCCCAAAACCTTCTCGGAACCCGAATTGCAAGTCCGAGATAATGCCTCTTTCCTCGCCCCACTGCTGAAGTCTCTCCAGGATGACCCTCCCCACCACTTTACCGAGAGAGTCCAGGAGTGAGATGGGGCGGTAGCACTTCACGTCCTGGCGGTCCCCTTTCTTAAAAATGGGGACCATGATTGACCTAGTCCAAGAATCTAATACACCCTCGCTAGCTGCAGCTATACACACTCTTGTGAGAATGGGCGCCCATAGATCTTGGTTGAATTTAAAAAGGTCTACTGGGACGCCGTCAGGGCCGGGAGCTTTTCCAGTCTTACTTTTTTCTAAGGCCACTAATATGTCAGGGATATCAAAGGACAATGGGATTGGGTATTGTACCTTGGTATAAATGTTCGTTGGCCCATCTATACGCGCGTGATCTTTAAAAATATTTTCGAAGTGTGCTACCCAGGTATCCTCATCTATGGCCACCTCTATCTTGGGGGAATTGTTATCTGTAAGGTAGGGGGATCTGACCGTTCGCCAAAAGGCCTGACTATTTTTCGAGAGAGCGCTCTTGTTTAGGTCTTCCCAGAGCTTCTCTTTCAGTTGTTGGACTCTTAGCTTACGTTCCTGAGTGTATTTGCGTCTAAGGAGTTGAATGAGGCCCGCGTCTCTTGGTTTGTTGTGGAGAGCTGATTTTAAATCAGATAGGGCTCTCGTGCAATTATGGTTAAACCATCCTTTCTTACTGGGATGTTTGGTTGTTATTTTCGCCGTGAGCAATCCCTTAGTTATTTCTAAGATTTCTATAAAATTGTTCAGTACCTCTGCATGATTTAGCGCGGGATCCAGGCATTTAATTATGTTTGGATATGCCTGGTCCACTAACTTTTTTGTAAATTCATTAGGATTAATCTTTTCCCATTTTATAGAAAAGCCATTGTGTTTTGCTAGTTCTAGCCTGTTTTGGGTGAGAGTGTTAGCTATTTCAGTGACCTTGGATTTAGATTCAGTAATGTGAAGGTCCATTTTTAATGCGGAGTGATCACTTAATGGGTTATCCATGACATGGTAGGCTTTGACCATCGAGAGCAGTCCTGGAGACAGAAGGATATAGTCAACTGTCGTTTGATGGCCTCTGCCCACATAGGTCGGATAGAAAAGGTTTTTCTTCGAGTTTGGGCAGTTAGCAATTGCTAAATCAAAATCGGAAAGTATATTGTTCATTACGTTTCCCGAATTATTGTGGACGAAATGGGCTAATGGGGCCTCATGTTCGTCCACAAACCCACAACGTTGAGAGTTTGCCATGGAGCATGGGTGTGAAGGTTGAAATCACCTCCCCATAGAAGGTGGATCATTCTGGGATGGTCCTTCCACTGGTGCAGAGTTCTTAGTCTCTCCTGTATCTTTCTGACGAGGATCAGAAAATCGTTTTCATCTAGGTTGTTATACAAATTAACTAGGAGGATAATATCTTTGTTTACAAGGGAGAGGGATAGTATCTGACAGTTGGAATCGGTGAATACATTGGACACTTTTAAGAAAGAAAGAGTGTTAGCTATGTATATTATTAGCCCTCCTTTGGGCCTACCTGTTGTACTACGAATAGCTGGAGAGGAGTAGGTTTTATAGCCCAAAAGATGGAGCTCTGTTGTGGTCCAAGTCTCTTGGAGACAAATTATTTCCCCTTGTTCTAGGAAATTCAGGGCCATAGCATCTTCAATCTTTGGTCGTAGACCCGCCACGTTCCAAAAAAGGAAGGGTATAATTTGTACATCAGATTTTGGAATTACTGTTACTGAGACCTGCACCGTGTTTTCGCTTAGGGAGGGGGAATGTGATAAGTTAGGGTTAATGTGCTCCATATCCCTTGATGGTCAATCAACCATTTCTAGAGCACTAAATCTGTTTGTTAATGGGATGTTATGCCAGGGGTCCCATCGGGGCGGTTCTCTGTGAGCCATCCTCTGCTGTTGATGTCCCCATTCCCCCCAGTTCCCTCCCTGGTGACGTGGTCTTACTAGGTGCCAGGGGTTTTCGTACTCACGAAAGCGGGGGGGCTCCGTGTTGTCTATTATCATAGAATGTAGCCTGACGGGGGGGTGGTTCAACCCAGGGAAAGACAGGATCCTCAAAGAAATTATTATTGTTAGGTTGAGTTATGGGGTAGAAGAAAGACAATGGTTTAATTCTGATACCTCCGTTTACATTAGATTGATCCCAGGAGCTAATGTAATCGGCTACCCAGGAATCTTCGAAGGTAATAACGATGCAGTCCCCTGGGAGCAGTTTGCTACCTTTTCCCACCCAAGGAGTCCTACGCAATGAGGAAATCCTTCCATGCCAATTTGGTGGCATGGGGCGATTTATCTGTAGCCAATGTTGTACTTTATTTTTTAGTGACCAGGGAGGTTCCGCATTGTTGGGAGCTAGCTCAGGTACGCCAGTCATGACCGCTACATATGGTGCGGCCTCAGGTGGTAGCTCTAAAGGGGCTCTAACCTCTCCGGGACCTCTTAGTGTGTTTCTTTTAGTTGGTTGAGGAAAGGGATTATGTGCCAGAGTTTTGGGAGCTACATTTTTTTTTGCCGCTGGTTGCGACAGGGTAGTTGTTGATGACACAGTATTACCTTGTTTTGATGTGGTTGCTACGGTGGTGGTTGAGTTTGGTGTACTCAAAGTGGACGTTACTGAAGATGTTGGAATGGGGGTCGGTGCTATGGATACTGCTGTCTGTGGTGTAATCGTTTGGGGAATAACAGGTTTTGCGGTAACGCCCAAGGGATTCGAGAGGGGAATCTGAGCAGAATTAGTTCCCCCTTTCTTCTGTGGGGCAGGCCTCTGATTATGTTGTGAAGAAATAATGAGCTTCGAAATCTGACTCTCTAGTTTTGATAGTTTTTGTTCTACTGGTTGTAAGAATTGTTTAATGAGTTCGGCAATTTTGTTTAGAGTGATTACATTATCACAGTCTGTCGGACCCTTGTCCGTAGGTACTAGGATTGGTGAATCTAATATTATGGGGGTGGCACCTTCCTGGTCGTCCTGATGTACCAATGCAGTGACGACGTGTTGGTCTAATCTTGGAAGTGGGGTGTGTGGAGAGCTAGGGAGGGGTTCCGTTGTGATTCTATCACAGTTTGTTTGGATGGTCTTATTTTTGCTTATTGCACCTTCCCTCCTTCCCCTAGCTTGAATTCTCTCCAAGGTTGACGTTTGTGTGGGGGATTGAGGGGGTAGCTCGGGTTTTTTTTCTATATCTGAGCCTAGGGGTGAATCTGCAAACTCAGATACAGACAAGTCTACGTTATTAGGTAAGCTACGTCTTCCCTCACCAGCTAACCTTGACCTTTCTTTGTTGCTACTCAGGACAGGTGTTCTGGCTTCTGCAAGATTTCCCAGGGAAGATCTTTTAGCAAAATCTAAATCCATTGAGACCCTTTTCTCCATTAGGGAAATACTTTGATCAATGAACGAGTTTGCATTGGTAATAAAGTCGTCCATAGGGCCTAATAGTTTTCCTACGCTCCCTGGAGCCAACATCTTCTTTCCTCTAGTAACTACCATAGTGAGATGTTAGGGGTAGAATAGCGTAGATGGTAATGGCACTCAAAAAAATCTTACTTAGTTGATGAATTTATGAGAATAATAAAGTTGCTTGCAAAGGGAGTGGCCCAGTCCAGTCTCTCCGGTCTTCGCCCAGCGCCGTCCCGCACGCGTCCCGCGTCGCGGGAATAGAAAGAGGATTATATCACTACGGGCGGTGGGCGGGAACACCGAGGGAAGAGGCAGCAGCTGGGTGTGAGAGAGCCTGCTGGACCTCGCAGTCCCTCGGTGTTAGTAGTTCTTCAGTTTCTCCCCCTTGCAGAGCGCTCGTGAAGCAGCAGGCGTTCTACAAACTCCAATTAATCCCACAATGTCCTTTTCAGTCAGGGACCAGGAATGTCAGCATGAAATCCTACAAGCGCAGTGAGTGCTTTAATATGACAAATACATTCTCCTGATTATTGTTTTTAAATCTCCCACTTTTCTCTTCTACACTGTTGGCATGCTTGCTACTCCCAACTCTGCGCACACTACCCCCTCAGCAGATTGCCACATCTCTGCACACTGCCTCCTTTGTTCAGTCCCACCTCTGCTCACAAGTTGTCCCCTTTGCCTTCTCTCTGCTTCGCACTTATACCTCCTTTGTTCACTCAAATCGCTCCGCACTCTGCCCCATCTGCTGATTTAAGCCACAATTTGGCACCAGGGTCCCCCCCCCTCCCTAGAAGGCTTTGCTCCCCTTCCGCTTCCCCTAGGATGATTCTCCTTCCGAGTCAGCTCTGCACCGACCTCCACTTCCAGGATCTGCAGGGGCGCGCCCTACCCTAACCCGCAAACACGCCGGCCCTATCTTATCCTGCAAACACGGCGGCCCTATCTTATCCTGCAAACATGGCGGCCCTAACATGATGTAATTATTGCTAGGGCGCGAGCACCAGGGCTCCAAAGAAGATGGCGCAGATGCTACAGATATTTGGGTCCCACTATGGAATGTTCATAAACCAGTGCTTTAAATGGGCGGGTACTATCCGGCACCGAGTACCTGCACTTCTTTCAGATGAAAGGGAGAGTACCTGCACTTCTCAGTAAAATGTCAACACATTTAATGGAGTACCGGCACTTCTCAGAACCAAACAGGTACTCTAAACAGTGAGTACCTCCACTTCTGTTTCTATTTAAAGCACTGATGATGACAGAAAAGTGCTCTCTGAATCGCTTTTACGCATGATTCTTCTAGTTCAGCTGTGCTATACTTCAGCATCTCCATATAAAAATCTAGACCAATGAATTATCCATTTCTCAACTTTGTAGGTGGTCTTTTATTTCCTGTAGTGTTATTAGTGAGTTAAGTGCATGTTCATCTTTTCTGACTGGTTCCAATTTTTTGACAGGTGGTGCAGTTTGCTCTGAAGTCAGTGTGACTTTTGGGACTCTCCTGGGTAGGGTGACCAGATTTTGAAAAACAAAAACCGGGACATTTCGCAAAATCAGAAGAAGGACTATGATTTTACATCAGCTGACGGGCACAGAATGACCGAGCTGATTAACACAAAAACGCGGACAAGGAGGTACTAACGAAATAAAATGTAATTTTTAAGCCCAGTATCTTATGTGCTAATTGAATTGCTTTCTGATAAGAGCTGCTTGCAGTGCCTCACTGTTTTCAGCCGACCCTCTCTCAAAACAGGGACATGAGCCACATTTGCTGAAACGTTTTACAGCACAGAAATGATGGACGGAATGCTGACAATGCAAATATTCTGCCCCAGTCAAAAGATCTGGGTTAAATCCATCATTCTTTTGCCCACTACGCCACCCCACTTTGGACCCAGCCATATGCAAATCAGTCTTGACCCTGTACCCCATGGGAACAGTTCAGACGGAACTGCCAGGCCAGGTCCTCCCTGGACCGGAAACAAGCTTCCTGTGACCAGTTTCAGGGTAGGTCACCCTTCTCAGCCAGGCTAGCTTGAATCCAGTGGCACAGTGAGCAAGGGACCCACGTCTGGGCATACCCATCCCACTTAGGGCGTAAAGTGGTACAGCAAAACAAATGATGGACAGAATGCTGACAATGCAAACATGCTCCTTCAGTCAAACGATCTGGGTTAAATCCATTGTTCTTTTGCCCACTACGCCACCCCAGTTTGGACCCAGCCATGTGCCAATCAGTCTTGAACCTGTACCCCATAGGAACAGTCCAGACCGAACTGCCAGGCCAGGTCCTCCCTGGACCGGAAACTAACATCCTGCGACCTGTTTCAGGGTATGTCACCCTTCTGCAGCCAGACTAGCTTGAATCCAACGGCGGGCATACCCATCCCACTTAGGGGGAAATGTGTTGCAGCAAACAAATGATGGACGGAATGCTGACAATGCAAACATTCTCTCCCAGTCAAAAGATCTGGGTTAAATCCATCCTAGCCACCTCAGTTTGGAACCCAGCCTTATGCAAATTAGTCTTGACCCTTCAGACCGAATTGCCAGGCCAGGCACTCTCTGGACTGGAAACAAGCATCCTGAGACCAGTGTTCAGGGTATGTCACCTTTCAGCCGGGCTAGCTTGAATCCAGTGGCACAGTGAGCAAGGGACCCACGTCTAGGCATACCCATCTCACTTAGGGCGAAAAGTGTTACAGCAAACAAATGATGGACCGAATGCTGACAATGCAACCTTCCTCCCCCAGTCAAAAGATCTGGGTTTAATCCATTGTTCTTTTGCCCACTACGCCACCCCAGTTTGGACCCAGCCATATGCAAATCAGTCTTGACCCAGTGCCCCATGGGAACAGTTCAGATCGAACTGGAATGGCATGGTGAGCAAAAAAACAATGGATTTAGGCCCAGATCTCTGTACTGGAGTGAATGTATGACATTGTTCTGCATTCTGTCCATCAATCGTTCCTTTAACATTTGCTGAAACAGCCGGGACAGGTGGTGAGAAAACGTGTCTGTCCCTGCAAATCCGGGACCCATGGTCACCCTATTCCCGGGTCTTTCAGTGGGATGAAAAAAGTGTGTGTTGGGGAGGGGGTTCTAAAAGCAGCGTGGCCTAAGGAGTATAGCTAGGAATTCTTTGCAAGAGTTGTGGCCACTGAAATTAAGGGAAGGCCTTAAAGTATGTAAACTAAACCCTTTGGCTTCCATAGCCTGTCATCCAACCAATATTTTGCTGCTTCTTAATGAGAGTTTTGTTATTGCATCCAGATATTCCACACAATTTTAACAGACATGCACTTAAAATAAGCCAGACCTACTGGTTTGCCAAAGCTTGTCAACAGCATCAGACAAATGATTAGCAACAATGATTTTATTGTGAATAGTTAGATTTGAAAATGAGTGTGAATTCGATGCTAATAAGGTCTGTGGAAAGGATAGCGGTCTTTAAAATGTGGTAATCACTTCCGTTCTTCCCGTTCTCTCTGTAGCCTCTCAGTGATGCATGCCCTACTGCTCCCCACATCATTCAGATATCCCCTATCTGCCTATTTCACATCTCATATCTTTCCTCGACCGGAACGCACTTCTTTGTATGTACTTCACTATCTCCATACACACACAACACGCACCCACGTTCCTGTAAGCACTGCATTTTTATTTACCTTTGAACGGTTTATAATCTGTGTACCTCCACACACTTTTTTCCTAGATTCAAAATAACATCTGGCATTTGTGGTCATTACTCTAAGATCTGCAGAGCGGCCAAGGACTGGATGAGCATGTATTCCAAACACTTTATACTACACTCGGAGAAACTGTCCTGCCTTCAGCCTCTGTTCCAAAGCTCCCAAACATGCTGGCTTATAAACACCTGCCCACAAACGCCCAAAGGCGACCCAGTTCATAGTAATATTCTGCGTGTAAAGAAAACTACTGAAAAACATCCTGTTTGTAGTTTCCTGCTGGACACGTTCTAGTGTTTGGCAATGTACTGATGTCCCAGCCACTCCCAGATGGGGTGGCTGTCACACTCCCCTCCATCCAGCACAGGTGTCAGGAGTGGCATGGCACCTGCCAATAAAAATTAATATGCGTCTGTGTGGTCACTTCACCTGCATGCGGGCCTATAGTGTAGAACCCTACACTGTTAAAAGCAAATACTCTTGGGTAAGAATATTAAGTTAAACATGTGAAATGTAAACCGGAGCTGCCATTGTTCATAAATTGATACATGTTTTACCCTTTAAAATTAAGGCCAGAATACAGGACCCGCTTCAATGTCTGCTTTTAACTATTGTCTGATCCAGGCCCCTTGGGATATGCCCTATGTAAAGCCTTGGACTCCCCTAAAAATATATTTTATGCGTTTTGACTCATTTGGAGCCAAATTCATTGTCTATTTGGTTTTTACTCATAAACATATTCTGCGTGTTCCGGAAACAATTTGTGTTAGTAATTCATACATTTTTGATAGTTTGTTTCATATCATGATTTTATTACAAGACCGGAGGCGCATATTCTGCTTACTTTAATTTCAACAGCAGCCAAGAAGAAAAACTACATTACCCAGAAAACCCTGGGACCAAAACTACACTAATACAACACAATAGAAAGACCAATCAAACTTCGAGTCCTGTAATAATTATCTTGACTGAGAGCAACAAACCCTCTTTTCTCGCAGTCAAAATAAGTACTCTGCTCGTTTCTTTCATTATATATTCAAATTGTGCCAGTATTATATTGTTTACCCATTATTAATATTTGTTATGGCGCTATGAGCCTTTACTTGTGGTCCTTGTAATGTGCGCTAATTCCCTGGTTAGGACACTAGGCGTCTTGGAACGTTCGTCATAACAGCCGTTTTTAGGTCGAGGGACCGCTTCCGGTCCGGAGAATTAATGTCTCTCAGTAGCTCAGTAGATCCCGCCTCCTTGCCCTGTCTCTTCTCCATTGGCTGGCTTCCTAAACGGAGGCCAGCCATTGGAGGAGAGATCCGTCACTCCGATGTAGCCCCGTCCTTTTCGGATTTGGGGGCGTAATTTTTGCTGTTCTTTAGACAGTGACGTCGTCCGTCACTCAGCACAGCAAAACACGCCCCCAAATCCGAAAATGCCATAAACTTTGTGGCCGCCGTTGTTGCCCAGCCGGCGCCGAGTAAGGAGGCCTCCGTCGCAGGCCCTTAAGTATACTTTTTGTTTTTTCTTCTTTGCAGGGCAGCCCCTGCACAGTCCCTCTCGCGCGCCGTTCCCGCCCCCCCCCTCCCGCTGTCCGTGCGCCGTTCCGGCCCCCCCCCACCCCCTCCGTCCGCCGTGCTTCATGCTTGTTACCCAGTTTGCACAACCTCGTGTAGCTTGCACAGCACTGCCTGCACAGTCCCTCTCGCCTTCGAATCAGGCCCGGTTCTAGCGGGTGGGCCGGGTGGGCCCGGCCCACCCAAAGATGAGCCTGGCCCACCCAAACAGGAGCCTTGGCCCTCGCAGTGAGGGCTTGAAGGCAGGCGCAACGCGCAGGTCGTGTGTGTCAGCCCGGGGAGACAGCTTCCCGGGCGCACACACACACAGACAGTTTAAGATTATCGCAGCCGCACCAAAGTACTTAACAGGTCTTTAAAAGACCATTAACATGTTAATTAGGCTTTGTTTACTTTTTTCACCCCTTCATCTCTGCATGGTGAAAGGGGACAAATCCTCTATGCAGCCCAGCGGAAAAGTGGTCTGTTTATTCCTAGTCACCCCCTGACCCCTGCAGCTGATTATCACATAAGGCTGTGACACAAAATATAACTAATGGAGTAGGTAAGAGAATGTGTTACAAAAAAAAATCTTTTTAAAATCTGCACAGGCCCAGCAGGACGCATACTTCGTATGTGCTTCATTTAAACAGTTTTTATCATTTCATCATAGCCGATGCTGGTCAACAATAAAACAATACAAAATGGCAATGTCCAGATAAAGTTGGTGATTAATGATCCTGCTTTAGAGCAATCGTTTGTCTGTTAGTATTTTTTTAATGCAGACGCACTGTATTTTATGTGGATAGCTCAGTGGGTTACTGCCTTTGTCACAGAGATCCTTGTGTTACTTCAGAGGTTACAATCCTAACAAAAGGCAGTGAACAATGAACTGCCACCAAAGAGCTGCAAACAAACATGAATGGTATAATTAGAACTTCGTTTTTTTTGTTTTGTGATATAGTTAGAACTTCCCTAATCTTTTCATTATTCTAATGTTGCTAAAATGAGTATGTTTGGGCAGATATACATTTTTATCAGTAAAGCTGACCCCCATGGAATACTCTTTAAATCCTAAGGTTGTGTTTCCCCAGACCAAACCCTCTTAAAATATACTACACCAGAATGGATGACCTATGATTCCTACACCTTGTAATCCTCATTGGCTTATGTGACATTCCCTGTAGACTGATTTACATACCTGCATGATTCATTGTCTCTGTAAGTGTGTGCGTGGTGTAAAGTACTGACACACATTACATTGATATGAGCAGCGTTATACAACAAATTAAATGCATATGAGAGAGGGGATACGTAAACACGAGGGGTGCTGGTGGAGGGTGCCAGTGAGGGAATCCGAGGAGGAGGTAGTGGGAGGGGCTATGGAGCGATGAGGGGCACTGTTGGAGGATGACAGTGAGGGAATCCGAGGAAGAGGTCATGGGGTGGAGGGGGAAGCTAGGGAGAGATGAGGGGCACTGGTAAAGGGTAGTAGTGAGGGAGTCTAAGGAGGAGGTCATGAGGGGGATGGGCTACAGAGAGATGAGGGGCGCTGGTGGAGGGTGGCAGTGAGGGAATCCGAAGAGGAGGTCATGGGGTGGAGGGGGAGCTAGGGAGAGATGAAGGGCACCGGTGGATAGTGGTATTGAGGGAGTCTGATGAGGAGGTCATGAGGGGGAGGGGCTACAGAGAGACGAGGGGCACTGGGGGAGGGTGGCAGTGAGGGAATCCGAGGAGGAGGTCATAAAGGGGAGGGGCTATGGGGAGATGAGGGGCACTTGTGGCGTGTGGCAGTGAGGGAATCCGAGGAAGAGGTCAATAGGGGGGCATGGACGGATGAGGTACACTGTTGGAAGGTGGTAGTAAAGGTATTTATGAAGAAAGAGGTTTTTGGTGCAGCGCCCAAAAAGACTTTTGCATCAGCGCTGAAGCCGGCCCTGTCATGGCCTTTCTGTTTTTGTTTATTTAATTAGCAGTCGGGCCATATGGGCCACTGTGGAACATACTTTAAAGTGCGTGCTAATTATATTTATTGCTCTATTCAATGTTTTAAGTATGAAGGTGATTTTACTAATGTTTTTACCGGGAGATGGTGCCTGACATGGAGCGGGGCCCAAGGTCATCTTTGAGATACGGTGCACTGCAGAGGAATAGTGGCTAATCAAGCTTGTAAGGGAGTGCGTTGAAGAGTCCGTGGTCAGGTGGAGGTAGTAATGAAGAGGGATTCTCCCTGAAGGCTCACACAGAGGGAGCCCGAGAAGTGTCACTTGCCTGATACTCCCACCTCAGAAACCTCCTCTTCCCATCAAAGGAACATTACATAGAAAAAACACTTTTTGTGAGTGATAACATTAAAAAGAGATTTGGAAAAGAGTGAGTTTTACTGGGCCTTGTAAGACTAAGAAGAGGTAAAGGAGGGCCCTGAAGCAGGTCTGCCTAGACATATATGCGACAAATCGAGCCCGCCGTGGCCCACCCAAATGCGTCCTTGGCCCACCCAATTAAAAATTCCTGGAGCCGGGCCTGCTTCGAATACTGCCTGCACAGCCCCATGCATCATCACACCTTACTTGCATAACCCCGTGCACCTTCAGACCCTGAACAGCCTTGTTAAGTGGGAGCAAGAGAGAAGGTGTGGCACGGCGGGAATTTTGAAGATGAGACAAAGACTGCGGGCAGTGAGATGAGGGCGGACTGTAGGGGCTGAGAAAAGAAAACCTAAACCGAAGAGGCAAAACAGGTAAGCAACAAAGCATCCTGTGCAGGCGCGCAACAACCATTGGGCTGAAAGGGCTTCAGCCCCCCCCCGTCAGGTTCCGTGGGCCGGGCTGAGGCTGCCAGGCAGTAGTCAAGGTTCATCCAGGATATTACTCGATCCGTCCTGAAGCCCTGGCGGTTACAGCTATCCTCTTGTTTATCCTATTTACCCATTTCTTTCTTTTAGTACACCCCCCTGCATGAATGACCCTTTCATTCCTTAATGGCTGTATCTGCATGACAACAGCGGCGAGACTGGCAAAGTTAAAAGTGTTCAAAGGTGTGGAGTAAAGTCAACCTTCCCCTCCCCGTCCGGGAATGAACAGCGTATCCTGCAAACAAAAAGGAATACAGCCACATCACGACAGACTTTTGCAAAGAATGTAGCGGAGTGATGATTGTAAAGTGGGCATATCATTCATGATAAACATAGGGTTGCCACATTTTCAGATGCAAATGGGGAGGAGGCTGGTAAGTGAATAGCAACTAAATCTGCTGTTAGCCTTTTTTTTTTTTAAATACAATTATTCACTCACAACTCTTAACTTTTTTGCTCAGGCAATTTATTTTAATTTATAATGTCACCAAACTAAAATGACAATGGGGTTGAAAATGAACACAGTAAAGAGTGTCACATAAAGTATAGTAGTCTTGAGGAGTTCGCAATGCGCACTCAGATATAATAGACAAAAATAAAAAGTCATCTGGAGCACAGTGAATGTGAAGCTGCAATTATTAGATATAATACACGGGGAATCGAAGTCATAAAGTCAGGTCATCAAAAATGTTTAGAGACAATTATTGAACAGCGAAGAGTAAGACTCTGTTAGCTTTAATAATAATTTAGGAATTGTGTATGTTGCTTGGTAATAATTTTGATGTGATTTATGCAGGGCCACTGAAATTCTGCAGCAGGGGTGAGCCAAATCATGCAGCAAGGTTGAGTAAATTATGTTGCATAATGCTGCACATTTTGTGATAGCATTACTATATGAATTTGTAAATTTGACACTTTTTAACACTGTCTAGACATTGGTTGCATCTCATTAATACTAGTTTAAAACTCAAATATAGAAATAAGCAACAGAAAGGTGACCAGTCACCATTTTCAAAAGTCCTTCCACTGCGTGGCAACCTGTTACTGCATTTTTAGTAACTTTTGAACATTTAAGCTAAAAACATTTTTTTTTCTGTTAACATCTGGAGATTGTGAGGCAGTTTATGTGGCAAATGCAGCAAATATTCAACTATGCGAGAAGAAAAACACAGCCATACAGTTGCATACCTCCAGTGTCTATGGATATATACCTGTATTAACTGCCTGGACCTCGTATTTCAAACAAGACTAACTATGAGCTTTTGCTGAGTTCCAAGGTTTTTTTTAACCAGCTGTTACTTAAAAATATCCGCTATTTAGGTAACAGACTGGCCAGGTGCAATCCGATGGGAAATTACAGCATGGAGGGAAAAATGGATGAAAGTGGGGCAGAACCAGTGAGCGAAAGTAACAGGCTATAGGAAAGAGGGAGGGAGCAGGGGGAAAGGCGAGTGTATGAGGGAACTAATCAGTCAGAAAAAGTAATGCTCCGCAAGAAAGAGGAAGGGTAGACATGCAAGGAAGAAGGTAAGAGACAGGGGAGAGCTGACAGTTGAAGATTAGGGCATGGAGGTAAGGGCTGAACTGCAACTGTGGACACTGCTGACATATTTAACCTATATTGCTCACTATAAAGCATACTCATACAGCTCTGGTATCAAAGATTGACACAAAGCGACATAATCGGGCAGTGTGCTAGGTGAGATGACCCCAGCACTGCCAAAAAGTGGGCAGGCAGGACAATTTTCTTCAGGTTCTGCTCCTTGAAGAGGCCATGCAATGCGCTATCAGTGAGACTGTCGGCATGATGTGCAGCATTTTTCACAGGGTGAAGGGTTAACTGTAATCAGTCATGCTGTGAAACAGACCATGCCCATGCTGTGACAAAAGTCTGGCTTCCAGTTGACAGTTTGTGGTAGGCAAGCATGCCTAGGCAGGTGTTTAGAGCCTCCTATATAAGGCCTTTATTGTTATATATTGAGCAACATCGTGGTGCATTAAACAATATACAAGAGAGGTTTCTGCACAGTTTGCATCCTGAACAATTATTTCAAGGTGCCTTAAAATATAATGATCCTGAAAAAGGAGTCGCAGTGAAGGAAAGCAATTGACCAGGGTCACACAGTTGGAGCATTATAGACAAACAGGTTCTTTGGGTCAGGGCACCACAAAAGCTCCAGGCTGGCCTGAATGGACTATCCACAATTGATGATACACAAGTACTGATTTTCCAGATTACACTCTAATGGTGCAAAAACAGGGGAGAGCATATCTGGAAGTTAAGAAACAACTTACAAGTACATGTTTTCATTCCCCAGCGAACCTGAAAGTCTTGTACAATGAGAAATCACACATCTATACTGATACATCAGCAGTATGGAAATTGGCTGAAGCTCTGACAAACTCGGGAAGCCCTATTTATTCGTCATCCCAGAACAGATTGAAATCCAGACCACAACGTAGGAGATAAACACAAAAGGTTGACTGACCATCCGCTACTCTACACAAGCTGAGAGGGCTGCCGCATCAGTGGAGGCACTCCATGAATCGCTGGACTTGATTATCACCTGTGGCTCAGGAGACAGCACATTGGTGATTAGTGGCACCACAGGTGACCCGGAAACTTTCCTGAATATGGGACTCGTGGCTGATGCTCAGTACGTATGCGCAATAATAAGGCCCACTTGCTGCTCTTAGTTAACCTGGGCTGGGGTATATTGCCTGTTAGCATTCAATCATGGAAACCTTAGGTGGCAGCGCTCTGAAATGCAACTTTTTGGGTGGCTGTGAGCAATGCCAATGTGGACTATTGTAGGGAAAGTGGAGGTACATTAGGGAGAGTGCTGACTGAATAATAAGTGTTAAAGCTAATGTTTCGGGTAGTGTGTATCAGCATAGTAATTGGGGCTCAAGTGCTGCTAGAGAGGGAAGTATGATCTTGCTTTTTCACAGTTGCCTCCTGGATTAAGTCAAATCAAAACTCAATTATGACAACACAGAGGGCTTCATCTTTAGGGAACCTCCAATGAATAGATATGGTCTTCAATTTGGTGGTGGTGGAGTTGGACCCATCGTCCACTCGAGGTTGACTCAGCAAAGAATCCTGCATTAGTGTTCTCATTCTTTCAGCAGATCAGTCACATTTTCTCCTTGCATTAACAGCATCCTCATGTTAGGCAAAACCATCTCTTCTCGCGATCACAGGACTGCTATAAATTAAACTATTTTCTCACAACTAGATAATGGAAGTCTATCTTGGGCTTCCTGCTTTCAAATCATTCAAAACCCTCTTGCATACCTCATCTGAGGACTGCCCCCTTGCTTCACAATATCTTCTCACTCACTGCTGTACTGTCTATTGCCTTTGAATGTGAAACAATGTGACTTCAAAGTGTTGTTCCTAGATCTTGGCACTCTCCATAAAACAGATTCTCTGCTTCTTCACCATTGTATCACTCTTTATATTCTTTCCAAAATCCTATGCTTTGCAGTAGCCAACTGCCTACATTCCTTACATTAGGCAAGTACCTAATGAATGCTGATGCTGCTCATTTCTGGCATCAAAACACTGAAACTCTCTGGCTCCCGAGCTCCAAGGACTCCAGTCCTTCACAAAAAAAAGTGCCTTTTCCATATTAGTGCAGTCTCCACCTCTCCTTCATTTACTGCTCAGCACCAGGCTGCTTGGTTAGGGTAAAAGTGCACTTTACATATTATTTTTAATCATTCATTTCATTCAGTAGAACAATAACTATAGAAGTGTGCTTAAACTGCACTATTTGCCACCATTTTTCGAACCACTCTGGGAGGTGGGACGATGGAGGTACCCAAATATCTTCTAAAAGTATTTTGAACGGCTAATGGGTTGAAGCCAATACAATTCACCTCAGGTGTTTTACAGTGCATCATATGTCACTAATTGTTGGTAAAACTGTAATTATAAAAATAAATGTCATGTGAGGGTAGGTAAACTCATTAAATGTTTACTAAAATACAACATTTAATATTTGTTCTACTAGAATTCTTTGAAGGAAAGTCCTAAACTTCCTGCAAAACTTGGTAAATACTATTATGAATACATTAATGTTAGAGCCCAACGTGCTTTGAATTGAGCTGTGATGTATCGGCAACAAAATAACCCCTATGCATTATGCCACTACAATGACAGGATGACCCACCAGCAATTTCTAGTCTGACTCTGAATTTGGCTCCGCCTCCAGCATTTGAAGTGTTAGCCCCCCCCGAAATTTGGTTCTAGTTGCGCCCCTGATCCTGTGTATGCGGCTCGGAGCAGCTGATTGACGGGAGGAAGAGTATCACGGCCTTGTCAGCGGGCCCTATTTGACTGAAAATATTTATTAAACCGAAGTCGTTTGCCGCATTCAGGCGTGAGTAGCTCATCTTGTTATTGGTGCTTTGCATTCTGGGATTTCAAGTCCAGACTGAACAATGGGACAAATGGGACTGCGCGCCCCAGAATGCCAAACAAAAACTCTGGGACGGATGTATTATTTACGTAGCCTGTGAAAGAACTGCTGTTGAGTCCTCCGACATAAATCGAGCAATAAGTAAGTGAACCAGAACCAATGTGCGAGAGTGCGTTCAAAGATGGTGAAAAGTCAAGATTCGATATTTTAGGGGAAGGCGGGCCCCTTTATTCCACCGGGCATTTCCCCAGTGTGTCGGGGGCGGTTTTAAAAGCCCAGGGCCGCTCCTGGGGCCTCTGTTTATCCCCCAAACATAAACTGAAGCAGACACTGGCTGGAAGAGAGGATAGAAATAACGCGTTCAGAGTGGGAGAAAAGAGAGTACAAAACGCGTTGGAGGTGGATAGAGACTGCCCGAGGAGGAGAAGGGAATGTGGCTGCTTTTCGATCCCCCGTCTGGCCCTCGCGGCCCCTACCCGAAAACTGACCCCGTACGCACTATTTCGTGGACGAAGTGTAGAAAAACAAATTTCAAACCAGTCCGGATTTCTCCTATCTTTTTGTAGATAACTAGTTTGCGCCTTCTGTATATTTTTTTGCGATTCTCAATCTGAATTTCTCCACACGTCGGAGGTGCTGTTGTTGAGCATGTCTGTGCGACCCTGCTCGGGATTTTTACCTTTCATTTTTCAGTATCACCTCAGAGCAGATTTTCAATTTACAGTAAAGAAGGGAAAAGCTGCTAATTGTATTTATATAGTGCGTACTAACCCAGACTAGGCATTGAGGCGATTTTCGGCTAGTAGCAGCTACCCCGGAACCAAACGCTAGAGTTTAATAGTTTAATCTTTTTTTTTTCTTTTCCTTTGGACGTTAGTTGAGTTAGGCTTGAGCTTTTTATTTCATGTTTGTTTAGTCGATTATAGTGTATAAAGCCGGAGTATGTTGCGAGATGGTCTGAAAGGAAGGCGTTTGTTAGAAGCCTGTGGCCTTCCTGCAGTCTTTTTCAAAGTGTGGTGCCTACAACGAGGTAGGTTTTTCTGAAATCCGTTCTTAGTAGTTGGAAAAGCTGCTGTGAGTTCACCGGATGATGGTGTTTAATGTATTTTCCTAAAGTTTAATGCAAAGGAGACCCTTTTCTGCCCTTGGTAGGAAGTAAAAAGAAAAACATCACCGTGAACTACTTATTAGTCGGTCAAAAATGTTCAGTTTTTTTAGGTACTTCATTATACTGAGTCAGTCGCAGAGGTGGGGGTGGGGGGGGGGGGGGGGCAGCTGGACGCTGAAGCCCTTCCCAGAATACACACTGCAGAAATTTCTTCAAAAAAAGCAAAACATTAGCAAATGCAATAGGTCTCAGCAACCCTAGAGCTAATGGCATTGTCAATGACTGTCTTTTAGCCATGTGTTAGGATGTGGATGTGTGTGCTGTAATTCTGGTTAATGTTCCTGGGTAAGGGTGCGTTCTCTACGAGATATTTAGTTACACAGTTTTATGCTTTGTCCCATTCATTTGCCGACTCTATAGGATGGACTATCAGAACATTTTTCAACCATGGCACATTGTAGGAGGTGTGGCCAAGGGGAGCGCCCCATCCGACGTGGGTCGTTTCTTTAATTGTGCTTTTTGTACACTTCATTGCCCACTTCCCAAAATGTTTTTCAATACGTCGTGCAGATGTTATTTTATCCCATTTGAAACGCGTGTCCTTTTCATTTATATCCTTCATCGGTGCATAGTGTTTATAATGCACTTAATTGCCATGTGAAGGACGGGTCTGATGAATCATGGGATTTCTATTTTTTTGTGTTTTAAAACTATAGGAGGTAGTTCTAGTTGTATATTTTGTGATTGGAGGCGGGAGGAGTTAACTTATTCAGTTAGCACTTTGCCAGCTTTCGAAATCTGCGTTGTCCAAAGCTGGACTTAAAGGGCAGGGTGGAAGTTTCATTACATTGTCGCTCCAGTTCAACTTCATAAGGGCTTTAATGAAGTCCTGTAAGGATAGGTGAACACAAACATTCCACAATATATACATATGCAAAAACAAACATGCTTGCAATGAAGAAACTAAATAAAATCAGATTAAATACATCAATAAAGGTTTGTCCTTTTAAAAAAAAAAAAATCATGAAGCTTTTAAACTCTTAAGGTGTGTGTGGTTTAAAACGTGGTGCCTTGCGTATCTCTATTCCTGACTGTTTCTTGGTTTCTCTGCCCCTAATCCTTTTCCTGTTTAAAAAGCGAGACCTATTGGCTCTGACAATGTGGGTTGTCTGTGTGCTGTTGTCTTAGTGCAGGATTAGTGGAGCTGCCCTCATGATTGATTGAACATGTTTCGCACTTGTGCTATAAATATAGACGGTCTCTCTAGAAGATGTCTGCCCTTTCTAGTGTGGTCTGATAAGCGTAAACTCCAAATACTTCATCAGTTCGAAGTGTATGTAAAATGATTTATACATCAAAGGTTTAATAGTCCTGGGGCTTGTCCCCAGCTACTTGGCCACTGCAATGTTTCCATCTCCGATCTGTTTAGACAGAACCAATCTTCTGCCTCCATAGCCTATCTTTTGGCAATAGATGTTTACCCTTGGAGCTGTGATGCTTTTCTTGAATGTGTCATCGTTTGATATCCTTGAGGCTGCAGACAGTTGAATACCTTTGTCGGCTTGACTAAAGGAAAGGTGTGGGTATTGAGCAACTCACAGCAATTAGTATTTCAAATTGAGACTGGTGCCATCAAGCAAACTCTTCCACCTTGGTCAATAGAGTCCCTGTATATATATTTTCCTTGTTTGAGCAATGTTTAGTTTCAGTAAGCTGATGTGAAGGCCAAGGACTGCTACTGAAAGGTTTAAAAGTCCTATGTTTAGGTCAAAGACTACCAGACAGTGCAGGTGTATGGTTTGCAACATCTTAAGGATTTTCGGAAAGCTTCCCTGGGTATGCATTGCACCTGTAGTTTGCTATTGTCTTTGTGGTTTATAATGCACATTTGCTTGCTTTCTATTAGTAGGGTCTATTTGTTTTAGGCTGTCCAGCTCGAGTTAGTTCCCGTGCCCAAACCCTATTTACTGTATTCGTCCACCAGTGCTCGATTTATGCAAACAGGCTTTTAAATCTTGTTCTCATCTTATCACATTTGCTGTGCATTCAAAGAGTCGAATGTCAAGCTCTCTCTTCCAGGGAGCCTGGTGTTTACTGTTCTTTCTCTGACTTCAAACTGAGCGTATTTATGTAACTATCATGGTGGCTTCTGGGAGTGCTTGAGAAAGGCTTTAAAAGAGTATGGATTAGAAGTGACATTTTGAATTTGATCCTTGATTGTGATTTCATCAAATCTGGTCTCTTGTTTGTTGGTATGTTTTCACTGCAACTTAACATCTCTGGCTGTGATGTTTTGTATTCATTGAAGTCAGAAACTGTTATTTGGCAACACCAACTTGGAGAGTAACCGTAATCCTTAAGAGGGGACAAGGTGAAGTGATAATGTTCAGATGCGATAGGAGTAGGAGGCACTACGCTATGATTAGGGTAACATGTTTGAATCCACCAAAATATGCCAACAATCTCAAATCTAGCCGTAGAGTACATACATGTAAAACTATTTTCCTCCTTTTAGTCCAAAACTTCCAGGTTTGAGCAGGGGTACTAGTGCCGCGGGTAATTTGAAACATGAACCATCCACGAACAGTTCCCCTTGGGGTCATATATAGGGGTATCCGTCAGGTCTACCTGTCCCTTAATTTCCTCCTAAGTAATTAATACGCAATCATGCTTCTCATCTTCTTTGGATTCGGGGAGGGGTTGTACATTAGCTGTATTAATAAAAATAGCATTTCAGAGTGATGTTTGGAGCATAAAGTGTCAACTCCTACCCGGTTAATCTCGCATTTATTTTAATTGTAACGGATCTTTGTGTAGAGTGCAGAGTAGTGAGTGTGCAGAGTAGTGAGTGTGCAGAGTAGTGAGTGTGCAGAGTAGTGAGTGTGCAGAGTAGTGAGTGTGCAGAGTAGGGAGTGTGCAGAGTAGGGAGTGTGCAGAGTAGGGAGTGTGCAGAGTAGGGAGTGTGCAGAGTAGGGAGTGTGCAGAGTAGGGAGTGTGCAGAGTAGGGAGTGTGCAGAGTGACTAGGGAGTGCAGAGTGACTAGGGAGTGCAGAGTGACTAGGGAGTGCTAGGGAGTGCAGAGTGACTCCCGAGATTAAGCTAATGGCAATGTAAATGACAATGCCATTTATTTATCTGTTTTCAAAACCAACACATAAATACAAATTTTGTCATTTACAATCTCTATCTCACTACCTCACAAACTCACTCACTGTTTCTATCTCACTACCTCAGAACATCCCTCTACCACACTCTTTCACTACCTCACTTTCTCTGTCTCTCACTACCTCACTCTCTATCTACCTATCTCTCACTACATAACTCTCTACTCCACTCTCTCACTACCTCACTATCTCACAACTTCTCTCTCAAAACATCACTGCCTCTTTCTGCACATCATTTACTTCTTTCTGCACCCCTGTTGTCTCTTTCTGCACTCGTATTCCCTCTTTCTGTACCTTTGCTGCCTGTTTTTGCATCTCACTTGCCTCTTTCTGTACTTTCTTGCTTCTTTCTACACCTCTGTTGCTTGTCTTTGTGCACTTCTCTTGCCTGTTTCTGCACCCCTGTTGCTTCATTCTGCACTTTCCATGCTCACTACCTCACTCTCTAGCTCACAACCTCACGTCACTCTCTTTCTCTAACTCACTACCTCAATCACTCTCTATCTCGCTACCTCACTCTTTCTATCTCACTAACTCACTTTCACTCTCTTTCACTATCTCTTTCTCTATCTCACTACATCACAACATCACTCTATGCTTATATCTCACTACCTCACAACATCCCTCTCCCTCACTACCTCACTCTCTATCTACCTCACTCTCTATTTCACTACCTCACTCTCTCTCTGCTAATGCAATAGGTATCACATATGCAAAAAAAAGCTAATGCCAATACAAATGACAATGCCATTTATTTATGGATACAAAAAAGAAAAAAAATAATGAGCAATTCCAATAGCTCTACCTATAATATTGTCGAGACCATTGCATTGTAAATGCTTGTTCTCCATCAGTTTGGCAGCTCCTCTAATTGAGCGCTTCCTTTTATCAGCACGTCATGCCTGGCTTTGGGCTCCCGTCTGCGGGGATATTTACCTCAGACATTGGTAGCACTTTCAGCTTTTATTAGCATGTGCATTTCAGTTATCCTCCTTCTCTTGTCTGGAGCTCCTGGCTCAACGTGTGTCCTCCTCCTGCCTGTGATTTCGTAGGCGCTTTTCCCTCCCTTTGACACGTCTCCACTGCTAGGTAATTGCCCTCATAGCATAGTGCCAATATCAGCAACACTCCTCATCCCACATGCAGCAATATCATCAGTAAATAAGCCACACAACTCATTGTTTGTGGAGAAAATTGCTGATGGTTTATTTGCATAACAAATATGCCAAACATGGTGGCTATCTTGGCGATCCAAGGGCAGGAGAGCCCCTGCGCCGCCTGCCCGCCTGATGAGCCAAATTACACCGTGGCTGTCGCCAATCGTGCTTACCAATTTTGGTAGGGGCCAACCCTCCCAGCGGTGGACCGCCAGTCCACGCCCTTCCTCACGCGCCCCCAAAGGGGGCAGAGAGTTCCAGTCAGCCCCCGGTTTCTCAGGCGCACAACCGCCCTTAGGACTAATGGGGTGCCTTCGCTCTTCCAGGGGACAACTCGAGGACATCCCTGGGTACACTTGGCTTTTGCACCCTTGTTGTGCTCCTATAGAGGGTACCCGTCTGTACCTTACAGACTCTGGATCGCCCTGTAACTCTGCTACAGCTCTGGGTGTGGCCACCATCACAACCTGGGCCCCCCACCAAGGTAGGCATTTTTACCTACATCCTGATGATTCCAGAGCCTGTCCCAGGTCCCGCAAAACAAATTCATGCCCATACCGGACCGGAGGCCAGCATGCCCCTTCTGGACAGGTGCCCCCATCCTTTTTAAAACTCCCTGTGGACTTTAGCATGCGGCCGGCCATACCCGTAAAATCAAACCACTGTTCCGGGCCTCTACACCTGGCACTCTTAATTCTCCTGCGTGAGGTTTCCACAGCAACCTCTGGCCTGGCCCCTCCACATTGGGGTATCTCTGACCATCAAACTCACATGCCCACCAATGGTTGCATAACTTACACCAGGAGGAATTCAATTCTGGCAGCAGGACCTTCCTACCCCGGAAAGTCATATCATTGCCTCCCAGGTGTCAGACCACAGTGATGGGAGGGGAGACACCCCCCGCCCGTGCTGCTGCTTCTACAGGAGCAGTTCTAGTGCCTGCACAATAACACAACCCCTCCCCAGGGTGGCTTACGGCCGGCTGTACCCTTTAACGCCTTGGGAATCCCATCGCCCCACCTGCAAGCATGTCCTGCTGAGTCTGAAACTCGAGGGGGGACCCAGTATCCGGGGCACTTGCCTCACCCGTCCCTTCAGTGCTGCCCTGAAAAGGAGAGATCGACCTGGACCCACCATTTAGGTTGGATGTTAACATTGCCTGGCTAAAGAGCAATACCTTTGACCAGCAACTCCGGACAAGATGTGCCAATGCAGGTAGAAGTAAGAGTTATCAAGCCTGGCTTACTTCCTCTCACCCAGTTATCTGTGTATAGCGCTTGTTGTAGCCTGTCAATCGAATTAAGCCAGTCACCACCCTAGGTGACGCCTGGCCCTCCCAAACTTCTGCTAGTATACCAGGGAGCAGACAAGACAGTGGGAACAGGAGGGGAACCATATGTATAAACACCTGCCTCTTTTTGAATACTGGGAATGCCAAATTGTCTTTAATGCTTTGTAGCCCTTTTGTGCTTTAACCCAGAGTTTCCCCCATATTTGGACCGTAGCACACTTGTTGGATGACAACTTCCACAACCTGCATGGCTGCCAGCCAAGGTGATAGGGCGGGAGAATTTACACATATCTATTGTTGCTCAATTCAATGGTATTCGTTTTATCGACCTCGGAAGGATGAAATGCTAAGTGGACCTACCAGGATCTGAACCTGGGACCAAGAGGTCGAAAACAAGCCCCTTTCAGTTCTGCCGCTCCACAGGCCTGTGAACTTTTGTATCCCAGGGCCGACTTCTGGCATCTTAACCTTTACTTGGACATGCCTGAGCTAGAAACCCACATCTAAAAGGCCTGCCAACAGGCTGAACCACCAAAATTGCAGTCTCAATGTTTATCTGACAACTCCCAAGAAAAATTTGCTTAACTGAAGCAACCGGTAACATGAAATCCATTTAGATCAGGGGACATGGAGTAAACCTATGAGTAATGTACCTGCACCCTCTTAACCATGACTGCATAATGTACTCTGGTAGTTGTCCGTATTAGTGCTCCTTCCCTCCATTTCAGCACTATCAAGGCAAACCGCGCCCTCTTAGGAATGGCACACTCTCGCCCCGGCTGACAGAAAGTGCCTATTCGTTTGTAGCCCTTAACCCTACATTTTTCACTGACTGTATCCATGGATTATGCTGAAACTTTACTGCTGAGTGCGCGTTGCCCAATCACAGATATGTCTCTGCCTATTCCGTTTCTGGCTGCAAAGTTTTATGACGTTGCCAGCCCTAATCCCGGGCGAAATAAAAGGAAGCTTTACTGCTACCCATGTGAGCAGCTGCCGGTGCTAATGATGGTCCAGTATAGCACCGGTAAACTAGATGCTGTAATATAGCATTAGTGGGCCATTGCAGCACTTTATTAGCCCCTTCACTGCGGCGGCTATTCCGCCGCAGTGCTAAGGGGGCGGGGCGGCCGCATGCTGGTGACGGAACCGCTCCGTCACCAGCCGCGGTTGAGCTGTGCTCATGACGGAGCGGTTCCGTCACGGCCCCGCCCGCTCAATGGAACGTCCAGCGCAGGCACGGAATTCGCGCACGCAGGCGCACCGAGCGGGCCGTGACGGAACCGCTCCGTCATCAGCACAGCGCGACCGCAGCTGATGACGGAGTGGTTCCGTCACCAGCAGGGGAGGGGTTAAATTCCATGGCTAACTTACTCACAGTATGGCATAAACAAGAGAGGCTGTAAATTTATAGCCAATTGGGATGGTCGTTAGCTAGACCCAACAGGAAGTGATCTTGTGAAAGGAGGTAGGGACCACCACCACCACCACCACACCCCACATGTGAATCAGTCCAGGTTTACTTTGCCATGACGCCTCCTAAGCCCTTAGAGATCGCCATAAACAACCTACAGTGGCCATGTGGCAGGCACCCAGCGGGACCTGCCAGACCTATTTACTCACCAACTCCTTGCCGCCTGACGGCACTCACTACTGCAGGTGTCTTGTTGCAACCACTACTCGCCCCTCTTGACCTGTAATGATTGACATCACTGAAGATGTGTGGTTACCTCTCATCGGGGTCGGTGGAACATATAACACGTGTCCTGAATGCACAATATATGTGATGTTGTGCAGGGGTAGAGGAATCAGAACCTAATAGTAACTGTGCATAGGACAGGTGCTAGTATTCAAAGCTGTGACCTCTAGATTTTGCCCAATATATTCTAGTATTCAAAATTGTGACCTATAGATTATGCACTGTGCTTTACAGCACAACTTGGCCCATCTCTTCAACTTTACAAACCCAGGAAGCAAACCTTTGCTGGTTACCCCCAGCTCCATGCTGTGCACGCCTTAACCCACGGAGCTCTCTAACATTTGTCCCAACAGATACTGCTGTTGAGGTAGCACAAAGAGTTCCTGTTCCATGTGTGAAAATCTGTAGACCGATTGGTACTGGAAAGCAACACCCGACTAGCAAGCAGCTGCAACGTCCCGTAATCACTTTGGGAACGCCCTATTAAAGCCAGGAGACAGAAAATCAAGGGCATTTAACTCTGCATTTGAAGTACTGCAAAATTAAAGTAACCTCATTTAGAGGTAACATCCATAACATAAAATGAAAGGCACAGTTTGAAAACCCTTCCCCCCTGTCACCCGGTCTCCAAGACCAGATGTACATGTGAGTCGGATATGAGCTGCCAGCTGATTGATAACCAATCCTGTAGTAAGATAGCCCGCCAGGTCCTCCGAGCGACCCTAGGCGCCGTACCTCTAGGGCAGGGTACCATCTGGTACATCCAGCTCTGGTGGAGCGGGAACAAATAATAGGCAAGGGCAAGCAAGTAAATAGCCAGTCGTCCCCTCAAAATTACAAGACGTATAGATTATCACTGAGCCTGCATAGCATGCACCTAACCCAATGTGCTACCTGCAGTTTCCAAATTATTTTGTTGTGCCACCCTGTGGCACTGAATCCCCTCTAGCTCCAGCTAGTATACAATGCATACGTGTCCATCTACCCTGTGGCACTTCATCCCCTAATGCTCCCGTTGGGATACAGTGAGCGTACGTGTCCTTCTACTGTGGACCAAAAGACATATACGTTGGTGACTGTCTCCAACAAGATACATGCCTGCCCAGCTTCTGTTGCAATGCAGAGCAAGTGGCCTTAAGCAATGGATGTCTTGTAATGAAAACCTTCCTAAGCAGCGCAATCAACCAGGACATATATAAATGTCTCTGGGGTGATGTAATTGGGTAAACCAAGACAGGCAATATGCAAGAGACTTCGGATGCCGAGCAGCATCCAGATCAGGAGGACCAACCACTCTGAGAACAGCCCCCTAGAGGTATAAGAACACCACCCCTTGGAGGTATACTCAGCTGACCCTAAGATCTGCTTCCTCCTGGCCTTGAACCTGAATATATGCATGTGGCTGGACGTGGCAACCCTCTTCTGCCACAGAAACTCTCATTAAGCCCAGCAGCAAAAGCTGCATTAGCACTTATACTGCATCCCCCGCCCACCCCTTACCGGAAGTGACGAGGCACCCGGACCCTTAGTGGGTCTCTAACAACTGAAATGACTCTTGTGCCCTCATGTGGCACTAAGGCAGACGCCCTCTTAGGAGGGTCCCCTTTGTGGACCACGGGCAGCTAACAGAATCCTCGGGCAGGATAGAAAGTTTACCCTTTCATACCCTCTTTCATTCGCCTCTATTTTGTTTCCCCCATTCTCCTCGGTTTTTGGGCATTTTCATGGCATTATGTTTAAAGATGAGGAATCTAAGACAACAAGCAAGATCTGTTTCAATGCTTAATGTGTCTAAATCCCTTGAAGCTTCCATCTCTAAGATGTTGCACTGTCTGTTGATGATCATTCTAAAAAAGGAAAGAAACGTGCGGCACATCTGCTTTGCGTTGTCTAATTTGCTATTTACTAGTCGTCCCACCAGAGAGGTTTCTTTTGTGGGGTTCCCCATTATCCTCAAAATATTGTAAGTTTGCATGACACTGACAACGATGTCATAAATGATGAGGGGTCTAATGTGAATGTTTTATCTGACCTTACCAATGGGCCTCCGGAGAAAAGGCACCAAAATTCTCCTTCTGATGGTTTTGTTTCTCACCCACTGTCTAATAGTCTGCTTGATCATTTAGAAGAACCTATGTTCGACCATACTTTAACCACTTGGGAGCTAGTAAACAAACCTCCCCAGTGCTGCGCTGTCCATTATCCGGTGCTGAACTGGACGTCCAGCGGTCGCACGCAGCACTGGGGAGGTAGTGCCCGTGACGACCGTTGGCCGACGGCAGCACTTAAGGGGTTAATCCACCAACCCAATTCCACTGAGTGGTTCCCTTCAGGAACATGTTTTTGATTGTCTTTTTATTTGCATCATGCCCTGGATACATTTTCCAGAAATAAACGCAAATGAATGCCCTTGTTTTTCCCTTCCCAATAAAATGGTCGATACACCTTTCATTGACCCTAATGTGTTATTTTTTTTTACTATGTTTGGCAAGGTACCCAAGAAGGGAGTTGATCGGGCTGGTATGAATTTCCAGGACAGAATTTTGGATCTGGTTGGTCCTCTAACCAGAATTTTGAATTTGGCCGACGATGCAAAAATGGAGGGCGAATAGGTGGACCCAGATATCCTTTCAAATTAGGCTCAACAAGCTAGTTGTATGTTTGGTAATGACAATGCATGTGTCTCACAGGAGCGAATGAAAAGTCTTCTACTAAAAATTTACCCTAAGTTGAGCAGCCTAGCATCTACGCAAGAGAGCCCTCAAACCAAGGGGCTTCTTTTTGACAACTCCTTTATCAAGGAGATGGGTTCACTACCATCTATAAAGCCCAATGTTCCCTGAAGATTTTTTTCTTCTCAGGTTTTTGGCAGGTCCGGCAAAGGAAGGAGTCGCTTTACCAACCTTTATCCCTCCAGAGGTCAATTCATCTACCGAGGCTCCTACAATCAAAACTCCCATCTCTAAACTGGGGTGGTATGGTGAGCAAAAGAATGATGGATTTAACCCAGATCTCTTGACTGGGGGTGAATGTTTTGATTTGTTCTGCATTCCGTCCATCAATTGTGTGCCTTTTGCTTTCTCGCCATAAGTGTGCTAGGTATGCCCAGACGTGGGTCCCGGGCTCACTGTGACACAGGAATAAAGCTATCCTGACTGATGAGGGGTGAAACCCCGAAACTGGACCTAGGATGCTTGTTTCTGGTTCAGGGAGGACCTGACTTGGCAGTTCAGGCTGGACTGTTCCGATGAGGCACAGGGTCAAGACTGATTTGCATTTGGCTAGGGCTAAACTGGGGTGGAATTGTGAGCAAAAGAATGATGGATTTAACCCAGATCTCTTGCCTGGGGGTGAAAGTTTTGATTTGTTCTGCATTCCGTCTATCAATTGTGCTTTCTCGCCCTACAGTCAAGGCTCCCAAGATTATTATCAGGAATACAAGCCTATCTTCTACACCCAATGTTCCTGTGGATTCCGGAGCAGGGGCTATTGAAACAAAAGAGAGCAGTACTCGGGTAAGTCTTTTCAATTCTGGCCTTCCTCCCCTGGGAGGCAGATTGGCTCTGCGTCTAAATGCGTGGCTGTATCACTTCAGATCCCTGGGTAATTCAAACCAATCAGGGCTATCACATTGCTCTGTACTAAATTCCATTTCAACTTCATCTGCCTATTCCTCTTCATTTTTCACAATATCCATTTGTTATGGTTCAAGAAGAGGTGCAATAATTTCCTTTGAAGAAGGCTATTGAACAAACTTCTTTCGATCCTTCAGGTTTCCTCAACACTATTTTCCTGGTTCTCATAAAGAACAAAAAGTTGTGTCCAGTCATCAATTTAAAGGTTTTCAACATCTTTGTAGTTTACCATCACTTCAAGATGGAAACTATTCTCCATCTCAGGGACTTTCTTCAGAACGATTGGTTAGTGCATCTGGATCTCCAGGACACTTATTTGACAGATCCAGTTCATTTGTCTTACAGGAAGTATCTCCAGTTTTAGTGCGGGCAATCATTTTTCCGTTTCAAAACTCTCCCTTTCAGTCTCTCTTCAACCTCTTGATGTTTTACCAAGATTAATAAACCCGTGGTGGCCTTCCTCAGAGCTCAGGGAGTCAGACTCATCGTCTACCTAGACAATGTTTTGCTCATGGCTCTAGACAAAACTTGTCTTTTTGCTCATTTACATCTGTGTCGGGATCTTCTCTCATCAATTTTCTAAAATCTTCACTCATTCCTTCTCAACGTCTGGAATTTCTGGGCTTCATAATGGACACCTCCTTATCAATTCTCTAACCACTTAAAATGATGAAGCCACACTTTTTCTCCAACCCACTGTTCCCTCAGACACCTGGCTCGTTTAGTGGGCCTTCTAGCGTCATCCACCCAAGCCATCTTTCACGGCCCTCTCAATTATCGGGCTTTACAGAGATTGAAGATTCGCCATCTTTGCTAAGGTCTGGCTTACTTGGATTCCGTATACCTCGATTCAGAATCCAGAGAAGAACTTCTCTGGTGGCGAGACACTACGATGCCTGGAACGGGAGAACAATTTTCCCTGCCGTCCCAGATCTTTTCTTAGATTCTGATCAGGAGTCCTCATTGCACATCAATTGTTTAGAGGTGCTTGCAGGTTCCTTTGGCATTCAGTTCTTTATAAAAGACAGGGCAAGATGTGCCGTCCTTCTATGCATGGACAAGCTGTCGGTAGTCAAGTATATAAACTGCCGGGGGGGCACAAAATCCAAACCCCTAGCAATACTAGCCAAGTGTCTATGGGAATTCTACCTTCAAAGGAAAATCTCTGTAAGGGCAGAATGTCTTCCGGGCAAACTGAATGTGGTAGCAGATTGGTACTCCAGACATCTCCCAAGATTCAAGCGATTGGCGTCTTCACCCTTCCGTGTTCAGTCATCTTACTTCAAACTTTGGCACCGTGTCCGTAGATCTCTTTGCTTCTTGCATAAATTCTCAGCTGCCCTCCTCTTTCAGTTGGAGACCAGATCCTTTGGCACTAGCGACAGACAGTTTCTCCAATCATGGCCTCAGACTCTTCTCTATGCTTTTCCTCCCTTTCTCTTCATTACACTAGTCCTGGCTCAAGCTCACAGACAGCGGTCATCCCTAGCTCTGATCACCCCCTTTTGACAAGCGCAGCCATGGTACCCATCTCTTCTGGAACTGGCTTCATTCTTTCCGGTTTGAATCCCACCCTTCCCCAATCTGCTTCTCAGTCCTTAAGGGTTTGTCACAACCTTATTTTATCAAGCTCTCTTTCCCTCATTGCTTGGAGGATTTCGTGGCTTTCTGGAGAACCCCAGGAATTTCGGAGGAGGCTATCATCTCATCCAGCAGTCTGGGTCCCTGGCACAGCAAGACTTTACAAATCAGCTTGGTTGGCCTGGTATAGCTGGTGTATGGCCAGGGATTCAGATCCCCTTTCAGCAAATGTAACATCTGAAAGAAACACGTAGTGATAGATTCCTTACCTTCGAATTACCCCCAGGTGTCAGAATGGATCCCAAAAAGGTTTCCTCGGCAGAACCCCGGCGCGTCGGTAGGCGTCGTCGTGCGGCTCCGCATGCGTCGTTGGCACTGGGATGATATCGCTGGAGCTAATTAGACGTACCCAAGAGCGCTGACGTCCGTTCTTTCTTTTTCCGCGCCAGCAAGCGCAGATCCGGGAAGAGCAAGTACCTCCAGTCACTTTTTGGCTGTGCTTTTCGAGGCCTTTTCCCTAATTTCTTCGAGTCGATAGACTCCTGATCTCGTAGGGATGCCCGGTTTCAAGAACTGAGGGGACTGTCACCGCATGATGTCAGTGACGGACCCCCACTGCGTGTGTCTACTGCCTGGGCCGCGACCATGACTCCAAGTCGTGCCCCGACTGCTGGGCCATGGCGCCGAAAACTTTGCAGGAGCGGTCCCAAAAGTTGCTGGAAGTCAGGCAGCCGGCTCCGTGCTGCTCTAGGTCCCGGTCCAGCGGTAGGTCGAGGGACCTGTCGCGGAGCTATAACCATTGTTTTTCTGGATCTAAGTCTTCGCACTCTGAGTCAGGTAAGTCGAAGCATTCCAAAAAGAAGTCGAAGAAGCGGTGTCGCTCTTTGACTTCCCGTCGCAGCTGAGGGTGGTGCCACCCCCGCGTCTCCGGCGGAGCCTGCGATTTCGCAGCCGGCCTACCTGCTCTTCTCGGGTTCGTCGGTGATGCCTGCACAGGTGCCAAGGCCCGACTCTTTGGGCCGTCTGGCCCTGCTGGCGCGGCTTTGGGCCCCGCGGGCCCGACTGGGAGTCCTGCTCTTCCGACGCTGCTGGATCCGGCGTCTGGTCTGGCGCAGCAGGAACTCCCTGGATCCGTGCTCGGATCCCAGGCGACACCGGTTGACCTGATTACACCTCCACCGGTGTTAACCCCGCCTCCGGCACCACCTCCGCATTCGTCCGGTACCACCACCGGCGGCCCCGGTTTCAGCCCTGAACCGGACGCGACACTGGAACTGCATCAATCAACGCCGATTCCGACGCTGATGGGGCCTTTCTACCCCTACTTCCGTCCTCCTTATTTTCAGCCTGTTTCACAGACTTCGGAGGAAGGGGAGGACTGGGAGGGGTCTGAGGAACCTCTCTCACTACAGTGCGGTGATGACCCGGACTGCGCAGAGGATTTGGGGGATGCCAGTGGAGTCTAGACACCTTGCCTGACCTTGGCATGCTGTATCTTCCTTCCGTGGCTACGGAGGAGGGAGCAAGTTACTCAGTGGTGTTGCGTAGGGCGGCCGAGGCTCTCCGCTTGGAACTCCCTACAGTGGCCCCCAGCACTAATCTAAATGCTTCAACCAGTGGCAACCTCTTCGGACCCTTGCTGCCTTTTAATGATGCTCTTTCTGACGTTCTTTTAGGCACTTGGTCCAGGCCCAACACCGGGGCTCCTGTGGACAGGAACGTGGCCCGACACCATCGCCCGGCTCCGGGCGACCCCCCCTCTTTCTCTCCCAACACCCACCCCTGAGAGCTTGGTTGTCCAAGCCTCAACATGTCAGAGCGCATTCCCTTCCGCACCCCAGATAGGGAATCCAAGAAGCTGGAGCAGCTCGGCAAGAAGCTTTTTTCATCCTCCAGCTTAGGGCTGCGGTCGGTGAACACGTCATGCCTCTTGTGCTGTTACTCCCACTCAGTGTGGGACACGGTTGCGCAGGTGCTGCCCAACTGTCCGGAGGAGGCCCAGACAGTACTCGCCCAGGCTATTGCAGCTGGGAGAGACGCAGCTAAGTTCACCATCCGTTGTGGACTTGATACCGCCGACTCGCTGGGCAGGGCGATTTCCACGACAGTGGCACTTCGGCGCCATGCCTGGCTTTTCGGGGGATGTCCAAAAACACCTTGATGGACATGCCTTTTGATGGCATTCACCTTTTTGGCAACAGAGCAGACAGCGCCTTGGAGCGCTTTAAGGATTCCTGGGCTACGGCTAAATCCTTGGGCCTCTCGGCCGCCGGTGCATGATGGATCACGAATGGCGTCTGAACTCAAACGTGGCGCAAGGTCTCTTTAAGGAATGTAGGACATTATCCCACTGTATTTCTCCCCGCAGGGAATCACAACGAACGCGTTGTGATTCCGCATACCATTACTCCGCAAGTCGGAACAGCGACTTGCGGAGGGGTGTGCTGGATGTTGGAATAGTATCATTTACTATTCCAACTCGAGTCTGTGCGGACAATAGGGAAGGTGTTTGATTTTAAATCCAACACCTTCAGTCCCCCCACCCTCAGCAAGTGGTTTTTCTGACTTGCTGAGTAATGGTATGCGGAATTACAACGTGGCCGTTGTAGCTACCGCGTTGTGATTACATGCGGGGAGAAAGATTTGTGGTAAACGTTTACCCGCTTTAAGCAGTGGGGAGAGCCTTGGTTAGATCTATTTGCCACCGAAGAGAACGCTCAATGTCCTCAGTTCTGCGCGTTGGAATTTCCAAGGCGGCACTCGCTAGGCAATGCTTTTTGTCGCAAGTGGAGTTGCGGTCTACTATATGCCTTTCCGCCTATACCACTTCTACCCAGAGTGTTGAAGATCAATTGCGACCGGGCCCAAGTCGTTCTTTTGGCTCCGGACTGGGCTCGAAGAGTATGGTTTCCCGAGCAACTCAGCATGGCGATCGATCCCACGCTCCGTCTGCCTCTTCGGTAGGATCTTTTGTCGCAGCAGCAGGGGAGGCTCCTCCACCCGAACCTGTCCAGTCTCCACCTCCTTGAGTGGAGATTGAGCGGTGGCAGTTGACGTCTTTTGACCTGCCTCCCGAAGTTTGTGATGTCATCTTGGCAGCCAGGCCTCCCTCCACTAAAACAGTATGCACCTGCAGGTGGAATAAGTTTGTGGCATGGCTCACAGCAAAGGCTGTGGATCCCCTTTCTGCCCCTCTTTCAGAGGTCCTCCTGTTTCTACTTTCTTTGGCCCAGCAGGGATCTGCTCTGGGCACTATCAAGGGCTATCTTTCAGCCATTTAACGGCTACCAGATCAGCCTTCCCTTTTCAAGTCCCCTGTTGTAAATAGATTCTTAAAAGGCATTACTCCTTTCGTGGCCACGGAAGGGGTGCGCCCACACGTGCCGCCAGCCACGCACCGCAGGGCAATACCCAACGCGGTGGCGGCCGTGGGAACCGCCGTCCAGGTGGTCGGGGGCAGTGGCGAGGTCAGTCCACACCTTCCCCCGCAGCATCCGCCTCTAAACCCTCCTAGTCCGTGCTTTCAGGCCCATGTGACGCCAGTGGGAGGCAGGGTTCGCCATCACCACCTCCACTGGCGCACTGTCACGTCGGACAGGTGGGTGCTGCAAATCGTCCGAAGGGGCTACTCCCTCCCCTTCGAGGCGACTCCTCCAGCCATGCCACCGCAGAACCACCGTGTATCGGGGGATCATTTGCGACTTCTGCAGGAGGAAGTTACGGCCCTCTTGGCCAAGGGGGCCATCGAGCGCGTTCCTGGGCCAGAAGTAGGGTGTGGTTGCAACTCCCACTACTTTCTGGTACCCAAGAAGGGCAAAGGGGATCTATGCCCTATCTTGGACCTAAGGGACGTCAACGGCTTCCTCCGGAAGGAGAAGTTCAAAATGCTGACACTGGCTCAGGTTCTGGCTGCCCTGGACCCAGGAGGCTGGATGGTAGCGTTGGACTTGCAGGACACTTACTTTCATATCCCCGTCCTGCCTGCCCACCGGCGCTACCTGCGGTTCATGGTGGGCCACGAGCACTTTCAGTTTACCGTGCCCCCCTTCGGCCTTACCAGCGCCCCACGGGTGTTCACGAAGGTGATGGCGGTGGTCGCAGCTCATCTGCGCAGGTTAGGGGTTTTCAGTCTTCCCCTACCTCGACGACTGGTTGTTGAAGGCGGGCTCGCCCCAGACAGTCGTCAGCCACCTCCAGACGACGGCAGCCCTCCTGCACCAGCTGGGGTTCTCCATCAATGTGCCGAAGTCACACCTGTGTCCCTCTCAGAAGCTCCTCTTCATCGGAGCGGTTCTGGACTCGGCGCAGTTTCGGGTTTATCCGCCCGAACAGCGGGTCCGGGATATTCAGGCTCTGATTACCATCTTTCAGCCGTTATCCCGGGTTTAGGTCAGGTTGACGCTGCGGCTTCTGGGGCTGATGGCCTCCTGCATCCTACTGGTGCATCACGCCAGGTGGCGGATGTGGGCTCTGCAGTGGGACCTGAAGTTTCAGTGGGCCCAGCATCAGGGCAACCTATCCGACCACGTCCTGATCTCGGAGGGCACTGCGAGACAGCTGCAGTGGTGGCTTACGGACCGCGATTGGGTCAGCGGCAGATCCCTCTCCCTTCCCCAACCGGAGCACGTAGTTGTGACGGACGCGTCCCTCCAGGGCTGGGGAGGCCACATGGGAGAGGCGGAGATCAGAGGCCTCTGGTCTCCGGCGGAGACCCGGCTCCACATCAACCTGTTGGAGCTCAGGGCGATTCGTCTAGCACTGAAGGCATTCCTCCCCTCTGTCCGGGGGAGTGTAGTGCAGGTGTTCACGGACAACACCACCGCCATGTGGTACTGCAACAAACAAGGCGGGGTGGGGTCGTGGATCCTTTGTCAAGAGGCTCTTCGCCTTTGGCAATGGCTGGAACGCCAGGGCGTGACCCTGGTGGCTCAACACCTGGCAGGTTCTCTGAACGCCAGGGCGGACGAGCTCAGCCGTCGGTGCATGATGGATCACGAATGGCGTCTGAACTCGGACGTGGCGCAAGGCCTCTTTCAGCGATGGGGAGAGCCTTGGTTAGATCTATTCGCCACCGAAGAGAACGCGCAATGTCATCAGTTCTGCGCGTTGGAATTTCCAAGGCGGCACTCGCTCGGAGACGCTTTTCGTCGCGAGTGGAGTTGCGGTCTGTTGTACGCCTTTCCGCCTATACCACTTCTGCCCAGAGTGCTGAAGAAGATCAAGCGCAACTGGGCCCAAGTCATCCTTGTGGCTCCGGACTGGGCGAGAAGGTACTGGTATCCAGAGCTATTCAGTATGTCAGTCGATCCCCCGGTTCGTCTGCCTCTTCAGGAGGACCTTCTGTCGCAGCAGCAGGGGACGGTCCTCCACCCGAACCTGTCCAGTCTCCACCTCCATGCTTGGAGATTGAGCGGCGACAGTTGAGGCCATTTGACTTGCCTCCTGAAGTTTGTAACATAATTCTGGCAGCCAGGCGTCCCTCCACAAAGTCGGTATACGCCTGCAGGTGGAACAGATTTGTGGCATTGTGCACAGCAAAGGCTGTGGATCCCCTCAATGCCCCTCTTTCTGAGGTCCTTCTCTTCCTTCTTTCTCTTGCCCAGCAGGGCTCTGCTCTGGGCACTATCAAGGGCTATCTTTCTGCCCTTTCAGCCTTTCTCAGGCTGCCTGATCAACCTTCTTTGTTCAAGTCCCCTATTGTTAATAGATTTCTTAAGGGCATCACAAACACGTTTCCTCCTGTTCCGTTTGTGCTGCCGCAGTGGGACTTGAACCTGGTTCTTACATTTCTGATGTGCGCTCCCTTTGAGCCACTTCACAACTGTCCTCTTCGCCTTCTGACTTTGAAGACTGCTTTCCTGGTTGCCATCACCTCTGCCAGGAGAGTGAGTGAGCTCCAGGCCCTTTCTTGTACTCCACCTTTCCTTTCTGTCCATCCGGACAAAGTGGTGCTGCGTACCAAACCTTCTTTCCTGCCCAAGGTTGTCACGGCCTTCCACATCGGGCAGTCTATCACCTTGCCAACCTTCTTCCCGCCACCGCACCCCTCTAAAGAGGAAGAGCGGCTCCACCGTCTGGACCCAAAACGTGCGCTCTCATTCTACTTGGATCGCACACGCCAGTTCCGGGTGGATGACCAACTGTTTGTTGGTTACGTGGGCGCGAAGAAGGGGAAAGCGGTGCACAAGAGGACCATCTCCCTGTGGATCATCTTGTGTATTCAGGCATGCTACTCCTTGGCTAGAAAGGAGCCCCCTGTTGGATTACGGGCTCATTCCACCCGAGCCACGGCGACTACAACTGCCCTGGGCCGGGGTGTGCCCTTACAGGATATCTGTCAGGCAGCTACGTGGGCATCGCTGCACACGTTTGCAAGACACTACTGCCTGGACAGCCAAGTCCGGAGGGATGGCTTCTTTGGCCGTTCCGTCCTCCAGGACTTTCTGGTGTGATTATTGGTTCGCAGACCCACCACCGGGGTTGGTATTGCTGGGGTATCTATTCTAAGGTAAGGAATCTAATACTAACGTGTCTCTCTTTCAGATGCACAAGTTACTACTTGTGTAACGATATATCTGTAAGAGACATTAGTTAGTATTAGATTCCTTACCGACCCGCCCATCCTCCCCGTTCTGCGAACCAATATCTAGAGTTAGGGTTGTCCCCTTTCAGGGCCCTAGTTTCAATGGCACCAGTGTTGGTTTTTAACATGGCTCTGCGTTTCTGGCGCGTAAAAGCTGTGTCTAAGAACTGACGTCAGCACGCGGAGGCGGCGTCTAAGTACTCCGACGACGTCATCACGGCGCCCACGACGCGGACGCGGAGCCGCAGACGACGCCTACCGATGCGCAAGGGTACTGCTACGCAAAAGTTTCCGGATCCAGTCTGACGCCTGGGGATATTCTAAGGTAAGGAATCTAATACTAACTAATGTCTCTTACAGATATATCGTTACACAAGTAGTAACTTGTGCTTTAGGGTGATGGCATTTCTAAAATTTTCTGTAAAATGTATTGCATCTGCATCTTCTTCGGCTGAGAGATTTAGTTCATGTACAGCGTTATCCAATTGCTCAGTCATTGTTTTTAGTAAGAAGAGTTCTTTGCAAGGGAACTAATATAAGGTGTTATGCAAAAATAGGAACAACGTGTCCTTCAAGCTTGATGAACCAACAGCCAATAAATAGGATTTTGCCTACTCAGCTGTGGCGGAATCGTATACCCTCCCACTCCAGACGTCTTTGGGGACATGTGAGTAGGGGTCTCTGAGAATAGCACGACTGAACTACTCAGATTTTACTGTTAAATAAGTACCCAACCAACTTTGGCGGGCCATGTCTTGTAGTTCCCATAAAACCTATAGAGGATCTGTGCGTTTAGACAACATACTCTGTAGGATTGGTGTCAGACTGATTCCAGACACCCCCATCGGGTATGTTGGCCTGTGTACCAGCTAGCTCACAGTGCCACTAAAAACTCCTCTTACCAGGGAGAGAATAGTTCTTGACAACTATCAAACATGACAACCCTGATCCCTCAGGACAGTGGAAACAGTGTACAACTTTTTGCTCAAGCACTCGTGCTCACTTAGTCTCATAGAGATACACAGAATAAACTGTATGGAAGTATTTATTGAACAGTTGTTATTATAGTGTAAAATAGGTGTGCGGAAGCAACCATTAGACAGTAACAGATATAAATTATTAGAAGCACTATGAAAGTAAAAGGATGGTAGATTTCTACCATTTTGTTGTAACCATGAATACAGGCAAGTATATTTGTATTTGTATTTTCGTTCTTATATAGCGCAGACTGTCACCCTACGGGTATCCTGGCACTGTAACCTGAACAGATGGACTCAACAGAAACGGGCCTGATTGTTAGTGGGAGGTGTTACTCTCATTTCTGGGAAATAGCCAAGTCTTCAGGTAAGTCTTCAGGCACTTTCTGAAGCAAAGCAAAGAGCTGGCTTGTCTGATGCTTTGAGGTAGCTCATTCCAAAGGCGTGATGCTACTGTGCCAAAAGCAAAAATAAAGGGACCACCTCTATGATAATTTATAGGTCAGGGAAAAGAGGGGAAAACAGCACATATATACATATAAAAAATTCCCTCATTGACCAACAACTCTTATTGGAAAGTAAACCAGTGACAAAAATATTTTTTTATAAACTTGACATTTTTTTAATTTTTACCGAAACATTCTATTTTTACCAACACGTTTAATTTCTTATTTCTATTATATTTATACTCAATTAATTTTTTCAGTCACAAGGGTGATTTCATCAGTAGTAAATCCAGTTACATCTTTTATAGCCATGATTTATAAAAAGAGATATCCACATATACAAATAAATAACACATAAATATTAGGGTCCTCCTGATACACTAAAACATACATATACCCATTACATTCATACAAAATCAATCATACTCATACACCCAAGCAAAACCATCCAATATCTGTAAATGGTAAAGTCACATGTTTGACAGAAAAGAAAAAAGGGAATATTAGTCTCTTCTATCATGCAATCGGGTCTCAAAAGGCAAGAAAAATATATGAGACTCGGCACTGGGTCGACGTGCGTTTCGGTGGAATGAAGGTTATTGGAACCACCTTCTTCAGGACCACTTCAGATATTACAAATTCCAATCACAGGGGACCTATAAATACAATAGTATGTTAACTACTGACACTGGCATACAAAAAAACACAAAAGTAACAGTTAAATATTCTATATACATTCTGACAATTACATAAGTTTTGTTTGTCCCGACATAAACCCAAAAACGCCAATCATGAACATATCTACAGGAACCAATCCCTATACCACGTAGGGATACTTAGTGGCGTTAGAAACAGTTCAAATGCTGTACTAACAGATGGAAAATTAAATATATCTTAGTTATAGTCAACATGGCCAAGATCTTCACCAACACCCAGTGATCAAAGACATGAGATGGAACTCTGCCCTCCTACCTGATGCGATAGCCAAACTACATGTCCTTCAATATTCAGAATCCAAAAAGTAAAACATCCTACAAAGAGAAAAACTTCTGTCAAACGGAAAAACTAGTGAACACATAGGACAGAGTGCTCTAAGAAGTGTAATGATTTTACCAGAGTGCGAATTGTACTGGAAGATAAGGACGTAGACTTCTTTCCATTTAAACAGGGGCCAGCATAGTGAAGTATAGCTGAAAATATATTAAGGGGCAACCCAATGAATGGTCGCAAATATAAACAAAAACACAACCATAGGGTATCGATTAACTGTGTCTGCCCTTTTTACTTACCTTGTAAAGCAGCTATTGATAAATATATTTTCTAGGTATCCTGATCCGGTGAAGTTTGCCAATTTCAGTATTTTCAAATGGTCACTATGTAACAATTCCTGTACAGAGGTAAATAATCGTCTACCTTAACGATATCTTTAATGTATTTCTAAGATGCCTAAGTATAAGAGCGCACCTACAGTTTCTAAAAAATCTAGTATTGCCTATTCCTATGTCTGTTTAAATGTAAGGTCACAGTGTACACAAATTCGATCATAGATAGCAGAGACTGTCGACTCACTTAATATGTCGACTATACTACAAAAACAACATAGGCCAAAAACGCACAAGGTACTAAATGTTCTAGGAAACTAAACTAATAAGAACAACACGGAAGAATAAAGCTGAGCGTCCCACTTGGCAGGTCATAGGCTATTAGCAATTACGGGATTCAAAAGGCTGGCGACTGAGATTAATAAAGCGATCCGCCCACCGAGTAAAAGATAGCCGCGCTGTTTCGAACTTACCTTTTAACACATAAAAGGTGCTGGACATCTGGGACCCCCGTACCTCAAATGACGAATCCATTATCGTGTCAAGCTCTCTAAAGTCCTGAGAATATCAAGTGATTTCAGAAAACGATAGAGAAATGGTCATATAGTATATATATCTATATAAAAAGCCTCAAAATAGAGAGTGTGGAGTAAGGGGGCAATTAGTCTAGTTACATCCCTTTTAGAAAAAATACATGCTGCAAATGCTCCAGCAACTCATTGAAAAAATGATGGAAGGAGGTAGATAAAAAGATTGGACTATGGTAACAATATCTATACGAAAGACCCAAAATCAAGAATGAGAAGTGAGGGTTCGTTAGATCTAATCCTATCCCCTTTAGAAAAAATACACATGCTACAAATCCTCCAACAACTCATTAAAAAATGATAGAAGGAGGTGGATGTAGGTGGAAAGGATGGGAATTACTAAAATAAGTAAGTTACCCCTTTGTGATATACCAAGCTATTTCTTCATTCAGGCCTTTTCGTACGCTGTCAAATTGAAATATTCAGAGGGTTTCGCGTTTCTTGCGTGTGACTTCCATGGATTGTCCCATCGTATGTTGTATTTTCTCTATAATGCACCACTTGAGATCCGTATCAGTGTGATTAGATTCTAGAGAGTGTTGAACTAGTGGAGCAGTAATTTTCTTCGTCCTAATGGCAGATTTGTGCTCACTAAAACGAATGCGGAACTCACGCCCTGTCTCTCCCACATAGGCAAGACCACAGGGGCAGAACAGAATGTATATGATGTTATTGCTTCTGCAGTTGGTAAGATACCTTAACTTAAGGTATCTTCAATATCAATATCTTCGAACAAAATATTTTGAAAGATATTGCTTGCATTATAAAATACCCTATTCAATCAGGCTTTAACCGCTCAAAAACAGAGAGTACAGCTTTGGAAGCAATGAGAAATGACCATGGCTTGATCATCAAACCCTGTGATAAGGGAGGAGGGATTGCCATCCTGAATAAAGGTGAATACAACTTAAAAATGCTAGAGATGTTAGCGGTTAAAGAACATTATAGACCTGCACAATCGCGGGAGCTAACGAGATTGAATACACTTATACAGGAAATTACATATGAAGTTCTGAATGATGGATACATTTGTGATGAGGAATATAAGTTTTTAAACAAATCATGTTCTGTCATCTCAGCACTTTATGGGCTCCCTAAAACACACAAAAGTGAGACAAATCCCCCCCATGCATCCTATCATTTCTACTATAGGATCTTGTACAGAACCCCTATCTAAATACGTGGATTCCTTTATTTGCCCTTTAACACAGAAATATGAGTCATATATACGTGATACAGGTGATATCATTAACAGGGTTGAGGGTATGAAGGTTGAGGGTATCCCCTTCGATTCTGATAGAGACATTCTGGTGACGCTTGACATTGAGGCGTTATACACCAATATCCCTCAATGTCAAGCGTTACTTTCAGTGGCAGCACTTCTACAGAGGTTTCCTTCAAATAGACCAGATAACTTTATACTTCGATGTTTAGAAGTGGTTCTCCTCAATAACTTTTTTGACTTTGATGGCTCATTATATAAACAAATTAAGGGGACATCAATGGGAGCTTCTTGTGCCCCTAGTGTGGCCAATGCTTTCATGGGATAATGGGAACTCATGAATATATACTCAACTCACGGGGTCACACTCTGCGACTCTGGGCAATAGCTTGCTTAATCTCCACTACGGCCCCTCGCGGCGGGATGCCTGGCTTTCACCTTGTGGACACCCTGCCGGGGTTTCTCACAGGGGAATACCAGGACGGGTTCCCTAAGCAAGCGTCGGGATGCTCACGGGCAGCTGTGCGCTTTACAAATCCAACACATTTACATTCACATTTACATTATATCACAAAGGGATAACTTACTTATTTTAGTCATTCCCATCCTTTCCACCTACATCCACCTCCTTCAATAATTTTTTAATGAGTTGTTGGAGGATTTGTAGCATGTGTATTTTTTCTAAAGGGGATAGGATTAGATCAAACGAACCCTCACTTCTCATTCTTGATTTTGGGTCTTTCGTATAGATATTGTTACCATAGTCCAATCTTTTTACCTACCTCCTTCCATCATTTTTCAATGAGTTGCTGGAGGATTTGCAGCATGTATTTTTTCTAAAAGGGATGTAACTAGACTAATTGCCCCCTTACTCCACACTCTCTATTTTGGGGCTTTTTATATAGATATATATACTATATGCCCATTTCTCTATCGTTTTCTGAAATCACTCGATATTCTCAGGACTTTAGAGAGCTTGTTGGCCTACACACTTATTTTTCTTTTTTAATCCTTTTTTGTAGAAGTTTTCCCTTTCCTTATTAGATGTATCATCACTACGTTATCTACATTCTCCAGCTTTACTCCAATATGGCCCCCATTCTGAGTCCGTTTTTTATTCTCAGTACTTGCATGTCGCGCCTGAGCTACCGGTTCCGGATTGGGATGGCGCTTCTGTGTAGTCCGTTCTTGATGCACATTACATCAAATCACGTTCGGCATCATCGCGATATCTAGCGCCTTGTATTTAAATACCCCCAGCTTGACACGATAATGGATTCGCCATTTGAGGTACAGGGGTCCCAGATGTCCAGCACCTTTTATGTGTTAAATGGTAAGCTCGAAACAGCGCGGCTATATTTTACTCGGTGGGCGGATCGCTTTATTAATCTCAGTCGCCAGCCTTTTGAGTCCCGTAATTGCTAATAGCCTATGACCTGCCAAGTGGGATGCTCGGCTTTATTCTTCCGTGTTATTCTTATTAGTTTAGTTTCCTAGAACATTTAGTACCTTGTGCGTTTTTGGCCTATGTTGTTTTTGTAGTATAGTCGACATATTAAGTGAGTCGACAGTCTCTGCTAACTATGATCGAGTTCGTGTACACTGTGACCTTACATTTAAACAGACATAGGAATAGACAATACTAGATTTTTTAGAAACTGTAGGTGTGCGCTTATACTTAGGCATCTTAGAAATACATTAAAGATATCATTAAGGTAGACTATTATTTACCTCTCTACAGGAATTGTTACATAGTGACCATTTGAAAATACTGAAATTGGCAAACTTCACCGGATCAGGATACCTAGAAAATATATTTATCAATAGCTGCCTTACAAGGTAAGTAAAAAGGGCAGACACAGTTAATCGATACCCTATGGTTATGTTTTTGTTTATATTTGCGACCATTCATTGGGTTGCCCCTTAATATATTTTCAGCTATACTTCACTATGCTTGCCCCTGTTTAAATGGAAAGAAGTCTACATCCTTATCTTCCAGTACAATTCGCACTCTGGTAAAATCATTACACTTCTTAGAGCACTCTGTCCTATGTGTTCACTAGTTGTTCCGTTTGACAGAAGTTTTTCTCTTTGTAGGATGTTTTACTTTTTGGATTCTGAATATTGAAGGACATGTAGTTTGGCTATCACATCATACATTAGAGCAGACTCTTATTTTAGGTAGGAGGGCAGAGTTCCATCTCATCTCTTTGATCACTGGGTGTTGGTGAAGGTCTTGGCCATGTTGACTATAACTAAGATATTTTTAATTTTCCATCTGTTAGTACAGCATTTGAACTGTTTCTAACACCACTAAGTATCCCTACATGGTATAGGGATTGGTTCCTGTAGCTATGCTCATGATTGGCATGTTTGGGTACATGTCGGGACAAACAAAACTTATGTAATTTTCAGAATGTATATAGAATATTTAACTGTTAGTTTTGTGTTTTTTTTGTATGCCAGTGTCAGTAGTTAACATACTATTGTATTTATAGGTCCCCTGTGATTGAAATTTGTAATATCTGAAGTGGTCCTGAAGAAGGTGGTTCCAATAACCTTCATTCCACCGAAACGCACGTCGACCTAGTGCCGAGTCTCATATATTTTTCTTGCCTTTTGAGACCCGATTGCATGATGGAGACTAATATTCCCTTTTTTCTTTTCTGTCAAACATGTGACTTTACCATTTACAGATATTGGATGGTTTTGCTTGGGTGTATGAGTATGATTGATTTTGTATGAATGTAATGGGTATATGTATGTTCTAGTGTATCAGGAGGACCCTAATATTTATGTGTTATTTATTTGTATATGTGGATATCTCTTTTTATAAATCATGGCTATAAAAGATGTAACTGGATTTACTACTGATGAAATCACCCTTGTGACTTTGAAAAAATGAATTGAGTATAAACATAATAGAAATAAGAAATTAAATGTGTTGGTAAAAATAGAATGTTTTGTTAAAAATTAAAAAAATGTCAAGTTTATAAAAATATATTTTTGTCACTGGTTTACTTTCTAATAAGAGTTGTTGGTCAATGAGGGAAATTTTGATATGTATATATGTGCTACTGTGCCAAAAGCCCTGCCTCCCATCCGAGATTTCTTAAATCTAGCAGTCATTACTAGATTATCGCTAGAGGAGCGAAGAAGTCTGGTGGGCCTGTACCAGGTAAATTTCTCTTGCATAGAAAGAGGGCCAGTGCTGTGCACTGCTCTGTAAACTATGCATAGGGATTTAAAGCTGATCCTGTCCCTAATGGGCAGCCAGTGGAGATCTCTCAGGGCCAGTGTGGTAGATGAGCTGCATTGTCTATTAAGTGCCAGCTTTGCAGCTATAGACTGGACTCTTGCAATCCCTGCAGGATATATTTTGGAGCTCCCAAATACAGGGAGTTGCAACAGTCCAGTCGGCTCAGAATTATACTCCTCACCACCAATGGTCTGGCCTCATTAGGCAGCAGAGGAAGGATCTGGTGGACCGCTTTTAGCAGAGCAAAGCACGTACTGATCGTTTTATTAGCCTGTGACACCCAGGTCAGGGGGTCATCCTCCGGGGTAAGTCTGAACTCGCGTGGTAAAAGCTGTAACATTTTGGCAGCTGAGCAGTATACCACCTCAGTTTTCCCCCCGTTAAACTGCAATGAGTTTACTTTGAGCCAGCCAGAAACTCGACGCATACATTCCGGGAAGGTGTCCATTGACACCGCGTGCTTCCCTTCCAGGGAGAACACCAATTGGGTGTCATCGGCATAATTGACCAGGTCTATCACAAATGATTTTATAATAGGGATCAAGGGGCGGAGATATACATTGAAGATAATGGGGCTTATTGCCGAACCCTGTGGCACTCCATGACACACCAGAGACTTTGATGAAGCGAACGGCGTCATGGTTACCACCTGTTGTCTTTCTGATAGTTATGAGTGTAGCCATTTCATGGCACAGCCCTTCACACCCAGTCTCTCCAACCTACCTATCAACACTGCATGGCTTACCGTATCGAATTCGGCCGACATATCCAGCAATACTAATACAGTTGGGTTGCCATTGTCGGCTCGCATTCGGAGGTTGTCCAGTACAGTTACCAGGGCTATTTCCGTCCCGTTGCCTGGGCGGAAACCAAACTGATCCCTATCCAGTAGGTGATTAACTTCAAGATAACTTGAGAGGGACCTGCTAACCACCTTTTCCAGGATTTTTATAGGATAAGGCAGGAGAGATATAGGCCGAAAGTTAGCTGGGTTTGTTGGGTCCAGAGAGGGCTTCTTAAGCAGGGGGGCGACCACTGCTTATTTCCATACCTCCGGGACCGCACCTTCTTCCAAGGATTGGCGACAGATCTGTCGCAACCAAGGGAATACTTCTGGCCCGAGCTTCTTCCAGATCTTATGGGGTAGTGGATCTAGGGGAGACCCAGAGGAGACACTCTGAGCAAAACTGTTAAAGAGCTCTTCAGTGAGTGGTTGAAAGCGCTCCATTGATGTTTTTGCCCAGAATTCCTCTGCTAATATCTGGGATAGTGTCTCCTGACTGCTGATGTTATCAGGATAGAAGCCTCCAACAATTTTGGCGATCTTTTCATCGAAGAAGGCGGCAATTTCGTCGCAGAATTTCTGCGATACGACCACTTTATTGCCCATACACACGGGACTCGAGAGATCTCTTATAATATTAAAAAGGACTTTTGTACTGTTAGGTGCTTGTAGAATTGAGCTGGCATTAAAAAGTGCTTTAGACTTGGCTATGGTCATCTTATATTGAGCCCGAACTAGTTTCAGTTGTTTCCTATTTGATTCTAAATAGGACCTTCTCCACCTTCTTTCAGCCTGTCGGCATGTATTCCGCATTAGTTTCAGCTCCTCGCTAAACCAAGGGGCTGAAGGTTTCCTTCTATTCTTTATTCTTTTTATGGGGACATGCCTGTCTAAGATATCCATAATATGATTACAATAGGTTTGATAATTCTTATCCACTGAATCATGAGGAACAAAGAAGGTCTGATTAAGGAAGATTCGGTCTGTGCTATTTTCATCCAAGTTAGCCCAGTCCCTACACTTCCGATAGGTCACTGAACAGTTTTTATTGTCTATATAGTTGGGTATAGTGATCCTAAAGTGGATTAATGAGTGGTCAGTCCAGTTTTGGGGCAGAATATCAATCCCCTCCGTCTCAGACTGATTTGTGAACACAAGATCCAGCACGTGTCCTCCTACATGGGTTGGTTATAGTACTAGCTGGTTTAGGCTGAGATTCTCGCAAGTATCTCTCAGATCCCTCAGATGACTCCCTAGGGTCCCATTTTCCCATAGGTTGAAGTCTCCTGAGAACAGCACTCTGGAGTGAGACAGAGCCAGAGCAGCAATAGTATCCATCAGTGCCTGATACTGAGTGTCTGAGCCTGGGGGTCTATAGCAGACCATGCCAGTTAGTAATCTTCCTTTTGACTCCTGCAAAGTGAAGCCCAATAGCTCAATCCCAGCAACTTCATCTACCGGTAGGGGTGCAAAGTTCCATCATTCCTTAAATATTACTCCGACCCCCCGCCTCGGCCAGAGGCCCTAGGTTTGTGAAATTTCTTATAACCTTCTGGACAAGCAAATCCCAACTCAACAGATGAGTCAGTGCTAGTCCAGGTCTCTGTGATAAATAAAACGTTCAGGTCCATGTCTTCTAGTAGACTTGACACTTCCTGATGATGTTTTACCACTAATCTGCTGTTAATCAGGCCACATGTTAAGACGGCACTTATGGCCAAATGCGAGCGTCTAAGGGAAGGTGCTTCCAGCACCAACAATCGGCGTGAAAGGTTTCTGTGTCTAGGGATATTCAAAGGTATATAAAATACATGACAATAAAATGTGTACTCCTATGATGCTACCCTAACTAGAAGTACCCAAGTGTACCTAGCATGTATGTAGGTGTGAAGCCAAGAATCCCTCTAGGATAAAGGCAACCCCATTACCTGAAGTGAGAGACTGTGGGACCCCATCTTGGTCTCGAGGTGGACACCCCACAAGGGATGTTAGACTTCTGGGAGCTGGAGAATCTGCATGCAGGAACCTCACCGTCTCGTGGCATTGTGTCCGCAGGGAAATCCTGATCTCCTCTACCTGTCTCAGCAAGATGTCATGTTTATATAACCAATAGTCTTCCCGGGGGTTCTACCTTGCTGTGTCACTTGTTGGACTTAGGATGACGTTGGCAATGAACTTTATACATAGATATTATACAAGAGATGTTAGTCCTTTCCAAGAATCCTCATGCATAATGTATGAGGCTTTTACCAGGAAAAATCCCACATTCTGTGTGCATTGTCATATCATTGTCATATCTAGGTAAAAGGTCAGTCCCCAAGAGCAGTTATGTGTCTAATGTAGGGGAGAGTATAGATGAAAGGTTACGATGTTACCCGAGCCTATATTGGGGTACCTATATGGAATATAACAGTACTGCATGAGAAGGCCCTTGCTCAATGGACAATATCCTGTCATTCCTTGAGAGAACATTTGCGCTCACACTCACATTCCCACCTACGCTGCGCAGGAGTTTTCGTATGGTAAAGTCGTGTGGTGAGAAACGAGTATATGTATGAGAGTAGGCGTTTATCCGAATGGCGAGTGAAAAACCATTTCTCAAAGTCTTTCAGGGACCGACTAGCATGTGGATACACCTGGGGCTGTGTGATCCAGTGTCAGAGAGCGAGGTATTGCCAGTAAGCTTCCTGAGGTATTCATATCCTTTGCAGAGCTTGGCAAATTCCATCACCCCCCAATGCGTCAAAGAGATCCCCCACCTGCTTACAGTTGGCTTCTTGCCATTTAATGAATCCCTTTCCCTTCAGCGCCGGGGGGAACTCCGGTGGCCAATGAATGGAGTCAATGGCGATGTAGGCGTGGAAAGGCGACGAGCAACCTGCACCCTATCCCTTACTCCTACCGCGGCCCTGGTTACTGGAGAGATGGACACTCCCGCCAGTCGATGTTTTTTTTGGCAAAAGGGATTTCCCAAATATGGATCCCTGCCACTGCATGATTCATAAAGCACCAATGCTTTTCAGACTCTGTGCAGTACAATTCTACCATGTAGCGCAATTGGGCTGCCTGGTAGTACCTTTCCAGGTGGGGACTCCCAGCCCTCTGTCCTTCTGTATGAGATATGTCTGTTGCCTGACCATACGGGATCATTTGCCTATCCACACAAAGTCTCCGATGAGGTACAAGATCAGAGGAAGTAGGGTCATCTTTACTGCTGCCAATCTGCCCAGCCAGGACAGTGTGTGTTTCTTCCAGGCCGTAAGTTCAGATTTTGCCATGGTGAGCAAGGTGGAGTAGTTTTCCTGAGACGTATGTTCAGGTATGGGGAAAATCCGTAGTCCCAGGTGAGAAACCCTCTCGGACGCCTAGGCAAAGGGAAACAGGGTTGTCAGATGTGTTTTGTCCTCATTAGGGATCATCAGGCTTAGAGCTTGTGTCTTCTCGATTAGCTTTAAAGCCAGACACTGCCTGAACTCCGCCATAACTCGCAACAGAGGAGCTAAAGAAAAGAACAGTTGATTTAGAATCAGTAGTACATCGTCAGCTTATTGTGTTCCCTGTCCCCCATGCGAATCCCAGTGATGTCGGTCGGCCAGTAGCCGAATTCGCTCTACGAATGGCTCCATGTAGAGCGCAAATAACAGGAGCGATAAGGGGCACCCCTGTCGTGTTCCACACGAGACCTGAAAGGTATTGGATGATGTACCGTTCACCCTGACCTTCGCTACTGGGGAGGTTTAATTGCATTGCATCCACCGCCTGAATCTCTGTCCCAGCCCGAATTTAGCTAGTACTTCCTGCAGGTAGGGCCAATGGACCCTGTCAAATGCTTTCTCAGCATCTATTGACAAGAGTAGGGCTGGTGACTGGGAATGTTGTGACTTGTCAAGGAGGTGACACAGCCGCTGGGTGCCATCATTATAAATCCTCTCAGGAATAAACCCAGATTGGTCCAGGTCGACGAGGCTCTGCTTGTAAGGAGCTAGGGGGGCTGTCAGGATGCTAGGAAAGGTTTTCAGGTCTATGTTTAACAAGGAAATAGGTCGATACAACACACAGCTCTCTGGGTCCTTCCCTGGCTTTTGCAAAACCACAATTACTGCAGTTTGCACAGAAGGAGCCAGGCCTCTGGTGGTGCTAAACGAATTGTAGAGGCAAGCGCGTAGGGGGGAAAGGATAAGTGCAAATGTTTTATAAAAGTCAGATGAAAAACCATCTTTCCCAGGTGCCTTACCCAGGGGGAGCCTCTGGATAGTGCGGATCACTTCCTCTGAGTTTATGTCCGCTTCTAGTTTAGCAGCATCAGCTGCGGGGAGTGGGGTTGCTAGAGATCGCGGGTCACCCGACCAATAATTTCGCCACTTCTGGCTTCGGGCCCATATACTTTACTTTATCATATACATTGATCAGATGACCACACAATCTACTATCAATAATTGTGAGTTCCCTTTCGATTTATTTCCAGTGTACCCAACTTACCATCCACCGTTATGGGTACCTATGACCACGATGGGTCAGGGAGCTAGCTGTAAAAGGAAAGGCAGCAAAATACAAACCCAACTTTATTGTATTTTATTTCATGAAATGACCACGGACAACTGAGAAGTTTTAAAAGTTTATCTTAGATTTCAGATTCTGCAATCATACAGTTTATAGTAATGAGGCAATCTATAATCAGAATAACGAAGAGCACATAACCATACAGGAAGAGTATATAGGTAAGCATCTAACCTTATAATGAGGGAATTCAGAAATAACGGAAATGAAATTCGAGTGAGGGTACTAAATGCTAGGAAAATTTTATGCACGTTTTAGGATTTTATCATTAGGTCATATTTCGAGAGAAAAGACACGGGAAAACTTATACATCTATGGAAGGTAAAAGTGCAACACGCTATAAATCTAACGTTATTACTTCGATTCAATATTTAAGAGAAATTTGTAAAACATTAATTAATTCATAAACCGTATGGTGAGATTTATACTAAAAGGCAGGGGAACATAGGAACATGCTATGAAAATGCAAACTGTAAATGACTTTAATGAGATGCAATGAGATGCAATGATTTGCAGAGAAAAACATGGAAAATTAACATATGCAAAGGGTATGTCTTTATTGAAGCAAAGACAGAAAAATAGAAAGGTGCAGTTTTAAGAAGCGATATTTACCTAGACTGGTGTGAAAACCAACCCTGGCCACGGGTCAGTTAAGGACAGGAAAACCCTCAAGGAAGGATAAACCTCAGTGGGACAGCAGGTGCAGAATGGACACCCCAGGACAGGACAGGAAACCCAGATTAGGATCAGGACAGGACCACCAGGATACGACCAGCACCCGCAGTTCGGAAGCAACGCCTGCGCTCCACCCTCTCTGCAGCTATCAGTCAGGACCCCGATTGGGTCAGCGAATTCCCCAGCAAAGTGCTCCGCCAGCACTTAAGGTTCAATAAAACCTTCAGAGTCTATGGTCAAATTTCGGACAGAGAGCTCCGCAGCACCTCTGTATCAAGTCACCTATTGAGTGCGTTGGGTCAGTGACAGGTCAGCTATTCAGACAAGTCGGACAATTTCCCTAGGTGAACTTAGGCTAGATATACTCTTTTGGGTCAGTGTACCACCCCCCAATGTTGCAAAGTGTCAGAATCCCCAAATTTCGATTGGTCCTAAGGTAGGATTTGGTTAACACACCAATCAGAACAGACTATTCTAATGTTAAGGTGCCGCCTAGCAAGATTGGGGTTCCCATGAGAAAGTCGCACAGAATACAATTCAAATGACTACAATTGTATCAGTCTAGGAACACTGGCTCCATCCTCCTGGGTCAGAGGTAGCGCTCTCAGGAGCCTCTTGACTGTGGCTGCCAGCTGGCTGTATTCCACGGTCCATGGTTGACTCTGGCCTTGCATCTGGAGCATGCGCAGAAAGGACCTTCAAAATGGCTCACGACCCATTCGGACCCCCATTTCCCGTGATACATGAAAAGTAAGCGAAAACAAATTAGTACATAAAAATAAATGAATGTACTTCATGTCAGGATGTCGTACTTTAGTTTCATCATTATAAAAATATACTATGCATTAATGGTAAGTGCAACGAACAATGTCACAAGAGCAGCAGCACAAAGCTTCACCACGTTATCAAAGCACAGCCATCTTATTGCTTATTACGCATGCGCACCCTTTCCCTCCAAAACTATCTCTACGCGAAGTCACGTGAGTGTGACTGACGCATGCGCAGAAGAGGAAAGTCAAGCAGCGGCCATTTTAGGGACAAGAATTAATCGTATTAGTAGAACACATAAGCAAGCATCTCTATGATACCCACGCACATTCAAAATACATAAAATTAGTAACACAAACTATTTAAGTTACGAGATTATAACAGATTTCCGAGGTTCTTGACTCGAGCAAGTCGCGATGCGAAATCTTGCTCTATCAATCCCCTCTATGATGATATTTACTATCATCACACAAAAAATGGAACCAGATGCCAACTTTCTTTCACACCTTGTACATTTCTATCTCTTCCAACAGGCGATTCAGTTTCTCTTTCTCATTTTTGGTAGGGTGAGAATTTTTCACCTTTTTATAAATCTGATTATTCATTTCTTCCAATTCAAGCTCATCCGCACTCCGTTTCACTCCTCTCGCATTCACTTGGTATTTCTTTGTGTGTTTGCGACATTTGCAACAGACGAATATGAGAAATAGGATAAGACCTATCACTCCAATTGGCATCAGTACCTTAAGTAATAAGCTTTTACCTAAACTAGCAAACCAATGTCCTACATTGGAGAGACCATCAACCAGTCTCTTCCAGGCACTGTCAACCTCGAGTGGTTTGAGTTCCTTTTCCAAATTAGTAATGTTTTTCACATATCTTTTGAGCTGTACGCTTTTGTCCGGAATGTAAGTGCAACAATGTTGCGCCTTCAACATCCGACAGACTCCACCCTCTTTTGCTAATAAGGTGTCAAGAGCAAGTCTGTTTTGCAAAACCATTGATCTGATCGCAACCATTTCGGTATTGACCAGCAGAAATCCATGAGCCGTGTCAGTAGACAACACATCCACTATTGTGGACAATTTGCAAATTCTGTGAGTATTCAGAACCACTCCCACTCCAGGTATCAGTGCACTAAAAATACTACCCATTATTTCACCTACGCTTTCTCTTTTGCTACGCACTAAGCCATTAGGGTTTTCACTGCTTCCAGCAATTTCATTCACATGGTATATTCTCGGGAAAACAATGCCAAAGTAGCAGCTTCCATACCAGTGATCCGGCAATTTGAAATAAGCCTTGTCTCCACATATATAATAAATTCCAGGAAACACAGGCTCTGACCCATTTTTGAATCCCCAACCTCCAATTACCTTATAATTGTGCTCACATTGACTGGAAGAAATGAAAATGTTATTATAATAACTAGTCTTCTCGCGATGAAGACAGAGTTTCCCTTTCTTCTCGAAATCCAGCAACAAAGCAGGCCCTGCCCCGCCATTTGAGGTGCTTTCCATGTTTTCAGCCCATTTAGGTGTTTTCTGCCTTTTGTCATTTGCCTTTCTTTGGAAACTCTCCCTTCTCTTCTCTGCCATGTTCAAAAATATCTTTTCCTGTTCATGTAATGAACAGGTCAAGTTGTCTCTGTGTGCTTCATTTAAATCTATGGTACCTATAGTCAGAAAATATTCTCCCATATAACGTGTAACGTCACTTTTGGTATGTACAGGATTCAGATTTCCACGTATAGGAAGTTCAGAAAAGATCACGTCATTGTTAGAGTAATAGTACTGTAACGGTCCTCTTTTATAAAATAAGCTTGCTAAAATACTACAGGAGATTCCATATGCGCAATTTCACGGCGGTTCTTCCTCTTCCTCTGCAGAGTAATCAGTAATCTGTTCTCCGTCGCTTTCGTCAGTAATATCAAGATCTTCAAAGTTTTCCAAGATTAAGTAGGTCCACTCCGGATCCTTGTATTTTTCGTTTTGTCTTTTTATTCTTTCACTCCTTCTCTTGGAGCTATCTTCAGGTATTTCTGCAATTCGGGGACTTCTTATGTCTGCAAGCTTCTCTTGGACTGTTTTTATTCTTAATTTTAGTCTCTTAATATACCTTGGCTCAATGTGCTTTTTTTTCTTGAGTCTTTTAGCTGGCACTGTTATTTGGCTTTCTTCTAATGTCCTTTTATTTTCACTTGTTTGTGGCACTTCGATTTCTGCCTTCTCCCTTTCTGTCTGACTAGTCCCAGGTCTTGTATCTATTTCTTCTGCCTGGTTACTAAGCTGGCCTTGTTCAGGTGAGTTTTGATTTTGGCTTTCGAATGTCTCTGTTTCTGTGTCCTGAACACGTTCTTCTAGTTCTGCCTGATCCTGCTCGAGCACTTCGATCCCTTGATTTTCTTCTGCTCGAACTATTACACTATGTCTAGTCTGTCCCTTTTCGATATCAGGAGTCAGTGGAGGAGTATCGATCACTTGTTCTGTCCCTGTCTGACCTTCTTCTTCGTCCTCAGTTTTGATGTGAATCTCAATGATCTGAGGGTCTTCGCCTGTGCCTTGCTCGACCTCTCTATTCCACTCTGTCTTCTCTTATTCGCTCTCTTGTTCTGAGTGGGTCTCCAGGAAGGTCGATTATGGGTATCCAATCTTCTGGCCAAATCCTCTGCAGCTCGTCATCAGCTACTTTCGGACCAACATCTGTGCGATCCTCAGCAGTACTAGTGCTTGGCCATACGTCATCGGCTACCTCTGGACCAACGCTTACAGGACCCTCAACGGGACTGGTGCTCGGCCGTCTGATATCAGCTACTTCAGGACCAACGTCTGTAGACCCCTCAGCTGGACAACCTTCGGCTCCAGGTTCCTCGTCGGGTATCACCTTCTGGGTATGGCTGGCATGGATCCACCTGGGAACGCCTGCACACTTCACCGCTGTCGTGGTGACCAGGATTACTTGGCGCTTTTGTCCCCACCTCGGTTCAAGGCAACTCGAACGAGTATGCTTCTTTATCTTAACCCAGTCACCAGGAACCAATTTGTGAACTGGTGTTGTCGGGTTGGCGACGGCGTCTGCCCCAATCTGGCGAGAGAGAGAACGCACTTGGTCACCCAGTTGCTTGCAGTATTCAAGTACCAAATCATCAGAAATGCTTAACAGTTTGTATCCTGGTACCCAAGCTTGTCTCATCACTCTTCCCATCAATATCTCATGGGGGCTCAAGCCTGTTCTTCGATCTGGAATGCTTCTGAGTCCCATCAGAACAAGAGGCAAGGCATTTATCCAATTCAAGCCAGTAGAATCACACATTTTTGCCAATCTATTTTTTATAGTGCCATTTATTTGTTCTACCACTCCAGAAGCCTCTGGATGATATGCACAGTGCAGCTTTTGCGTGATCCCGAATGCTTTGCAAAGCTGGGCCAAAATTTCATTCTGAAAATGTCCGCCTCTATCTGAGTCAATATAGACTGGAACCCCGAATCTAGGTATCAATTCTCTTAGTAGGAGCTTAGCTACTGTTATGGCGTCATTCTGTGTGGCAGGGTAAGCTTCCACCCACTTTGAAAATAGGCAGACAATGACGAGGACATACCTTTTTCCCTCACAACGAGGCATGGTAATGAAATCAATTTGTATTCTCACAAAGGGACCCCCTGATCTCCCAATTTTCATTAGTTCAACTACTGTTCTTTTGCCAGCGTTGAACTGCTGACAGGTCAAGCACCTCTGGCAGAGAGATTCTGCTACTTTCCTGAATTTCTTGTTGTACCAAGTCTGTTGAAATACCAGAACCATGGCGTCCCTCCCAATGTGTGATCCCTCATGTATCAATCAAGCCATTGGGGCAAGCAGATGTCTGGGTAACACAGGCATACCCTTTGGGCCCACAATGACACCATCCTCACGTCTCGGTTTACAACCTTGTTCTTTCCACTTCTCTTTCTCTTCCCAGGACGTCACATGCTGCCATTCTCTCACTTCATCCCATGTAGGCACTTCTTCAAACATTCTAAGTTGGCAGCTGTTTCCAACCCCACCCCGATTGGGATTTATTCTCATTTGTTCCATAGCACATTGTTTTGCCACCCGATCAGCAAAATCATTTCCCAAAGATACAGGGTCAAGGCCCTTCTTATGAGCAACACATTTGACCACTGCCAATTCTTTTGGTAATTGGATTGCCTCTAAAAGGTCTTGGACAACCTTTCCATTCCGAATGGGGGTACCTGAGGAAGTCAGGAATTCCCTTTGTAGCCATAATTGGCCAAAGTCATGCACAACCCCGTAACAGTACTGACTATCAGTATACACTGTTACCTTTTTGTCTTTTCCCAATTTGCAAGCTCTTATCAGGGCGATCAATTTGGCTACTTGTGCAGACTTTACTCCAAATAGATAGGATGCTTCTTCAACGTGACTACAGCATAAGCAGCACTCAGGCCTCCTAGTTCATGCCTCAGGCAGGAACCATCCACAAACCATTCCTCATCATGTACAGGCAAAGGAGTTTCTTTAATGTCTGGGCGAGGTTTAGTACTAAACTCTGTCAGGTCAATGCAGTCATGCTCATGATCTCCCTTATCTTCCATTACCATTGAGTCAGGGAGTAGTGTGGCAGGGTTTAAAATGTTACATCGGGTAATGAAAATATTTGCAGCACCCATGAGAATCCTCTCATATTTAGTCAGCCGACTAGGGGTGAGATACTGAGTTTTTGTACGAGTCAATAGGATTACAACTGCATGCGGAACATACACAGTTACAGGATGTCCCATAATAATAGACTCACTTTGTTCTAAACTGGTGCAGGTTGCAGCTACTGCTTTTAGACATCCAGGTAGTCCAGCAGCCACTGGATCCAAAGTGGCAGAAAAATATGCCACAGGCCTCCTGGTCAAACCATGCTCCTGAGTCAAGACTGACAATGCACAATTGTCACGAGTGTCACAGAATAAGCCAAACTCCTTAGAGTAGTCAGGCATTCCCAGAGCAGGGGCTGTACACAGGCAATTTCTCAACTGTGTGAAAGCTGTTAAGCTCTCATCATTCCATTCAACTGGGTCCTTAGCTCCTTTCTTTGTCATTTTGTATCAAAGGCTTTGCAAGGACTGCGAATCCCACAATCCATTGCCTGCAGTAACCTACAACTCCGAGGAACATTCTTATTTCTTTCTGAGTACGGGGTAACTGCATATTTTGAATTATTCTGACTCTCTCTGAGGTGACTTTTCTGATACCTTTTTCTATCTGGTGTCCCAGATATTTCACTGATTTCGAACAGAACTGTAATTTCTCAGGGGCCACTTTATGTCCCTTTTCACTCAGGTGATTCAGTAGGGCAATGGTGTCAACCACGCAATCCCTATGGCTTTTAGACGCCACCAATAGGTCGTCAATGTACTGTACCAAAACAGATTTTCCAGGTAAGACTAAAGTTTCCAGGCATTTTTTCAATATCTGATTAAAGATAGAGGGGCTTTCTGTGTACCCCTGGGGGACCCTGTTCCAGACATATACGTTACTGTTGAAAGCAAATGAGAAAAGAAATTTGCTATCTGGATGCAATGGGATCGAAAAGAAAGCATGACATAGGTCTATCACAGTGAACCATTCAGCATCCCAGGGGATCTGATACAGAATCACTGCTGGATTCGGGACAATAGGGCAGCAAGGGACCACTATCTTGTTTACCTTTCTCAGGTCCTGCACTACTCTGTACTTGCCATTAGGCTTTTTGATGCCCATAATGGGCGAGTTGCACGGGCTACTCATTACTTCCTGTATGATGTTTGCTTCTAGCAATTTCTGTATTTCAATAGCAACACCTGCTCTTACTTCTGCACTCATTCTGTAAGGCTTGGTATTGGGGTATACTGCATTTTCCTTCATGGCTATTTGTATGGGGTCTATGTTCTTCATTAATCCCACATCCTTTCCTGTAAAGTCCCACACTTCTTGTTTCACCGTCTGCTGGAGTTCTTCATGTAAGTCCTGTATAGTCAGTCGTTTTATTTCTGAGTCGGGTCTAATTAACATTAGCTTGTAGATACCGTCTTCATCTGGGGTTTGAATCTCGACGCCCTTTGGTGTGCAAAAGATGGTACAATTCATTTTGCACAGCAAATCACGTCCCAGTAAATTTACCGGACTGGTATCACAGACAACAAATCTGTGCATTTGTTTAAAGTTTCCAATTGAGATCTCCATGGGTTCGGTAACAGGTGTACTAATCAATTGATTAGATACTCCTACTACTTGGATTGCTTCTCCCGAGAGGGGTAGGTTTGGAACGTCCACTGTTCTCACAGTAGAACGGGTAGCACCAGTGTCCAATAGAAAGGTGACATCATTTTCATCAACCTTTCCTTCAATGTATGGCCCTGACTGGTCTACCGGCAAAGAGGCGCCAAGTACGCACTCGTCCTCCCCTCTCAGGCCCCGTCAGTACTGGTCATCACAGAAAAAAGTGTCGTTCAACAAATACTGCGAAGTTGCTGTATTTCTATCTTCATTGCCTCCCCAGATTTCTACATCATCACCCTGTGGTGACTTCCCTTTAAAAATAGGTTTTGGCGCTCGAGGCACTTGAATCGTTTTTACCTGCTGCTGGGTCTTTCTTTGCTTTTCATTCTGCGTCTGTGGAATTAAATCAGGTGTTTGGGCATTATCACCTTGTAAATACGGACACTCGTCTCGCCAATGTCCAATTTCTCCGCACTGGTGGCAGGGAAATTTCTTTTTCGCTTCTTCTCTACTCATTTTAGGCCTAGGTTTTCCTCCACCCCCAGCCCCAGGGCCTTGGTTCTGAGTAGTTTTGTTTAACTTACTCAATTGCTTTTCCTGCTGTTCTGCGAGCTTTACTTGAGCCCACATCACTTTCTCCTTCAGGGCCTTTTTCTTTTCTGCCATTTCGTCCTCACAGTACTTTGCGTACCGTAGGACCTCATCTATCTTTTTGGTATGCCAACAGATTTTATTATCCTTTATCCACTGACAAATTTCGGGTCTTAAACCGTTTACAAACCTGTAAATGAAATGGGTCATGTCCTTCATCTCGATGTTATCTATACCACTGTATGTTTTAAATACCTGCAACAGCCTTTCATAAAAGGAATGCACAGTCTCGTCCCTTTCCTGCGTGGTTCTATCTATCTTGGTCCAATCAGTTTCCTTTGCAGGTACTTTTATTTTCAAATGTTGAATTACTTGTTCATACTTCCTCATCACTTCCTTCGATGGTTCCCCTGTTTTGTCATCTCTCGGGTATTCCTCACTAGGCCAAGCTATGGCTATCTTACACTCAGTCCACAGATCTACAGGGACCACTATGTCGAAGAACCCATCCAGGTCCTTCCACAAGCACTTTTGCACTTTTACGAATCTTTCTACCTGCCGGCACCAATCGACTGGCTTTTCTCGCAATTTCGGGAAGTCATTGGTAAAGGACACAATATCCTGTCGGGACCATGGAACATGTACATATTTTCCTCCGGGCACTTCCCGCATAGGGCATAACTGTTCTGGTTTGTCTACCTCCTTTAGGACAAATTCAGGAGTTACCTGCCTAGACCTGGCCTCATCTTTTTTCCTAGCCCATCTGGCTTTCCATTTTTCTACGTCTCCCCATTTCTGCAACACTGTCAATAGTTCTTTGACCTGTGCCTTTTTCCCTGATATATTCAGGTTTTCCAAATCTTTGTCTGAAAATTCTGCTCGGTATGGTTTCTGCAAGGGTTTCGATTTAGAAATGTCTATTCCCATACTAGCAGCAGTATCTGTCAATTTTTCATGAAGTACTCGGACATTGCGGGTAAGACTTTTGCACATAAACAACAGCTCTTCTTCAGAGTAGGTATTTAATCTGTCTAATCCTACGTTTCCTGCCATTAATTCTTCTATTTCTACTCTCAGTTTGTAGAGGTCTAAAGGTTTTGTTTGCGAAGTTTGTTTCTCTAATTCTTGACTCCATCTTTCGATTTCCTCAGGTGTGACCAAAGTGACACTTCTAGTACCCGAAGTCGATTCCATTTGAATCTCCCTCGCATTGAAAGGATTATGTCTTTTCTGCATCCTTTTCCCTGTATTTCTAATGGGCAGATCCATCAGTGAGACCTCAGATTCACACTCACTCGTCTGTTCATCTATAATTAATGGTTCTGGTCTGGGCTGTGCTATAACAGGAGTAATGACTGGAGGTTTTGGACTTTCATGCCGATCCCCGTACAATGAAACTACGGGTCCGATTGTTACTGGGATTGTCAATGCTTCAGGACTGGTATTTAACTGGGTCATTTTCTGAATGATCTCAGCTCTCTGTTTTGCTAGAACCTCCCGCTTCTTTTCTTCCAGTAATCTCTCTATGGATTTGTCATGTAACACCTGCGGGGTTAGTGTGGGAGCATAACTTGGGGCAGTGGGATGAGTCTCACTAGGTCCTTCACCATAATTTGGTCTTGGGAATAAACTTCCTGTACCTAGGGATCTTCGTTCTTCCTCATACTGAGGCTGTAATAACAGCATTCCTGAACTTGAGGGTCTCATCTCGCCTCCGTAGGGAGGTCGAGAACAAAAATCTCCTTCATGGGAATATCCTATCTCCCCACTAGCTGACATTCTGGGGTAAATGTTTCTGGTATCCACTGGTCCTAGACTCTCGGTATAGGGAGGTATGTGGTAACCCCCTCCTACACTTGCGGACCTAACTTCTTCCTGAGGAGGAAGTCTTCGGGAAATATCTCCTGCACTGGAAGGTCGATGTCCTTCATTATAAGGAGGCGGACTTCTCGTACATAGGTCATCTAATAATTCATCATCCGACTCTCCGATGGGTACCCAATGTTTAGATTTTTCCAACCGTTTCTTTCCCCCAGAAGGATCATCTGCTGGCAGCATGGGAAACAATCCCTCCACTATCCTGTTCTGCCTCCACTGTTTCATCTTTTTAGCTCGTGCTTCCTGCTTCAATTTTGGATAAAATTTAGTTAACCCTTTATCCATCCGTGGCTTATCCCTTTCGAAAGCCTCGATTTCCCATTCCTCTAGCGCTTCATACTGCGTTAATCTAGGTCTGGGATGTAAATCATTCATTCGGGTTCTCAAATTGAATAGAATTCTGCTGTTAAATGTTCCATCTAACGGAAAAGCCAATACTCCGTCATCTTTCGTGTATTCCACCCAATTCTCCAACCATACACATGTGTTGTACCCTTTATCGAACATCATGAAAGATGCGGGAGTATTTGGTTGCGGTATGACAACACCTTCTCTAGTTTTAATCGGCTTGTCCTTTTTGAAATAATTCTTCACTTTGTTTACAAGAGACACTTTTCTCTTAGTTCCGTACATAATGTCGTTTTTGACGCCTTTCCACTGATCGTTCTCAAATCCCATATAACGTGGATCAGGTCTGGTATGCGGTCTATACGAATGCCACATACGATTTTACGAGTGATTTTGTTTACAAAATCACTTCCAATCCGAGTGCGTCTATTATTTTCGTGCGACCAATGAAATGCACGAGTTCAAAAAATCTTGACCAATGGGTGCGCGGCCTTTTTCGCGAGACAGTTCCTACGCTCTGGCGCTCGCCCCTCCTTTACAATTCTTCAGCTCTGTTACCAGTTCGCTACGCCTACCAATCCAAGCGCGGCACGGAATGACGTCAGAGCTGCTTCGCGACTGACTCCCTCCTTCACAAGGTAACGGAAACTTTCTTACTTTCTAAAGTGTTCAGTGCTTAGTTATTTAACAACGAATACACATTCGCCACTGTGCTCAAGTGTCTAGACAGGAAAGATTTGTTTTACTGCAAGTAAACTACTTCCATTTACTTTTCACTCACTACGAGTAGATCTCTTCTGCCTACCCTTCACACTAGCATTGGAGAACCTGTTACTCCCCTAGACTCATCCACTTTTCCGGGATATATCCGAGCCTAAAGTTTCCCTAGCGAACCCCTTTGCTTTCACTCGAGCTCCGATGAACCTGCTACTCTTCCGGTGCGACCCTCACTATGTTATGCCACAGTAGGAATTTTGCCAATGAACCTCGTCACTAACATTTATTCAATCATACATTCAGAAAAACCCTAGTTAGTGCTTCCAGTTCTGCCTAACCTGCACCAACTTTCCTTGGGCCAGTGACCTCAAAGCAAGTGGATTCTATTCACCACTCGCTATTCAATTCCCCGGGGATTCTTAACAACATAAAAAACGGTTTACGTACGAATGGATTAATACATATAACAGTATAATAACAAGAACAACAATTTTAAAACATTTCATAATTTTTCAAAGTAAACAATTTTCAAGCGAGTGATCAATTCTCTTGAAGCGCCTACTCTTATAGCAGCATCCGACTTAGCTAGACTAACTAGTCCTACCTAACCTTTAACTATTCCCTAACCATCCTCTTTGCTACCAGAAAATTACTGCTAGAGATCGCGGGTCACCCGACCAATAATTTCGCCACTTCTGGCTTCGGGCCCATATACTTTACTTTATCATATACATTGATCAGATGACCACACAATCTACTATCAATAATTGTGAGTTCCCTTTCGATTTATTTCCAGTGTACCCAACTTACCATCCACCGTTATGGGTACCTATGACCACGATGGGTCAGGGAGCTAGCTGTAAAAGGAAAGGCAGCAAAATACAAACCCAACTTTATTGTATTTTATTTCATGAAATGACCACGGACAACTGAGAAGTTTTAAAAGTTTATCTTAGATTTCAGATTCTGCAATCATACAGTTTATAGTAATGAGGCAATCTATAATCAGAATAACGAAGAGCACATAACCATACAGGAAGAGTATATAGGTAACCATCTAACCTTATAATGAGGGAATTCAGAAATAACGGAAATGAAATTCGAGTGAGGGTACTAAATGCTAGGAAAATTTTATGCACGTTTTAGGATTTTATCATTAGGTCATATTTCGAGAGAAAAGACACGGGAAAACGTATACATCTATGGAAGGTAAAAGTGCAACACGCTATAAATCTAACGTTATTACTTCGATTCAATATTTAAGAGAAATTTGTAAAACATTAATTAATTCATAAACAGTATGGTGAGATTTATACTAAAAGGCAGGGGAACATAGGAACATGCTATGAAAATGCAAACTGTAAATGACTTTAATGAGATGCAATGATTTGCAGAGAAAAACATGGAAAATTAACATATGCAAAGGGTATGTCTTTATTGAAGCAAAGACAGAAAAATAGAAAGGTGCAGTTTTAAGAACTCAGAGCGATATTTACCTAGACTGGTGTGAAAACCAACCCTGGCCACGGGTCAGTTAAGGACAGGAAAACCCTCAAGGAAGGATAAACCTCAGTGGGACAGCAGGTGCAGAATGGACACCCCAGGACAGGAAACCCAGATTAGGATCAGGACAGGACCACCAGGATACGACCAGCACCCGCAGTTCGGAAGCAACGCCTGCGCTCCACCCTCTCTGCAGCTATCAGTCAGGACCCCAATTGGGTCAGCGAATTCCCCAGCAAAGTGCTCCGCCAGCACTTAAGGTTCAATAAAACCTTCAGTCTCTATGGTCAAATTTCGGACAGAGAGCTCCGCAGCACCTCTGTATCAAGTCACCTATTGAGTGCGTTGGGTCAGTGACAGGTCAGCTATTCAGACAAGTCGGACAATTTCCCTAGGTGAACCTAGGCTAGATATACTCTTTTGGGTCAGTGTACCACCCCCCAATTTTTTGCTAAGTGTCAGAATCCCCAAATTTCGATTGGTCCTAAGGTAGGATTTGGTTAACACACCAATCAGAACAGACTATTCTAAGGCCTAATTTGCATGTTAAGGTGCCGCCTAGCAAGATTGGGGTTCCCATGAGAAAGTCGCACAGAATACAATTCAAATGACTACAATTGTATCAGTCTAGGAACACTGGCTCCATCCTCCTGGGTCAGAGGTAGCGCTCTCAGGAGCCTCTTGACTGTGGCTGCCAGCTGGCTGTATTCCACGGTCCATGGTTGACTCTGGCCTTGCATCTGGAGCATGCGCAGAAAGGACCTTCAAAATGGCTCACGACCCATTCGGACCCCCATTTCCCATGATACATGAAAAGTAAGCGAAAACAAATTAGTACATAAAAATAAATGAATGTACTTCATGTCAGGATGTCGTACTTTAGTTTCATCATTATAAAAATATACTATGCATTAATGGTAAGTGCAACAAACAATGTCACAAGAGCAGCAGCACAAAGCTTCACCACGTTATCAAAGCACAGCCATCTTATTGCTTATTACGCATGCGCACCCTTTCCCTCCAAAACTATCTCTACGCGAAGTCACGTGAGTGTGACTGACGCATGCGCAGAAGAGGAAAGTCAAGCAGCGGCCATTTTAGGGACAAGAATTAATCGTATTAGTAGAACACATAAGCAAGCATCTCTATGATACCCACCCACATTCAAAATACATAAAATTAGTAACACAAACAATTTAAGTTACGAGATTATAACAGACTTTCGAGGTTCTTGACTCGAGCAAGTCGCAATGCAAAATCTTGCTCTATCAGGGTGACCAGGGATTGCGCAGCATAGTCTGCCACCGCCGCATCATCAAGCATCTCTGCCGAATAGAGTGCTGCATAAAAGCGTTCAAACTCACCTGCTATCTGATCATCCGACCTCAGTTCCTCCCCTTCCGGACCTACCAGCTGCTGTACTCTGCATTGGGTCGTTTGCGCACAAATATTTTACCCACCTTGTCCCCCCCTTTATAATTCTTTTGTCTAGTGCTCAGGAGTGCGTATTCTTCCCTGTCCATATCCAAGGCCTTAAACTGATTGCGTGCTACCCTGAGCTGTCTTCTCGCCTGAACAGAGCCCGTGCGTCCATGAACCCCCTCCAACACCCTTACTCTATCCTCCAGTTTGACCCTCTTGCTTTTCCTGTCCCCATTAAGTTTAGCTGCAATGTCGATGAATTGCCCCCTGAGTAATGCCTTTAATGTGTCCCACAGCAATGCAATAGATGTGCAGGTATCATCATATTTCCGCCTCAATGATGGCCTAGGTCATGCGTGGGGAGGTCAGGAATAAATCTAATCTAGCATATGTCTGACGCGCGGCTGATTGAAAAGTGAATTCCCTTATGTCGGGGTTTCACTGGCACCATATATCTACCAGTCCCACTTCATCCAGCCATATTTGCATGGCGCCCGAGAGTGCCCCAGACTTCCTGGCCCTCTTTATCGACCTATCCATTTAGGGGTCCTGCACTATATTGAACTACCCTCCTATTTTTATATCCTCGTCCGTGGACTTCAAGACTATCTCTAGCACATTCCTAATAAGCGATTCTGGGAAGTCATTGGGAGCATATACTGATGCAATTGTACAACTATGATTTCTAAGTCCCACCCGTAAAGACAACAGTCTGCCTGGGATTTCAGCCTGGGTTGAGAGGATCTTCCCCTGAAAGTGTGTTGCCAACAGGATGGCGACCCCCGCCCTCTTCCCAGCCATTGAGGAGAAGAATTGGCGATCAAACCACCAAGACCGGATCCGTTTCTAGTCAGGATGGATTAAATGTGTTTCTTGTAATAGGAAGATCTTGCAGCCATACTCCCTAAGGAATGCAAACAGCGCTAGGTGCTTAGCTGGAGGCATTAAGTCCCCGAACATCAATTTACTTTTTATGCTAGATTCTCCATGATTGACTTCCTCAGGGCTCTCTTAGGGCCTTCTGTGGGATAGACTCCAGCTATTGGTACCCATTCTTGTAGTCTACAGTTCAAACAAGGGCAACAGGTCCAGGGATCCTAGGTCTAGATATTGATTCCTAGAGAATTAGAAGGTGAAGGGACTGTGCTCGAAGCTCCGGACCGTGATAGCTTCGCAGCGGCGGCACAAAAGATGCAGCATGCTGCGGGGTATTTACAACGTGACTCATCTGGGAGATGCGTCACGTTGTAAAGCCCTGCACCAGAAGGAGGCGTTCCTGCGTTGGCGGGGGTGGTGTTCCGGCGCAGGAACGCCTCCTAAAAGTGGCGGAGGGAAATCTACAAGATGTCACTCAGTCACTTTTGAGCCCATGCTGCGTCAAAACCCTTCGCCTGCTTGAAGCAAGCGTAAGGATTGACTCAGCATTGTAAGAATGGGGCCCCCCAGAGCACTGCTGGAGCTGCGTCGCACTTGCGACACAACTCCAGCAATGCGCCGCCTTTACGGCACAGATGCGTCACTCATATGTGCTGTTTTTGCCCCATGGTAAATCTATGGTGGAGGAGGCGTGGTGCACAATAACTGGCGCATCCCTGCTGATATGCAGGGATGTGCCAATTATTGTAAATCTGCCCCAAAGAGTGTAATGGATTAAATAAGTGGCTAATTACTGGAAATAGAATAATAGCCCTCTATCAGCGAAACATTTGACAATAAGGATTTATCCTCGTCGATTAAGTTCTTGAAGTCTACAGAGACTGCTTTCCTTACCATGTTCCATCATAAACAATATGCCATAAATATCAGTTTTAAAGTGACAAAGCTGCTTTCAAACGTGCTATTTCTGTACTTCAGCTTCCCGCCAGATAAGGCTGTTTGCACATTTAAAAAGTTCAGTATTTTTCTTCCCAGCTGTGTTTTTCCGGTTACCTAGGAAAATATGAAATGTTTTATTTCAATTCACTTTCCAGGTGGTGTGAACTGTATTCGAAAATCTTATTTTGCAGTTGCTCTCTTTGGGCCAGATGTAGGTGGGAGATTTTGGCCATTTACCGGCCGGTAAATGGACATGGAGATGTAGGGGGATAAAAAACATGCATTTTCGGTAATTTTACCGAATCGGTAATTTTACCGATTCGGTAAAATTACAGAATCGGTAAAATGACCGATTCTGTATATTTTACCGAATCGGTAATTATACCGGTCGGTAAAATTACCGAAAATGCATGTTTGGTATGTAGGTGCCAATTTTAACATTGACACAGGGCTTTGAAAATCGGTATTTTACCATGCAATACAATTGCATGGTAAAATACCGATTCAGGTGTACATACACATCTGTGCATGTACACCTGTGCCATGTGGCACACATACATGCCCACATGGCACACAAGCCTAAAACAGGGGTGCCAGAGGGTGTCAAAGGGACACCCCCTGCACCCTTGCAAAATTTGGTATTTACCGATTCTGGAAATACCGAATCGGTATTTGATATTGAATCCTATGGGCCTTGAAGCCCATAGGATTCAATATCAAATACCGATTTGGTATTTACCGAATCGGTAAATACCGAATTTTACCAATTCGGTAAAATTTACCGAATTGGTACCTACATTAGAAATACCTACTCTTAATTCCCGAATCGGTAAAATTCGGTAATAGTCTGTATTTCTGATTTTGCTACATCTGGCCCCAAATCTATGTGGGGTGGAGTAGTATTCTCTGCTCTAGTTCTATGTAGAGCAGACCAATGTTCTCTGCTCTAGTGTTATGTGGATTTGAACAGTGTAATCTCCTCTAGAGCTATGTAGAGTTGAGTTGTGTTCTTTGCTCTACATCTATGTTGTATATAACACTGTTCTCTTCTCTAGTTGTGTGTGGAGTAGAGCAGTGTTCTCTGCTCTAGTTCGGTGTGGAGCAGTATTCTCTGCTCTAGTTCAGTGTGGAGTAGAACAGTATTCCTACCTGTAGCATGTGTAATGGAGCAGTGTCCTCTGTGGTAGAATTATGCGGAATGGAGCAGTATTCTAAGTTCTAGATCTATGTGGAATGAAGCAGTGTTCTCTGCTCTAGCTCTTTGTGGAGTAGAGCAGTGTTCTCTGCTCTAGTTTAGTGTGGAGTATAGCAGGCTTCTCTGCTCTGGTGTTATGATGAGTGGAACACTGTTCTCAGCTCTAGTTCTATGTGTTGTGTAGCAGTGCTCTGTGCTCTAGTTCTATGTGGTGCTACACAAGCAAATGATGGACGGAATGCTGAATAAATCATACATGCACCCCCAGTCAAGCGATCTGGGTTAAATCCATTGTTCTTTTGCTCACCATGCCTCCCCAGTTTAGACACAGCCATATGCAAATCAGTCTTGACCCTGTGCCTCATGGCAACAGTCCAGACCGAACTGCCAAGCCAGATCCTCCCCAGACCGGAAACAAGCATCCTGGGAACGGTTTCTGGGTATTACCCTTCATCAGCCAGGCTAGCTTGAATCCAGTGCCACGTCTGGGCATACCCATCCCACTGAAAAAGTTCTATGTGGAGCACTGCCTTCTGCTCTAGAACTATGTAGTGTTCTCTGCTCTCATTCTTGGTGCCAGTCGCTGTTGTATTTGCCTGTGTGAGTTCAATCCTCTTTTCCTGTAATGTGAAGCTGCATTCTCTGCTCTTGGTCTCTGTTATATCCTCTTGTGTTGATTTTTTTTTCTCATTCCGCATATATTATACAGTTGGTGACTGTTAAACGTAATCTTACATATTGTGGGTATTCCCGGTCTAATTTCTTTGGTCTGGTTTAGAGGTCTGATACTACTAGTTGGGTCAGCGTTATGAATGCTACCCTTTTGCTCTGTGTCCAGTTTGTGTACACCAGCCAGGTTCCTGTGGGTTGTGTCTTCTTGCAGTTGTTATAGATGTACAGGCATTGTGCTATCAGTATCCTGGGGACTGTGGAGCAGGTCCAATTTATTTTGAGGAACTCATTGTAAAAGTGTTGGTGCAAATGCCATCTTGACAGAATTCATTTTGATGATGGCTATTTTTTGGTTCTTACTTTCACCAGGTGCTGGTGTTCTGTGTGGCTGCAATAATATATCTGCCTTGTTTGTTTATACATTATATGGATTCCTACTTGAGTGACTATATGGGGTGAGATTCATGCTGCTATAGTAATACATACAGTAATAAATACTATGGGCCCTATCCACAAACTACATTTTGTAGTACATTTCATAGTTTTACAGTAGTACTTCGCACATTCTACAAAATGGAATTTACAAACCCATGTGCAGAGCTCTGTACCTCTATCTTTTCACTGTGGAGACGTCTTCCATGATCTACGCACATGTAGGTCTAAGTTTTAGTAGTATATGAGGGAGGGATAGGGGAGTGAATGGAAAATGGGCAAAAACTGACACCTAAAGAGAGAATTTAGGGAGTGACATACAAAATACCCACCTACACCAAAATAAGTCCATTATTATTCACCAACGGAACTTCTAAAGTTAATACAGCCAGGAAGGTCCCAATACATTTACAAGTGTTTTCCAGCCCAGCCTTGGAGTAAAGCCACACAACCACACATGGTCACTTGAGAAACTGCAACACACTCCCACTGAAAACAACGGAGGGGGGGCTTAAAATACCAACCCATATGAAAAAGTAAATAACATTATTTTGACCTTTAAAATAAATATATAAATGTTGTTTATTTGAAAAATACATATACATACATTAATAATTAGTGTGTTCTTAAAAAAATACAAGGTATTTTAATAATATTTTTAAATAATTATTAGTTGATTAGGGAAAATGTAATACATAAAAAAAATAACTAGCTAATTTTATTTTTACATATATTCCTTAGGGATAGTATTTTTTTAATTAAATAGATTTTAAATATTTAATGGATGTTTAATTTAATGTGCAGTAACATTTACTTCTATTAATTCTAGGCTTAAAAAATATATAAAATGATTTCACAATAATTTTTCCTAATACATATATCTTTTAATAATAATGCACTTTAGTAAGTTTTCTTGTACTTTACCAGGGGCGGCTCCTCCGCTTAGGCTGGGGAGTGTCGCCCCACAGGAACAATAAAATGATAACAGCACGTTATTGTTTTATTTTTCAGTACTCCTCTGTAGGGGTGGGGCAGGCTGGCACAGAGCAGGGGGAAGAGTGGTGGTCACTCTCTTAATGCGCATGACTGTTTAGCAAGCCATCTTGGGCTGGCGAAAAAGTAATGCGCCCTTGGCATGTTCGTCTCTGGGCTGTGTTGCCCTGCCTGGATGGAGAACATACCCAGGCTCCCATTCCCCATCTGACCGCCGAACCACGGCGCTCAGACCAATCACAACCCTGCTATCAGCAGCGTCATGATTGACTAAGGGAGTCTGGAGGCCTAGGTGCTTCCTGTTCCTGCTTCCTGTGTAGACAGAAGAAGAATAGGATAGAGGAGAAGACGCGGCTAGCAGGTAAGTTTAATTTTTTTTATTCCCCATTTAATTTTTTTCATTATTTTTTAAACTCCCCTCCCCCGCCCCATCACTACTGCCCCATAGCATCTGCTACTGTACTTTACCATAGTGAGATCTCCACCCCAGTAGCAAACATCTCTGCCTACGTGTGGAAACTTCAGTCCTGTAACTTTGAACTTGTAAAAGAATGTTCTAGCAGCCTCTGCCAGGGGGTTGCAGACATGTACATCTGCACCTATGAGTAACTTTAACATGACATGTTTAACATGAAATCGGGTTTACTTTCAGATGTAACATGCCTAAAAGTGTTAACCTTATCATGTTATCATATAAGATGTAGATGAATGGATCATAATGTTGCCTATTGTAAACAAATTTCTCAACCCGTCTTTTTTAGATAAAGTTCTCTCTTACTGCTCTGATTGACAATTGTTGGAACTCCATTGAGTGTGTAGTTCTAATATGAAGATTTTTTGTGCAAATTTGAATGAATTTTGAGTTATAATTGTGTTATTGTTGTAAACTTCTTTGTAAAAACTAATGTTTAGGAACATTTTTTGTGACATGCAGAACAACTCGTATTTGTGTTGGACATCTTGTATATTGAAATAACAAATGGAAACAGGAAATTATATGCTTATATTGTATAGTGAATTACAAGTGACGATGTTAAACATTTGGTTGACACATCTAAGTCTGTCCTGAGGGTTATACCCGTATTAAGCACTGTGTTGTTACTAACCTGGTGATACACAACGAGGTCTTTTTCCTTCTTACTTTTTTCTATCTTACTTTGATTTGTACACTCGATAAAATCTACTCTGACGATTCGCCATTAATATAGGTTCATTTTATGAACCTGGTACAAACGAGTGGCGAAATATTCTTATCCCGTTACAACAATAAAAACGGGAATAGGGATCTTGAAAATTATACAATATCACTCTAGAAACTACAAAAATGGCGCTGATGTATTTATTTTATCTCGTTACGCTTACGAGGTAACTATGCTAATTTTCGTGGCTGTAAATACTAGATAGAATTGTTCTTCAGTTAAATGTTACTTCAAATATCAACTGCGGTTTTCAATGATACTATGAGTAAATGATAGAGATATGTTACAAGGTACTAACAAACCAACTTGAAAAAACTACTAAAATGGCACTGGCAATACGGAAGTGAAAAACGTGAATGTCGGGGTAGACGTGACCACGCAAGCAAAACACCAGTGTTTTTGCGGCTTTAAAAACTATTATGAAAAGGTAGCGCGGGAGACAACACACATACTACTACTGCTGGTGGGGACCGGACTTTTCATTTTCGAGGTAAGCGAAATTTGACTAGCATAGAAAATGCCGGGCAGTCGGCTGACACATGATATGAGCTTTATTTCTATAAAACAAGCAAATTTGCTACAGCAGGAAGCAGCAGTTTAACTTTTAGCCGCTTCTTGTGTTGTTATTGCAGTCAGGTCATTTCTGACAAACTGGATTTTGACGATTTGGTGCCCTGCCGATAGACTCCATACGTAACTGAAGGATGCCGTTTCATGATTATATATGCTCGAGAGAGGTGAGCCCATTAATGTTTACCATTAATGAAACCGTGGTATTGACTCACCCCAAAGCCTTAGAGGGTAGGGGATATAGTTTTTTTTTTTAAATGGGCTCCCTGGACAGTTTGTTTTTCACATTTTTAACTGCATTATATTGGCATCACATCGCTTAGAGATTCAAATTTGAGGCCATTGTGGCAGAAAACTTTCTTGAACTGACCCCGCTACAGCACCTATTTTGGAACACGAAGTAAGTCCACAGAGTAGAGTTTTGTTGACAATCTAGCATTTAATGTGGGAAACTAGTATAAATGAGTTCATTGAATATAGTAAGAAAGAAGCTGGGTGCTATGATTTTTTGCCTATGACCGGTTAGAGCATCAGGTGTATTGCAGAATAAGTTGTTCACTGTGTTGGAGGTTATTCAGACGAAATGAAAATTTGTGCATGTGGTCTAAATAAGCTTTTCTTCTACCACATAGAAGTCTTCAGTACTAATTTGAAACTTTACAGTTTTTGGCCAGCATCAGTTTTAAACCTAATCCTCCGATTTATTGTTTTATACTTCTAAAGGAGAACCGACATGCAGCAGTGGTTTCCATTACCAGGCTACATTTGGAAAAAATGTCCTTGTTCTGGACAAACTTTATCCAGACCTCGCGTGCTTTCATCCGTCTGATTAGATGCGATTTTCGAATTTTGATCATACTTTCCAGTGAAGGTATTTATATCTATTTTTAACACTGTTTACCAAAATCACCAACACGGGTGTTTTCTTTGGGTACTTTGATTGCTTCCTTTTTCTTTCTTTCCAACAATTTGGTGTCGCACGCTATCTATGATGACTTTATTTTAACTTTAGAATGAGGGGTGTCGCACAATAAATTTCAGGAGACTCCTCTTCTTGGTCGCTTTTTTGCATGATCACTAATGCAATAGGGAGAGGGACTTTGGATTCAGTACATTAGGGATATTTAAAATTTATTTTTTTATGCAAATTTCTTCATATCTCTCCATCAGATTGAAAAATAACAACAAAGTATTATTCTGTATGATCTTGTCAACAGCCTTGAAAAAGTCGCGAATGGCGACGAAACACGTGTCGGCTGTAGCTGTATCAATGTTGTAACTATCGAACAACTGTCATGAAGATCGCTTACTGAACAGAATATGCTACATGATTTTTGTATTAAATATTTCTGCTGATTGGGGCTAATCAGCGGTTTATTTACTTTATGCTGTGCTCTGTCTATGTTCTAAAGATCCTCTAATCACTGTTTATTTTGGAGGGAGAGAAAGTACCAGATGCCTGGAATAAAGGCATCATCGTCATGATTACTGCTAGAGATCGCGGGTCACCCGACCAATAATTTCGCCACTTCTGGCTTCGGGCCCATATACTTTACTTTATCATATACATTGATCAGATGACCACACAATCTACTATCAATAATTGTGAGTTCCCTTTCGATTTATTTCCAGTGTACCCAACTTACCATCCACCGTTATGGGTACCTATGACCACGATGGGTCAGGGAGCTAGCTGTAAAAGGAAAGGCAGCAAAATACAAACCCAATTTTATTGTATTTTATTTCATGAAATGACCACGGACAACTGAGAAGTTTTAAAAGTTTATCTTAGATTTCAGATTCTGCAATCATACAGTTTATGGTAATGAGGCAATCTATAATCAGAATAACGAAGAGCACATAACCATACAGGAAGAGTATACAGGTAACCATCTAACCTTATAATGAGGGAATTCAGAAATAACGGAAATGAAATTCGAGTGAGGGTACTAAATGCTAGGAAAATTTTATGCACGTTTTAGGATTTTATCATCAGGTCATATTTCGAGAGAAAAGACACGGGAAAACTTATACATCTATGGAAGGTAAAAGTGCAACACGCTATAAATCTAACGTTATTACTTCGATTCAATATTTAAGAGAAATTTGTAAAACATTAATTAATTCCTAAACAGTATGGTGAGATTTATACTAAAAGGCAGGGGAACATAGGAACATGCTATGAAAATGCAAACTGTAAATGACTTTAATGAGATGCAATGATTTGTAGAGAAAAACATGGAAAATTAACATATGCAAAGGGTATGTCTTTATTGAAGCAAAGACAGAAAAATAGAAAGGTGCAGTTTTAAGAACTCAGAGCGATATTTACCTAGACTGGTGTGAAAACCAACCCTGGCCACGGGTCAGTTAAGGACAGGAAAACCCTCAAGGAAGGATAAACCTCAGTGGGACAGCAGGTGCAGAATGGACACCCCAGGACAGGACAGGAAACCCAGATTAGGATCAGGACAGGACCACCAGGATACGACCAGCACCCGCAGTTCGGAAGCAACGCCTGCGCTCCACCCTCTCTGCAGCTATCAGTCAGGACCCCGATTGGGTCAGCGAATTCCCCAGCAAAGTGCCCCGCCAGCACTTAAGGTTCAATAAAACCTTCAGAGTCTATGGTCAAATTTCGGACAGAGAGCTCCGCAGCACCTCTGTATCAAGTCACCTATTGAGTGCGTTGGGTCAGTGACAGGTCAGCTATTCAGACAAGTCGGACAATTTCCCTAGGTGAACCTAGGCTAGATATACTCTTTTGGGTCAGTGTACCACCCCCCAATGTTGCAAAGTGTCAGAATCCTCCAAATTTTGATTGGTCCTAAGGTAGGATTTGGTTAACACACCAATCAGAACAGACTATTCTAAGGCCTAATTTGCATGTTAAGGTGCCGCCTAGCAAGATTGGGGTTCCCATGAGAAAGTCGCACAGAATACAATTCAAATGACTACAATTGTATCAGTCTAGGAACACTGGCTCCATCCTCCTGGGTCAGAGGTAGCGCTCTCAGGAGCCTCTTGACTGTTGCTGCCAGCTGGCTGTATTCCACGGTCCATGGTTGACTCTGGCCTTGCATCTGGAGCATGCGCAGAAAGGACCTTCAAAATGGCTCACGACCCATTCGGACCCCCATTTCCCATGATACATGAAAAGTAAGCGACAACAAATTAGTACATAAAAATAAATGAATGTACTTCATGTCAGGATGTCGTACTTTAGTTTCATCATTATAAAAATATACTATGCATTAATGGTAAGTGCAACAAACAATGTCACAAGAGCAGCAGCACAAAGCTTCACCACGTTATCAAAGCACAGCCATCTTATTGCTTATTACGCATGCGCACCCTTTCCCTCCAAAACTATCTCTACGCGAAGTCACGTGAGTGTGACTGACGCATGCGCAGAAGAGGAAAGTCAAGCAGCGGCCATTTTAGGGACAAGAATTAATCGTATTAGTAGAACACATAAGCAAGCATCTCTATGATACCCACGCACATTCAAAATACATAAAATTAGTAACACAAACAATTTAAGTTACGAGATTATAACAGATTTTCGAGGTTCTTGACTCGAGCAAGTCGCAATGCGAAATCTTGCTCTATCAGGGTGACCAGGGATTGCGCAGCATAGTCTGCCACCGCCGCATCATCAAGCATCTCTGCCGAATAGAGTGCTGCATAAAAGCGTTCAAACTCACCTGCTATCTGATCATCCGACCTCAGTTCCTCCCCTTCCGGACCTACCAGCTGCTGTACTCTGCATTGGGTCGTTTGCGCACAAATATTTTACCCACCTTGTCCCCCCCTTTATAATTCTTTTGTCTAGTGCTCAGGAGTGCGTATTCTTCCCTGTCCATATCCAAGGCCTTAAACTGATTGCGTGCTACCCTGAGCTGTCTTCTCGCCTGAACAGAGCCCGTGCGTCCATGAACCCCCTCCAACACCCTTACTCTATCCTCCAGTTTGACCCTCTTGCTTTTCCTGTCCCCATTAAGTTTAGCTGCAATGTCGATGAATTGCCCCCTGAGTACTGCCTTTAATGTGTCCCACAGCAATGCAATAGATGTGCAGGTATCATCATATTTCCGCCTCAATGATGGCCTAGGTCATGCGTGGGGAGGTCAGGAATAAATCTAATCTAGCATATGTCTGACGCGCGGCTGATTGAAAAGTGAATTCCCTTATGTCGGGGTTTCACTGGCACCATATATCTACCAGTCCCACTTCATCCAGCCATATTTGCATGGCGCCCGAGAGTGCCCCAGACTTCCTGGCCCTCTTTATCGACCTATCCATTTAGGGGTCCTGCACTATATTGAACTCCCCTCCTATTTTTATATCCTCGTCCGTGGACTTCAAGACTATCTCTAGCACATTCCTAATAAGCGATTCTGGGAAGTCATTGGGAGCATATACTGATGCAATTGTACAACTATGATTTCTAAGTCCCACCCGTAAAGACAACAGTCTGCCTGGGATTTCAGCCTGGGTTGAGAGGATCTTCCCCTGAAAGTGTGTTGCCAACAGGATGGCGACCCCCGCCCTCTTCCCAGCCATTGAGGAGAAGAATTGGCGATCAAACCACCAAGACCGGATCCGTTTCTAGTCAGGATGGATTAAATGTGTTTCTTGTAATAGGAAGATCTTGCAGCCATACTCCCTAAGGAATGCAAACAGCGCCAGGTGCTTAGCTGGAGGCATTAAGTCCCCGAACATCAATTTACTTTTTATGCTAGATTCTCCATGATTGACTTCCTCAGGGCTCTCTTAGGGCCTTCTGTGGGATAGACTCCAGCTATTGGTACCCATTCTTGTAGTCTACAGTTCAAACAAGGGCAACAGGTCCAGGGATCCTAGGTCTAGATATTGATTCCTAGAGAATTAGAAGGTGAAGGGACTGTGCTCGAAGCTCCGGACCGTGATAGCTTCGCAGCGGCGGCACAAAAGATGCAGCATGCTGCGGGGTATTTACAACGTGACTCATCTGGGAGATGCGTCACGTTGTAAAGCCCTGCACCAGAAGGAGGCGTTCCTGCGTTGGCGGGGGTGGTGTTCCGGCGCAGGAACGCCTCCTAAAAGTGGCGGAGTGAAATCTACAAGATGTCACTCAGTCACTTTTGAGCCCATGCTGCGTCAAAACCCTTCGCCTGCTTGAAGCAAGCGTAAGGATTGACTCAGCATTGTAAGAATGGGGCCCCCCAGAGCACTGCTGGAGCTGCGTCGCACTTGCGACACAACTCCAGCAATGCGCCTCCTTTACGGCACAGATGCGTCACTCATATGTGCTGTTTTTGCCCCATGGTAAATCTATGGTGGAGGAGGCGTGGTGCACAATAACTGGCGCATCCCTGCTGATATGCAGGGATGTGCCAATTATTGTAAATCTGCCCCAAAGAGTGTAATGGATTAAATAAGTGGCTAATTACTGGAAATAGAATAATAGCCCTCTATCAGCGAAACATTTGACAATAAGGATTTATCCTCGTCGATTAAGTTCTTGAAGTCTACAGTGACTGCTTTCCTTACCATGTTCCATCATAAACAATATGCCATAAATATCAGTTTTAAAGTGACAAAGCTGCTTTCAAACGTGCTATTTCTGTACTTCAGCTTCCCGCCAGATAAGGCTGTTTGCACATTTAAAAAGTTCAGTATTTTTCTTCCCAGCTGTGTTTTTCCGGGTACCTAGGAAAATATGAAATGTTTTATTTCAATTCACTTTCCAGGTGGTGTGAACTGTATTCGAAAATCTTATTTTGCAGTTGCTCTCTTTGGGCCAGATGTAGGTGGGAGATTTTGGCCATTTACCGGCCGGTAAATGGCCATGGAGATGTAGGGGGATAAAAAACATGCATTTTCGGTAATTTTACCGAATCGGTAATTTTACCGATTCGGTAAAATTACAGAATCGGTAAAATGACCGATTCTGTATATTTTACCGAATCGGTAATTATACCGGTCGGTAAAATTACCGAAAATGCATGTTTGGTATGTAGGTGCCAATTTTAACATTGACACAGGGCTTTGAAAATCGGTATTTTACCATGCAATACAATTGCATGGTAAAATACCGATTCAGGTGTACATACACATCTGTGCATGTACACCTGTGCCATGTGGCACACATACATGCCCACATGGCACACAAGCCTAAAACAGGGGTGCCAGAGGGTGTCAAAGGGACACCCCCTGCACCCTTGCAAAATTTGGTATTTACCGATTCGGTAAATACCGAATCGGTATTTGATATTGAATCCTATGGGCCTTGAAGCCCATAGGATTCAATATCAAATACCGATTTGGTATTTACCGAATCGGTAAATACCGAATTTTACCAATTCGGTAAAATTTACCGAATTGGTACCTACATTAGAAATACCTACTCTTAATTCCCGAATCGGTAAAATTCGGTAATAGTCTGTATTTCTGATTTTGCTACATCTGGCCCCAAATCTCTACATCTATGTGGGGTGGAGTAGTATTCTCTGCTCTAGTTCTATGTAGAGCAGACCAATGTTCTCTGCTCTAGTGTTATGTGGATTTGAACAGTGTAATCTCCTCTAGAGCTATGTAGAGTTGAGTTGTGTTCTTTGCTCTACATCTATGTTGTATATAACACTGTTCTCTTCTCTAGTTGTGTGTGGAGTAGAGCAGTGTTCTCTGCTCTAGTTCGGTGTGGAGCAGTATTCTCTGCTCTAGTTCAGTGTGGAGTAGAACAGTATTCCTACCTGTAGCATGTGTAATGGAGCAGTGTCCTCTGTGGTAGAATTATGCGGAATGGAGCAGTATTCTAAGTTCTAGATCTATGTGGAATGAAGCAGTGTTCTCTGCTCTAGCTCTTTGTGGAGTAGAGCAGTGTTCTCTGCTCTAGTTTAGTGTGGAGTATAGCAGGCTTCTCTGCTCTGGTGTTATGATGAGTGGAACACTGTTCTCAGCTCTAGTTCTATGTGTTGTGTAGCAGTGCTCTGTGCTCTAGTTCTATGTGGTGCTACACAAGCAAATGATGGACGGAATGCTGAATAAATCATACATGCACCCCCAGTCAAGCGATCTGGGTTAAATCCATTGTTCTTTTGCTCACCATGCCTCCCCAGTTTAGACACAGCCATATGCAAATCAGTCTTGACCCTGTGCCTCATGGCAACAGTCCAGACCGAACTGCCAAGCCAGATCCTCCCCAGACCGGAAACAAGCATCCTGGGAACGGTTTCTGGGTATTACCCTTCATCAGCCAGGCTAGCTTGAATCCAGTGCCACGTCTGGGCATACCCATCCCACTGAAAAATTTCTATGTGGAGCACTGCCTTCTGCTCTAGAACTATGTAGTGTTCTCTGCTCTCATTCTTGGTGCCAGTCGCTGTTGTATTTGCCTGTGTGAGTTCAATCCTTTTTTCCTGTAATGTGAAGCTGCATTCTCTGCTCTTGGTCTCTGTTATATCCTCTTGTGTTGATTTTTTTTTCTCATTCCGCATATATTATACAGTTGGTGACTGTTAAACATAATCTTACATATTGTGGGTATTCCCGGTTTAATTTCTTTGGTCTGGTTTAGAGGTCTGATACTACTAGTTGGGTCAGCGTTATGAATGCTACCCTTTTGCTCTGTGTCCAGTTTGTGTACACCAGCCAGGTTCCTGTGGGTTGTGTCTTCTTGCAGTTGTTATAGATGTACAGGCATTGTGCTATCAGTATCCTGGGGACTGTGGAGCAGGTCCAATTTATTTTGAGGAACTCATTGTAAAAGTGTTGGTGCAAATGCCATCTTGACAGAATTCATTTTGATGATGGCTATTTTTTGGTTCTTACTTTCACCAGGTGCTGGTGTTCTGTGTGGCTGCAATAATATATCTGCCATGTTTGTTTATACATTATATGGATTCCTACTTGAGTGACTATATGGGGTGAGATTCATGCTGCTATAGTAATACATACAGTAATAAATACTATGGGCCCTATCCACAAACTACATTTTGTAGTACATTTTATAGTTTTACAGTAGTACTTCGCACATTCTACAAAATGGAATTTACAAACCCATGTGCAGAGCTCTGTACCTCTATCTTTTCACTGTGGAGACGTCTTCCATGATCTACGCACATGTAGGTCTAAGTTTTAGTAGTATATGAGGGAGGGATAGGGGAGTGAATGGAAAATGGGCAAAAACTGACACCTAAAGGGAGAATTTAGGGAGTGACATACAAAATACCCACCTACACCAAAATAAGTCCATTATTATTCACCAACGGAACTTCTAAAGTTAATACAGCCAGGAAGGTCCCAATACATTTACAAGTGTTTTCCAGCCCAGCCTTGGAGTAAAGCCACACAACCACACATGGTCACTTGAGAAACTGCAACACACTCCCACTGAAAACAACGGAGGGGGGGCTTAAAATACCAACCCATATGAAAAAGTAAATAACATTATTTTGACCTTTAAAATAAATATATAAATGTTGTTTATTTGAAAAATACATATACATACATTAATAATTAGTGTGTTCTTAAAAAAATACAAGGTATTTTAATAATATTTTTAAATAATTATTAGTTGATTAGGGAAAATGTAATACATAAAAAAAATAACTAGCTAATTTTATTTTTACATATATTCCTTAGGGATAGTATTTTTTTAATTAAATAGATTTTAAATATTTAATGGATGTTTAATTTAATGTGCAGTAACATTTACTTCTATTAATTCTAGGCTTAAAAAATATATAAAATGATTTCACAATAATTTTTCCTAATACATATATCTTTTAATAATAATGCACTTTAGTAAGTTTTCTTGTACTTTACCAGGGGCGGCTCCTCCGCTTAGGCTGGGGAGTGTCGCCCCACAGGAACAATAAAATGATAACAGCACGTTATTGTTTTATTTTTCAGTACTCCTCTGTAGGGGTGGGGCAGGCTGGCACAGAGCAGGGGGAAGAGTGGTGGGCACTCTCTTAATGCGCATGACTGTTTAGCAAGCCATCTTGGGCTGGCGAAAAAGTAATGCGCCCTTGGCATGTTCGTCTCTGGGCTGTGTTGCCCTGCCTGGATGGAGAACATACCCAGGCTCCCATTCCCCATCTGACCGCCGAACCACGGCGCTCAGACCAATCACAACCCTGCTATCAGCAGCGTCATGATTGACTAAGGGAGTCTGGAGGCCTAGGTGCTTCCTGTTCCTGCTTCCTGTGTAGACAGAAGAAGAATAGGATAGAGGAGAAGACGCGGCTAGCAGGTAAGTTTAATTTTTTTTATTCCCCATTTAATTTTTTTCATTATTTTTTAAACTCCCCTCCCCCGCCCCATCACTACTGCCCCATAGCATCTGCTACTGTACTTTACCATAGTGAGATCTCCACCCCAGTAGCAAACATCTCTGCCTACGTGTGGAAACTTCAGTCCTGTAACTTTGAACTTGTAAAAGAATGTTCTAGCAGCCTCTGCCAGGGGGTTGCAGACATGTACATCTGCACCTATGAGTAACTTTAACATGACATGTTTAACATGAAATCGGGTTTACTTTCAGATGTAACATGCCTAAAAGTGTTAACCTTATCATGTTATCATATAAGATGTAGATGAATGGATCATAATGTTGCCTATTGTAAACAAATTTCTCAACCCGTCTTTTTTAGATAAAGTTCTCTCTTACTGCTCTGATTGACAATTGTTGGAACTCCATTGAGTGTGTAGTTCTAATATGAAGATTTTTTGTGCAAATTTGAATGAATTTTGAGTTATAATTGTGTTATTGTTGTAAACTTCTTTGTAAAAACTAATGTTTAGGAACATTTTTTGTGACATGCAGAACAACTCGTATTTGTGTTGGACATCTTGTATATTGAAATAACAAATGGAAACAGGAAATTATATGCTTATATTGTATAGTGAATTACAAGTGACGATGTTAAACATTTGGTTGACACATCTAAGTCTGTCCTGAGGGTTATACCCGTATTAAGCACTGTGTTGTTACTAACCTGGTGATACACAACGAGGTCTTTTTCCTTCTTACTTTTTAGGTTTCGGCTACCGTCCCACTGCGTGAGCAGTGGGTGGGCGGAGCCGAAATCTTATGTCTCTACATATGGGCTTTGGTCCCGCCTTGTCTTCCATTGGCTAGCTCCATAAATGGAGGCTAGCCATTGGAAGACACAGTTGTCCATCACTCTTTCCCGGTCAGAACGCGAATCGTGGGCGTTTCTGACTCTTTTTTTAAGTTCCGCCCTCTCCTCTTCCCATTGGCTGGAATTTTACCTTCCAGCCAATGGGAAGGGGAGAGCACGAAAAACACGCCCCCCAGCTCTTCTACCGCAGCCTCGGGCGAGTGCTTGTTTAATCGCTCATCACCTGGGTGGGTTAGCAAAACTCTCCATGTTTATAATTATCCCGAGTTTCTGAGTTAGGATGATAGATGTGCATTCCTTGCCTCGAGGCTGTGGCAATAGAGTGGCTCAAACTCAGATGAGTGATCGAGCTGCGCGTTGCTTGAGTAGCCGAGGGCGCTCCGTAGTGCTGGTGGCCAGAGTACGCCTCGCATTGCCCAAAAAGCGTTAAATCAACTGAGCGCTTTTAGAATTGTACTCCACGTCCGCTGCGTACTCACCTGAACTGTACACTTCACATTGGGTGGACTGTGCGCCTTGCAAGATACGCTGCGTACCCCTCTGAACAGTACGCTTCGTTCCTTCAGTACGTCGCGTACCCGTACTCACGCGTGATGCGTGAGAGTTGGTAGGGCCGTAGGTACGCGACTCACGCGAGATGCGTGAGATTTGGTAGGGTGCCGCGATTTCTCCCGTTTAGAGCGCACAGAAGCGCTATGAAGCACCCAGAAGGCCTAAGACTGGCCTGAAGTCCTAGAAACCGCCCCAGAAGTATTTTTAGTGGACTTCCAACCTTGCCAACAAAGAACTGGGGCATTATCCTGTCTTTTTAATCCCTGTATTTATTAGGTCCTGGCATACGCTTGCTTTTTAAAGAAAACTATAGCTATAAACTAGCTCCAGATTTTGCATGGCAAAGTTTAAAGCAGCCCTGCACACACTGCCTGACAAATTAATCCTGTTATAAACCGTTTCCGCCAGGGGTGGAAGCGCGTGCGCTGTGCCACCAGCTGCCAAGCGCTCCGCTCCCTGATTCCCAAAGTTCGCCACAACGCTGAGAAAGAGTGAGGTGGGGACGGGGGAGGGGGGCGGAGGGCTGTCTGAAAGGGGTGCCTAATGGTCGCCACTTGCTCACAGTAACAATAAGCAAGGACTTGATCTAAAGTAGGGCACCAATACTGCAAAGTTAGAAGGGCCTGTCGAATGAACACAAAGGTCACCGTTCGTCACTCGGGTGGGCGAGTGTACGGTTGGAGTTCACCAATCTCTGGGTCAGAATCACCCTCTGCCAAAGGCGCGTGGTCGGTCCCACTAAGGCAGGGCAGCACAGTGGACACCCTATGCTGACCTCCGTGACTGCGAGAGACAGAGGGGGCGGAGAGTACCCCAGTAATCTGTAGGAGGGGTGACGTCCCTTGGGGAACACTGAGCAAAACCCAAGCGACGCCAAGAAAGAGTCCGGACACTAACGCGCACTAACCAGGAAAGGAGCCTCCGAGCCATGGCCAGAGTCGGACCAGTATCTATCTACATGTCACGAAGTGCCACACCGTTCCCCAACAGCAGCTGGCACCAACGCCCACTGCACACCAGGCGCTTCTCTCCCTAATGGCCCGCCTATCTGACACGCATATTGACTCTTGCGCCAAGGCCGGGTTATCAGCGCGCAGGCAGGGTGGGAGCCGAAGGGAAGCAGGCGGAGCCCGTTTAAGAAATAGAGTGAACTCTCCAGCCACCTCAGCTCGAGGAACCGAAGCCGCGGCGGCTGCTCTGCGCCTGGAAGACGCGGGCACCGTCCAACGCCTGCATCAGAGGCAGCTGTGAGGCAACGTCCAATCCTCGCGGTGAGTACCACCGGATTTTCAAACTAGAAATTATATAATATTTGTGCTCGGCTCGTACTGCAGATGAACACCACAGATTTGGGGCATGAATGTCGCGTGTGAAAAAGTCCTTTCACATGGCTTTAGGTGGGCCGGGTCTCACCGGTGCTGAGCACCGGCGTTTTTTTTTTAAGGGGGCCTTGAAACGGGTCCTTATCAGGCTCTGTTTTGTGCCCTGGCACAGGCAGTCCGGTTTTTTGCCAGACTGTAGTGGCATCAGGCACATCATATCGCTGCTCACACTGCTCACTTGTGTGTGTGTGTGACTGCTCCTGGGTGTGTGTGTGTGTGTATGTGACTGCTCCAGTGTGTGTGTGTGTGTGTGTGTGTGTGTGTGACTGCTCCTGGGTGTGTGTGTGTGTGACTGCTCCAGGGTGTGTTTGTATGTGACTGCTCCAGTGTGTGTGTGACTGCTCCAGTGTGTGTGTGACTGCTCCTGGGTGTGTGTGTGTGTGTATGTGACTGCTCCAGAGTGTGTGTGTGTGTGTGTATGTGACTGCTCCAGTGTGTGTGTGTGTGTGTGTGTGTGACTGCTCCAGTGTGTGTGTGTGTGTGTGTGTGTGTGTGTGTGTGTGTGACTGCTCCAGTGTGTGTGTGTGTGTGTGTGTGTGTGTGTGTGACTGCTCTGGTTGTGTGTGTGGCTGGCTCTGGGTGTGTGTGGCTGGCTCTGGGTGTGTGTGGCTGGCTCTGGGTGTGTGTGTGGGTGGTAGTAATTGCTGTCTGCTGAGCTCGTCCGTAGGGTACAATAGTTCTCACATTTGCGAGAGATTAAGCTATTGGCAATGTAAAAGACAATGCCATTTATTTATCTGTTTTCAAAACCAACACATACATACAAATTTTGTCATTTACAATGCCAATAGCTCTAACTTCTCCAAAGGCGAAACCGTTGCATTGTAAATGCTTGTTTCTATCTTACTTTGATTTGTACACTCGATAAAATCTACTCTGACGATTCGCCATTAATATAGGTTCATTTTATGAACCTGGTACAAACGAGTGGCGAAATATTCTTATCCCGTTGCAACAATAAAAACGGGAATAGGGATCTTGAAAATTATACAATATCACTCTAGAAACTACAAAAATGGCGCTGATGTATTTATTTTATCTCGTTACGCTTACGAGGTAACTATGCTAATTTTCGTGGCTGTAAATACTAGATAGAATTGTTCTTCAGTTAAATGTTACTTCAAATATCAACTGCGGTTTTCAATGATACTATGAGTAAATGATAGAGATATGTTACAAGGTACTAACAAACCAACTTGAAAAAACTACTAAAATGGCACTGGCAATACGGAAGTGAAAAACGTGAATGTCGGGGTAGACGTGACCACGCAAGCAAAACACCAGTGTTTTTGCGGCTTTAAAAACCATTATGAAAAGGTAGCGCGGGAGACAACACACATACTACTACTGCTGGTGGGGACCGGACTTTTCATTTTCGAGGTAAGCGAAATTTGACTAGCATAGAAAATGCCGGGCAGTCGGCTGACACATGATATGAGCTTTATTTCTATAAAACAAGCAAATTTGCTACAGCAGGAAGCAGCAGTTTAACTTTTAGCCGCTTCTTGTGTTGTTATTGCAGTCAGGTAATTTCTGACAAACTGGATTTTGACGATTTGGTGCCCTGCCGATAGACTCCATACGTAACTGAAGGATGCCGTTTCATGATTATATATGCTCGAGAGAGGTGAGCCCATTAATGTTTACCATTAATGAAACCGTGGTATTGACTCACCCCAAAGCCTTAGAGGGTAGGGGATATAGTTTTTTTTTTTAAATGGGCTCCCTGGACAGTTTGTTTTTCACATTTTTAACTGCATTATATTGGCATCACATCGCTTAGAGATTCAAATTTGAGGCCATTGTGGCAGAAAACTTTCTTGAACTGACCCCGCTACAGCACCTATTTTGGAACACGAAGTAAGTCCACAGAGTAGAGTTTTGTTGACAATCTAGCATTTAATGTGGGAAACTAGTATAAATGAGTTCATTGAATATAGTAAGAAAGAAGCTGGGTGCTATGATTTTTTGCCTATGACCGGTTAGAGCATCAGGTGTATTGCAGAATAAGTTGTTTACTGTGTTGGAGGTTATTCAGACGAAATGAAAATTTGTGCATGTGGTCTAAAGAAGCTTTTCTTCTACCACATAGAAGTGTTCAGTACTAATTTGAAACTTTACAGTTTTTGGCCAGCATCAGTTTTAAACCTAATCCTCCGATTTATTGTTTTATACTTCTAAAGCAGAACCGACATGCAGCAGTGGTTTCCATTACCAGGCTACATTTGAAAAAAATGTCCTTGTTCTGGACAAACTTTATCCAGACCTCGCGTGCTTTCATCCGTCTGATTAGATGCGATTTTCGAATTTTGATCATACTTTCCAGTGAAGGTATTTATATCTATTTTTAACACTGTTTACCAAAATCACCAACACGGGTGTTTTCTTTGGGTACTTTGATTGCTTCCTTTTTCTTTCTTTCCAACAATTTGGTGTCGCACACTATCTATGATGACTTTATTTTAACTTTAGAATGAGGGGTGTCGCACAATAAATTTCAGGAGACTCCTCTTCTTGGTCGCTTTTTTGCATGATCACTAATGCAATAGGGAGAGGGACTTTGGATTCAGTACATTAGGGATATTTAAAATTTATTTTTTTATGCAAATTTCTTCATATCTCTCCATCAGATTGAAAAATAACAACAAAGTATTATTCTGTATGATCTTGTCAACAGCCTTGAAAAAGTCGCGAATGGCGACGAAACACGTGTCGGCTGTAGCTGTATCAATGTTGTAACTATCGAACAACTGTCATGAAGATCGCTTACTGAACAGAATATGCTACATGATTTTTGTATTAAATATTTCTGCTGATTGGGGCTAATCAGCGGTTTATTTACTTTATGCTGTGCTCTGTCTATGTTCTAAAGATCCTCTAATCACTGTTTATTTTGGAGGGAGAGAAAGTACCAGATGCCTGGAATAAAGGCATCATCGTCATGATTACTGCTAGAGATCGCGGGTCACCCGACCAATAATTTCGCCGCTTCGGGCCCATATACTTTACTTTATCATATACATTGATCAGATGACCACACAATCTACTATCAATAATTGTGAGTTCCCTTTCGATTTATTTCCAGTGTACCCAACTTACCATCCACCGTTATGGGTACCTATGACCACGATGGGTCAGGGAGCTAGCTGTAAAAGGAAAGGCAGCAAAATACAAACCCAATTTTATTGTATTTTATTTCATGAAATGACCACGGACAACTGAGAAGTTTTAAAAGTTTATCTTAGATTTCAGATTCTGCAATCATACAGTTTATAGTAATGAGGCAATCTATAATCAGAATAACGAAGAGCACATAACCATACAGGAAGAGTATACAGGTAACCATCTAACCTTATAATGAGGGAATTCAGAAATAACGGAAATGAAATTCGAGTGAGGGTACTAAATGCTAGGAAAATTTTATGCACGTTTTAGGATTTTATCATATTTCGAGAGAAAAGACAAGGGAAAACTTATACATCTATGGAAGGTAAAAGTGCAACACGCTATAAATCTAACGTTATTACTTCGATTCAATATTTAAGAGAAATTTGTAAAACATTAATTAATTCCTAAACAGTATGGTGAGATTTATACTAAAAGGCAGGGGAACATCGGAACATGCTATGAAAATGCAAACTGTAAATGACTTTAATGAGATGCAATGATTTGCAGAGAAAAACATGGAAAATTAACATATGCAAAGGGTATGTCTTTATTGAAGCAAAGACAGAAAAATAGAAAGGTGCAGTTTTAAGAACTCAGAGCGATATTTACCTAGACTGGTGTGAAAACCAACCCTGGCCACGGGTCAGTTAAGGACAGGAAAACCCTCAAGGAAGGATAAACCTCAGTGGGACAGCAGGTGCAGAATGGACACCCCAGGACAGGACAGGAAACCCAGATTAGGATCAGGACAGGACCACCAGGATACGACCAGCACCCGCAGTTCGGAAGCAACGCCTGCGCTCCACCCTCTCTGCAGCTATCAGTCAGGACCCCGATTGGGTCAGCGAATTCCCCAGCAAAGTGCTCCGCCAGCACTTAAGGTTCAATAAAACCTTCAGAGTCTATGGTCAAATTTCGGACAGAGAGCTCCGCAGCACCTCTGTATCAAGTCACCTATTGAGTGCGTTGGGTCAGTGACAGGTCAGCTATTCAGACAAGTCGGACAATTTCCCTAGGTGAACCTAGGCTAGATATACTCTTTTGGGTCAGTGTACCACCCCCCAATGTTGCAAAGTGTCAGAATCCTCCAAATTGTGATTGGTGTGTTAACCAAATCCTACCTTAGGACCAATCAGAACAGACTATTCTAAGGCCTAATTTGCATGTTAAGGTGCCGCCTAGCAAGATTGGGGTTCCCATGAGAAAGTCGCACAGAATACAATTCAAATGACTACAATTGTATCAGTCTAGGAACACTGGCTCCATCCTCCTGGGTCAGAGGTAGCGCTCTCAGGAGCCTCTTGACTGTGGCTGCCAGCTGGCTGTATTCCACGGTCCATGGTTGACTCTGGCCTTGCATCTGGAGCATGCGCAGAAAGGACCTTCAAAATGGCTCACGACCCATTCGGACCCCCATTTCCCGTGATACATGAAAAGTAAGCGAAAACAAATTAGTACATAAAAATAAATGAATGTACTTCATGTCAGGATGTCGTACTTTAGTTTCATCATTATAAAAATATACTATGCATTAATGGTAAGTGCAACGAACAATGTCACAAGAGCAGCAGCACAAAGCTTCACCACGTTATCAAAGCACAGCCATCTTATTGCTTATTACGCATGCGCACCCTTTCCCTCCAAAACTATCTCTACGCGAAGTCACGTGAGTGTGACTGACGCATGCGCAGAAGAGGAAAGTCAAGCAGCGGCCATTTTAGGGACAAGAATTAATCGTATTAGTAGAACACATAAGCAAGCATCTCTATGATACCCACGCACATTCAAAATACATAAAATTAGTAACACAAACAATTTAAGTTACGAGATTATGACAGATTTTCGAGGTTCTTGACTCGAGCAAGTCGCGATGCGAAATCTTTCTCTATCACTAAAGATCCTCTAATCACTGTTTATTTTGGAGGGAGAGAAAGTACCAGATGCCTGGAATAAAGGCATCATCGTCATGAATTCAAAGAACGGTGCATAATTAACTGTAACAACTTGCGTGGACTCACCCTCTATCAATGGCAAGCAAAATCATGGTGCATTTTTGATGCTGTAGATAAGCAGTTAAAAAAGAACAGACTGCGGTGCAATGTACACCTGAGCCCGAGGTCCCCGGGCATAACCCGGATTTACTGTGCTTTTACGATTCCCAATTCACAGTCAGCGAGCCCGTGTTTGTCGCTAGCGTTACCTGCTTGCTCCTGCTGCCGCCTCATTTAGCTATGGACAGTCTTCTGTGCTGTTACAAATTCCTCAGTGACTGTTGGAAAGACTTGACATCTCTGGACACTTTCCTTTGCTCGTTTTGTGGAACTCGTGAACTTTCCTCCGTTTGCCGATCCTGCAACACCGAAGTGAACTTTGACGATCGTCTTGCATTTTCAATTGAGATGGTGGTTCGAGTGGACAAGACTTTCATGAAGTACCGTACTGGCCAGGGTTGATCTTGAGGGCTTGGGTTCGATAAAATAGCTTGATTCAATGCCGGGATTATACCTATAACGTGAAGGGAGTTGGGTGGTGCCTTGCTATACCCCCCCCCGATTGGTTTGTAAATTGCTTATGTCGGTTTGATTGTATCTCGGGGTGATGGCTTCTGGCGGGGGGTACGGGAGACCGGGGGTGTATTTGCTTTGCTTTTTACAATTCTCCTCCTCCATCTTTTCCCTTCCTTGGGGTTAGTTTAGAGGGCGACAGGCACGCTGCTAGTGGGGTTAGGTCGTAGCCATCCGCAGGGGTGCAGGGTGGGGGGTTGAGTTTTTTTTTTCCTTTATTTTGTTTTATGACCTGTCTATTTCCCTTTTTCCTTCTTCACAAGAAATGTGGCATGTTCTCCTGATCATTTAATCCTCATATCCGGGTGTCTAGTTTTGGAGTCTCATATTCTGCATTCTGGCTGGGCGGGATCCGATGATGTTTGCTCAAGGCTATCTGTACCGTATTGCTTTATCTCAGTTCCAATTTATATCGATGTCTTTCAGATGCCTATAACTATTGTGTATTCTTAGACTGATCTGCCCGTTCACTATTATGATATGTTCCATCAAATGATGCCCGATATGTGTATTTCTATTCTTGTGTTATAATTAATAAAAATATATATATAAAAAAAAAGAACAGACTGGGTTCTGCAAGGGCAAAGGGTATGCGGATCAGATCCTTACTCTGTGCAACATCATAGTGCAGTGTACGGAGTGGTGGAGACAACTATACATCAACTTCATTGATTTTGAGAAAGCTGTTGACAGTATCCACTGTGACAGTGTTTTGCGTATACTGACAGCCTATGGCATACCGCAGAAGACAGTTCTCCTCATCAAGAGCTTCTATGATAATTTTACCTGCTAGGTGGGAGATAAAGCGTATTGCTTCTGATAGAGCGCGCGAGGTCACCCAACCAATAATTTCGCCGTTTCCGGCTTCGGGCCCATATATTTCAATTCACAATATACATTGACCGGGTGACTTCACGGGCTGCTACCAATTTGTGTGAATTCCCTACTGTTATTACTCAGCGTACCCGACTTACCATCCACCGACACGGGTATCTATGACCACAACGGATCAGGGAGCTAGCTGTAAAGGAAAGGCAGCAAGATACAACTCAAAATGACATTCAATACCTTTGTAAATGACCACGGACAACTGGAAGTTTTAAAATCTTTATCTAAAGTTCGTTCTCGGTAAGCATTAGATTTACAAGAATAAAGCAATCAATAATCAAGATAACGAAAAGTACATAACTATAGAGAAATAAAGTCAGGTAATCATGGAAATGCTAATATGGGGTGCAACAGAAAACACTATGCATTTAGGGCAATAGTTCTTTGGAAAATTTAAGTAAGGCCGTTCTAGACCATATCAAGAAATGACAAACTGCAATGCAAAATATGATTTCTAACAGGTAGGGTAACATGGGAACACGTTATGAAAATATGCAATGTCTTTACGTTTCAATAATTTCAGCAAAGAATGGAAAATCAACATATGCAAAGGTGTGTCTTTATTGAAGCAAAAGACAGAAAAATAGAAAGGTGCAAGTTTAAAAGATTTCAGAGCGATATTTACCTAGACTGGTGTGAAAATCAAACCCTGGCCACGGGTCAGTTAAAGACGGGAAACCCTCAAGGAAGGATACCCCTCAGTGGACAGCAGGTGCAGAATGGACACCCAGGACAGGACAGGAAACCCTCAGATTAGGAATCAGGACAGGAACCCTCAGGACAGGAACCCTCAGGACAGGAACCCTCAGGACAGGACCGCTCAGGACAGGACCGCACCCGCAGTTTGGAAGCAACGCCTGCGCTCCACCCTCTCTGCAGTTATCGATCAAGACCCGATTGGGTCAGCGAACTCCCAGCAAAGTGCTTCGCCAGCACTTTAAGGTTCAGTAAAACCTTAGTCTATGGTCAATTTCGGACAGAGTGCTCCGCAGCCCTCTGTATCTTCAGTCACCTATTGAGTGCGATGGGTCAGTGACAGGTCAGCTAAACCAGACAAGTCGGACAATTTCCCTAGGTGAACCCAGGGTAGATATACAGTTTGGGGACGGTGTACCACCCCCCAATGTTGCAAAGTGTCAGAATCCCTCAATTTGGATTGGTCCTAAGGTAGGCTTTGGGTAACACACCAATCAGAACACACCATTTGGAGGCCTTATTTACATCTCAGGGCACCGCCTAGCAAGATTGGGGTTCCCATGAGAAAACTGCGCAGAATACAGGGAAAGAATACATTTTAGCAACATAATAGAACAATATCGTGATGCTGCGGGGCGAAGGTGCTGCTTCCCAGGGTGGCTTCTGGTATCAACCTTCTTTGGCAGCAATTCAATGCCAAGATTGCTTCTGGCGAGTCTGCGCACAAGTACCCTCCGAGATGGCTTTCGGCTCAGTCAGACCCCCATTCCCCGCGGTACATGAAAAGTAAGCGAGAACAAATTAATACATAGAAATAACATTATGAAAACACATCACAGGGTCTGTACTTTCAACTTATCACTAAGAATTATACTTATGCAGTGTAAATGTTAGCTACATATATACGAGTACAAGAGCAATGGCACGAGCAGTACCACGTTACTGGCAAAGCTATGTATTACGCATGCGCAACTATTTCCCTCCAAACCTGCAAACACGTCAGGACACGTGAGTGTGACTGACGCATGCGCAGAAGCTATTTCAAAGCAGCGGCCATTTTTAAGACTCAAATTAGTTGTATTAGGAATACACATAGGCAAGCTTCATGGACTTCGTTTAAACATGAAATAAACGTTAGTAAGACGTACAAATTATTATTTGGTTATACATAGACGAGGTTCATGACAAAAGCAAGTCGCGAATGCGAAGCTTTGCTTCATCAATCCCCTCTTTGATGATATTTACTATCATCACAAAATAAATGGAACCAGATGCCAACTTTTCACACCTTATACAGCTCTATCTCTTCCAGCAAGCTATCCAGCTTTTCTCTCTCATTCTTGGTAGGGTGAGAATTCTTCACCCTTTTGTATATCTGATTATTCATTTCCTCCAATTCAAGTTCATCCACACTTCGTTTCACTCCTCTCGCATTCACTTGATGCTTTCCGGTGTGCTTTCGACATTTGCAACAGGCAAATATGAAGAATAGGATAAGACCTATAATTCCAATTGGCATCAGTATCTTAAACAATAAGCTTTTACCTAAGCTAGCAAACCAATGACCTACATTTGAGAGACCATCTACCAGTCTCTTCCAGGCACTGTCAACCTCGAGTGGTTTGAGTTCCCTTCCCAAATTAGTAATGTTCTTCACATATCTTTTGAGCTGCACACTTTTGTCCGGAATATAAGTGCAACAATGTTGCGCCTTCAACATCCGGCAGACTCCGCCCTCTTTTGCTAATAAGGTATCAAGAGCAAGTCTGTTCTGCAAAACCATTGATCTGATCGCAACCATTTCGGTATTGACCAGCAGAAATCCATGAGCTGTGTCAGTAGACAACGCATCCACTATAGTGGACAATTTGCAAATTCTGTGAGTATTCAGAACCACTCCCACTCCAGGTATCAGTGCACTGAAAATACTACCCATTATTTCACCTATGCTTTCTCTTTTACTACGCACTAAGCCATTAGTATTTTCACTGCTTCCAGCAACTTTGTTCACATGCTATATTTTCGGGAAGACAATGCCAAAATAACAACTTCCATACCAGTGATCCGGCAATTTGAAATAAGCCTTGTCCCCACAAATATAATAAATTCCAGGAAACACAGGCTCTGACCCATTTTTGAAACCCCAACCTCCAATTACCTTGTAATTATGTTCGCATTCACTGGAACCAATGAAAATGTTATTATAATAGCTAGTCTTCTCGCGGTGAAGACATAGCTTGCCTTTCTTTTCAAAATCCAGCAACAGAGCAGGACCTGCTCCACCATTAGAGGTGCCTTCCATGTTCTCAGCCCACTTTGGCCTTTTCTGTGTTTCATCATCTGCCTTTCTTTTTATTTTTATTCTCCTTTTCTCTGCCATGTTCAGGAACATCTTTTCCTGCTCACGCAAAGAACAGGTCAAGTTATCTGTGTGCGTCACCTAGGTCTATATTACCTATAGTCAGAAAGTATTCACCCATATAGCGAGTAACGTCACTTTTGGTATGTACAGGATTCAAGTTCCCACGTATAGGAAGTTCAGAAAAGATCACGTCACTGTTTGAGTAATAGTACTGTAACTGTCCTCTTTTGTAAAATAAACTAGCTAAAATGCTACAGGAAATTCCATAGGTCAAGGGCAGGTGATGGTATGTCACGCCTTCAGCTACAGAGGTAGGTAGCTTCATGCAGACATAGCAATCTTCAATTTCCATAGTCTCTACATAGTGCATTAACAGGTTTGCGAAAACGTTCAAATGCGTCTTATTCTTAATTCCATGATAATGTAGTTCTCCCTCATCTGATGCTTCTAAGTCTCGATTTGTTTGTCTAAGTGCTCTCTCATGTCTTGCTACACTCTGTGTTGTCAGCTCCTCACTGTCAGTATTTACAACTTCAGTAGGGACAATATTAGTATTTTTGCTCACCGCAAAAGGAATGAAAACTGTTAGTCCTATCCAGAGTAATATCAGTATAACTATACTACATACACATACCTTGCAGCATGTTTTACAACGACTGCAACTAGGTCTACCATTCACGTTTGAATCAGACATTTTGGCTCAGAAGAAGTTTCTCGACCCCTCTTTGTGTCTTTACACCAGTAGCTTACTTTGTGCAAATTCACGGTGGCTCGTCTTCTTCTTCGGCAGAGTACTCAGGGACGGGTTCTCCATCGCTTTCGTCAGTTAGATCAAGATCTTCAAATTCTTCTAAAACAAGCGTCCATTCAGGAGACTTGTACTTTTTGTTTTGTCTTTTTATTCGATCACTCCTTCTCTTGGAAGTATCTTCTGGTCGTTCTGCTATGCGAGCACTTCTCCTTTCTTCTGCACGTTTTTCTTCTACTGTTTTTATTCTCAGTCTCAATTTCTTTATGTATCCAGGCTCAATGTGCTTTCTTTTCTTAAGTCTCTTGGTTGGTACTGAAACCTCGTTCTCTTCTCTTGTCCTCTTGTTTTCATTAGTCTGTGGCAATTCTGTTTCAGTTTCTTCCTCTTCTATCTGACTATTTCCAGGGCTAGCATCTATTTCTTCTGCCTGGTTACTAATCTGGCCTTGTTCAGGAGAATTTTGTTTTTGCTTTTCAAATGTCTCTGTTTCTGTTTCCTGAACACGTTCTTCTAATCCTATCTGATCCTGTTCAAGCACTTCGATCTCTTGATTTTCTTCTGCTCGAACTATTACGCTATGTCTAGTCTGTCCCTTCCCGACATCAGGAGTCAGTGGAGGAGTATCAATCACCTGTTCTGTATCAATCACTTGTTCGGTATCAATCACTTGTTCTGTCCCTGTCTGACCTTCTCCTTCCTCAGTTTTGATGTGAATCTCAAGATCCTGAGGTTCTTCGCCTGTGCCTTGCTTTTCCTCTCTACTCCACTCTCTACCTTCCCAAAGTCGCTCACTTGTTCGAATGGGGTCTTCAGTGAGATCAATCAATGGTATCCACTCCTCTGGCCATATGCTCGGCAGCTCGTCTTCAGCTACTTCTGGCTCAGCTTCTTGGACTCCTTCAGCAGGCTGGACTCTTGGCAGTTTGTCATCAACTACTCCTGGGCCAACGTCTGCTGATTCTGCAGCTCGACTGGTACTGGGCTGTACGTCGTCAGCTACTTCTGGTCTGGCTCCTGCAGAGTCCTCTGCGGGACGCCCCTCTTCTTCAGGCTCTCCGTCTGGTAATACCTTCTGGGTGTGGCTGGCGTGTACCCAATGTGGAACCCCTGCACACTTTACTGCTGTGGTTGTTACCAGGATCACCTGACGCTTCTCTCCCCACCTCGGCTCCAGACAGTTCTTCCGAGTGTGCTTCTTTATTTTTACCCAGTCTCCGGGAACCAGTTTGTGGAGAGGAGTCGTTGGATTGAGGATGGCGTCTTCTCCGATCTGGCGAGAGATAGAACGCACTTGGTCACCTAATCTCTTGCAGTATTCAAGCACCAAATCATCAGTAATACTCAACAGTTTGCTTCCTGGTACCCATGCTTGTCTCATCACTCTTCCCATCAATATTTCATGGGGACTTAGGCCTGTCTTGCGGTCAGGAACACTTCGGAGTCCCATCAGGACCAAGGGCAGGGCCTTCACCCAGGTCATACCAGATGCATCACACAGTTTTGCTAGTCTGTTTTTGATAGTTCCATTTACTTGTTCCACTATTCCAGAAGCCTCTGGACGGTAAGCACAGTGAAGCTTTTGTGAGATTCCAAAGGCCTTACAGAGTTCGTCGATCACCTCATTCTGAAAATGTCGGCCTCTATCTGATTCAATAGTGACTGGAACCCTGAACCTAGGTATCAGTTCTTTTAGTAAACACTTGGCTACTGTCATTGCGTCATTTTGGGGAGTAGGGAAAGCTTCCACCCACTTTGAAAATAAACAGACCATGACAAGGACATATCGTTTCCCTTCACAACGTGGCATGGTGATGAAATCAACCTGTATTCTCACAAAGGGACCCCCTGACCTCCCAATTTTCCCTAATTCCACCGCAGTTTTCTTGCCTGCGTTCATCCTTTGACATGGCAGGCACCTCTGGCAGAGGGACTCTGCTACTTTCCTGAACTTTTTACTGTACCAAGTCTGTTGGAACACTAGGATCATGGCGTCCCTACCAATGTGTGATCCTTCATGTATCAATCTCGCCATTGTGCTAAGTAAGTGTCTAGGTAACACAGGCATACCAGTTGGGCCCAAGATGACACCATCCACACGTCTTGGTCTACACCCATCTTCCTTCCACTTCTCTCTCGCCAAGGTGCCGCCTGCTGCCACTCTTTCACTTCATCCCATGTAGGCACTTCTTCAAACACTTGAAGTTGGCAGCTGGTTCCTGGCCCCCCTCGTTTTGGATTTATGATATACCGATCTCTGGCGCACCATTGGGCCACTCGATCAGCAAAATCATTTCCCAGTGATACAGTGTCCATGTCTTTTTTATGAGCGACACACTTTACCACTGCCAGTTCCTTTGGTAACTGGATTGCCTCTAAAAGGTCTTGAACAACTTTTCCATTTCGAATAGGGGTACCTGATGAAGTCAGGAACTCCCTCTGTAGCCACAACTGGCCAAAGTCATGCACAACCCCATAACAGTACTGACTGTCAGTATACACTGTTATGCGTAGGTTTTTCCCAATTTTGCAAGCTTTTATCATAGCGATCAATTCGGCTACTTGTGCAGACTTTACGTCAAATAGATAACCTGCTTCTTCAATTTTGGTTAAGGAGACTACCGCATAGGCAGCACTCAGGCCTCCTTGTTCATGTCTTAGACATGAACCATCCACAAATAATTCCTTGTCATGCACAGGCAATGGTGTTTCTCTAATGTCTGGGCGTGGCTTGGTGTTGAATTCTGTTAAATCAATGCAATCATGCTCATCATCCACCCCACCTTCCATATCCATTGGGTCTGGGAGCAAAGTAGCGGGGTTCAGAATACTGCACCTAACAATGTTTACATTTTCAGCACCCACAAGAATCCTCTCGTATTTAGTCAGCCGACTAGGGGTGAGATACTGAGTCTTCGTTCTGGTCAGTAAAATTACCACTCCATGTGGAACATACACAGTTACAGGATGTACCATGACAATGGACTCACTCTGCTCTAAACTTGCGCAGGTAGCAGCTACTGCTTTCAGACAACCTGGTAATCCAGCAGCCACTGGATCCAGGGTGGCAGAAAAATATGCCACAGGCCTTCTCGTTGTGCCATGATCTTGTGTCAGGACTGACAACGCGCAATTATCGCGAGTGTCACAGAATAGGGCAAATTCTTTGGAATAGTCTGGCATTCCCAACGCAGGGGCTGTACACAGACAATCCCGTAGTTTTGTGAAGGCTGTTAAGCTTTCATCATCCCATTCTACAATATCTGGTGTTCCTCTCTTGGTCATTTTTATCAAAGGCCTGGCCAGGACGGCAAATCCCAGAATCCACTGCCTGCAGTATCCTATCACTCCCAGGAACATTCTGATCTCTTTCTGAGTACCGGGTAACTGTATCTTTTGAATTATTCTCACTCTTTCTGATGTCACTTTCCTGACACCTTTCTCTATCTGGTGCCCCAGATATTTCACTGATTTTGCACAGAACTGTAATTTGTCAGGGGCCACTTTATGTCCCTTCTCACTCAGGTGATTCAGTAGGGCAATGGTGTCAATCACACAATCCCTATGACTTTTAGACGCCACCAAGAGGTCGTCTATGTATTGCACTAGGACAGAGTTCCCAGGTAAGACCAAAGTTTCCAAACATTTTTTCAAGATCTGATTAAAGATAGAGGGGCTCTCTGAGTACCCTTGAGGGACCCTGTTCCAGACATACACGTGACCATTGAAGGCAAATGAGAAAAGACATTTGCTATCTGGATGCAAGGGAATGGAAAAGAATGCATGACACAGGTCTATCACAGTGAACCACTCAGCATCCCAGGGAATCTGATACAGAATCACTGCTGGGTTCGGGACAATAGGGCAGCAGGGGACTACTATCTTGTTGACTTTTCGTAGGTCCTGCACTACTCTGTACTTGCCACTAGGCTTCTTGATACCCATAATCGGTGAGTTACATGGGCTACTCATTACTTCCTGTATGATGTTTCCTTCTAGCAATTTCTGTATTTCCAGAGTGACACCTGCTCTCACTTCTGCATTCATCCGGTAGGGTTTAGTATTGGGGTATACTGCATTGTCCTTGATGGCTATCTGTATGGGGTCCACGTTTTTCATTAACCCTACATCTTTCCCAGTAAAGTCCCATACCTCTGGCTTCACTGCTTCTTGGAGTTCTTTGGGCAAATCCTGCATGGTCATTCGTTTAATTTCTGAGTCAGGTCTAATTAACATTAATTTATAGATGCCATCTTCATCTGGGGTCTGAATTTCAACACCCTTTGGTGTGCAAAAGATGGTACAGTTCATTTTGCACAGCAAATCACGTCCCAGCAAGTTCACTGGACTGGTGTCACAAACGACAAATCTATGCATTTCCTTAAAGTTTCCAATTGATATCTCCATGGGCTTGGTAACAGGAGTACTAATCAATTGATTAGATACACCCACTACTTGGATGGCTTCTCCCGAGAGGGGTAGGTTTGGAACGTCCACTGTTCTCACAGTAGAACGGGTAGCACCAGTGTCCAACAGAAAAGTGACATCATTTCCGTCAACCTTTCCTTCAATGTATGGTCCGGACTGGTCTACCGGCAAGGAGGCGCCAAGTACGCACTCCTCGTCCTCCCCTCTCAGGCCCCGTCAGTACTGGTCATCACAAAGGAAGGTATCGTTCAACAAATACTGCGAAGTTGCTGCATTTCTGTTCTCATTGCTTTCCCAGACTTCTATCTCATCACCCTCTGTGACTTTTCCCCTATGTGCTTGCTTTGGAGCTCGGGGCACCTGAATCGTTTTTACCTGTGGTTGAGTCTTTCTTGGTCTTTCTTTCTGCGTCTGTGGAGTTAAATCAGGTGTTTTGGGGTTATCGTCAGGCAAATAAGGACACTCGTTACGCCAGTGTCCAATTTCTCCGCACTGGTGACAGTGAAATTTCTTCATAGCCTCTTCCCTGCTCATTTTGGCCGGGGCTTACCTCCTCCCCCACCCCCAGGACCTTGGTTCTGAGTGTTCTTGGCCATATTACTCAACTGTTTTTCCTGCTGTTCTGCGAGCTTCACTTGAGCCCACATGACCTTCTCTTTGAGAGCCTTTTTTTTTTTCTGCCATCTCGTCCTCGCAGTACTTTGCGTACCGCAGGACCTCGTCTATCTTTTTGGAGTGCCAACAAATTTTGTTATCTTTTATCCACTGACAAATTTCAGGCCTTAAACCGTTTACAAACCTGTAAATGAAATGCGTCATATCCTTCATCTCGATGTTATCTATACCACTGTATGTTTTAAACACCTGCAACAGCCTTTCATAATAGGAGTGCACTGTCTCGTCTCTCTCCTGCGTGGTTCTATCTATCCTGGTCCAATCAGTTTACTTTGCGGGCACCTTATTTTTCAAATGCAGCATTACTTGTTCGTATTTTTTCATTACTTCAATCGACGGCTCCCCTGTGTTAGAGTCCCTCGGGTACTCCTCACTAGGCCAGCCTATGGCTATTTTACACTCGGTCCATAGATCTACCGGGACCACGATATCGAAAAATCCATCCAGGTCTTTCCACAGGCATTTCTGCACCTTTACGAACCTTTCCACCTGCCGGTACCAGTCAACTGGCTTTTCGCGCAATTTCGGGAAATCGTTAGTAAAGGACACAATATCCTGTCTGGACCATGGAATGTGCACATACCTCCCACCTGGCACTTCACGCATGGGGCATAACGTTTCGGGCTTGTCTACTTCTCTCAAAGGGAACTCAGGGGTCGCTTGTCTGGATCGAGCCTCATCTTTCTTTCGTGCCCACCTGCTTTTCCATTTTTCCACGTCTCCCCATTTTTGCAAAATTGCTAGCAACTCCTTAATCTGCAACTTTTTCCCTGACACATTCAAGTTCTCTATATCTTTGTCGGAGAATTCAGCTCTGTAAGGTTTTTGCAAGGGCTTGGATCTTGAAATATCTATCCCCATACTAGCTGCAGTGTCTGTCAACTTTTCGTGGAGCACCCTGGTACTTCTGGTAAGGCTCTTACACATAAACAGCAACTCTTCTTCAGAGTAGGTATTTAATCTGTCCAATCCCACATTTCCTGCCATTAATTCCTCTATTTCTACCCTCAGTTTGTAGAGGTCTAAAGGTTTCGTTTGCGGGGTCTGTTTTTCTAATTCACGACTCCAATTTTCAATTTCCTCCGGAGTTACCAAAGAAACACTCCTAGTACCTGACGTTGATTCTAATTTAATTTCTTTCGCATTAAAAGGATTATGCCTCTTCTGCACTCCCTTCCCGGTCTGTTTGTTTGGCAGGTCCAAAAACACAACTTCGGACTCGCACTCACTGGACTGATCGTCTATCAGTAGGGGCTCCTGCCTCGGCGGGGCCATGCTTGGGTTCATAACTGGAGGGTTTGGACTTCCTTGATTATTCCCATACAACGGAACCACTGGTCCGATTGTTACCGGAATAGTCAAAGCCTCAGGACTGGTATTTAACTGGGAGATTTTCTGAATTATTTCTGTCCTCTGTCTAGCTATGGCCTCTTGCTCCCTTTCATCTAGTACTCTTCCTAAGGTTCGGTCAGGTATTATCTGTGGGGTCAGGTGAGGGGTAAAACTCGGGGCAGTAGGATGCGTTTCACTTGGTCCTCCACCATAATTTGGTTTTGGGAACAAAGTTCCTGTGCCAAATGACCTGCGCTCCTCCCCATATGGAGGCTGCAAAAAGGGCATTCCTGAACTTAATGGCTTTTCTTCGTTTTCATAAAGAGGTCTGGGGTTAAAAGCTCTTTCACGGGAATATTTTTCCTCCGGGCTCACGGGCATTCTAGGATATATATCTCGTACCTCCGCGGGTCTGGGATTCTCAAAATAGGGCAGTACCTGGCCACCTCCCCCCCTACTTAGGGATCTGTCCTCCTCCTTAATAGATGGACGCTGGGGATTCTCGCCTGTACTAGAAGGTCGGGCTCCCTCATTATAAGGGGGCGGGCTTCGCGTAAAAATGTCATCTAATAATTCATCGTCTGACTCCCCAAGTGCTCCCCAATGCTTACTCTTTTCTGTCCTTTTCTCTCCCGCAGAAGGGGTACCCGCTGGCATCATGGGAAACAGACCCTCAACAATCATGCTCTGTCTCCACTGTTTCATCCTTTTGTCCCTGGTCTCTTGTTTCAGCCTTGGGTACCACTTGGTCAGACCTTTGTCCAACCGGGGTTTCTCTCTTTCAAAAGCCTCAATCTCCCATTCCTCTAATGCCTCATACTGCGTTAGTCTCGGTCTGGGATGCAATTCATTCATTCGGGTTCTCAAATTAAATAAAATCCTACCATTGAAAGTACCGTCTAACGGAAAAGCCAATATTCCGTCATCTTTTGTGTACTTCACCCAATTTTCCAACCACACACAGGTATTGTACCCTCGGTCAAACATCATGAACGAGGCGGGAGTATTCGGTGGCGGGACAAAAACGCCCTCTCTGGACTTAATTGGTTTGTCCGTTTTGAAATAATTCTTTACCCTATTTACAAGGGACATTTTTCTCTTAGTTCCGTACATAATATCGTATCTATTGGCTTTCCACTGATCCCTTTCAAACCCTTGGCTTCTTGGATCGAGTCTAGTCTCTGGACAATACGAGTGCCACATACGATTTCTACGCTTAACTCTGTTTACAAAGTCACCTCCAATCAAAACGCGTCTTGCAATTCCGTGCGACCAATGGGGTGCACGCGTTCAAATAATTTCGGCCAATGGGTGCGCGGCCCCTTCGTGAGACTGTCCTCACGCTCCGTCGCTTCACCCCTCCTTTACAATTCCAGCCCCGCTACCCGCCCGCTGCTTCTACCAATCCCAGCGCGGCACGGAGTGACGTCAGAGACGCTTCGCGGCTGACTCCCTCCCTTCACAAGGTAACGGAAACTTTCTTTCTTTCTAAAGTGCTAGTGCTTGGTTATTTTACAACGAATACACATTCGCCACAGTGCTCAAGTGTCTAGACAGAGAGTGTTATTTTACTGCAAGTAAACTACTTCCATTTACTTTTCATACGCTGCGGGTAGATCTCTTCCGCCTACCCTTCACTCTAGCATCAGTGAACCTGTTACTTCCCTAAACTCATCCACTTCTCTGGGATATATCCGAGTCTAAGGTTTCCCAGCGGACCCCTCTGCTTTCACCCAAGCTCCGAGGAACCTGCTACTCTTCTGATGTGACCCTTACTAGGTTACGCCACTATGGGAATTTTGCCAATGAACCTCGTTACTAACATTTATTCACACACGTATTCAGAAAAACCCTAGTTAGTGCTTCCTGGTTGTACTTAACCTGCACCTAACTTTCCTCGAGCCTGCGACCTCAAGGCAATGGATTCTATTCACCACTTGCCTTTTCAATTCCCCGGGGAGTTTGGACAACAATGAACGAGACGGTTTACAAACGCATGGATTAATACATATAACAATATAAGAACAAGAATAACAATGATAAAACAATTCATGACTTTCAAAACAGCGTATTCACAAGAGAATGATCAGGTCCCTCGGAACGGCCGCTCTTATAGCAGCATTAATATACTAGCAGCTACCGACTTAACTAGTCTAACGAATCCTGCCTAACCTTTAACTAGTCCCTAACCATCCTCTGCTAGCCAGAAAAACTGATAGAGCGCGCGAGGTCACCCAACCAATAATTTCGCCATTTCCGGCCCATATATTTCAATTCACAATATACATTGACCGGGTGACTTCACGGGCTGCTACCAATTTGTGTGAATTCCCTACTGTTATTACTCAGCGTACCCGACTTACCATCCACCGACACGGGTACCTATGACCACAACGGATCAGGGAGCTAGCTGTAAAGGAAAGGCAGCAAGATACAACTCAAAATGACATTCAATACCTTTGTAAATGACCACGGACAACTGGAAGTTTTAAAATCTTTATCTAAAGTTCGTTCTCGGTAAGCATTAGATTTACAAGAATAAGGCAATCAATAATCAAGATAACGAAAAGTACATAACTATAGAGAAATAAAGTCAGGTAATCATGGAAATGCTAATATGGGGTGCAACAGAAAACACTATGCATTTAGGGCAATAATTCTTTGGAAAATTTTAGTAAGGCCGTTCTAGACCATATCACGAAATGACAAACTGCAATGCAAAATATGATTTCTAACAGGTAGGGTAACATGGGAACACGTTATGAAAATATGCAATGTCTTTACGTTTCAATAATTTCAGCAAAGCATGGAAAATCAACATATGCAAAGGTGTGTCTTTATTGAAGCAAAAGACAGAAAAATAGAAAGGTGCAAGTTTAAAAGATTTCAGAGCGATATTTACCTAGACTGGTGTGAAAACCAAACCCTGGCCACGGGTCAGTTAAAGACAGGAAACCCTCAAGGAAGGATACCCCTCAGTGGACAGAAGGTGCAGAATGGACACCCAGGACAGGACAGGAAACCCTCAGATTAGGAATCAGGACAGGACCGCTCAGGACAGGACCGCTCAGGACAGGACCGCACCCGCAGTTTGGAAGCAACGCCTGCGCTCCACCCTCTCTGCAGTTATCATTCAAGACCCCGATTGGGTCAGCGAACTCCCAGCAAAGTGCTTCGCCAGCACTTTAAGGTTCAGTAAAACCTTAGTCTATGGTCAATTTCGGACAGAGTGCTCCGCAGCCCTCTGTATCTTCAGTCACCTATTGAGTGCGATGGGTCAGTGACAGGTCAGCTAAACCAGACAAGTCGGACAATTTCCCTAGGTGAACCCAGGGTAGATATACAGTTTGGGGACGGTGTACCACCCCCCAATGTTGCAAAGTGTCAGAATCCCTCAATTTGGATTGGTCCTAAGGTAGGCTTTGGGTAACACACCAATCAGAACACACCATTTGGAGGCCTTATTTACATCTCAGGGCACCGCCTAGCAAGATTGGGGTTCCCATGAGAAAACTGCGCAGAATACAGGGAAAGAATACATTTTAGCAACATAATAGAACAATATCGTGATGCTGCGGGGCGAAGGTGCTGCTTCCCAGGGTGGCTTCTGGTATCAACCTTCTTTGGCAGCAATTCAATGCCAAGATTGCTTCTGGCGAGTCTGCGCACAAGTACCCTCCAAGATGGCTTTCGGCTCAGTCAGACCCCCATTCCCCGCGGTACATGAAAAGTAAGCGAGAACAAATTAATACATAGAAATAACATTATGAAAACACATCATAGGGTCTGTACTTTCAACTTATCACTAAGAATTATACTTATGCAGTGTAAATGTTAGCTACATATATACGAGTACAAGAGCAATGGCACGAGCAGTACCACGTTACTGGCAAAGCTATGTATTACGCATGCGCAACTATTTCCCTCCAAACACGTCAGGACACATGAGTGTGACTGACGCATGCGCAGAAGCTATTTCAAAGCAGCGGCCATTTTTAAGACTCAAATTAGTTGTATTAGGAATACACATAGGCAAGCTTCATGGACTTCGTTTAAACATGAAATAAACGTTAGTAAGACGTACAAATTATTATTTGGTTATACATAGACGAGGTTCATGACAAAAGCAAGTCGCGAATGCGAAGCTTTGCTTCATCACTTCTAATTCAAGACTGGTTTGAGACAGCTAGTTTAGAGCAGGAAAGAAAATTGGACAAAAAGATTTTGCCCCAATTTGTGTCAATTTTGTGGCACAATCACGGCGTAAAATATTAGTAAATCTGCTCCGTGGTGTTCAAGAACAAAAAGATAGGAAAATATGGAAAAGCCTGCAGAGCAATCCTTTTTAGGTTGAGCCTATAGCAGTGTGCATAGGCTGCATTAGGAAAACGACCTCTTGCTGCTGAGCAGGACTTTTCACAAGCTCGTGCTTGTGGCATTTTTTCCACCAATATTTCTATTGGTGTTTGCGTGCATCTTCCTTAAAAGACAGCACGCAATTGGGTAAAGGCGGGTGCATGTCCCGTCTTTCCCAGCAAATGTAACCGCCCACAGCCTAGGGTTTGTGGTTACACACAGAGGGGCATCTGTTTCCAATTATCGCGCCTGCGTCTCGTGTTAATAAGAGAGATTTTCCGGGAGGCAGAGAGGTTGGGCTTAAGCAGCCTGGGACCAGCGTGTCAGTCACCAGGCAATTCCATTCAAATGCAGGCGCCGGCACGAGTAACAGCCGAGTACAGTAGACGGTGGAACTTGAGAAATGTATTCTGTGTTTCTTGCAAACCCATGCCTGCTTGTGTATCTCTCGCTCTTAATTATTTTTTTAGAAAGTGAACGGACAGAAACTACACAAGATCAAACTAGCTGCTTGTGTTTTAGAATATATTGCCAATACTTTTAAAACTGTGATAAAACTTGGCAGCTACAAAAAAAAAGTAGCAACTTGTGTCCTACCCATATTTAGTTCTAAAATTGCCACAGTCACGGAAGACATTTTATTTCAGGGCAAAATGAAATAAACAAGCCTTTGCCGTTTTCCATTTCAAGGCAAAATTAAATAAACAAGCCTTTGCTGTGTTCCTTCGCCCACCCCAATATGTAATTGTTATACACGTGTCTTCCACAGTAAACAAAAAAAATGAAAATAGGTCTGCAAATTTTGCTTCTCAATGCAGTTTGCCGTTAATAATTCGGTAAGATTTTTGTGGACAAGCAAAGATAGTATGCAAGCACTTTGAGCGTGATTGCAGATATGCAATGTCTTTAAGACAATCGTTGAGGCGCACATATAGGGTGCACTTCCGAAATAATATCGAATCTTGTTGTACTAATGACTGAAAATATGTGCAGAGCAGAAAGCGCCATGAATAATTCAAATGAGACACACATTCTGCCCCTGCAAGGTCTATGAATGAGGGAAGGGAGGCAGGGTTTGGGAGAGCCCAGCTCTCTGGGCTGTGGGAGCTCTCCAGCAGAGGAAGGCGAGCCGGGCAAGTTCAGCGCGGAGCTCTCGTCTAACCGAGCTAGGGGCGGAGCGCCCCCACACGCCCACCGGCGGCACATTTTATTCGACGAGAGTGGAGCCCTACAGCTGCTCTCTCCTGCTGGCTCTATGCCACAGCACCCTGCTTACTCTTTCAAGGATGTTGTCCCATTCTCTAACTTTGATCCCTTTAGCTGTTTTTTTTGTTTTGAAGAGCAAATCTTCCTATGAAAACTACAATGGGAAATTACACTTTTGGTATCCCCCTTTTACTTGGGCCCCACTTGACTGATCTAAGAAACTTGCCAAGAACAACCCAAAGCGGATGAACTTCTTTTGTAAATTTAAGTGGATTTATTAAACTTATCCAAAGTAAAAAAAAATACCTTTACTATGGAAACTATAGCTCAACTGTAGCTGCACTGGTGCTATCACCCCCAGTGTAATATATAGATGTCAAATACATTGGAGCTTGCAATCCTCATATAAAGGCCAGACACTAATTTTCTTGTAGCAGGCAACTTGTAACATCTCTAGTCTTCCGTAATAAAAAAATTGCTTAGCTGCTCACATGTAATAATCTAGTATAGTGAAGTTCTGATGTCATAATACCTGCTGCTGGTCGCCAGAGTGAATGGCACTACACAGAGAATAATTAAAGCTGCAGTTTTAACAAGAACGAAACCTTTCTTTTCCTCCTCCTGATTTGTTTTTTTCTAAATGAACAGTGATCAGCAGAAAGCGATATTTATGGCAAAATGTTTGATTTCTGTATACTTTGGTTACTTAAAAAAAGTGTTTTTACACATTCGGAGCTAAATTCAAAATAAGACTTGCACACTAACCAGATTCTAATAATTTTTTGCTTCAAATATCTTACTACTTTTTGATATGTTAAGTTTTGCACTACAATTTCAAATTGTATTCTTCATGTCTGCTTACATCCTACATGTTTCATATGAAAGAGTAAAATACCAAAGTCTTAAATGGTTAGTGGAAAGAGTGGTGGTTAGACCAGGTATTATAAGGAATAAAGTACACCCCCGCAGTACATTATAAGAATTTTGCAAGTCACTTTAAAGTTCCATGGTCTTATGAATTTATTACACATATATATATATATATATATATATATATATATATATATATATATATATATATATATATATATATATATATATATATACACATATATATATATATATATACACACATATATATACACACACATATATACACACACACTGATGGAGCGGGATAGAAAACAGAAATCTGTTTAAACCCGTGAAGTCACACTTCCATAAATAAATTAATAATGCTAACAATTTGTGCTGTGTGTGCTAATTCAACCTAGTTTAAAGTTACATTACATTACAGAACACGTGGGAAATTAGCATGTGTGCTCATAAATGTGCATTATGTTGCATTCTCATGTATGTAGAAAATAATAAATTAATCTTGTCTATTGTCATGTCATAACTAATAGCAGCTGTTTTTAAAAATAATGGCATGTGCTTATTTTGCTTCCCTTGTCTGTGATGTCATTTCTACTATTCTAGGTGCACATAAGGTTTTATGGATTCATGAAGACTGGTAGATATAAAATGCTGCTTTATTTGTGCTTTACTGCTAGGTAATTTAGACTAATGGGTTAATTATTAGCAATGATGGGAGGCAACAGAACAAACTGTATTTCTTTCATTAATTATTCTTTGTGTTTGTTTATATAATAGTTTTACAAGTGAAGCTTAGAGATGGCTGCAGAAAATTAGTACCCTTTTTAAAAGTGGCGCAGGGAAGGTGGCGCAGAAAATTGACGCTCTTTGAAAAGAGGCCTAATGATGAAAATGGCTCAAGTGAAAATAATTCTGAAAGGATGGAAAAGGCCTCTGAGCTTTTATTTTGAAAGGTTTTGGAATGAACTGCTAAAAAGATGACTTTTTAGAGAAATTTGCTAACGTGCCACGGGAGTTCAGAGCTGACAGGCTCAAGGTTAAAAGGAAGCTGTCGCTACAAAATGTAGCAGCCTAAGGAAGAACTGCCAAGACTTCTAAATGAACAATGGACTAGTGAATTTGCCCGGGCATGTAAGAAGGAGGTGTCACAGTTTACTGTGGTACGAGGTGGCTCAACCAATGGAGAACTAGAATTCGTCTGCTGGAATGTGAAAAATAGTTAGCTCAGCTCAATTTAGGGTATAAGAATAGGTTCAGAGAACACATAGTTGGCTTACGCTCGAGAAAATCTGGAGGACGATGTTATGCTGATGGACTTTACACGTGACAGGAGTTTTTATTAATTACTTTATTACTAGGTGATGAGGGTAGAGACAGAGATATAGTTAGGATTTTGGAAAAATGCTTAATTTTACTTATTCCTGCTAATGAATAATAATTCTTGATTTATGCTCTTTTTATTAATACTGAATAAATCTTTCTTTGACATTTTCTAATGTTTGTTTAATAAAATACCAAAACCTAAGTTTTTATAGATGTGTTAAAATAAACTTTCTAAAATGACAAGCTGGTCTTGATTATTGTAGTTAGTTTAAACAACTATATTTAGATCTTATCGCCTCATGATTCAGGCGCTCTATTGTTGTTATGGGCCTAGTGTTGTAGTGTAAGTTTTGTGGTAGTAAATAGTGTCATTTGTGCAATATTTTGGTGAGAGCGCTGGATCAACACACACACACTTATTTTGTGTAAGGAATGTGTATTTGTTTTGTCTAAGGAATATCATCTTAGATGTACCATTTGTATATTACGTTTGGGGTTTCGTCTTTTGTTGTAGAGCACCCATAACACCCCTCAGACTCAACTCAGCTGTGGTGCGTGATCTATAAAATGACAAATATATTAAGTTAAATTAAGGTGTCAGTAGTTCTCTTCCAGGGGATCCTCATCAATAGTCATAAGCATTAGAATATTCCCGCCCATGCGCGGGACCCCGGAAACACTATATTATATGTGCCCCACATATATATATAACCATATATATATATATATATATATATATATATATATATATAAAAATAAGCCATAGCAGCCTATTAAACACCAGAGCTGAATCATGCTGTAAAGAATTCCACCATACATGAAAAAACATGCATTAGAAACATGATAAAACAACAACAAAGTTAGTTTTAGAACTGTTTTAATGCTCAGAAAGCAGTAGAAATTCTTATAAAACACTGGAAGCATAGGAAGCTCCCAGGCTGCATTGCAAATTCCCAGTCCAAAAAGACTGAAAAGCTAACCTGCAGCTGCATGCAATAAACTGACACCGTGCCTTTAAGGCACCCATGACCCCCAGCTTCCCATCATGCCTCAGGGGTGACAGTTAGGTCAGTTGTTCTTTCCGGCTCCTTCAGGAAGGATCCTGGCAACACAGCTCCACTCATTTCTGTTTTTCTGACAGAAATGTTCTTCACATTTTTTTTGACTTACTTTGACATTTTTCATCTTGTCAAGTAAGAATCTGTCTTTTATTGACAGTTTGGTGGGTATTTTCTACTTTGAAATGCCTTCCCTTTTTTACAACTGCCCTTCTTGTGGCAACAAGAAGGCCTAGACAGACAGCCATGACGTCTGTATTCTTTGTCTGCCTGAAGAACATGACCCAAAGGCTTGTCCTCACTGCAAAACCCTGTCAGGAAGAACTCTGAAGGACAGGGAGAGGATTGGCATCTATGGCCTAGCCCAAAGGTCATCCAGAGGAAGGTCTCCGGTAAAGAAGGGCTCCAAGAGGGCTAGAACACCTTCAAAGGACAAGTCTTCACACCCTTCAGCTTCAGCGTCGGGCTTGGCGCTGAGGAGAGAACTACCGGTGGGTCATTTATCTAAAAAAACGACCTTCGACGGCGGGCTCGCCGTTGAGAAGAAGAGATTCAGGTACGTCGTCGACGTCTAGAATTCCAGACCCTCCGCCATCGTCAATTCGGCGACAATCGGCGTCGAGGACCAAGACCCCTCCGCTGTCGTCAACCTGGCGATGATCGGCGTCGAGGACCAAAACCCCTCCGCCGTCGTCAACCCGGCGACGATTGGCGAAAACAGCTAAGGGGTATTTATATTTTCCAGATTAAGTAGGCGCATCTCCCAGGTTGCCACTAGATGGTGGATTAAAGTGTAGCTTTGTGTAGGCCACGATTGGCGTCGAGAAGTGTGACCCCTCCGCCGTCGTCAACGTGGAGACGATCGGTGTCAAGTAGCAGAGACCCTCCGCCGTCGTCGTCACGACGTTCGGCATCGAGGAAAGGCTCACCTTTGTCGTCGCAGAAAGCCCAGAATCCTCCGCCGTCGACAACCAGACGTCGATCGGCATCGAGGAGGAGATCTCCGTCGACGTCTCATAGGCGTTCGGCGTCGAGGGTGACCAATACCTCTCGGCCGTCGTCGCGTAGACACTCGACATGGAGATTGACTGCTCCGCCGTCTCCCCAGCGGCGTTTGGCGTCGAGGGCTCCGTCGTTGGCTTCACATCTCTGCTCGACGTCGAGACGTCACCGATCCTCGTACCGCTCGCCGTCAAGACATTCAATGTCAGAACCCCTTGACGTCGAGGCATCAAGAGCGGGCTGGGTCGACGTCGAGGAACTCCGCTTCAGGGAGATCCAGAGGGGAATCGGTGATTCCAGTGACGGAATCAGCCTCCCACCACTCATCCTCACATTCGTCTGGGCAAGCTGCCTCAAAGTCTAGAAGCCCTGCCCGCAAGTTACCTTTGCGAGACCCTTCTTCTGCAGATGTGAGGTTGTCCCCTAGATGGAATCTGCCATTGGATCATTGGTGAGATTCAGGGGCTACGAGGCGGATGCAAGAATACGCCAGTCCTACACACAGGTCTCCTCTTCAGAGACTAGTTGAAGAAGTGGACAGACGCAGCCCTCCCAGGCACAGAGTTCAAGCTGAAAGATCGCCTGTGAGGAGGCCTTCTAGATCTCGTTCCCCCAGAAGGGAGGAACGTTCAGGAAGATCACGCGATAGGAGGCACAGTGCTCATCGCAGGAGTAGTAGGATGCCATCTACTTCTTCTACCTCCTCTACCCAATCTTCCAAGAGGGATTATTCTCCCACACTTTCGGATAGCCCTATCTCTAGGGTCTCACCGGTTGATGACTTCAACACCTTCCATGATGTCCTGCAAAGAGGAGCTCAAAAGCTTAACATTGAACTGTCTATTCCACAAGTCACTACGACAGTGATTTTTGAGACACTTCACCAGAAGTTTGCTTCACGTCCTTTGCTGCCATTGGTTCCAGGGATTATGGACCCTGTCAAAGACATATTACTGGCTCCAGCGACCATTAAAGCGGTGCCGGTTCGCATCCAGAAAAAGTATAAGCCAGCTACCTCTGACCCGGTCTTTGTCAAGACTGACCCTCCTGCAGACTCAGTGATCGTAGCAGCAGCACGAAAAACACACCCGGTCACTGCTACCTCCTCAGTCCCTCCAAATAAGGACAGCAGATCACAGGACTCGTGGGGTCGTAAGGTCTGCAACTCTGCCCCTTCTACACTGAAGGTCTCCAGTGCAGCTGCACTGTTGGTTAGATATGATAGAGCCTTATGGGACTCCATGGAGCGTTTCAAGTCCAAACTGCCGGAAGAAGACCAGAAGGACTTTGAGGAGACAATGACAGAAGGCTGTCTGGTAGCGAACCAGATGATTAGCACGGCTGCGGGCGGCGCAGCTCTTGCGGCGCATTCGTATGCCCTTGGAATTTGCGCCAGAAGGTCGTCTCAGTTGCGCCTGACAGGCCTCAAGCCCGATGCACAACAACGCATCTTAAACCTTCCTTTTTCTGGTTCCTCTCTCTTCGGTGAACACACTGACGAAGAGATGAGTAGAATGAAAGCCGATCAAGAAACAGTCAAAGCAGTCGGGTTGGAAAAGAAAAAGGAGTTCAAGCGCCGTTTTAAGACCAACACGGGCAAAGGGGTTCAACAGAGGGTTCAAACCCCTCAGTGGTCCCAAAACAAGAATCAGGGCAAGACCCAGTTTCGAGGGGAAAAATCCAACCGAGGTAGAGGAGGTCAACAACAACAATCCTCTACATCGACGAGGGGGGAAAGTCATGAACAGTGGCTTCCTCTGGCGCCGTTGCCCACTCCAGTTGGAGGAAGTGCTTCACAACATCTGGCAGAGTGGTGCAGCATCACAAAAGATCGTTGGGTGCTGAATATACTGCGCAATGGATACACACTTCGTTTCCGTGCGCCCCCAAAAACATTCCTCCAAAGAAATCTCGTCTTCACCAGTTAGATCTGCTATGGAGAGAGGTGAAGGTTCTTCTTCAAAAACAAGCTATAGAAGAAGTATCTCCCTCACAAAGAGGAAAGGGAGTCTACTCCAGATATTTTCTTGTCCTCTAAAAGGATCAGGAGAACAAGTTCCGTCCCATCCTAGACCTTTGTCTGCTAAACAAGGTCATAGTCAAAGAAAAGTTCTGCATGTTGGCTCTTCACCAAATATGTCCACATCTGCAGGAAGGCGATTGGATGTGTTCGGTGGATCTGAAAGATGCATACTTTCATATTCCAATTGTACTGCATCATCGCAAGTTCCTGAGGTTTGTGGTCGGCAACAAACACTACCAGTACAAGGTGCTACCCTTCGGGCTCAAATCGGCACCGCGAGTCTTCACCAAATGCATGGCAGTGGTGGCAGCCTTTCTTCACAAAAAGGGGCTCTTCGTCTATCCGTACCTAGACGACTGGCTCCTAAAAGGTCCATCTCCTCTACAAGTAGAGAGCGACTTCCGCTTTTGCCTGCAACAATTGCACAATCTCGGCCTCCATGTCAACATGGAAGAGTCAGTCCAACAGCCAACCCAGTCCATCCACTACCTAGGCTCCGTTCTGGACACAAGCTTGGGAAGGGCGTTACCTTCGGAGGAGAGACGTTTGTTTCAAAGCAACAGAAGTGCAGGATCCTGCTCGAGACCCGAAGCCTCCTGGATGGGGTCCATGGCGTCCTGCATCTTTCTCATACCACACGCCAGGCTGAGGATGCGTCCTTTACAACAGTCTCTGGAGGACCAGTGGGACCAATCGACAGGACGCTGGGAAGACCGGATCAGTCTTTCCCAGGCAGTGAAGATTTCCATCAAATTGTGGACTCGACCTCAAAAACTGTTGGTGGGAGTTCCTTTTCACCAACCTCTCCCGACTCAGTCAATAGTGACGGAGGCGTCTCTTCAAGGCTGGGGGGCACACATGGGGTGCCTTCAAATACAAGGTCGGTGGTCGGCTCAAGAACAGACCTACCACATCAACATGCTGGAGCTCCGAGCAGTGCATCTCGCTCTCAAAGCCTTTCTCCCTGCAATCAAAGCCGACTCGGTCTTGGTGCAGACAGACAATACGACCACCATGTTCTACCTGAACAAACAAGGCGGGACACGATCACGCCCTCTCTCTCTCTGGAGTCCCAGGCGATCTGGCACTGGCTTCTCGCTCTGAACCTCTCGCTGGTAGCTGTGCACCTTCCAGGCGAGCTAAACATCAAGGCAGACGCACTCAGCAGGCACTTCGAAGAGCAACCAGACTGGGTGCTAAACGACAAGGTAGTGGCAGAACTTTTTCATTGTTGGGGTCGTCCAACTATAGACTTGTTTGCAGACGATGAAAACAGAAAATGCCACGCCTTCGCGTCCAGATTCCACCGCCCAGGGATGCAGGGGAATGCACTCTTGATGGATTGGTCAGGGACATTTACCTATGCATTTCCTTCCCTGTCTCTGATTCCGAAGGTGGTTTCCAAGCTCCTCAGATTGGACATAGAGATGATCCTAATAGCTCCGGACTGGCCACGGCAGTGGTGGTACCCGGATTTTCTTCATCTGTCTGTTCAAGTTCAAGTTCGGGCATTTATATAGCGCACTACTCACCCAGAGGGTCTCAAGGCGCTTGGGAAGGGGTTCATTATTTGTCGAATAGCCAGGTTTTAAGTTCTTTTCTGAAGGAGATGTGGTTTTGAGTAAGGCGGAGGAGAGTGGGGAGTGAGTTCCAGGTCTTGGCTGCCAGGAAGGAAAAGGATCTTCCTCCTATGGTGGATTTTTTCGGATGCGCGGGACTGCGGCGAGGGCTTGATTGGACGATCTTAGTTGGCGGGTGGGTTTGTAGAAGGATAGTCGAGTGTTGAGGCATTCGGGTCCTAGATTGTAGAGGGCCTTGTGTGCGTGGGTGAGAAGACGGAATGTAATTCTTTTGTTGACGGGAAGCCAGTGGAGGTCTTTTAGGTGTCCGGTGATGTGCTCTTGGCGAGGGATGTCCAATATGAGTCTCGCTGATGCGTTTTGGATGCGTTGGAGTTTTTTCTGTAATTTTGCTGAGATCCCGGCGTATAGTGTGTTACCATAATCCAGTCGACTTGTGACCAGTGCGTGGGTGACAGTCTTTCTTGTCTCGAGGGGGATCCAGCGGAAGATCTTTTTGAGAATTCGAAGTACGTTGAAGCAGGAGGATGAGACTGCGTTGACTTGTCTGGACATCGAGAGAGAGGAGTCTAGGATGAAGCCAAGGTTACGTGCATGGTCTGTGGGTGTGGGTGCTGTGCCCAGAGCGGAAGGCCACCAAGAGTCGTCCCAGGCAGAAGGGGAAGATCCTAGGATGAGCACCTCCGTTTTGTCTGAGTTGAGTTTTGGGCGGCTGTGTTTCATCCATTCGGCTACTTCTTTCATGCCTTCGTGAAGATTGGTTTTGGCGGTGTTGGGGTCTTTGGTGAGGGAAAGGATTAATTGGGTGTCGTCGGCGTAAGAGATGATGTTGAGGTTGTGTTGGCGCGCGATGGATGCGAGTGGGCTCATGTAAACGTTGAAGAGGGTGGGACTGAGTGATGATCCTTGTGGAACTCCATAGATGACTTCAGTGGCCTCTGAGTTGAATGGGGGAAGTTGTACTCTCTGAGTTCTCCCGGCTAGGAACGAGGTGATCCAGTCCAGGGCTTTTCCTTGTATGCCGATGTTGCTGAGGCGTTGTATGAGGGTGCTGTGGCAGACTGTGTCGAAGGCGGCGGAGAGGTCGAGTAGAATGAGGGCCGCTGTTTCTCCGTTATCCAGTAGTGTTCGGATGTCGTCTGTTGCTGTAATGAGGGCGGTTTCAGTGCTATGTTTGGCTCGAAATCCGGACTGAGAGGGGTCGAGGGAGTTGTTGGATTCAAGGAAGGCGGCGAGCTGGCTGTTGACGGCTTTCTCGATGACTTTGGCCGGGAATGGGAGGAGGGATATGGGTCGGTAGTTTTTAAGTTCAGAGGGGTCTGCTGTGGGTTTCTTCAAAAGGGCGCTGAGTTCGGCGTGTTTCCAGCTTTCTGGGAAGGTGGCAGAGTTGAACGAGCAGTTGATGACATCACGGAGATGGGGTGCGATGATGGAGTCAGCTTTGTTGAAGATGTGGTGGGGGCAGGGGTCGGTTGGCCAGCCAGAGTGGATTGAGTTCATTAGGCGGATGGTGTCTTCAGTGGTGATTAGGTTCCAGGCGCTAAGGTTGTTGGTTGGCGGAGTAGGATCTGAGGGGGGTGGGGAGGGTTGATCGCTGGGAGTATTCTCGAAGCTGTTGTGGATGTCGGCAATTTTGTTGTAGAAGAAGGAGGATAACGCATCGCAGAGGTCTTGGGAGGGAGTGATGTCGTTAGATGCTGCGGTGGGGTTGGTGAATTCTTTGACGATGTTGAAAAGTTCCTTGCTGTTGTGAGTGTTGTTGTCGAGACGATCCTTGAATGCTGATTTCTTGGCGGATTGAATCAGTTGGTGGTGTTTGCGGGTGGCTGCCTTAAGGGTGGCCATGTTGTCGGTGGTTGGGTTTTTTCTCCATGTTTTCTCCAGGGTGCGGCATAGCTTCTTGGATTTTTTAAGGTCATCATTGAACCAGGGAGCCTTTTTGCTGGCTGATTTGATCTGGTGCTTTTTCAGGGGTGCTAATTCGTCAGCACTGTGGGTGATCCATTGCTTGAGATTGGTGGCCGCTTGGTTTGGGTCCAGTGAGAGGGGGGGAGGGTTTTGGTTGAGTGATGTGAGTAGTTGGTCGGAGGTGATTTTGTTCCAGTTTCTTCGAGGAATAGGTTGTGGGCGGTGGTGGGTCAGGGTGGTTTTGTGGCTGAAGTGAACACAGCTGTGGTCCGTCCAGTGGAGAGCTGTGGTGCGGTCGAAGGAGATGTGTTTGCTGGAGGTGAAGATAGGGTCGAGCGTGTGTCCGGCTATGTGGGTGGGGGTGTCAACAAGTTGTTTGAGTCCGAGGTTGGCCAGGTTGTTCAGAAGGGTGGAGGTGTTGCTGTCGTGTTTGTTTTCAAGGTGGTAGTTGAGGTCTCCCAGTAGAATGTAGTTCTCGGAGGTGAGGGCATGTGGGCTGATGAAGTCCGTGATGTCATCGCTGAATTGAGTGCGGGTACCTGGAGGCCTATAAATGAGGGTGCCTCTAAGTGTGGTCCTAGGGTCGGTGTGGATCTGGAAGTGGAGATGTTCGGCGGTTGCAAGATTATCGTCGGAGCTGGTCGTGATTTTGATGGTGTTCCTATGGATGATGGCGATGCCTCCTCCTGTTTGATTGGTGCGGTCTTTTCGGATAATCTTGTAATCGTCCGGTATGGCTATGGCGATGTCGGGTGCTGATGATGTGTTCATCCATGTTTCTGTAAGGAAGGCGATGTCCGGTGACGCAGTGTCGAGTAGGTCCCAGAGTTCAGTTGCGTGTCTGTGGACCGAGCGGGTGTTAAGCAGGATGCACTTCAGGTGGTTAGATTCGGAGCTATGTTTGGAGGAAGTGGATTTGGTGAGGGTCCTGAAGCAGTTGAACTTGCAGGAGAGGCAGGAGAATGGGCCGTGGGTACGTCCTGGGATGACTTCGCAGCATTGTGGTGTGCGTCCGGGGTTGAGGGGGAGGAGAGTTGCGGCATCATATGTGACTCTAGTGGGTTGGGTGCGGCGGGGACCAGGGGGTCTGGCGCTGCGCGCGATCCAGGCGCGGACGGGCGTAGACGGGCTTACCTTTGGCGCACCTTCGGCGCGCATGGGGCGCGACCGCTGCGTGTGAACGCTGCACGAAGACGCATCTGTCATGAATGGATGGTGAGGGGGGGAGGGGCGAGGGAGGAGCAGCTGGGAGGCGGTTGCGTGGTGGAGGGGGCGGGCTCCGGGCACAACAACAACAATAATGGCGGCGAAAACGGAAGCGCAGGCCGGGTTGGGGGAAATTGATTAAATATTTACGCGGTGGTCAGCGAGGCGCCTGAGGAGCGGAGCACACAAGCAATGGGTCACAGCAGCAAGTAAACAAACGATCCGGCAATGCGAGCAAGCACAGGCACTCAAAATCAATGAAACAGTGCAAGGCAAACAATACAGGCACTTAGAAATAATAAAATAATGCAGGCACGGTCTAGCGCTATAAATATCAACAGAGCAGCGCTAACGATACCCAGGTAGAGTAGGCAGGAGAGGGCAAGGGCAGTAGGGAGCGACCGCATCTGACGACCACACAGACGTCTACCTTGCAGGCCGGACCTGTTGAGCAAGAAGAGCGGGAGGATTCTACATCCCAACCTCCCCTCTCTGAACTTGACGGCATGGTTCCTGAAGTCCTGCAGTATGGACATCTGAATTTGCCTCCTGATTGTATGCGCATTTTAAAAGAAGCTAAGAGGCCCTCCACAAGAGCGGCATATGCGTTCAAGTGGAAGAGGTTTTATATTTGGTATAGGGAGCATCATCTTGACCCTACTAAAAGGCAGGAGGATGTTATTCTTCCATACCTTCTTTCCTTAGCAACATCTGGTTTGAAGTATGCTTCCATTAGAGTGCACTTGTCAGCCATTGTGGCGTATAGGAAATCGCCGAGCCAAAAGTCTTTCTTCCAGATGCAAGTGGTCAAGGACTTCCTCCAGGGGTTAAAGAAAGTCTACCCGCCTGTTCGAAATCCTTCCCCTCCCTGGGAGTTGAACCTAGTATTATCCAAGTTGATGGGAGCCCCTCTTCAGCCCATCCACAAAGCAACATTACAACATTTATCTTGGAAGTCCGCTTTCTTAGTTGCTATCACATCAGCGCGCAGAGTAAGCGAAATCCAAGCGTTGTGTACAAAAGAGCCTTACACTGTTTTCCACCACAACAGAGTAGTATTAAGAACACATCCATCTTTCTTACCAAAGGTTGTGTGATTTTTATATTAATCAGTCTATTTCTCTTCCAACCTTTTTTCCAAACCCTACGACCCCGGCTGAGCGGTCGCTGCATTTTTTGGATCTCAAAAGAGTGCTCAAATTTTATTTGGAAAACACTAAGAGTATTAGGAAGACGGATCAGCTTTTTGTCAATTATGGTTCCATGAGAACGGGTTTTCCAGCTGCCAAACGATCCATCTCCAGATGGATCGTCTCCTGTATCATATTGGCTTATCAGCTAGCGGGCAAGCCCTTACTGTTGACACCTAAGGCACACTCTACTAGGGGGAAAGCGGCCACAGTAGCTTTCCTACATGATGTCCCTATGTCAGAGATTTGCAAGGCTGTAACCTGGAGATCAGTTCATACCTTTACAAGGCATTACTGTCTAGAATCTGATTCCAGGATCGATACTCAAGTAGGGCAGGCCTCTTTGAGGAATCTATTTGGGTAGCCTGCGGCCTGTTCGAGCTTAGTTTTGTCTAGGCTTATCAATGCTATACTGTTTTTATTGATCCTTTGCCCGCAGGGAGATGAGGTGAGGCTCGCTATTCTATTCTAATGCTTATGACTATTGATGAGGATCCCCTTAAAGAGAAGGATTAGTTACTTACCTGTAATCCTAGTTCTCTTCCAGTGGTATCCTCATCAAAGTCATAAGCAACCCTCCCGCCTCCCCGGGCAAAGGACTACTTTAACTTGGAGATATTGTTAACCTAATTGTTTCATGGTTTTTTCAGTCTCCGCAAAGAACAACTCACCTAACTGTCACCCCTGAGGCATGATGGGAAGCTGGGGGTCATGGGTGCCTTAAAGGCACGGTGTCAGTTTATTGCATACAGCTGCAGGTTAGCTTTTCAGTCTTTTTGGACTGGGTTTTGCAATGCAGCCTGGGAGCTTCCTATGCTTTCAGTGTTTTATAAGTATTTCTACTTCTTTCTGAGCATTAAAACAGTTCTAAAACAAACTTTGTTGTTGTTTTATCATGTTTCTAATGCATGTTTTTTCATGTATGGTGGAAATTCTTTAGAGCATGATTCAGCTCTGGTGTTTAGTAGGCTGCTATTGCTTATATATATATATATATATATGGGGCACATATAATATAGTGTTTCCGGGGTCCCGCGCATGGGCGGGAATATTCTAATGCTTATGACTTTGATGAGGATACCCTGGAAGAAAACTAGGATTACAGTACAGGTAAGTAACTAATCCTAATTTACCTGAAAGCAGATGACTGTAAAATCAGGAAGAGGTGTTTGCATTAGTTTTTATTACCCACGGGATGATGAGTGAGCACAGTAAACAGGGATCGCTATGTCAACCAGGATGTCTGATTAAAACAATGTAGACAGTAGTGCTTGCTTCACTGTCTCTTTTCTTGTAAGGCAGAAAAGGATTCTGAACATGAGCTAGCGCATGATTATCAGAACCAATCCTGATATGCACCCAAATGTTTGGGCTATTTACTGCGTTAACAGAAAAACATCAGTGAGACAAAAGTGAAGTCAGGTGATTAGGTCTTAAACATAAAAGCATAAAACAATTACACATTACTATTTAAAAAAAATAAAAAACGTAATGAAACATTGCTGAATCTACCTACTATTATCATATTCTGGCAAGAGGACTAACCCAGGTGAGAAATAATGTGAACTTCCCGTTTTTTAATGCAATCTAGATTTTTCGATCATTGATCACCTGGGAAAACTTGAGTGACTGAAAGCTTCGACTTTAGTATGAAACACAAAAGAAAGAGCGACTCTGATCTGAAACAGGAGAGGTGCGGGGGGTTGTCTTATCATTCGTGCAACAAACCATGTAAAAATATGACAGTCTCTTCAAACTTTTAAAAAAATGTATTTGGTTTTCAGGTGAAGTGGTTCAGCTTGGTGCATAAGATTATATTTCTACATTGAGACATTTAATAAAAGGGAACATGAATTTAGAAAGATTCATAGCTACCCCCTAGCCACACAAACAATGATGCCATTAGTAAACTAAGAGGCAAGCCAGTTGTCGTGTGCTTTATATTTGGCCTCAGATCTAATTAAACAGGGGGCAACATGTACTCTATTAACTCAAACACAAGAGGGATATTTGTACATCACACATCCCAAACTCAAGAATTTCAAGCTTTCATGTGATAATGAAAAACAGGAGGCACATAAAATAAAAATATTTGCCTTTGATCACACACTTTGGTCAAGTGTGGAAACTGTTTTTTGGGTTTTAGATTATGTAATACGGCCCCAGGTGGCTGAGTTGCACAAAGTGCCCCGGGGGCGCAACAGGAGTTTGCGCCCACTTTGCACACCCCCTGGGGCTCTTTGGTATTACAGAAAGGGCCACAGACACATGTGCGGCCCCCTCTGTAATATCGATAGAACGCCAGCACTATCTTCAAGGGGGCGTTTCTTCATTTGCATGGGGACGTGCTCCATGCAAATGAGGGAATCCTTTTGATTCTGCGCCCACGCCGTATTACCGTTACTAGGATGCTTGTTTCCGGTCCAGGGAGGACCTGGCTTGGCAGTTCGGGCTGGACTGTTCCCCTGAGGTACAGGGTCAAGACTGATCTGCATTTGGCCAGGTCTAAACTGGGGTGGCATGGTGAGCAAAGAATTATGGATTTAACCCAGATCTCTTGACTGGGGATGAATGTTTTCATTTGTTCTGCATTCCGTCCATCGACTGTGTGTCTTTTGATTACCGACACAGACGCAGAGGCAAAGAAGCCCTTAGAAGGCGCGCTGACAGTACACAATTTAAAAGGTGGTGCACAGTCAGTGCGCCTCCGGAGAGCAGCCCTCTAATTCCCTTTGAAAGTGCAGTTAGGTTGCTGCCTGCACTGTGAAACGCGGAGGGGCTTTATAGCAGCCGCTCCGTTTTTCACGTGAATGTGCTGCCCCCAGGGCACAACGTGTTCATGGCTGCCCTGGGGCTGCGCATTCATGGCAATAGGGTGCATTTTCATTGTTTGCGCCGGGCACACCATTTTAAAGGTGTGCCTGGCACAAATAATGAAAATGCGTCCTACACCATAATACGGCCCCAATGTGTATCGCTTTTTCTCCCCTGCATACATCAAAGGATAATGCTGTAATGTCCTACTTAAGATAGTGCTGCAGCCTTCCTTGTTTGGATTGCAACACCATTGTTCCGCTAATAGGACCCTATAAGTTCACTGTGTTGCATCTTGCTACTTAGACTGCAGCATTACTTTCTATTTCAAGCTTTATGTTCGTATGCTGCAGTACTAAGCCTATGACTCTATAACTTAAATAAAAAAGCTGCAGTTTCATAGCCTGCACAACAGCTATCCTGCTCTATGCATGTAACCAGAAATCTACGCAACACTATAATTTTCCAACATAAACTGCACAAGTTGACATAGTTCCACTATTCTGCGGCTCTAATATACAGTACATACTAGACCTTATGTCACGAAGCTTACTTCAGGCCTAGGTTTTTAGTCTACAGCACCAAGTATACTGGAAAAGGTGAAACGTGGTGCTGTTTGTATAAAGCCAAACTCAAGGCATGGCACTACTGCCCTTTGCAGATATCTGTTCTGGGCATGACCCTCTTGGTAGTGTTGTGCAAGACAGAGTACCAGAGAGTTGAACCCATGTATATGGCCTGAAGGAAGGTCATATTGCTCACAGGAAGGTAATTTCCTAAAGGGAAGAAGGCTACCAATGAGCTGTAGGCAGAGCTTATGCCTTTAAACGTGGATAGGTTTGAGTACTTGCCGTTTGCTCAGCTTTCATCTTTCCCAGGTTGATAAAATAAATACCGCTGAGTGGTATGATAAAGCCGAATATTTTGACATGTAGATACAGTTCAGTTGGCTGCACATGCGAGACTGGTTTGCCGGATTCCATTCCGACAACATGTCTCTCCGCATTTACACAAACTCCATTGGTTACCTGTAGCGAAAAGAATCATATTTAAGGCCATGACAATGGCCTATCGGGCTCTGAACGGAAACTGCCCGAAGTACTTGAAGGAAAGACTTTGCCCCTATAAACAAAATCGGGAGTTGCGTTCTAACTCCTTCAACTGGCTGCAGACTATGCGCTTTGAGAAAGCACGGCTGGGTGGAAGAGCATTCAGGATCAAAACAGGCGCATTGTGGAACTCCCTCCCAGCCTCTTTGCGAAGTGCCAAGTCAGAATCCTGTTTTAAAAAAGCTTTGAAGACATGGCTTTTCAAGACCGCAGCACTGTAGACCTGATAATACGCACTCTTGCCTCTGACGCCTTATCTACCTAGTGCTTCTAGCGCCGGGACACCCCTGTGTCGGGGGTAGCTGTTGCGCTTAATAAATCACAGTATGTGATATAATAATTATTTTGGATGTGATATCTCCAGTCAAATGTGAATATTAGTGAAAGTGGACGCAATGACGTGCTGTTCCAGTCAAGTTATACTTCTGGATTTTTAGTTCACATGCTTTTGACTAACACCAATGATAGTTTTACTTTTCTACTACTTCTATGTACGTTGTAGTATTTTGCTTTATTTAACAGAAATACACAAATGCTGTGTCTAGGTCTTAGAGCAGGCAACACAAGCAGCAGCCAAAGGGAAGGCTTCAGAAAAAAGAGAGAGAGTGAGTGAGAGGCGAGAGATCTCAGAGTGGAGAGAGATCAAAGGGAGGAGAGCGAGAGAGAGAGGAAATAAGCAGAGAAAGATACATGGATGGATTGGTGGAGAGGGATATAGAAAAGAGTAGGGAGGAAAGGAGTAGGCTCTAGTGCTACCATAAGTATCCCTGAAAACTGAGATTAAAGGTCCTTTCAGGATATAAATCAACGCCATGATGCAAGCATATGAACACTTTTAGGGCAACTTCTTGATGTGCACGTAAAGATGTAGCTTTAAATTAACTTTAGGGATTAGGAATGGCCTCTGACGGGCAGCCTTGACAGCAAGCTTAAATGCCCTCCCCTGTGCCTCCAACCATGATGCAGCGTTGCTTGGCCGGGGAGAGGCGGCCTCCTCCTTTGTGCCTTTCAGTGCTACACTGTGGGTGCAAGGCCCAGGGGAGGGGCCTCCACTGTTCCGACCTCAGGAGCTCACTTACACCTCCACCCTCAGCTGTGCATAATAAGCCAGAGGGCTGCGTAACAGGCCACTTCTGTGACCAGGCTCTCTCCGCTGAGCCTGTGGGAGTAGAAGGAACTGCTTGCCTCTTCAGGTAATATCAGTTTTTTAAACTTTGTCTAAGCCCATATTGTTTTTCCTGTGTTGTTTGTGAAGGGCGCTCATGGATGGTGCTGAACTGCTCTTTATGACGTTAAGCACGTTTGTATTGTGATTTCCTGCCGTTTCCATACTCTAATAATGCTTTCTGAATCTTTAAACAGAGGCGGGTTGTCCTTGTGGGCAGAACAGCGTCACCCCACTTGCTGCAGGCGCAGCGGTAAACACAGAATAATAAAATGGTAAATTACCATTTTATTATTCTGTGTGCCGCCGGCCGTAGCGAGTGGATGGGGGGTTGGGGGCTGTGGCAGATTCCTGCAGATGGCTGGATGACATTGAAGGTGCACAAGTACGTATGTCCGATCAAAGTCAGCAAACCCAGCACTGTAAAACAACCAAGGGATTGCATGCACAGGCCCCAGCCTCAAAATGAGCGCTGGGTTAGCCTGCTCCAACCAATCCTAGAGGTGTTCTGCAGTTCCAGGATTGGTTGGATTCGCGGTGCACAAGGAGGGAAGTCCATTCCTTTCCTTCCTGCTCCTCGTCACCCCAAGGATCGGCTCAGGGAGAGGAGCATCTTTTTGGATTGTCTGGTGGCCGGCAGTATTTATGGTGCGTGCCTCATCATTTATTAATGTTGCCAGCCGCCACTGAAAATGGCTGAGGATTAGCTGGGTCATACATTCAACAGTTGGGTATGTCTGTTTATTTTGTGACTTTATTGTGAACAACCCCTGTGAGTTAGGAGGTGGAGTTGCTATGATGCAACGTAGGACTGTCTCCTAGGGATTCGACACAGGACGGAAGGTCTAGTATGTATTGTCCTGCACTTAGAAATGTGAATTCATGTTGGTGTGCTTGAGACCATCACATGGGAGAGAGCAGACATTCATTCAGACTGCAGGACAATAAAACCAAGAAAATAACCCCAACATTTATGGTGTGCACGTTTTAATTAATTTGTTTAAAAAATGAAGTCCGGAGAAGTTCCATGGTGATGCTGCTTCTACAGGTAAGGACAAGACTCTTGGGGGAATATTCTTAAACTTATTTTTCCTGCCAAGATAAAAAACGTCCCTGCAGACCACTACTCTATTTTGCCCATTATTTCAACAAGTATGCCCCACATGAAGGTCAACTAGATGCCGTATAATAAACATTGCAATGCACCTTCAGTCCCTCTATGGTAGGCGTACAAGACTGTCTTATCCACAAGATTGGTGATGCCTTTTCACACATGTTGCCTCTACTGCACATATGGATACATATCTTATAGAACAGTGGTGCAGCTGTAAGAGCCACATAAAAAGGGACCTCCTGCAAGGCTTGGGCAATGCTCCTATGGCTTCACTGTAAGCACCATTCACCCATACTTTAGCTATGCTCCTCTGGCTCTCCGGAAGGACCTTTGCACACACAGCCTTTAGTATGGAGTTTCCATGACTATCCTCAATCAAGCAATCAGGGGTTTATATATAGCGTGCCTACTCAGTCGTAAGGGTCTCAAGGCGATGTGGGGAGGAGGGCGGGGCTGCTGATCCGTCTGGGCACAGGGATTCAGTCTAAAAGCCAGGTCTTGAGATCCTTCCTGAATTGGGTTAGCGACAGGGATTGCTTGAGGTGGAGAGGCAGGGTGTTCCAGGTCTTGGCGGTGAGGTGGGAGAAGGATCTTCCTCTGGCTGTGGTCTTGTGGGTACGTGGGACGGTGGCCAGGGCCAGTTAGGCGGAGCGAAGGTGTCTGGCGAGTATGTGGAATGAGAGGCGATGGTTCAGATATGCTGGTCCTGCTCCTGGATCCTGGGCCTTGAAGCCATGATCCAGGCCTGTGAGGCCCAGTAGAGGGGGCAAATGTGCTCTGAAACCACCTAATTTTGAGTGTATACTAATATTAAGTATTATAATTTTTTGGGACAAAAAATGTCCACAGCATTCTGCTTCCATTTTCCTAGGTCTGATCTGTGCTTTACATTGTTTCAAATAAAAAGGTAACTATCAGAACTCAGATTTAATTTTACAGTGACTTGAGTGATGCCTTCAATAAAAGTTGGGTTATTTAGCCAAGCTACTTTCAATTGTTTTGTTTGCTTTCAAATCTTTTTTTCTTTTTGAAACTTTAATCATCACAGGCTTCCCTTAAGGGCCTGAAGAAATATGACCACATCACCCTACCCTGATGGAACTCCACAGGCTCCCATTTTGATCATTACCACCTTCAAAACCAGCTGCATCATCTAAACCTCCATTACGGCCAGTACCCCTGCTTACTTGGATGATAAGCTTGGCATCCCTACTGGCTCTCTGCACATTCGCAGCCAGGACACCTTCATTATGGAGCCGATATGCAAAAAACAATCCAGGCTCAACGGATCATGTACTGAGAGTACCATAATGTGGCTGCAGAGGGTCTGGCAACTTCTAGCTTATGAAAAGATCATGCAGGACATGCACAATACATCCAACAACCCCATCTTGGACAACTTAAATCAAGATAATGGAGATCTTCCATGCCGTAATTGGCTACGTGCACTGGACCTGCTGCTTCATAATCAAACGCAACCGGAGGAAATCTTGGGACTTTGCCCTGGAGGGTTATCCGCTGCTTTACTGGCAGAGGTGTCGAGTGGAGGACGGGGTAGGCACTGGGGAATCGTGGGTTCCCATGGATGCATCTTGACATATTAGGTAGGCATGTCTGCCTTGTTGTTGTGATGTTATAACAATAAAAAGGACCAACTAAAAGCAAGGCATCAGCTTCCCAGGGTCTTTATTTAATACCACTTACTTTACCCGACTGAGACAGTCTCCTTTCATCGTTGGTTCAAGTTGCACTGACCTCAGACAAATTGAAGTGCTCTGCTCATTTCTCTCCTCATGTGTAAACGGTTGCCAATACACTGTACATAGTGTTGGTGCCTCCCCGTCCCATCTACAGCAAAAACCATACCAGCACCTGGCACTAATGTTGATGATGCCACTGTTACCGCACAGCACTGCCTCATGAAGACCATGACCAGCACAAGTTCAATTGCATCCCACCTCCCACCCCTCCCCTAATACCAACCGGGGGGCATAGCTAGCAATAGTGCAGCAGGTGCAGTGGCATAACTGTCAGGACGTGTCAGGGGCACACTGCACTAAATAAATAGCAATTGTTATAACTAAATCTGTGGATGGAGATGGGAGGGGCATGTTACTTTTTTGCATTATGGCCCATGGCATCTTTGCTATGCCATTTCCGTCCCATAAAAAAAATGAGTTTGCGGTTACTTCCTGAGATTAAGCATGCATCTTTAGTTAAAGCTGTTTGGTCAGGGGGGGCGTGGCTAATGCCCGACGGAGAAGACCGTGTGTGATCAGAGGTCTGGACCCGAGCGGCTCCTGACTCCGGAAAACTACACCATTGTGGACGCTCCCATTTCCAACCATGCAGCCTTGCTGCTGTGGACATATTGGCGTCACAAACACGCTAAAATAAACATTGTCTTTGGCTTAATTGACCAATTTCTGATCGACAATGCGAGCTCCAGGAAGAAGGCCGTCCCCGTACCTAAGACTACAACTGACCTGAAGAACTACCGGCCTATTTCTCTCCTCCCTTTCTTAGCCAAAGTCACCGAAAGACTCGTGAACACCCAGCTGACCGCCTTCATCGAAGAAAACTGCATCCTAAACGCTTCCCAGTCTGGCTGCCACAGCCCCGAGATCGCCCTCCACGCAGCCACGAACGACATCCACATGCTGCTAGACCAGGGACACACCGCAGCCCTCATCCTCCTAGACCTCTCCGCAGCCTTTAACACCGTCTCACATCGCACACTAGCCACCAGACTCCACAACGCAGGAATACAGGGATCCGCCCACGACTGGATCCAATCCTTCCTCTCCACGCAGAACCCAGAGGATCAGACTCCCCCCCTTCCTCTCCGACCCCACAGACATTTTCTGCGCAGTACCCCAAGGATCTTCACTAAGCCCGACACTCTTCAACATCTACATGACCCCTATTGCCGCCATTGTCAGACAGCACGGACTTAGCATTGTATCCTACGCCGACGACACCCAACTCATCCTCTGCCTCACCAAAAACCCAGAAATCACCAGACTCCGCTTCCAGGAAGAAATGAGAAGCATAGCAGCCTGGATGAAGGACAGCTGCCTAAAGCTCAACTTCGAGAAGACCGGGGGGCCTCATACTCGGACCGTGCACCTCTGCCTGGGACAACACCTGGTGGCCCTCCGCTCTCGGGAGCCCACCCACCCCAACAGACCACGCTCGGAACCTCGGCATTATCCTCGACTCCTCCCTCTCCATGACCTGCCAGATTAACGCCGTCTCCACCACCAGTTTCAACTGCCTCCACATTCTCCGTAAGACTTTCAAATGGACCCCCCCCGACTGCAGAAAGACAGTCGTCCACGCACTTATTACCAGCAGACTTGACTACGGCAACGCCCGGAATCAACAAAACTCTTCTAAGCAAGCTCCAAACCATCCAGAACGCTGCTGCCAGGCTCGTCCTAGGGACACTGCGCCACAAACATATGACCAAACACCTACAAAGCCTCCACTGGCTCCCCGTCAAAAAGAGTCACCTTCAAACTCCTCACCCACGCCTACAAATCCCTTAACAACATCGGACCCAAATACCTCAACGACCGAGTATATTTCCACATACCCAAGAGGACCCTCCGCTGACCTCGCCCTGGCAGAGGTCCCCCGCATCTGTAGGAGCAGAACGGGCGGGAGAGCTTTCTCCTGCATCGCAGCCCAAACCTGTAACTAGCTCCTGGTCAACATCAGACGCTCCCCAACCCTCCACACGATCAGGAAGGACCTCAAAACCTGGCTCTTCGACTGACCCTGAGCTGTCCCTCTCCCACCCCCCCAGCACCTTGAGACCATCAGAGTAGCGCGCTCTATAAACCGCTGATTGATTGAGTAAAGATGGCGCCCATGATCACTGCGCAGGGTTTGACAAGCTAAACAATCAAGTGGGCTCTAATTAGAAGTGGGAGAGTGCAATTGCACTAGTTGGATGCTGAGCACCCCGCCATTACCAATGTTTTTCCTCGCCTCTTCGATAAAGACTGTGGGAGTCCCTGAGATGGTACCCATACTTTGCTACACCGTGCCCGACTGACTAAAAAGGGTCGGGCGTGTCTTGGCAACCCATCATGGCAGACATGTGCTGAGTGAGCTCCGTCCAGCCTTAAATTAATCCTGCATCATCGTGCTTCTCTGGTCGATTTCTGTGCCCCAAAGCTGTCCCGCAGACGTTGTGGACTGGCATCACTTACCTGGGCCGAATTCAGCTCCGTGGAGTGGCCTGTGGCAGCTGTGAGTTGTTGCTGAAAAGACGGGGCCTGCTGGAGGCACGGCCTTGAATCCAGGACATTGCCTGGGTCCTCCGGCAGGGGGCGATGCTGCTGTGGCAGAGCTAGTGCGCGGCGGATCGAGTCCTGGTGAGTGCCTCTTGGCTGTCCCTCTGCAACCGTGACGAACAGCAGGGAGAGCCGGGCTGATCGGCGGCTGTGTCGGGCCGCGGCAGTGAGGTGCGGGGTGTGCGCACGGCAGGGTCAACAGGCTGCCGGTCCCTGGCCAAGGCCCTGGCCGTGCTGGTTTCGGCAGCCTGGCTGGGTCCCGACGGCCTAGTGTGTTTTCCCTCCCGCTCAGTGCCCTCTTCGTCTTGGCAGCTGGCCGGGGTGCGCTCGCACCTTTGGGCCCTCAGAGCGGGGCCGACCATCTGCCGGCACCCCTCCTGCCCATCGGGTGCTACTGCTATACCCCGCCGCCCCTCTGCGCACTTAGGAAAGGGGGTTCGGATCGTTAGAGGCACCGTGAGAAGGGCGCGTGTGGCCTGCGGGTGACGGAAGTGTTCGGCAACTTATCCCTCTGCTGGGCGTGGGTCGATGTCGCACTTTCTCCCTCCGATTCATAGGGGTTCGCATCGGCGCTCAGTCTGGCCGCGCGGGCGTCTCCCGCTGGGGGCAGGCTACACATTCATATATTCAGCTCCCGCAGAGCGAACTGCACTGACCAGCAACGGTGTGGGGCAGAGGCACCGGGAGTAAGGACAGTCTGGTTGGTGGCCCCAGTGTGTACCAGCGAGTGCGTGCCTTCCCCTTGTCCTGGCAGTACTTTCGCATTGGCGGCTAATCGGGCTGCGCAAGCACCATCAGTGTCCCTTGAAGATCGGTGCCTGGCTCTTGGCAGCACCCTTCCTTCTATTCAGGTTCCTTGGCCCCCCTCCCCGTGCGGGCGCAAATTAAGGAGTTCGGCAGCTTTGTCGGGCCGTTGGGGGGCCCTCGGGGGGTGCTGGAGGTGGGCACACGAGGCCCGAGGCTGCAGGACGTGCTCTCCACTGTATCCTGCTGCCTGGCGCTCCATCCTCCGCCCCCCACTACACGGAGAGCCTCCTTCGGCGGTCTATTGAGCCGCGCTGACATCCTTGAGTGCTCCTGGTGGCAGAATTAGGCCGCTGCTCTCCCTGGGGTGCTTATAGATCCTTGGTGCTCATTGGTGGGGGGCTCTCAGCTCCTCTCTTGGATTGCGGTGCATTCTCCCGGTGCTGGTGTCTGGTGGTACTGCTGGGGCTGTTGCTCTTGACTAGTTTGGACAGCCTCCCGTACCCGAACGGTGATACGCTGATCGCAGTCAGGCCATTATCCAGGGCGGGAGGTGGTGTGTGGTCCACCATGACGAGAGATAAACCGGGGGAAGGATCGGCCAAGCAGAGCACGATCAACAAATGTACAGGCCCGGGGGCCTCTGCCGCGGCATACGGGGGGACACAGGGTGCTGTGCCTGACAATGCCGCCCTAATGGCCGCCATCACCCAGTCCAGGGATGTTTTAGACGCCAAAATTGGGGCAGTTGGCTCTGATGTTATGCTGCTGCGTCAAGACCTGCTGAATGCAGTCGCACGCATCACAGTGACAGAGACAAGGATTTCGGGTGTGGAGGATGTCGTTGGCACTCTGCATCAGTGGGTGACTTCTCGGGAGACCACTCAACGAGGCCTTGCATCGCGAGTGGAGGACGCAGAAGGGAGAGCTCGGTGCAATAATCTACGCCTTGTCGGATTCCCGGAGGGTTGTGAAAATGGGGACATGGAGCGGTTCCTCACTGAGTGGCTGGAGGGCTGGCTTCCCCCGGGGGCATTATTTAATGTTTTGTGGTGGGCGCACTCATAGGGCCTTAATGCAGAAACCTCAACCGGGAGCTCGCCCGAGGCCCATCATTGCCAAGTTACTTAATTATCTTGACCGGGACGCTATCCTGAAGCAGGCTAGGGCCAAAGAACCGCTACTATTTGACAATACCCGCATCTTGATTTTTCCAGACTGAACAAAACAGGTTCAGCAATGGTGACAGTATTTTATGGCGGCCAAGGCCCGCCTTCTAGAGCTCAAACTCCCCTATGCATTGCTTTATCCCGCTAGGCTGCGTATGGTGTATAGGTCCCGCACCCACTTCTTCAATTCACCAGAGGAGGTGTTCCTATGGAATAATGAAACAGTATGACTATGTTCCCACTCGCCGCCAGGGAGGGAGTCTGACTCTTGCTCAAGCGGGGCGGCCCAGATTCAGCCCAAACCGAAGGGGAGGGGTAGCAGGCACTCCAGGTCCAGGCAGCGCTCCCAGTCATGTGATGCCTCCTCTCGGGCTGGATCGGCCTCGCGACAGCATGCGCCGGCAGACTAGCCATACGCTGGACACATGGTCCCAAGGTCTCGAATTTACTGCTTAGAACGGAGAAGAACAGATGAAGGCCGGTCTCTCTGTGGGACTTTCCCGAACAGAGAGAGGGCCAGCTGACAATGGGCTGTGAGTTGGGGATCCATTGGCGGGTGAGGGGTGGGACCTCCTGTTTGGGTCACCCTGCTCTGCCTGCCGCGACAAGTACTTCACTTTTATTGATGTATAGGGTGGTGGGGTCTGTTGGGTTGTGTTTGGGGGCGGGAGTTTGTTTCTTTATTGCACTGTCTTACATTATTCCAGAGTCCACTTGCGCATATTGCATATTGTCTTCTGTGTCATTGACCTACATGGAGCCCTTTAATGGCAGCTATGTTGGGTAGTCCCCAAGATATCTCGGGGTCCCTTCGGATACTTAGCTGGAATGTTAGAGGGGCGTTTGATTAGATTAATAGTGGGGCTATCCTGAAACAGGCAAAGCGCGCCCACGCAGATATTCCGATGTTGCAGTAGACGCACCTCATGGGGACGAAGGCGCTGTGCTTTCAATGTTTTGGTTATGTCCATGTCTTCCATTCAGGGTTTGTGAGGGGGGGGTTCCATGGGGTTGCTATCCTGATCCATCGCCCGGTTCCCTACACACATGTCAAGACATGGGGGGGGACACTCAGGGCAGATATTTGTTCGTACAGGGCACAGTGGGTGGCGACACTGTGGTGCTAGGGAGTGTGTATGCCTGCTGCCTCTGTCCTGGGGGTTGGGGGAGAGAATTATGACCCTGTGGGCAGATATACCGGATGGCCTGGCAGTTGTGGGTGGGGACTGGAACGATGTGATGGATATTGCCAGAGATTGGTGGAGGCCGGGCGGCTCACTGGAGGCCCGACACCCCTCTAAACTTTACTCCCTAGTGACGGGCCTTGACTGGGTGGACCCTTGGCGCAGGTTACATGGCACAACACAGGGATACACTTATCTCTTGGCGGTGCACAACTCATATTCCCACCTTCACTATTAATTTGTCCCCCGGGTGGTGGATAGCAGGGTGGTGGCGGCTGACATCCTATCACGGGGCTTTCAGATTATTCGCCGGTGGCCATCACTATAGAGGCAGGATGGGCTCATGGGCCTTTCAGGTGGCGCCTCTCGGCCTGGAACCTTCAGAAGGAGGAATATAGGGAGAATGCCATTGATCAATATTTGGCATTCAATGTTGGCTCGGTAAAGGGGGCTGCACCTCTATGGGAAGCAATGAAGCCCACAATTCGTGGGGTAGTTATTTCCTTCTGTGCGGCGGCCCGCAAAATGTGAAGGGAGGCCCTCATACGAACAGAAGCCGAAATCCTTGGGCTAGAGGCACGCATCAGAGAGGAAAGGGGGCGACTGGCTCATCGCCAATTGCAGCTAGCGCAACAGGACTATTCGCATCCTTTCCTGGAAGGGGCACGCCAGGTGTGGCTAGCGACCCGTAGCAGGATCTACCAGTGGGCAGATAAATCTAGTAATTTGCTGCATAGACTGTGACAGGGGTCACCTTGCCCCCAGGCTCTCCCTGGCATTGTGGGACCGGACGGGACACCTATTTCTGACTCTTCAGCTATCGCTGAGAGCTTTGCTATGTATTACGCAGATCTTTATGCTCCCAAGCAATGCTTATCGGAAGAGGTAATAAGTTGCTTCTTAGATGACCTTCCACCTAAGGCCCTCTCCGACGAAGTGTGGAGTTAGATCGCCCGCTCACGGAGGATGACTGGGACCCGCCTTAGGGGACCTGTATCCCGGTAAGGCCCCGGGACCGAGCGGTTTTCCGAACACATTCTTTAAACGGTATTTCCTGCAATTGGGTCCCAACTATCATGAAGTAGTGGAGGAGGCTAGGGCACAGGGTCGCCTGCCCAACGATTGGAGACATGAGGAAGTGGTGGTGTTCCACAAACCTGGTAGACCTCCTAATCACCATGCATCGTATCGCCCTATCTCCCTATTGAACGTTGAGGCCAAGATTCTGGCCAAGGCGTTAGCAAATAGTCTCCAACCACATATTACCTCATTAGTCCATCCTGATCAGGCTGTGTTTATGCCCCAACGGGGGACCCATCAAAATATTCGGTGGGTGCATGTTGCTGTTGCGACTGTGCAGGGATTGGGGGAACGGGCGGCGTTATTGCTCACAGATATGGACAGGGCATTTGATTCTTTAAGCTGGGTGTACATATTCGCACTGCTGCGCAGGTTGAACATAGGGCCTCGTTTCCTGTTATATCTAACCTTGCTGTATACAGATCTAACTGCATCTGTGCGCGTAGCGGGCTCCGTCTCCTCTACGTTCCCTATTGGGCGGGGCACCAGACAGGGGTGTCTGCTGTCCCCGTACTTGTTTGCATTAGCGATGGAGCCCCTTGTGCAGATTGATGCACTAGTGACCGGTCTTGAATGGGCACATGGGCTGTCGAACCATATTGCCCTGTACGCCGATGATGTGCTGTTCTTCCTCATTAATCTGGATAGGACGGGACTGGGCTGCTACGCATAATGCAGATTTTTGGGGAACCTCTGGCCTTTACATGAATCCTCAGAAGTCCACCCTCTAGGTCTTGGGTAGTAGGGGCGAGCTCGGCTCCTGGGCATGTTCGATGCAGGTGGTGTATAAGGGGATGAAGTAACTGGGAGTGTTCCTATCGAATTCTCATACCAATTCCTGGGATAGGAATTTGGCGCCTGTATGGGATCGTGTAAACATTAAAATCTGGTCACACATGCCCCTGTCTATATACAGCCGGTTGGCCATTTTCAAGATGGTTTCGCTCCCGCGCCTGCTGTACCAACTACAAAACCATCCGTATCCTATTCCCCCTAGGTGGTTCGTCAGGTCAATGCAGCCCTGGGTCAGTTTCTGTGGGATGGTGAAGTGGCAAGGGTGGCCCTGCGGACTTGCTTTCAGTCTACATACTGTGGGGCGGTTGGCGACCTCCGATATCTTGTCTTACTATATAGCCTGGCACGTGCTAGTCCTTAACGAATGGTGGTATGGGGATAGGTCGGAACCGGTGTACGATGTTGAACGACGGTGTATGGAGGAACACACTTTGCATACAATTCTTTACTCTGCACAGTTGAGATGCTCCCTACTGTCTGCCACGTGGATTGTTTTCCAGATCTGGAGGCAGGCGCTACAGAGAATGGATTGGTAGAACAGTTTAACCCGGGAAACTCCTCTTTGGCACAATGGGAGCCTATCACAACTGGCGGCTGTGTCTGGATTTCGTGACTGGGACAATATCGGGATCTTCACCCTGGGTGACGTTATGCGGGGACCTGTTTTGAAATCCTTTCAGGATATTCAAAAAGACTTCCAGATGCCAAAAACCCAATTCTTTAAATTTTAACTGGTCTGACATGCCATATCCCCTAGCTTGGAAGGGTTGGAGATGCTGGCAGAGTTCAGTCCGGTAGAGGCCAATGTGTTTATGGGAGACCTCCAAGATCACAATATCTCTAAAATGTATCAGTCCCTAGCTACGCATAGTTCCCCTTCGTTGCTGCAACTGAGGGAGACATGGGAGGGCGATGTCGGTCCGATGGAAGAGGAAGATTGGATAGAGGCCTTGCCTCTCCGCCAGGGGCGGCCATTGCAATGAGCCTACGACTTATACAGTTCAAATACCTCCATCGGGTATAGTATACCAGGGTCAGGTTCTGGAGGGCAGGCTTGGTGGCTTCCCCCGTGTGTCTCCGATGTGAACTTGAGGAGGGTACCCTGCTACATACTGTCTGGCACTGCTCCGCATTGGCGAGATTCTGGAGCCGAGTGATGGCCTGTCTCTCTGAAGTGTTGGGGTGGGACTTCCCTGTTCACCGAAGCCGTTTCTCCTGCATGTCATGGAAGGGATTGGGGGCAACATCTACAAGCGCCATCTCATGCTTCTTGGATTTACCCTAGATAAAAGGGATATTGCTAGGGCCTGGAAGGCGGTGGTGGCACCCTCATTCTCTGCCTGGAAAAATGGTCTGGACTTCTGTATGGGTCTTGAGACCACAATCTTTGTGGCCAGGGCATGTCCCAGCAAGCACTTTCAAAACTGGAAGCGCTGGGCAGACTATCGTGGCCTGGAGCTAGAGCTGGCAGCAGTGGACCGCTACCAAGACCTGGTATGACCTCCTTTTTCAGATGTGCGGCAGAAGAGTTGCTCCGTAGGTGATGACATGTTACAACTGTATAAAGATGGGTATTGATATGATGTGTTGCTCTGGAATGGACAACAGTGCGATGGGGGTGGGTTTGAGGGGGTTACAGTTTTAGGGTTAATGTTTCATTTGTATTGCTTTTCATTTTCTCCTGAATTAACATGAAAATGGTCTAATTCAATTGGTGTACATTGATGCTGCAGAAGTTTCTGGGACACAGAGCTCTGTGTTATATGTGATGTTTTGACAAATAAAATGTGTTTAAATAAAAAAAATCTAGGGGCTCCAGTAAACAGTTCCTGCACTGCATACCCAGCCACCACCTGCAACGATTACTCCCATATTCTGCCGCATGGAGTGGTAGAGTAGAGGCGTCCCTCATCTAGTTTTACCTCAGTCCTGCACACACCTATGACTCTTGAGGCACCTGGTCACAAGGATGCAGCAGCAACTGCAATGCCACCTATAGCACTCACCCCGCTATTCTGCCGCAAATAGGTAGAGAGGCCTTCACCTCATTTCACTTCAAGCCTTGAAGTGGATGCCTGCTCGCGCTTATTACACTTGTTCTTTATGTTCATAAGTTGGTGCCTGCAATTGCAATACCACAGTCTGCTAATTTAAGTTAGGGGTGAGCATTACCAGAGTTTTACCAAAGCACCAACCCTTTTACAGCAGCAGCTTCTTACAGCTTATCCTGCCATTCTCAGCCATTCCTTCCCCACTAACTCATCACACAAGTGCTGAGAGGCCATCCCCTCAAACCATCTTAAACTCGTCCAAAGGCAGGCTTGTATGCAGGATGCTTGTAAAGTAGAGAAAAGCTTTTAGAGAACAGAGAAGGTATAGCTTTTGTCTAGCACTATATATCTTTGCTTATATGGTATTTTATTCTTGTGTGGATTGAAGCTACAGATGCATTCGCAGAGCGATCACTGGGCGGCCACAACACTGAATTGTCTTGTGGTTAGAAGTAAAAATATTCTAATTTAAGCACTGGCCTCCTATCCTCAATACTTTTGCTAAAGCTTCTACAAGCAGGACACTATTGTCTTCTTTCCGACACATGGTCTCTAGGAGCTAGACTGGCCCTTTCTCCGCCATTACATGTCTGCATTTGTTCCCTGTAGTCCACCTTCCTAACTGACTGGTCATCCCAGTTCAATGCATTTCTTAACATGGCTGACTCGAAAGAAAAGAATTTAAGGGGGGGGAACAAAGAGACTCCCAAGAACAAAGAGAACCAAAACCTGGACAACAGCGTACCAAACAAGACCCTCCATCACCGGATTCGCCAATAAAAGGTAAACAAGATCTCTCCAACAAAACTTGAAACCATTCTCTTGCGACTCAATTTACTACATGACCTGATGCAATCAACGAAAGCTAATACAGAGATTCTACAGGTTGAAAGGGTGGGCCTAAGGCAAGATGTTAAAGCTGTAGCTAATCGCATGGAGGAGGCAGAATCAAGAATTAGCAAGGTCGAAGACAACCAAAACACACTGATGAAAATATCAGACATAATATGACGTAAGGTGATGTCACTAGAAAACAAGCATTTGCAATGCAGTAGGTCTCGCATTTACACAAGTTTAAGCTATTGGCATTGTAAATGACAATGCCTTTTATTTATGTTTTAAAAACTAAAACATAAATAAAAGGCGTTGTCATTTACAATGCCAATAGCTCAAACTCACGTAAATGCGAGACCTATTGCATTGCAAATGCGTGTTAAGCTCTGTGACCCAACCTATGCCTAAGAAAAAAAGAGAGCGTTTGATGTACCCAATGATTGGAGATCTTGTAAGTGTGGATTAAAACGATACAAATACCTTAATGTTTTAGTAAAATGTGTGGTGTTTTCAATATATCAACTTTAGAAGGCTGAGGGACTGAGATGGTGCAAATAGCAATGTACGCTACTTGTGCCTGAAGGAAAGTACTGTGTTTTCATTGTGTAGTTTGCATGAAGGTGCATGCAGACATGTCCAGTGCGCCCCAGGCGCACACGCTCGTTGTGATGCTCACTGAATGAAGAAGGTACGTGCAGAAACCGTCACACCAAAGGCAGTGGAGTCAACAACACACAGCACCACCACTGATCCCCAGAGCCATGAGCACTAGAGTCGAGTGCTGTGGCTAGTATCACACAACACCAACTTTGCGCACTAGCACCAATAACTTGGGCCGGCCGTACAATGAACCACCAATGAGCAATGGCACCTGTGGCACATGTCAGCGACTTCACGGAGCTCAAAACAATGAAAATAACAGGCGGGGGGAGAGAAATGAGAAATAGAAGGAAAATAGAGGGGCTAGTGAGAAAACGAGAGGAGGGAAAGAATCAAATGGACAGCAAGAGAAAGAAAAGAGAGGCTGCGAGAAGGAGACAGAGAGGGGGAGAAGTGAATGGGGAGGAAACGAAAGAGCGAGAGAACGAGGAGGAAGAGAGTTAAGCGACAGAGGAGATTACAAAGAGCAAACAAGGAATGGCCCGAAGCATGAGCCGCTCACAGGGAGTGAGGGCCAAGTTAAGTGCCACTCAGATGGAGTGATGACCACTGAATGATCTAGTCAACAGTTTACACGTGTCAACACTAACAGTGGTCCAGTCTACACCGTGCATGGGTGTTCTACTGTGGACAATGTTGGCACGTGCAGCCTGCCAGCTACATGAAACCAAATGCAGTAGTTGAGTAGGCAGCACCAGTCTACCCCCCTGCATTTCCCTCACCCCTTTTGCCAAGAAGATATTCTACACTCAGTCAGCAGAGGCAGCCTTCAGACACTGACAGATTACACAGCCATTCACTCAAGCGCTCAGACAGACACCAGCCTAAAACAATGGACAATCTAAAAGCTGGTTTTGTAAAACGAACACCGACTTCCTATAAGTATTTGAGGCCTGAACATTAAACATCAATTAATGCCATGCCTGCCACTAACACCCTGGCTTACGGTTGGCAAAGGAAAGTACACTTATATCTGGAGGAAGTGCTAAAGATTTAAAATCAACTTGAGAAATCGGTGGGTATTGAGTAATCATCCCACTCTAAAAACGGTATGAATGTTTAATTGCTACCAAGAACTTCTGGCGCAGTCCCGCAATCTCACCACCCCCAAAGAAACAAATCAACCGGCCACAACCAATGCCCCAGTGCCAACTCCTCGCAACGCCGTGCACTGGCTGCCCTGCTTCTGCAATAAAATGGAACTAAAACATACGAATCTCACAGAAATATCTTCTAGAACACCCATAAACCAAGCGTTATGCTAATGAAGAACACACATCATCAATTACCGTAAGTAGCTCTAGTCTAGCCAACTGAAACATTTCAGGCGTCAGCCCTAAAACGAAACCCTTGCAGACGCCCATCATCAGTCGAGCATTTTAAAACCTCTATCGTGACGCAGTTAGGGGTGGGGCAGAATTTACCAGCCCGGGATCTATAGCAAGATAGGGCGAGGGGGCGGTATTTCAACGCGAGTGCTGTCAAGTTGTTTGGGTGGTTTGCTAATAACAAACTACAGGTTATTTTGTTTCCCGATTAGCTTGGACTACTCTTGTTCCAAAAGGGAACTTCTAAGTTGCAAGTTCTGTGGTTTGAAATAAAATATTTAAATGAACACAACGGATGCATCCCGGTCAGTGGTATATGTGCATATAGTCGTTATTCGCTTGAATATTAGGCCCTGCTTCACAACTAGATCGTGCCACGGCCACCCCTCGCTGAACCACTCATCAAGTGTACTGGTATTTCGGTACTAGCCGATACAACTCAATTGTGAGCACTAGTCTGGTGCGGCGTTCTATGATCTATGCATGTAAATCACCTTTATGCCGGAGTTTACAGGTGGTCTTAACTAAGCCACCGGGACTTCAGAGAGTTCTATGAATGCTAGTGAGCAAAACAAAGTACAGAAGGATGGGGGACTGACGCGGGCAGGGAGAAGGGAGAGGACACGGGCAGGGAGAACTAGGGAGAGAACAGGGGCAGGGAGAAGGGATGTGACAGGGGCAGGGATAAGGGACAGGATACGGGCCTAAGGAAGAGCCAGGACGAACGTAGCACAATAAACAGTCAATGAGTACGCAGTTTGCGGAGGCACAATGGATGAGAGGGAACATGCAAAGAGATATTCAGGCACAAATTAATCGCAAAGAAGCAGGCAGGGAAATAGTGCACATTGCACTCATTTGACTACAGAAACGAACAGGGACACGGTAGGCACGTGTTTGCGTGAAAGGGCGCATTGATGGCTATAGGTCTTTCTCCTATGCAACGCATGCGCGTTGCCTAGGCGAGCCCTAAAAAGAGCTTTGTGACTTGGAAGATAGAAACAGGAGGGGCATTTGAGAGTTTTTGGGCTCCCACGAAACACAGAAAACAGCGCAAAGTTGTGTGTGGCCTTACTGGAAATCATGGCTCCTACGTGTACTGGAAATATAATTTGAAAGAAGCCGTGAATAGAAAGAGCCCACAGTATCCCAGCAAGGACGGCTTCTGCTTCATCTTCTAATCCAAGAGCACTTATCTTCAGGCCCTCTGAACCACAGGAGACGAACTAAAGCCATTGACTGGATGGTTCATAAAGTAGGCAATGTCCCAGTACAATGTCAAGCCTACGGAGGATCGGTGGAAGAAATTCCTTGCTTTACGTACTGATCTTAGATCTCTAAACATTACATTTTTACTTTATAGGCCCAGCAAGGACGAAGATAAGATCACTCATGTGGGCTACTCACACACCTATGATGAACCCTGAGATCTTGAAGCTTTTGTGAAGAACTTGCTGGAGTCCAGTATGACTCACTGATCCTCTCCACCACTTTTTTGTTCTAATATAGAGGCCACACTTCGATTTCCTCTACTACCAATGAATATTGGAAAGTATCCTTTTGCAATAAATATTGCTGGTTACCCTTGTTTAGATAATTTTAGCTAAGTTATCAGCCATACACAATTATGTAATGTACTAGTGTTTACTCATATTCACATTGTTTCACACCAGGGTTATTTCATCCTTGGGTAGAGTTGTACTTTAATTTAGATTTTTCATCCTGTATGAATTCTTGAGGATTCTGATGCAGGCAGTTTCAGAGTCTGCATGTTTTTTGCCTTTTAGCTGTAATGCCGACATTACATCAGCTAGTCACTGATATGACAAATAGCCTCTTCTAGCTGAATACATGTGATGTTTAGCTGACTATTCCGCTAGTATTTTAGCATTTTTCGACATGTTTTTATTGCTATTGTGCCGCTCGGGTCCAGAGACTTCTCTCTGGTTTGAAGTCCTGTTTTAGAGGCTTACATGGTCTCCTTTTCTCCTTTTCTCTTTTGGGGGTGGGCTCGAGTTTCATTACGGGGTTTGGAGAACTGGGCAAGAGTACTATATGAAATAGGGATATTTGTCCCTACCATGTCTTACACTCTGTCACACTTTTCTTTACTGGTCTTTTCTCTACTCCCCCTTATTCTACTCTTTTTGGTGGATCTTCCTCTGGGCATACCATGATGATTTGAAATTGCTCTTTGACTGATGGCTTCCTTGTTGCTTAAAATCATTTCTCTTAACACAAAAGGTCCCAATCATCCAATCAAACGTAAGAAGGTGGAAGATTATGGTCATAAACTAAAGAGTGATATTATTCTCCGGCAGAAGCACTGGGCGGGACCGGTGGAGGCTCATGGTACCCAACACACCTGGGTTTGTGATAGCGCGTGTTCACCAGCACTTAACAAGAAAAATTGAGTATCTACCCATATTACTAAACAGGCTAGGTGCTCAACTAACAAGTTATCACATGATGATCTGGGCAGATGTCTCCTGTCTAAACTCACTAAAACATTTTTTTACTGCAAACATTTATGCTATGATGACAGATGATCCCTCCTCTTGGTCCTCTCTCAGTAACAAACTACACAAGCTCCCTCAAGATAGTAGAATCGTTCTGGCGGGGATTTTAATCTTACATATGACACTACTCTAGACAGGCTCTCAGCATGTCCGTACAGACCTAATCGATCTCATAGGACGCTTCATATATTAGCTGAGTGTCTTGCTTGGTACTTCCGGATAATATTCAAAACACACTCTCCCACAAGTTAGCTCAAACATGACAAAGCAATAGACAACACAAAATCCACTGGAAAGGGATTTCATTTGTTTTAAATGAAGCACACCAAAGACTCTTTTTCAGAATAAGGCTTGGGGTTTTATTTATGCAATGCTCTTTAACAGGAAGGCTTTCCCAGATATCAAATGAAAAACATTCAAATGTATATATGCAAGCAACAATAACACACTTGGCAAATGCAATGGTTAAATGCATGGATAATACTAAACACAAGGACGTCCTGCATGGGCGTCCGCAGGGGGGGGGCAAGGAGGGGCACTTGCCCCCCCCTGGATCACCCGGCCCGCCGTACTGGAGAATGTGCTTATAATGGAATGAAACTGAAAGGTGCAAAAGTGGCGTTTTTGTTTGCATATTGCTGAATAAACAGGCTCCATCGACTGCGGGGACCAAGCCTGCAGACAGCCTGTTCCAGAGTCGCCATTCTCACTGGCTGGAAATAGGAACATGCTCTCCCTACAGTAAGCGTTAGAATAGCAATTGGGCTTTGTTTTCATTACACCAAGAAGTTTATTTTGCATCTTATGTCGAACTGGTGATGTTTTTTCTACTTTACTGCTTTTCATGCTGGTGTGAACCAAACACTGGAAATATGTGTTCTGTGTGTTTTGTATCACTATTTACAACGGAAGGTGCTATAAGCTAAGCTTTAGATACAACACATTGGGTATGTTTGAAAGTAAGCTTGAAATGTACACATTTTCTTTTTAATGATTTATTGAAGCCACATAAAGCTGGGCAGTCGGTCTATAGGTCAGGTTGCTACCTTCAGATCGAGACACCATTACTGTAGTCTCATTTATACCTCTTAGCTTTGTGTGACCTTGGGCAACTCACTTCATTTGGGGGAGGGGGCAGAGGCAGTACTGTGTACACAAGGCAAGTGGCAACGGAGCCATTGAGAGAAATATTTTGGACCAGCTACCTTTCACGATTATGCCTCTTCTGAATCTGCTGGAATGTCTTTCATGAACTTCCCTTTTGAGTATTAGATTTCAGTTGTGGTTTGTGTTACACCAGCGTTTGTGTTCAAATTTGCAGCTCTGAATGTCACATAGCAAGGACCATTAGTCTCGCACTTCTGGAAGGAAGGTTGAGAATGGATTGGCTTGTGTCTCCTTTGCCCTCGATTCAATTCTTGTTCCAACCCGTGCTTGCTTAAATTAAGATCTGTGTGACATTGAAATGCAGAGGCATGGGGTACAGGGCTACATGGTTGTTCCGGTAAGCTGTGAGTCCCGAGACCTGCTGCCATGATTCGCCTCACCACTTTCAAATGCCACTAGCCGCCACTGAGTGGAAAGCCCCAAATTCCACACGTAATTCCTCATTTATATGAAGAAAACTCATAATTGGAAGTATTTGTCTCACCAGATAAATAACTCACTCACTCTAAGTATTGGTATTCACACGGTTTAGTAAAATCTCAACACACTTTACCCCATTTGTAGTCAATGCCAAAGTCATAAACTACTTTTCCAGCAAAAAGAACTAAAAACACTGGCCGTGATTAACTACAGCACTTTCGAAATGAGGTTTTCAACAACAATTTGCAATGACGATGCTTGTATTAACTGACATACATTGTGAAGTTTATTTTTCCCCAAAACTATACTATATATTATTGATTTAAAAAAAATGAATGTGTCCATCTGTAATGCAACTGGTGCTCATGTAAAGCGCTCTGATACCTCTAGGTCAAGTTTGCTATATATAAAAATATAATTTAAAAAAAAGCAAGCCTTGCACATGTTGTAGAGCTCTTTCAATGTTCGAGGCGCTTCTAGGTTCAAATGTGTATACCTCAATTGGCTAACATTTCATCTCTGGAACACCTTTCCTGCTAAAAATAATAAACACCTGGCTATTCTCTACATTCTGATTTCAAGTGCTTTCTGCTACAAAGTGTACTGGTTTGTTTAAGCAAATTGAGACCCTGCCTCTCACACTCCTTCACAGTTCACCTTATACAATAATGTGCTGCCATACCCCTGCCACATCACTGTGGGACCATACTTCCAGATCGCACATACAAGACCAAAACTATTATTTATAGGCTGAACCGCAACCCACAGATGTAGTAGCTTAAACTAAATAATTTAAAGCAAGACAGAGTGGTCACAAAGTTGCCAGATTGGTTTTATTCACACCCAAAAACATTAGCACCGCTTAACAGACTTTCCCAGTGAAGCACTACTTTCATTTTTTCTCGTCGTTGAGTAGCATTTTTCCTCAGGTGAGGAAGTTCACCTTTCCTGGAGGTACTGTGATATCTGGTTGATGCGTGGTGCAGAAAATGTTTCATGTGATCTTATCAGCTGTTTTCCTTTTATTAGTTTATGAAATGTGTAGTGTACTGAAGCTTTATGTTCATGAATGTGGTCTTTTAAAACCATACTCCTTATGTTTTGTAAGGATTTAAGCAATGGGCCCAGTAGTTATGTCCTTAGCTTTTCAGGCAAAAACACTCAATGCTTTCTGAATAACGAGTGCACAAGCATTAAGGTAAGCATGTTGTTCCAGCTTACATTTCACATACTTTACTTAGTCTTGCATTCCCTGCGAGTGTCTGCTTTTTCCAGGAGGTTGTTACTGTTTTTTCAGAATATTACTCTTGTCTAGTGCATAATTTGAATTGAGTTGCTTCCAGGCGTTTTTATTGTGGGACACAATTGGATTGCATCTAAAGGCAGTGCAAGTTTCTTTAAGTGGAAGGGTATGGTTTTCAGTGGGGGAGAAGATGTGGCAATATGGCCAGAGCTCCTGAATTTGAAACTGGGGAACCAGGTTCAGCCTTCTCTCCTATGGGAGCACATTCCCATGCTAGACCTGAAAAGGCCCGATAGACCTTAGAAGCCTTGGTGTCTTAGCACCAGCATGTCCCTAGATGTGGCAAGAGTGGGTTAACCTTGTAGGTCTGTCAACCATAATCCATACCAAAGTTCACCTTCAGTCTTGCGGGCAGGCCTACGAAGCAGCACACGCTAGAGCGACAGTGACTCTGTCACTGAGGTCACTGGACACTGAGGCTAGTCCGCCTCACCCCTGGTACCTCTGTTCACCTTGTTTCTGCAGAAGTACCTGCAACTCACCAGGGATCGGCAATGCAGGATTTTCACACACGCCAAACTAAGTTTGCAAGCTTTCGGGTCTCTGCTTCAAGCACAAGCACTTTTAACATGTGCTGTCTGCTTTGGGGCCACATAATTATGCAGCAATGGAGGCCAAAATGATGTCGCAGTGTTAACTAAATTATGCAGCAAAAATAGAGCTGCAGCGTAATGCAGTACATTTTCTGATGCCTACTTCTAGAAGGTGTGAATAATGCCTACCAAAAGCCACAAAAGAAAGAGATGGCTGCAGCACAATAACCCTTTGGTGTATGAGGTCATATGCAGCCCGGTCCCTGCCCCCATGGCTTCTCCTGCACTCCACTGTTTCTTGTGCCCCACCTGGCACACATCATGTCGAAGGATGGTGATGATGTTGACCTTTTGCCCCCCCCTGGAAAAATTTCTGCGGACGCCCATGACGTCCTGCAAGAAATCAGAAAGATATATACACTAAATACATCAGATGATTACAACCACTGAAGAGAGACTTGAATGTGCACACAGGCACCCACACATCACAATGAAAACACCGTAGATGATTATAATCACTGGAGATTTGGAAATGCATACAAAGTCACTCATACATCACAAAGTCAATATTCAAAAACAAAACACCTCACTGATCGTTCACTTGTCATCCTTGCCAACTCAAGCTGCAGGAGCCATTTGCCAGCCAGGCAGGACTCTCGACTGGGACTCAAGTTCCATTTTCTGATGACGACACGTCTTTCCCCGAAATGAGCTCCCATCTGGATGCCAAGATCCCCCACCTTTAATACCTTTACGCAACCTAAGGCAAAGGTTCTACAAAACACGCCCCCTTTCTTCTATTACAAAAAACTGAGCTGACTATACCCATCTGTGTCAAGGTCAAGACAGACGTTGGCCAGGCCCCTGTATATTGACTCCAAGACAGAGCTGTACATTCCACGCATTTTTCTGGCAACAACAATCTCTGCCCTGAAAGGCACCAAGCACACTTCCCACACACTATCCCAGCGAAGATTACGAAAGCCTCCATCCAGCAGAAAACAAAACAATCTTGAACGTAAATAACCTAAACAACTTGAGTAATCAGGGGGCCTGCCTGTGTGCACAAAAAGCTCAAGCAAGACAGAGTCAGAATTCAAGATTACATGAGGGCATGTCGAAGCCAATAGTAAGAACTTCATAATACTTCCCAATGTACAACACAATGCACATTTGTGCACCACTGCCTATAGCATCACAGACTTCATATCTCGATGTACAACACAATGCACATTTGAACACCACTTCTCATAACACCGTACTTCGAGACCAAAAAGTACATTCCACACCTCTCTCTCTCATGCTTTCAAATGCACATCCCACACGTTCTGTTATTGCAAGCTGTTCTACTCTGACAGCTCACACTTTAAAACTATGAGAGATACAAAAGAAATCTTCAAGGGAAAAGGCATATGCAGTACGTACATTCAGGCTAGGCTAATGTAAAACACCAAAAGCCAATTAAAATCATGGTAGTCAGAGGTCATCACGTGGTTTCAAAGCACAGGAGTGCCTCTAGCACTACAGTGAGGACAATGAACTAGTTGATGTCTGGAGACTACACAACTGGACCGGTAGCAATTTCACCTTTTATTCACACACCGACAACACCCTGTCTAGAGTTGACAAATTCTTTGTTAGCAAAAATTTGGTTCATTCAGCCACGGATCCCACCATTGAGCTAATCCTCATTTCGGACCACGCTTGTATTACACTAACCATCAATGTATCCATCCAACAGCCTAAATCCTGCCCATGGAGAATGAATGACGACATAGTTTCCGATCAAGATTCTAAAGACCAAATTATCTGATCTTTATCCCACTTTTTAAAAAGAATAATACCATGGATATGGATATTGAAACGATCTGGGATGCTATGAAGCGACTATCAGTGAGGAGATGATTGGCATTATGTTCACTAAAAATAAAGAATAATTGCGAGGTTGACTCTTTTAGAGAAACAGATTGCCAACTTGGAAAAAGACAGGAAATTAACTATAGATCTTAAGTGAAAGGGCTCACATCTGGTCTTCCAAAACTAAAGACAAAAATCTTCTGTAACCTAATAAAGCGGGCAGACTTCTCACGCTGATTCTTAAACATGCAAAAAATCTATTAATATCCCAGCTATTAAAAATTGTAATGGTCAGCTACAAGCAGACTAATGAAAAATAGTGGAGCTTTCCAGGCTTTTGATACTGAGCTTTCTAATCCCCCTCCCTGCCGCCCAGATCTGGAATAAGGACAATTTGGAGGCATGCAGAGTTTTCTCTGAATCCCTCCAGCTTTCTAAACTTGCAGAAAGACGTAGAAGCTCTTAACAAACCAATCACACAGGACGAGATTACTAAAGTTAATAACCATCTTAAAACAAAAATGGCTTCCCCACCTCCTTTTTCCAGAGCTTCCAGCACATACTAATTCCCCATTTGTCTTATCTTTTCAGTGTCTTTGAAGCAAGAGGTGAAATTTCAGGATCTACTTCGAAGGCTCATATAGTTGGGATACCAAGAGGGTAAAGACGCGTTCGAGATGAAGAATTTCCGCCCCATAGCTTTACTCAACATAGACTACAAAATATATACGAAACTTCTGGCTCGCAGATTAGAAAAGGTTCTTCCATCTCTTATTCATCCCTCACAGACTGGTTTTGTGAAGGAGAGACTGCCAGCTGACAATATCAGAACTTTCTGTTACGTAATCGAGCTAAACAGATTCCTTCTACCACTATGGCTACTGCCTTAGATGTGGAGATAATTAATAATTAGCATTTATAGAGCGCATGGCTACCCTGAAGCATCCCAGCGTTAGCAGCAATTAAGCTGAAAAGGGAAAGCTAGCAGTTACTCTTCTGGAATAGCCATGTTTTAAGACCCTTCCGGAAAGAGAGGTGTGCAGTTTCATGTGGGAGGCTGAGAGGGAGAGAGTTCCACAGTCCAGCTACACAGTCCAGCTTATCGGAGATAAGGTCTCCTGGACTTTCTTCAGGACAGTAGTGAAAAAGTTCAATCTGGGTAACCATTTCATACGAATGGCCATGGCAGTCTACCACAAACCATCGGCCCGAATAAAGCTTAACGGGCAATTATCTGATACATTTGGTCTGTCGCAGGATACCAACCAAGGTTGTCCTTTGCCCCCCATCCCCTCCTTTTTGGGCTCTCAAGTGAACAGTCCCTACACTCCGTCAGGATTAACTAAAAAGTTAAGGGTATCCCTTTCAAAAGTGGCACCCAAAAATTGGCGGCTGTTTTAATCTTCTCCACTGAAGCTGACCTGGAAATCCTCAAAGGCATTTAAACTTATGCCGCTGTTTCAGGTTACTCTGTAAACAAAGAAAAAACAGAGATTTTCCCCTTAAATATGCTATGTTTACCAAATATAGCCACCAAAATCAACTTAAAATGGAAACCAGTAAGATTGAAATACATTGGTCTTGAATTTGTAGATTCACAAGAAGCCACTAGGGCTCAATAGATGAAACTTTATTGTTCAAAATCAAAACAATAGGGGAGTCATGGTCCCCTAAATTTATCACTTGGTGGGGTCCTGTTGAAAGGGTGATGATGATCCTTGCTCAGCAAATAATTATTTTTCTTAAGCCTGTTTCCAGTTAGCCTCTCTACATCCTTTCATAATTCAGTCAATGCAATATTATATTATCTTTTATATGGAGGAAGAAGAGAGCTGGGATATCTTTGCAGAAACTGCAATCAAATCAATTCAGAGGTGGCCTAAACTTCCAGGATTTTAAGAACTATCAAATGGCATTTCCGGCCCAACAAACCACATGGTGGTTTCACCCCAAAATTACCAGTCTGGCATACGTCAATACTGAATCAGATCTTACAAGCCCTCTTTCTCTTATCAGCACCTTGACAGTTAAACAACATAGAGTCTCTCACACCTTCCAGATTATTAAAGACTCGATTTTGGATATAAACTATCTGGACAGATGTTTCATTCATAAAATAAAGGGCTCAAAATGTGCTTCCTTATAATTTAACAGTGCCATAAGACTAGATCCTATCTCATTCTTTTGGATAGAGTGGGCATCCATTGGTATTCTCTATGTTAGGGACACTGTTCAACCCAATAACCCCATCTCCTTTGCTATGTTAAATGAAATATTCATATGATTTCTATAAAATTTTACAATTAAAAGTTGCTTTATTGGATCTCAAACACCCCCATCCAGCGGACTCTTTACATTTTCTTAAGAAACTGTTATTCAAGACTCACACTGCTTCAATAATCTACAGAACCTTACAAACAAATTCCAAACCGGACCCTGCCTATATTCAGCGGGTATGTAAGGACTCGTGTTCCAGATCTCATATTTACCTCATTCCCTCAACATCTTGGGATAATATTTGGGATTCTCTTTTGTGCCCCTGCTCCCTCCCCCCTGCTACTACAAAGTATGTTTTGGACAGACTGTAGGTCTTATTAGACTCTAAACAAGGGTTTTCGCCATCAGCTGCTTGCTGGCACTGTGACCACCCACCCTACAGGTGACCTTGATTACTTACTATTCTACTATAAACATGTAAGGCCTCTATGGAAGAAAATTGAAACCAAACTAAATTATATTTTTATTATCAAGTTGTCCCAGAATCATTTACATTTATTAGTCGCACTGGGAATACAAGCCTTCTCTGACAAATCTTTGGTAGAGTCTTTATCTAGCTAGGATTTCTTCCTGCTGGTTATTCTGCTCTCTGTAGGCATTAAGATCATCCTCTCCAATTAGAAAAACTATTACATTTGTTTTATCATACATGGTGGGCATATGTTTTCTTATAAGTGCAAATAATAGCCTATACAATGGTGACTTCAACAACAAATCCTCTTTTTTCTTGTGATCGGAACTAGAACTATGCTTACAAAAAGTCAATATCCCTTTAGATATGACTGCTTTTGTTTAAATTGCTTACATACCTTATTTACAATTCTTTGTCTTAACTTCCTACTACGCCCCTCCTTCTATTCCTCCCTTGTCTCCAGGCCAGCTCTATCTTTCATACATCTTCCTCTATCCCTTCCTATGTTATAAGGGACTTAAAATGTACTTACACTCTTATATACTTATTTCTCCAAATGCTAAGTCTGTGATTTGATGTAGCTAACTCACCGTATGTACCAGTATTGTATGCCATTTCATTTTTCTCCAATAAAAATATTTGGACAAAAAGCTGATCGTGGGTTTTTCTTTCTCATCCTCTTGCCTCCCACCTCCCACTGTGGTAGGCAACATCCACAACGCTCCTTAATACCAGCCTCCACTGTTTTATGCCAAGATCAGGGGTCATCTCTTTTCCAGGTTAAAATTGCATCGAAAAACTAAATGTGGCATGGTCAAGAAGTTAAAGTTTAAGAACTCAAGGCTGAAGCTATGGACCAGGAGGCAATCTTAAGAACATTCCCCTATCAAGGCACGACCCTTAGGAGAATGCTTTGAACACCATAGCTCCTCTGGCTAAATGATTCCTAAATATGCTCAGATCGAGCCTTGCTTCTGACACAATAAAGTGAATACTAAGCCAAAGTTTTCTAAAAGAATTCAAAGTTCACTTGCACGAGATGTCATTAGATGTCTGGACTTACCTACTTATCTTTGTATGCCCACAGACATCGAAATGCACAGAGCTGGGGTAGGGTGCTTAGGGAGTCTGCAAAAGCTGGGTAATATATAGAGAATGACATCACCTTGGTGCAATGATTCGAGAGGAAATATATTTCTTCAGGGTTATGTGACTTTACAGCAACATCCACAACTCGTACACCAGAAAGGCCTTTGTTAGGTGATCAGGCACAGAACCATAGCGAGCTTGTAAGAAACCTGAAAAAGACATAAGTTTGTTATCTGGTAAGTCAAGTAAAAATAACAAACCCGGGGGCGTGGCTTGCAGCCGACGAAAATGGCCGCTTGCTAGGAGAGCTCCGAGGTTGAAGTGACCCTCCGGCGACAATCCGACCATTTATCCTGACAGTTACTGGGAGGCGACTGCACCAGTGAACGCCTGAGACCAAGCGACATCGCCGACAGCAAATCCGGCGAAAATCCGAGGTACGGATCCGACACCACTCGAGGTCGGAGGAAGTGGGCCTAACATCGTAACAGAAGCCGGGGCCTCAAGTGATCCGAAGGCTCTCAGACTCGCCGGGGCGCGGAGTAGCAGAATCACCGCCCAACATCGAACGGAGAATCAGCTCCGGCGGGCAAGAGGGATCAGCCCACGCAGCCCTTTGCAGCGGCGTGACCATAAGGTGGAGCGCGCATTAGGTCCCGCAGTGCGGGACTGTGACTGGGGGCGGAGAGACGATCCGCAGGCCCGGACCGGGCGCTAGAGGAAAACACAGTGAGGCACCCGCACCGGTGTGGAGACAACCACACTTGCGAACGGCGGTGGCACAACCCCCAACACACACGGCGTCTCCCGGCAGACATCGGCAGAAGGCCGAGACCGGAGGCAACAACCGGGGCCCTGGGCGCCTACACACGCCGCATAGGTTCCGCATTCGACGGCGCAGTCCGCGAGGGAGACCCCTACCGACCCAATCAGCAAGAATCGTGGTGGAGGCCCCACAATTATATCCAAACGGCAACAAGGTGGGTTCAGATGAACTTAGTATAAAGGCCGGACACATCCCGCACTCTTCACACGCGCAGAGCGCTGGGAAGGCTCACTCCTACAAAACCCCTGAAAGCACCGGCAGCTGGCTGCCCTCGCCTCTAGCTCAGGAATATACCGCAAATACACGAGAAGGGGGCGACGCATTGCCGAGGCTTAGGCCCCACGGTGTCTTGTGCATAGCGACGTATCCTTCCCCTACAGCCGACCCAGTGTGCCGGGATGTCTAGCAGGGGCCCAAGAAACCTCACGACGCAGGCCAAACTGGACAAGTACGCCTATAATAAAGACTTTCCCCCATTGTAGGAAGGGAGACCCTCATCAAACGGAGCTCAAGGTGGAGGAACGCCCAAAAAAGTCACGCTAGAGGACATAATGGTGGCACTGGCCGAAGTGCAAACGACGGTGGGCTCCATTTCTACGAACGTCTCATTACTCCGCGCAGATTTTCAAAAAATCACCGCCAGAGTGACGGAAGTAGAGCGAACCACAAAATCACTAGTGGGCGACACGGCAACGCTGGCGAAGACGGTCTCCCGACTTGAGACTGAGAACAAAATGCTGGCCGAGAAGCTGGATGACCAAGAATGGCGCGCACGACGCAATAATGTGCGAATTTTAGGTATTCCGGAAAGTGAAGGCACCCAGGCAATGGACTTATTCGTGGAAGACCTAATAAAAACTAGGCTACAGCCCAAGGGGCTCTCCACATTCTTCTTAGTAGAAAGGGCGCACAGGGTGCTAGGCGGAAAGGCTCAGCCGGGAGCGCCCCCGAGACCGGTGCTTGCGCGCCTCTTCAACTTCAGAGACAGGGATATCATTCTCCAAACAGCACGGATCTCCCCACAAATCCGAATCCAAAACTCATCAATCTCCTTCTTCCCTGACTACACTGCTGCGGTGTCAAAACGGCGCCAAAGCTTTCTGGAAGTTAAAAAAGTCTTGCGATCACGGGAAATACCTTACTCCATGCTGTTCCCGGAGAGGCTTAGAGTGGCGGCTGAGGGGAAGACATGGTTCTTCGACTCACCGGAGGAGGCGTACGACTGGCTTGAAGGCTCGAGAAGGAAGGATGGACCCTGTCGTGGTGGGAGAGACCGCAGCCACCACGCAGATGAAGCAGCGACAAACAGTCCTGAACTCTTCACTCCCATCCAGGAGGGCTCACGGAATCCGGATCAAGGAGACTCTGGCCTGAAATTAATCAGATGGAACGAGTAAGAACTTCACCTATGGGCCTGCAGGAGCAGTAAGACATGGTTACAGGCCGGCTCTGGACATGAGGCGGAAACGGGCCCGCCCGCAAAGGAAGGGTCACATTCACCTTGGACTTCGTAACCCCTACACGCAAGTACACTGTTGGGACATGGGTTAGAGCACTCTGCTGAGTTGGGGTGGCGGGCAGTTTGGAGTTCGCCGGGCAGGGAGGCAGGGAGGGGGGAGGCGTTATGGGATGGGGGAGTTAGTAATGTAGAGTTTTTTGTTCGAATATTGCAACACAGGCACCGTTTCTTCATCACCCACCTAGGCACGACGGACTGGCCGAGGCGACCAGCTGGGAGCTTCCGGTCACGATCTCCTCGACATGACACTCACACCATAAGCACACTGCCAGACACGCGGGACCGCGTTCCACATTCCCGCACTCCTCGGACCTCGGTCCGCGTTCTAAATCCGATGACACTGATGCACCAACTTACCGATGACCATGGCTGATCACGGTATCTCTTCACTAGCCCCCCAATCGCAACCACTAGTTGCCCCCACGCTAACAATCATATCGTGGAATGTCAATGGTCTAGGCCATAAAATTAAGCGGGGCTTAGTCCTCCAATATCTCAAGAGAAAGGCGCCCACATTAGCCCTACTACAGGAAACACATTTGGTGGGGACAACCTCAAAGGCTCTTATTCGATGGGGCTTCAAGATGGTCACACACGCAGAATTCTCGGCGGGTTCCCGTGGGGTTGGAATCCTGGCCCAAAAAACGCGCCACTCCTCATCAAACGCACGTGGGCATATGACCAAGGGCGATTTGCGGCGCTGCATTGTCAATGGGAGGGGCGGCCATATAATATAATCTCAGTCTACATTCCCCCTACGTTACACCAAGGGGCATTTCAGGACCTGGGTAAACTACTACTTGAACTCCCGGAAGGTGAACTAATCATGGGAGGAGACTTCAATGCAGTACTAAATGCTGCGCTTGATCGGCTCCCTCCTCGTGAAACCACTAGACCCAACCAAATGTTTAACGACTTCCTGGAAGCAATGGGATTGGTAGATATGTGGAGACTTAAACATCCCCAGGACCATCATTACACGTTTCACTCAGGGGCACATAATAGTCTCTCCAGGATAGACTACATACTAACCTTGACGATCCCCCCGGAAAAGATCACGGCTCTGGAACACCTGCCAAGAGGGATATCAGACCACTCCCCCGTGCACCTCACCTACACGGCACAAACCACCAGACGACAAAGAATATTCCCGATATACCCCGGCTATCTCAAAAATAGAACTATTTTGAGAACACTAAAAACTTCTACCACACATTACTTTGAGGAAAACACAGACTCGGTAGATTCACCTTCGGTCTTATGGGAGGCATACAAGGTAGTGCTCAGAGGACAGGCTATCTCTACCGTTTCCAGGCACAAAAAAGAACAGAGAGCTGCTGTTGAAGCCTTAGAAACAGCAGTCCAAACAGCAGAATCGGCCCATGCCTCGGATAACACAGAAGACACAGCACGCACACTAAAACTAGCATCACAGGAGTACAAGGCATACGTAGAAGCCGTTACCAAGACAAAACTGACTAACACACTACATAGGGTATATGAACTGGGTGACAAAACTGGAAAGATGCTCGCATGGTTGGAACGTAGGGAAAGGGCCAGTAGATGGATTGCCACATTAGAGCGCTCGGATGGGACACACACGACGGCCCCCCGCAAATTGTAGAAGAACTGGCCACTTATTATGAGACCTTATACACTGCACGGGGCGGGAAGACGGAGGACGATTGCATGCAGTTCCTGCAGGGCATACCCCTACCCACACTATCACAGGAAGATGCACAGACACTGGAGGACGACTTTACAGGGGAGGAAGTGAGGAAGGCTCTTACAGCACTGCATACTGGGAAAGCGCTGGGGCCGAACGGCCTACCCGTTGAACTCTACAAAACACTATCACGACAGATAATCCCCTACATGCTCCCGATGTATAATGACTGCCTGTCAAGTGGAGAACTCACGGCTGACCAACGACTAGCCACCATTGTCGTAATACACAAACCCGGTAAGCCCCCTGACCAGCCATCCTCCTACAGGCCGATCTCCCTAATGAATGTGGACGCTAAAGTCCTGGCGAAACTTCTGGCGCTACGACTACAGCCCCACCTTACAGACCTCATACACCCGGACCAATCGGGCTTCATGCCTGGGAGAAATGTGTCACTGAACCTACGGCGTGTACATGGAGTCCTACATCGTATTCCCCTCTTACGGGAAGACGCGGCCATCCTCTCTCTTGACGCGACAATGGCCTTCGACCTAGTGGAATGGCCATTCCTATTCGCGGTCCTCAGAAAGATAGGCTTCGGCCCTAAATTTTGCAGTTGGATTAAACTTCTTTACACCAAACCGATGGCGCAGGTGGTAGCAAATGGCCACACTTCCCGCACATTCACTCTGGGACGCGGAACGAGGCAGGGATGTCCTCTATCCCCGCTACTCTTCGCACTCGTGCTCGAACCCCTGGCGGTGCAGGTACGAGTGGACCCCATAATCAGAGGGATCACATGGGGGTCGGGATGGGAGGATCGCACCTCCCTCTACGCAGACGATGTCTTGGTTTATTTGATGTCCCCCTCCCAGTCATTGACAGCTTTAATGGACCTGCTCAGGGCCTACGGTGAGGTGTCGGGATACACCATTAATTGGACAAAATCGCTTCTTTACGTCCTGCGAGGCCACACACCGATGCTGCCCCCAGATTGCACCCTACAGACGGTCACCAGGGGGTTCAAATACTTAGGGATCTATGTCACGCCACAAGAACCCTTGTTTATGGAAGAAAACCTAATGAAACCACTACGGAGGCTAAAATCCGACGTCACACACTGGCGATCTTTACCACTTACATTGCTAGGGAGGGCCACGTTATTTAAGATGCTTTCACTCCCCAGATTTCTTTACACGTTGCAAAACATGCCCTTTCCAGTCCCTCTTACCTATTTTAAATCCATAGACACAGAAATCTCGACACTCCTGTGGGATGGGAAGCCGGCCCGTATAGCAAATGCCAAATTAATCCGATCCTGGTATGACGGGGGGATTGCCCTACCCTGTGTTAAATTGTATTACTGGGCAGCACAGCTCATAGTGGTTAATCAGTGGATACACGCCCCACAAATGGACCCGGCCTTCCGTCTTGACCGAACAGTGCTACCACCTGAAGACTCATGCGAGCGCTATACACGAACAAACGGCGCCACACCTTTACAGGCCCAACAGCCCACACGATCAAGATCTGGCACGCAGCACAGAGAGCCTTGGGGTGGGAGGGAGTGCTCACGCTCGCCACGCCACTTTGGGACACGCGGCGACTAGGTACCCTAGCAAACACGAAGGGCTTCCGGCAATGGGACTTAATTGGTATCTCCAAAATCGGGGACTTATGGAAAAAAGATGAAATAGTCACCTTCCCAGCCCTTAAAGAACAATATGAGATGGCAGATACCGAACGATATCGATACGCGCAAATCAAGCATGCATTACAGGGGGCACTTCCAACGGGCATCCGACTTGCTGAATCTTCCCCCCTGGAGGATAGAGTCCTTACTGAATGCCTAGACAAAAAAGCGATCTCCCTCACATATTGCAACCTTATTAATAACATGCCCGACCCCACGGCTATCCTCCGGAGCAAATGGGAAATAGACCTGGGGGACATAGAGGATGAAGACAGGCTATACGCACTAGCATCTCCGAGGGAGGCCTCCATCCCGTCACGACTCAAGTTGGTGCAATTGAAAATATTACATAGAATATACTACTCCCGCACACTCCTACACCGGCTAGGCCGTATCCCAGAACCTGTCTGCCTGCGAGGGTGCGGTCTCCCGGGCACATTCTTTCACATACTATGGAACTGCCCCAAGATCCAATCTTATTGGGACCGAATACTCTCTGAAATATCGGAGGCAGGTGGTATCGAACTGCCAAGAGAACCTAGATGTTGTTTGCTGAATATTTGGTCGCCCACTGACATGAATCGGGGAATGCAGACATGGGCAACATTGGGTCTAGCCCTCGCCAAACGGAACATCGCCAGAAACTGGGGCTCGGGGGTGGGACCCACATGCACACAATGGGGAGGAGATATGGACACAGCCATGCTGGCGGAAAAGGCAGTCTATGTGCATCGAGGATGCCCCAATAAGTGGACTAGGATATGGGGGAAGTGGAACGAATACAGAGGGCACCTATGCGACACACCACAAGACCTGTCCGATCTAGAAAGTAGTCCATGAAGAGGGTACCCCGAATTGCTACTGTAACGTTGACCTGGAGTTATACCTGCTGGAGGGAGGGATAGAGACCTATATACCCCTTGACTGGTGAGACGGGAAGATAGCAAATGATTATGCCAAGTAGATAACACTCCTCTGTGGAGATTTAATTATAAAGATACCCGTGCCCGATAAGTTGGGGAACTGTTAGCCTTCAGTTAGAAAAGTAAAGCAGTTTAATTGATGTATGAAACGGAAAGTATGTTGCAAAGAAGATATGCCTATATCCTATAACTGGACCGAAACGCCGAATGTTATGTGTAACAGGTAAAGGCAAATACTATGCACATGTTTTCTTATGTCCCCTATTCTGTCTGATGCAATTTCAGCAAGTTTGTTTCTAATTTAAAAAGAAAATACGGACCTATTCAGATTTCTAATCCTACTGTAAATTGTGTACCCACATTGTTACTGAACGCCGCCGAACCCCTGGGATGTCGGCTAAAGGGCTGTGTTATCCTGCTACTAAAAATACCAAGGACTGAGTCGCGGCCGGCCCAAGGGGTTGTAGGCCGGAAGCTGTGTATACTGTTAGAGGTACAATAAAAGTCTTTAAAAAAAAAAAGAACAAACCCCTGTTGGTGTCCTCATGAGATGGCAGGAACGCTGTTTTATCCAGTTGTAGATGCCAAAAGAGTGGAAGCAAATATGATAAAGTGATAAGCCACATTTTCAGTAACAATGCCATCAGGAAGTTGATCACAGAAGTCACTGAGTTGTTGGTAGGCTCTAGGTTCCATCTCACTCACCAATGAATCCATTTGTGCCCAAGAAGAAGAATACTGTTTGTCAGAGCTTGAACCCAGCGCTCATGCAGGAACATGGAAGGTCAAGTGCCCCTGAAATCTACCAGGTGTACCTGCCCAACAGAATTAGATTGCTACCACAGCCCAATGATTTCTAGGAGATATGAGACTACCAGATCATGAGACGTATTATGATATCCACCATTAGGGATAGAAGGACTAGAAACTGGTCCTTTGTGCCCCAGGGAGTATCCACAGGAACTATGGATATGATATACTGATGATTGGAGAAACATATATCCGTCAATACCGGGCTACACATATTTTTCGGCCCCCCACGAGTCTTATTCCAGGATAGACATGGCTTGGGTGTGAGACGGTCTAATTAGAACATCAGCTATGGAAATATGCCCTTGCGTTACATCAGACCACAACCCTATTATTTTGGTATTTAGGGTCGACGTAGAGAAGAGGGAGGTCAGGCCATTCTCTTTTCCTAGATTTCTGTTGACAGACAGTGATTATTTGGATAATATGGCTCGGGAATTGGAGGAACTTTTTTTTTGAGTAAATACAGGGACAGCATCACCAATAATCGTGTGGGATATAATGAAAGCGTTTGCTTGTGGGATTACACAAAAATATATTTATGCACAGAATAAGAAGCGTAAAAATGAAATGGAGTCTTTGGTGCACACTCTGCGTAATCTTGAGATGCAGCATGTGGAGGCAGTAAATAAAGATCAGACGACTCAAGACACTTTGCTTCTATCGTTACTAGATGCTAGAATCCTAGTGAAGAAGTTTTTCAGGGATAAAATGGCAGCCAGTTATAGTAAACATCGTTTAGAAAGTTATGAATATGGGGAACATATAGGGCAGGTACTTGCCTATCAGACTGCAGAGGCGAAGGCTAAAACCAGCATAAGCGCTATAAAGGGCGTAGATGGTCATCTGCATACTGAACCTTCTGCTATTTTAGATCAATTTTTTTGTTTTACCAAAGGCACTATTCACTTACACGGGCACCGAATCAGGATGAGATACTAGGTTACATTGGGGATAGCTGTATCCCAGTAGCAGATGTTGATGAAGTTGCTACATTAGAGGAGACAGTCTCCGCAGAAGTGGAATTGGAGCGATCAGCATCACCAACGGGGAAGGCGGCTTGAGATGATTCGCTGCCATTAGAATTTTATAAATCTTTCAAAAGGGTATTGCTTTTGCCTTTGTGGAGGGTAATACAATCTGTGGCAATTAGTGGGCAGGTACCGGAGTCATGGAACACGACACAAATTGTGGAACATATCGGCCCATTTCCCTTATTAATACGGACGCCAAGGTATTTTCAAAAATCTTGGTGGCTCGCCTGGCACCGCTCATGCCGCGTTTAGTTTCCGATAGACAGCATGGGTTTATCATGGGGAGGGACACTACTGCCCACGTCACTATGGCCATTAGAGCATTTGATTTTGCAGATAAGAAAGGGATTGATTTCGGCATGATACTTCTAGATGCCGAAAAGGCCTTTGACCGGGTCAGCTGGGATTTCTTATGGGCCGTACTGGCCAAGATTGGCCTTGGATCTCAGTTTTGGTCCTTGGTACAGGCTCTATACTGTAATCCACAGGCCAAGCTGTCGTATGGGGGGGGTTCGATCCCTCCCATTTCAGATCTTGTGTGGGACTAGGCAGGGTTGCCCCCTGTCCCCATTACTTTTTGCTCTGTATATAGAGCCATTTTTACGTACTTCACAAACATGTACACAAATTAGGCCATTGGGAGCCGATATTTCCAAACTTAAGATCACAGCATAAGCTGATGACATTGCGGTCTACACAGTTAACCCAGGGGAAGCCGTGACAAGTATTAAGGAAGAAGCAGAGACATTTGGCAATGTTGCAGGCTACAAATCGAATGCTGATAAAACCCAAGTGCTCACTACGGTTGGGATTCAGAATTTTATTACTAGGTCTTGTACTACTGTGACCTACTTGGGGGTAAAGATAATGGCTAAAGTTAATCAGATTATCGACTTAAATTATGCACCACTCCTAAAAGAAACTATCAAACTGTTGCATAGGCTCCCTGTAGGCCTGCTAGGCAGGTGTAACCCAATCAAAATGAAAATTATCCCTAAATTTTTATTTTTATTTCGGTCCATCCCTTTAAAAGTCCCTAATATATTATTTAAAAAACTTGAAGGGATTTTTAGCAGCTTTATCTGGGGATATAAAAAACCTAGGATGGCGATCGAGCTGCTTAAATCTCCATTTGATCAAGGCGGACTTGGTTTCCCAGATTTTTAATTTTATTTTTGTACTTCCTTCACGGGTCGGTTTCGCAGCCTGCTTGGTTTGGATCAGACAGATTCAGTGTTTAGGTTTATTTTAGGGAACCAGAGGGACAAGTTCCTATATGGAATTAGAGACCCAAATTATTTTAAACGAGTGAAGTTCAAGGGCGTTAGAGATACTGTATATATTTGGCAAGCAATGTCCGCTGGGTGCAATTTAGGAACATTTCATAAAAAAATATCCACTGTGGCAGAATCACATTCTTCCTGAGGTGTTTCAGGATCAAGCAGGTACATCTTGGGCGAATTTTGGAGTAACTTGCTTGGGTGATATGTATAATGACAGAGGAATTTAATCGTTTGAAAATGTACGTTTAGCTTATGAGCTTGCGGCCCATTTAAAAAAAAAATCTTTACAGATCAGAGACTATTTGGTCACTAACTTGGTGGCAAAAAAATAATGCATTCAAGTGTTTGGGATTGTATATGTGGGGGGGAAGTTTAAATCTCTGATAGGGTCAATGTACTCTCATTTACATGGTTTTAGACCACATGGTAGTGAGAAATTAGCAGAACGGTGAAGAATGGTTTTACCTAGAATGATTAAACAGGTTTTAGGCCATGTTAAGGATTCGGTTCACTCTGTTAGTCTGCAACTCCAGCAACTACGTATTACTTGCATGTTGTACTACACCCTGCTAGAATAGCTAAATGGGCCCAGGGAAACAAGATGGGGGATAAGACAAATTGCCCTAAATGTGGGCTATATGCTGCTAATTTGAAACATATGTTCATTGAATGCCCAGAATTGAGGGGTTATTGGCAGAAAAGTGAACAAATACTTCACTCTAAACTAAGGTTCGACCATCCACTCATGGATCTTGAAATTAAGTTGGGGTACAAGGATGATGATCTAGCAGTAGCACGTCTTTTTTCAATCCTGATGGCTGCTGCTAGGCTGGCTATCGCCAGGGTATGGGTCTCTGCTACATCACCTGTGGCAGAGGATTGGTGGGCGATCATCAGAGATACCTACGGCTTAGAGGCAGCCTTGGCAAAGGCAAGGGGTATTCGCTTGTTAGTCAAGTTAGAAGTGCTATGGAGACCATTGGCTTTGGATGGAATAATATAGCTAGTATTAGCTTAATATGAAATATTTTGTGTCTCCTTTAACCTCTCCATATTTGTTATTATGGTTTCAAGTTTTTTTTTCTTTCTATTTTTATCTTTTGCCTGATGTACAAACTATAAAACCTGCAGTTTATGTTTATTGTATAAATATGCCCTTTCTGATGAAATTTTTTTTATTAAAAAAAGATATACCAATGATTGTAAATCAGTACTCTGTATAAAATGGAGAAAGGTGTAAAGGAAGAGTAGATGATTCACACACCAGGCTTGGCTGAAGGTGTCAGAGGATGAATCTTTATTCTAAATGAAGAATGCTGGGTCTTAGGCATGAAAGAGAAAGGCAAAAAGGTCTGTCTATGGAGGAAATAACCAAGGTGGCAGTGATTCTGTAAATATCTAGCACACAAAACATACAATTGTCATCCCCAAATGGTGATGGAACCAGTTGGCCACTTTGTTCTTCTGGCCTGGAAACTGTTCTGCTGTGAGAGTTCTTTTGATTCAGGTAGTTATGCTAGAGGCCCAGAGTGAGAGCATCAGGTGCTTTATTCTGTGTTCCTCCTAATCAGCTGAAGTAACAGAAACAGCTATGTTCTCCATGGGAGAACTAGCCCAAACATCTTCACCATGTAGGGGTGCTAAGAGCTCCTGGCGAATACATCCAGGAAATGCTTCTTGAAAGAGCAGCTCCTGATTGCTGATGCCTCACCATGCCTGGCGCTCCCACTCTTGGCACATGAGCCTATTTAAAGACAAACTATTGCTTTACACCTACAAAGGCTCATCAATTCCAGACCTCCATATTGCTAAGCCACCACGTCAGCTTCTCCTGACTACTTAGGGATCCGAGACTTCCTCAGAGTAATCACAAACCTCCTGATGAATTGTGCCTTCCAAGAGAAAGACCCAGAGGGAGCACCAAATCTCTTCCCTTTTAGCAGCCATGTTGCCCTGAGGGTGACAAAGAGAATAATTCGGGGTATCTTTCCCGGACCCCAAGAAGTCAAATGACTGATGTCCAGGGAAAATGGTGGATGCCCAAATCTGTACTTTTAGGTCCTGTCTGGCAAGCTAGTCCCCTGGTGTAACCATACCTCAAGGAAGATGAATGCTTTGCATTCTGATGTGGTGATAAACTGCAGAGGAGTTCAAGGCTCTCATACCAATGACAGGACAAACATTTTTTTTAAACTTTATTTGTAAATTTTCACCACAAACTGAGCAGTCATATACAGAATCCTTTGAGACAATATCCATTGACTTATTTACGGTACACACAGTTGAGCCCCGAACACATTGCACCGCTGGATACACATACATTTTTCATGGCTTAACAGCAGTCACAGTGTCATACACAGTTAGATAGGCACAAGCACCCGCATTTACATACTATCGTCGCCATCAGTCTTGGCAGACTGATCACTTTCTGTACCTGTTGAGTTCAACAATTCTCTACATAGGTCTCTCCACGTTGCTATGATCTCATCCAATCTTTCATCCCTGCGGCAGGCTTTCATGTGTAGTTCCTCGGCCAGGGACCACTCCCCTACATCTTTCAACCAATTTACAAGAGAGGGAGCTCGCTCACCCATCCAGCAAATGGCAACCCTCCGTTTAGCTAATACCAATGCTAGCTGCAATAGCTTGTTGGCATTTTCTTCTTCTTGGGGTGGGGCGCCAGCCCTAGGAGGCACCGCTGAGGCTTAGCCTCCAACGCAATTCCCACCCTTTCCACGGAGCCGTGCTACTACCTGAATCCAATACTGATGCACTTCCGGGCATTCCCATGCCGAATGCATGAACCCAGCATGGGCTCCATGACATCTAGGACCAGTGACATCAATACGATGGCGCCTCACCGGGGTCATGTACACCCGCTGCAGGAAGTTATGGTGCAGCAACTTCAGCCGGGCATTACACGACACCTTACGTGTTAGTATACATACTCTGACCCACTCCCTCTCAGGTAATGGTGTCTGCAAATCTTCATTTCAAGCATCCCATGCCCTGAGCGCCAAAGACCCAGAGTCTGCCTAACAAAGACACGAAACTACGCCCTCCTCCATACGTTAACAAAATATCCAAGGTCTTGGTGGTCTTGGGCATGCCCGGGTGTGTGGGCCATGTCATCTTGGCCACTTCCATTAGATCAGCATATTGTAGGTATTGCCCCTGTTCCAAGCCGAACCCTTCACATGCCTGCTCAAATGTAAGATGGGTGTCATTTATATATAGATCAGCCAGCACCCTGTGCCACCCTCGGCCCATGCCTGGAAAGACATGTTTTCCGCCACCCTGCGCACAAGGACCAACTGCGAAACTGACAACTCCGGGTGGAAGTGAGCCCGCCCCAGCACTCGTTCCACAACTTTTTGCCATATATAGGCCGTTTGTCTAACAATATATGCCAACTCCGCGCTCACCCCTGCACCCTCCGTCAAGAGCAGAGGGAGATCCTCTAACTGCACTCGCCTGGCTAATAAACACTTTTCCCAGTGATCGTCCTCATTCAACCACTGCACCGCATACTGAAGGTGCGCAGCATAATAATAAAGGTCAAATCTGGGTACTCTAGGGCCACCCTCTTCATACGGTTTCTGGAGCACCTGCAGCGCAACCCTGCAACGCTTTCCTGCCCAAAGCAGGGTCACCAGAAGAGAATTCAGTTGTCGAAACACTTTCACAGGAATCGGGCACAGTGCATTTTTCAAAGTGTATAGACATCTAGGCAGCATCACCATCTTGGCAACTGTCAGTCTTCCCATTAAGGACAGCGGCAGCGTATTCCAGAACTCTACGGAATGTCTCAGTGACTCCACCACCTTGTTCATGTTCAGCTGTAGCAGCCTGGCGTCCTGATGAGCCACCTGCACCTCCAGATATCTAAAGTGATCCGTTTCCCATCTCAATCCCAGACTGGGCAGCTCCTTGGCCTCACAATCAGGCAATGGTGCCAGGGGGAATGCCAAGGATTTGCATCTGTTTATGTGCAGTCCTGAATAAGTCGCAAACCTATCCAACAGTCTCAGCAAGCGCGGGAGAGCTTCATGGGGAGATGTAACATAAAACAGCGCATCATCTGCATAGAGTGTGATAAGATGCCTACTCTCCCCAATATCTATGCCCCAAGGGCCCAGTTCCTGTCTTGCACATACTGCCATAGCCTCAATGGCCAGAGAAAACAGCAGTGGCGACAGTGGGCACCCCTGCCACGTGCCCCGCCCCAACAACCACTGCGCCGATCTGGCTTGACCCATTCGCACACATACCGCTGGGTTTGTGTATAATATTTTAACCCATCTGCAAAGACGCAGTCCAATCCCCAACTACCCAAGTATTTCGAGCAGGTACCCCAATCCACCGTGTCAAACGCCTTTTCCAAGTCGATGGACACCAGCGCCATCTCCCCAGGGCATCCCTGATCTCATGCAAGACATGCGCCAGCCTCCTTATATTCATCGACGTACTACGGCCCGGGATCAAACCGCACTGGTCCTCATGGATTAGTTGGGACATATGTGGACCCAACTGCTTGGCCAGCACTTTACATAACATTTTTACATCTGAGTTAATCATCGTCAAGGGTCGGTATGCCGCCGGGTCCTGGCCATCACCACCCAGCTTTGTTATCAGACAGATTTCACCCTCACGCATCGTAGGGGGCAATAGCCCACTCTCAAAGAACTCATTAAAAGTTTGTAACAGAGGCTGGGTCAGCATTGCAGAATATGCTTGATAATACTCAATGGGTAACCCATCCCCTCCCGGGGCTTTAGCCATGGGTATGTCAGCTATTGCCTCCCTGAGCTCCTTGTCAGTAAGCTGGGCATCCAGTTCCGTGCTGACCTCATCAGATATCTGCCTCAACTAGAGACCCTCTAAAAAGGGGATATAATGGTCCGCACTCACCTAGGGGTCCGCCCTATACACTGTCTGCGGGTGTTGCCGGACCACCTCCAGCATAGCCACACGAGTATAAACAGGACAAACATATTGAACCTTTTTCTTCACAAGAGAGATAATGATGAGGGATGAGGCCTGGAGCTGGTGGAGTGAGAGGCGCAATTTAGCGCTCCTCGCGACCAGGCCCAATCTGGCTCCATCCTGACCCATAAAATACGACAAAACTTGAAATCTGCACATCTGGGTGCACTAGAGCAGAGAGGAAGCCAATGCTGGGCGAAAATCTACAGTATAAACGCCCTGCCGCAAAGATAGAGGGCCGATGCAACGCCGCCTTGGCTGAAAACAAGATGGCGGCAGCAGTGATCCGGATCTGAAACTGAGAGGAGCTGCGGGTCGCACACACACCCAATGCCGATGAACGTTGCCACCAGAGACCGAGACCAGATCGAGACGTCGGAAACAGAAAGGCCCGTCTAATGCAGAGCTGCCCTGTGGAGGCTGGAGGTAAGAGAAATCCAGAGTTAAAATACTAGAAAGCAGAGCAGAAGATGCTGAAACAGGTTGCGCTGCAACAACGTCCGAATCGTGGGTATGCTGGAGAAAATCGAGGGAACAAATACAGTGAAGTTTGTCGAGGACTGGCTGCGAACGAGCGTTGCTCCGGAAGTCCTATCTCCATTCTTTGCCCTTGAAAGGGCGAACAGAGTGCCCACCATACCACGTTGGGAGCACCCCCCTGTGGTATATAAATAAATAATACCGGATCTAGGTTTGACTGGACATAGTAATAACAGATAGCTCAATAAATAAGAGTCAAGATTCGAGGTAGTAGGAGTTTGCAGGTTTAATACAGCATAAAGGACAGGAACAGGACAACCTGCACAGGAATAGGATGGCAGAGCCCGGCCGCTGCCGGGGCTGGATCTGGGATGAGCGCGCTAACTTTAATAACAGTACACAAGCATATATACTAAAACAGTTGCATTACAATACATACAATAGGCGGAGCAGTGGGTGTGGTCAATAGCAGTCGCGAAAGATAAGGGTGAAAGTAGGTGTAACAGGAGGCGTTTACATAGACATGTGATGTAAACGTAACAGAATATGTCATAAATGGGGCGGAAACATGGAGGGGGCTACCTAAGGAGCCGGGACCTCTAACCGAGTGGTGCGCGTAAACTGACAATGACGTGTTACTAGGAGAAGCTGGGGGCTATGACTTCTGCGCTAGGAGCAGAGACTGAAGTCTGGAGAGTCAGGGCGACATGTACCTAACACTATCTAGTATCTGATGTTTAGAGAACATGTTGATAGAATCCAAAAGTTATCGGGGTAAAGACTAACAGACTCTAAGACTGGTGCATGCATTATTCTACATGTGGTGCGTGTTGAAGAATATTAAATGACCATTAATACAGTATTTCTCTTACATGGAGACGTAAAGGCTAGACGATGACGGAAACTATTGATGCGATTCAGTAGTTTAGGAATGCAGAGAAGGAGGGCTGGACTGATAACTAGAGTCATAACATACTCTTGGCAGACTCGTGGGCAGAGCCAGGCTGAACCGGGCACTGTGAGGCAGGAAGTAAGTGAAGGGTCAGGAATACAGGTGGGGGCTGTATCGCTCCTCAGCGAGGGCTCAGGAGACAGGAGCTGAATCTGGTGTCCGGGCCCTTTTGAGGCCTAGAAACGGGGACTTTTCAATGAAATAACGTGCACACTGAGAAACGTGGCAACGTATCTTTACATAGGCCTAATACTCGTAGCTTTCACGAGAACTGAAAACTGGCATACTAGAGATGGACACAACTGTAGGTGCGTCTTTAATCGAACATGGGGAATACATATGCATATTAATCATGCACACATAACATAAGATGGGGAACACGTAGGGACACAGAACATGGCAAAATTTACTTTTCCACATTCCCTCCTTGTCACTACGTTTCCATCAGGAAACATCAATATTCATGATACCATCTATCATTTCATACAGTATCATTTGCTCGTCTCGAATTTTCTTGGAACGGGATTTAGAACGGGACTTGGGACTAGGAACACAAGAGGTAGCACAAATGCCACAAATCGCAGGGCCACATTGTATACAGAGGCAGCAACTGAATATGATCGCTACTGCAATACCTAGAAAGGACAACACTTTCCATCCCCAGGCGGAAATTATATTCCAGAACCAACCGGACCATGTCCAGGTGCCTGGATCTTGGTGTAACATATGGGCAATTTTATGGAGTCTGGTTATAGCTGAATAAACAGACGGCGCGTTATTAGGAATGAAAATGCAGCAACTAGATCCGATGACTCTACATGCCCCGCCCCTATCGGCCAGTATGACGTCAAGGACGAGACGATTCTGGAGCACGACAATTCTCATAAAGGATTGCTCTTCGGTTAAGTTACCTAGAGCAGAGGTAGTCTCAATCACTACTGCTTCGAGTGTTCTGGTTAATCTACGTATCAGTTTACTATTCACGACAGTACCTAAGTAGGGAAAGACACCTTTATTGATATCTATATATTGTTCTAGAGCAGTTTCAGTATAATCGACAATCGGGAGGTCTCTCTTGTGTCTAGTATGTAGTAGATGGGAGTTCCTATGATAATCAGGTGGGGCTAGAAAAACTGGTGGCAGTAGGAAGGCAATGTAACAGGTTCCCTCCCAATCGAGGGGCAGACGAACATATGCGGTCTGACCACAAACAAAATAAGAATGACGTGAAGCTTTGAAAATAGATTTCCCACTGTCACTATACTTGACAATAGTAGTACAATCACTATGTCCTACATGTACGGAACCATTCTTTCGGACACATAATTCGCCTTTGACTGGTAATACTGACATAGCAGGGAAGTCTGGAGTAGTATCAGACTGAACATTCAGGACCATGAAATTCGAAGAATAATTACCTAAATTATAAACTTCATTTTCTAGATCTAACCCTGTTCTGTGGGGAAGACCTTGCTTGTCTGGAAAACATGTACTGTTAAGAAAAGACATATCTGTTGAGGATGACGTTAACGTGGACCATGCTCCACACGAACCGATATGTGAAAATGGATAAGGAAAGAGTGGCAGAACTCCCTTCGGTGTCTGGAAAGGGGGGAGTCGACCACACACCCAACAATTAGTGGCATTGCTGGTCTGGTGTGAATAATGTAACATGCGGATAAAGGAATTATTACGCATAGCAAGACGATAAGATAGTTCATGAGGAGGCAGATCACTAAACGTGTGCTCTACTGTAACATTAGAAGACTTATTTTCATGAGAAACTGGAAAACACAAATAAAATGCATAACCTGTGCAGGTAAACATAAGGCTGAAAAACAATATGAAACTTAGAAAAACGATACATCGGATTGAGTTTTGACTAACTCTCTCACTATGGGGGTCTATTTTATACATGTCAGAAACCGGTCTAACCGTTTCACCTAGGGGAGGACTTAGACAATCAAACTGGCTGACTTATTTTACTAGACCTTAATTTTAGCTTATACTCCTGCTGCGGAGTTTTCTCTAACAGGGAGGGATTTGTATCATTGTCTTTTGCGGGACAGTCCTTAAGAATAGTACTTTGGCAATCCTTAAAATCCTCGGAAATGTTCTTGGAAACAGTCTTTAATCCATAAAACTTTTTCACGTGAGACAGGTGGACCCAGCCCTTCCTGCCTTCCAGCTTGACGGCAGTACGGGTGGCCAGGAGGACCTGTTTTGGCTCCTTCCAGCGAGGCTCCAGCGGACTTGAACGATCAAAGTTCCTCACAAGGACCAAACTTCCGGGAACGATGTCATGCGGTGCCACCTCGGTATTGTCTGGAAATGCGGCAGAAACCTGTGAACGACAAGAGTGTAGGGCAGACATCAAGGAAGCTAGGTAATCTGTCAGCATATTACTTGAAACATCGGTAATACTTCGGGGTCTAGGTGTACCCCACATATTAGGGGGGCGGCCGAATACGACCTCGTACGGGGACAGACCTGATCTGGAATGTGCGACCATGCGCATATAAAACAGAGCGACTGGCAGAGCTACTAACCAGTCCACACCTTTCTCTTTACATATTTTGGCAATACGGATTTTCAGGGTCTGGTTATGTCTCTCTACGAGACCGGTTGCTTCAGGATGGCGTACACAATGGAACTTCCACCGGTACCCTAACAAAAGGGAGATGTGTTTCATAAGCTCAGATGAGAATGGCTGGCCGTTATCAGAATATACGACCCTAGGGAGTCCGTAGCGGGGGAAGAATTCATGAACCAACTGCTTGGCAGTGGTCGCGGCTGTGTAATCTGGAACTGGATATGCCTCTGTCCACCTGGACAAAGCGCATACAACTACAAGGACATACTTGAAACCTCGACATCGCTCCATCTGAATATAATCCATCTGGAGGACTTCAAAAGGGTGGTCAGGGGGCTGAAATCCACCTTGTTCCACCGGGACACTTTTACCTGGATTGAACTGGCAACATATCATACAGGTACGGACTTTCTGCTTGGCTGCAGCTCGTAAATGCTTGTTGAACCAAATGTTCTGGATACTGTCTAACATAGCTTTTTCTCCTAAATGTGCTGGACTATGTGCGGTATTGATAATGACTTGAACCATAGAGTCGGGGAGAAACCATGTGGCTCTACCCTTCGTTACCCATCCCTGATCTGTCTGGACCCCTCCTTGTTCGGACCATTTCTTGATTTCATCGGGAGTAGCATGTAACTGGATATCTATGACATCTTGAGTAGGGTCCTTAACTGTCATACAGGTAGTCGGAGCTGGAGTATGTGTCTGTGTTGGATTAACTGGAATGTCTGGAGTCTGTGCTGTAAGCTTGGCTGTGCGATCTGCTAGATCATTACCTTGAGAAATAATGTCAGTAACTTTCGTATGTGCTTTGCATTTCATGATAGCAATAGATGTCGGTAAATGTATGGCATCTAACAGAGCTTGAATAAGGAGACCATGCTGAATCTTGGTTCCATGAGAAGTCATGAAACCTCTCTCCTGCCAGAGCACTCCAAAGTCGTGTACGACTCCAAATGCGTAGCGTGAATCTGTATAAACATTAACTTTCAGGTTCTTGGCGTGTATGCAGGCTTGTGTCAGAGCAACTAGCTCTGCTGCTTGAGCAGACAGGGTGTCAATACGGTGTGTTTCTATAACTTCAGTGTCAGTAGTCACTGCATACGCGGCTACTATTTCTCCTGTATTTGTTCTCATACATGAACCATCCACATAAAGTGTCAGGTCGGGATCTGGTAATGGAATATCTGTCAGATCTTGTCTTGGCTTAGTCATAATATTAACTACTTCCACACAGTCGTGTGTGGCAGGATTCGAATTAACTGACGGTAATAGTGTAGCAGGATTTAGAACGTTGCAGCGTCTGATTTCTATGTGTGGCTGGAACAGTGTCAGTTCATAACCTGTTAAACGTGCAATTGTCAAGTGCTGAGTCTGTGTTCGGTTTAAAAGAACTTCCACAGAGTGTGGAACTTGTACTGTCAGGGAGTGTCCTAATACTATGGAATCACTTTGTCTGATAGCTAGTGCTGTGGCTGCAACGGACTTGAGACACGCAGGTAGAGCCTGGGCTACAGGATCTAATGTGCTCGAAAAATAAGCACAGGGCTTGTATTGTCCTGCTTGATCTTGTGTGAGAACAGATAATGCTGTACCTTCACGTTCAGTGACGAAAAGTGTAAAAGGCTTACTGTAGTTCGGTGTAGCTAGAACAGGAGCTTGGCATAAGGCTTTCTTCAACTCATTGAAACTAAGTGTATGTTCAGATGTCCAAGGGAGGACAGTCGATACGGCTGCCTCCTGTGTCGTTAACTGTATCAGTGGTTTAGCTAGAAATGCATACTGAGGAATCCATTGTCTGCAGTAAGAAGTAAGGCCGATAAAAGCACGTACCTCCTTCTGTGTCTTGGGCTGAGGAAGACTCGCTATTAACTGAATACGGTCTGGTGTCAACTGCCTACCCCTCTTGGACAGCAAGTGGCCTAAATAGATCACTTGCTGGACACAGAATTGAAGCTTCGAAGGGGACACCTTGTGCCCCATCTCGGCAAGAAAATACAAGACTGTAAGTGATGCTCGCTCGCAAGCACGTTCAGAACGGGCTGTGATCAGTAGATCATCGACATAATGGAGCAGGGCAGTGTCTGTTGGCATGTGAATGTTGTCTAGTTGTCTCTTAAGTGCTTGACTGTAAATGCTAGGACTTTCTGTGAAACCTTGAGGAGCTCGTGTGAACATATAGCTCTTTCCATTTAAACAAAATCCGAAAAGAAACTGGCTGTCTGGATGAATGGGGACACTGAAAAACGCGTTCTTGAGGTCTATGACTGTAAAAAATGAGGCTTCGGAATCAATGGCTGTCAATAGGGAAGAGATATCTGGGACAACTGGGTACTGGGGAATAATACATTTATTAAGTTCTCGAAGATCAATCACTAATCGATATACTGGGGGTGCATTTGGATCAGTACGTTTCATGACTGGAATGATCGGAGAATTACATACATTGGAGTTAGTTTCTACAACTACTCCTTGAGCCATGAGCTCGTCAATAATTTTGGATAAGGCTGCTACAGCCTCAGGTGGCAATCTGTACTGTCTGATTCGTGGCAGGACTATACCTGGTTTGAGAGTCACACGATGGGGTGTGATTTGCATAAAACCTACATCAGTTGGACCTTGCGCCCATAGATGCTGCGGAACATTAGACAATCTTGGATCAAAATCTCGTAATACATAGTGACCCTTGAAGTCACGTAGAAACAATCGTATTCCCTCTGGGGAGCAGCAAATAACTGCACCTAATTCTTTCAGTGTCTTAATACCTAACAAATTTTCTGGACATGACTTCGTAAGTAACAGATCAGTAGTGCGGGACAATGGACCTACTTCTAGAGTAACTGGCTTAGATATCTCGTTTACAATAGGCTTTCCTGAAAACCCAAGGGAAACATTTCTAGAGCCTGAGAGCGGAGCCCCTGGAACTTCGGCGTGACTAATGGTGGTCCTACTTGCCCCTGTATCAATCAGAAACTTTCTGTCTTTCCCTAATACTTGACTGTAAACATAGGGACCTTCTTGATCTACAGGTATCTCGATGAGAGGCAAGCCTACCTCCCTCTCTAGGCTGTTTCATGAGTACTGTTGATACTCTGGATACTCTGTCTGTGCATACTGGTACATCTGCTGTGTAACATGCTGTGTTGCAGCAATAGGCTGCGGTGCCGGAACTGTCTGTTGTGCATTCTGTGGCTGAGAAGTCTGTGAAACTTGTTCTTGTCTCGGCGGACGTGGTCTTTCTTTAGTCTTACCAGTAGCTATATTGTGTTTCAGAACTGCACACTCGTTTATGAAATGACCTGGCTGTTTACAATATTGCATGTCCCTTTAACGGGAGCTGCAGGATGTCTGGCCTGATTCGGACCCCTCTTCTGACTGTCTTGTGGAACAGATTGTGCAACTAGTACTTTCATTTTCGTGTCTTTCATGCGTTTCCTTTCATGATCTTGCTCTTCTCTGATTCTATTCTGGTGGTACTGGAGCATCTGTAACATCTGGGACGGGGTACTAGCTTGCCATGTACTTTCGACTTTCAAAACTCGATTCTTAACTTGTGGACTTGAATTCTCGACTAATTTAGTAACAAAAAGATGAGGGTACGACTGTTTATAATAAAGCATTTCTCAAATCTAGAATAAAAATCACTAGCGTCTTCGTCTTGTTTCTGTTTACAGGCTGAGATTGCATCCCAGTCTTCCTTTTTAGTGGCTAACAATCTGGGCAAAACTTGTATTAACAGTTCTGGTAATTCTTTACATTTCTCTCCAAGACCGGTACCTGGTACTCGTATCTTATCTTCAGCTTCTAGAACTGCCCAATCGATCTTTTTCTCTCCCACCTCCCATTCTTTTTCCTTGAGTTTCTCGTATACCCCTGCGGGCAACAGGACCTTTAGCATTTTAATAATATCTGGATACGTGTATTCTCCCATACGGAGCATGTCCTTTAATTCTCGGTGGAACCCTGCTGGATCTTTGTCATGGCAGGGAATTAATTTCTTCATCTCTAAGAGTTCCATCTTTGTAATCGGGGTGTAAACAAATACTCTTTGCATTTCACCATCTGCTGTCCTGACTGGGTGTACTTCTCGTAACGGATTCTGTCTATCTATGTAAAACGGTTTACTTTCTGGAGGTGAGACATGAACAAAATGCGGGTTCAGGAACGTTCTATATTTGTGGCGTTGTTCTAGAATGACACTAATTAAATCGGTACCTAAACCTTTCCATCTATACTGGAGTAACTCGTTCAGGACATCGTGTAACGGACCTGGATCAGAATGTTGACCCTCATACAGAGTAATGAGATGCTGGATCATATACATACCCACCAGTCGTTGCTCGGCTGGGGGCAGTTTCAGAAACATTTGTGCCACTATTTCGTCTGGAAAAGTGGTAGAATCAGTAATCCATCGGACTGCTGATCGGGCTAGTTCTTGTTCATGCATGGTATTTAACTTACTATAACCGATTCGTGATTTCAGAATATGATCGGTAGCTTGAAATATTTGTTCTAGAGAACCTTGTTCTGGTGCCGGACGATGAAAAACTGACTTGTGTTCTAGGCGTAAATGGCGGTCTGGAAATCTAGATTTTCCTACATACGCTATTCTGGCGGGATTCTCGTCGTCTACCTCTTCAGTAGAAGAGTCATTCTCTTTCTCGCTTACTTGTGCTGCTTTACGTTGTTCGTGTAACTTTATTATTTCCTTACGAATTCTCTTGTACATACTCTCTATACTACTGATAGTTCTGTGTTTACCCTCGGCTATATTATCACTCCACCTTGTCAGGATTCTCATTTCGGCCGGATCTTTGGTCGGATAATCTTGTTCCCTTATTAAACAATTAATCAGAAACTTTAATAACATGAGCTGGATCTCAGCTTTCCTTTGAGACATGGCTTCGCCAATACTTTCTGGATCATCCCCTGTACGGATGAAACGATATATTCTGTCTAGATCTTCTTTCATATTCGGTAGGGTGTCCAAATACCCGGTCACCCGTCTTACACGGATCGAATATATAACTGTGCTATCATCACCTGCAACTGGATCATAGCGGCATTCAGTAAGAGCTCGTCGGATATCTGCAACGGACTTATATTTGGGCGTACGCTGTAACGCACTTTCATGTAACTCGACTAATGTTACACGTTGGTGTGGTGGCGGGGTACCAGGAGGACCTCCTCCTGCGGCCCCTAAACTAGAATCGTCGACTGACACTCTTCGTATTGGCGCGGCGGGAAATTGTAATGTAGGCTGGACCGGGGGTACCGTAGCGGGTACTGCGGTGTCTGGAGGAGCAGGAATTACATGATTTACAGGAACTGGCGGAACAGGATTTGCATATTCCGGGACTGTGTCGTCCAAGTAGGACGAGATGAAAATATCGGCTGCGGTCGGTTTGTGACGTAGCTTGGTCGGAACTAATGGTGGCGGAAAATTACTGGATGCCTCCGGGGTCGCTTTTGGCAAGCCCTCGGCAAGAAGAGGATACATACCCTTAATGAGGGCATTCCTCTGTCTGTCTGACTGTTCGGTTTTAACTCGTTCACCTATCTCGATTAATTCCCTTTCTTGGGCTCGTTCTAAGGATTCTCTACTTAATTCTGACTTTCTGATTTCTTTTTCGGTTCTTTTATGAGATTCTTTGCGCCATAACTCGATGGCATCTTTCTGTGACTGTCTGGCTTTCTTTTTCCATAATGCTTCTTCTACTCGCATGATGCACTCGGCATCCCACGTACCTGATACGGGCCATCTATACTTTTCTTCTAACTGTTTGGTATACTCTACCCATAAATCTAGATATAATATGGCACTTATGCCATGCTTCTGATACATAAAATGACCTGGACTGTCCCTAGGCGGGACAGGAACTGCTTCTTCTAACAGACCTTTTCTGGTTTTTAACTGACGTAGTTTCGAGAACAACGGCATGACGGAACTGTAATCTAGACACAATATAATACACAATGAACACGATAATTACACCACTTTCATACCACGACATTAAAATACATGAAGAACACTTAAAATAACAGTTCGAACAGAATACTACCTGAATTTGCTCGAGAACAGAACTGACTAGAACAGAAACTAGATGCACTGCTGAAACAGTACGAAACTTACCGGTCTCATAAAGAGACACGTCAGGACCTGCATCCACCGAAGTGGACACTTCGTTTTGGGATCTGTGTACCACCAAACCCCACGGACCAGGGACAATTAGATTGACCCTGTCTAGATACTACCCCAGCAACGGTACTCACCGGGCAGCAAGAACGGAAGGCCTCGGACTGGACTGGACTGCTTCGACGCCGGACAGACGGACTTCGGACTTCTGTTACGGGTGGGCCTCCGGATACCTCGGACCTTGGACTCTCGGCTTGGGCTCTGGTCGGGACTCGCCGCGTTCCTCCACCGCCTCGTCTGGATGCTGGACCGCAACCTCCGTCTCCTCCGTGGGCCTGAGGGATACTTGAAGCAGAAATATCTGCACGTGGCCGGTATGGTTCCGTCACGGCTGTAGAGGGTCAGGGGGCATACGTGGCTTCACCGGCGCGTGGGGAAAGGGCAAGTCCCTATTCGGGCGCCATTATGTGGTATATAAATAAATAATACCGGATCTAGGTTTGACTGGACATAGTAATAACAGATAGCTCAATAAATAAGAGTCAAGATTCGAGGTAGTAGGAGTTTGCAGGTTTAATACAGCATAAAGGACAGGAACAGGACAACCTGCACAGGAATAGGATGGCAGAGCCCGGCAGCTGCCGGGGCTGGATCTGGGATGAGCGCGCTAACTTTAATAACAGTACACAAGCATATATACTAAAACAGTTGCATTACAATACATACATTGGCGGAGCAGTGGGTGTGGTCAATAGCAGTCGCGAAAGATAAGGGTGAAAGTAGGTGTAACAGGAGGCGTTTACATAGACATGTGATGTAAACGTAACAGAATATGTCATAAATGGGGCGGAAACATGGAGGGGGCTACCTAAGGAGCCGGGACCTCTAACCGAGTGGTGCGCGTAAACTGACAATGACGTGTTACTAGGAGAAGCTGGGGGCTATGACTTCTGCGCTAGGAGCAGAGACTGAAGTCTGGAGAGTCAGGGCGACATGTACCTAACACTATCTAGTATCTGATGTTTAGAGAACATGTTGATAGAATCCAAAAGTTATCGGGGTAAAGGCTAGCAGACTCTAAGACTGGTGCATGCATTATTCTACATGTGGTGCGTGTTGAAGAATATTAAATGACCATTAATACAGTATTTCTCTTACATGGAGACGTAAAGGCTAGACGATGACGGAAACTATTGATGCGATTCAGTAGTTTAGGAATGCAGAGAAGGAGGGCTGGACTGATAACTAGAGTCATAACATACTCTTGGCAGACTCGTGGGCAGAGCCAGGCTGAACCGGGCACTGTGAGGCAGGAAGTAAGTGAAGGGTCAGGAATACAGGTGGGGGCTGTATCGCTCCTCAGCGAGGGCTCAGGAGACAGGAGCTGAATCTGGTGTCCGGGCCCTTTTGAGGCCTAGAAACGGGGACTTTTCAATGAAATAACGTGCACACTGAGAAACGTGGCAACGTATCTTTACATAGGCCTAATACTCGTAGCTTTCACGAGAACTGAAAACTGGCATACTAGAGATGGACACAACTGTAGGTGCGTCTTTAATCGAACATGGGGAATACATATGCATATTAATCATGCACACATAACATAAGATGGGGAACACGTAGGGACACAGAACATGGCAAAATTTACTTTTCCACACCCCGACCGGTCATTGCGCGCCTTCTCCACTACAAGGACCGGGACACCCTTCTAGAACAGGCGCGCAAACGTGGGGAGCTGAAGATTAACAACGCAATAGTACGAATATTCCCAGACTTCTCCAGAGAGGACAGCGACAAAGGGCGTCCTACCAGGTGATCAAAAAAGCTCCCGGACAGAAGGGGTTCCAATATGCAATGATCTTCCCAGCAAAACTGAGGGTGGTGACCTTGGACGGAGCAAGATTTTTCCCAACTCCACAAGAGGCATGGGACTGGTTTGACACCAAGAATGGATCAATGCACACCGCGAATGAAGGAAAACAATGGCGACAACGAAGGAACTCCAAGGGAAGATGACCTGAACGGAAATCAGCCAATTCCCTCCAAGATGAGGCTCAATTAGTACGCCGTAGAGTAGTAGAGGCGGTGATCCGCCTCAACGGGAGTCAAGCGGACCATGAAATTACGAACCAGACGTCCCTGCATATGGACTCGGAATCAGATCGAGACTCCAACGTATCCGAGAGCACTAGCTTGGAACTGCCGGTGATCACTCTGGCCATGGCAGACGAGATAATATAGAACTGCGGGCGACGCCTGCCTAAGGCATCGGGGACGAGGAACCCAGCAGCAGCACCTGAACAGAACTGAAGAGCGACAGAAGTGCATTGAACATTCCACCTGAGCACTACAACATGTCACAACTTCAGAAGCTGGATGTGGGCCCAGCCTCCCGGACCACTGCAAGGTACCCCCCTACACTATAGACTATTGTTGGGTTATCCCACAAACTATTTGGACCATTACCATGGTTTGGACGACTAGCACGTTGCTACTGGTCCTGGGGAGTGGGAGTTGGGGTTGTTGGTTGCTATATTTAAGGGCGGGATTTAGAGAGTCATGTCAGCAGATTGCAGGAATAGCCTCGAAAAGTGTCACAGGAGGACAAAACCCATGAGAAGGACAAATCAGGGTCTCTATTGGCGTGGCTGGCTAATCCCAACAAACGGGGCTCCCACATCCTAGAACTAGAGACTCCATGAGGGACAAGGGTCTACACACCAACTGAGATTAATGACATCTTTGTGCACTACTATTCCACACTCTACACAAGATCAGCCACATGGGGGTTACTACAGATGCACACATTCCTGACTGACCTACAGATACCGCAGATCACAGAGGACGAAGCCGACAACCTGGGGGGGAATATAACAACCCACAAGATTGTCGCGCCTATTAAACATATGGTATACAATAAGACACCTGGTACAGACGGACTCCCGGTGCAGTTCTCCTCCACATACTCAGCTGAATTAACCCCCCATCTCCTGGCACTTTACGAAGCAGCCGTCGAGATGGGCTCCCTGCCAGACACTATGAGGGAAGCGGTAATAGTACCCATTTTATAACCAAATAAAGCCCCACATGATAGGATGGCCTACCGCCCATTATCGATACTTAATATTGATTATAAGATTCTAAGCCGGATTCTAGCGACAACTATTTCCCCTCATGACCACAGTGGTGCACAAAGACCAAGCAGGGTTCACTCTCACACGCAACACAGCAGGAAATATCAGGCATTTGCTAACTATCCTAGAGGCACACAGGGACACTCAGGAGCACGACACGATTTTCGCCATTGATATTGTGTAAGCTTTTGAAAGCTTAGAATGGCCCTACATAAACGAAGTGATGAAACACATGGGGCTGGAGAGGGGTTTCTCAATTGGACCAGACTGCTCTACACTGGCCCCATTGCCAGGGTACGCACGGGAAGAACAATATCACAAAGCTGGCCAATATGGAGCAGCACTAGGCAGGGATGCCCGCTCTCCCCACTATTATTCGCCCAGGCTATGGAGCCACTTGCCATAGCGGCCCGAATGGGGCAATCATATGAGGGCCTAAGAATCAAACAGGATTACCATCATATAGCATTATATGCGGACGACCTGCTGTTGTTCCTAAAAGGAAAGAATGAGAAATTAATGGGAGTCCAGGATTTGATGGAGAGATTTGGCTCCATATCTGGACTCAGAGTGAGCTGGGCGAAATCCTGCCTCTTCCCAGTGATGGGAACGGGCCAACCCCCGCGCGACCTAGCACGCTTGCAGTAGGAAACTAGTTGCTTACCCTATTTGGAGGTCCACGAGCGGCTATGAACTTCTGGCGGACACTGCTATTATCGGTAGCTGGCAGGATTGCACTCCTCAAAACGATAGCGCTCCCCCGCCTTCTGTCTGTACTACTTTAACGCCCAACAGCTCTGGATCCCGGCGACATTTTTCAGGGACCTGGAGTCCTAAATCCGAACATTCATAAGGGGCAATGGCTGCTGCAAAGTGGCCCTTATGCTGTTGCAGAGACCTGTAGCGGAGGGAGGCCTGACGGCCCCGAACTTTGAAATGTACTATATAGCAGCTCAGCTACAATGGCTGGTGCACAACATAGCCTCAGAACGACGGCAGCGAGATGACCCCAGGCACTCTGGAGCCCTACTAAATGATCTGGTGAGAGTCTTTCTCAGAGTACATAGACCCTCAGGGGGGACTCTCAGGAGCTTAGAGTACAAAGCACATGCTGGGGTCGGGCCTGCAGAAGATGGGAGTATGGACCCCATACTCACCAGACATCCCCCTAGACATGCTGGGGGCCCTTCCACATGGCGGGAACTGGCGAGACCTAGAGATGTGGATGGAAATGGGAGCGACAAAAGTAGGCAATCTCTACAGGGACTGAGATGCTGCAGTTCGAGACGTTTCGGGCAGAATATGGGCTGCCACAGGGACACTTCTTGCTGCATCGAGCATTAATGACAGCCGTACGCAAACATTGGCGGACGGGTTCGACAGAACCCCTGCCGCAACGACCCTGTTATTATATGGCTCTATCAGCTGGCACTATCAACGCAGTATCATGCCTAAACAGAGTGCTGCACGCAGATGGGCTACCTCAATTTGAGAAGCTTCGACTTCAGTGGGAAGGGGACTAAGGTATACCCATACCGACCAAAGAGTGGAATAACATACTAGCTGGGACACCAACAGTATCCAGAAACGCACGCTTCAATCGATACATTTCTATGGCCTGCACAGGGCATAACCAACCTCCGAACGAGCTGGCTGATAGTTCCAGGCGGCAGACGCGGCCTGCCCAAGATGCAAAGTGCCACAGGCCCAACTACTGCATATGTTCTGGAAATGCCCCCAGTTACAAGAATTCTAGACGCAAGTGGTACAGACAGTGAGGGAGGTCATAGACAAAGAGTTAACATGCCCTGCGGCATGCTGCCTCCTGGGTTGGCTTCCCCACTCGTCTAAAGTAAAAGTCACAAGCAGTAACCTTGGCTAAGCGGGAGATAACCAAGAATTGGAAGGCATGAGGGGGCCCTAGGATAGTGGCCTGGCATAAGGAGTTCCTGAAGTGGGCGGGTGCGAAATTCGAGTGAGGATTTGAGAGGTTATAAGAGGACTAAGGAATTTAGAGATAGCGAGGGCCTGGGAGGCATTGGTACACGATCTAGAATATCCAGAACCCGAGCCCCCAGACGATGAGGCAGAGGCCGAATAAGGAGGAAGCACTTGACGTCGACACACCCACCACAATTAGCATGCGCAGAAATAGTAGCTATCGTGCGAATATCGAAAGCATACTTCACTGGAATCACCCTACCCTGCACGCACGTGACTAGAGAAATGTGAATACGTTTTACCCAACTTGACACAAGATGAAGTAACAGGTGACTCAGTGGAGGGGGAAGGGAATTAGTTTATTGTTACCATTGTACTGTTACTTGAGAATGCCAATGACTTATTCGCATAGTAAAGTAAATAAATGCGAGAAAGATAATGTTAAATCAAATAATGTGCCCTATGATTATGTACTTAGCTGATGAAAAGAGAAATACCCTATTAAATTTGTTTTAAAAAAAGGGAGATAATGCTCAAATTAAACCTATTTGGATGAGTCCAGAAAGCTACTGCCCTATTGCAAATCAAGAAGGTCATCTACAGATGGAGCCACACTTCCTGAACTTCTGAAAAACAGAAAGAGTGGAGGAAAGCTCTGCGCTGGAGGGCCCCATTAAGTGATAAGGAAACGAACATCTTCTAAACAGGGTCAATGATTACACACATACATTCATTCACTGAAAGAAAATCTTAACATGTTTGCCAATTTCACAAGTAGGGGACAGAGACTCTCCTGAAACGTCCAACAAGCAGCTGTGGGACTCCGAATGGTTGCCAAAAGATCTTCTGCCACTCCTACAGGAGTAGTAGGCTAGCTGGAAAAGCGAGTCTATGACAGAAGTAACCCCTTAGGTGGAGTTGAATCCAGCAAAAGCACAAATGAATCAAAGGAGCTTCTGCCAGATAAACAAATCTTCCTTCGGCTCCGCCAAAAACATCACAATGTAAAACACGTTTCAGATGATCTAGTACCTTTTCAAATGAAATGAAGTCTGCATAATTGCCTTACCCATTGACAAACAAGTCACTGAATCTACCTAGATTCTCCCAAAGAGCCTTTGTTACCAACTGGCTGAGCTTCACCAAAATGCATCAGCATCTTTCTATCCTGATTGCAGCATCTGCATCGCCAATGTCCTTGGCCATGAATTTAGGTGGGTGGACCAGTGAGATCCATGAATCTATCCAGGCAGGCCCTCCAGTAGCTACCACAGGTCCCTGCAAGTATCTGTGTCAGTGTAAGTAAGGAAACTGAGAATGGAGATCCATCTTTGGAGCAGCGTAGACGGTAGGCTTAATCTATCAATGTGTTTTATCCATTCTGGGTCTATCAGGAAACGGGTTAAAACATTCAGGTATTTTTCTCTATCAAGAGTTCGAAGCATTCAGCCCAGAGGATGTTGCATGAAAGCTTGTCAAAGGGATGGTGGATCCAACGCTGCATATAAGCATCAACGTGTGAGATCAGGGGGCAGAATGAATCATTTTTTTGCAAATAAAAAAGAGGGTAAGGTTCCCAGGGGGGAAAAAAACCACAACCGTGTGTGGGATTCCCCTCTTCCCGGTGCAGAGCCTCAGCCAACATTTCATGGGAGTTTCAAACTTAAACAGGTACTCCTCACACAGTTGTTTTTTTTTTATCTTAATCATTGGACACCAGGGTCATAGTGCATATAATTATTTATATTTCTCTAGATAGTCTCTTTTACCACGTTTTAAAGGTCCTCCAGATCTCTACTCTTTGCCAACGTCACAACAACGATCTAATCTGCAAACTCGCAAAGCAGATATTGTCCAACCCATATACACCAGAGGTGCAGATGACAACCATTTCATGCATATCTCCCTTAGTGAGAGTAAAAGTCATAAAAATTAGAGTAATGACTCTCTCTTCTATAATTTTTTCAAGGGCCCATCACCATTTAGAATACTAAAGATCACCAGTGCAAGGCGTACCTTATTTCTCTTCTCATTATGTCAGATACAGCCCTACGGACTTCCTGCCAGAACAGTTAGATGATGGGCCACTGACAGAACATATGGACATCGTCTGCCATTTCTAGACCGCATTTAGGACAGGATTTTGTCTCTCGACCTCCTAACTTTAATAGCTGCTCCATCGTAGTCCAGAGTTCAGAGTTTTCTAGAGAGGTGCATATTTTACTGAGGCCTGAAGGGTAGACAAAGATATTTGCCATTAATGTATTACTTACAGCGTCGCAGGTCCCTCATCCATATCTTCTTTGGTGGGGTAAAGGCTCCATCGACACCTTGCATCAGTATCCAGGACCATTTTAATACCTCTTTTTTTATGAGGCAACCATGCAATTTTTCGTCCCATTCCGCGTTCCCTTCCCCATCCTTGTCTAGTCCAGGTGCCCAACTAGCCAGTTGATGGAACTTAAATTGAGATAACCTATTGTCTGTAATCCGAATGAATGTTTCTCATGGCACCAGGTGATCCCCTTCAACAATCGGACCCCATTTCTTCACACCAGCTTCTTTTAAAGGTCTTCCTAGACTGTCCTGCGAACATTCCGGCGGTCCAGGTGAGTTCCATATTGGAGCAAAACCACTGTACTACGGTATCCCTAATACCCACCTGATCGGAGCCCAAAGTTTATCGGCTTCACTCAAAATCTTCACTTTAATCTTCACGAAAAACAATGAATGGTAAAATGATCACACCTCAAGATGAATCTTGAAGGTACTGAATGTAGTCAGGGTTAAGCACCAACAGTCAGATTCATGAAAGAAAATTCGGCTCGCAAAGGGCCAGATTCTCCGAATCTGGCCCTTAGCGAGCGCAATTTTTGCATTTGGGATTCATCATCCCAAATGCAAAAATCGCTATTTGTGAAATTGCATATTTGCGAGGAATTGCATTTAAGGAATCTCTATTTGAGATTCCTTAAATGCTATTCATTAACCATTTTTAAATTGCGAATTCGCAATTTTTGGTCGCTATTTACCACGAAGTCTGACTTCGTGGTAAATAGCGAAAAAATAGAAAAAAGCACTTTAGTGCATTTTTCTCAATTGCATGTTACACACACACATGTCCTTTGGACATGTGTGTGCGCAACACCTGTGTAAATTTGCATTTCAGGGGTGCTACAGGGTGTCCTTTGGACACCCCTGGCACCCTTGAATTCACATCCTTATTTGCGATTAGCTAATCGCAAATAAGGAATAACTCCCCATTCATTCCTATGGGCCTTTAGGCCCATAGGAATGAATGGGGAGTTATTCCTTATTTGCGATTAGCAATTAGCTAATCGCAATTAAGGAAGCTGTAGGAATCACAATAAATATTGCGATTCCTACATGAATCCCGTTTTGCGAGTCTGTAATAGCGATTCCTTATGAATCGCTATTAAAGACTCGCAAAACGGGTCTTTGATGAATCTAGCTGCAAATGTTCACAGTTTAGCGATTTTTGAGCAGGATCTTCCTCTCATGGCCATCCTCCTCATTGCATAAGTTTTGAAATTCTTCTTTGCAGTCCCTGGTACTGTAGTGTAGTTCCTATATTCCCAATAGGCTCTGCGCATTGGAATAACATAAACGATAGTTTAGACGTAGGACTGAGGTCGACTAGGTCTCTATTGAATATGTTAGACTTAATTATGAATTCTAGCTAGCTCAGAGGTCACTAGAAACTTTCTCGAGTAAACAAGAAGGTGTTAACTTTCCTGAATAGACAGGAAGGGATTAGTTTCTGACAACCGCATAAACATGACAACTTTGCTCTCTCCAGAATAAGGAGTATATCTCCAGAGTCGCGGAAACAATAGATAACTATTTTACTCAGTCTATCGTGCATGCTTAGTTTCACCAGAAGCGCAGAGAAATAGAGAGAAGGACGTTTTCAATAAAATAAGTTATTTATTGAACAGTCTTCTTTCTCATGCAAGAGAAGTGAGTTGCCACAATTGCAATACTTGTTATAAAGTAAAGAGCGTACAGTAAAAGGAGTATTATGAAATAATACTGTAAAAGCATGGTATGGTTTCTAAGCCATACGGTGTTTAAAATAGATTAAATATATTCATAGATAAAATCATAACTGAACGTACTCAACTGGTGCTTCTAAGATATGCCTACCCCGGTGTACCTAACCTAAGCCTAGTACGTGGGAAGGAGTAAATGAGATGTAGTTTGAGTTAAGATAGTTTCTGCCAAGATTCTGAATCAATAATTCTCTAAGGGTCTAATCAGCTCCATACCTTGTTTATAGAATGAAGGAGGTCTTGTATCTCTCTCTCAGGACTCGATCTCCCAGAAACCCGCAAGGGTGACCGGGAAACACTGGAGCTGGATTTCTCGGCAGGAGAAAAGACAGCGTCTCTCTCAGTGCGTCAATGGGAGGGTCGGCTTCCTTCGGCACTTGCTACAGCAGGGCGTCGGGCAAGTAGATAGTCGATCTGCTCCAAACCACCGTGTGTTTGGCTAGGGCAGATGCTGGTATATTTATACCTGGAAGGTGCAGAGTTTAACGTAAGGGTGGACATAAGACGTCACTAAGAACTCGCAGTTCTTTCAGGACTCCAGGAGTTCTAGGACAAATCAATACAGAAGCAGGGGGAATTCCCGGGCTGCTGGAGGCTTGGTTTGTTTAAGAACACGTTGTGCTTTCTGGGAGTCTATGGGAGTAGCCTTGCCGTATTTGGACTGCATTGGCTATGACTTAATATGGGTATGATGCTTATGCCTTTATAAGGATATGATTTGATATAACCGCATAAGGGCATAAATCGGCAATATTTAATTAGGGTCCTAGATATATTTACAACAGTAAGTATTGTGTAGCCATAATAGTAGGTCCTCTAAGATGATAAGCATCATCATCAAGAAGTCATTGAGAATACAGTTGAGCAGCATCAACTTGCGAGATAAAAGCTGTTGCGAAGGAGTCACAATGAACTGAAAGGCGCCATGCTTTCCAATGGCATGACCTGAAAGAAGAGAGGCAGGAGTGCTGCTAGAAGCCAAAGAGCTTTCTGCAGTCGAATGAGGCACGAGAGGAGCGAGAAGGGAGGGTCATACTTTCTCTGATGAAAGGGGACATAGACAAGGTGGGTAGTAGAAGTATCACCCTTGAGCAAAACATGGGAAGAGCCCTATAAATAACACAATTAATTTGAGATGGGTGTAAGTGAATAGTGATCTGCCAAGTAATAGACGCGGCAGAATGAAATAGAAGACATCCAGAATATTTATTATTTTCTATACTTCCAAATGAATCATGTTCAAGAAATCAATACTGGCAAAAACAACAAATCTCCACTGCAAAATGGCCTCCCCAATATCAGGAAAGCAAGTTATACATAGTTTTCAATAGGAATCAAAATGGCAGTACTTAACGAAAATGAGGCTTGCAACGAGAGGTACCAGCTTCAAAGAAAAGATTTCTGTGAGGAATTGGATGTGTAGAAAAGGAGTGTGAGGAGACATAGACAGAGTCAGAAAGGAAGACGGAAAGACCAAAATACACATGTACCTCCTACAAAGCATGTTCTGATACAGCAGGTGTGCCAAAGTAACATGGCGCAGCACTTGGGCAACCAGCACCACAATGCCGCGGAGCACAAGAATTTCCATATCCGAAAGCCAGTAAACACACAGATGAAGTGCTGTGGTCTCTCAATCTGGCAAGCGGTGACCACAGAAGTATCCCAAACTCGTCGCCATTGTGTTTTCCCTTCACTCATCTGCCCTGAAAGTGACATCACTGGATTATCCATCATCCATCTGCACAGGAAATTACATCACTGGTTTCTTGCCAAAACCATCTTTAAAAGAAGCCAAGCAAGAAGACTTCATTTCCCATCAGCCATCTGAAGTGGCAGTGACACCAGTGGATTTCCTATCATCCATCTGCACAGGAAATGAAATCACTGGATTTCCCATCATCCATCTGCAGAGGATGCAACATCCCTGCTTTGCTGCCCAGGACCTCCTTAATGGCGGTTGCTGCACAGACACACAGCGGATGCATTGCTGGCGCTCTAAAGGTAAGCGATTCTATGTCCGGACCATGCCCCGCAGCAGGAACTCGGTTCACTCCCTAACCACCGCTACCCTGCCATGCTCTACCGTGCTCTCAACCCCCGCCACCACATTGTTGCCACACTGCACCACACAATATGGAAGGAGCGTACATATGCGCCTCCTGCACATTCTCATGCACTCTACGACACTCTACAAACACTATTGCTGCACCAACGGCACCCAGCAACCTACCCGCTCATGTTCACAAAGACCAGACACCACCCACACAACATGCCGCTCTTAAATACATGCTCCTCAACACCCGCTCGCTCATCAAACATGCCACAGAGATATGGGTCCTACTGCACAACCACGCTTCTGACCTGCTTTTCCTTACGGAAACATAGCTAAACCCAACCTCTGCCCTGGACATTGCTACAGCCATCTCTCCTGCCTACAAGATCGCCATGCAAGACCATCAGCACAAGCCCAGAGGTGCAGTCGCCATGATAGCCAAAAATACCATCAGCTGCACCACCTACACAGACACGCCCACCATCTACACAGAATATCTCACGATCAAGATATGCACCCCTGGAAGGGACCCTTGTATGTAAACCACCAGGACCACACAGTTTTCTAACAATTTGACAATTTTATTAATAAACTGCATGATTACTTAAAATCTTTACAGTATAAGATAAAAAGAAAGAAAGACACATAAAAGTGAATCTCACTTTAAGTTAAAATACTAACATGTTAGTCCTGATTAGCTGTCCAAAACAGAGTTTTTAAAAAAAAAGAATGAAGTATAGGTTGCAACAATGTTTCCCAGCTGATTAGGGGAGGGCCGTGAAAATTCGATAGAGTCAATTCATGCACCAAGGGCAGTAGACGATGGATGGATTCCTCGTGGATCTTTACACCAGCCCAGGTTGGATGGCTGGGGCCGAGGGCTTCCAGTTACTTTGCAGACCATGCCGTTAAGTGGGAGTCGAGTGCCATTTTTACCTGGTGTATACATTTCCCAACTCTAGCTATCAAACAGGTCGTGGAGACTGAGAGGCACCAGTCCGAAGCCTCTCTACAAGTTCTATATTCCGTGTTCCGTAAAATCGGAAGCAGCAAGCGATGGCGGTCATTGGCCAGCTTTGTGCAACAGCACAACAAGTGTAGCCAGGATTCTCTACGGTAGTTGCATAGACGACAGGCTATGGTGCCATCCGTACGGGCCCATTGGGGGTTGAAGTCCGTGATCCTGAGGGCCAAAAGGCGTAAGTACAAAATGTTCTTTCTCGCATGAGTAGATACTGGGTCTTGCAGGTAAGGTTGGGGTTTACCTGGAATATATGATTTGTCCAGGGCCTGAGTTAGTGGATTTTGCCGAAGAGATGCAAGATCAAGTCCAAAGGAAATGATCCGGACTTGGCGCTTAACGGCTTGGGCCCAGGCTGAGAATGGAATTTCGTGCAGGGGCAAACTCCTTCTTTTGATTTTCAATGCTGCAATGGCTTGTCCTACCTTTGAGTGCCAGGGAGAGCCCACCTCCTCAAAGATTGATTTTAGGGAGTGCTTTAGGGAATGTTCTGGCGCTTTCAATACTCTAATATAGAGTTTTAAAAGGTCCCCCAGTAATGCCAGCTAAGGTCGCTTGAGGCCTATTTCTAGCCTTAATCTGATGTTCCTTGCGTATCTAGGGGCCTGTAGCACCATCTTATAGGCTTTCGCCTGGGCCGCGTTGACCACTTTGTCAAATGCACCTGGGTAGGCTATGTGCCCATAAGCAATGGCCGGGATCAGTTTTGCCCTGAGCACTGTCAACATTGGTTCTGCTGAGGGGCTGTCCAAGCGAAGGCTTAGGCGTCTTAGCGACAGAATGGTTTTGTCAATTTTGGGTTTAAGCTCCTTCAGATGTTTAACTGCAGAGGAACTCTCAGAGACCCAGGTGCCCAGATAGTTATAGGATGGGGCAGTGAAGATACGGTGCTCTCCCAGAGACCATGAAGCTTCTTTTTTGTGGGGGTTTTGCCAAAAATGACAATTTTGGTCTTGCCCACGTTGATCCGTAAGTCATTTGACTTATTGTATAAGGCCAAACTGCTTAAGGCTCTTTGGAGCCCCACCCTAGTGTGGTCCAAGATCACTGTGTCGTCCGCATACTGGAGTGTTCCCAAGACGAGCTTCCCCAGTTTTGGAGGTGCTAAGTTGGCATCTTTCAGAGCTGACCCCAAGTCCGCAGTATACAAGTTGAAAAGCATGGGGGCCAAGACGCACCCCTGCTTGAGGCCCGAGTTGGTGTCAATTCTTACAGTTGTTATTGTGGGGCTTAGCTTCACCTTAACCCAGGTGCCCTCATAGAGCGCTTTTATAGCTTTTAGCAGAGCGTGTGGTAGCCCCCAGGAATCAAGTTTTGCCCAGAGCCGGCCCCTGTTCACTCGGTCAAAGGCTGTAGAGTAGTCTATGAAACAGCAGAACAGGGGCGGCTTATTCCTCGTATTGGCCTTCTTCGCGAGGTAGGAAAGGGCTAAGATGTTATCGAGAGTGGAGCTATGAGCCCTGAAGCCCGTCTGTGTGGTCGGAAGAATGTCGTTCTTGACCACCCAGTCCTCCAAGTCCCTGAGAAGAAGGCGGGCATATAACTTTGCTTCTATGTCGAGGAGGGCTATGAGCCTGTAATTGGCCGGGTTCGTGTGGTCCCCCTTTTTATGGATAGGGAATAAAATGGAACATTTCCAGGAGGATGGCAAAATTGCAGTGGTAAAAGAATGGTTAAATAAAGGGGTGAGTCTGGATGCAAAAAAGGCTGAGGCAGTTTTCAGAACCTGGGCCGGAATCCCATTTGGGCCTGGAGCGCCATCAGTTCAAATGGCCTTGATGCACTTTAGTACCTCCATCTCTGTGAACGATCCGGAGGAGATCGAGTTTACACCTTCTGTCGAGGCACTTTCGGGTTCGATAATTTCCGCCGCCACCTTGGACCACGCAAGGCTTCCTGCAGTGGGCTGGTTTGTCTTGCAGGTGTACAGCCCCTTGGCATACTGTTCCCACACTTTCCCTGCAACGCTGTTTTCCTTGTGCGCTCCTCTGGGGGTCAGACTGTTAATGAAGTGCCAAAGCTTGCTGTTGTCATTTCCTTTAATTAAGGAGAACACGGTCAACCAATTCTGTTCGGTCTGCAGTTTTTTGTGGGCCCAGACTTTCTTTTTGTAGTCAGTTCGCAGAGCAGCAATGGAGTATCTCCCTGACAGATGGGTGCCTTTCTTTTGTGCCCTGATTGCCTTATTAAGAGCACGCTTACTCTGTGACAGGCACCACGAATTTGCACGGCGAGGCTCAGAGTGAAATTGGCGACTTCTTGAATAGTGGTTATTGCCTAGGCATTTCAATAAGTCGGAGGTCAGGGTTTCCCAGAGGTAGATGATGTTCTTAGTTTGAACTGGGTTAAGTTCTTCCTCCCTTCTAGCTACATAATCTAGCAGGCTATGACTGAGATTGGTTGACCATTTTATTCTTTTAAGCACTTTGTGATGTTCCTCTCCCGTGGTGGTTCCAATAACTACTTGTAATTCTGCTTGTACACGCGCCAGATTGAATGAGGCGCGGAGGGGCCTATGATCGCTTTCCTCTCTGTCATCCACTGTAAAGTTGCAAAGATTGTGGGCAAGCCCTTCGGTGATAAAGATGTAGTCTATAGTTGAGACATTTCTAAAGGTCGGGATGGTGGTCCATTCGGGTTGAGTCCTTTTTTGTATTCTGTGGGTGGAGAGCAGCTTAACATTTGCGAGAAATTCAGTCAGTAGGGCTGACTTCTTGCTTGATGGTGCCGCAGAGATTAAACCCAGGCCTCTGTGATTGAAATCACCCGCGATTATTACGTCTTGGTCCTTCCAATTTATTAAAAGATCTTCCAAAATTGAAATAAGTGATTCCATGGCCTGGGAGGATTGATACTTAATTGGGTTGAAATAACAATTAATTAGTAGAAGGGGGCGAGTTTTTTGACCCGATGACAACCCACTGATTAGGATGGCTTGAAGATCAGGAGACCCCAAGTTTAGTTCAGTTGTGTTAATTTTGCACGCATGACTTACGTAGATGGAGAGACCCCCTGACGGGCGACCAAAGATTGTCCTTTTGGTCGCTGGTTTAAAATGTTCGTAAAAGCCACCGATGGCAGTCGTTGCCCTTGCCCAGGTTTCCTGAATACACCCCCTGTGCGAGGTATTCAGGTGTAGTTATGGCCCTAAAGATGTTACTCAGCCCAGCAATATTCCATGAGATGATGGATAACTCGCGGACTAGGCCCCTGGGTGGATTTGGCCGGGCGTTTTTTACATGGCTGTTTATTAGGTTAGGGACACTGTCTCCATGTAGCCTCCCGGTGATCTAATGACTGGTAATGCTGCTGCACGCTCCGTTGCCCATCGATTTGCTGGATTTTGATTTTTAGCGGGGTTTTTACCCGCCCTGATTTCGCCCCTGAATCTGGGCGGGTGTGCCTTATGCCTTTAAGCACGGATGGCGGTACGTGTGTGTCCTGTTGCGGTAACAGGACGTGTGGATATTTCAGTGACCTCGGCGCAACGACATCAATGCCCCATTCAGCGAACAGTGTTGCTTCCTTAAGGACAGCCTGCTGGTCTTGCTGGCTCGCAAGTCCGATTATGGTGGAATCGTCGTGGGTGTCTGTCTCCAGACTCTTGAATATCACCCACTCAATATTTTCTGAGGTGATTTGGGCCAGCGAGGCAATGTGGCCAAAAAGGCGGACAATATTAGACCTGTTCAAGATGTCAAACAAGCCTTTTGCTGTGTACCTTGGGGTTAACTGTAGCTCGTAGGTGGATTGTTTTTTTTTTGTGTGATGGGGCACAAACTCGCCCCTTCTCCCTTGAGCATTAGCCTCTGGTTACTAAAATTTGAAGGGTTTTTGTGAGTGGGTTCTGGCTGCTGCCCATTGGGCCCCATGCTTGATTGGCCTTCCACAATCGGAAATCCTTGCCACTCCCCTTGGTCTGATGTCAAATGTAGGTAGTTTCTGGTTGCTGATTCCCTTGCCCCTCAGTTGTTAGACCTACCACTCTAGACTGTACTGGCTGTGCGCCCTGTTGTAGTTTGGGATTTGTTACAGACTCATGTTGCAAAACCCAGCCAGAAGGGCTGGGGGCACTTGATGGTGCGGCGGCGGCCACCTGTGAAGGCCGTAGTTGGAGATCCTCATTGGTTTGACCCGCCATGTGAGGGATTTGTTGACTTAGGGCCTCGCCGCGAACTGGAGGTGCGTCACATGGCTTGTCCATTTTAGACACCTGCTTGGGTACAAAAATGGGGAAGAGTGGTTTGGGGCTATGTTTATTTTCAGTGTCGCCCAGGGTTGATACCACCGAGGGTGTGTTTCTGTTTCTAGCTTTGGATTTCTTAAGTTGTTTTTTAAGTCTTTTTTTGGCTCTCCTTGATAACGGAGCTTTGGCACTTGCTATTGCTCCTACGACCCTCTCCGCCTGAGAGGTAGTAACAGACAGGTCATCACTTACGGTCTCGAGATCCGAGACCTCGGGGTCACCATTCCCTTTATTAGCCAAAATAAAGTTAATGCGGGGCCCTACTAGGGGAACCTTTGTGGCACTATTGCCCGTTGTGCTAAAAGATGCTGTTTCGGCGTGCTCTGTTGTCTGTGGTGGTAGCTTTTGTGCGGCTTGTTCTTGCGTGGTTATCTCGCCCTGACCCTTGGCTAATGCAAGCATCTCTTTTAAGACTTCAGGTAGACTTGCCCATTTATCAATTAAGGCGTCACAGGAATTGGTGCTGGCAGCATGAGCTTGTTGGGCGTTAAGTTGGACTTCCAGCTTTGCCAGCTTGTTGTCTTGGAACACCCGATGCTGGGATATCGACTGCAAAAGATGAATTTGGAGTTCCATCTTTGCAGACTGCCATAGCAGTGCCCTAGCCATTGTGTCCTGAACTTCTCTTATTGCTGACAAATTAAGGTCTTTAAAAGTGGGTTCATCAGTTGGGTCGGTTAAGTGTCGGTGATGAGTTAAGCTCAGCGGACTCCAACCCTCCGTTTGTACTGTTCTCGGGGCCTTAGTTCTTCCTAAATTAATAGGTGTAGTTTCAAGTGTACGTTCAATGGTCTGTTCCAGTTTTAATAAGAACGAAGTTGTTGGAACCTCCGTACCCTGGGGGTTTGGCCTCTGTGTTTCCCTAGATGTCACTGTTGCATTCGGACCCTTGCCTATGCTCTTTGGGGAGGAGGATGCAACAGCCTCGCTTATCCTCCCAGTATCTAAGTCCACGTTCGCCCCCGGAGTTGGCCTATCATGAATGTCGGCAGTGATCCTAATCAGGCTCTTTGTCCTGGCCTCAGGCTGAGAGCAAGCTTCAAGGCTACCAGGTGACTCGAGGTTAGCAGACTCGCAGGAGTTAGAGTCCCCTAGGGCCGGGTGGATCTTTGGGATCCCCGGTATGCCACTATTCGCGGGATCTTGTGACTTTGCTTCGAAAGGTGAGGGGCAGTTTGATGCCTGAAAGAATTGAGTGATAAGGCCTTGGGGGAGAGAATTGCCAGTGCCAGTGACCAAGTCCTGGGATTTTTAGGTACTTATGCTTCTGGTTACCCTTCTGTGTGCTAGACTCTCAGGGTTCACTTCCACCACCTCCTCCGTGCAGGATTTAGTCTTCCTCAGCGTCATCTCTTTTTGCGCCGTTTACTGGGGCTCGGCTTGTTTGTGCCTATTCGTGCTGGGGGGAGGGGATACTAGTACTAGTGCTGATGTGGGCCTCTGTGTTGAGCTGCGTTTTTTGTTTTGCGGGCACGGAGGGGTGGGGGGGAAACAGGGGTTAGCAAGCGGTGCGCACGAGGGGGGCTGCAGGCTGGAGACCTAGTCTACCAGCCCCTCAGCCCACACCCTCTGGCTCTTACTTAGCGGCGACCTCTAACGGCTTCCGCGCTTGCCTCCACCTCTTACCTCTTGTCTCCCACGTCGTCAGAAGCACTTTACACTTCACGCCTGGTGCTCAAGGTACTCCGGATGCTATTCGATAGAGACGGCAGCGGGAGCGGGGGTGTCCGCGTCTCGCTGCAAAAGGTGGCGTTCAGGTGGTTTCGCCTTTTCTGCTCGATGCTCGATGCCTCCTCCAGAATACAAGTTTTTAAGGGGCTCCCACACCAAGCTAAACGGTGAAACGTGAAGCAAACCGAGAAAGGGCTGCACGTGCAATGTGGAAATCCTGGTGGTGCTCCTGTCGCACACCAAGGGAAAGGCAGTAAATCGGGCTCAGCTGCTACAGACTGTCTATTGTGTTTTGAGGGAGTGCCCGCAAAGTTTGCTCCTGCAATGACTACAGAGGTGGGGGGGAGGCGCTCCCGCCGCACACCGAGGGAGATAGAAGCACCGGGGGATAGGAGCTCACCTCCGCTCCCTGCACCCACCGCTGCTCTCCTCTGCTCGTCTCTGCTCGCTACTCTCCGCAGCTGCGGCTGCTCACCTCCGGTCGCGGGACCAACCGCTACTCTCCTCGGCACGCAGCTCCCACGAGCTCCTCCGGTCGCGGAACCCACCGCTCGTAGCTCCAGCAGCTGCTTTTCCTCAGCTCCTCTGCTCTGTTACTGCTGCAGCCCGTCACTTCCGGGGTATGATAGTAGGTAATAGGTTCTGGTCACAGCTATGGTTTCACCAAACACAGTACGCAGCCACCACCACTCCACATGCTGAACACATGACAATGACAATGGAGCCTCGGGTGGTCGGCCGCCTCACCTCCTCCACGGTCCGTGGTCTGGCTCAGCTCAGCTCACGGAGCTTCCAGTCACAGGGTCGGGTCGGGTCAAGCACAGCACAACGCTGCACAGGTGAAAGCGGGCAGCGGAGTCCAGGCAGGGAGGGGTGTTGCAGCTTCCGTAGCTTCCAAAGCTTTTTTTCGGCAGAGCTCTGATGGAACTTAAAAACGGCTTTTCGCGGCTTTCGCGGCTACCACGGCCGGGGAAGGGCAGCGGCCCAGCAGCCGGAGCTGATAGCCGGTAGCCGGTAGCAGCAGCAGCAGCAGCAGTGCGGCCCGTTTGGTCCTTTCGGGATGGCTGGTTAGCAGCTCTCTAGCACACTCTAACAGGACCACACACCCATGTTGCCAGCGACATCACAGACTTTATTGCACCCCTCATCAACACCAGCAACTTCTTCCTCCTCAGGGACCCTAACATTCATGTAGATGACTGCATCAACCTAAACACTACGGTCCTTCTAGAAAACCTCAGAAATATTGGCATGAATCAGCAAGTTACAGGACCCTCCTACTCTGCTGGACACCTACAGGACTCGATTTTCTACTCAATCAGTAACATCACCGACCTACTATGGATCCTGCTCAACTGGGCCAAGTACTCTTTCTGCACTTGACTCTCCTTATAGCTGTGGTTGGGCTGTCAAGATTCTCAGGGAGGGGAAAGAATGTAGATACAGGTCAGTGAACACGACTCATAACTCAAAGTGCATACAGTGCAAACAATATATCGATGTCCCTTCAAATACTTGCTTTTAAAAGAAAACAATTAGCATTTTATTTCTAACGCTACACATGCAAAGAAATGGGAAATTCGGAAGCAACAACATAATCCCATTGAGGTCTCGGCTCTAGTAGTTATCAGGAAAATCCCTGTACCATCCTCCTTTTTGTAAAGTGTTCAGAGTTATTCTCCATTCACTCATGGCTGCATCCAGTGAATGTACACTATTTGGCTGAACACAAGAGTTCCCCTTTGACTCTTCAGGTGTCTATGGTGTCGCAGCACTGTTAGTAGCGAGTCTCCTGGGGCTCAACTTGTCCACTTCTCGTTTTATCAGCTCTTGCAGCACAGAAGAGTGCAGCGAGTGCCCTCTGAGTGACCACCCAAAAATTCTGCTCTTTTCGGAGAAGTCAGGATGCCCGCTGCAGCACCGGCTCTCCCTCCTAAGCGGCGCTGCCGGAGTTGACTCAGTTGTCAGAGCAGCTCCCAGTTCGCAGTTGGCTTTACCCAGCAAGGGGGGAGAAGGGGGAATCTGGACTGGAGCCCAGGGAGAGTGTGACGTTTCACAACATACTTATTGTCCAGCACTGCTATCTCCATGCATTGCACCATTACAAGTAAACATACATTCAGCAAACTTATTCAGTCTGCGTGCATTGTTCAGCACTGAAGCTTTTGTATACTGTACAATGATGTGCTATTTACAAACAGACATGCTGCCAGCACACACACACTCACCATGTGCACTGCACAACACTTTATCATTCATGTATTGTACTTCACAGAAGTACACATGCTTTCATTTTGCATACACTGCACAGCACTATAGCTCTTATTTAATGTATTCCTCGCAAGCATACAGACACCTAGTTCGTGCACTAACCACACATATAGTACACATTATTGCTCTATCCATGTACTATACCCTTCCCAGGCACACATACATCCAACGCAAAGTCACTACTATTGCGCTGCACAGCACTCCATATCTACCTGATGTAGGCCAAAGGTGAGTTAAGCACACAGCAGCAAAACGTTTAAAAAGATGAGTGAGCCTGTAGGTCTCATTCGAGTGACACAGGGTACAAAAGTTCTGTTGACTACTACTGATCAATACACAGCATACTGCCAAAACCGGGCTTGTACTGCTAAACTCCTGGTGAAGGCGGTAGCCTTCCAATATATGACAATAGCAGTTTGGGTGCCCCTCTCAGTCCAACAAGACTGCAATCCATGACACAGGCCCATGTCAGGCTGCAAACACATGATATGGATTTAGCTATGGCAAAAAAAAAAAAATCTGCATTTGGGATGCAGACAACAGTACAGTTGGGCACTCAGGGCAGGAGTACACATCTTCAACCATGCAGAGGACTTTTCTGTCCGAACACCATAGTCTCACCTACCATTGGATTTTCGGATCTTCAGATGAACTCTGCCTCTCTCTCTCTCATCTAAGAACTTCAGAGCTTCCTCTTACCTCCATACCAGCGCCAGGATGCTCCTATCGGAGTGGCAGTCAGCGCTTTATAAATATCGCTTTTAATTTCTTTTCAGCAAGTACAAGCGCTGCGACGCAGTCCGGATTCAGGTCCACACACAGTACATAAACAACACTCATGCCTGCCACAGATGACATCTGCATGGTCCTTCACAGAGGAGACACGGCAGTCTCGATTCTCCTGGACATCTCTGCAGAATTTTACACAATCTCCCACTCCATCCTCATCAGGCACCTGCACAAGATTAGCATTGAAAGACCCGCTCCTGAAATGATAGAACACAAGCTGTCAGCCTGGCACCTTACTTCTTGGAAGCCTGCAATCTCCTCTTCAGAGTGCCTCGAGATCCACACCTCAGACCCACCCTCTTCAACGCATACATGATCCCTCTGGCTAATATCATCTGCGCAGACAATTTCAATATCCTCTCCTACACCGACAACACACAACTCCTACACTCCTCTACGATACGGCCGACAACACAAGAAACAGGTTTACCCTCTGCATAACAGAAGTTGCTAATTGGATGTAAGCAAGCGGTCTCAACCTCAACGCCGACAAGATAGAAGTAGTGATCTTTGACAAGAACACCTCCCTATGGGATTTCAACTGGTGGCTGACCAAACTTGGACCCACATCCAGTGCCCATGCCAGGAACCTCAGAATAATCACTGACAGCAAACTGAACATTACCACACAAGTCAATGCTGTCACTCCATTATGCTTCCAAACCCTGAAGATGCCGAGAAAGATCTTTAAATGCCTTCCAGGAAACCCTAAAAAACTGTCATTTCACACACTAGCCATCAGCAAGTTGGACTAAGGAAACACCGCCTAAACTGGGATCCCCAAGCAACTTACTAGAAAGCTACAGACCATCCAGAAATTGGCAGCCAGACTCATCCCCAACCGCCCCCACAGTACTCACAGCACATCTCAGGGAGGTCCAGTGGCTCCCGATACACAAGGATGCTAATTTCAAATTCCTCACACACACATTCAGGGCATTACCCAACTTAGACTCCAACTACTTGAACAGTCACATCTCCTGCCACCAACTATGCAGACACAGCTGTTCCACAGGACTTCTACTTGCACACATCCCATGCATACACAGAACCAGATGAGGATGGGCGTTCTTTTACATTGCTCCTAAATCATGGAACTGCCTCCCACTCCACATCAGAGCCTCTTCCTCTCTTCTTCAATTCCACAAGAAGCTTAAATTAACCAACTTAGTAAAGACAGGCAAATGCACACACACCTGCTCAGCACCAGGATACCCTCCTGGGTGATAGTGCACTTTACAATTACCCATAACATGTAATAAATAGGACAGATGAGAAAGAACGAGAATAGGATCGAGACTTTATCAAGGTGTCAGTTCAAACAGATCAACATCACTGGAATGCGGTTAACGGCTCTGACCTTGCAGACTCTCCGATCCAAAGCAATATTATCATCCAAATTTCATAGGGAGGGTGAATCAAAGGAAGTGTCAGATTCAAAGGGAGACATAAAACAAGCAACAAAAAGTAAGATCAAAGACTGCACCTTTGCATTCAATGAGTAGTAGAAAAGCTTTATTCGATTTCACAAGTTTATAAAATCATAAAAGCAACATTTCATTTCATTAAATAATTGAAACACTCCTAGAAGTTACAATTCGTGTCAGTTATACAACCATACAAATTTTAAGAACATATTAAACTTTTCCTTTTCCTCAAAGTACTTTTTAAAAATCCAATTATTGTACCGACACAATACATATCGTTTAGAAGTTGTAAAAACAGTAGGGCCGGGCGGCATTGACGCCAGATACCCTGCTTTAAAAAAGATTTAATCCATCTAGCCCTTTCTGCTGAATAAAACTTACAAAAAAATATCACGTGCAAAGTGGATTGGTCAGATAAGGTATCGCACGGCCATTTACAGAGATTTCTGGACCAATCGTTTGTTTTAGGTAAGGTGATTAAACGAAAGAAGTAGTCAAATCTAAATTTGGTCAGAATGTACCTATCAAACCCATCTTGACACCAGACCAGATATGGTTGAATTGAGGGTGAGACCAAAGTAAGTTGATATTGTATTACAGTTTTCTTATTTACCTCCACTCCTAATCGTAGAGATTCGAAGTGGTACAAACAGAGTGCCTTTAGGTCTTTCCTAGATATAGTGACTAGGGGAGACTTGGGGAGATTTACGTAAAACTCTGGCCTCCCCAAATCATTAGTGAGGTTGCGAATATAATTCAGCATTGGGATCTTTGTGGCCTGGTCTAAGCCTATCGAATCTCTAATTATGGCCCATCGAATCTCTGATTATAGCCCATCGAATCTCTGCATTCATTGAAAAATACCTAGGCAAGAGGTGTAAGTCCTTGGAGAGGGTCGCACCTTCAGACCCAATGACGGCCAATAGTGGGTCAAACGTCCACATTAGAGCCTGCCTGATAAACTGCAGTTCTCTCCCCAAGCACGCTGATGATATCTGGCTACTACTAGAAACAAAAGACCAGGAAATTATGTTCCTCACAGAAACATGGCTAAGAGAAAGTACCACCCCGGATGTCTGTTTGGCCATCCCTGAGGAGTATAAAATAAATCACAGAAAATCGAGCTGGCAACAGACTAGGTGGTGGACTAGCTATTATCATAAAAAAGGATTGGGAGGTTTCGCACAAAAGGGTTGAATCCACGGTCTTGCTGGAAGCAATGTCCTTTAATGTTACAATCTCCCCCCTCTCTCCATTTCAGGAATGCTGGTCTATATACCTCCTGGCTCCAAACCTACTGAGCTATGGAATATATGTGAATTGATCACTGACCTCTCTTTGAAATACGCAAACTATTTAGTTTTGGGGGATATCAATGTCCATATGGACAACACGCAATGTCCTCTAGCCTCCCAACTAGATGACACACTCAAAGGACTAAATCTCAACCAATTGGTCTCTATGCCCACACATCTGGCAGGACACATACTAGATCTCATCTTTACCAATATCTCAACCTTAAGAGCAGAGAACCCCATCCCTCTTGCATGGTCAGACCATAGTCTGATTCCATTTAATCTAACCTCCACCAAAAAGCTGGGCCACAGGGAAAGCAAGCATGAAGTCCGAAGAAACTGGCGGAAAGTCACCCTTGAAACCATGGGCCCTGTACTACTTAAACCCCCCCTACTACTTACTGGAGAACCAAATAGTGATGCAGTAACTTTCAATCACTGGGTCACCTCCGCTATAGACACAATAGCCCCCATGAAAGCTACCAAAACCTCAGCCCCTTGGTTCAAGCAAGAACTGCAATCAGAAAAAGGCCACTGCAAAAAGCTTGAGGGGACATGGCGCAAAACCTACAGCACTGAGATGAAAAACATCTACAGGAAAGTAGTAAAACAATTTCATAGGCTAAAACGCACCGCCATAAAGGATCATTCTGGGTGATGAGACTGCTTTTCTAGTTTATTGCATTGTTTTTGCTCCTATCCCTTATAGTAGTCGAATATTATGATTGTTTTGTTTTACCATATATTGTTTCTATTTATTCCCTTATCCCTGGACTCTCCTCCCCCCTTTAATATGTATCCCACCTGATACTACTGTGAAGCGCTCTGATATCCTCACGGGTCTGGTTCGCGCTCTATAAAACACTAAATAAATAAATTAAATAAATAAATAAATAAATGAATATCATATTGCTAACCATCAGACAATTCTACTAAAGACGTTTTTTTAATTGTCCAAAACTTCCTGAAACCAGGAACGATGAAAAGCAATATCACCGCATCCGATACTCTCTGTGAGAATCTTTCGATCTTTTTTCAAGAAAAAATTCAAGACATCTACGCCTCATTCACTGAGACAGATACCCCCTAAATCACCCCCTTCCCCACCCATAAATACCTGATTGGAATTCTGCCCGTTTAACCCTGACACGTCTCTTAGGCAGCTGGAAAAAATTAAACCTGGATCCCCTACGGATCCCTGCCCTGCAAGGTTTTTCAAACTATTTGCCCATTTGATTAACCCTCCATTAAACTTGCTTTGGAATGCTTCTCTAAAACTAGGCACCTTTCTGTCCATCTGGAAAACGGCACATATCAAACCTATCCTCAAAAAAGAGGATGCAGACCCAGCTGTACTAAAAAATGTCAGACCCATCTCCCTTCTGCCAGCACCAGCCAAGGTTCTTGTGAAAGAGGTGCAGAAACAGTTATCCAACTACCTAGAAACCAACAAACTGCTACACGACTCACAAACAGGATTTAGAGCTGGCTACAGCACTGTTGGAGGTAGCTGAAACAATCCGGGAAACCTTGGATAAGGGTAGCTGCGCAATGCTGGTGCTGCTTGACCTGACGGTGGCGTTTGACACGGTGTCCCATAAGATCCTCCTTCACAGGCTCAGGCAACTGGGAGTTAATGGGACAGTCTTAGCCTGGTTCAGTTCCTTTCTTGAGGGGCGATTCCAGAGAATAAGGCTACAGCTGCACGTCTCTTCACCCCGCCCCGTGGAGTACCACAGGGCTCGGCCCTTAGCCGACCCTTTTTGACATTTATCTTGCCCCACTCATAGAACAGTAAGTGTCATGTCATACGCGGATGACACACAGCTGATGTTTTCCTTCAAAGACCAATCAGAGGCTGCATTTACTAAGTTCAAGCAATATCTAACAGATATTTCAACATGGATGACCAAGAACGGTCTTCGACTGAATGCCGATAAAACAGAAGGACCGTTTTTTAATCAGCCTTCCCCTCCCCGACCTGAACAATGGTGGCCTCTACAGCTCAATCCTCCCCCACTTCCTGTTTCCTTGGCTAGGAATCTGGGTTTTAAATTTGACAATACCCTTTTGTGCAAAGCCCAGATAGGCCATGTCTCCTCTTCATGTTTGTGGAAATTGAAGGCGTTACGGAGATTCCTCCACTTCCTACAAGTGGACTGTAGAAAAACAATTGTCCATGCACTTATCACATCACAACTGGACTACGCCAACAGTCTGTATCTGGGACTACCAACCTACCTGTTCAGGAAACTGCAAACAATACAAAATGCAGCTGCAACGCTTATCAGAAATGTCCAGCTGAGGCATCACATTTCCCCACATCTACCTAGCCTACACTGGCTGCCTGTAAAAAAACGGACAGAATTTAAAGCACTCACTCTTGCTTAGAGGGCAATAAGCGGAGCTGGCCCCCACTATCTACGGAAAAGAATCCATAAATCCCATCAAACAAGGAATCTAAGATCCAATCATCTTGAACTCCTCTTCACCCCTTGTTTTGCCAAACACAGAATGGGTGGGCGGTCGTTTCCCGTCAAAACCACAATCCTCTGGAACTCCTTACCCGTACATATCAGAAAGGCCAACTCGGAGTCCAGCTTTCAGAAATCCTTGAAGACATGGCTCTTTATTCTCTCTTACAAAAAACATGTTTTTTGCTTTATTCTCTCTTAGCACCTCGTTGACTCCAACCTACTCATCCCATCTCCCTCTCTGTCTCCGCTGTCAGCGCCAGGACACTCGCGCTCTAAAAGTTACATAATAAATAAATAAATAATAATAAGATCAACAAATAAAATCTAAGAAATACATTAAATAATATAGGAGCGTGTTTTAATTTATATTCTCGCTTGCCCACACTTGGTCTCTGTAGCATTCTCCGCAGCCTTCATACTCTTAAATGAATAAGCCACACACTGAGCGTTTTTATTCCGCTGCGTGTAACTGTGAACTCAACATTCTAAACATGAATTCTATTTCCCACACTCAAGTCAAAGTTCTACGGAGTCCTCTGGAATCAAAATGGTCCCATCATCGCTAACTCTCAAGACACTACATCTCCCCCCTGGTTAAATATATATATTTTTTTAATCCAGATATATACATTACAACTCCTCTATAAGTCGTCATGGAGCTCTGACCAAACGCCCCGATCGTGTCCTCTGAGGCTATATAAGAGAGAAGAGAAGTGTACATGACTGGCACTGGTGATGTAGGGAGAGATGCAGTCAAGTGGCTCTCTACAGTCTCAGTTGAACCAGTATCATCTCGGACATCAGGAACTGCCAAATAATGAGGCAGACGCCTGAAGTGAGAAGAATCTTGCATAATGGACTTTGCAGGATGGTGAGCAGTCACCATGTGCCCTTTACTAGTCAAAACTTTGAAAAGTTCAACATCAAAGGGAGCATCAGATTTGCGATTTTCTTTTTTTTACTACGTTTATTGATATTTTCAAGTAATAATTGCAATTCCGCCTTGATGTTGTGTGTAGCTCCTACGCATAAAGTGTAAGATTTTCTTTGCATTACACCAGATTCTTAGTCCAACTCACAACCTTTGGGGCCATGACACTTTTCCAGTGCAGAGCAACTCAGCGCTTGGCCATCAACAGTGCTAGACGTACAAATGTACCCATCGTTCCTTTTAAATTAGGCACGTAGCACAACAGACAAATTTGAGGTGTACGTTGCAATAATACCCTGTCATTTCCTGTATGTGTTTAAACACTCCTTCCCAGAAGAGTACCACCCATCTGCACTCCCAGGCAGATGTAGAAAGTCCGCCACAGGTTGGCCACAGCGTTTGCAGTTACTTGTATCTCTTAGGCCGCACTTATGTAGCTTGATGGGGATATGGTAAATCTGATGTATATACTTAAAATGTATGATGCGCAAATTGGCGTTGGGTGCAAGGGCACTGGTCAATCTGCACATTTGTTCCCATTCTTTTTCTAGCAGTGGCGGTGTTAAGTTATCATTCCAGCGGGCCAGACTTTTATTCGGTGTAGTGGCTCCCTCATCCCGTACTTCCCTATATAGCTTGGTAAAAAGGTTATGCCTTGATGGAGCAACCAGGAACAGTTGTAAAGCTTGCAGTGTTGGGGGTTCCACTGGATATGTGGTGTAGTGAGATTTAATAGCCTGCCTCAATCTGTGTATGGTAAAATTAAACAGTAATGAGAGGTTGGAGATGTAGTGTCCTTCTGCCGTGATAAAGTGTCCATTGGAGAAAAATATCTTGCATAGAGACTATGTCCACCTTTCTCAGCGCCCTCAATGGACCCTGTTCCCTCGCTACTGGCAATGCTGCATGGTGCGTGATGGGCTGCGTCGGTGCGTACAGAGGAACTTTGTTAGTGATAGTGCCTAAGGCCTGCCGTGCTGCTATAGTCGTGTCATTCGTATTTATTACAGTTTTTATCGTGCCTCTACGTGTGTGGGTAAGTATGCCCATCAAGGGAACAGGATAAGCGTCGCTGTCTTCCACAGCAACGTGCGGAGTGTATGCGTGTCGTCTAAACCAATAGTATTCATCCTGCGCTTGAGCGCACAAGTAGTATATAAAGGGGTCTAGAGCACTGAAGCCCCCCCTTAGCATAGTCCAGCGTCAGTGTGGCCCAGCTCACCCTAGCCTGCTTCCCCCCATCTAAATCGTAGAAGAGAGGAGCGCAACTGTTTGAAGAAATGTTTTGTCAGTGTGAGTGGAATATTACAGAATAAATATAAAAAACGTGGTAGGATAACCATTTTAATAACCACAATGCGATCCGCGAGAGAGAGGTAACAGGTTCTATCGGTCTACCTGCTGTTCCAGGCACGTACACGCTCGGCCATAATTTTCTTTGATTACAATGTCCGAGTCACGATGTACCCAGACACCTAAGTAATTTACTGTATCCATGGTTCAGACCAGGAGGTAGTCCAAGCTCGGAATAGTCATGTTAGGTGTTAATGGTATTACTATCGACTTGTCCCAGTTGATTTGTAAACCTGAGAAGAAGCCAAACCTGATATATTCCCTCAGCACCTGTGCTAAATAGCGTCTCAGCTCTCTGACAAAAAACACCATATCGTCGGCATATAGTGATATGCCCACCGGCCTGTGTAGGAAATTCAGGGCCGTCTCTCTATGCCGTTGCCGAATAATGCTGGCCAGCGACTCGAGTACCAGCGCGAACAATAGTGGTGAGAGGACACCCTGGGCGAGTGCCTCTATGAATAAGAAATGGTTGCGACGTCAAACCCCCAACCCGCACCATTGCCGATAGGCCTGTGTATAAAAGTCGTACCCAACCGAGATAAGTGGAGTGGAAAACCTATGCGTTGCAAGATGTGGAACATGTAGCTCCACTTTATAGAATCAAATGCCTTTGCAGCGTCTAGCATGACCGCCGCGGCATGCAGATCCGGATTCAAGACATGGAACATTGCAAATTTAGTCCTTAAGTTGTGAGATGTGGAGCGCTCGGGGATGAACCCTGACTGGTCCAGAAGGACCAATGCGGGCAACAGGGGCTGCACTCGGGTAGCCAGAATTTTAGCCAGTATCTTGGCGTCTAGATTGATTAATGATAATGGCCGATAAGATTTGCAGGATACTTGATCCTTATACTTTTTTAACAATGTAATAATCAGTGCTTGGCGGAGGGACTGCGGCAGGACACCAGCCGTGTGTGCCTCTGCATAAATTTCTAGCCGATGAGGTGCGAGTAACTCACTATATTCTTTATAAAATTCGGCTATAAGCCCATCTGAGCCTAGCGCTTTTTTGTTGGGCAGAGCGCAAATCGCCGTTTTTACATCTGCCTCGTCAATCGGTTGACTTAAGTATTCGCGATGATGGTCCACTAGCCATGCGCATGCTATATCAGACAGGTAGGTGTCTAGATCATTTGCAGCTGCCCGCGATGTGTATAGATTGTCAAAGAACCCACGGAATTGATCCACTATCTCCAGTGGAGCATAATGCTCCATCCCCTGAATAACTGTGATTTTATTTATGTGGTGATGGTCAACCAGGTGTTTGATTTTATTGGCTAGATTGCGGCCTGGGCGTCCACCCTCCCCATATGCACGTGCTTCATGCCTGCTAGAGAGATAACAAGTCTCAGATTCTGACAGTTTATCATATTCTAAAACTAAATCGTGAATACGGGTTAGCATTTTCAGAGTGGGTGCAGTCGTGTATTGTCGCTCCAAATCCATCAATGTTCGTTCAGTCTTTGCGAGCTGGTCTCAAAGATCTTTTAAAATACCGGCTGTAGTGCTGATGCAGACCCCCCTTACGGTCACCTTGAAGGCCAACCATAGTGTGGACGCATTGTCCACTGTACCCATGTTGAGGTCAAAATATTGTTCCATGGCTTTTCGTATGGTGTCAGTTTATAAAGGGTCTAAGAGGGCCTTCGATTGAAACCGCGACGTAAAGGGGCGATGAACATTAACCGGAAATCTAAGGGCAAGCTATGGCCGTAGAGACGCACGAGGACCTTGATATCAGTGACTCAGTTATTCGCCTCCTCACCGATAGTCCAGTCGAGACCAGCTGTGATGCGTAGGAGTAGCGTGTGTATCCTCCCATGTTGTACCGTTGCGCAGCCTCTATATGTCTACCAGGCCAAATTCGAGCATGGCATTATTTATACCGTCAGCTATTTTGGGTGTACGTAGCCCTTGTGGGTTTAATTTATCTAGGTGAGGGTCTAGGTATGTATTGAGGTCACCTCCCCACACAATAGCTGCCTCAGGTCATTCGCGTATGATGCTATACAAATGGGTTTAAAGTTTCTGGTTCATCTACTATGGGACCATATATGTTAATAAAGGTGAGAAGGGAAACCCCTAGTTCAACCTGTACTATGGCACACCGTCCTTCGTCTGTATAAGTGTTGATGGTTGTAAAGGGAAACCCGCGTCTAATCACAGTAATAACCCCTCTGGCGTATGATGAGTAAGACGAGGTCAGTCTATACCTCGCCCAACGAAGAGCGATCTTAGTCTCAGAGATTGCAGTCAGGTGCGTCTCCTGAAGGAACACAATCTGAATAGCATGGCGATTCAGATAGGCAAACACTTGCCTGATTTTTTTGAGGGTATTGTGCCTGCGCACATTCCACGTCAAACAGTTACATTTCTCACCCATGACCATCTTAAAACCCAATTTCCACAGAATGCAAATCAATGTTACAATAATCAGAAGTGCAACCTATGCATGCCCCTGCTGGACTATTGGTACAATCACAGAGATAAACCCCAACTTGGAACAAGGCAATCTCCTCTCCCCCACCCACTTCAGCAGACCCCAATCCAAAGCCATCCCATGTCTACCCTGAGACCTCCTCTGTCCCCCCCCATATAATCCTCTAAAGAAACAAGGTGGTGTTGTGGTGCACACAGGGTGGAAGAAGCAGCCAGCCGTGAGCCCCGGTGACAACGTCACCCAGGGGGTCGCCTAGCTAACCCGATAAAGGGAAATAAAGGTTAATACAGTCAGCATAACCTGCTAGATTTGAAAAGCCAATATTATGGAGACTGAGGTCCAACGCTTGTTTTTGCTTATATACCTATACTGTACAGTTGTACATTGTGTCCTCCTGTCTGCCAGCCATAAATTAAACCATAAATTCGTGTCCATCACTTATCCATAAGCTGGACTGGACAAGTTACCCCTCATTCAACATCAGAGGTTCCCCCCTGCTCGCCTTGTTCGCCTCTGGGTGATCTTTTCCGCGTAGGCTGTGAGCTTTTGAGTTGGAGGTATTTGAGCACTTCTTTGGGTTCGTTATAGATTGAGCTTTTACCACTATCTGTTACCCGCAACCGGGCCGGGTAAATCATTGCATAAGAATTTTTCAGGTCCCGTAGTTTCTTTTTTACCCTAATGAACTTCTTACACGCTTCTTGAACTTTATGTGTGAAGTCTGGGCGTAGGACCTGGATTTTGCCAAGTCTCATAGGGTAGCCTGGCCTAGGGTAAGACAGTCAATATCCAGAAGCACAAGTGTGAAGTTTGCATACCACCCAGCAGTAACTCAATGCAGTTCCACTTAAAAACGACACTACACCAAATTTTTGTGGAAAAATACGTGCTGTTTTATAAAAATAGTACTAGGTTCTCTTTTCCACTATATATCCTTAGTCAGTACAGAAAAATACATTTAGTCCATGTCTCTACCAGTTACAATTGTTTTAGAAGAGTTCTCACAATTCAATTTATCAGCATTAAGGTACAATTCATAGGCTCTCAGGAATAGTGTCTTGCCACCTTACAAGCTCAGGGAGTCTTTGGACCTCCAAGATAGGTTAACACCAATTACCCCCCACTCTACTATTCTGAATAAGCTCTTCTCTAGACCTGTCACAAGGAGGTTTATATCTCAGCACCACGTAATCAGCGTTCCAGATCAGCTTTAATACAATCAGGTTCCTTGTGAAAGTCTTTAAGGCTTCTGACGGTTTTAGTTCACTCTTAGTGAGGCCAACCATTAGGTTCCGCCCCTCTGCCCTTCGATCATAAGATCTACATCCTTCACTCTCCCCCCTTCACACACTCCTTACTTTTCAGCGTTGGGCCCACTGGGCCAGAGTCTCGGATCGCTGGAGAAGGGAAGTTCACGCCGGGGGGGGGGGCTCAGCGTGTAACAGTCGGCCGCTTGACCCTCCTCACCCGCTACTCCAGCCCCTCGTGGGTAGAGCTGGCGCGGGGTAAAAGGCCACACAAGCTGAAGGGAGCCGATGCTCGCCTCCCGCCCGATTCCTCCTCAGGGGCTGACTCCGCCTTCCTTGAGGGAAGCGGTCTGACCGGGCATGCGCGCGAGATTAGCGGCTCAAAGACAGAGCCTGCTCAGCTCCGGTGAACCTCCTCCTTTGGTTCCGCCCTCGCTCCAGGACCCGTGTTCACTCGGCGGGGCCTGCGCAGTTCGAGGGAGGGATTCCCAAAGCGAACTTTCAACCACAGTCACCAGTCTAAGCAAGCATGGAGTGGCCTTCGCTACACGGCCAAACCACTCGGCGTTTCTGCCCCAGGCACTTGGCTTTAGCCTCCGTCCAGGATGAACCCACTACCCCTATTGTGGCAGTTCGTTACCACAGGTACAGAGAGGGGGGATTCTGTTGAAATACCAGATGACGCCTATTTCTCTCCTAGTTCTTGTGGCGACTGACCAGGCTCACAGGTTTCTCTCTCCTCCACTACAATTCCTGCTTTGGTCTAATCCTCCATTCCTTGAGTCTAAATCAGGACCTTTCTTACTGGGCAATAATCGGAGTTACACTCCAGTTCAGTCTCCCTCACCCAATCTTTCTTCTGGGGGCTGGATGGGGATATGCGCCCAGGGTCTCCAGGATTTCCTCTGGCAGGGTCAGGTCGGTAACTACAAGGAGAAAGGGGTGGTGAAACAGTAAGGAAGCGTCCCTACACTGGGAGATCAACCCTCTGATTATCCTACCCCCACCTTATGCTACAGCCTTTACTCCAGCTAGCCTTCTCTGAAAAGACAAAATGGCTGCACTACAGCTGGCCTTATATAGGGTGGCCTCAGAAGGTCCAGAAGGGACCGGAAGGTTCTGGAAAGTCCCTACTCTAGTCTATGGGTCCTGTCCAGGGGTGACCGTTATGGCAGTTAATGGCAACCATTTTGTGGGTCCCATACTCTCCAGTCAGAAATGGCACCAAGGCCTCAGGTAAAAAACTATGAGGGCAAAAGAGCATCTAACCCCTAGGACAACACCGCAAAAATAGTCCAGTGGACACAAAAAGGGATGAAGGTATGAGGGGCAAAAAGGGGACAAAATAAATAATAAATTGGAGGGACTACCCAAAGGCAGACAGGTCTAACACGCGGCCCCCCCCCAGCTGAAAGTGGGGAGAGCTACGCAACCCCTTGGGAGTCCTCATCACTAAGGCGGAAATACCTAGAGAGACCATCTGCATTGGCGTGGTCCACTCCAGGCCGATGTTCCACCCGGAAGTCCATTCCCTGTAGGGAGATGGACCATCTCAACAACTTGGGATTTTCCCCCTTCATTTGCATCTGCCAACGAAGGGGTCGGTGGTCAGTCTGAACCAGGAAGTGCGAGCCAAACAGGTATGGCCGCAACTTCTTCATAGCCCACACCACCGCAAAAGCCTCCCTCTCAATTGCACTCCACTTCTGTTCCCGGGGAAGCAGTCTCCTGGACAGGAAGACTACAGGCTGATCCAGACCCTCTTCATTGAGTTGCGATAACACTGCCCCAATGCCATGTTCTGATGCATCTGTCTGGACAATGAACTCCTTGGAGAAGTCTGGGGCCCTCAGGACCGGTGCTGCACACATTGCCTGCTTCAGTTTTTCAAAAGCTTGCTGACAAGCCTCTGTCCAAACTACCCATCGAGGTTGTTTCTTTGAGGTTGTAGTGTAGTTCCTATTATCCCAATAGGCTCTGCGCATTGGAATAATACCTTCAATAGTATAGACCTAGGACGGAGGTTAACTAGGTCTTCTACTGACGATATTAGACTTAAAGTCTTTGGTTTTGCCAGCTAGCTCAGAGTTCACTAGAAACTTTCTTGAATAGGCAAGGAGGAGTTTAACCTCCCTGGATAGACAAGAAGGGATTTAGTTTCTGACAACCATAGAACATGACAACTTTGCTCTCCCCTAATCAAGAGTGTATCTCTAGAGTCGTGTGAAAACAAAAGACAACTTATTTTACTCAGTCAGTTCAGTGCATTCTTAGTTTCACCAGATTGTAGAGAAAAGGAAGAGACGGGCGTGTTCAATAAAAGATGTTATTTATTGATCAGTCTCTTTTCTCGTACAAGAGAAATGAATCGATATTATTGCGATACTTATGGTTAAGTAAAGTGCATACAATAAAAGCAGGAGTATAAAATAGTACTGCAGAAGCATTGATATGGTTTCTAAGCCATATGATATTTAAAACTGATAAAATAGATACATACATATATACATTTGACTAATCGTACTCAACTGGTGCTTCTAACCATGCCTACCCCAGTGTACCTGACCTAAGCCTAATACGTGGGCGGGAGTAGATAAGTAGCAGTTTAAGTTAAGTTTGTTTTGCCAAGTGACTGACTCAAGAATTCTCTGCAAGGGGTTATTCAGTTCTGTACCTGAGATCTAGAATGGTTGAGGGCTGGTATCTCTCGTCTCTGGTCTTGATATTCCAGCTGCCTGCGAGGGCTGCTTGGAAGCGCCGGAGCTGGATTTCTCGGCAGGAGAAAAGCAGCTTCTCAGTCGTAGCGCGTCAGGAAGGCGGGGCAGCGCCAGTGGGGTCCGCTCTGTGCTGGCCTCTTCGGCAAGTCTCGCTGCTCCGATCTCGTCACCACCGCGTGTGTTTGCTTAAGGCAATGTCGGTAATATTTATACCTGTAAGGTGCCGAGATTGACGTAAGGATGGACATGGATACGTCAATAAGGATGTCATATGAACGGGCTCGTTCGCACATTCTTTTGCTGAAGTTCTCGGTGAAATCAAAACAATGGCCGCAGGGATTTTCCCAGGTTGTCATAGGTTTGATTTGTTTTGAGAACTCCGTATGCCTTATCAGGGGCTGGAGAAATAGTGCTTGCCTAATTAGATGGCAAGCGTTATGACCTAATCAGATAACGCGTTCCTGTGCCGTGGTGTGGCTTAATCAGATAACGGTTTTTGCACCGTGGGATGGCTGCTAGTTAATTATTAACCAGAACAGGGTCAGGAATAGGGGGATCGATACAGAACCTATAGGAATACATCACAAGGTAAGCTCTGTGAGGGGCGCTACAATAGTGCCATACCCCTTCACAAAGCGACGGTAGTAACCTGTGAGGCCCAGGAAAGCTCGGACCTCAGTCTGGGTCTTGGGGGGTTCCCAGGCCATGATTGCCTCAATCTTTGCCTGGAGGGGCTGCACTGTTCCCCTACCCACCAAGTGTCCAAGGTACACAACCGACCCCTGCCCAATCTGACATTTGCTGGCCTTGATTGTCAAGCCAGCTTGTTTCAGGGCCTGGAGAACTGCTTGCAAATGTTGCAAATGGTCCTCCCAACTGCTGCTGAAGACAGCAATGTCATCCAGGTAAGCAGCGGAGAAACCCTCCATTCCGGAGAGGACCTGATTCACCAGCCGCTGAAAAGTGGCAGGGGCATTCTTGAGTCCAAAGGGCATCACACAAAATTGGAAGTGTCCCTCAGGCGTGGAGAAGGCTGACCTTTCCTTTGCTCCATCTGTCAGGGAGATCTGCCAGTACCCTGAAGTGAGGTCAAAGGTACTCAAGTATTGGGCAGCTCCCAGCCGGTCAATTAATTCATCCGCCCTAGGGATCGGATGAGCATCAGTTTTGGTAACTGAGTTCAGTCCCCGGTAATCCACACAGAACCTCAGTTCTGGAGTGGTGCCTGGTGGAGCTGCTTTTGGCACTAGAACCACCGGACTGGACCAGGGGCTACTGGAAGGTTCTATAACTCCTAGCTCTAGCATCTTGGTAACCTCACCATGGATGCTAGCCTTCACCTTGTCTGACAGCCGGTAGGTCTTTGACTTCACTGGTGGGCTGTCTCCTGTGTCCACATCATGGGTACACAGGTGGGTCCTTCCCGGGACAAGGGAGAACAACGTAGAGAACTGCTCCAGTATCTGGCGGCAGTCCTCTCGCTGTTCAGGAGTTAGGGATGGGGAGAGAATCACTCCCTCCACCGACCCATCCTTTTCCTGAGACGAAAACAAGTCTGGGAGAGGTTCGCTTTCCGCTTCCTCTCCTCCATCAGTCACCATCATTAAGATGACCTCAGGCCTCTCATGGTGGGGTTTGAGTTGGTTAGCATGTAGCACCCGTAGGGGCTGTCGAGGGGTCTTAAGGTCCACCAGGTAGGTGGCCTTACCATTCTTTTCTAAAACCTCAAAGGGGCCTGTCCAGCGATCCTGGAGGGCACTTAGCTCTCCAGGCTCCATTACCCACACTTTCTGGCCAGGCTCCAACTCCACCGGGTGAGCGTTGTGGTCATATCACTCTTTCATGACTGCCTGGCTGGCTGGCCTCCAAGTTGTCAGAAGCTTGCTTCCACAACTTCGCCATTTGGCTCCTGAAGGCCAGCATGTAGCTCACCACATCCTGGGGGGGTTTCCTGGGAGACTTTTCCCATCCATCCTTCACCAGGCTGAGAGGACCGCATACAGGGTGCCCATACAGAAGCTCAAAGGGGCTGAAGCCCACTCCCTTCTGTGGCAGTTCCCTGTAGGAAAATAGCAAACAGGGTAGGAGGACGTCCCATTTCCTCCGCAGGCTTTCAGGCAGACTTCTGATCATGCCCTTCAAGGTCTTGTTGAACCTTTCTACCAGTCCATTTGACTGGGGGTGATAGGGAGTGGTGAACCGGTAGGTCACTCCACACTCCTTCCACATTGCCCGCATGTATGCTGACATAAAGTTGGTCTCCCTGTCGGACACAACTTCTTTGGGGAAACCCACTCGGGTAAAGATCCCCATCAGGGCCCTAGCCACCACAGGTGCAGTGACAGTCCTCAGAGGAATTGCCTCTGGGTACCGGGTGGCATGATCCACCAGAACCAGGATAAACCTGTGACCAGCTGTTGTTGGTGGATCCAATGGCCCCACAATGTCGATGCCCACCCTTTCAAAGGGGGTGCTAACAACAGGAAGTGGTTTCAGGGGAGCTTTCAGCTTCACCCCTGTTTTCCCACTGGCTTGGCAGGTTACACACGTCCGACAGTAGGTGTTAGACGCCACTTTCATCTGAGGCCAGTAAAAGTGGGGGACAAGCCGAGCAAAGGTCTTGTCCTGACCTAAGTGTCCTGCCAAGGGAATTTCATGAGCCAATTCCAGCAGAAAGGCTCGGTACGGTTGCGGGACTACCAAGGCCCTTGATGAACCAGGTAAGGGTACCTTGGGTTCACTGTAGAGGAGTCCGTCCTCCCAGTAAATGTGGTAGTGTCCCGCAACGTCCCCTGCTGCCTGGGCCTCGGCCTGTCGCCTCAGTCCCCCAAGGGTAGGGCACTTCTTCTGGCCCTTACAGAACTCCTCCCTGGTAGGCCCTCCCTCCACATGCCACTCAGCAGGGATGGGTAGGTCCTCCAGGGAGACTACTTCCCCCTCCACGGACTCCTGGACCACCCCTGCAGGTGGCCGATCTGTCACATGGGGTGTGGAAGCCGAAGCAGGCTTCTCCTGTCTTCGGGTCTGTCCCTTTTTGGCAGCGGGCTGGGCCATTGTTCCAGGCCCAACCCGGGCGAACTCCCTCTCTGGGCAGTCGCAGACCTTGTGCTTGCACAGACCCAGTCAGGTGTACCCAGCATCTCTGAATGCGTCCGGTATTCCACCTCTCTCCAAGCATTGTGCTCCATGTCATTCCCCAGCAGACAATCGACTGGCACGGCAGGGCTTACGGCAACTCGAAGTGAACCTGCAACCCCTTCCCACTCAAAGGGAACCTCGGCCACAGGGTAGTGGCCCATTCTGCCGTCAGCCATCGCGGCGGGGTGGAGTACATTGGGAATCACCTGCTCTGGAGACACCAGTTGACTTCTCACCATAGTCATACTGGCTCCTGTATCTCTCAGAGCCTCCCCTCTCTGGCCATTGATGGTGATCCACTGCCCATACTTGGTAGTATTTGGGGGCACCTGGATCTTAGAAACCATCTCCCGTTCTCCCAGGGACACTAAGGTGACACCCGCCCACTCACCCCCCTTATCTAAGGGCAACTCCTCCCCGAGCGCTACACTAGCTACTCCCGGGGCTTTTCCTCCGGTGGGAGGGGGTGGTCTCTTTGGGCATCTGACATCTCCCTTATAATGTCCAACACCACCACACTCAAAACAGTGGACAACCCTTGGCTGCTGGCTCTGGCCAGGATGAGGGTTTCTGGGCGGGTTAGCCTTAGGGGTGAAACCTGTTCCCTTTCTCTGGAAACTGTTTTGGGGACCTTTAGAGAACTCCCGTTTTTTATCTCCCCCCTCCTTCTTCTGAGGGGCGCCCTGTCCGGCCTTTTGGGAATCCCCTCCTGTCCCCTTTGAGGATACCCGGGTACTTGCCCAGATGTCCGCCTCCTCTGCAAGCTTCCGGGGGTTGGTCAGCTTGCTGTCCACCAGGTGTTGGCGCAGCTCGGGAAAACATTTCTCGAGTAGATGCTCTTTAAGAAAAAGGTCATACAAACCCTCATAGTCCTTCACCCCACTGCCCTGTACCCAGCCCTCCAATGCCTTCCTCGCATAGTCCAGGAAATCCACCCAGTTCTGGGTGATTAACTTGTGGCTCCCCCTGAACCTTTGGCGATACTTCTCCGGGGTTAGCCCAAACTTTCTGATCAATGCTAACTTCATGATGGGGTAGTTGGTCTGCTCCTCCGGTTCTAAGGCTAACAAGGTGTCCCGACCAGTAGGAGGCATGTATTTGTACAACCCACCCCCCCAGTGTTTCTCCTGGATCCCATGGGCTCTTAAGGAGACCTCATAGGCAGCCAGCCATTTGGCTATATCGTCCCCCTGACTATAGCTGGCAACTATATCCTTAGGCAGGTAGGGTCTGGACTCCCTAGTTGGTTCTCTGGTTTCGCTGCCACCATTTGGAGAGTTGGCGAGTCCTAACTGTAGAGCCTTGAGTTCTAGCTCTTTTAGTCTAAGCTCATGAGCCATCCTCTGTTCCTCCCTCCCCTGTTCTAACCTGGCTAACTCCCACTTCAGCTTCCTTTTTTCCCTCCTGTCTGTTAGTTCAGCTTCGGTCAAGCTTCCTCCGGAGACACTACTGCCCCCCCTTGAGTAGGTCATTGGTCCTGGAAGTAGGTTTCCCATCTCAGGATGGAACAATCCCTCTACCTCTATGACTGTGCCCCGGTCCGTCCCCTCTTCCTTCTCCTTCCCTTCTCCATGTGCTGCCACCCAAGCCCTCAAGCTGGTCTGGAGCTCCCCCTTCTTGGCACCCCGCTTAAAGAACACTCCCATCTGTTGACAAAAGTCCCTAAGCTGGGCCACAGAATAAGTGTCCAGTTCTTCCAACGCAAATTCCATTTTGCTAAAGGCAAATCAGGGACAGGCACACAAAAAGAATGGAGTTACAAGGGCAATCTGAAGCTACCTCCACCCCACCACCAGGAATGAATTTGGAAAAAAGCAAAAATTAGGAAGGCCGCCAGGAGAAAACTCCTGGTGTAGGTCAGTGGATTACACTTAGTTACTGTAGAGTAGTCGCAACCACAGTTCTCATCCCACCGCTAGACACCAATATGTTGGACCTGGATTTTGCCAAGTCTCATAGGGTAGCCTGGCCTAGGGTAAGACAGTCAATATGCAGAAGCACAAGTGTGAAGTTTGCATACCACCCAGCAGTAACTCAATGCAGTTCCACTTAAAAACGACACTACACCATATTTTTGTGGAAAAATACGTGCTGTTTTATAAAAATAGTACTAGGTTCTCTTTTCCACTATATATCCTTAGTCAGTACAGAAAAATACATTTAGTCCATGTCTCTACCAGTTACAATTGTTTTAGAAGAGTTCTCACAATTCAATTTATCAGCATTAAGGTACAATTCATAGGCTCTCAGGAATAGTGTCTTGCCACCTTACAAGCTCAGGGAGTCTTTGGACCTCCAAGATAGGTTAACACCAATCACCCCCCACTCTACTTTTCTGAATAAGCTCTTCTCTAGACCTGTCACAAGGAGGTTTATATCTCAGCACCACGTAATCAGCGTTCCAGATCAGCTTTAATACAATCAGGTTCCTTGTGAAAGTCTTTAAGGCTTCTGACGGTTTTAGTTCACTCTTAGTGAGGCCAACCATTAGGTTCCGCCCCTCTGCCCTTCGATCATAAGATCTACATCCTTCACTCTCCCCCTTCACACACTCCTTACTTTTCAGCGTTGGGCCCACTGGGCCAGAGTCTCGGATCGCTGGAGAAGGGAAGTTCACACCGGGGGGTGGGGGGCTCAGCGTGTAACAGTCGGCCGCTTGACCCTCCTCACCCGCTACTCCAGCCCCTCGTGGGTAGAGCTGGCGCGGGGTAAAAGGCCACACAAGCTGAAGGGAGCCGATACTCGCCTCCCACCTGATTCCTCATCAGGGGCTGACTCCGCCTTCCTTGAGGGAAGCGGTCTGACCGGGCATGCGTGCGAGATTAGCGGCTCAAAGACAGAGCCTGCTCAGCTCCGGTGAACCTCCTCCTTTGGTTCCGCCCTCGCTCCAGGACCCGTGTTCACTCGGCGGGGCCTGCGCAGTTCGAGGGAGGGATTCCCAAAGCGAACTTTCAACCACAGTCACCAGTCTAAGCAAGCATGGAGTGCTACACGGCCAAACCACTCGGCGTTTCTGCCCCAGGCACTTGGCTTTAGCCTCCGTCCAGGATGAACCCACTACCCCTATTGTGGCAGTTCGTTACCACAGGTACAGAGAGGGGGGATTCTGTTGAAATACCAGATGACGCCTATTTCTCTCCTAGTTCTTGTGGCGACTGACCAGGCTCACAGGTTTCTCTCTCCTCCACTACAATTCCTGCTTTGGTCTAATCCTCCATTCCTTGAGTCTAAATCAGGACCTTTCTTACTGGGCAATAATCGGAGTTACACTCCAGTTCAGTCTCCCTCACCCAATCTTTCTTCTGGGGGCTGGATGGGGATATGCGCCCAGGGTCTCCAGGATTTCCTCTGGCAGGGTCAGGTCGGTAACTACAAGGAGAAAGGGGTGGTGAAACAGTAAGGAAGCGTCCCTACACTGGAAGATCAACCCTCTGATTATCCTACCCCACCTTATGCTACAGCCTTTACTCCAGCTAGCCTTCTCTGAAAAGACAAAATGGCTGCACTACAGCTGGCCTTATATAGGGTGGCATCAGAAGGTCCAGAAGGGACCGGAAGGTTCTGGAAAGTCCCTACTCTAGTCTATGGGTCCTGTCCAGGGGTGATCGTTATGGCAGTTAATGGCGACCATTTTGTGGGTCCCATACTCTCCAGTCAGAAATGGCACCTAGGCCTCAGGTAAAAAACTATGAGGGCAAAAGAGCATCTAACCCCTAGGACAACACCGCAAAAATAATCCAGTGGACACAAAAAGGGATGAAGGTATGAGGGGCAAAAAGGGGACAAAATAAATAATAAATTGGAGGGACTACCCAAAGGCAGACAGGTCTAACACGCGTCCCCCCCAGCTGAAAGTGGGGAGAACTACCCAACCCCTTGGGAGTCCTCATCACTAAGGCGGAAATACCTAGAGAGACCGTCTGAATTGGCGTGGTCCACTCCAGGCCGATGTTCCACCCGGAAGTCCATTCCCTGTAGGGAGATGGACCATCTCAACAACTTGGGATTTTCCCCCTTCATTTGCATCTGCCAACTAAGGGGTCGGTGGTCAGTCTGAACCAGGAAGTGCGAGCCAAACAGGTATGGCCGCAACTTCTTCAGAGCCCACACCACCGCAAAAGCCTCCCTCTCAATTGCACTCCACTTCTGTTCCCGTGGAAGCAGTCTCCTGGACAGGAAGACTACAGGCTGATCCAGACCCTCTTCATTGAGTTGCGATAACACTGCCCCAATGCCATGTTCTGATGCATCTGTCTGGACAATGAACTCCTTGGAGAAGTCTGGGGCCCTCAGGACCGGTGCTGCACACATTGCCTGCTTCAGTTTTTCAAAAGCTTGCTGACAAGCCTCTGTCCAAACTACCCGTCGAGGTTGTTTCTTTGAGGTAAGCTCTGTGAGGGGCGCTACAATAGTGCCATACCCCTTCACAAAGCGACGGTAGGAACCTGTGAGGCCCAGGAAAGCTCGGACCTCAGTCTGGGTCTTGGGGGTTCCCAGGCCATGATTGCCTCAATCTTTGACTGGAGGGGCTGCACTGTTCCCCTACCCACCAAGTGTCCAAGGTACACAACCGACCCCTGCCCAATCTGACATTTGCTGGCCTTGATTGTCAAGCCAGCTTGTTTCAGGGCCTGGAGAACTGCTTGCAAATGTTGCAAATGGTCCTCCCAACTGCTGCTGAAGACAGCAATGTCATCCAGGTAAGCAGCGGAGAAACCCTCCATTCCGGAGAGGACCTGATTCACCAGCCGCTGAAAAGTGGCAGGGGCATTCTTGAGCCCAAAGGGCATCACACAAAATTGGAAGTGTCCCTCAGGCGTGGAGAAGGCTGACCTTTCCTTTGCTCCATCTGTCAGGGAGATCTGCCAGTACCCTGAAGTGAGGTCAAAGGTACTCAAGTATTGGGCAGCTCCCAGCCGGTCAATTAATTCATCCGCCCTAGGGATCGGATGAGCATCAGTTTTGGTAACTGAGTTCAGTCCCCGGTAATCCACACAGAACCTCAGTTCTGGAGTGGTGCCTGGTGGAGCTGCTTTTGGCACTAGAACCACCGGACTGGACCAGGGGCTACTGGAAGGTTCTATAACTCCTAGCTCTAGCATCTTGGTAACCTCACCATGGATGCTAGCCTTCACCTTGTCTGACAGCCGGTAGGTCTTAGACTTCACTGGTGGGCTGTCTCCTGTGTCCACATCATGGGTACACAGGTGGGTCCTTCCCGGGACAAGGGAGAACAACGTAGAGAACTGCTCCAGTATCTGGCGGCAGTCCTCTCGCTGTTCAGGAGTTAGGGATGGGGAGAGAATCACTCCCTCAACCGACCCATCCTTTTCCTGAGACGAAAACAAGTCTGGGAGAGGTTCGCTTTCCGCTTCCTCTCCTCCATCAGTCACCACCATTAAGATGACCTCGGGCCTCTCATGGTGGGGTTTGAGTCGGTTAGCATGTAGCACCCGTAGGGGCTGTCGAGGGGTCTTAAGGTCCACCAGGTAGGTGGCCTTACCCTTCTTTTCTAACACCTCAAAGGGGCCTGTCCAGCGATCCTGGAGGGCACTTAGCTCTCCAGGCTCCATTACACACACTTTCTGGCCAGGCTCCAACTCCACCGGTTGAGCGTTGTGGTCATACCACTCTTTCATGACTGCCTGGCTGGCCTCCAAGTTGTCAGAAGCTTGCTTCCACAACTTCGCCATTTGGCTCCTGAAGGCCAGCATGTAGCTCACCACATCCTGGGGGGGGTTCCTGGGAGACCTTTCCCATCCATCCTTCACCAGGCTGAGAGGACCGCGTACAGGGTGCCCATACAGAAGCTCAAAGGGGCTGAAGCCCACTCCCTTCTGTGGCAGTTCCCTGTAGGAAAATAGCAAACAGGGTAGGAGGACGTCCCATTTCCTCCGCAGGCTTTCAGGCAGACTTCTGATCATGCCCTTCAAGGTCTTGTTGAACCTTTCTACCAGTCCATTTGACTGGGGGTGATAGGGAGTGGTGAACCGGTAGGTCACTCCACACTCCTTCCACATTGCCCGCATGTATGCTGACATAAAGTTGGTCTCCCTGTCGGACACAACTTCTTTGGGGAAACCCACTCGGGTAAAGATCCCCATCAGGGCCCTAGCCACCACAGGTGCAGTGACAGTCCTCAGAGGAATTGCCTCTGGGTGCCGGGTGGCATGATCCACCAGAACCAGGATAAACCTGTGACCAGCTGTTGTTGGTGGATCCAATGGCCCCACAATGTTGATGCCCACCCTTTCAAAGGGGGTGCTAACGACAGGAAGTGGTTCCAGGGGTGCTTTCAGCTTCACCCCTGTTTTCCCACTGGCTTGGCAGGTTACACACGTCCGACAGTAGGTGTTAGACGCCACTTTCATCTGAGGCCAGTAAGGTGTCCTGCCAAGGGAATTTCATGAGCCAATTCCAGCAGAAAGGCTCGGTACCGTTGCGGGACTACCAAGGCCCTTGATGAACCAGGTAAGGGTACCTTGGGTTCACTGTAGAGGAGTCCGTCCTCCCAGTAAATGTGGTAGTGTCCCGCAACGTCCCCTGCTGCTTGGGCCTCGGCCTGTCGCCTCAGTCCCTCAAGGGTAGGGCACTCCTTCTGGCCCTTACAAAACTCCTCCCTGATAGGCCCTCCCTCCACATGCCACTCAGCAGGGATGGGTAGGTCCTCCAGGGAGACTACTTCCCCCTCCACGGACTCCTGGACCACCCCTGCAGGTGGCCGATCTGTCACATGGGGTGTGGAAGCCAAAGCAGGCTTCTCCTGTCTTCGGGTCTGTCCATTTTTGGCAGCGGGCTGGGCCATTGTTCCAGGCTCCAACCCGGGCGAACTCCCTCTCTGGGCAGTCGCAGACCTTGTGCTTGCACAGGCTCAGTCAGGTGTACCCAGCATCTCTGAATGCGTCCGGTATTCCACCTCTCTCCAAGCATTGTGCTCCATGTCATTCCCCAGCAGACAATCGACTGGCACGGCAGGGCTTACGGCAACTCGAAGTGAACCTGCAACCCCTTCCCACTCAAAGGGAACCTCGGCCACAGGGTAGTGGCCCATTCTGCCGTCAACCCTCGCGGCGGGGTGGAGTACATTGGGAATCACCTGCTCTGGAGACACCAGTTGACTTCTCACCATAGTCATACTGGCTCCTGTATCTCTCAGAGCCTCCCCTCTCTGGCCATTGATGGTGATCCACTGCCCATACTTGGTAGTATTTGGGGACACCTGGATCTTAGGAACCATCTCCCGTTCTCCCAGGGACACTAAGGTGACACCCGCCCACTCACCCCCCTTATCTAAGGGCAACTCCTCCCCGAGCGCTACACTAGCTACTCCCGGGGCTTTTCCTCCGGTGGGAGGGGGTGGTCTCTTTGGGCATCTGACATCTCCCTTATAATGTCCAACACCACCACACTCAAAACAGTGGACAACCCTTGGCTTCTGGCTCTGGCCAGGATGAGGGTTTCTGGGCGGGTTAGCCTTAGGGGTGAAACCTGTTCCCTTTCCCTGGAAACTGTTTTGGGGACCTTTAGAGAACTCCCGTTTTTTATCTCTCCCATCCTGCTTCTGAGGGGCGCCCTGTCCGGCCTTTTGGGAATCCCCTCCTGTCCCCTTTGAGAACACCCGGGTACTTGCCCAGATGTCCGCCTCCTCTGCAAGCTTCCGGGGGTTGGTCAGCTTGCTGTCCACCAGGTGTTGGCGCAGCTCGGGAAAACATTTCTCGAGTAGATGCTCTTTAAGAAAAAGGTCATACAAACCCTCATAGTCCTTCACCCCACTGCCCTGTACCCAGCCCTCCAATGCCTTCCTCGCATAGTCCAGGAAATCCACCCAGTTCTGGGTGCTTAACTTGTGGCTCCCCCTGAACTTTTGGCGATACTTCTCCGGGGTTAGCCCAAACTTTCTGATCAATGCTAACTTCATGATGGGGTAGTTGGTCTGCTCCTCCGGTTCTAAGGCTAACAAGGTGTCCCGACCAGTAGGAGGCATGTATTTGTACAACCCACCCCCCAGTGTTTCTCCTGGATCCCATGGGCTCTTAAGGAGACCTCATAGGCAGCCAGCCATTTGGCTATATCTTCCCCCTGACTATAGCTGGCAACTATATCCTTAGGCAGGTAGGGTCTGGACTCCCTGGTTGGTTCTCTGGTTTCGCTGCCACCATTTGGAGAGTTGGCGAGTCCTAACTGTAGTTCTAGCTCTTTTAGTCTAAGCTCATGACCCATCCTCTGTTCCTCCCTCCCCTGTTCTAACCTGGCTAACTCCCACTTCAGCTTCCTTTTTTCCCTCCTGTCTGTTAGTTCAGCTTCGGTCAAGCTTCCTCCGGAGACACTACTGCCCCCCCTTGAGTAGGTCATTGGTCCTGGAAGTAGGTTTCCCATCTCAGGATGGAACAATCCCTATACCTCTATGACTGTGTCCCGGTCCGTCCCCTCTTCCTTCTCCTTCCCTTCTCCATGTGCTGCCACCCAAGCCCTCAAGCTGGTTTGGAGCTCCCCCTTCTTGGCACCCCGCTTAAAGAACACTCCCATCTGTTGACAAAAGTCCCTAAGCTGGGCCACAGAATAAGTGTCCAGTTCTTCCAACGCAAATTCCATTTTGCTAAAGGCAAATCAGGGACAGGCACACAAAAAGAATGGAGTTACAAGGGCAATCTGAAGCTACCTCCACCCCACCACCAGGAATGAATTTGGAAAAAGCAAAAATTAGGAAGGCCGCCAGGAGAAAACTCCTGGTGTAGGTCAGTGGATTACACTTAGTTACTGCAGAGTAGTCGCAACCACAGTTCTCATCCCGCCGCTAGACACCAATATGTTGGACCTGGATTTTGCCAAGTCTCATAGGGTAGCCTGGCCTAGGGTAAGACAGTCAATATCCAGAAGCACAAGTGTGAAGTTTGCATACCACCCAGCAGTAACTCAATGCAGTTCCACTTAAAAACGACACTACACCAAATTTTTGTGGAAAAATACGTGCTGTTTTATAAAAATAGTACTAGGTTCTCTTTTCCACTATATATCCTTAGTCAGTACAGAAAAATACATTTAGTCCATGTCTCTACCAGTTACAATTGTTTTAGAAGAGTTCTCACAATTCAATTTATCAGCATTAAGGTACAATTCATAGGCTCTCAGGAATAGTGTCTTGCCACCTTACAAGCTCAGGGAGTCTTTGGACCTCCAAGATAGGTTAACACCAATTACCCCCCACTCTACTATTCTGAATAAGCTCTTCTCTAGACCTGTCACAAGGAGGTTTATATCTGGGCACCACGTAATCAGCGTTCCAGATCAGCTTTAATACAATCAGGTTCCTTGTGAAAGTCTTTAAGGCTTCTGACGGTTTTAGTTCACTCTTAGTGAGGCCAACCATTAGGTTCCGCCCCTCTGCCCTTCGATCATAAGATCTACATCCTTCACTCTCCCCCCTTCACACACTCCTTACTTTTCAGCGTTGGGCCCACTGGGCCAGAGTCTCGGATCGCTGGAGAAGGGAAGTTCACACCGCGGGGGGGGCTCAGCGTGTAACAGCCGGCCGCTTGACCCTCCTCACCCGCTACTCCAGCCCCTCATGGGTAGAGCTGGCGCGGGGTAAAAGGCCACACAAGCTGAAGGGAGCCGATGCTCGCCTCCCGCCCGATTCCTCCTCAGGGGCTGACTCCGCCTTCCTTGAGGGAAGTGGTCTGACCGGGCATGCGCGCGAGATTAGCGGCTCAAAGACAGAGCCTGCTCAGCTCCGGTGAACCTCCTCCTTTGGTTCCGCCCTCGCTCCAGGACCCGTGTTCACTCGGCGGGGCCTGCGCAGTTCGAGGGAGGGATTCCCACAGCGAACTTTCAACCACAGTCACCAGTCTAAGCAAGCATGGAGTGGCCTTCGCTACACGGCCAAACCACTCGGCGTTTCTGCCCCAGGCACTTGGCTTTAGCCTCCGTCCAGGATGAACCCACTACCCCTATTGTGGCAGTTCGTTACCACAGGTACAGAGAGGGGGGATTCTGTTGAAATACCAGATGACGCCTATTTCTCTCCTAGTTCTTGTGGTGACTGACCAGGCTCACAGGTTTCTCTCTCCTCCACTACAATTCCTGCTTTGGTCTAATCCTCCATTCCTTGAGTCTAAATCAGGACCTTTCTTACTGGGCAATAATCGGAGTTACACTCCAGTTCAGTCTCCCTCACCCAATCTTTCTTCTGGGGGCTGGATGGGGATATGCGCCCAGGGTCTCCAGGATTTCCTCTGGCAGGGTCAGGTCGGTAACTACAAGGAGAAATGGGTGGTGAAACAGTAAGGAAGCGTCCCTACACTGGGAGATCAACCCTCTGATTACCCTACCCCCACCTTATGCTACAGCCTTTACTCCAGCTAGCCTTCTCTGAAAAGACAAAATGGCTGCACTACAGCTGGCCTTATATAGGGTGGCCTCAGAAGGTCCAGAAGGGACCGGAAGGTTCTGGAAAGTCCCTACTCTAGTCTATGGGTCCTGTCCAGGGGTGATCGTTATGGCAGTTAATGGCGACCATTTTGTGGGTCCCATACTCTCCAGTCAGAAATGGCACCTAGGCCTCAGGTAAAAAAACTATGAGGGCAAAAGAGCATCTAACCCCTAGGACAACACCGCAAAAATAATCCAGTGGACACAAAAAGGGATGAAGGTATGAGGGGCAAAAAGGGGACAAAATAAATAATAAATTGGAGGGACTACCCAAAGGCAGACAGGTCTAACACCGGGTAAATAGAAATGTCCATGCCTTCATATTTTAGACTGCCCAGTTCCCTGGACTTACAGAGCACTGCATCCCAGTCTCTATAATTCAATACTCTTGCAATGATCGGGCGTGGCCATGCTCCCGGTGGAGGTGGTGGCGCCAAGATCTATGGGCTCGCTCAATGATAAAAAGGTCGAGAACTTTTCTTTGCCAAGCAATGTGGTTAGTAGGGTCTCGATGTAGCGCTCCAAGTTACCCGTATTTGTCAATTCTGCAATTCCCATAAGGCACAGGTTGTTTTGGCTAGACCTCGCTTCTAAGTCTTCTGACTTTGCTATCAGTATTGTAAAGGTTTTATCTATTTTTTCATGTTTGGTCTCGAGGTGATGGTGTGCATCCTAAGCATCAGAGATACGGCGCTCCGCCATGTCTATCCGTTCCGTGTGTCTGTCCAGTCGTTCAGGAATGCAATCCACCCGGTAGGGTAGAGTGTCTATTTTAACATCTATGTTTGATAGCGTTGACTGAATCATCGAAAACATAGATTGGAAGTCCACTGCAGCATCCGAGCCCGCCGCCGCCGGTGCCTAGGCAGCAGGTTGGTAATTTTCACCATGGTCGGCGGACTTTTTTGTCTGTTCAAAATGCAGCTTGGATTGGTTCCTCTCCGGTTTCCCCATTTCTGCCACATCGTAATTGCACAGTATCGTAACTAAATCCTCGCCACCTGGAGGCCAGGGCTCAGCAATTGTGGCTGCTGGGTTTTAGATATGCGATCAGTAGAGTCCAGTTGTGCGCTCAGCCAAGGCTCTTTCAGCGCAGCCCCACCTCCGAAGAACGCAGGCGGGCCACCTCAGAGGAACACAAGCTGCATGTTATTGGGACCAATGTACCGTGGGGGGCCTCCAGTTGCAACGGGTAGTGGATGAGCCACTCTAACAGAGATTGCGACACTTTAGGATGATAAAAAACAAACTAGAGGATTGCAGCAGCACAGTGTCCCGTAGCGTGGAGTTCCGCGCCTCGGTGGGCTAACGTCGACAAGGGGCAACCCGCCTAGTGCTCGTAATCCAGTCGCCGCTTCACCTCAGTCTACGGTGCCTGTGCAACGGCTCAGTGAGTTCATGCGCTCGTTCTGCGAGTAGGCCGCGCCGCAGTGCTACGATGCTTTTACCCACTATGGGGATGAATTGGGCAGTGAGAGTGGGATTCGCGGAATGCCGCTGAGTTCCGGTTTCAATATTGGTAGTTTTTAGTGTGTGTTGCAGGTTATGTACGCAGGATTGTTGCAGGATCGAGAAGCGACGGAAGGAGCTTGCTTACAGCGCAACCATCTTCAGACTTGGCTAGCTCCGCCCCCCCCTCCCCCCCCAGATTTGTGATTTCTCTGTTGTCGCACCAACACTCAATCTCCTTCATTGAAAGCAGTGTTCTTGGTACAACAACACTTGTTGGCATATGCTTTCATTTTTTGCTAGCGGCACCAATCTGTTTGACAAAGTTAACCATCTGTTATGGATCTTCTGTTGGTCCATTGTGGTAATTTGGTTGTCATGGCTCTCCCAGACATTAGGGTGGCAGGCCCTTCATCTGTCATTGAATGCGGGGTCAACTTGTAAGTTCAAAGAGAAGCATGGAGAGCAGACTTCAGATCAAGCTTTTACAATGTAGCATGTTGGGCAGTCTTTTTAAGTGTGCTCATAAAGTGTTCGATAACGTAATTTTCTTGTGGCCAAAGAGGTGTGCTTTTCTGACGATTCACATTGGGAGAATGAACAATGGCTCTGAATTTGCAACACAAACGACGGGCCATTGTCAGATTTAAGAATTGTAGGAACACCCCATGTTGCAAAAATGCTATCTAACTGCCCAATGACTTTTGAGTGGTCAATGAGAGATCTTCCAATGGAAAACAGGAGAATTCATCAATGACCATCATCTGGTGATGTCCGTTGTCAAGAGGACCAACAAAATCAACAGTTATTCTCCCCCATACATGTTCTGCTAATTCCAGCATGTTCAAGGTATGTTGATTGGTTTTGGGAGATAAGCAATTTCATAAATGACAGGCATTCGACTCTCTTTTGACTCTCTCATCCAGATGAGGAAAACGAACTCGGTATCGGAGAGCTTGTTTATGGGCAACAATTCCACAATATCCTTTGTGGGCCACTTCAATTACTTCTTGTTGCAGACTCTCCAGTATGACAATTCACAAATCTCATAAGACAACACCTTCTTGAGTAACGGACAGTTCACCTTTCACATTTTTTAACTTCTGATATTCACTGTTACAGGTGAGAGGTTGAGTGTGCTGTTTTCAGAATTGGTGTGCAATAATGTCTTTTAGTATCGACATGTCACTATCTTTGCTTGTTGCAGTAATTATTTGTTACACTGAAATAGCGGCAGGTGTACTGGTCTTTACAATTAAGTCAATGTAGGCTTCAGCCATTTTGGAAGGGGTACCATGACACTGTACTGGCACTCGTGAAAAGTAGTCAGTAGGGTTTTGATCTTTCCCTGGTCGGTGCACAATAGCTCGTACTTGAGGACATGGTTGGCTCTCTATAGACGGACTACCCATTTTTGAAGCGTCACGTGGGGTTACCTACTACAAAAGGACGCCTACGGGGATTTACATGTCCGTCTGCAAATGTATTGATTTTAGACATTTTGGATCGACTTAGGATCTTCATTGAGTTCCAATTTTGGAAACTTAACCTGAACTGTGCATATCGTCCTATATACATGTGGGGTGGAATTATCACCACATGACAAATTTCTACCAGAGACAGTTGAGCCTTGAAAAAGTTGCGGGACAATTTCCCAGTGTGGCGACGAAACACATGTTGGCTGGCTAAGAACTCTATAAAGTAACGAGAAAAGGAAAAGAATAAAAGAAAGAAAGGATTATGACTACTGAGTTTATATTTTGTGTACACTATTTCACATAACCATTGTCTTCACCCTACAGACGTGTGCGGAGGATTGTATATACCTGTTGTGTTGGCCTAGGCCACAATCTGAGGAGGTTGGTGGTTCTCTTCACCTTACAGCACCATCATCTGATATTGCCTTATTGTAAATACATGTGTGATATTTCCTGAGTGGAGCCAGTACACCTAGTCACATACCAACGATCTTTGGAACCTTGATCAGTGCACAACAGTGTAGTCAGATTCCTGAAGTTGCATACCCTAACGCTCAATTCTAGGACGCATCTTGGCTTTTGTTTTGCCTAAGATGGTAAGCAAGGCTTTATGATCTGTTACAAAAGTGAAACGTTTTCCGTTTAAGAATATGTAGAAATGTTAACAAGTCCACACCACTGATAAACTTTTCTTCTCAGGTTGTGAATAGGCACGTTCAGTTTGTGTCAAAATTCTGCTTGCAAATGTCACAATAAGCATTCGAGCATTTGGGTGTCCACTGTGCTGGGCGAGGGTCATGCTCGACCGGGCTTGCATCAACAACAACCTTTGTATGAAGCTTCGGATCAAAGTAGGCCATGTCCATGATGCTTTCAATTGCATGGTTTATTTTCTTAAAACTTTCACATTTGTGACCAGTAAAATTAAGCATTTCTTTTTGTTAAGTCTCTCAAGGAAGCATTTACTGTGGCAAAGTCCCGCAATTATCTGGAACAGTAACTGGCCATGCCAAGGCACTACCACTATGCACAGAGTTAGACCAGTAGATTGCTCAATATCATGCTTTAGTAATGTCTCAAGCTCTTTCTCAACAGCTTCTTATAGATGACATGCAATTTGTCTATGTCTTTGGGCAACAGGACGAACGTCCTCATTGATAGGTAGTTATATTTTCATGGTCTTAAGTTTTCCTATTCCATAAAACAACGACAGGAGCTGACTTACAATTCTGTGATGAGCATGTTGTAGTTCACAGATATCAGTCCCACATCAGCAGCAGTATTAAAACAGAGTAAGCAGGCACTTGACGCAGAACAGTATATGAATGGGTGCTTGTACTTTTGTCCTCATGTGTTTCATGGTTGCTACAAATGAACCTTGACACTTTAATGGTGTTGATGCAAACCATGTGTACACTTTAGTCTTTGATAGTAGACGGGGCAATGGAGACAGTTCACAGTATTTCTCTTCAAGCATAAAATTTATCGACACACCACTGTGATTAATAAAAGGAATAGAGCAACTGTTTACTTTTAGTGTAATTTTCGGACAATGTTTGAATGACAAAACAAGGCAAGGATGGCTGGGTCACAATTGTGCTATGCTGTGTAAAGTAATGCTGGCTATATTAGGGTGCTCCAAGGATATAAATAATGGTCATCCACCATTACCAAATATGCAGAAAAAGCCCGCACATATAAACACAAGCCAGAAAGTAATATCCTGAGCAATAAACGTCCACAATAATAAGCACAGTCCACAACAATAGTAGTCTCAAAGTTCTTCTTTGTCTTCTTTATTTCTTTAAAACACACTTCAACACAGGTCTCAGCCAACACGTGTTTCGCCTTAGTGTGCAGTCAACCACAGACTTCTTCTTGGCTAGAACATTTAACACAAGAAAAGCCCATATTACAATTACAGAATTTTTCACAAAGAAAACATGTCTATAAAGGACAACAAATAAGACCAAATTCATGTGAGCATACAGTGAACAGAGACCCCTAGCAAACATTACATGCTCATATTAACAAAAAGAATAAGAGTTTCAGTCTGGCACATCTTAGTGTTAGTGCACTTGATTCAGAGTAAAAATTCACCGTGCAAATTATAAAAGCTGAAAAATGAAACCAATGTGCGAAAGAGACTGTGAGAATATCTAAACCAGTAAAACCACCAGCCAAAAAAAACACTGAGTTGAGAAAGTGAGAAAGAAAGATAGATAACCAAAATAGGGAATGTAACCTATACGTCAACATGACCCTACAGTGATCTGATATTCAGGCAAAGACCCAACAAAAGTACCTAGTAGCTCAATATAGGTTAGAAGTATAGACTGTAGGGCCAAAAGAAATTTTTCATCCAAACACGAGAAAAGACCAAACCAATATGGATTCTATAGCATAATAAGAGACATGAGACGGCAGTAAACCAATACAACCCTCCATATTAACACAAGTCATCTCTCAGTTAGCTTTGAAATCTGCTTTGATTACGTAAAGATACTCACTTACAGGAGACCAAAGAACCCATGAAAGTCGCTATGGACTATCCAAGTCAATTGAGAGTCCAGAGTTTTGTATCCAGTCCCCTAATGCAAATATACATCAATGGGTCAGTACTCAAGTAATATCAATTATAGCTAAAATTCAATCAGTGTTTAAGAAAAGTACCGTCACGCTATCCCTATTGCGCTTGCTATGAGTTCCTTCAAAAAGTGTCTGCCATTAGGCATGCAAAGTTGCACATTTAAAACTCATGTTTAAGTGGTAAGATCATAAAGTCCAGAAAGTCTGTTGCAATGGCCGTATGCGAGACCCGTAATCCTTAATGGTCTTGTGGTGCATACGGGAGGTATAACAGATCATGACGTAAACCTCATAAAAATCAAGAGGGAGTCAACACCCTCTAAATCAATAATTTTTTGTTTACATCTGTTTTTATTGACTTTTAGGTTACATGTACATGAAAGGCAATGTACTCCTGTACTTAACTATGCATAAGATCACATATCAATAATGAAAATACATATCGGGTGCATGAAGGTAGAGCGTTATAGTGGTCCATAGGATGCACGTTGCACCAGGATGCTTGGAAGTCCCGTGATCGGCTCATTCCATGAACATAACAGGCTGCAGTACAGTGAAAGTATAGTTACATTAATCCAACGCATAAAGTCTTTCAAATGAGTCGGTGCAGACTTCTGAACAGATGTCCAGTAAGTAAAACAGTTAAAACCCAACAACCTCAACATAGACCGGTACTGATATGGATATCCCCACCACCCCTCTATTCCCCCCTCCACATTCTGCTGTACAGCAGGCTGGCTGTTACTCCCCAACCGTGGCGCTAGCTGAGTTCACCCATGGTACCTGTTCAGGTATTTTTCATACATGGAACACTACGGCCACACACTGGCATGGCTCCCACTACCTACCCTGGGTTTGGATCCCTCCCCTCGGGTTGTCCCCCTGGGCATGCCTTCCCGGTTCGTTGGAGTGCCTGGAGCAATCCCTCCCACTGTGCAGCTATGGGGGTCTTCCTCAACCCCAGTCTCTCTTCCCAGCGGATGGCGGTTCCCTCTGCTCCGGCCCACGCGGAGAGCAAGCACCTCCATGCCTGTGGATGTGGCGAGTCCTGCGCTTTCCACCTCTTCGTCAGAAGTCGCTTAGCGACCGCAAGCCCCAGGTCTAGAAACCGGGATGTTACTTTGGTGGCTTACGCGCAATGACTCGCTGATTGTGTGCCAGTATTTGTGTAATCTGCGGCAACTCCACAGCATGTGGACTAGATCAGCCCCTGGCTCGGCGCATCTAGGGCACACCACGTCCATGCCGTGAATGTACCTGTTGAGCGCCTTAGGTGCGAGGTATGCCCTATGCACAACAAACAACTGAATTTGTCGGAGTCTCATATTTCTGGGTATGCGTACTGGGCTCTTCAATACCCGCTCCCACTCCTTGTAAGCTAGTTGTCTCCCCAGGTCTAGTTGCCATTTGCGTCGGAGAGGTTCTAGGGTGATCGCCGAGTGTGTGCGTAGTGACGCTGCGAACCAACGGACTAGACGCCTGCCTCGCCCCCTAACGTGAAGATCCCTCTAGATCAATCATTACGAAGGTACCACCACAAGGGTTCTGGGCAAAGTAATGTCATCAAGCCGCCGCACTCTTTAGTCAAACTGACAACGGCAACAGAAGAGTCAATAAAGCATAGAATCGCCAAGCAATTTAAAATAAGGAGTATACGTGGGGAATAGTGAGCCACACAGTTTAATAACCTATATGAATATCATTCTGTTAATAAGTTGTGATCTCACAAGAGTAGCTTGCTATCTATAATTGTATTGAAGCTCCTGTCAAAAAGAATATTCAGCTGTAACTGGCAGAATGATAGCACAACCTAGCAACACATCATACCGTAAACTGGCAAAAAACGCCAAATAAGTATAAATTGATCGAGTAAACTTAAAAATCAGCGCAAGGGATAGCACACCATGCAATTAAATACCTTAAAAAGTAGCAATTCACTCAAGGAGGGTGCTCCAATTCACAGCGTCTAGCAACAGTGCCATGTTAGATAGGTGTTTTAATAGTACGTAGGGAAAAGAGATTGGACAAGGAAAACCTCTTCTAGAAGTCAGAAACTAGAGAAACTGCCGTCTTAAAATAGGTATAATCTGTTTGTAAATTCATAAATAAAAAATGAGTGTGCCCTATATTGCAGAGTAATGTATAACGCCCACTACTACTGTGATAATTATTAAAAGCGTAGTGCGCCCGACGACGGTGTAAACACCAGAGGGATTAATATTGTATAGAATAAACAGAACACAGACGGCAATCAGTGTGGTGAAATTCGAACAAGGTAGGTCTGGACCCATATGCCACCTGGTTATACACGGGAGGAGTAAAACAGAGATGAAATATTTCTTTTGGCCCTACATTCCATACTTCTATCCTATATTGAGCTACTACGTACTCTTGGTGAGTCTTTGCCTGAATATCAGATGACTATAGGGTTATGTTGAAGTATAGGTTATATTCCTTATTTTGGTTATCTTTCTTTCTTTCTCATTTTTGTGTTTTTGCTGGTGGTTTTACTGGTTTAGATTTTCTAAGTCTCTTTCGCACATTAGTTACACTTTTCCACTTTTAGAATTTACACAATGAGGTTTTACTCTGAATCAAGTGCACTAACACTAAGATGTACCAGATTGGATCTCTTATTCTTTTTGTGACTACGAGCATGTCATTTTTCCTAGGGGTCTCTGCTCACTGTATGCTCACAGGAATTCGGTCTTATTTGTTGTCCTTTATAGATATATTTTCTTTGTGAAAAATTCTGTAATTGTAATATGGCGCTTCTTGTGTTAAATATTCTAGCCCTGAAGATTCTGTGGTTGACTCCACACTAAGATGAAACAAGTGTTGGCTAAGACCTGTGTTGAAGTGTGTTTTAAAGAAATAAAGAAGACCTTTGAGACTACTATTGTTGTGGACTGTGCTTATTATTGTGGACATTTATTGCTCAGGATATTACTTTGTTGCTAATGTTTGAATGACATTTGGGATTTCAATTGTTGACTTCCCTTCGTCTCATTCTTCTTCGCATGCAGCCAGTCCGACATGCGCGCGTTTTTCTGAGGTAAACATTGACATCGCACATCTGTCTCCATCAGGGTCACTTGACAATAGAACTAAAAAAAAAGTTTCGATGAAGATTTAGGTGACAATCAACTTCTTCTAGTGTTGATTTCTCTCTGCTGATGTTACCGCTTGTCCTTTTTTTTGTTGAAAATGTATTTATAAAACATTGTTGAAAAGCATGTCAGTGAACATCAGTTACATATATACATTTCCGTCTGTAAGAAGTTATCACTATATACATTTACAAATAAACATACCACAGTGCATAGGAGTTAGTTGCACCCAAGAGACAGGGTGTTGCCATATCAAATGATCCAATGAATATCTTCCAATGTTTGTGCAATCATCGTCCATTTTAATCATCAATGTATATATTCATTTATCGCCTGATTCTAAACCAGAGGAATCCTGCTGCACGCTAACATGAAAGTAAACTTAACAAAACGACTAAAAAAGAAATCAATAACTGCCAGGAGTCTACATGGTTTCATTGCATGAAAGGAGTTAAGTGTCGACAATACAGGGCCGGGCCGGGGAAGGGTCAGTCCTGTCCACCGCTCCGAGCAAATAGCGCAAAGCATTCGTGGGTGAACTCCATGCGAGTACTACTCCGCTGTCTCTGTCCCGCTACCCTGGGGGTCCCGATCCAATCCATGTCGTGTTTCCCACGACCTGGCGATATCCCCCCCATGGCTCCGTGTACGGCTTATGCCGCTTAGTAATCTTATCCTCTGAAACTAGCAACTGTTCCTCCTCATCAAGTAACATCTGCTTCCCATGAGGTAACCAGAGGTGGAGTCTTAGCTTCCAGTGGAACGCAATCCTCCTCTTGGCCAAGAGGAGGGCCAGATCTACGAACCTGTGCCCTAGCTTACGGGACTTTAGGTCTCGGAAAGAGGCCCAAAAGCCAGACCTCAGGATTGCACTACAAAGTGTGATTCAGTACTTTATTAACCAGGTCCACAATCTTGTTCCAATAGTTAGAGAGCATCGGACACGACCAAACCATATGGAGCCTGCGTTCCCCATTAAACACCTAGCGCAGGCCTGGTCGTTCCTATTGTAAACCACGTTCAACCAATGCGGTGTGAGGTAGGTTCTATGGAGGACGTTGAACTGGAGGGCCTTAAAGGCCCTATTCCAAGAGACCTTTTTCAGGCTCGCTAGGTCTTTCCGCCATTCCTTATTGGTCAATGGTCTCGAAAACAGTCCTTCCTACCTCTCCCGTAGACCTCGGCAAGGTCCTAGGTGCCTGTTCTCTTATGGTGAGGTAAAGCCAGCGTTTCAGGTGCCCAGCGGAACCCAAAGTCACCACCACTTCCAGGGCCGGGTGTATATCCGGCTCGCCAGTGGCAGCACCCCAAAGCTCCGAGACAGACAGCCCCTCGGAGCTTATGGTAGTTTAAGAATTGGCCCAGTGGAAGTTTATGATATGTAAGAAAATCAGCCAACGAGAGCCACTCCTTGTCTCTGTAGCAGTCACCCACCGTACGTACCCCGCCTCCTCCAAAACCTTCAAGCGTCGCTGTGTAAGGGGGCACCTAGCCCTGCCCAAGGGCTGCCCACAATCAGAATGCTCGGGGCGTAAAGCTGTCTCTCCCGTGAACATGCCACACACCTATCCCAGCACTCCTCCGCTACCGAAAGCAGCGTTCCTATATTTGCTATCTTCTGGCGATGGTTAAGATGCCTAGGAAGTAACCTTATATGCAATTCCCCGGCGGGAAGGGAGAGCGTAAGTATATCTCGGCCATCTAACCATCTTGCCAACCATTGGAGTTGACCTGCCATGTAGTACGCCTCGAAATCCGGGGCCCCCAAAAACCCGTCCTCAAGGGGGAGGCTCCAGGGTCTGCAGTGACACTCTATTACGGCTGCCATCCCATATGAGATCTCTAGGAAGGCCATCCAACAACCTAAACCACGATTTTGGTATTAATACTGGCAGATTAACTAAATAAAAGAGGTGGGGGAGTACAATCACTTTGATAAACGCCAGCCGGGCCATGATTGACAACTTGAGGGTGCGCCAGAAGGCCACCTGCGGTCGCAAAGCCCTCAGGGTGCTTCCAAGGTTTCTATCGAACAGATCTGCCTGCGCATGGTAGATCTGATATTTAACAGATACAGGTGCTCATGTCAGGGTGGCATAGATGCTCAACGGCTGAGGCATGGTGTTGTGCAGCTGGAACACAAATGTTTTTTTCCTGTTTAACCGGAGGCCAGATAGAGCGGTAAATTCATCCAGGATGTCCAGTACTTGACGGACTCCCGAAGTTCCGTCCCGAAAGTAGATCAGCACATCATCCACGTATGCGAGATGATATGGGGAATCCCATCGAGCGTCACCACCAACCCCTCACATTCCCTCCGCATTCTCGCCACCAGAGGCTCTATGGCAAGAGCGAAAATCAGCGGCGACGAGGGGCACCCCTGCCGGGTCCCCTTATAGATGGGATAGGATGCCGAAATCGTGGTACCCGTTCGCACCCGTGCTGTGGGGTTCCCATAGAGCAGTCAAATCCACTGCAACCATCCATCTCCCAGCTGCAAAAAGCCCATTACCGAAAATAAACAATCCCACCGTAGGGTGTTAAACGCCTTTTCCAGGTCAATCGCCACCACCAGAGCATCAGGATAATCTCGCAAGTCAGGGTGAAACATAACATGATACAATCTTCTCAAATTACTGGACGTTGAACGGGAGGGGATCAAACCACTCTGGTCCGCATGCACCAGACGGCACATGTGGGGTAGTGTCAGAACTCGAACACTTATTGCAAGGCTTACCAAATCTTGCACAGGAACAGAGATGCTAGATCCCTAATCCCTCTTAGCAATGCCAGGAGGTCTATTACAGAACCTTCTAGTCATTACCTTAAGGGACGGGGGAATTGGATAAAATAATAAACAGAGAAGAGACTGGTCCAGAATTAGGCTCCTTCTGTCTGCTACCTGCAGTCACTTTTTCTGCTGGTGTAATGGAACCTGAAATTTAACCCATAATTACTCTATACATTTCTACTCATTCCTATCTCTAACTCTATGAAGAATGTGTACTCTTATGTATCGTACCCACCCTTTTTAGGTTGGACCTTGCCACTCTTCTTTTATTTTTTGATTTAGTGCTATCCTCCTTCTCTGGTTAGTTGTCACTGGTTGAAAATAACAAGGACATTTATTATACCTTTTTATTCTTCCTTGCGCTATTCTATTAATCTATTGTAATAAACAAGTGCACTTATTTCACTAACTAGTAGAAGGTTCTTTTATTTGGGGGTCTGTTGTCAATCTTTTTCTCTTGTGAATACTAAATATCTGCGACCGTTTCTAATGATATTCTCTTCTGTTTTGCAGAGTTAAAGATTGTCTCCAGTTTTCCAGTCACTGGTAAGTCTTTACTTTTATATGTACATATTTATATGGTTATTTTCAAAACTGCATTGTCTCTTGTAATGTTTATCACATTTCTTATTTTAAGCTCACAGTTCAGTCTCTCAATTTGACTTCTCACTCTTATTTGTGCTCTAATTCACTTTGCCTCCAAAAACGCCTTTTCATTCCATTTGCATATTCAACAAAAAAGGCTTTTTTAAACTTAGCTCTGTATGACGTCTTTTCTTCTTGTGAATGTAAATGTATAGGCATTTATATAGCGCACTACTTACCCGTAGGGTCCCAAGGCGCTTCGACCGCTGCGAAACCCTTCCTGGCTTCCCTGAGAGATGGTCCCTTAATGGGTATCTCCAGGGTGAGACCAGGCATCCCCGGCGGTCTGGTGGGGCCGTTAGTGAAGATGAGGCAAGCTAATGCCCAGAGTTGCCGAGTGTGATCGCTGATCAGAGTGGGCACCGAGGCGAGAGAATTATCGAGTCCGCTGACCCTGGTCCAGAAACCTGCCGCGCCGGGAATCGAACCCTGGTCCCGGGCCGTCCTCTGCTCTCGAGTCTGCCGCCTCTAACCAGTGAGCCACACTACTTCACTTGCTGCACGAAGCCTCTCACTGCTGAGGTTTTCTACTTGAACTCCACTGTGACACCAGTGAACTTTCACTCTGTGAAAAGCGTCGGCTTTTCAGCTTCCTGACACGAACTTCAAAGGAAAATACCGCCGCTACTGTAATTTGTCAAGAAGACAAGCCGGTCTTCGTTTCCGTCTCTCACACTCCGACTCCGGCTGCCAATACTTATTTCTAAAGGGACTCTAGGACACTTCTTTCGTAAAAAAAGGGGGGGAAATACTGAGGTAACGGGTTTTTAGGAACCCGTTTGGTGCCAGGGGATAACACCCGAAGACCTCTGAGATCTCCCTGTTCCGGACCACAGAAACACGGAGTCTTCTAGTCGAGTCAGAGATCAAGTTTTATTGATAGCTACCAAGTAACAGGTGTCCTAGAAGCACGACAAACACGGGTCATGTGTTCTCAGGAGACTGTTCGTTTTTACAGAACCAGCCTTCTCCTTATATACAAAAATAATAGCTGCAGGCAAGAATTCTTAAGTTTATGATATGGCTATACACATATTTCTACAATAATGCAAAAGAGCGAAGTCATGTATGCAAGCCCGTATTTTAGATGTCCAATTCGTGATAGATTACTCAGCTAAGCCCGGAACTCCCATCAGATATCGGTGAAGCCCCAATAAAGGAAGGCACCTCCTAGTCATAAAACTGGCCATAAACAGGTAACAGGACAGGTGTGTGTTTGTAGAAAGCATGGTTTGTATGTAGTGAATGGTTTGAGGAATGTTATGTATCGATGCTATCGCATTTGGCCACTGGGCGAGGGGCTGCCAAAACAGGTTTCGCTAAAGGCAATGGAGTCAGTTGGGACAGGTCAGGGGGAAGTCAGGGAAGGAGGACGTGTCCTTTTAGATCAAGCTCGACCTTTAATTGACTTATCATGAGGGCAAGGCACAAGATGGATACCGTTTACAAAATGGAGTCTGGGGGTTGGGACGGAAACTACGATTCAGGGGTGTTAGCATGCCTCGATCATGACGCAAATACATAGGAATGATGTCCTAATCATTATCGGTTCGTCGACACCAAATTCGTCATGGTACGTTGATGTTTCGGGACACGGATATCGGGTCTCGATACCGGGACAACAGTAGGGTCCAGAATTTCAGAACCACAGACCCTCCTTTTGCCCTCATATAAGGCAATGATTCATGTTAATCCGAGTCTAAATCTGTATGAAGGAATACGTGGAGATGCTGCTGTAGCATCATTCTGTTGCTAAGTTCGTCCCTTGACCCAGGCTTCCGTACACATGAGGTAGCACAGAGGCCACATAGTGCCGGAGCGCACTGTACACATAGGCAAAACATAAACAGAAGTGCTAAGATCATCCCAATGAAGATCAGTGTTTTCCATCCCCAGGTGGCGATCAGTCCCCAGAACCATCCTAATAAGGACCAGTCCCCTTTTTCTACGTGAAGGGAACCAGATATCTCGTGTAACTTAGAGATGGCCTGGTACACTGTCGGTGCGTTATCAGGGATGAAAATGCAACAACTGGATTGGATCACTCTACACACACCACCACGATCGGCGAGTATGATATCTAGGGCAACTCGGTTCTGAAGGGTCATAAGTCGATCCGACTGAAGTTCGGTCGTCAAGTTGCCAAGAGCTCCGGCCGTTGTACTCACGGCGGATTCAACTATCCTCGATAACTGGCGAATATTCCTGCTGTTCACCATAGGCCCCCAAAATGGCAGAAAACCCTTTGCGAAGTCAGCGAATTCCTGACCCGCGGTGTCGTCTTTACTCACGACACCTCTAGCTGTCCTTGTCCGATGGTAATCTGCTCTGGCCGTGTAGGTGGGAGGCAGCAGAAATGCGATAAAGCATGTACCTGAGAAGTCAGGGGGCAACCAGGTGTGGGCTTGGTCATGGCAGACGAAATACGTGCCTTTGGCTGCTAAGAGTATAGGGGAAGTTCGAGAAGCGAATACATAGGTTTCCGTGCATATACTCTTTCCTAATTGTGCTTTGGGATCCCTGCCGATACCTTGTAAACATAAGTGACCTCGGTTGGGTACTATCCAAACTGGGCGGGATTTCTTTGCTGTCTGGCTCTTACTCAGGTAAACCCCATATTTAGTTACGTTCCAACGAGTGTACGGAGTGAGTTCATCTTTGGGAATCGTAAGATAGGTGTCGAACTCTCTACTCGTATTTCTTATCCCTGCTATTAGTGCCTTGTTACTGGAGTCACTTTCAGTAGACCGTGTCGGGTATGGTTCTAGGGCGAATAGGAACATGGTCTGGAAAGCCCACAGAGAACCATAATAACTGAAAGGCAGGATGAAGTATGGGATACCCTTATCCGTTGTGTGTGGCATGAGTCCACATATCCAACAGTTCGATGTGTTCATGATGGACTGGTGTTGGTGTAGGAGTTGAATGAATGAGTTATTTACAAATTCGAGTCTTCTGGCAGATTTGTGTTCAGGTAGAGGGTGAAAGTAGTGTGGAGAGATAGTAGGCGGAGGCTGTGGCCGGGTGTCATTTGAAAACGTAACTTGGAATACGAATAGAGTATAGCCAGTCAAAAACATCGTTATGCTACACAACATTAAAATACATGTTATCAAAAACTTCCTTTTGGCCAGTACAGTGCATAGTTGTCTTTCAACGTTCGTGAGTGTGGTAGGTCTCTTTACCCTAGGAAACTCCATCCTCTACTTGCTGCCCGCGGTGGTAGGTTGGTTCTCCCAGGGAGTGCGCTCTGTTCAGTCCGGGGTAACTCCCTTGGACCAACCAGAACCGTTGACCTAAACGTCCCCAGTTGCACTCCCCAGACTTCAACCGCGACCCTAGCAGCAGAACCGGATGGCGGTTCGAAAATCAAAAATGAGCTAGTTCCCTGGGACGAGAGAGCTGAAGAATCAAAAAATAGTTCTTAGGGGAAAAGAAATCACATTAGTTTGCTCTTTTATTAGTCTCTGGGGTTAGATCTCAAGTTGTACCGTCGTTTCCCAGGTACGGAAGTGTCTTCAAACAATGTCTCAGGTTCGGTAGTGTCCAACTGCATAGACTGTGGCACAAGTCCTTGTAAAATATGATCACTCTCCTTTTCGGTACCAGTTTCTTTTAGACGTGCATCGCTGAAAGGGATGAAACGAGGTATGGACTCTGTCTCGGAGTCGGCAATTCCTTCGTTGACCCACCGGTCGTATGGAAGGGGCAGAGGGACCCGTTTACAATGGGTCCCGTGCACCCAGTTCTTTTTGCCTTCCACCCGAACCGCTGATCTCGTGGAAAGAAGTACCAGGTAAGGTCCGGTCCACCTCGGCTGTCCGTTGTTTGTGCGCTGAAAATTCCGCACCAAGACCCACGTGCCGGGTGCGATGGAGTGACCTGGATCGTCAGAGGCTGGCGGAGAGGAACTGTGAACCTGTTGGTGTAAAACACGCAATTTAGTTGTCAATTCGCACACATAGTCAAGCAGTACGGGGTGCTCTATTTGGCTAAGTTTGTTTGGCCTTGGCACGCCCCAGACGTTGGCTGGGCGGCCAAACACTATCTCATGGGGGCTAAGTCCTAATCTGGAATGGACTGTCATTCTCGTTGACAAGAGTGCTAGGGGCAAGGCGTCAGGCCATTTAAGACCTGTACTGGCTTGGATTTTGGCTAATTTGAGCTTCAAAGTGCCATTGTAGCACTCTACTAATCCAGCTGATTGGGGGTGATTCGCAGAGTGGAATTTTTGTTGGATGCCCAAACACTCACACACTCTCTTCATCACGCGTCCTACGAATTCATTTCCATTATCACTCCAGACGATTCTAGGCATGCCAAATCTCGGGAAGAACTCTTTGACAAGGGCTTTGGCAGTTGACAAGGCTGTATTGTCCTTAAGGGGGTACGCTTCCACCCACCTGGAGAAAGCGCAAACAACAACGAGCACATACTTCAGATTGTTGCATCTCTCCATGTGAATGAAATCGAGCTGCAAAACCTCGAACGGATACGTTGGAGGCGCAAAATGACCAGCTGGAGTTGGGGTTCCCCTACCGGGATTATACTTCAAACACACCATACAGTTTCTGACCACATTCTCTGCATATTTCGGGATATTGCTATTTTGCCATACTGGGGCCAATACTTTACAAATTCCTCTCGAACTGATGTGTGCAAATCCGTGAGCCATTGTTACTACTGCGAGTACATATGCGTTAGGTAATAGCCATCGCTGGTGTTCTGACAATTCGACCCAACAACCATTCGCATCTAACCTACCCTTACTTTCTCTCCATTCATTCACCTCTTTCTCAGTTGCCTCGGCTTGTATAGATTTCACGCTCTCAATGGTGTCCTCACACATTCCCACATCAGTAATCCACCTAGCGGGACCTACAACATACATCCGACTCATTGTGTTCCTTGCAGTCTCTTTTGCAACCTCGTCTGCAAATGCATTCCCGCGGCCAACATCGTCCTGAATCTTTTTGTGTGCACTGCATTTTATAATGGCAACTTGTAGTGGCAAGGTCAGTGACTGGAGGAGCTCATTAACTAGCTGACCGTGTTGTATCTTTGCACCATGGGACGTAAGAAATCCACGTTCACGCCACAATCTCCCAAAACTGTGAGCCACACCAAAGGCGTATTGGCTGTCAGTGTACACATTCACTCGCTTTCCTTTCGCTAGCACACATGCTCTGGTAAGCGCAATTAGCTCTGCAGCTTGTGCAGAATTATGGGAAATGCGCGCAGTCTCTATAACGGTGTGTAATGTCGTTACGGCATATGCTGCAGTCGTATCACCATTCGGCAACTTGAAGCATGAACCATCAACCCATAAAGTATTGTTGCATTCAGGAAGGGGAGTGTCCTGTAAGTCTACTCTCCCTTTTGTCTCTTCTTCTGTCCTAAAACAGCAGTCATACCTATCAATCTCGTCTGTTCCTGTCGGAATGGGTAATAACGTTGCGGGGTTCAGTGTATCACACCTCTTTATGTGGATGTGACTTGCTAGCAGTGTAAGTTCGTAACTGGATAGTCGAGCGCTGGTAAGGTGTTGTGTCTTTGTCCTGTTTAGTAAAATGTCTACTGCATGCGGAACCATAACGATCAGAGTATTATTCATGACTAATCCAGCGGATTGTCGGATGCAGACAGCTGCTGCGGCGGTAGCCCTCAGACAACTTGGTAGGGCTTTAGCCACAGGGTCTAGAGTTGCCGAAAAATACGCGCATGGGCGCTGTCTGTCCCCAAAATGTTCTGTTAAAACTGATAAGGCACAACCTTCCTTCTCATGGACATATAATGTAAAGGGCTTGCTGTAGTTGGGGTTTCCCAACACAGGAGCCGAACACAATGCATCACGCAACTCGTGGAAATTCGTCTGGCAATCTTCAGACCAAGGCATAGGATTTGGCGTGTCTTTGCAGAGTAGTGCCAGCAAGCGTTTAGCTAGTAGTGAGAAATTCGGTATCCATTGTCTACAGTACGATGTAATGCCCAAGAAAGCTCGAACCTCTCTCTGTGTCCTTGGGGCACTCAGTTCTGCGATTGCCTGTATTCTTTCTGGTGTCAGTCTCCTTCCCTCCTTCGACAAGATGTGACCTAAGTAGGTTACTTCTTGTCGGCAAAATTGTAGTTTGGAAAGAGAGACTTTGTGCTTCATATCACATAAGTGATGCAATAATGATAACGTAGCTTTCTTGCAAATCTCTTCAGTGTCTGCAGCGATCAGCAGATCGTCTACGTACTGAATCAGAGTTGAACCATTCGGTAGAACAATCGTGTCTAGTTGTGTTTTCAGGGCCTGACTGAATATTGAAGGGCTTTCGCAGTAGCCCTGAGGAGCGCACTTGAAGCGGAAGCTTCGTCCTCCTAAATTAAATCCGAAAATATCTCTACTCTCCTCAGCAATCGGGATGCTGAAGAAAGCGTTCTTCAGGTCGATCACCGAGAACCAATTTGCTGAAGCTGGAACCATTGTCAATAAGGCAGTAATATCGGGGACAACTGGAAACTGTGGGATAACTATCTTGTTCACTTCTCTGAGGTCGATCACGAACCTATACACAGGGGGCTGTGAAGGATTGGTACGTTTTAAAACCGGTAAGACTGGACTGTTACAAACATTTCCTGTTGTTTCTTCGATGACGTCTTTATCAATCAGGTCATAGACAATCGTCAATAACGCCTTTTCACATTCGCTAGATATTTTGTATTGGGGAATACGTGGCAACCTAACGTTGGCTTTCAACGTGATGACATACGGTGCTATTTCCAAACGACCTACATCATTAGAACCGTTTGCCCAGAGTACATCAGGAAGGCACGACAATTCAGTTGCAATATTTTCTTTCGACACATACATTGGAGAAACTATTTTCTTACCTAAAGTAAGCTGTACTCCCAATGGTGAACAGTACAAAGTCGCATATAACCTTTTTAGTAAATCTAAACCTAACAAATTTTCACCGCAACCTGTGGTAAGAATGAGGGGTGCCTCTAATTCGCATGGGCCAATAGAAAGAGATACAAGACTGGAGATCGGGTTTCTAACAGGGGCGCCAGAGAAACCTACTGAAACATTTATTTCGCCAGACAAAGGTGCGCCAGGAAGTTTTGAGTGCATGATAGAACTTTTTGTAGCACCAGTATCCAGCAGAAATGGCTCTGACACTCCTGAGGCGATCACCTCGACATAAGGTCCATTCTGATCTACTGGAACTAAAACAACTCCCTCTCTTTGTCCATGGCTGTCCTAGCAATCATTACCCTCATTTTCGTGTTCGGTGTAATAGTCGTCAGCATAGTACTGAGCTGACCTAGATGATGCATTGTTCTGTTGGTCAAAGCTGTTCATCGAATTCTGAGGCGGAAAAGAAGTTGTATTCTGCGTGAAATTTCCACGGCCCCTACCTCTAGGGGCATGTTGAACACCTCTTCCCCTTACACCTGAAGCACCGCTCAGACGTCGCGCAAGAGCCGGACAATTACTTTTAAAGTGACCCTCTTCCTTGCAATACGCACATTGATTCGGGCCATAAGCAATACGCTGGTGGGGAAACTCGTTTCCTTGCGCGTTTCTCGAATACTGCTGTTGTGGTTGATAATTGGGCTGACTAGCCGTACGAGGCGGATAAGCTTGCTGGAGAAGAACTTTAGTTTTTAAATCTTTCGTCTTTTTGTCGACTTTATCTAGCTCGTCTTTGCGCCTATTTTCATAGTACTGGGCTGTAGCTAAAATTTGAGCTGACGTAGAGACAGCCCAAGCACTCTCTGAATCTTTTAGTTTATTACACAGTTCAGGGATTAAATTATGTACAAACTTGTCTACAAACAATCTTTGACCACCCTCGGTAGCCATATCCTGATCACTATGATCGGTGAAAGTCTCCTCAAATCTTGTGAAAAAGTCAGACACATTCTCATCTTTCTTCTGCTTGCACGCAGATAGCTTGTCCCAGTTTACGCGTACCTCGGGCATTATCGTTTTCATGTACGCGATAATTCTACCGGGAAGTTCAGCTATTAACGGCTCAGGTTTAGAACCACCAATTTGTCTAGCATCGATAGCGGCAATGTTCGCCCATGAGTCACCTAGTTCTTGGTCATGGTTCGTATGACGTATTTTGCTCCATAGAGGATGTGGAACAACGTTCCCGAACAACATGTCTATGTCCGCTAAATTCATTATACATGAGCTTGCAGTTTGCGATAACTCCTTATAATACCCAGTCGGGTTTTTACGAGGATCAGGCAATGTCTGCTTTAGTGCTAAGACATCGGATCTTTTCCAGGGGACATGTACCCATACACGCTGGAAATGAGGCAGAATCGGTGGATTCGCATTCGCATCACCTTCCCTCCAAACCGGAGGAACTTCTCTCATGGGGTACTGTCTCGCTCTTTTCCCGTCTGGTGCATCGTCTTCGTAACATGATCTAGAGACGTTTCCCTTACTCCTATAAGAGAGCAATAATTCTATTGCTTTCTCAACATCTGCACCTATAATCATACCTTCATAGAACTTAAAGCGTGTACGCCATAGTTCGTTCATTGTATATTTGGGATCATTTGTCTTTACATCTTCGCCTAGATATACACACATTTCTTCGAATACGTATCTCTGAGTGGGTGCATTCCATTGACGGAAAACTTCCATAACAGACTGAACATCATATCTAACAGTATCCGTAATCCATTGGCGTGCTAATTCATTCAGCACTCGTCTTTCCTCATAATCAGGCAGTTGACTACGCAGCTGTCTATGTTCTGTTTTAGGGGTCGTTCTAGGCGACCCGAAGAAAGGTGAAAGCAGACCAGTGACGGTACCTGTCACTCTTTGTCTAATAGAAGGAGAAGCTTGCGGAGGAGCAAGTGCATCGGAAAAAACAGGCTGAGGCAAAGAAGAAGTAGAGGCAATAGTAGAGGAAGTTGAAACAGTGACAGACGTAGTATCATAGGGAACAGTTGGAGCTGTAGGCAAAGTGGTAGAAGTAGATGGAGTATGTAGCAAAGATGGCGGCCTTTGAGAAGGCTGCGCCGGAGAAGTAGGAACCAGCTGAAGAGTAGCCGGCGTGTGTGCAAGAGCTGTGTTTCGTGCGCCGGGGCGTGGTATAGAAAAACGCTTTGGCGTTGTAGTAGCGTCTAACGCATACGGTGGAGGTGAGCTTAATAAGTGGGACATTAATGGATCTTTCTCGGATCTTTCCTCTCGACCTTGTCCCTTATTTGGTAACATCGGGTAGCATTTATCTACTGCTAGTTTCTTGCTCCTAAGTATTTGTTCGCTTTCTTGCTCTTCCTCGTTATCCCTGTATGCAACGGCAGCTTGCACCATTGACATACCTCTTTTATTCCTTTTTGCTAACTTTATTTCCTTCTGTTTGGCTTCTTTGCGCCATAAGCGAAAAGAGTCAAACATCGCCGGCCGGGCTTTTCTCTTAAATAATTTGACCTCTAGGTTATCTAATATTTCTGAGTCGAAACTACCATATTGGGGCCATTTTAAAACACCATCCTTGTGGGTGTATTTTATCCATACTTCATTATATGTGATAGGACCTACGCCGTGCTTTACGTAGAGCTCGTATGTCGGAGTTCCAATCGGAGTAACCGGACAGGAATCCTCTAATCGGGAGTCCTTACTACAACCAAGACAAAACAAGTTTCCAAGTCTGCTAAAACCAGGCATCTTTGCTCACTAGTCTAGCTTCAAACTTCAAAGGATTATCTGTTACGATATTTCTCGTGAAAACACAAGTCCTTCGGCTTTGGGGCTTGCAAGTACCAAATCAAGGCGTATCTCAAGGATACCAAAAACTAAGGACAAACTAAGGACTGGGAGACGCTCCACTTATACTTAACTGAAGTATTTGAAGATCGGTGACGTCGCTAGAAGACTCGTCTATCGTTTCGCTCTACCAAGGATCACTGGGTCCAAAACAAGGCGATAGTCAGGGCAGCAGTCCTTCGTAGCCGTCGGGACGAGGGGAACCTCGCAGCAAAGACCTTCGGAACCACGTCGACATACAGGGGTCGCTGAAGTGGCTGGCCGTCCTCCGGAATTTTCACACGAAGCTCCTCACGAACATCTGGCTTGGACCGTCACCGCTTGATACCGCCCCGAGTTGGGCGCCAACTGAGGTAACGGGTTTTTAGGAACCCGTTTGGTGCCAGGGGATAACACCCGAAGACCTCTGAGTTCTCCCTGTTCCGGACCACAGAAACACGGAGTCTTCTAGTCGAGTCAGAGATCAAGTTTTATTGATAGCTACCAAGTAACAGGTGTCCTAGAAGCACGACAAACACGGGTCATGTGTTCTCAGGAGACTGTTCGTTTTTACAGAACCAGCCTTCTCCTTATATACAAAAATAATAGCTGCAGGCAAGAATTCTTAAGTTTATGATATGGCTATACACATATTTCTACAATAATGCAAAAGAGCGAAGTCATGTAGGCAAGCCCGTATTTTAGATGTCCAATTCGTGATAGATTACTCAGCTAAGCCCGGAACTCCCATCAGATATCGGTGAAGCCCCAATAAAGGAAGGCACCTCCTAGTCATAAAACTGGCCATAAACAGGGAACAGGACAGGTGTGTGTTTGTAGAAAGCATGGTTTGTATGTAGTGAATGGTTTGAGGAATGTTATGTATCGATGCTATCGCATTTGGCCACTGGGCGAGGGGCTGCCAAAACAGGTTTGGCTAAAGGCAATGGAGTCAGTTGGGACAGGTCAGGGGGAAGTCAGGGAAGGAGGACGTGTCCTTTTAGATCAAGCTCGACCTTTAATTGACTTATCATGAGGGCAAGGCACAAGATGGATACCGTTTACAAAATGGAGTCTGGGGGTTGGGACGGAAACTACGATTCAGGGGTGTTAGCATGCCTCGATCATGACGCAAATACATAGGAATGATGTCCTAATCATTATCAGTTCGTCGACACCAAATTCGTCATGGTACGTTGATGTTTCGGGACATGGATATCGGGTCTCGATACCGGGACAACAGTAGGGTCCAGAATTTCAGAACCACAATACAAGAACTCCAGATACGCGACCTCTTTGTCTAAGGGCTTTAGTGAAGTGCGCAATCTGCCGGGCGCTCGCGCTTCACTTAGCCTTCAGCACAGCTGTGCATTGGAAGACTAGAGCACCTATTTACACAGCGCTTCGGGCGCCGTGGTGGCCATCTTTAGTCTCCACCTTTGCACTAACGCTGCCCATGAGCAAGCGTTTTGAGGGGCATGGCACAAGTTAGCACTCGTAGTGCTACATATAGTGCGAACTGGAATTAGGGTTCTGACAGGTAGGAGTCTCAGGGCCAATGCTTTACTTAAAATGTGTAGATCAGTATTTAATATGAAGAGCGGCCTAAATTCCGTTAACCTAGGATGAACCAATTTAGATTTGGGCAGTGGGATCACTCCCGAAGAGAAGGCGGTAGGCTCCCATCTCGAAGTGCGGCGGCATACATGTTCCAACTGCGGGGAGAGGATATCAACGTAGGTACTATAAAATTCGGCTGGGGGCCATCAGGCCCTAGTGTTTTCCCTCTGGCCATTTCTCTAATAGCTGCCCTGATCTCGCCCGCCTTGATAGGTAAGGCCAACTGATCCCGGGCGTCTTGGTCCAATTGTACCAGTCGTTGCTCGTTTAGATAGGCTTGTAACTCTTCCCCAATGGGACGGCCCAGGAGGACCATACGGGGTCTCATAATATTCCTTGAATGCATCATTGATTAACCTCGGGGAGGAGAGAACTTGACCCTCGAAATTCGTGACACTCACTATGGGTGAACCTCTACTCTCTGGTCTGACTAACCAAGCTAGTAGTCTCCCAGCTCTGCCCCCCTCTGTGTGCTGTGTGGCCTGATACTGTTTAAAATCGAGGGCTCTCAATCAGTCCCTGGTAGCACTGTAAAGGCTCTTTACTTCGAGTAATTTCCCCAGGTTCCGGACTGTCTCTGCAATTCCCCTGCCCATTGTCAGGATTTGGGCCTCTAAGTCTGTCAGTTCCTGTGTGACCAGTCGTCGAGTGCCAACCATCTTGCCCAGACAGTGCACCCGTGTCACTACTTTATACGCCCCCCATTCCACCAGCGGAGAGCTGGCGGTTCCTTGATTAACAGTGAAATAGTCAGTTAGGGCCCCTAAAAGACCCTGATGGAACCCATAGTCATCTAGCAGCGACGGGTCCAGCCGCCAACGTGGGATTGGGGCTCTCTCCAGTACCGGGCCAAACCCCACAAGCAAAGGGCTATGGTCCGAAAAGGATCTTCTAAGATACTCAGCGCCTGTCATCTTGTGGGACAGAGCGGCAGAACAAAAGAACATGTCCAGGTGTGTGTGCATGTCATAAAGGTGTGAATAATAGGAATATTCTCTGCGCCCAACATTATGTAATCGCCATACCTCATGAAGGTCCCAACCTGTGGCCCAGGCTCTTAAACCCTTAGCAGTGGCAGAAGCCGTGGTTGCCGGCAGAGATGGGGTAGATCTATCCCAATAAGTATCAACAACACAGTTAAAGTCAATTCCCAGCAATAAGGTCCCATGGGAAAACCCCACCAACACCTCGGACAGCCGATCAAAAAATGTAAGCTACTCTTGGTCAGGGCCATACACACTGCCCAATGTGATCTCCCTACCCTTCACAGTGCCCGTGACCACCACATACCTCCCCTTGGGGTCTACTACTTTCCGGGTAAGCTGGAAGGGCACTCCCGGCCTAATCCATATCAACACTCCCCGAGAGAAGGCTGAAAATGTCATAGCAAAGAGTTAACCCTGCCATCATTGTCTCAGGCGAGAGACCTCCCCTTCAATTAGATGAGTCTCCTGCAGTAAAATCACTTGTGCCCCCCGCCTCTTGATAAAGTTGTAAACATTATAACGCTTAGCTGGTGATCCCATGCCTCTAATTTTCCGGGTCATAACCTTAAGCCCATCAGGGCTACCTGCAAATGCAGCCATCATTCCGGTTTGCATACCCCCTCATCCCCACTGCCCTCCATCCCTCACCCACACAGAAATCACCCTCCTGGCATAAAACAGCAAATCCCTTCAAAACAACTCCCCATCCCAAGAGTGGACTGACAACGGTCAGCTGCCAAAACACACAAGCAAACCGCATAATGAAAACTCACACCAAATTGGAAAAATCCAAGGCAAACTGCACTGGAACCTGCAAGGGGCGCAGCATGTCAGGGGACCAACAAATCGTCTGAATAACTTACTTCGCATAGCAGCAGCCATAATAGGCCGTCCCAACCTGCACCGGGGAGCGCTCGCCCAGAGAACCACCCCACCCTATGGCGCATTCAACACCTAGCAATAACCTGAGTATCCTCAAAACGTAATCCCGCCCAGGTAAATCATAAAGGATATAAAACGACAATATAAACAGGCAGGAGAAAGGAAGCAAGGAGAGAACCGTCTCCCAATCTCCAGAGCTACCAGTCTTACATGTCATTGGAAAGCTGCGGAGTCACTATGGGCATGGTGCCGCCAGAGGACCGGGAGGCATCTGAATCAGTGTCGTCCTCACCATATTTTGTTTCTGAGTCCGTCCCTGCAGAGGAGGCCCTTGATCGCACCATGAGGGAGACGGCTTCCAGTTCTGCTGCTCTTTCCATCGCCATCTGGGACAGGCTCGGCTTCTGGAGTTCCGTTTTCTTTTGGTGTTTCCGCAATCGTCTCACCGAACGTTCCGTCCCAGACGGCTGCCGCTCCAGTCGAGGCTGTGAAGGGTTTTGCCGCTTGTTCTTGTGTCGCTTCTGGAACGTTCAGGCGTCCATTTTGTTTACTGGTTGCGACGAACTTCGCTTTTTCTTTGCCTTGTAAACTGTTACAAAATGGTTCGCCTACCCACAGCCCTTGTATACTTGCCCAATGGTGGGACATTTACCTTGGTGTGGAAACGAAATCCACATCTATAGCGGTTTCTTTTACTCTGAAAACATCACTTTGTATCCTTCAGCTGTGTGTCTCTGCTTACTTTTCATGTTCATGACTGACTTATTCGCTTCAGTTTCTTTATTACCTCTTTTACTCCTTCATCAGCAAGAATGTTGGCAATCTTCTTGTTATTGGTTTCTCCCACTACATCAATGAAATCATCAAATGTTTCTGTCCAGGCAGTCCATCTGTCACCAATTTTGGCTTTTTCGTAGTATTGAAGGGAGGCTGTGGTTTTAGGAATGCGGCAGCTTCATAACCTGTGGAACTTTCTTGTGTCGAGAACGGCACTAACTCCGGCAGCATCTGTTGCCTATTGTACTGGCATCTTCGTTAAGCACTAGCTGCGTGCTACCATCAGGGTCGTCGCGCCCACTCTCAGGTGGTGAGATGCTAGCTTCTTATTTAGCAGTGAGTAGCGGCTTTGTTTCTTGAAACGTCTTCTCCACCCTTCTCACCTCTTTGCATTGTATTTGTTTTATCATGCCCTTAGCGTTTTTCTGCATTAGAAATGTTTTCCGCTTTTAAAAACGTCTTCTCCACCCTTCTCACCTCTTTGCATTGTATTTGTTTTATCATGCCCTTAGCGTTTTTCTGTATTATAAATGTTTTCCGCTTTTAGCGCATATTTGCACTCACCTACCTTTGTCTGTAACATCGTCGTACAGTATGATTTATAGCTCAGTGTTGTGCGCAGTACCTCTGTCACTGTCTTACTAGCAGGTTTCTGGCAGAGTAAACTTCTCAGTGAGGCTTTTGTTATCTTCAAACACTTCACTCTGGCTGAAGTAGTGCTTTGACTCCACATGCGCCAAACGTCGATCTTCACTTCAACTGAGGCACGTGTGGCAAGCATGAGTAGTTTGCTGGACCACGCCAAACTCTCTGGGAGAGCACCGTTGCTCTCGGGTTACGTATCCCCTAACTCGCTGCCAGTTGTAGCATCCTCCCCAGCCTGGGAACTCTGAGCTTGTACTATAAGTCTTTATTCCGCTGCATGTAATTGTGAACCAACATTCTAAACATGAATTATATTCCCCCACACCTGAACACTTACATTACAGTTCTACAGGTTGATCAGGAACCAAAAGTGTCCAGTCATCACTGGCTCACAATAAGGCACTACAGTTTCTACCATGTGTACGCTGGTGCGGGCGTGGAAACACCTGAAATTATGTACTCGTTAACATATATATATAAATGACTCACACATTCCCAGAAATTAAATTGAAGGAAATAACATTTCAACGGTTAATTTGCATTGGAATATACCAGGTTTTCAACGCGAAAAGCTTCTTGTTAAATCAGGGGCTCCCGCCAAAATAGGCTGCCGGTAGGCATGTATGAATCCTGAACGTCGGATTGGCTTTGCCGATAGTGCGAGACATTACATTCACTTAACAAAAACAACACTAGTCTTGCGGCCCGAAATGATTAGTTAATTTGTAAAGGCAGGAATGCGGACGGGCAGCTTCTTTCAGATGCAGGAAACGGAAAGCAGCGCATCCCTGAGGAGAGCGAGAGAGCGGCGGGTTCCGGGAGCCCGCCCAGCTGTGGAGGCGAAGAGGCGGAGGGCGGCTCCGTGCAGGGGGCGTGTAGTATCCGCGGCCATCACAACCAGCGAGAGACCCGCGGAGGGCCAGCGCGCGGAGGTCTGTTTACCTGTGAGGGGAGTCCCTCGCGAGCTGCGGACACGTAAGGTGAGAGGTGGGGTCAACCGTCACTCTGTCCGGGCAGCTGCGCCGCGGAGGTCAACCGTCCCCGGAGCTCACCGTTGGACGTCCGCGGAACTCTGCGCCGCTGACCTGTCCTGCTGTAGCGCTGCGCCAACCGCAGGGGTCGCTAGACCACTGTCACTCCAGGGGGCGCTGGACTGCTGCGCAAATATCATATTTAGTGCGTCGGCTGGGGGGGGGGGGGGGGGGGGGGAGAGGCTCGTTTTCACCCACGCTTAAATAGACAGGAATAATCAGTGCTTTACGTGGGCCGGTACTCACCGGTACTGAGTACCCGCACTTCTTTTTTTTACCTCTCTGAGTACCGGCACTTCTCCGCAGTCCGCTGCCAAGGAGAGTACCGGTACTCTTCAAAGGTAGGCTCATTGTTGCTTTTGTTCACGCGCACGAACGAGGCTGTCTGACAGCCAAAGCACCTCTGTGGCCCAAGCGGAGCCACTTTCAAACTATTTAGCAGGGCTCATCTGCATCTTGTCCGGTGTTCACCACCACGCTGTGTTTGACATAGAAGGGTCCATTCAGGCCCTGCGCTGTCAATCACATTCACACCATGGTGTGTATTTGTGCACACTCTCTCTGAATCCAGGCATCCCTCTGACAGCAGCAATAGCCGAGGGGTGTAAATGGTCTTTATCCCACCTGAGTGTTTTATGTGACTTTCTGTCTGCTTGTGTATGGGTGTTTGCCTGCTCGTGTGCCCATGTTTGTGTGTGTGTGTAAGAGAAAAGCGAGTGAAAGAGAGAGAGAATCCAGACACTAGGGAGGGATTTTAAAGGACATTCTGAAAAGCTTTGTGTGAGCATTGTTGCTGTGAGTGCGCAATCCAGAATATATAAGTATTCCACCACATAGTAGAAGTGTCTTATATGTCTTGTCCTTAGCACCGTCCACTGGCTACACTCATAGCTCATTTTAAGAGTACCTGCACTTATTTTTTCCCATTTAAAACAGGATAGTGGTGTAGCGGTCATCTCACCGTATGTAGCGCCTACATGGGAATTAATTTAAGTAGCTGCATACATCCTATACTTCATGCTTAAGCGCAGTTGCACGTTCGCCGCCACAAGAGTGAAGCCCGCATCTCAGGCCCCCCTTTAAAAACAAGCATTTACAATGCAATAGGTCTCGCATTTACACGAGTTTGAGCTATTGACATTGTAAATGACAATACCTTTTATTTTTGTTTTTGTTTTTAAAACATAAATAAAAGGCATTGTAATTTACAATGCTAATAGTGTAAACTCACGTAAATGCGAGACCTATTGCATTGCAAATGCTTGTTTTCAAAGTTGATGCCGGAGCAATTGCATAATCACAATGAAAACATGAACAATCATCCACCAAAGCACATACTCAAGTCAGCTGTCAGATACTTCAGTCAGAGGGGTACAAAAAAAATGTTGGCAGGGTTTGCTAGTAGCAAGAGAGTAGAAATGATTCGCTCACGTATCACTAAATGGCTCACTCACTAAACATTTCTTGATTTGTGAACAATCTTCTCAGCAGACCTCGTTAAAACCTCAATCAACCAATCAGGGGTGAGTTCCCACACTTATTGTTTTTACCCTCGTGCTTCACACAAAGGTCAGGCGATGCCAGGGCTCTCTATTACAAGTTGGAATCTGGCACAGGGGAGAAACGCACACAGTACTCAGGTGCCTGGCCTGTCGTCGTCTCTACTGAGGGGCAAAACCAGCTTCTAGCTTTCCTTTTCAAAAACAAACATGAACCGAATGAGCAACGGGCCAGTCTTTTATATAGCGCGGACTTTACCTGGGCTCCGACGTGCTGGTATCCGGGACGCTGTCTCCCCACTGCACTTAGCAATGCCTCTGCGGCCGCCGACGCTTGTTTTTTTTTGCGATACATCATAATAGCAACACAGACAAGAAAAGCTCTACTCTAAAGATTAACTGGTGGAAGGGTGTAGAGACAAAGACATAAAAGAAGGACTAGACAAAGGTAAACATGACGCAGTTAAAAATGACAACGGACCAGAGAGGGAGCATGTCTGCAAGGAGTTCTGCCTCCTGATTGGCTGTTTAAATAGAAACCTGTGGTGAGGAGCCGACGCGGGAATCGAAACTAGTGGTGCGCGCGCACACCAGAGGAGCGGGGCAAGGGAGCGCGAAGACGCCGAGACGAGGTAGGGGATGTGTGTGTAAGTGCCGGGGGTTCTCTGCTATGTGTGTGCGTGCGTGTGTGTATGCGGGCGTGTGTGTATGCGGGAGGGGAGGGGGTTCTGTATGTATGTATGTGTGTGTGTATGGGGGGGGCTGTATGTGTGTTGTGAAGAGCCTGCCGGAATCGGAGCGCGTGACCTGATCCTGGCAGGCTGCTGCTGCGTGCTTGCTGCTGCGTGCGCGTGACAGTCTGTTGTCCTCTCCGGCTCCCCTTGAGTCCTTGAAAGCCGGAATGATGACAATAGTCTCGCTCTGCGACTGCAGGCCTTTGGCCTGCAATCGCAGGGCGAGACCTAAAAATGGGTGGGGGGTGTTTTATGTTGACGAGTTAGAGCCATCCTTTATACTCTAACCAATGAACAACAGACTATTTGTCTACGGGACTGCCCGGTGATAGGAAAGCACTATAGAAGTGGTACAGCACAGTTGAGTGCCTAGAGGGGTAGTTTCTACCGCAGTGCACACACAAAATCTCAACTGTCGCCAGGGTCCAGGAGTCCACAAGTATTTTTGATAGAAAGTTAAAGTTTCAACAGAAAGGTTTTCCAAGTTTGACGCTCCATTAAATTCAGTGGCGCCGTAAGGATGAGCATGACTGTGAGTCAAGATGTGAGATCATACTGAGAGAACGAAGAATATGTATGTGCGCCTAGAAGCGAAGTGATTTCAGCTACAGCCACTATGCAGTCAATCAGTATTTCATTGAAATTATTTAAAATTGATGGTCAGCCAGTGACTGAATGCAGTGTCCGGACTAAACTTTTTTTGCAGGGTAACTTTCTAAAATGATACATTAGTAATCCTGATGAGTGTGTTTGAGGGTGTATCCTATAAACCTCTATGAGAAGAGTGTTTCACTGTAAGCGAAATTAACACAGCAACAAGGTTTGAGCACTTCTGTGACTTGTACACATGAATACAGTCTATAGAACAACAAACGTCAGCTGTAGTGTAAAAAAGTAACATCTTAAATTCTATAGTTGGATGTAGTTGAAACAGACCACGTGCAATTTCCACTTTGTGCTTGATGCATAGAAATATCCAAACGAGAAGATATATAATGTGTGTGTGTATATATGTATGTGTGTGTGTATAGAGAAAAAGAGAGACAAAAACACCATTGCAGAGCTCAAAAGAAGCTGTGCTCCATTAAGTGCGTGTTTTGCCAAGTTTGGGGCTTGTTTAGTGAGAGAATTCTGCCCATTCTTGAGCTTTCATTTAAACCTATTACATATCATCTTCCCAGTTGATTCAAAAGGGCTGGAATGCAAACTCATTCCGTGTTGAGGCCCGTCCATAAATGTGACCCAGGCAGTCGCCAAGGGAGACAAATTTGAGGAAAACACGGTACAAATTAAAAATAAGATCAAATCGAGGGCATATATTGAATGGCCCATCTACTATGTCAATTCTTGTGAGTCAATTTAGGGCCCTCCCCCCTTTGCCTTTAAGGGCCTTAGCCGAGGAGGTGCCCCTAGGGATACAGTAGAATAGTTGTTACTATCGCCCTCCAATATTTTATTTTCCTATATCCCTTTGCCCTTGTAATATTTGTAGCCTAGTTATCTGTAATTAACATTTATTGATTTTTATAAGGTGGGCACATAGTCGATAGTGCCTGGCATACTTACATGGATCCGACTTTGTCTTCACAATCCTTCATATGCGAGAGAGTTAGACACCTTTGTTATTTACAGATTAACCAAATCCTTTGTTCAGATTACATAGCGTACATTTTCGTTACCACCTCGTCACTCTTTCTTTGTCACAGGAATATATATCAAGCAGATAAGAGCAGAATTTGATCAACCACATAATCGAAAAAATGAGGAAGCACACCAGTGTTTCATAATATGCAAAATATTTTAGAGTTTCACAACTGAGAATAGCCGTTCCAAACTCTGCGAAGGAAACATCTGAAGTCTGACGTTAGAATATAGGTACCAGAAGTTGTCCCAGTCACTGCTCTATTGCTAACAGACATCAGTACGGCCACGAAACACCTGAGGCAAACAAACCGGCACCTGCTCATATGCCAACACAGTTGTCTCTCACACACCCTTCTATTCAGTGTAGCCAAAGAATGCTTCTTTAGGCCTGTGCCGTGCACCAAAAACTACTAAGAGGTGGGTCGGAGGAACAAAAACTGCTGCTCACTCCGGGACGGTGAGCACCCCGTTCCCCCTCCCTCCACCGCTACAATTCTGTTTTTTTTGCGCAGGGTGGACGGAGAAGGCTTCCTCTCTGAGCTCATCAAAAGAGGACGTTGAAGAGAAAAATTAAAGTTGCTATTTAGTTCATGTTATATATGGACCGCCCATCTGCTATCTTAGTAGATACAGTAGTTGTTCCTCATGAGAACCCCGGGTGCAGATATGGTGCGGAATAAGGTGCAGATGGAAGTCAGGAAACACCTTGGCTTAAACGAGGGCGAAGGAAGGGCCTTGGAGCATTGCAAACAGAAGAAAGTGCAGATAGGCAGTAGCAATCTCAATTGGGCTTTGTCCAAATGGAGACCTAGTGTTAATGAGCAATATGAACTACTTATGGCCAGCTGGTAGATATCACTCTTTTCTATGCAGTGGTAGGTAGAAGCCTATTGGGTGCTTTTGTAGCCAATCGAGGCCTTTGAAAACCGAGAAGGAAATGGTAGGTGGAGCTTAAATGAGAAAATAAAAGCCTACTTGTTCAAAATATATGGGGCTGGACCATGTTTTTATTGCTCGACCCACAACCGTTCAATAACATTTGAGTTCCAGTTATTTAAAAATGGGGCAAACGCATGATAGATTTTCTTACTTGGAAATCAACTACTAAAGACAGATAAGTCTGAATACATCGCGAATTTGACCCTCTCCATTGCCGTCGTAAATGTTGAAAAATGGCCTAACATTGTGGACAGTTAGTAGGAAAATGAGGAGAGAGACACAGCTGTTGTGACGTCTCTTCCAAGGTAGGTATACGGAGACCTCTCTCTTGGTACTGCTTGTTTGTTGGGTAAGTATTTGTCCAAGTACTCTGCGACCTCACGTTTGTTGCAGATTATTCTAAGTTTACATTGCATACTGGCACAGCCACACCTTAAATTCAGGGTAATAGCACATCAATAGGAAAACCATGTAATAGCAAGGCTCACAGTAATTCACAGTTGGTATCCATCTTATCTTGACCTCTACCACTTGTAGGGCTGTGTTGATCGTTGAGGAAGACTAGGAGACATTCCCAACAATCAGGTGAAAGCCAACGACACAGAAGCCAGCAAAATTAGAGTAAGGAAGCAATAAAATAGAACAGCAACAACCTGACTAACTGAGCAGGTATAATCAGTACCGAAGGGGGTAAAGGAACGGGAGAACAAACCCAACATGACAGAGAGACCATTTTCTGAACTGGAGCGGTGTTGAATACACCTTAGCAAGATGCAAATGTCCAGTCATGGTTTGTCTGCTCTACAAGCCCTCTTATGTAGGTGTTCAAATGATGACTTGAACGGCCACCCTTCCAGAACCACTGACTGCCTCGAAATGCTAGACTGCTAACCTATGTCAAAGGTGCCATCTTCTTATAGCCCTCAATTTCCAGGTTTTCCTACTCCGCACAAGAGCTTGACCCTTCTTAATCCTGGCCCATAGAGGAACCACTGTGTTTACTTTTAAGGTCCAGATTGGTACAGAAATCCCTGGTTTGTTTCCACACTGAGGTTTTGAGTATTTGTATAGGGCAGTTGACACCCAAGGGTTTCTTGGTGCTGGATTCAATAGAATCTCATCCCCTCTTCACCTTGTGATGCAGCAATCAGGACATCTCACTGCAGATAATCCCTGTGTTCCCAGAATAAGATTTTTGAATCCTCCTCAGTTGCTGACTAAAGTGACCAGAAATCTTGGAAAAAGGATGTGTTTATTGTGAATGGTCTCCACTCGCTCTAATAGAAAAATTGAGGGAATGATCGGAAATGTACAATAACTTTAGCCTGGTGGTATGTGAAGTTGACAAAAAGAGGCAGTTAACACTCTCTTTAAGTAGGAGAAACTGCTTAATTAAGTCTTTTATTTGGTGTTATTTTTCCAGAGGTTTCTGGTGGACACCAGCACACTTTTCCAAGATTTGCTGGTGTGTGGAGTTATCCTCTAGATCTCTTTCCACCGACAAAGATGTATTTCAATGTGTGAACCCCAAACTATACACAGAAAACAAACAAGTAGTGGCTAGGTCAGTAAGCCTGACGTTAATGTATGTAAACTGAAAATGTAAAATGCAGTGTCTCCATGCATAACCATATTAAAACCAGATGTTTTGGCTTTTCCATTACTTGTTTTATTTAAAGCAGCTGGATCGTACTCTGTGCATGTAGAGGTTTGTCAACATGTGTTTCACACACATTTCCTGACTAAAGCACACTTTAAAAGCCTTCTGCCGAGAAAACGCAAAAACATTGCTTTTCATATACATTGCACGTTTTTAGAAAAATAATTTAATATATGTTGAATCTTTGTATTTTTGAGATACAAAATAGTTCTTCATGCATTGCTACGTAATGTACGTCACAAGAGACCGAATAATACATCAAACACTCAATAGCGTGAGGTTGGAGAGGAATATATTTTTGGGTGGAGTCAAAGCACACATTTTGCATATTTTTAATCATTTATAGCAATACACATTGCTGCCTGTCAGGCCAGACATGAAATGGCAAAAATCATATGTAGAGGAACTGAGGTTATTATCCATGTTCATTAATAGTAAGCACTCAGTCTTACAAATGGAGACTTACAAAACAGGGTTACCTCAATGTACTTACTCTCCCTTCAGGGAGACGTAAAGATGGTGAAGTTACCCTTACTTACTGTCTACCAGATAGATAGATACATTTATTTCAGTTAATAAAACACATGAAATATTACACCGATAAAAACGTTCAAAGAACATAATTCTGCTGAAATCAGGTTTTGAAAGTTTCCTTGAGCATCACCGGAGTTCCGTCTACCAAATTAAAGCTGTGACAAGTCAGGGCGGCAACGTTCTATTGTCATCCTCTTTAGAGAGGCATGTTTTTTTCTGTAAAACAAACACGTGGTGGACTGCTTAGAGTATAGTAGTGTTTTTGGTTAGTCATCGCATAAGATGGTCATGCAAGTGCTCCCACTCACTTTGAAGAACCGGGTTATTTAAGACCAGGCGGCGCCAGGGGCACGCCCAAAGTCTTCGGGTATCACCTGTCTTAGAATACAGAGACACGGAAACTTCATGGTGGCGTCAAAGATCGAATTTATTGGCTGCAGCCAGTAACAGAAGTCCTAGAAGTCAACACGGTATGAGTTCTCAGGAGACTGCTCAATTTTACAAAGCAAGTCATCCCTTTTTATGCCAAAAATCACATTCAAGACAAATACCTTACATTTACAAACTGTCCAATCACATGTATCCACAACAGAGGTATCGCATGGCGGTAAAACCCACTTTTCAGTTGCACAGCCCATGATCAATCATTGGTCAAACCCAACATTCTTCAGACAGGTCGAACGAACCCATAATATAAAAGGGCACATCCCCATCGTAAATAGACCATAAAGAAAGGAGCAGAAACAGGTGAGAGTAGGATAAGACATATTTGTGTGCAATAAAGTTTTACAATGTCCTGTGCTTTGATCCTCAATCTTGATCAGCTACTGGGAAAGGAACTGGCCTAACAAGTTTGGCTTCAGGCAAGAGGGTCAGTTCGCTCAGGTCATTCAGAAGTCAGCTAAAGTGTACGTGTGCTAAAGACTCATTCGGCCGTAGTCATCGGCCTATGTGAGGGCAACCACAAAATGGTTGCCATACACAAAATGGAACCCAAGGGTTCAGAACGAAATCCCCAAATACGTAGTGAATCCATCTGTCTAACGTGACGAAAACACTCATACTTGCCGTACTAACTAGTTACGGTTCGCTAATATCAAATTCGTAGCGAAACCATGACCTTTATGAAACGGGTTCAGAATTCACGGAACCTCAACTTTCTCTTCTTTCTTCCCCTTTTTTTCTCACACAAAAAGACGTGGGAAGTTTTATTTCTGTCATTTTTCGGAGATTCGAATTCTAGGCTTCCCAAAAATGCAGGAAAGTGACGCCGACTACTTTACTACACATTTATATTTAACACATCCCACTGGAAGGTTAAGGCCAATAGAGATTTTTTTAGGCACACAGACTAGAAAGCACTACAGAGTCTCCATATAAACCAGGGGAAAACCGTATGTGCCACTGTCAAAAACTTAACCGGGTAACAGCCCAACCACCACTAATGCACCTAATTTCCTGAAGGTGGAAATCTACTATGCACACATTGCCAAAGTGTACGGACTTGGGTGTGGGGTTGTAACCCAACCACCACTAAGTATTTTGACAGAAAATATCTGCAGATTCCCAACTGTAATTACTTGATGCACAAAGCAGTCGTTCCTACTCCCTGGCCCAGGGAAGTACAGCCATGTTTGCACGTCAAAATCCTGCTTCTGAAGGGTGAGCCCAAGCGCTGTTCTGGTGAGGCATCCACATTGCCACTCCAGACAAAACCCCAGGGGGAAGGTTCTAAATTATCACTTCCATGGGCAGTTTGGAAAGAATAACCCTATTATCACTCGTATTCAATAAAGAAAGCCCATCTTAATTCCACTAAGCTACATCTGGGTCTGTGTCACACTGAGCATACGCTCTCTGTAGGAGCCCTTGCATCTAACATCTGTAGGAGTCTTCACATTTACATGGTGCTATCAGTCAGTCTGAAAGCTTAGTGAGGTGTTGACTTTTGACACTTAAGAGCTGATTACGATGTCAGTACGAAAGCCTCTGACCGCTAGTCAGAAGCTTTCTGACCGTGGTCGGAGGCTTTCTGACCGGCACGGTCGGTTTACGGTCTGACCACCCTTTTATGATGTTGACGGTCGGAACGTAAACCGCCCGGTCATTCTGACTCTGTTTCGACCGGCTCTTGGAGGATTCTTGCCAGTCAGAACCGCACCGGAATCCCCTAGTGACGGGGTTTCCGCCGTCTGGATTACAATGTCTATTTGCCACAGCCTTTCCGTACCAACCTTTGACACCTAAAGGCTGTCAGAAAGCAACTGTGGGTGCCCATAGCAAGGCCCCCTTGCCTCCGTGGTCTACAGTTGGTGGTCAAGGGGGTACCTAGGGTACCCCCTCTAAAACACTGCTCTGTGTGGTGTGGCAGGCACCATCTGCCTGCCTCAGGGTGCAAGGTTTTACACACACCCCAATTTCTCTATAGGAGCCTGTATTACAGCAGAGATGGTGTCGGTCGGAGGCAAATCTGACCAACATCGTAATAAGTGCCTTAGTCTCTCTGGGCTTAGACTACCTTCTCCATATCTGTGCAATCTCTTAGATAGCTGTGGACCAAGTCGAAGCTGCTTGAGCCTATATTACAAATAAGATGGACACAATGAGCTTTCTGCACTGCTTTGTTAGAATGTTAATTTTTTATTTTTTAGTGCACACAGGCGTTTTAACACCTGCCATTCTGGAGTAGGTTGACTGTAATTCATCAAGAACGTTTTAGATTAATACATGAGAATGGCAGCTGATACCTATGGTACTCTATTTTAGGGGAATTCTTGGACGGATCAAGGACTCAAAATGACAGTAGCATGAGGTTAAGAATAATCCCTGCATTACTTAAATATGGCACCGATTTCAAGAAATGCATTTATCCATTGTGCACTAATGCCAGCTCCTGTTGATTATCCTTCAGAATGTTTATCTTTCAATATACATCTAACAATCAAGATCTGCTGAAAATGTGGTAATTGTTGACTTTGAATATAATAAGAAATCTTTCAACTTTGAGGTTGAAACTGTTATCTTATGTGGTTATCGCTTCTCAGAAACTGTTAATTACAGTCTTTTATCAATTCAGTAGCCGCTAAGTGCTTCCGGTGACATAAGTATTACTAAACTTGGACTTCAGACTTGCAGATATGAGGATAGCTGCCAGTTTCGAGAAAGTACTGTTAAATTACTAAAAAAAGGTACCCCAGTAAGAGTGGGAACATATCAGGTTGCACACTTTATGTGATTGTGACAAGGTTGTTTTACAAATGTATTGTGTGTAATCACTGAACTTTATATTGATCCTGTGAGGTGGGCTGTCTCACTCACTCCCTTGCCTTTTTTCAGATATGCAAGATTGCTTGTAATGCATGATTGCTTTTGAAGGCTATGATGCGAGGTGGGGTGTCTGACTCGGTCACTTGCCTTTTTGCAGATATGCTAGATTACTTGTATTGTATGATTGATTTTGAAGGCTATGCTACGTTTAAAACCCTCAGACATCAACAATCAGCCTAGCTACTCTCCTCCCCCCTAAATGTATCCAGGAGTTTCGCAAACCTCAGAAGCAAAGGAGTTCAGCGTGAATTTAAAAGATTTCAATACCACGTGGCTCCAAGCAAATCTTTTCTGGGTCTACTCCCTCTTCCCTCTCCCTGAGGATCTCAGAGGCCAGGAAAACATAGCCCCGTCCCGAAAAGAACCGAAAACCCTTATGTTGACTGTTAAACTCTCACCTAAGCATTTCAATACTATGTCTTCCTTCTTCAACAACAGGTGGAAGGCAATTTGATTCTGTCAACCGAGATGCCTTACTTTTCTACTCCTCTCTTTTCCCTGGTACCCTTTACCATGCAGCATGAACTCAAGAGTTTTTCAAGTGCCTCTCGATGTTTCTTTGATTTATTATTAGATACCTTGGTCTCGTGTTTTCTTAAATGTAAGGTGCTCTGATACCCCATGGGGAAAAGCGCTATATTAATATCAGAATTAAATGTAAGTGAAAAAGTACCATACAATATCATTTCATAGCAGCCCACTGAGACTTTGGTACACCAGGCACACAAACGTGCAGATCAGCACAGTTAAAAACTAATATAAATTAAATGCATGCAACTTTTTTTTCACAGTCATAGCTTAATAAAAGACAATTTATTTTTTCTTTCTATTGGCCTTTTCCTGTGTGTTCTCAAATTTCCAAAATATTACACCGTTATTTTAAAAACTAAAGCTGGGATCTTTATTTTAATGCATTTTAATGGTTCTTTAAAATTATGTAGGACATATGAGATGCTTCAAGTCAACATTAGAAAATCAGAGAAGGTAGGGAAAATGTGTTTGAGGATTGAGGTTATTTTGTTGTCAGCAGGCACAATAGAAGCCAATGCCCCAATGATGACTTATGTAAGGTAAGATAGCATAAGTACAAGAGCCTGTATCCGAGTTGGCAGCAGTGCTAGATTCTGATGTACCATAGAGAGCATGTACAGTTGACCAGAGGAGGAGACTCTTGTCCAAATAATATTTCAGGTTGCTAAAGTCCTGATAGCTTTTGGTTCAATGTGATTTATGACTTCTTCATCAGGTATGTGTCTGAGGATGTAGGTTAGATATGATTTGAAATGTAATAGAATTTCTTGTCATGGAAACAAGTTTAAAGTTGTTGCTTTCTTATCACTTACAAAGTTTTCGATCCTTTTTACATATCACATCCAATTCGAGTACGTGGAAATTCAACAACTTTTCGCAAGGAAGGCAATTTGTAAGACACAGGAAGCCAGAATGTCAGGGACTCTGATTCGATAGAAATATATGTGCATGCGTAGGGATAATGATATTTTTCTCACATTGACCTGGTTCATAACATTTTGTAGTCACTTACTTTGGCGGTGGTCAGATAGTTTCTTAGGTGACAAGGCAGTGATCCTGTCTTGACATTTATACCTTTTTAAGCCCAGGCTGTTTTTTCTACCAGAAACTAAGACATTGCTGACATTTTTGCATATTGTTCAGTGAAATGAGCGACCACTTCCTTCTCAGGATAGCAACATTGAAGTTGTGCGTAAAAGCACTTCTGTTTGGGACACACTGGGCCTATTTCCCTGATAAAAGTAAACTTAGAGGCAGAGATTCACATATCCGCCCAAGCATACTTTTTATGGTCTGACTTGACCGTGCAGCTGTCACCAGTAACCTTTGTGAGTATTACCAGGAGAGTGGCTCTGGCTCTGCCTACTTACTGGGAGTACATGTTTTTTATTGGTCAGAAGGTGTGTACTTCCAGAAGAAAGTGCTTGACCTCCATTCTGCTGTGATCATTTTGTTTATTTATCCCTCTGCCTGAGCTTGCACTTTAAGGGTCACACACATGACATTGAAATGCTATTAAAGTGTCTTGGATAACAAGATCATTTTTTTTCACTGGCAGCAGCACAAGTGGGAGGAGTGTAGTCCTTAACCTACATGGATTTTTAGGTCTGGCTTTAAAGTGAACTTTCACCTGACGTTTTAACCTATATCCATATTTTTCTGCAGTTCTTTGCTTCCACACAAATAAATATCCACTCCTATGCTATTTACTTGTAATGCTTTACATTATCATACACCATTCCTTTAATGCCAGACCTATTGGCATTGCCAATGCTTGTTGGAGTTGCTCTATTAATAAACTTTTCCAGAATTAGGCCAGGAAAGCTGCACCCGCAGCTGGTTGCCAGGCAGACAATTGGGAATATTATGTGATGGTTCCCATGGTGTCCTGCTGTGCAAAATTCTACATAGTAAAGAATTCTTCAAAAGAGGTATGGAGCGCTTTTTTTCCTCCATGGGGATTTTCTTTTTCCTGTGGAGAAATTCTTACCCGCATGCCCCCCTCCCCAAATTGATGGTGAGCCTCTGCCCTACATGTACGACTATTTTCAGGTTGGGAAAGTGTTAGATGGAAGTTTGAGTATGACCACAAACATAGGGTTGCAGAGTTTCTCAAACCACCAAGCAAATCATGCCCCATTCCCTCTCCTGGGAATTTGACTTTAGATTTTTGCACTGCACTCGTGATAGAGAAATCCGCAGTGGTATTTCCATTTCCTGCAGGCAGTAATGCTTTTGTGAATTCCTGGCAACCTTAAATGGAGGTATTTTCTGCTGAACATACCTTTGTGAAATGGCCCACTGTATTTTTGCATACAGGCACTCATTTATCACATTTATACTCCTTTCACAAAGGACTGAGTATACTTTAGTTTAAAATTAATGGTGATCATTTTAAACGTGTACGTTTGAACGAGTAGAAATGCAGTTTCATGCAGCGTGCAACATATAGTTAACATTCAAACCTAGAGTATCTTGATTTTTTTTCAAAGCAGTTTTTATAGACGAAGCTCTGAACAGGTTTATTGATTTTCATGAATGATTTATGTGTTCGTTTGATTTTTTTAAATAGGCCTTTTTTCAAAATGTCTTCTGCAGTCAGCAATTGTCAACACTGCTACATCTATTAAACGCAAGTTTAGAAGATTACAAACATTTTGGTTGTTTTTAACCTTTGCATATCCCCATTTAGATACATGTAGTTATTTTAAAAATCTGGCATGAATCCGGCCCTCCAGGACCGGTTTGGAGAATCCTGGTCTAATTTTTGGACGTTAGTAAAACGTGTTCAAAATACAATAACAGAGATCATTTTTTCTTTTGCCTGAAAATGCACTCCTTTCGTTTTTAAATCATTTTTCTTGTAATTGGGTTTTAGAGGTAGTACATACATTAACTATAAAGATACTAAAAGCCAACCCTAGTCAAAAAACAAATGGATGCTTAAGACCGCAAGCTCACCTCGTGTGAGATCACTTCTCTTCCTGGGCGACGAGTGTGTAGCTGCCATACCACACAAGGACAAAGGTAAACTACAACAGGTGAAAAGCCTGTGGCCCTTTAGTGTAGCGGATGCAACACTTGGACTCAGCTAAAGACCGTGTTCTCAAATTGATTCTTCAAGTGTCATTTCACTCACTTATGTGATACATCAATGTATTGTAGTTCTTGCATGGATACAGTCCTTAAAATTGAAACCGAGCAGTGAAGATGTTCACTATTCCAGAGGACCTGTCTGCTCTTGAGAAGTGCAGACCCACTTCCATTATAAGTATTTCAGTCCTGATGAGAAGTGATGGCACGCTTGCTTTGAAATAAGGAAAGTGCAAGCACTCGGTACCTTAGGACAAAAAAATGCCCTCTAAGTTTACTGTGAAAGGTAGGGTGACCATATAAACCATAACTGAAAACAGAGCAGACCCTGTGATATCTTAAATGCAGAGCTTGCTTTGTGTCATTTCAAAAGGAGAGGCCAATTTCAAGAAGGCCCTTCTGCGCATGTCCCTCCCGGGCTCCCAAAGAGGAAACCTTCTCTAGCCAGGCAAGCCCCAAACTGACTAATACTCCAACTGGTCTGGTAGTTTGCCCACGCATACGTCTGACTAGAAACGGGCTGTCAACTACTACTTTGTAAAATTTAGAAGAGGCTCTGATCACCGTGAGGGTCACTCAACTCTCTTTAAGCACATTAAAACCCACAGCTACATTTTGATCCCAGAACATTTCACTGTGTTTTCTGCACATATGCAGTGCTGCCACGCTTTCAATGGAACCTGTGGAAAAGCCGTTGGACAATAAATGGAGCCTCATTCTCAATAATGAGTTAACTTAATTGTGATCCTGTACATGCAGATTTGGAGGCTGGGGAACCTGGAAGGGCAGCATTCTGGAACATGGAAAGGCCACATACATATCTCTGTGCAGGTGCCTTTCATTGTCCAGTTGGATCAGGCCACCTAGAAAGCTTCCATTAATCATTTCTGTAGAGGAGGCTATTTGCGCATGCACTATTGACAGTAAGCATCTACGAACCTCCCCCTCCCTGGCGGAATTCATTAGAGAAATCGAGACCTGGCTCTTCAACTGAGACCAGAGATACCTCCCTGCCCTGATACCCTCATGGGTGAGGAGTAGCGCTCTATAAAACTCATTGATTGAGTGGACCAGCGCATTGAGAAGTATTTTTCATAGTGCAAAAACAACAATTGATGGACAGAATGCAGAACAATGTCATTTTGCCACTGGATTCAAGCAAGCCCGGCTGAAGATGGCTGCAATGCCAGAAACCGGTCCAGGGAAGGCATGGCTTGGCAGTTCGGGCTGGACTGTTCCCATGAGGCACAGGGTCAGACTGATTTGCATATGGCCATGTCTGAACTGGGGTGGTAGAGTGGGCTAAAGAATGGTGATGGATTAAACCCAGATCAGTTGACTCTGGGTGAGTGCTTGTATTGTCAACGCTCCGTCCATCATTTCCTTTGGTTTTGCTGTATTTATCATAGTGCCTTGAGATCCACATGGTCACCACTTTGCCTGAACCGTCATAAAATGCCATTGCCTATTATGGACTGGTTTTACCAACCATATGCATCAGACTGCAGAAGTTATTTTTGATGTTTCACTAACAAATGTTTTTTAACAAGGTTGTTGTACTTTTGCCCAACCTAGTAGACCAGTGTATCGCGCTTCTTCCGGTCTCTACACTTTGACCTGTCTGGTTTAGGCGACCCTGCCAGGAGACTAAGCTTCTGCCGGCTTAGCTCTCCAGATCACTGAGACATACAAGCCCCTAAATCTTTTGTTTTCAAGAGCTGACTTTAAATTTTGGCTTGCAAATATTTTAAAAATGTTCTTCAGTAAACATGAAGTCATTTTCATCTTGTGAGTGTGCAGCTCAGCTCAAGAGGCAGCATCCAGAATAAGAGGTAAAGCAACAGATTTGGTTCAGTAGCACCGAATACGATGTGTCCATATAGCACATCAAATACTGTGTGAGACATCAAGGAGGCATAAGGTAATCTCTTCTTCTGTAGGGAATGCTTCGTCTTAAAGCTGGTGCAAATATTTTGACTCTTGATGCCCTCGAATTGCATTGACTGTATGGGATCTTTGGCCATCTTAGGTGAAAGTGCCTGGTTCCCAAGCAGGCAGCATCTTATTTGGCATGTTATTTGTCAGAAAAAAACTAGATGTATCTACTGTTGTGACTTGGTGAGGACTAGCTGAATGGCACATATGTTACTGTGTGAGAACATTGAAATGTCATAGGATGTACTTTATTGTCCGCATCACTGTACTCTGCCTTATGCCAGTCTTCAGTCTTTAACCGCTTCCGCGCTACCGCGTTTACCTGCTGTGCGCTGAAATTCGAAAAATGGCTTGATTGTGACAAAGCCAGCTCGTCATGCGCGCAGCGCAGGTAACGCCCATGACGAGCTGGCTTTGTCACCCGCGCTGAAGGGGTTAAAGAAATTACGTTTTGATAAATAATAAAACCAACTCACTTGGGGATTTCGAAGACCCTCTATCACCAGGATTGTCCGCTTTTTTTTTCTTCTTTTTTTTTTTTAAAATATTTTATTGAACAAAAGCAGAGGTAGTGATAAGTTGACAGTCATAAATTACAGACTTGACATAGAATACGTACATTACAGCAGTTTATCACAAGCACGATTCCGAGGGGAACCAGTTCTAGTCATCGCCATGTCAGTTGAGGGGGAAGTACAAAGTTCGCCTCTATAAACATTCCAGTGTCCCCATTTCTTATCCCAAGTTCCAGGACACCCCCTAACCTTGTAGACCGTTTTTTCGGATAGCATACAAACATCCATAGCAGCAACCCACTTAATCAAGAGCGGTGTAGATGGCGAACCCCATTGCATTGCTATTTCACGTTTCAGTAAGAGGAAGCCCAGAGCCGCCCATTGTCTTTCCATTGCAGTAAGATCTGTAGGGCCCCACACATTGAGGAGTTCGCATTTTGGAGTCAGAGGGACGGGTTTTCCTAGAGCATCAGTCATTTTGCGGGCAGCACGTTTCCACAGGTCCTGAATCACCGGGCATTCCCAGATAGTGTGGTAGAAAGTACCAGTCTGTCTGCAGTTACGGAGACAAAGGTCGGATGTGCGTCTGCCGATTTTGGCCAGGAGGGGAGCGGACATGTATGTTCTATGTAATATCTTTAATTGTATGAGTCTAAATCTGTGGTTGATAGCTGATTCGCGCGGAGACATCAATGCCGCCTGCCATTCGGTGTCATCTAGGACTCCGATATCTTTCTGCCATTTGTCTCGTAGAAGTTGGAAGGTGTTGGGCATGTTATTGCATAGTTTACGGTAGGTATGGGATATCGCTTTGGCCTGGAGGGGTTCTGACAAGAGTCTGTCCTCGAGGGGCGAGGATTGTGGGAGAGAAGAGAGGTTAGGGACATTGGCGAGTATGGCATGTTTGATTTGGAGATAGCGGAAGGCTTCAGATTGGGCTAAGTCGTGTGTATTTCGAAGCTCTTCGAATGTCAGTAATTTGCCCTTGTGAAGTATGTCTCCTAAGGTAGAGATTCCAATTGTGTCCCACTTATCAAAGCCCTGATAGTGACAGAGGGAGCTCAATTTATATGAGGTCCAGAGTGGGGTGGATAATGTAAGAGTGTCAGCCCAGCCGAGTCGCTGGTTCGCACGGTGCCAGATTGTTATTGTGTGGGACATCGGGTCTATATAACGGGTGCGGGAGAGACCATACAAAGCCTCAAGATAGCCCCCTCGGCCCGTCTGGTATCTCTCAAGGTGAAAAGCCGGATTCGTGGGTGATCCATATATCCCCGAGTTAGTGGCAGTTAATTGAGTAGCCCAATAGTAGAGTCGAATATTTGGCAAGGCAATACCCCATCATACCACCCCTGGGTAAGCGAGGGAAGAGCAATACGGGGAGAGCCGGCGTCCCATAAGAGGAGTCGGAGGTCTCCTTCAAGCGTGTTAAAATAAGAGTCCGCTATGGGAAAAGGGCAATTCTGCAGGGCATATAAAAAACGAGGGAGTGCAAGCATTTTGAAAAGGGCTGCTCTGCCCGGGAGAGAGAGAGGGAGTGATCTCCAGTGGGAGATGTCATTATGGAGTCTTTGGAGTGGGCCCTGTAGGTTACGGTCATAGAATAGTTTTGCGTCTGGGGTGATAAAAATGCCCAGGTATTTGAATCCGTCCAGGGCCACTTCGATCGAGTAGCCTCGTGGGAGAGGAGGGGGTGGGACATGCAGTACGTATAATACTGATTTGGACCAGTTGATGGAAAAACCCGAGTATTTGCCAAAATTAGTGATGACGTGTAGTAAACTTAAAAGAGGATTTGGGGGAAGAGACGTAGACGAGGATATCGTCTGCATAGAGCGAGATCTTGTCAATCGTGTCGTCATTCCAACGGAGGCCTCGGATGGAGTTGTCAGTTCTGATCCAATGAGCCAGGGGTTCCAGGGTGAGTGCGAACAGCAATGGGGGCAGAGGACACCCCTGCCTTGTACCTCTGTGCAGGGAAAATCGTCTGGATGTATGTCCATTAACATAGACTTGACCCCAAAGATCGGTATAGAGCAGTCGGATCCACTGGATGAATTTGGGACCAACACCATAGCGGAGTAGGACCTCGGAAGAGGTAAGGCCATTCTATAAAATCAAAGGCAAGCGTAGCGTCAAGGGAGAGGATAGCCACGTTCTTCTGGAGATGTGGTATCCTACTCATTACATTGTGAACCTGTCGGAGGTTAAGCGCTGTGTTGCGGCCTGGCAAGAAGCCCGACTGGTCCTCATGGATCAGGGTGGGGAGGACAGGATTGTCTGATTTTTTGTTTTTTTTCTCCTACCCATATTTTCCCTTTACTTCTTCCCATCCTGTACCATACAAATATCCTTATGACCCTATATTTCTACCTGCCTCTAAACTCTAAAATCACCCTTACCCCATTTACCTCTACACTCCCATAAACCCAAAAATCGCTTTTACCACCTTTACCTCTACGCATCCCTAAACACTAAATTCTCACTTGCCTCCCCTTTACTCTACCCACCCAAACCTTTTTTAAATAACATAAATTATGACTACGCACTTACCTGTGTGGTAATGGCTGCACTGTAAAGGCTGCACACCATTGATAGTATATGAAGGAAGCAGTATTGGACTTCCTGGGCTGCCTCCTGAAGGTGTTAGCCCTTCTCGGGGGACACGATTGGTCCCTGCGGCAGGTGGTGGAGCACATGGCTGAATGTGACAATGAGAGCTTTTAAAGATGTAGCATGCTACTTGGCCCATAGGTATTCTCACAAACCTCATCTTACTACTATGATCTCCCAAATTACACGTTTTAGGATCTTCCCTCTTCTATCCCTCCATTATCCTATTCAATCCTAATAACAGACTCACCTGTCCACCTCACACAACTCATATTTTCCCATACTTATCCACCACTAATGATTTTGGATTCTAAAGTAGCATGCTACTCGCCAAAAAGCGCTTTGGCGCCTCGTCAGGGGTAGTAAGCGGTATATAAATACAATTATACAATTATAATTTGTCCTTGCAAAGACCCTCTATGCCTTCATCTTACATACGTGAAGCTCAATGGAGAGCTATAATTATTTGACCTGCCTTACTCAGACTCCTGCTTCTATGGTTCACATGCTGAAGATAAAGTGGCTTAAATAAAGTCTTAGTTTCTCAGTTAGGTGGAACTAGAAGAGAAAAAGAGCACATTTCCTGGTCACCTCCTTGGAGCTTTGATCAACAGAATTATGGGACCACAGCAGCAGCTTCAGATCCAGTATCAACCGAGATAAAGAGGGTGAGTTCAGGTGTGAGTGGCTGCCAGGAAGCGCACCATCATTCGAAACCGACAATGCCCACTTTCTTCTCTCTGAATCATGTTCAGTGGTGGCAAGAAATCACAAGATATATGGTTTCTTGCTGATGTACATAATGGGTAGCTTCTTAGATTCACAAGCTCTCCACCAAATATCCCTCCTAAAACATTTTTCAAACCTCTTCACTGGCTAGTCTGGAAGGAGCAATTCTTCCAGGATTTAAGGTCCGTCGAGAAAGTTTTGAAACACATTGGATATACTCCTGCTACTTCTTTGTAGCAAAGGAATGACCTCAGGAAGAGAATAAACCTATTTTGGATACAGCATGAAGTAATTGGAAATAAGTGGATCAGAAAGGCAACAAGTCAGGATCCTTGTGTTACAGCACATTTCAGACAACTAGAAAGAGTCTAGGTGTACTTCACAGGCCTTCCAGATAGTTACTTTCATATCCATTTTGCCAGTAAGCATAAAGACGTATAGGTTTTTTTAATTGTAAGCTTCCAGAATAACCAGTGCAAGAGCCTTCTTTTTTTTCTCCTCAAGATACATTGGTAATCTTTGACCTGTGCATTTGGAGAAGACACAAGGTGGTCCCCTTTGCAAGATGGATATTTGAGTCTCCTCCCATTTGGAGGCCTGACTCCTCAAATCTAATATGTGCAAGAAGGCCTTGCAAGATGTTCAGACTGTGCACGTCCTCTGGCTTTAGTCCAATTTTACCATGTTAACAAATGCTTCAGTCCAGATATTAGAGTGGAAAATAGGCTGTCTACAATGCTACAGAAGTGTATAAAGATTTGGGCAACTCCTCAGCTTCAGTCGGCTCCTTCATTCTCGTTGCTACGTTTAAGAAACTACAGCAGTGTCAAGAGGGCTTTTGGATCCATAAGTCAGTCGGAACACAAACTGATTTGATTTGTTGGGATTTCTTGATTTCTCTCTTCCCTTTAGGGATGAACGTTATATGCTACTTGAGTACACCCAACTAAGAGCTGATGCAGGAGAAGCAAAAGTTACTTGATGCAGGTTCTCCATCTTGGGACTTCTCATTGAATTCTTTGGCAACTCTTTCGAGGTAGCCTTAGAAACATGGACCTCTTTTCAGGAGGCAAACGTGTGAGATCTTTGTACAGGTTAGCTTATAAAATAAGCTGAAGTTGTAAGTGTTAACACTTTGCCGTCTGACTTTAGAGGATGTCTCACAGTACTAAAGCCTTTTTTTGTTTTTAACAATTTAACTAGAAAATTACCTGATTGTGGCTTGTTAAATTCCCAAAGCATTGTATGTGACTGCTAAAAATTACAATGCAGTGCTATAGATTGTGTTTTAAAGAGAGAGCTCTGAATTTTGAAAATGTCCATAACGAAGAACTTCTCCCTTCTCGTTTAATGCTCTAGGTAGAAGCTTTAATTTATGAATGCACTGTGATGTGCGTCAGTTCTGTAGTAGACTTGAAGTTTAGAAAAATCCCCTGGTGCCAAAGCACCAGCAAAAAGAGCATATTGATTTAGGTGTATTGTGTTTCCTGCTCTCTGAAGGGGAATTTGCGTTGGCACTGGCATTGGCAGACAAAGTAGTTACTATTTGTGTCAACTTCCTTATGGTTGCTGTGAACCTGTTCGGAGAGTCTGGTATTCCAAAGTGATGTAATTCGTTGCATATTAAATGCTCTGTCATTGTGACTTGAGAAGTATAATAGTTTTTACAGCCATGTGTCTTGCTAGTGTATTCCGTTCTTCGTTGGCAGACAGAAACTGGTTTTATCAAAGGCTTTTGATGGCTGTGGGGGTTGATATTTTGGTGTGATATTTGTTTTACTGCTTTTTTTTTTAGTTGGGTGGCTGATGTACATTTGAGGTACATGTCTATTAAGAGGATCGGATTCCTATTTTTTTGTCCCAAGATAGAATGAGTAGGTGTCCAGCACACTAATATGTTTAAAAGAGCTTTTCTCTCCCCCTCCCCTTCCCACTCCCCCCGTCTCCGTTGTCTTGAATACCAGCATGCAGCTCTCTGAGACAGCCATGTGGTTTGATGGGCCATGTATATGACGCTTAATACATTCTGTTACATTGGAGACCATAAACTTTTCTCATTTGCCAAAGTCAGGGCTTCTACTTTACCATTTATTTTTCTGTCCGCACAATATAAAAACAATTATGTCCACGTGGTATTTCAGTGGGACTGCCAGATTTTGTTATTTCAGTAAATCAGTGTGATTGGTCATCAATAATTGATCTGTTTCAATGTATGTAGTGGTGAAAGCACGCAGATGGCATGTCAGTCCAGATGACGTTTTCCATATTCTGCCCCAGTAGCTGTCCTTTGTGCTGTCCTTGCCTATCTCAAGTCAATGCATGAAAATTGAGTTGGCTAGTGTTGGACAGGCCGCATGGTCGGGCTGCCCCCCCTCCCCGCAGTAGGACCTGGACCCTGGCTCTCCCTGCATCCCCAGCCAGAGTCCCTAAACGACCACCCGAAGTACCCTGCAATCCCTCCACTACAAGACACCAGCCCCGGACCCAGCTGGCCCGGGTCACCATCCACACCACGACATCGAACCGGCCGCCATCTTGGGGCACTGCAGCACGAGGCCGCGTGGCCTCAACCCGACCCTAACCCTGGGCCCGGCCGGCCCCGACATCGGGGCACCAACCTCCCCCCAGGAGGCAGAGTGACCACTTGGCAAATCAATGGGAGAAGGAATCGTCAACGGCTCCCCTCCGCCAGGTGTCGATCACCCCCGGCCGCCCTGGGCGCTGGCTCCACCCCCCTGCTGGGTGTCTGGACTCCCTCATCCCGGACCTCCCGGCCCCCAGGCGCGAGGGTCCGGACATCAAAGGGGACCAGACCTATAACTGGGGCAGGGCCAGACCAGGAAGGGAGTTGTATCCTGGAGTCGAGAGACCCGAGAAGAACTCATCCGTGACTGGCCTGCTGGCGCTGCCGCGGCCCTCTGCCTCGTAAACCCATCTTGGCCTGCTGGCGCTGCCGCGGCCCTCTGCCTCGTAAACCATCGTCTTGGCCTGCTGGCGCTGCCGCGGCCCTCTGCCTCGTGAAACCATCGACTTGGCCTGCTGGCGCTGCCGCGGCCCTCTACCTCGTGAAACCATCGACTTGGCCTGCTGGCGCTGCCGCGGCCCTCTGCCTTGTGAGACTACCATCTTGGCCTGCTGGCGCTGCCGCGGCCCTCTGCCTCGTGAAACCATCGACTTGGCCTGCTGGCGCTGCCGCGGCCCTCTGCCTTGTGAGACTACCATCTTGGCCTGCTGGCGCTGCCGCGGCCCGATCCACAGACCCTCCAGCTCGAGGATTGTGAGCTCGCCCCTTACCACTACCTGTACCGATCCGGTACCAAGACTGTCCCGCTACCCCCTTTCCCTACAGAGACTAGAAGTGAGAGGACCCCCGGGTCCGAGATATCCTGTATCGCTGATATCCTTGCCTTAAGAACCTTATATAAAGCATTGAACTCGACTTGGTGTGGTGCCTGTTTGTGGGGAGGGAAGTAACTTGTCTGTACGATCACCGGAGACGGTCCCCCTCGGGGATCTCTCCCTCAGTATCCGGCCGACCCTCAGGGTCCCCGTCTAACATTGGTGGCCAGCGACGGGATCCGAACCTACGCATAATCGTACAGAAAGTCACCCGACCCACGACACACGACCACCATGACAACAGAGAGCGGAACAACAGAGAAATTCCAGATGGAAAAATTGGAAGACTACAACCACCGAGAACTGAAGCAATATTGCATGGAACTTGGTCTCCCAACCACGGGTCTGAGTACGAAGGAAGACTTCAAACGAGCCCTAGAAGCCTGGGCGGAAACGGGTACGGCCGTACCCCGAACACAAACGACCGAAACGAGCCCCGCACCAACTAAAGAAAGAGCGGGTCTCTCCCTGGAAGAGATCCGAGAAAGAGAAAAAAACAGACTCCACGAATTAGAACTAGCCCGACTTCGCTTGGATGGAGAACTCAAGCTGGCCGAACAAAAAATAACCCTGGAACACTTACGGCTCAAGGAAGAGCGAGAAGACAAGCAAAGACAGAGAGAGCTAGAGGAAAAGAAACTAGAGTACGAACATGAGCGCGATCTCAAAGCACTGGAGATCCAGAAACAGAATAAAGACCTCGGGCTCCCCGAACGACCGACCCCGTCTGCTTCGACCGAACCCAAGGTTCACATCCCCAAAGAGGTCATCCGGGAATACCACAAGAACGATGATATACAGCAGTGGTTTAAAGCCTATGAGGTGGCAATGACCTCCCACCGGATTCCCCGAAGCGATTGGGGAGCCGGATTATGGGGGAGGTTTGTCAACGAAGGGCGGGACGCCCTGCTGCAACTCCCGGACCAGCTGATGACCTCCTACGACCACATGAAGGCCGCCCTCCTCACTCGATACGGGCTCACACCTGAGATGTACCGCCAACGGTTCCGCGACTGCAAACGGATTCCGGGTACAACTTGGGTGGAGTACGTGAACTTTTTTAGCCGAGCCTTCGAGGGGTGGATCAAGGGCAACAAAGTAACCACCTACGAACAACTCTTTGACCTTATCGTATGGGAACACCTGTCGAACAACTGCTTCGTGGAGCTCCGGCAACACCTCCTGGACAGTAAGCTAACCGACCCTCGACAACTCGCCGTCGAAGCCGACCGGTGGGAAAGCACCCGAGTTGGCCGGAACGCACCCAGCGAATTATCCAGACCGTATCGCCCCCGAGGGGGAGGAGGGAGTCAGGGTCGGGGGAGAGACCCCGGCCCCTCGTCACCCCCCAGAAACCCCTCGACCCCGGTTGGCCGAGGAAGCCCTGCAGTCCGGGCCGGTTTCCGGGCCAACATTACGTGCCACAGGTGCCAGCGACCCGGCCACTACGCCAGTGATCCCAACTGCCCAAAGAATCCGAACACTACCCCCCGCCAAGTTGCAGCGGCGGCCCTAGGGGAAGAACTAATCCCGGAAGACCAAGAAGAGTACGAGACCGATCCCTCTGAGTGGGCGCCCGCCGCCATGGCACTGGTCTGCTTAGGGGAGAGAGACATGATTCCGCGGGCCCCCCTTCCTGCCAACACCCAGAAGTACGGTCAATGGGTCAACATTAATGGCCGCCGGGCGGAAGCCCTCCGCGACACCGGGGCCAGTGTAACGGCGGTCCGACGCCACCTCGTCACTCCCGACCAAATCTTGCCGAACATTCTTTGCCCTGTCCGATCAGCCGACAACTCCGAAAGCCTATGCCACATGGCCTGCGTCCCCTTCGAGTGGGGAGGAGTAACAGGGATGTTAAAAGTAACTGTCCGCGATGATGCCCCCGTGGACTGCCTCCTAGGAAACGACCTTGAAAGCTCTCCATGGGCAGCTGTCGAACGGAGGGAGCACCTGGGGATGCTTGGCCTCCCCGAATGGGTCTGCGTCACGACCCGGTCCATGACCGCCCGCGCGGTCCCCAGCCCAGAAGAGCCCGAGTGGCCAGAACCTCCTCCCGCGCTCATCCCAGAGGAGGCCGCCCCAGGAGCCAGTCCATTGACCCAAACCGAAGAAGGATCCGACCAGCTTCGGGACGTCCCTGACCTGGCACAATGGCGGCAGGAGGGAGGCCCCACGCAGGAACAATTCCGGGCCGAACAGAAAACCTGTCCCTCTCTCGAAGGACTCCGGCAGCAAGCCCTGGCCCAGAGCACCGGGGATACCTCGGGGGCCCACTGGATCTACTGGGACCAAGACCTGCTCTACAGCGAGCAGAAAGTGGCGGAACTAGGGGCCAGTCGGGTGCTGGTGGTGCCCCTTCGCTTCCGAGACTTCCTCCTGAACTTAGCCCACGATGTCCCCCTTGCCGGACACCTGGGGCAGGATAAAACCTACGACCGCCTGGTGACCCATTTTTTCTGGCCCCACATGCGAAAGGATGTCACCAACCACTGCAAGGCCTGCCCCACCTGCCAGGCCAGCGGAAAAAGTGGCCGAAAAATCAAAGCACCATTGCAACCCTTTCCTGTCGTCACCACCCCGTTTGAACGAGTGGGAATAGACATTGTGGGGCCCCTCGACCCTCGAACAGCCCAAGGACACCGGTTCATCCTGGTCCTCGTAGACCACGCCACTCGCTATCCCGAGGCCATCCCTCTTCGGACGGTGACGGCCCCCGTGGTGGGCCGGGCCCTGATGGGGATCTTCTCCCGGGTGGGGTTCCCCCGGGAGGTCGTCAGTGACAGGGGCACGAACTTTATCTCCAGATATATGAAGTCTCTGTGGCAACAATGCGGGGTCACCTACAAATTCACGACCCCCTATCACCCGCAGGGAAACGGACTGGTCGAGAGGTTCAACCGCACCCTCAAGGGGATGATTATGGGCCTAGAAGAACCCCTTCGACGCCAGTGGGACGTGCTACTTCCCTGCCTCCTGTTTGCCTATCGGGAGGTCCCGCAGAAGTCCCTCGGCTTCAGCCCATTTGAACTCCTGTACGGGCACCCCGTCCGGGGCCCCCTCAGCCTAGTCAAGGAAGGTTGGGAGCAGCCTCCCCAGAAAACTCCCCCGGACATCTACAGGTACCTCCTGGCTCTCCGCAACCAGACCCGGCAGTTCCGAGACACCGCCAAAGCCAATCTCGAGGCCAGTCAGGAGGACATGAAGAGGTGGTACGATCAGCACGCGTCCTCCATTGAGTTCGAACCGGGACAACAGGTCTGGGTGATGTCCCCGGTTGAACCCTGTGCACTCCAAGACCGATGGTCCGGGCCCTTCAAGGTAATCGAACGCAAAGGGCCCGTCACCTATTTAATCGACATGGAGACTGCCCGGAACCCCCTACGGGTCCTCCATGCCAACAGGCTAAAACCCCATTTTGTGCGATCCGAGCTCAGCCTCCTGATGGCTACCGATAATGGGACAGAAGAAGACTCCGAACCCCTTCCGGACTTACTGAGGGCCTTCGAGCAGGATGGCTCAGTGGAAGGGGTCCAGCTCTCCGAGGCCCTGTCCCCGGAGCAACGCCAAGACTGCCAAACGCTCCTGAGGCGGTTCGCCTCCCTGTTCTCCCTCACCCCCGGAGTCACCCCCTGGTGCCTCCACGATGTGGACACCGGGGACAGCCCTCCTATCCGACACCGGGCATACCGCGTACCAGACCGGGTACGAGCCTGCATCCAGACCGAGGTGTCCAAAATGCTGACCCTGGGAGTGATCGAACCCTCAGACAGCCCCTGGGCAAGCCCAGTCGTCCTGGTTCCCAAGGCGGCCGCCCCGGGCGTTGCCCCTGAGCTCCGGTTCTGCGTGGACTATCGGGGGCTGAATACAGTTACCAGGACCGACGCTCATCCCATCCCCCGGGCCGACGAGCTAATTGACCGGATGGGGGCCGCCCGCTACCTGAGCATCTTCGACCTAACAGCGGGCTACTGGCAGATCGGCCTCACCCCTCGGGCCCAAGAACGATCCGCCTTCTCTACCCCAGACGGGCACTACCACTTTAAAGTCATGCCCTTCGGCATGAAAAACGCCCCGGCCACGTTCCAACGGCTGGTAAACCAGGTACTGGCGGGCCTGGAAGACTTCAGCGCCGCCTACCTGGACGACATTGCTGTGTACAGCTACCAGTGGACCGACCACCTCCGCCACCTGCGGGAGGTTCTACACGCCCTCCAGCAAGCCGGGCTCACCATCAAGGCCAGCAAGTGCCAGGTTGGCCAAGGGTCCGTGACCTACCTGGGACACCAAGTGGGAAGCGGGCTAGTGGCTCCTCTCCAACTCAAGATTGCTGCCATCCAGGCCTGGCAACCCCCTACGACCCAAACGGAGGTCCGGGCCTTCCTGGGGCTCACCGGATACTACCGGCGGTTCGTGAAGGACTATGGCAGCATCGTGGGGCCCCTCACAGAGCTCACCTCCAAAAAGGGCCCCAAAACCGTCAACTGGACCCTGGACTGCCAATCGGCCTTCGAGAAACTAAAGACCGCCATGTGCACGGCCCCCGTGCTCCAGGCTCCCGACTACAGCCGGGAATTCATTGTGCAGACGGACGCCTCCGATCATGGTGTGGGGGCCGTCCTCTCCCAACTCAACGCCGAAGGGGTCGACCATCCGGTGGTCTTCATCAGCAGACGCCTCTTGCCCCGAGAACAGCGCTGGAGCACCATTGAGAGAGAAGCCTTCGCCGTAGTCTGGGCACTCAAGAAGCTCCGGCCATACCTCTTCGGCACCCACTTCCGGGTGCAAACAGACCACCGACCCCTGCAATGGCTGATGCAAATGCGGGGGGAAAACCCGAAGCTGTTGCGCTGGTCCATCTCCCTGCAGGGGATGGACTTCACGGTGGAACATCGTCCAGGCCAGGACCACGCCAACGCCGACGGCCTGTCACGCTTTTTCCGCCTCAGCGAGGAGAGTCCCCAGGAAGATGGCTGACTCTCCCCGCCTTCAGCTGGGGGGGACGCATGTTGGACAGGCCGCATGGTCGGGCTGCCCCCCCTCCCCGCAGTAGGACCTGGACCCTGGCTCTCCCTGCATCCCCAGCCAGAGTCCCTAAACGACCACCCGAAGTACCCTGCAATCCCTCCACTACAAGACACCAGCCCCGGACCCAGCTGGCCCGGGTCACCATCCACACCACGACATCGAACCGGCCGCCATCTTGGGGCACTGCAGCACGAGGCCGCGTGGCCTCAACCCGACCCTAACCCTGGGCCCGGCCGGCCCCGACATCGGGGCACCAACCTCCCCCCAGGAGGCAGAGTGACCACTTGGCAAATCAATGGGAGAAGGAATCGTCAACGGCTCCCCTCCGCCAGGTGTCGATCACCCCCGGCCGCCCTGGGCGCTGGCTCCACCCCCCTGCTGGGTGTCTGGACTCCCTCATCCCGGACCTCCCGGCCCCCAGGCGCGAGGGTCCGGACATCAAAGGGGACCAGACCTATAACTGGGGCAGGGCCAGACCAGGAAGGGAGTTGTATCCTGGAGTCGAGAGACCCGAGAAGAACTCATCCGTGACTGGCCTGCTGGCGCTGCCGCGGCCCTCTGCCTCGTAAACCCATCTTGGCCTGCTGGCGCTGCCGCGGCCCTCTGCCTCGTAAACCATCGTCTTGGCCTGCTGGCGCTGCCGCGGCCCTCTGCCTCGTGAAACCATCGACTTGGCCTGCTGGCGCTGCCGCGGCCCTCTACCTCGTGAAACCATCGACTTGGCCTGCTGGCGCTGCCGCGGCCCTCTGCCTTGTGAGACTACCATCTTGGCCTGCTGGCGCTGCCGCGGCCCTCTGCCTCGTGAAACCATCGACTTGGCCTGCTGGCGCTGCCGCGGCCCTCTGCCTTGTGAGACTACCATCTTGGCCTGCTGGCGCTGCCGCGGCCCGATCCACAGACCCTCCAGCTCGAGGATTGTGAGCTCGCCCCTTACCACTACCTGTACCGATCCGGTACCAAGACTGTCCCGCTACCCCCTTTCCCTACAGAGACTAGAAGTGAGAGGACCCCCGGGTCCGAGATATCCTGTATCGCTGATATCCTTGCCTTAAGAACCTTATATAAAGCATTGAACTCGACTTGGTGTGGTGCCTGTTTGTGGGGAGGGAAGTAACTTGTCTGTACGATCACCGGAGACGGTCCCCCTCGGGGATCTCTCCCTCAGTATCCGGCCGACCCTCAGGGTCCCCGTCTAACAGCTAGGGATGGATTTTCTTGTTTACAGTACAAGTGCTGGCCCTGCTTTAATGTATTTACAAAGCAATACCAAAGGGGATGATGGACGGAGTGTTGAACAATGCAAGCACTCACCCTCAGTCAACTGATCTGGGTTTAATCCATCATCATTCTTTAGCTCACTCCGCCACCCCAGTTCAGACATGGCCATATGCAAATCAGTCTGACCCTATGCCTCATGGGAACAGTCCAGCCCGAACTGCCAAGCCATGTCTTCCCTGGACCGGAAACAAGCATCCTGGGACCGGTTACTGACTAATCAACCTTCATCAGCCAGGCTAGCTTAACTGCAGTGGCAAAGTGAGCAAGGGACCCACGTCTGGGCATACCCTGCCAATTTAGGGCGAACAAAGCAATACCAAAGGGGATGATGGATTAAACTCAGATCAGTTGACTGGGGGTGAGTGTTTGATTTGCTTAAACGCTCCGTCCATCATCCCCTTTGGTATCGTTTTAATGTATTTACGTGCACCGAAAAGACTGGCATGAGTCTGATTCTACTAATGACGTAAGAAAAGGCAGCAGGTATGACTTGGCCAGGTGATCACTTAACCAGTGTATTTGTGGTTGCAAACGGAGAGAAAATTAGTATTACCATTTTTACATTTCCATCACTTCAGTAGGATGGCTACAATTTATTGGAGTACTGATTATGAGGAGAATTCACAATAACATTATATGCCTCCAGCGTATCAGTTTGTGATTGAAATGTTGGAGTAAGGTATGCTAGGTGAGAGCAATTTCCCTAGCTTCGAATGAGTAGTAAATTACATTCAGCAGGCAGGTATCACCATCAAAATGTGGGAGTATGAGAGCTTGAACAGCAGTTCTGAAGCCACTGTCTGGAAGAAACAGTTAATTTTAGGTACCATGCCATCTTTGCTATTTGGCAATGCGTTCCTTGAGGTCGAGGTTAGTACCCAAGATGAATCCAAGTATTTTGCCATTCTGTGAAAGATAGAGAGTTTCGTCTGTGAAAGATAGGGAGTTTGGGTCTAAACGCATCCAGGTTCATTTCATTGAGCCAGGTTTGCACTATTTTTTGCTTGTTCTTAAAATGAAACCTGAATTGTGTTGAACTTAAGGTATGTAATGGGCATCCATGTCTGGATGAGTTGCACTCCATATTTGAGGCTTAGAATGTCTGGAGCAGAGGAGACTTTCAAGTAGAGTTGTGTATCATCAGCATGTGTGTGTCTCTTAATGCTGTTATGTGTCAGTAGAGCCCACAGGGGCTCCATGTAGAGGTTGAAGATGACAGGAGACTGTATGGAACCCTGTGGGACTCCACAGGTGATGGTAATCCTCTGGGACTTTAGAGTGTCCATATGAACAAACTGGTCTTGATAGGAAAGTTAGGAGCAGAACCAATGAATAACATGAAACCAATATCTATTATAGACGTATAGCCTGTTGCTGAGGGCTATACCTGTTGTTAAAAGCCCTGAAGGCTTGGGCCTATTTCAGGAGTGAGGGCTTTTAACAACCGGTATAGTCTAAGGCATAAGGGCTATAAGTCCTATTAGAACATTCCTCCCACTAAGAGTAGAATGTTCTAAATAAAAAAGGGAAAACAGAAAGACAAACATTGGAATGTTGGAACTCCTGGCTTATACCAGCCATTATAAGCCTGAAGCTGCTACTTTGGAGCTACTCCTTTGTCTTTAACAGAGCTCTCAACATTCCAATGTTCTAATATGTGTTATGAGTAATAAACCAATATTGACTAGATCTAGTAAGCCACTGGACCTAAAGGAGCATGGGAATGAAATAAACCTTCCAAAACTTTCCATGCTTTGGAATTATTTTTGCAAAATAAAAACCGTGAAGCAGTTCTAACAGTGAGTTAATTCTGATGAAGAGAATGAAGCTTCATTTTGTTCTTTCTGTAACAGCAAGGAAACCAAAGGTACCTCGAATTTTCTCTCACACTCCTACCCCAAGCTATATGGGCACCATAAAGTAATCCTCCTCTCAAACTGAGATGACCTTTCAGTCCTTAACCCTTTAACATATGGATCACTTTTTAAATTTTAAAGTGATGATAACACATTTGTTTAATTATCTCAAATGTATAAGTGATACATTATTTTACAATTGTTGGTGGCACATTGGGTTTTGGTTTGTAAAACAATTAAAAGAAAATATCGCAAGCTTATTATTCGTCACCATAATGTATTCACCAAGAAAATGTATTTCTAAAAGTGACTTTTCTTCAAGTCACTTTCTTTGTGAAGCCATTCCCCTTGTTTTTGATGGAATGGATGGGTCATAGTCATGGAATTGTATATACTTGTAACTCTCTGACATTTGAGAGAGTGCACCCTTGACCTGCTTGATCCTCTGCTCTATGAGCTTTTCTGTGAAGAAAAAACATTTGGCTACTTAAAATCGAGTGAAGACAGGTCATCAACGAACGTCCTGGATATGGTATTGAGGCAAGTATTGGTAACTGTTGGTATAATTTGCCTCTTATTCTTGTATCCCTGCCAAAATACCTGTTAATATCCACATTAGTGACGGTAACGATACATCTGTCAGCTTCTTAAGAAATCCATCCATAAAATGTAAACATGTTGCTATGTCATTAGTTCCAGAGTCTATTCCCATCAGAATTTACTTTTGTCTATTAGCCATAATGAATGTGTTTGCATTTGCTAAAAACTTTATTGCCCTCGGAATTCATTGTTTTGGGAGAAATAGTCTAAATGTAAATACCTTTTAACTACAACCTACTCCTACTGAACTATCTAACCTACCTAATAATGTATCCTGAACTATATTTAACTTAATAGCTCAAGTCCCTTCTTTGGTTCTTTCTTCACTTCAAGAACGAATGTCACCATTTTAGGGACAAGTTCAGTAATTGTGCATAATATTTCCTTCACCACACCTGCTGAGCATTGTAGCAGCACCATGTTCATCTTCTGGTTCTGAGACTTTCGTCGACTTACATTGAATGAATTTTGCCACATGCTCTTCAAACCTCCTTTAAATTGTGTAAGTGAATGTCTGTAGGTTGGCATTCTTCAGCATTCTGTCCATCAGTTGTTCTTTTTAGATTTTTCACTGCGAGTGGAACGGGTATGCCCAGACCTGGGTCCCATGCTTGCCATGCCACTGGAGTCGAGCTAGCCTGGCTGATGAGGGGTGAGACCCCCATAACCGGTCACAGGACGCTTGTGTTCGGTCCGAGGAGGACCTGGCCTGGTTGTTCAGTCTGTACTGTTTCCATAGGAAGCAGAGACAAGACGGATTTGCATACGGCTTGGTCCAAACTGGAATGGCATGGTGGGCAAAACAAAAAGATGGTTTTGGGCCCAGATCTCTGTACTGGGGGTGAATGTTTGACATTGTTCAGCATTCTATCCATCAATTGTTCTTTTTGCATTTAAAAGTTCAAATTGTGAATCTTCATTCAAGTTTTCTCAGGCTTTCTCAGGCTTTTCAATTAGTAGTGACAGGCCATGCTAGTTTGGACTGGTCAAGGTGGTGTGTGGGTTACATGTTAGGTAGAGTTCTGTGTGTGGTCCAACACATTACGAGGAGGAATGGGCAGTAGAAATTCCTTTTAACAAAGGAATGGGCTGGTGATTTTACCGAGTACTACAGAGGTTGTAGAGGGGTATCGGCAAAGCAGTACATGGAAGATGGCATAATCAATGAGATTAAGATATGGAAATGTATAGTGATACAATAGTCCTTGTGTTGCATTTGGAACAGAATGGATTCTGCCAATCTTAACTCCCTCTACTGGATTTTATGATCAGTGAAAGGGAGGTGTAATTTTCCCATCGACCATGAGTGCTTTGGGACACTTGACAATCCGAGAAGCCCCTTGTTATTAAGTTTTAATGGTCTAGCATTCGAGACCTTGTATATACTTTAGTATATTCTTGTATGTGTATGTACTTTGTGGTCTCTGGAGATCAGCTCTAGGACTTGTCGGCTTCTGCTTAGGGCTTTTTTTCTGTTCAACTGCCTCTATTTGACTGTCTTGATAGAAAACGACCAGAAGAGGTCAGTAAAATACCAAAATTGCTTTCTGCTGAAGGGCTTTCTTTTTTTTTTATTTTACTGGTTACTGCCTCTATTTAACTTATGTTGATAGACAACGACCAGCAGAGGTCAGTAAAACACCAGAATCACTTAAGCATTCTCTAGATTCCAGTCCATAGACATTGTCTTCCATGAGCACCCGTAGACAATAATATTTTTTTCAAATCTTGTATTTTGAGTGATATGACCACCGATTTTATATTAAAAAGAGTTTTGGAATATGCCATTTACAGCTGAAAGGCAATATTTCTCTCCATGTGTTCCCATACCCGGCGTGTCATGCAGTTTGGTGCTTACTTTCCCTCCATGTTAAAGAACAGTAGAAGTTTCAGCACCCAGGCTAATGTGCTGCATAGCTAAATACATATAAGGTCCCAATAGCGAGACCGATTGCATTGCAAATGCTTGTTTGTGTTCTGGGGTTAATTGTGACATGGAGAGGGCCATAGTGCTCAGCCGGTTTTAACTATATACTTTTTCTTTTTTCCTTTTTTTGTGCCTCGTTTTTGTCTTTGCATACTCTTTACGAACTTGCCATCCCTTGTGCTACACCTAATGCAGCCCAGATCTTTTGGGGTAGGAGTAGGATGGGGGTTAGGGGTTTTAGGGTTAAACTTGGATAATGGTCCTACTTTTCAGTGACTGCTAAGTTACAGTGCAACTTTTTGCAGAGCATTTTCTAAATACTTTGTGCTAATCACCTAATAAAGTTTTCTTTATAAAAATTCCACCTGCCAGGATGTGAAGAAACTAGTTTTGGTTTTTGAGGAGAAATCATGATCACAATCAGAAAAATGCAAGCCAATCTGTGAAAATCAGCAATGCAGTTGACTGGGATATTGAAGGACCAAAGGTAGCTGAGAGTGCATCAGTTTTCCCATAAGATTGATTGTGAAAGGGCCAGCGAGGTCTGACCTTAAGCGTGTTCATTGGGGCTAGCGTCAACAATAAGATCCATCAGTCTTGAAAATGTCAATCGAAATGCTACTTCTAACCGAGCAGTCCTGGATCACAATCCTCCTGCTGCCTGGATCGAAAGTTCACCTGGGTCTTCGTGATGAGCCGCCCTGCCATGATCATTTATTTGCTAATAAAAAGGATCGCTTGGCCTTTCAACTGGACAGTCGGGAAGTCCCGATTTAATACCCCATCAGATTTGAACATTTATTATCCTAACTTGCACCTTTGATTACAACAGTGCTTTTCGTTTTGATGAGGATTTTTCTGTTTGATAAACCTTCATTTGGTTAGCTTTTTAGGTACAATACATATGTATAATCTATATTCCTGGCTCTTTCCAATCCTAAACGTGTGGTTATTCTTGTCACCTAGAGGTGGGATGAAACTGTTTTGATGGTTATCAGTATAGCATACAACTAGCTATGTCGTAAGTAGTATGCCACCAACCCTGTGCCTAAAGCACCCTCACCAGTTCTCTCTTTTCTATCTTTGTGCATTGGAATCTGCTTCGTTTGTGCTTAGTAAATTCTTCTTGTGGGACCAAGAACATATTTTTGTATCCGTTTTAAGTCGAGACTGGGCAGCGCGTGCACTGCTCTGCAAGGCATGTTGTATCGCGGTAGGGACTTGAAGCTCCGCCCTCATTTTTCATTGGTTTGTGTCATTGTCCACTGTAAACTGTGGCTGTTCATTGGTCAAAAGGCTTAATAGTCCCGCCTTAGTACTGCCTTGTCTCATTTTGTAACCTCCCATGGCAACACCCCCTGTTACATGTGTTGTTGCTTGAGAGGCTTTAATTATAGCTTCCGAACACTATTTTGTTTAATGATTCTAACATGCCTGTGCTTGCAGGTCTTTCCAGCTTCCCTGACATCAGCAGATATGATGTTCTAAGGCTAAACAAGCATTTGCAATGCAATAGGTCTCGCATTTATATGGGTTTGAGCTATTGGCATTGTAAATGACAATGCCTTTTAGTTATGTTTTGAAAACAAAAATTAAAGGCATTATCATTTGCAATGTCAATAGCTCAAACTCACGTAAATGCGAGACCTATTGCATTGCAAATGCTTGTTCTAGCTTGTATTGTTCACACATCTGGACCGCAGAGTCACATGTACCTTTCAAACGAAACTTTTTGGAACTTGTATTCTTTGCCCTAATAGAAGGGGTTGTGATAATTATACTTTGTTTTGGGATACAGAAACGCGCAATCTGTTGATCATCCATCTGAAGCAAACACAAGCCGTCGTAAGAATTACATTATTCATTTAACTTGACGCCCCAAGCCATAAAACGAATACACTGCATGTACTCCGACCCCCTCCTCACACTCTAGGCACGATGTCGTCGCTCACTGCCTGTCCCTCTGAGGAGAAGATTCTACAGCCAGGGGTGAGCCTGTTTTTCTGCGGTGTTAGCTGCCCAACACAGGCCCTGTACAAGCATAGCTCTGTAATCACGAGACCGACAGGGTCTCAATAGAAAAGCAGATGGACGGGGCGCAAGCCAGCGTGACCTCAGCGGATCGTGTCACGGTAGGGATCCGCAATGTGACCAGAAAGCCTTTCTGCAACCAGATCGCAGGAGTCGATTTGGGACAATAAACAAATACTGTTCTATTTAGGGCCTGTTGGGACCGCCTTTATACCAACAACGAGGGGCTGTGAGCATACTTCTACACTGTGTATAGCCGTGCTGTGTCCTCGATGACCTTCCTCACCCAGAGAAACGGTCCTACGACGCTGCCAGCCCACTTCCCGCTGGCTGCATAGCCCTGTTCTAAGGGCAGATGGCCATTTTAAGAGCTGTGATGACGTCAGCAGTTAATCTGGACAACGAGGAAGAGGCTGGCTTTAGCACCCTAGAGTTTTGTCCCTCTACTTTCCATGCAAATAAAAAACATGAGCACCTAAAAAGGGGAGGATTTTTCAGTTGCACCTTTCAGCAACTACAGAAGGATGAAGAGCAGAGGCGAAAATCTGAACCCTGGGGTCGGATAGAAGGCCAGCAGTGTTTTTACAGCACGCTTGGAGGATAGCACCTGATTGGGAGGGAGGGACGAGAGGGCAGCTGGAAGGCTTGTTTACTTTCTTCGTTTCCCCTCCTTCCCCAGGAGACTCAGCTCGGCATCTGCAGTGTAACGTCGCAAGTGAAAGATCCAGTCCGGGTGGGTGGGGCCAAAAGGAGACAGGGCAGTAACAAGGAGGGACTAAGAAGCCTCAACATACTAACCTGTCCATGGGTTATTATTAGGCAATCGGTGAGCAGTCGGCGCTCCCTTCGCCACAAATCAACACAACACGAAGATGCACAGCGACATGAAAGCAGCAGAGCAAGAGTTGAACACGCAGCGTATTGCCCCGAACGTACTAACCTGTCCATGGCTCCCTGTCACACTGGCGAGTACTGGCGCATACGAGCTCCAGCGCTAGGTCTGCGAGGCCTAAAAAGCACCCCAAAGCTGCACGAAAAGCCCTATTACAAAAGAGCCACCGCGGTCAATTCACGCGCAGAAGTCTTGTGTGACGTAAAGTAAACAGCCCTTTCGCAGCAGCACGAGCGTGTGAGCATTCTCATATAAGGACACCGAGGAGGGAACTACCCAGAGGTCTGTGCTGGCCCCTTTCCATCCATCAGCAGCTTGTCCTGTCCAAGTTATTTTTTTCCAAGTCTGTAGTTTTAGTGCTGTTTATTCTTGCTAAAATCCACAATAGCTTCAGAATGCAAGGAAAAAACACAGAAGGGGCTGAACTTCACGCACATGGTACGGCGAAACTTGAGCGCTCCAACCGACTCTAAGCGCTTGAGAGGAGGATACACGGTGTGACTTTAGTCCGCTTGAAAGCTGCTGTTTGAGACACTGCAATTTAGGTCCGACCGGCGGCCTTATATACATGTTCCTTACAGTGCTTCGAGGCCTTAAGAATGTGGCAGTAGGACTGGAGCAAACTAGACACTGCCACAGGTCACACGTGAGAACTCCGCTCATTCTTGCCTGCCTGTTTCCTTTCATTTTTGGACACGTTCAATACGTAACATTTTGAATTTCAGTTTTTTCCTCCTTCTGGGACATAACAAAGTTGAGCTTGGCACGCAGACACAGGGCCTCATTGGGGCTGTTGCCAGTTTGACGGCAGCTTGGCAAGTGTCAAGAATCCATTGTATTTATACCAAAAGGGAGTGCCTGTAAATAATTAATCTAAGTGATAGAAACCTAAACGCTGGCGAAAAATGGAAATGCAGTTGATAGACATTATTTTACACGTGTGGGGGGGGGGGGTAATTCCACTTCCGGATGCCACTGAGCCACATATATTTAACACGCTGCAGATGAGTGTCACTCTTCTCTTATAAACCTATTATTAAACAGCAGTTAAAGTGTGCCAAACGCGTAATGTACAAGCCTGCTCTACATAGCTTCCAGCTTTATTCACCCCGTCTCGCTCAGTACTCTTGTTTACCCATGTCTTTCCACCAGACCTGTTAACTGCCAATGACACGAGTGACTTTCAGACATTACTACTTTTTTTAAGCAAAGATGACACAGCATGGCCAGACCTGTAGGCACATCCTTGTAATGTGGAATAAGAAACTACAAAATCCCAGCCTGCTTGGCACTGCTTTTTGAAACGCCTACTAAAAGTTGAAAGTCCCACTCGAGGTTTATGGTAAGGTCACAGCTATGCCCAGGCAGTCTGACACCTACTAGCCTTAATGGTTTCATAGACTGCTTTGGAATCTGCCTCTGTTCTGTACACGAAGAAACACAGTTTGACCCAAAGGCATTCAACTCTTACATCCAAGGACCCCTACCCTCCAGCAGCATATACAGTGCAATCACAGTACAACAACAAAGGCCAAACGCGGCCGCGTGTTTTTTTCTTTTTTTGCTATATATTAAATTATTTTTATTTGTTTATTATTTTTAACTTCCCTCTACCGCACTTTAAACGGTCATGGCGGTCGCGCCCCATACCTTAAACGAGCGGAGTCAAAGGAAAGGGGCGCGGCCGCCATTAAACGCCATTAAAGTGAAAGCATGTTTGGGGCGCTTTAAAAAAAAAAAAAAAAGCATTTATTTGTCCACTTGACAAACAAATGCTTTTTTTTTGTAAAAGCGCCCCATACCGTGCTTTCACTTTAATGGCGACCACGGCCCTTTATTTAGACACGGCTCGGGTGAAAGCGCCCCGTGGGCGTTTTTACAAACAATCATTTGCAATGCATTAGGTGTTGCATTTACGAAACTCGTAAATGCGAGACCTATTGCATTGCAAATGCTTGTTTGGGTCTGTTCTTATACTGTTTTTTCCTCTGGCTGCTTCGTCATTCAGGGTGTATGGTACAGTGGCTGTGGCTAAAGCCATGTGCGTTATTCTATTGACCATTTGCAGCATCTGATTAACATCATTTCTACATCTTGTGTTTGGGAAGAAGTAGTCGTCTGGTGCATGGATGTGCTCTATGTGCTGCTTTGGTACACGGTCGCTCTGGGACTGCCTGGCTTGCATGTAAAGGTGCACCAATCCTGTAAGCAATTGATTTCAGAAGCAGAAAGAATTGGAAGGTAAGTACAGAGTTCAAGCTACTTACCCTGGTGCTGTGCATCCTTCTTTCTGGTGATGGAAAGATTCATTTTTGCAGGTACCCTCCTCCTGGTTGACATCACCATCACTGCCACTTTGCAAGAGGTACTGGTAACCCTGTGGAAGCTTGGAGTAGTTAGCCAACAGGTGCTATTCTAGTATCTGATGACTTGATTCAGTTTAAACACATTATCACAGTCCAGGGTAATAACTCCAACCTACACTGAGCAAAGGTTCCTTCTCTATGAAATCCCACTGCTACAGAGACTGCGTTGGTCCATTGGGTCATGCTCCGCTCCACATCTGAGCACGGAGTTCCTAAACATGTTGCGGAGAAGGATCGGCCTAGTTTCGCCCTCTGGGAATAGTGCTGCTGGCAGCTGAACCGAGCAGTTGAGTCGATCTCCCTGTCTGGGCGTGGATCTGGGGCCTAAGTCTTCATCTCCTCCAGTGACAGTGAGGGGTCTGTGATGGAGTCAATCCCAGCTCTCCTGTGGCCAGCATCGCTACAGTCCCAGGCGGGCCCCTTCTCTTGACACATCCTCCTTCCTGCTGGTTTACCGTGGCCCATACGTTGTTGAGGTCGCTGTTGAGAAGGGGAACACCTTGACCTTTGATCCATGACCAGGCACGCGTAGAGTCCATACTGCAGTATAAGCATTCACAAGTGAGCTGTCCTGAAAGTCTACAGCTGTCCTATTGATTGTCCCCCTAGACACCAGAGGCACACCATGCCTGCTCCTCTATTCCACTTCCAAACAGGACTTGACTCCAGTTTAGTCAGTGCAGCAGTTTGGCTCTCAGAAGTCAAACACAGTTCCAGCAGCCCATTCCTTAAGTCAGTCACCAGCAGACGATCCCCAGGGGCCCATGGATCTGGGGTTGTGAACTCTGTGGTGAAAAGGTCAGACCTTTCTGTCCCTGTGGACAAAAGCATATTCTCAACAGCTTCAACCTCTCCCAGCCTCCTGTTCTTTTTACACACTGTATCTCCATGATGTCCTTCATCCTTTCTGAATTCTCTAGGTGCAAAGTTTAAGAACTCGAGACCCCCATTTCTTCTCTGCCACAAGTACTGGTGTAGTTACCACCTACCCCAGTGCAGTTCTTGGCCTCTCTGGCCCATCCCTCCAAAGTCACCAGTGCAGCTTCCAGGGCCAGATGGAAAGTCTATGGCACATGCTGTCTGACTCCGCTGGCACCCTCACCTCCAGTCTAGGTACATCTCCTGACTTCTGTCATGACTCTACCTTCTAGGCCGTCTCCCTGAAAAAATATATTCTGTAAAAGGAGTTTGCTGCATCTTGAAGCGTTGTCCTTCCTGCATCGAACAATATTGTAGTGCCTGGAGAGACATCGCTCTCTAAGATGGTCTATGCTGCGGGACCTATGAGAAGAGTCTGGGATAGCTCCTTGGTAACTGCACCCGCAGATGGCTGCTTCATGGTCCTAGACCACCCAACTCCATTGGAGGCGTGCACCGAGGCAGCTCAAGTTTCAGAAGTGGTTCGGATAGAAGTACTTGTTCGTTGGAGGAGTGCCTTGCTTCGGGAGAAAGGCTCAGCGAGTGGTAGTCTGTGGGACACAGCAAGGCATTTTGGGCGTTGAGAGGTTGTGCAACAGGTAACTATAATGCAAACCATGTAATTGACGGCCAACGAATTTGATTTAAAAGGCTCAAAGCTGTCTGTGAGCATCGAATGCATCATGGGCTGAAAGGAAGGAAGGGAAGCCCTCTTAGTGGATGTGATGCAACCATGTGGACATGTGAACTGTTGTGCAGAACTTTACTAGCTGTTGAAGGTTTAGGGGTCTGCTGACCTTGGGAGGTTGCAATTGAATCTTCGTTTTCACTATTGGTTTTTGAACAATAGTAGCTGCCAGGGTCGTCGTCAGCCCTTCCCCCTCCCCCCACGGCTTTAGCAGCTACAGCGGGTTGTGGTTCTGGGGTTCTCAACCGTCCATCTCGCTGTTCAGGAAGGCATTAAAGACATGGCTATTTACCGAGCCATATCTGTAACCTGGTTCCCGGCTCCTACTCCACTCTTTCTGTTAGGCGCCTTGAAGCCCACCGGGCTAAGTTTGCGCGGTACAAGATTGTTTTCATTCATTCATTCATTCATTTATGGGCCTCTTCTGTCTGCAACTCGGCAGACAATGGCTCATAACATGAAAGGTGGGTAGGTGGATGGATGTGTGAGTGACATGCTGGATGGATTTGTGAGTGAAAGAATGGATGGATAGATGCATGGATGAATGAGTGAAGGGATGGATGAGTGAAAGGGGGAGGATGAATGGCTAGATGAGTGAAAGGAAGAATGGTTGGATGATGAGGACGGATGAGTGCGTGAAAGGATGGATGATGGGTGAGTTGATGGATGAAGGGAAAGGATGGATGGGTTGAAAGTGGGTAGAAAGATGGCTGGATGGGCGGGTGGACAGATGGATGAGTGAAAGGATGAATGGATGGACGGATGAGTGAAAGGATGGATGGGTGAGGGAATTAATGAAATTGTGGGTGGATAGGTGAGTGACCGTATGGATAGGTGGATGGATAGATGCATGGATGAATGAGTGAAACGACAGATGTAAGGATGGACGAGTGAAAGGGAGGATGTATGGATGAAAGTGTGGATAGATGGATGAGTGAAAGTGGATGTAGGATGGATGAATGAGCGAATGAAACAATGGATGGATGAGTGAAAGTTTGGATGAATTGATGTAGTGAAAGGGTAAGTGAAAGGACCGCGACCGGCGCAAGGGACCCTGGATCTCCGACCTCCCACCGCTACGACGCTGCTGCCCTCCTTGCACTCAACCCTGGAAGGAACAACAACTGCCAGCGGTCGACGCCGAACACCACCCACAGACAGTTCTCCTGCCAACAGTCTTTCACCATTCACAGCACCCCCACGACCGCTGCACCCACGCCAGATGCCCGCGTCACCGAAGCCCTGAAGTGCATCCTCCTCAACGTGCGCTCCCGACACAAACGCCATAGAGATCTGGGACCTCCTTGACACCCCCTCGTCAGACATCGCCTTCTTAATGGAAACCTTTGACAAACTCCGCCTCCGCTCCCGACATCGCCACCGCCATTCCCGACGGATGCAAGATCCAGACCCGCCCCAGGACCACGCTTTGCGAACCCTCGCTTACAGGCCCCCTGGACCTCGCGTTTCTTTCACCACCACCATTGCCGACCTCATCGCACCCCACGCCATCGCCTCCATGGACTACATACTCATCAGAGACCTGAGCTTCCACCTAGACAACCGCAGCGACCCTGACTCCACCGCCCTCCTGGACAACCTCGCCAACCTCGGATTGAAGCCCTCCTCACCACCCCCACCCACAAGGCTGGAAACATCCTCGACCCCATCTTCGCAGGAGGGGGCCAACATCTACTTTATCCACACCCCGCAGCCCCTCCGGACTGACCACCACTGCATATACTTCTCCTTCAACACCACCAATGCACACAAACCTGCCCTGCGGCAGCCAGAAAGGAATTGGAGCAAGGTCACAGAGGCGCACCACAACTCAACCCTCATCCACGACCCCCCCTCCGCCACGTCAGGCGCCAACTCTGCTGCCAAGGAACTTCACCGCTGGATCACCAGCTGCGCAGACAAGCTCGCCCCTCTCTGCCACCCCGACAGACTACGACCCGTTAAGGCAGCCTGGTTCACCACCGACCTCCAAGAAGCCAGATGCTCCTGCAGACGTCTCTCAAAATGCTCGAGAAACAGCAAAACCACCAAATAACCTGAACACCTACAAGAACACCATGACCGACTACCACCAATGCATAAGAGCCACCAAGACGACCTTCATCCGGAACAAAATCCTCACCAACGCCAGCAACTCAAAGGAACTCTTCAACGTCATCCAGCAGTTCACCCTACGAAGCCACGGACGTTACGCCGTCCCAGGACCTCTGCAACAAGCTTGGCTCCTACTTCCACCTGAAAATCAAGGCCCTGTACGACAACTTCAGCGAAAAGACTTCAGAAACCACCCTTCCCTCCAGCAATAACTGCCAGCCCACCATCATCACCTGGACACCTGTCACCACCGAAGATACCACCACTACCATGAAGAGCACCCACTCAGGAGCCCCACGGACCCCTGCCCATGGCACATCTTCCACAGAGCTGCCGCTGCCATAGCACTTGAACTACGCCGCACCTTCCACGCCTCTTTCAAACCCGGCATTTTCCCTGACAACTGGAAACGGGCAGAGGTTAAGTCCCTCCTCAAGAAACCCTCGGCCAACCCAATAAACCTGAAACTACCGGCCCATCTCTCTCCTTCCCTTCGCAGCTAAGGTCACTGAGAAATTTGTCCACACCCAGCTGACCACCTTCATTGAAGAAAGGAATGACAGACGTGGTAGCCTGGATGAGCAACAGCTGCCTAAAGCTCAACTCGGAGAAGACCGAGGTCCTCGTCCTTGGCCCATCCTCCACCGCTTGGGATAACAGCTGGTGGCCCTCGGAAACCCACCCACCCCGAAGGACCATGCCTGGAACCTCGGCATCATTCTTGACTCCTCCCTCACCATATCAACGCCGCCGCCTCCACCTGCTTCAACTCCCTCCCCAAGACCTTCAAGTGGATCCCCCCCAAACCCAGAAAGACCATCACCAAGGCACTCATCACCAGCAGACTGGACTGCGGTAACGCCCTCTACACTGGAATCAACAAATCCCTATTGCACAAGCTCCAGACCATCCAGAACACCGCAGCCAGACTCGTCCTCGGCACCCCACGACATGAGCACAGGACACAGCACCTGGGTGACCTCCACTGGCTTCCAGTCGAGAATAGAGTAACTTTTAAGCTTCTCCCCCACGCCTACAAATCCCACCACAACATCGGACCCAAATACCTCAAGGAAAGAGTCTCTTTACACGTACCCTAAAGACACCTCCGCTCAGCCGACCTCGCCCTAGCAGAGACCCCGCGGATCCACAGAACCTGAGCAGGTGGAAGAGCCTTCTCCTACGTGGCGGCCAAGGTAGAACGAGCTCCCAGTCAAGATCAGAAGCTCCCCTACCCTGCGCACTTTCAGGAAGAGCCTAAAAACCTGGCTTTTCGACTGACCCGTAGCTGCACCACTGCCCTCCCCGCGCATTGAGACCCTCACAGGTGAGTAGCGCGCTTAAAGCCCACCTGAGTGAATGAGTGTAAGGATGGATGTAAGGCTGGATGAGTGACCGAATGGATGGATGAGTGAAAGAAGGTAGTTGGATAGCTGGATTTGAGGATGGATGGATGAGTGAAAGGGTGAATGGATGGATGAGTGAGTGAAAAGGTGGATGCATTCGTGAAAGAGTAGATGGATGGATGAGTGAAAGGGTGGATGGATAGATGCATGGATGATTGGGTGAAAGGATAAACGCAAGGATGATGTGTGAAAGGGAGGAAGGATGAATGAGTGAAAGTGAGGAAGAATGGATGAATAAGTGAAAGAGTGAATGGACAGGAAAGAAATGGTGGGTGGATGGATAGAAGATTAGAGAGGGTGGATGGGTGAGTGGATGGATGAGTGAAAGGGTAAATGCACGGATCGATGAGTGGATGGATAGGTGATTGCAGTGAAAGGCAAGATCAATTAGAGTGAGTGAAAGGTGGATGGATGTATGGATGGATGAGTGCAATATGGATGTAAGAATGAATTCAAGAACGGATGGATCAGTGAAAAGGAGGATAGATGAATGGTTAGGTGAATAGATAGATGGATGGATGAGTGAAAGGATGGATGGATGAGTGAAAGGATGGTTGGATGAGTGAAAGGATGGTTGGATGAGTGAGTGAAGGTATGGAGTGAAAGGGTAAATGGATGCATGAGTGGATGGATGGGTTGAGTGAAAGGATGGATGGCTTAGTGGATGGATGGATGAATGAAAGGGAGGATGGATGGGTAAATGGAGTGAAAGGTGGATAGATGAGCGAAAGTATGGATGATTGGATGGATAAAAGGGGGTGGATATGTGAAAGGATGGATGCATGGATAGGTTTGAATATGGATGGATAGGCGGACAGTCGTAACGTAATGGTGATAGACTGAATGTTGGATGAATTACTAAATATATGACGGAATGTAACTGGAATTATGGATATCAGTGAGTGGATTGAAGGATGAAAGGAAAAGATGGATAGATGCTTGGATGGAAGAATTAAGCACGCTCTTCTGGGGAGGGCCGCAATGACTTTCTTTGCTTGCTTGGTGCCATAAGAGCTTGGGTTCAAATTGGGGGTATTTTAATTTTTGGGATACTCCCTTGGCAGTGGTTATATAGTATTCAGTCTGCTGTGCCCTCTGTTGTCTTAATTTCCAGCTTAAATTTGTTACCCATGGTGATAATCCTGGCCACTCCTCTGCTTCTTATGACTGGCGCGTACACTTACTCTGACTCTCTCAAAAATAGACTGTTGCCTTTTATAACAGAAATATGTTCATTATTAGAAGGTAGTTAAGAGGCTCCGGATGAACTCCAGGCCGAGTAAAAGAAATTGTCATTTTCACCCGGCGTCTATCACACTTAACCTCTCATTTAGGCAACCCCAGGCTCAGATAATCTCTAAGGACTTTACTCATCACAGACCTATTAATGTCCCTCCATTCTCTAATTAAATAATCTCTCTGTGCACCTGCTCCCAAAACTCTTTCCAGTTGGGGATTTCCGTCTGTCAGAATGATTCCTTTTGGTAGATCACATATCTTCGGTTTGACATAGGATCCTTACAGCTTTCTCACGTGATCACAAGAGATTTGCGTCTGTGATACTGCTCCCTTCCCACAGGCTCTTCCATTGAACCTTTCTAGCCTTTGGCCCCTGATGGCTTTAGGGGCGCTGCAAAGTATGTTGCACAGAATGATGGCCAGTCCAGCAGAGGGAAGAAACATCTGTAAGGTCACTATAATAATGATAGTCCACAAGCCCTCTACGAAACACCATGGAGGAGGAGATAGGTTCCCTTGTCTCTCGAGTCTCCGTTATTTGTTTATTTTGCAGTTTTATATTGCGCGAACTCGACCCCAATGTACAAGAGCGCTTTACATAAGCACCAGTTACATTACACAAGGACGCATTCATTTTTTGTAGGCCCAAGGGGGTGAAGTGATTTGCCAGAATCACAGGATGTTGAGCCGACGCCGAGACTCGAAACTGGTTCCCCGGTTCCAAAATCGGTAGCTCTGGCCGTCCTCAACCCTGCAAGTGTATTGCCGGTGTTTATTTGCATACTAAAAGATTTATGCTAAAATACTGGAAGTGGCTAGCATAACATGGGTATAAACTGTAAAAATTAAAATGCACTGTGCTCCCAATTGGTTCTGTGACATCTTCAAAACACGAACGTTGGTAGTTCTACTATAGCCGTGCCTTATTTATACCGTGTTGTTTTCCCTGGTTAGAGCCTGCCGGGTAAAACATCTGACTAGAACCCGTTTTATATCTTTGTTTTTCACAAGAAGAGAATCCAGGAAAACCAAACTCGCCTTATCCCGGTTTTCGGCTGCAATGGACACCTGTACAACAGGCAGCATATACACGGTGGATTTAGCAAAACCTGGGGCTGATTACTGTACCATGGCGAACATTAAACTGCACCACCGAGCAGGGCTCATATTAATTGTGCTGTACTTTAAAATCACAGATACCCCGGCCCTGTAAACCTTTAACTAAAGTTGCATGTGATTTTGGATGGCAGGCGGCCGATGCGGCCATTGGTTCTTGCCTTTTTTTAAACTTTTCAAAATCTGTTCGCTTTCTGAAGACTTCTGTTTTTAATGGTGATGTAGCAATATCCAGCCTCAGCTAGTACCCGGTGGAGCAACACTCCAGATGTGGGAGCAAAGGAACGTTTGAAGTATTTATATCTAACTATATATTGATATATATTTATTGATGTTTATATAGCGCGAATTCGACGCCAAGGTGTCAGGGCGCTTTACTTGAAAACCAGTCGTGTTACAAATGGACACGTTTATTTTGTTGGGCAGGGGGAGAATGAATAATTTGCCCAGAATCACAGGACGTTGAGAGTCCCTCCCGAGACTCGCACCCGGTCCCCCAGCTTCGAGGTCGACCTCTCTAACCCTTAGCCCACATCCTCTTTATATGAAGCGAATACTCACTGTTTTTGACAAGAGAACTCTTACTGCTAATATCTTGTAGATGAGAGAAATAAAGTAGGCTCGTCGGCGTTTTGAAGTGGCCAAAGTACACCTGACTCGAACAGGAGGAGCCCTTTTCAGGGGTTTGTTAATATTAATCCGAGCTAGAAACGAGGCCTCTACAAACCAGAACGACTTGTTCCCAGTGAGACGTCACCCCAGTGAGCATAATTATAGCATTGCCTGCGTGGGGTGCATCTGACTTATTGCACTGTATGTTCTGGATCACCTTATTGCATGTCTTGGCCACAGCTGTTGCCTAAAATAAACTCTTTGCACTATACTATGTACACTAACAAGCACAAAGGTGTCTATTCATGCCGCTGCTCACATTCTTGCATGGAGTTGAGGATAACAAAAGCGAGGGGCGGACTTCAACACTCTCAGTCATTTGGATTTATCAATAAATGAGCCACCATTTTGAATGTTTTTATTGGTGAGTGGTGTAAGAAAAACCTAACATTTCAGGAATATGTCTCGCACCCTGCTGCTCAGTCTGCAGCTTCTATAGAGATGGGTGTTGTGTAGCAGTTCTGTATTCCTCCAGGTCTTTCTGCCCTCTCCGACCATCTTTCGCGTGCTAACATCTTGGACGTGACGCAGAATGGATTCCGAGCGGGTCATAGCACAGAGACTGCCCTCCTTTTTATGGTGGAACATCTGCGCTCTGTACTCGATGCGGGTCAAACGGCGGCGCTTGTTTTGTTAGATCTTAGCGCCGCCTTTGACACCGTCTCGCACGGGATTCTTCTGCAACGCCTAGAGGATGCTGGTATCGTTGGCTCTGCTGTCCAGTGGTTCCGCTCTTTTCTTGCGGACCGATCTTTTTGCGTGGCCGTCCCGCCTCATCAGTCTAAATTCTATCCCCTGGATCTTGGTGTGCCTCAGGGTTCCTCGCTGAGCCCCACGCTATTTAATCTGTATGTGAGACCGCTGGCTGAGGTGGTCAAGCAGTGGGGTATGACCATGGTGTCATACGCTGATGACACCCAGCTAGCGGTCACGCTCAGCGGGGATTCAGCGCTGGATGCCCCAAGATTCCAGAATGGACTATGGGCGGTTGCCAGCTGGATGACGTCCAACTGTCTCCAGCTGAACGCAACAAAGACGGAGATTATGATCTTCGGTAAGCAAGCGGAACTCTGGGGAGATGCGTGGTGGCCTTCAGAGCTCGGTTCCGCCCCAACTCCGGTCTCTGAGATAAAAAACCTCGGGGTGTGGTTAGACCCCACTCTCAGCTTTGTCTGCCACACTAAGCGCACTGCTGCCTGCTGCTTTGGCGTTTTGCGCAGCTTAAGACCTGTGTTAAAATTTTTTGATGCTTCGACCAGGCAGCTCATTGTGCAGGCGACGGTGATCTCTCGGCTTGATTATGCCAGCTCCCTTTTGGTAGGGTTAAATCAGGCCGAAATCACTCGTCTTCAACGTTTGCAAAATGCGGCCGCCAGAGCAGTAGTGGGGCTACCTAAGTACTGTTCAGTCGCGAGCACCTTGCGCTCTCTCCATTGGCTGCCGATTAAGCAGAGGTTTCAATTCAAAGTGCTTTGCATGTCTCATAAGATCCTCAAGGGTTTCCCATCTCAGATTCTTTTGAATCTTTTGTCCTTTTATGTCCCTGCCCGGTGCCTGCGTTCTTCGGACCTTGAACTTGCAATAGTCCCCCGGTTCAAGCGCAGCCGTGCTGGTGGCCGTTCATTTCGAGTACGTGCTGCGGCTTTGTGGAACTCCCTTCCTGTAGAGATACGTACCCTCGGTGAGCTGCTCGTGTTTCGAAGGGCGGTTAAGACCTTTTTATTTCCCTAGTCTGTCTTTCTTTGTTCTTTTTATCTAGTTGTGTTATGTTGGTTCCTTGGCAGGCGCCAGGACGCTCCTTCGCTGGAGCAGCTGTGCGCGTTACAAATGCTCATAACATAACATAACAATGTTTGTGTCTTGCAAAATGATCGATATCTACCTAATCCAGATATACTCAAGGTGATTGGGTCAACTAATCGTACGTAGGGTCCGGCACCCTCTTCCTGTCGATTAGGAATACCCAATGTTTGTTGTGAGTGAATACTTCAATGGGGTTTAGACCATTATTACCCCAGTCATAAAGTAGTTTAAAGGCAGAATTGCCAGAAAGCCCTGGGCATATCAGGCGTAGGGGGCGAAACGTGTTGCCTGCTTTCAAATGTTGTACTATACATCAAACGCCACATCCTATTCTCGCTTGATCATGGAAATATTCACTTTAAAATAATGAAGTGCAGAGCTCGTCAAGGAGTTCTGCTTGTCATAGGGGCAAGGGTATCCAGTCACAGGTGCCAAGATAAGATTTGACCATATCCAGGGGCGGTTCTTCTCAAGAGTATAGCTTTTGGTGGTAATCTAGAAAGATATGGGGTTTGTCGCTTTTGGATGTCGCCCATTCCCCATGTAAGGACCGCATTCGGGCTATGTGGGTCATGGCTTGTGCTTGATGAAGTCTACAGGCCAAAAGTCTACCTACTTTATTAACCCCTCGTAATATCGTTCTTGTAGTGCCAGTAGCGCTCGTTCAGCCTTTCCTGTCCGAAGTGCACAGAGTTGGCCTCGCAACACTGCCAGTTTTCGTTTATTGCGAAATGTGAGTTTTGCTTTTTCCAGGCGCTACAACTGCTTAACTTCAGTGATGAGACCAGACTCCACCAGTCTGGTTTCCCGCCCTCGAGCAATCATGATGGATGTGATCACTTCCCTGATGGTTGCTTTAAATCCATCCCAAAGAGTGTGCAAAGGGGTCTACGAGAGGGCATTAAGGGAGAAGTATTCTACAATGCCATTCCGGTTATCCGCTACATCCACCGGATCCTGCAGGAGACGTGGGGGCAAGCGCCAGGTTGGTTGGGTCTTTGAAGAGTGGCTAGTACCCTCCCATGCTAGCTCTAAGTGGGCGTGGTCCGAGATGGAGATATCTGACTTCTCTATGGCGGTTAAGCGGCGGAGAAGAGAATGGGAGATCAGGGGGTAGTCGATGTGGGAATAGGAGGCATATACATGTGAGTAGAAAGAATAATCCCTTGAGCCTGGGTGTTTGTACCGCAGAATGTCCACTAGGCCCAAGTTCTCAATATCCAGTTTTAGATATGCTGACATGGCTACCGCATGTTGGAATATAGCTCCACTACAGTCGAGGGTAGAGTCCCAAACCAGGTTAAAGTCTCCACAAACTATTGTCACCCTCCACACCCCCCCCATAATTGTTAATGCAAGATCTTCCTAAGATATGAGACCTAGGAAGTGTTCGGTGCACAAATGTTAAGTAGTGTAAGCGTTCAACGTCCCCTAGTGAGGTGAAGGGTGAGGTAGGGCCCCTCCCCATCCCGGACCACTTTAGTGACTGTGGTAGAGAAGCCCGCCTTGCACAGGGGCACCCACTCCCAGTGTCTTCGTGTTATTATACGCCCCAGAGCACTTAGGATATCTCGGTGCGCCATGCGGTGCCAGTCAAGTGAGTCTCCTGTAAGAGGATGATATCCGGGTCATGTTGCAGTCGATATCACCAGATGTGCTTGCGTTTGTTCGGAGAGTTGAAGCCCTGCACATTCAGAGAAATTAATTTAATGTTGCCCATCATCTATTTGTTGCCTATTGAAGAGCCTATTGTATTGTAATTGTAGTTATATAGCGCTTACCACCCCTGACGAGGCGTTGAAGCGCTTTTTTGGCGAGGAGCACGCTACTCTGGAACCCATAAAGGGTTAGTGGTGAATTAGTATAGTGAAAATATAAAAGAAATTTGAGTGGTGGATATGTTAGTTATTTGGATTGAGAAGGATAGTGGAGGGATAGAGAAGGGGAAAAGGGTTTGCATTTATAAAGCACTTGCTACCCCTGAAGGGGGGTTGAAGTGCTTTTTTCGGCAAGTAGCATGCTACTCTGGAACCCATACAGTGTGGCACTCTATAACAAAGATGTAAGAAGCTCTACGGAGTACAACATGCCTATGTGTGAGGGAGGGACTGCATTTCCCACCCCGCTCCCAGAGAGAAATGATGTTAAAGGCGCCCATGGAAACCATATCACACTAGGCTAGAGTCCCTGCCTTCCTTGAGATAAGGGTGACCCCTACTGTTCTTGATAAGGGTCGCTTGCAGTCTAGATTGACCTGAAGGGAAGGAAACATAATTTATCAACGGACCAATATGGCCCAACAGTGTCTTCCACACATTGCGGAGGCCAGCATTAAGTGCATTGGAGCCTATGGAGGAGTCACCCTCCTGGGGGAAGAGTCGTAGGGGGATGGACATCATCAGGGGACATTAGACCATGTTGACACGCAGATTGGGAGTCTCTCTCGGTCCCCGCGGCCCATTGCAGCCAGCAACAGGTCAGCGGGTTCGCAGGAAGACAATCCCACCGGTATGGAAGGGCACACCTGAGTAGCAAACTATTTACATTCAAACAAGAGTCTGCCGCAGAGGACCCAGGGGACAACCCTTCCCCGAAGCTGCAGAGATGATGTATAATGCCTCTTTTAGTTTCCTGTGTGGACTCTTCTGTTTGTCGGAGCTTTTTGGTTTGACCGTGCTCCGGACCAGGTGGAGATCTCTTCCAGGGGGATCTCTCGCCAGAGGATCTGTGCGTGTGTTAGTGTCATCCGAGGTACCTACCAGGTTTTTCGCCTCCATGAGTGACTTCAGCGCATGGTGTCTGCCTTCCCACATAAAAAGTAGGGCTAAAGTATGGCCCCATTTATAGCGGATTCCCATGGAACAACTGAGTTTATCCGTAACCGCTATGAAGTCTTGTCGGTGGACAAGTATTGGAAACAGCTGTACACTTTGTCCCGGAATGTGTCCCCGGAATACCAGCTTGGTTTTGTCCCTGGCAGCTTGTAGTATCGCCTCCTTTGTAGTAAAAAGGTGTACTCTGGTCAAGATGGCCGGAGCTGCAACCTCACGCCCAGGTGCCATGGCCACCCTATGTGCCCTGTCGAAGGTCAGTGGGGAGGCATCTTCGTCCCCTTGAATGTCCTGGAGGAGATCTGCTATGAATGAAAGGATGTCCTTGCCCTCCACTCCACCTGGGCACCCTTTTGATGCGGATGTTATTCCACTGGCTTCTGTTTTCCAACTCCTCCTGCTTGGAATGTATTTCAATGTTTTGCTCCTCTAGAGCCGCTACCCTCCCCCACAGCATTTCCTGGTCTTCTGATCGTGCGTTCACGGTACGTTCAAGATCATCCACTCGTTTCCCTATGTTGGAGATGCCTTTCCAGATGTCTTGGATACATGATTTAAACTCTTCCTTGAGAGAATCAATGTCCGATCGAATTTCCTGCAGAAAATGCTCCATGTTGCACAAAAGCATGCCATGCCTGCAGTAGGAGAAACTCATTAAAGAAAATAGTGCTTACAGATTAATTAAGATATAGTATATAACAGAGATAAAAGGGCCAGTCCTCATGGGAGATTACAAATGAAGACAAGGTGGTACTAAGGAGGGATTAACAAGCCTATTAACGAATCATAAGCCAGCATTTACGAAGGACAATGACACAAGCCAATGCAAAATATGGGCGGAGATTCACGTCCTTCTTCGAATACAGCATGCCTCGCAGAGCAGCACATGCACTGCACAGGCTCGACCTAAACAAGCATTTACAATGCAATGGTTTTGCCTTTGTTAAAGTTTGAGCTATTGGCATTGCTCTTGACAATATTTTTATATATGTTTTTTTTAACATAAATAAATGGCATTGTCATTTACAATGCCACTAGCTTTATCTCTCGCAAATGACGCACACAAACACCCACAGAGAGCCCCCCCCAACACACACCCACACAGAGCCCCCCACACACACAGCCATACAAAGCCCCCCCCACACACCCACAGAGCCTCCCTACACACTGCGAGCCCCCCCACACACTGCGAGCCCCCCACACACTGCGAGCCCCCCACACACTGCGAGCCCCCCACACACTGCGAGCCCCCCACACACTGCGAGCCCCCCCACACACTGCAAGCCCCCCCACACACTGCGAGCCCCCCAACACACTGCGAGCCCCCCCACACTGCGAGCCCCCAACACACTGCGAGCCCCCCCACACTGCGAGCCCCCAACACACTGCGAGCCCCCAACACACTGCAAGCCCCCAACACACTGCAAGCCCCCCAAACACACTGCGAGCCCCCCAACACACTGCGAGCCCCCCAACACACTGCGAGCCCCCAACACACTGCGAGCCCCCAACACACTGCGAGCCCCCCCCACACTGCGAGCCCCCCCACACTGCGAGCCCCCCCCACACTGCGAGCCCCCCCACACACTGCGAGCCCCCCACACACTGCGAGCCCCCCACACACTGCGAGCCCCCCCACACACTGCGAGCCCCCCCAACACACTGCGAGCCCCCCAACACACTGCGAGCCCCCCCAACACACTGCGAGCCCCCTCCACACACTGCGAGCCCCCCCCACACACTGCGAGCCCCCCCCACACACTGCGAGCCCCCCCCACACTGCAAGCGCCCCCAACACACTGCAAGCCCCCACACACACTGCAAGCCCGAGCCCAAGCGTAGTTACAGGCAAATAGAAGGGGGTCACGTAAATGAAAAGGACGAGAGTTCGTAATGATACGTGTATTAAGCACACAAAGGCACTGGAGAATGAATAAAGGCAGTTACGCAGGTGACACTGGAGAGTGGTAGGAGAAGGTAATATAGTGTCATATAGTGACATGTAAGAAGCTCAAGTAGTGCATGGTCTAAAAACAGTCTCTGGGAGAGACCTTAGTCGAGTCTACATAGAAAGAGGATATTAATATCGTGTGTCAATAACACAAGAAGAACCCCACAAAGGTATACAAGTCACAGAGGAGGGCGGGGGGGGGGGGGAAGAGGAAATCATGGAAGAACCGCTAGTCGAAAGGAATGTAAAATGATGCACGTTTCACCTGCTGCGCTCTGTGGATGTCCAGGTGCTCTTCGGAAGACTAAAGAAAAGAAAAAAAGTACGGGGTGATTAACAGAGGATGAGAGTGCGAGCGGCGTGATGACTGACAGTGGCAGGGGGTCTTACCGTGGTGGCGACTACTGGATACAAAGTCGGCCACGTGGTAAAAAGTACAGTAAACGACCAGGGCACCCCGTGCCAAAGGTGGGAGTACTGTACTGGACGGGTGCGTCCAGAACTATTCGAGGCGACCTGGGAGGGAAAATAAGAATGAGGTCAGAGAGAGATAATAAGGGGCTACTGCGGTCAGCATCGGGTGGACGGGATGGCTCTCACCTGAGTCAGAAGGTCAGAAGACTCATCCGGTCCGCGCGTCCATGTAGCGAGTTCCGGGTAATGGACGTGTCCCGGCACCCCTCCCTTCTCTGCGGCCGCACTCACCGGTACTTGGACGCTGCAGCTCTTCCTCACCCGGTCCCGCTTCTTGGGGCCGGGTGCTCTCACGGGCGGCGGCGGGGCTCCTCTTCCACCATGGAGCCCTGCCGGTGGGTGCAGCTGCTTCTCCTTGTCCGCGCTGGGGGAGCGGGACTTCCGGGTCGCCCCCTCAGCTTCCGGGTCGTCGCGGGCAGCGCGGCGGCCCGTCTCAGCTACTGCAGGCGGGGAGTGAATTCACCGAGGGGTGGGCTCCCTCGAGGTGAAAATAAACAATAGCGGCAAGGTCCCTGGGCGCCTGCCAGGGGACAATTTAATTACAAAAAAGCGAGGTGAGCACTCGCTAGGGCAGAAAAGCGCTATGAAGCGCTCTGGGTGTTTTTCACGAAACTCCCCGGCCCCGAGCAGGAAGGCGGGTGCCGGCAATGCCGGACCAGATTCGGGGGCGTTCCCGGCTTTTGGCTGACGTAACGTGACGTAGCCAAAAATTCTCGGGAACGCCCCCGAATCTGGTCCGGCATTGACGGACAGGCCCGTCTTCCAATGGCTAGCCTCCATTTATGGAGCTAGCCAATGGAAGACGGGGCCGTTCCTGTCTCCCCTACTATACTCATTAGGTTTTCGCCTGCGCGAAAAAGCTGCGCAGAGCGCAGCTTTCGCCAGGCAAAACCTAAAAAGGCACCACACCTAGTGCAAGGCCACCTTCTGGCCTGCCGCTTTTTTATTTTGATTCTTTATTTGTTTTATTTTAGTAGTTTGGTTTAGAGTTGTGTGACTTTGTTGTACATAATTTCTAGCTTTGGCTTCCTGATGTGGGTTCACTGGGTTTGGTACCAGAGTACAAGCTGATCTCCCACCCCCATGGAACACGGTGTCTCCTGTTTTTGTAATGTAAAGATATTTTTTGAAGAGAGCGAATGTGTGCCTGTGACATTTAGAGTCAATCCAGTACTTCAAATTTATATTTTTCTAAGGTGTGTTGTTTAGATGCATGTGCTGATAAAAAGATTGCAACCAACATATGAATGGCAATTATACTTTTCAACCGGGCCAACAGAAAATTGTCTTGTTACAGTGAGTCTGCAAAACTGACAACGCGTGCTGAGAAAAGATGTTGAAAGCGCGTTGCAAAACTGGTTTAATGGTAATGTAAGCCGAGGAATGCTTTTGTAAACACTGTTGTAAAAGAGCACTTCCACTTTTCCAAAGGAGTGGGTGTAACATTAAGGAACCACCTGTCATTTTAAGCGAAGCGAGTGGAAAAGAAAATGATCTGAAAGAGGACACAGCAAGTGAAGAAAGTGTGGTCATTTTCAACAGGTAAACGTCCTGAGGCATTCAGCCTTTCTAGTTTGGTTTCGGCTACAGACATCTTTGGCTGTCTGTGTGAAACCGATAGTTTCAAAAGCATTACATATACTTAATTTGGGTTTCCGATCTGCCCCCTGCTCATGATTCATTTGCTTTGCTGTCTGCCTCACTTCCTTGCTCCCGATTCAATGGCTGTCTTCGCTATTCTTGTGTTTGTCCCACCCTAGAGCATTTTGACCTCAGTTTTGTTATTTGATGGTGTTTGCTTCCACTGCTGATGTCAGACATTGCAGTGGCTATAAGAGGCTATGGGCCAGATGTACATAGATTTTTTTAGGTCGCAAACGGCCCGATTAATAGAATCTGGCCATTTGCGACCTCAAAAAAGCTTATTTAATGTACAGAGCCCTATTTCTCGATTCAGTAATCTATTACGGAGTCGCAAAATGGGATTGCAATATGGTATTAGGAAGAGGCGTGTTAAGGGCATTCCGTCCTAATACCGAATGACAATTGTATGTGTGAATGTTTTGCAACTAAAATGCAGTAGCAAAATAGTCGCATTTTACCACCTACTTCAAGTAGGTGGTAACCCATTCGCAAATGGGAAGGAGCCCCCAATGGACCCTTCCCCTTTGTGAATGTATGTAAAAACTTTTATTTTCCGATTTTATTTTTGAAACACATCCTGTTTTCCTTTAAGGAAAACGGTCTGCATTTAATTAAATACAAAAACATTGCTTCATTTAAAAGCAACCACAGATATAGTGGTCTGCTGACCCCCCCAGCAGGCCACCGTCCCTGTCATTGCCAATGGGTCGCAAACCGAGATATACCTCATGAATATTAATGAGGTAGGCATATTTACGACCCACTGGGAATTGCTAAATAAGTGAAACACACATTTGTGCTTAGCTGTTTATGAATTATGATTAACAAATAGCAAATTGCTAAAATTCGCTCTTGGGTAATCGCAAACCCTAAGCCATGTACATCTGGCCCCAACTTCTTTTCTTCTCTCTATCTGCTCCCTGTCATCACACTCCTTTCTTTTTCACTGCCATTCACTTTCCCATTGAGAGTCTGATTGCCACCCTCATTCCGCCCTTTGCACCTTCAGCACAGTCCACCACGCTATCTGCCATCCCATTGTTTTTTAACCATTTTAAGATGGTCCTGTTCATGACACCCAGTTTTTAATGCAATTTCTCATATTTGAGGAAATCCTGGGCAAAGATTGCTGCCCTGAATGGGCACCCACCCATAGTCACCATCTCTGAAAAAGACAACCACTGGACATATGTGGAAGGCCATCTTGCAATGGTTATAACAAACAAATTAAGGCAGTTGCCTGTCAATAGCGCAATAATAATCGCTTAAAAAAATAACAAGAAAAGCTTTGGCAAAGCTAGTATTTTTCATAGCTGAGACTTATTGGCTTTGGGAGTGCTTCTGTTAATATTTCTTTTGTTACAGTTGGATACATTTTATTTTCTCCAATGAGAGTTGGTGTGGTAGGTTTGCTTTTTTTCTTTGTCTCCTCTCTCGTTGCTATCATAATGGGCTCTCTGCTGTGAGCAACTGTTAGTAAACCTTCAGGGTGAGGATGCTGCTATCTTTAGAGGGCCTCTTGTTGCTTGAATGGAGCATCACACCCAAGACTGTGCTAATAGTGCATGCCACGTCACTGGTACATAGTGGAATCAGTATGCCGCCAAATGCAATACTGTAACGACTGGACATGCCACCTCGCTTTTACTTGGTGGAAAAAGTATGACGTCATACCTAAGATGACAATGACAGAACATGCACCTTAGCTAGTATGGGTGGAAAGAGTATGACATGACATGACATCACATCACATCCAAGATTGTACTGGCTGTGCCTTCCACGTCACTGTTCTGTTATGCGAGCAGTATAACATCACACCCAACCTCTGTAATGACAGGACATATACCACGTCACTCATACTTGGTGGGAACAGCATGACATAGTAAACAGTACTGTAATGACAGAATATGCCACATGAAAGTGAATTTACTCTTATATGTACCATAATGTATATACGTTTACTATGAAAATGTTAACACTCCTGCGTGCCTTATCATGCGCTGTTTCATTTTATCATTCATTTGTGCTATGTGTTTTTCAGATTGTCTTGAAGACCACTAAAATCTTGGTTTTCTTGAATATTTACATGCATTTTAAATATACTGTGGCTATGTAACTCCATGTTGTGCGGTACACCTTTACTAATAGTAAAGCGTTGCCTTGTCCTGAGGCTGGCACGACGAAACAAGGATTTTAGAAAATAGTGGGGTCCTTTCCTGTTAGTGTTGTTTGCATGCTAGCTATTTTTGCATGTGGCGCATATTAAACTTCACGGGCTGCCCAGAGCGTTGTGTTTTTATTTGTATTTTTTACACATTACTGGGACTTACGGGACAGCATGCTATTACACACAAGATAGTAATGACAGGGCATTCTATATAACTTGTATTTGGTGTAATAAGCCTGTGGACGTCGAATAAAACACATAAATTAAACAAGTGTGTACAAAGCCAAAGTTCTAGTGAAAAGATTTCACTAACCGTCTCTACCAGCTCAGGCATAGCAGGGGCAGCAGTAGTTCACCCTTCTCATGCACACAGAATAGGATCAGTTTCAGCAGCATTAGTACAAGGGAGATGCCCATGACTTGTACAGTGCACACATTCACTTACGCACATTACACTGCAACATGCTGCTTCCCTCCTCACCACCTAACACACACCAGGTACAGTATGGGCTGCAGCAGGGCAATCTCCACCTTTTCAAGCGCATATTGGAGCTATTATATTTGGTAAACTTAAGGTGTATAAGCAGTGTGAGTCATGTCAACACAGCTGGAAAGCTAAGAGGAATTTTAGTGTGCTGATATGTTCTTTTATAATCAGCATAAAAGGGAGATAGTGTACATATTGTGCTGTGCTGTGCATTGTACACATCACTGATATAGCCTTACCTGGTGAACTGTATCCAATTCCAGAATGCACATCTGGATTATTGTGTTAGATGGTTAAAGGCTCATCTGGAGCAACATGTCCAGTTAACAGTGACTCGTCTTTCAAATTGCTAGTGCTTGGAGGAACCATTGTTGCATTTTTGATAGTTACACGGTGCATCTATGGCATATTGTTGAGTTCCAGTGCCACACTGTGATTATTGTGTGTATGTAAACTTATTTGTACAGCTTGAACATAACTAGGAAGCAAAGAGCGCTGAATGGCTGGGGAGAACACATTGGTACAATTTGACTTGTCAACATAGAGATAGTATAAAGGACTCGACACTGGAAGTTCTGTTGTATCTCCTCCTTGATTGCACGAGGAAAGGGAGACTCCTAGCAGCAACGGTGCCACCCTGCACTTAATAGAACATGTGAAATGTGTCAAGTATCTTTGTAAGAGGGTCCCAGTTAGGAGTGAAGAACAAAGGGTTAAAAAAAATTCTCCTTGGCAATCATGTAGCTCTTTATTGAAGATGAAGCATAATACAAACATTAATAATAGGGCATCAACCAACCCTTGACATCAGGGAAGAGGAAAGAGGCAAGCAAGTATATCCAGACTTGGATCTTAAAGAATTCCAACTGCATTAAGCCAAAATCAGGGGCAAAAATAATGGATGGAACAAATGTGTTGCTGCACATCCATCACTTGTGCATGCATCCCTAAATATAATCTAAACAGGAAATTAAATCACAGGAAAGGACTCTACATCTTCTTGGATTGGGAATATAACATTATATTCTCTAGACAAACCCCCATAATGGAAAGGGCAGTTTATAAAGCTTGTCTACACCCCTTTCGAGAACCTCATGGGGCCATTTGGCACAAAAAGAACCAAAGTTTGCCTTCCTTCAACCAGTGCTGAACTCTGTAGTGCTGCTGCCACCCATCATGCCGAGTGCTCCAAACGGCTTGTAGAGCATCCCTCCAGGTCACCACAAGCATAAAAATGCACTGTGGTGTTGACAACACTGATGCTTAACCCATGTGCTGAACACTGTGTCCACCAAACAGCTGGTTGACTCTGCAAGGAGCACATGATCTTCTCCTGAACTCCCAATCTCTGATACGCTATTGGCACAGATGTAAACAGCAGATTACAGGTTAGGTCCTGTAGTGTGTGGGGTTAGGGAAAACTGAAGTGATGTCTTCTGCTTCATTCTGAATTGCAGGATATTGAACAGGTCTGATATTTGTGAGGATTCAGTCCCATGTCCTGAGGTTGTGGACAGTGAAGGCTTGCCTTCTGGATTTATCTTTCTTTCATATTTTCATCTCCAGTCTGGTGATGTCCACTGTGGGTTGTTAATTTCTTGGCCTGATAAGTCGAAGTAGCATTTCTGATGTCCTTGAAGGTGACACACCAGGTTCTGAAGACGATGAAGACCTGGCCAAGGAGTCAATATAGCTCATTCCGTGTCTAGGTAATGCTGTTGAATTTCTTTTAACCCAGACGTGCACGTTGTTACCTTCATCCAGGAGTGAGAAGACCATGGTGGTTTGCACTGGTGTTCTGAAATCTACTACTGGAAGGAAGATATCCACTTTAAGAAGGAGAGCTTGTACCACGCTATCTTGGTTTTCATTTGCTCTTTCAAGATAAGGTCTATGTCAGTGGTGAATCCAAGTAATTCTGAATTGTTGCAATTGGGTTCCACCCATTCTGTACGCCTGGATTGTTTGCTTTTTGAATCGCCCAGTTTTGGATTTTTTACTTTAAGCGAGCCTCACTACATGTGTCTCACCCATGGTAATCGCATGGCAAATGGACTGCATATGTTTACCGCCAGTCGCCGCCTTTTAAGATAAGACCACTGTGACGTAGCTAGGGTAAGGGACACCTAGATATTTACAAATGAACACATGTGAGGGCTGTTTGTGGGAGACTACTGTTGTGCGCAGCCTGGTAACTGCCCACAGGTAGCCTGGCACAGAGGGGACTCTGCAGGGTTAGATATGGACATGGGTAGGCCTTATAATGTTAGTGCACACTAATAGGGAAAGTCAATGTGATTTACTGTTTTGTCTGTAGTGACACCTTATTACACACGAGGGAAAACTGCCTTAGAATGCCGTTTCGCCTCTACAGAGACCAGTGACGTATCGATTATGTGGTGTGACCCGTGTGAGAAAATCAGATCTGCAAGATCCACAAAGCTATCTGTACAACTTTATAAGTCATCCAGAACTGTCATATTTCCCTCGCTCAGCTCAAGATCAGAGCCCAGGCCTTTTGTCACCCTGTTGTGCCAGGTTAATTACATTTCTCTCCAGCAATAGGATCAAAGGTTCCCCCCCCCCTCAAAGGGAGCAATTAACAGTGCTTCAATCAGCTCTTGAGGAGGAAAGGGGTGGGGCTGAATTTTGTAGTTATTTAGAGTGTTTTATTAAGCGTGGACATGGCCCAAAGGTATCCGAGCGCTGTAAATAAGATTGACTGTGCAAAAATAAACATAGACAAGTACATCAAAAGTAAAAGACACAATGGGCTGTTGAAACAGATCTCACAATAAATATCTGTCAATCCATTATTAGGCACTGATTAGTCACTGATCTAGATTCTTCATGGTGGGTATTCTGCTGCTGCTCTGAAAATACTTAGTTCCAGGTACCCAGGGGCGCAGTGTTTGAGTCTGGTTCTCCAGTGAAGCAAGTGCTTCTGACCGATCTAGATAATGCTAACATCGTGACATCCTCCGCGCCCTTGGGAGAGGCTCCCAGAGAGTCTGAAGGTTCTATATCAATTAATCAGCTGTCGTACTGTATACCAAGGATGGGCTTGCACAAGCCCACCAAACAAAGGAGCGAGCCCAGGCCTCTGGAGCCAACACAGGAGGGAGCTATCTTTTGAAGATTTTATGAGAAAGGCTCTGTAGTGATGTCAGTGAGGGGGTGGGGCTGAGGCCCCCAGAAGAAATGAGAATAGTGCCTCCTGGATTATGTCATTTTGAACTGTCCCAGCATGCTGTGCATAAGGGTTGGGGAGGTATGATTGGCAAGGGGTGCCTGGCTTCTGGAGCCTTCCATTCCCTTTTAAAAACTCTTGCACAAGGGGGCAATAAAGGGTACTTATAGAGGTAACCACTAGGCAAGTTTAAGCTTAGACCTAATCTCCTAGTGGTAGTGTGAGGTTTAAAGTATAGCCCATCCATGTATTGAGTGTATCTGAACAAGAACTCGATGAGGCGTGCCACAAGAATTTCTGGCACGTGACAGTCCTTTTTAAAACAACTGGGGTGCCTCTCTGGGTCAGTTTAGGCAGATTTTTAAAATATCAAGAATAATTTGTCCCTCTTTGATATTTGTCTCTTCCTAATGAAACTAAATTTTGAACCTTCTAGCCTTTCCAGATGCACCCCATTGCTACTCTACTGGTATTGACGAAAATCCTAGAAAAGCTGTCATGGTACAGCTCTACGGTCACCTTGCAGTAGCCTTAGAGCTGTGTGGCTCCAAATACTATTGAGGCTTAAACTAACCCATGGGATGGAGACTGCAGTGATCAGATATTTGGTGTTACCTAAGTCGTATGGTTGATGAGTGGGCTTGGTGATCATTGATTAAGCTCGACCTTTCAGCAGCACATGCTATGTGGACCAGTGCATCCTATTTTGATAGAATGTGGTTGATCCCATATCAGTTTCCAGAACTTTAGATCGCTCTTTTTGTTTAATAGTAACATTCCCAAAGAGTGGCATTTGGTGGTTTCCTGTCTAAAGAAAGTACTCCTACATATGGTGAGGCACTGGACTCCCAGTATCCCCTTTTTAATGATTACCCGAACCCTCTTTTAACATCATTTTGAGCAATCTCCATCAACACAATCATGAGCCGCAAATGTGTATGAAGATTTCCCAAGAGAATTAAATTATAACATTGCAGCAGTATGTACTTTTAAATGTTCAGTCTTGATATCTGATAACTGTCCCCCGATCAGTAGCATGAAAACTGAGCTGCTTATTGTTTGCGGAAATAGAAATCCTCTCTATCTCCGCAGAATTCTTTGCACCAAGTACTAAAGTGTGTATAATGAAGAAAAAAAATGTAGGAGTTTTTTTGACGCCGACCACACCACTTAATACTCAAAGTTGTGGTGTGGTTATTAGCTGCTTCTGCATATGTACTCCTTATGTTGCCCACGTCACCTCATTGGATGTTGGCCAGTTGGGCAAGTATTATTTGCCGCATGACTGATTAAACACTTTACATGCTAGCCTTCTAGCGTCCCAAACGTGATATTTGGTAGCGGTGCCTTCTCTCTTTGGGGCCCTCTGCACCTGGGGCCGCAGCAATCGTCCTTCTGGCTGCCTTTCAGAAGTGTCTGAAGGCGTTCTTGTTGTATGGTCGTTGTTTAAGGATTGTGCATCTCTTTAGTGTAGTTCTCTTCTAAGTGTAGTCGGCCAGTCTCCAAACTTTGATACGGTATTTAGTTGTGAGGGTCACAGCCTGGACATTATTTCCAGTTTTTGTGCCTTATCGCGACTATTGTGTTAGGTCTGATACATCACTTTGGGTGAATTGTTTCCAGTTTCGAGTCCACATCTGGAGAGTGATGCGGTTCTGGATGCCACCATTTATGCATTGCCAGGTTATGTCACGCGCCTTTAGGATATTGATCATTTCTGAAGGCCACATCTGGTTTATTGTGTCCATTCTGCAGGTCGCCTTCCAGTGCTGAAGGGCTCATCTGGAGTATTGTGTGCAGTGTTGAAGGGCTTGTGTGGAGTATTGTGTTTAATTGCTGAATGGCTCGTGTGGAGTATTGTGTGCAGTGCTGAAGGGCTCATCTGGAGTATTGTGTGCAGTGTTGGAGGGCTTGTGTGGAGTATTGTGTGCAGTTCTGAAGGCCTCGTCTAGAGCATTGTGTGCAGTGCTGAAGGGCTCATCTGGAGTATTGTGTGCAGTGTTGAAGGGCTTGTGTGGAGTATTGTGTGCAATTGCTGAATGGCTCGTGTGGAGTATTGTGTGCAGTGTTGAAGGGCTTGTGTGGAGTATTGTGTGCAATGTTGAAGGGCTTGTGTGGAGTATTGTGTGCAATTGCTGAATGGCTCGTGTGGAGTATTGTGTGCAATTGCTGAATGGCTCGTGTGGAGTATTGTGTGCAGTGTTGAAGGGCTTGTGTGGAGTATTGTGTGCAATGTTGAAGGGCTTGTGTGGAGTATTGTGTGCAATTGCTGAATGGCTCGTGTGGAGTATTGTGTGCAGTGTTGAAGGGCTTGTGTGGAGTATTGTGTGCAATGTTGAAGGGCTTGTGTGGAGTATTGTGTGCAATTGCTGAATGGCTCATGTGGAGTATTGCGTGCACTGCTGAAGGGCTCATCTGGAGTATTGTGTGCAGTGCTGAAGGGCTCATCTGGAGTATTGTGTGCAGTGTTGAAGGGCTTGTGTGGAGTATTGTGTGCAATTGCTGAATGGCTCGTGTGGAGTATTGTGTGCAATTGCTGAATGGCTCGTGTGGAGTATTGTGTGCAATTGCTGAATGGCTCGTGTGGAGTATTGTGTGCAGTGCTGAAGGGCTCGTGTGGAGTATTGTGTGCAGTTCTGAAGGCCTCGTCTAGAGTATTGTGTGCACTGCTGAAGGGCTCATCTGGAGTATTGTGTGCAGTGTTGAAGGGCTTGTGTGGAGTATTGTGTGCAATTGCTGAATGGCTCATGTGGAGTATTGTGTGCAGTGCTGAAGGGCTCATCTGGAGTATTGTGTGCAGTGTTGAAGGGCTTGTGTGGAGTATTGTGTGCAGTGCTAAAGGGCTCTTGTGGAGTATTGTGTGCAGTGCTTGTGTGGAGTATTGTGTGCAGTGCTGAAGGGCTCGTGTGGAGTATTGTGTGCAGTTCTGAAGGTCTCTTGTGGAGTGTTGTGCGCAGTGCTGAGGGGCTCTTGTGGAGTATTGTGTGCAGTTCTGAAGGTCTCTTGTGGAGTGTTGTGCGCAGTGCTGAGGGGCTCGTGTGGAGTATCGTGTGCAGTGCTGAAGGACTTGTGTGGAGTATTGTGTGCAGTGCTGAAGGGCTTGTGTGGAGTATTGTGTGCAGTGCTCGTGTGGAGTATTGTGTGCAGTGCTGAAGGGCTCGTGTGGAGTATTGTGTGCAGTGCTGAAGGGCTCGTGTGGATTATTGTGTGCAGTGCTATAGCGCTTGTGTGCAGTGCTGAAGGGCTCGTGTTGAGTACTGCATGCTGTTCTGGAGGTTATGCCTAGAGTGTTGTACAGAATTCTTAATGCCTTGGCTTATTCCTACTCTTTTTAGAGGTCACGTCTTGAACACCGTGCCCATTTCTGGAGGTCATACCTGAGGTTATGGATATGACACTTTGCGAGTATTGCTATCTGGCATGTTATGTCCAGTTTTGAAGGCAGCATCACAGGTGTATGAATCTGTTGGTTTCTTGATGTACAAGTGTGTGTGGGAGGTTAACGTGATGGATACATAGAGGCTAGGATGGATAAGTATGTATGTGTGTGAGAAATCAGACCAGAGTTTCCATAAATTGAGTGAGTGAGTAAGTATATGGAAGAGTGGGCGGAAGGATGAATGCGTGAGTGAGTTGATAGACAAGTTAGAGGCTGGGTAGAAGGCTAAGTGAAAGGGATGGTGGATGAATGTGTGAGTGAGGTATGCATAAATAGGAGATCGGTGAGGGGGAGTTTTATTGAGCAGGTGAATAGGTGAGCAGGCCAATGATACCAGAGTGCTTCTACTTGGAGGAATGCGCTCTGCAGTACAAGTGTGGTCAGTCCAGCGTGCAAAGCGAAATGTTGGTGTGCACCCCTGAAACTCAGCAGTGTGACTCCGCAAATGCTGGGTGTCTTGATTGAAATAAAAAAATATATATTTCTTACAAAAGCTCAGTGTGTTGTCTTTGTGAAGACTGTGCCAAATATTCTGACTGATGTGGAAGCGCTGGGGAAACTTGAATCTGCACACAGAAAGAGAGAGGTTTACAGTAAAGGGCACGAGGGTAGCTGCCGTGGCCCCGCACCAGTGTTAGAAGTGGGCGGGGACAGAAGGGCACGGCGTGCCCCTACTTTTAAAAATGATGCTAGTCCGTTCCCCTACTTCTAGTTTTTAAAAAAGCGTACCTGGAACTTCCTTTTTCTGTCTTAGTGGTGTAACGTGCACATCGACGAAGGCCTCTACAGTGCCCCCCCGACCTCCTCCCCTTCCCCTCTGTGTCTAGGGGCCTGCAAAGTGACACTGAACGGGCCATCAGTGCGCCATAGCGCGAAAACGGCTATCTTTGATGGCCCTGCTGCTGCTGTGATCCTTTGATTCACACCTCATTTTGTGAGGATGCTGCCTGCCTGCCCCCACTGCGTGACCAATACAATGGTCACCTCAGGAATCGTTGGCCCGATTTCGAGGGGTGCAGGACGGAAGCCTCATTGTCCTGGCAGACTGGAAGGTGCCGCTAATCCATCGCTGCTGAATTGAAAGGACCCAGGAGGATACTTTGGTGTCCAAACCCAGGCTTTCCTTCAGGTTTGTAATTAAATATAAATAAGTTTAATATTTTCATTGATGTTACAAGAACCGAAGGATTCGCTGTGTTTGAAAAGTGCAGTGTCAGCTGATCAGGTAGAGGCAGTGCCATGCCAGCATTTCAACCACTTTGTCGTTAACTGCAAGTCTCACCGCAAAAGCAATACAATAAATAATTACGAAAATAAATATTAAAATATGTCAAAAGTCAATAAGACTGAAGAAAAGGCCAGTCTTGGGATCCCCATGCCTGCACGATGATTCCCCACTGCGTGTTTTCTACATTTTGCAGTACATACAAACAGACATGGAGGTGTGGCTGCATAAGTGCGGCTAGTGTTTTACGCATGGACACAGCAACCTTCGCGGTTTAGCATTTCCAGAAATCCTTCCCACGATCATTTTAACAACAACCAGCCCAACCCTCGTCACACACTGGTGCATACCGTGGTGATGCCACCGCCAGCTGCTTCCTCTGACTGAAAATTGTGGTACTATGAGGTATTCTCTTACATCCGTGTGCCTCTGCTCTTCGGTTGTCTGCGGAAAATAAACTCCCTCCTTCGAATCCTGGTCTGACTCAGCATCCTGTGAAACCAGACATAGCTCCCAGTGACATTTTTACACATACTAACAGTCTCTGGAAAACTTTCGCCTCATTAATCCCCGTGTAACATGTAAATGCAGCGGTGAGAGAGGTGACCAGTCAACCTTTGCACACGGCCTTCCATTTCACAACGACACAATTCACGTTGTTTAGTAACTTTTGCTCCATTAAACAACTTGTATATTAAACCTCAAATAAACATGTGTATCGATTGTTTGAATTAAATAGCGTTATAAGCTGTAACTGGTCAGTGAAATGCCAAACGTACTAAAAATTGGTATGTTTTGCTATTTCTAGCCACACCTCCGACTGCGCCCACTAATCCAATCCTCTGCTTATTCCCTCCCCCTGAGTCTCGGCCCACAGTTCCCCTACTTTTTTCCCCCCACTTCGACCACTGCCCCACACACATGTATGGCATCATAGAATGTGGGCTACAGAACCCGTATACTGCCACCTAATATGCCCCATTGGTTTACCCCTGGTTCTTGGGGGGCAGTAACAGCTCGGCTGCTGCACTCTCCTGCCTGGTGGCTGCACAGAGCGACTGCAGAGCATCAGTGGGTGCTGCAAACAGCATCTTTATCATACACGAGCCCCATGCCGCCGTGTCACATCACACCTGCCAGGCCCTGCTGGACCCAACTTCACCACACTAAAGGGGTGGTAAATGCACGGGTATGGGCAAGTGGCAGTGAGGTAAGGGAGAAGAGTCACTGGTTTTAACAAGAGGGGTCCCAGTGTTTGGCAGGTGAAGGAGGGTGGGTGGGGGGGGGGTAGTCACAGGGACTCAAGGAGTTAAAATACCCTTCAAAAACTAAAGGAGACCAACGAGAAAATGGCTGTGCTGTGAGAATATGTTCGACTGTGCTTACGTAGAAAAGCGGCTAATAGGGGGCTTCAGGGAGTATTCGATTTGCACAAGAGGGGATTCGTGCGTCGTGCTTACAACCGGATGTACTTACGATCCCTCTGCACAGGAGCTGAGAGGGAGATTACTCAACTTCCCTTCTCAAGCCCTAATCCTGAAACACTATTAGAGTTGGCAGCTCTAGTTGTACTGTTGAACTTTTGCGCCACAACTAAAACTTTGCACATCACCTGTCCTGGGCACAGAGGAGAGTGACGGCATGAAAAGGCAGAAGTCAAAATAAAACTTGAAAATCTGATGCATAGCAATCAAAATGTTTACACGAGTCTAGACAAGTTGTTTAAAGCTCCATTTTGTTTCTATGACCAATGTTTTACATTTATTCTAGTTTTCTATCTGTAATTGTGATCTGAATATCTATTTGTTCACATTCATATTTTTTTGGCCATCAATTTAATCCCATCGAAGTTATATATCGTCCATCTGCCAGGATAAAATTCGCCCTTGACACAAATGATCATTCGTTCGTTAGTGTGATTCCACTCGCATTTGTCACATGAAGCCTTTCCTGGGAGATTGTAAATGTTTATTTTATATCCATGCCTGTTGGTGCCAGTTTGCTTGCAGTGGTTATCAAGAAAAAAATGTTCAACTGTTGTGTAAATAGCGTCTCTGTTGTTTCTCGCACACAGGCATGTTATCAGTGTTTATAGTGACCCGCTTTTATTCCCCATACACCTTGTTATCGGCTGCTCTTTCCTGCATTTAGGATTGTTTGACCACAGAGTTTACTCTCTCACCCAGTGGTTTGGAACGGAGCATTTCACCATGTACCTGCCTGATGGGCTCTGTAAACTCCGGCCCTGTGTTCACTGAACACGCTGATTGTACATAAACATTGATAACCAGTTGCCATTTTTAGATCGGTAAACTGGTTTCTGAAAAGCACAAGGTGGCCTTAAAAAATCCATACCGATCCTGCGTGGTGTTGCTGGGGTTCAGCTATTTTTCCCAATACTGTTCTTTGCATTTCACTGCAATTTTGTGATGAGAGGCAGCTTTTTTACGCTAGTGAATTAATGGATAATTAAAAATAGGTTTGATGATGTGGATACGTTTATTGGAACAGTACAAGCCAGGTGAAAATGTTACGAATGTAAATGACCCTTTGATACCACAGGAAACCTTCTTGCAGAAAAATACCAGTTCTTTGAATTGGCTTATGTGTGGGGAGAACCACTGCGGTCTCCGGAGCTTAGTAGTATGCATAATTGAAACATCTTTGGACAAACAGAGCATCATTTAATAATTTCTTGATAGAGAGTGCGTTCAGTGAAATGAAATGCATTTGTGTATGTTTGTGCCACAAGGCCCGTAAAAATAGGCCCGGCTTCTGGTAACACCTATCTTCTGCAGTGGTGTATTAGCTATGACAATAAACCCGAGGTCCTCCAGGGAAAATGACGTGATATGCCTGTAAATTGGAGCAGATGTAGGCCGCCTGTACCCTCATGTTGGTGGCTGTGCTTCAGATGGCTGTAGATCTCGCTACAGGGCATAAACTGAACTCAAAGCAGGGGGGCAGGGGCGCTATTAGATAGGGCGCAAATTTCCTGTTTGAGCCATGGCTCACCTTTCAGCAGGTGCGCCCTTAGGGCAGCCGGGAACTTGCATTCAAGAGAAATAAAGATCACTGTTTTAAAGCTGTTCCGTGTTTCCTTGTGCAGGTGGGAACCCCCCCTGCACTTTCAAAAGGGATTAGAAAACCCCTTGCAGGGGGGTGCAGTGAGTGACTGCACCCGCCTGCAAGGGGATGTCCTCGGGGGCGCCCGTTGGACCCTCTTTCAACCCTCAAGAGGGCTGCCCTTAGGGGGCGCACTGAGAGTGCCGCCTTTTTGTGGCACACTTTCAGTGTGGCTCCCAAGGGTGGTTTGCCTCTGCTTCGACGTCGGTAATATTGCACGAGTGCAGAGAAAAGAGATTCCCTCATTTTGATGGCGGGAATGCCCTCTTGCGAAAGCACTAATGCTACATGTGCACCAGTACTATCTGTATTACAGAAGGGTGCTGCGAAAGCACCAGCTGCCTAGTCTGTAATACCAAAGTGCCCCCCGAGTGCACAAAGTGATCACAAACACCCTCTGCACCCCCGGGCGCTCCTGTAATACGGCCCCAGGTTTCGAGTGTTAGTTGGGACATACCTGGTGTTGATTAATGCAATATTGTACTTCCGCGTTCGTGGAATGACCAGTTTTGGTTTTTAGATTCTGGTAGCCCTAGTAGAGGGTCCCACCATTTTGAGGGAAAGGTCGAGTTCCATTTTTGCACATTCCCCTTCTCCTCCTCCCCAGTTCTGGAGAGAAGGCTTGTGTTTTACCAGGTTCCTTTTCGATCTCCTTCAGAACCGGAGCTCTAGTAACTCATCCCCAGATGTTTGTGGCTTACTCGTTTTTAAGTGGTTTTCGAGCGCAAGCTGTTACACTATTGATAAAAATGGAAAAATTGGATACTGCAATTGCACTAGGGAATTATCTGAGAGGTGTAAATTGATTGGCTAGGGAAAAACTCAAGAAAGTACCGTGACTCATTCATTACCTACTTTTGCAGGAGACAATGGTGAAAGACCGATGTAAGTCTAGTTCAAATGGTTTTAATTTTTGTAAAATAATAATGATGTATGTACAGGGCTTTTTAAAGATTGTAATGCTTATTTTACTAAGTTCAGATGTTTTAACATTTTAACTTATTTTTAAAACTGGAAATATTGAGATATATGGGCCAATGGTAGTTATGGTTTTACTATAAATGTATAAGTAGAGCAGTTCAGAAACGTAACTGTGTGATTTTAGAGATCATTATGTATCATTTGTCATCGATTGGATTGTAATGTTTTATATTTTATATGAACTTGAAGTTTAAAGACCATGGTCTAAATAAACAGATTTCTCTCTCTCTCTCTCTCTCTCTCTCTCTCTCTCTCTCTCTCTCTCTCTCTCTCTCTCTCTCTCTCTCTCTCTCTCTCTCTCTCTCTCTCTCTCTCTCTCTCAAGTGGTTTTCGGTTCAAACTTTATTTAAAACATTTAGTCCCAAGTTTTATTTTTTATGCTTAGTATTTGTTTGATCTAGTTTATGTTCACTTATTACTATATGTTGCGAATTCAATCACATTCATATTAGGGTCTGGCGAACCAGAGCTTCCTGTGCCACACTGGCTTATTCAGTATCTCATCTCACTCACCGTGTGCAGAATGGCCGCACACCATTCAGAACTCAGTGGCCAGAATCACTCTCAACCTTTCACACCTCACTCGCATCACACCACACCTGAAGGAGCTCCACTGGCTCCCCATACACAAGCGAGCACAATTCAAACTTTTCACTCACACATTCAAGACACTACTTCGCATTAGCACAGCATACCTCAACCTCCAAATCTGCTTTCACAAGTCTTCCAGACGCTTCTGCTCATCCGGACTCATAGTTGCACATATCCCACGTATTCGGAAAGCCATATCCAGCGGTCAAGCCTTAGTCATTGCTTCTAAAGCGTGAAACCAGCCTCCTCCTCGCTTCTTGAATTCCACAGGAAGCTGAAGACGAGGCTTTTCGAGTAGCCGCACCATGCCTTAAATTTGGCTAGTCACACATTCCTCATACCCGCTCTACAAACATGTATAACCGGTCATAACATGTCTGGGGATGGCTTTTTTTCTTGTTCGGAGGAGACGGGGACTAGCCGTTTTCCCCTAACTGTTCCTTTTGGGTATTGGTAAAATGATTTGCTTATGGTTGGTCCCACTCTCTAATGGCACAAGCAAGCTTAAAAGCAATCTGACCCTTTCTAGTTCTCAATTTGGTGGGACCAGCAACCCAGTAGGAGAAAAAAAACCTGCCTCAATAGCTTTTGAATAATGCTGTGCCTGCTCAGTCCCACGTGTGTGTTCATGAGGTCACGCTGCCTATCCCTGTATGTAGACACACCTTTGCCTGTTCCCCTTTTACCATAATTTTCTTCCACTCCCATGACTTTCTGTGTAGGTCACAGCCCTTTTTTTTCTCTAAAATGTTTTCTGTTTATTTTTTCATTTTCGTCACCTCTTTGGGTAGCTCCTGCCATAACTCTTTTAAGCCACACATCTTGTGCCACTGTTTGTTTGTTTGCAGCAGTTGATACAAGTAAGTTGTGTCTTTTGTTTGGAGTGGTGTCAACTTTGATTTTAGTATAAGCGACACATGGTGTGAACTCGATGTGGAACCAGAAACGTACACTGTTGACATTGCGCTCTAAAACACCATGGAGTGAGAAACATATACTGCGCACTCAGAAGGGGTCAAGAGCAGCCTGTTACAGCCCTCAACCTCCAATGTAGTCTGGATATTCATATTGTGTTGACTGACAAGGACTGACCACAGGCTTTTCACCACATACCCAAGGTTTCTTGAAATGCGCGCCTTAAACTTTTGCAGTTTAACTACGTACACTGACTGCACTTATTAAACCCTTTCCAAGTTGCACCGATTTCTCATTACTGCCTGCCATAAATGCCCCAGGTGTACAACGACGAGGCAGATTTTTTTTATACGACTCGGAAGTGCAGTATACTCCAGCCTTTCTGGTGGGAGGTTTACAAGTTAGTTACTCGCGTGACAGGGAGGCATCTCATTCTCACCCCAAGGAACATGTCTTTTGGGATTAATGCCTCATCCAAAGTCGGATAAACCCCATAGCAAGTTGATCGACCTCGCTCTCACAAACTGTGCGATCATGAGGTAATCACACACAACACTCCAGTCAAGTATTAAAGGCCATTTATTGCAATAAACTTCTCATTTTAACATTTAAACAATTTTGTAACGGCTTAAACATAGTCCATTACATCATGCCCATTCTCTCTATTGACCCAGCTTTCATCCCAGCCAATCATGCTTCACTCTTCTTTTCACCTTTTGCTCCATGAGCTCCTTGCATAACCAGTCTCCGTCTCACTTCTGTTCCCAAGCATTCTTCAATGTAGCCTCCTTGCCTTGTCCCGGGCATCCTGCACACAGTCATCCTTAGCCTTTGCTACCTTCCATCACCCATGAGGGGTGGATATGCACGCATCTGACTGTCCACCCTCCACGCCCAACTCCGGTCCTGCTTCCCTTGCAACCTGTCCTCTTCTGGTAATGTACAAGACCTGCTACCTCCCCTCACCCAATCCTTAAATTCTTAAGGGTGGTTGGGAGGCCAAACTCGTCTCTTAGTAGCATGAGGTCGAATGAGACCGAGAGAGGACTACCCCCTCTCATGGCTCGTATAAGAAACCCTCACAAGGCTGCACCCCCGCCCACCAACCCACCTATCCTGTCCAGCCGTGTCATGCCCCTCCCGAAGAATCCCCTAGCGGACCCTCCATAGCGATGAGCTGGAAATCCTGTTTACCCCTGTCCATACAGGCTTGGAAGCCTGGGCTCTGGCAGGAAATGATGTGGCTAGGCACATGAGGTACTGGGCTGAGATACCCACGACCATCATGGGTGGGGCACTATCCTACTGGCATTGGTCCCCCGTACAGAGGCAACACCTCTGTAGGTTACGTGCCGTATGTCTGCGGATGTCGCCTTCTTCTTGATGCATGATTACTGTACCAAACGTGCACAAATCCGGCCTCTTTTCTCCCATTTCACTCCTCCCCCCCCTCCCCCCGCCACACACCTCTCCTCCCCGGCTTCACCCAGGGTCTTGTATTGTTTGTTGGCTTGCATTGTTTTTCAATGTGTTCTCCCTGTGTGAGCCATGACTATTGAACACCTGCATGCTGTTTTATTGTCAGTATTTTTATTGTATACGGTAAAATCCAATCAAAACCAATTCAAGAAAAAAACTCAAATTTTAATATGGTCTCTCTCTCTGTTGGTGAAGGCAGAGACATGCCTTAAAAATAAATAGACAAATACAAATATTTTAATGACTTTTTTGTGCTTGATTTTCGTTATTTTTTTATCAACTCCAATCAAGTCCACTATTTTGTGTGCCTGTTTTCTTGATAGCATCACAGGTATTCTATACTCCTCTGTCTCCATTCCAAGCCAGTGTGTAGGGCAACAACATGCGGCTGAAAGGAATCGCCTCTGCTGGTCCCACGGTTGAGCATTCACGGGGTGTCTAGAGGTCCACCGCACTTTTAAAGGCGGAGGTATGGATTCCTTTCTGACTGGATTAATCAAGGGATGATGCATGTTTGCAGCGTAAACACGCCGATTACTCATACTCCAGAAGAATTTTCTCACTCCACAACCTACCCATTGTGCCGCTTGTAAAATATTCACCTTGTGCTCTTATGCCATCGAAAGGCCTGTATTACGAGTTGCTTGGTACTGGTGGGGTGCAAAGTCCACCACTGTGATTACTAGTACTGTGCATTTAAGAAAAGAATGGTGCAATAACTGCACACAGGGTTTTGCTTGACATAAAACCGCCCATCTTTCCCACTTATGTGGGGTTGGTTTAATACTCTTATTTCGCACCAGCTCAAAGCAGGTGGTAATTGGGAGCAGGGTTTTCTGTCCACGGTGTAGGTGGAGGGGCAGGGCTGGGAAAGACAGGTAAGGTTAAGGACAAAATGTGTCTGGACAGGTGGGAGGATTACATGCTCTTCTTGGGAAGGGGAAGATGTGTCCGGACAGGGTGGAGGATTCCATGTTCTTCTCTTTTCAGGAAACAAGGTTGGGTGGTGCAGGATGTGAGGGCTGGCTGCAGTTTCAGCCAAAGCCTGAAGCAAATTTATTTGTTGTTTTTTCCAATTATTTTGTTTATTTTAAAAGTTTTATATAGCGCTAGCTCGACCATTAGGTATCAGAGCGCTTTACATACACAAAGGAAAGAAAATTGCATTACATAGCAGGACATAAGGAAGCATAAAGATATAAGCAAAACATAATAATTATGCATACAGTGAAGGGGAAGAAAAGTGCAGGTGGTTGAAACAGTCAAATAACCACCTATCCTTGATGGTCAGGTGAGAGGGGGGTCAACTAGGTTATTGAAGTCTAGGTTAGTTGACCTGTTCTGTAAAGTATTTGTTGAGGAGAAGGAGTTGTATGTCCCTTTTGAAGCAGGAGAAGGAGTTGCATCTGAGGTCTATAGAGAGTGTGTTCCACATCCTGGGTACGTTACCAGAAAAGGATCAGCACCGAGTGGTTTTCCTTTTCAATTTCGTGGGGATGAGAAGAAGTGAGTTGGAGCTTCTCAGAGTTCTGGATTTTCCTGCTTTTACCCGTTTGCTGCTTAGGTAGTTGGGGGAATGTGAGTGAAGGGTTTTGTGGGTGATGCAGGTCAATTTGTAAATACATCTACCTTCCATGGGAAGCCAGTTGAGGGAGTTAAGGGTTGGTGTGATGTGTTTAAATCTTTTCTCACTAGTTATGAGTCGAGCTGCCATGTTAAGGACTGACCTTAGTGGGACTAGGTGAGCTTTTGGTATCCCTTTTAGGATGGCGTTCCCATAGTCCAGTTTGGAGAGGACTAGAGATTGTACTATTGTATAGAGAGTATTCTGGGAAATGAAAAGTTAAATTTTCTTGAGGTGTTTAAGTGAGTAAAGCGCACCTTTTGCAGAGTTTTTGATGTGGTCCTTCATTGATAAGTTCTTGTCCAGGGTAATGCCTAGTGACTTCACCGAGTCGGATAAGACGAGGGAGCAGTTTAGGGCATCAAGATTCTTGAGCCAGTCTTGGATTGGTTGGTGGTTACTTTTCAGAGAGAACAGTATTAACTCTGTTTTGTCCGAGTTCGGCTTTAAGTGGTTTGCGTTAAACCAAGCTTGGATCTTGGTTAGTGTGACATTGAGGTGTTGGGATGTCACTGGGTGATTTGATTTTGTAGTAGATTTGTGTGTCATCTGCATATAGGTGGTATTTAACTCCTGCTTGTTTCAGACTGATTGTAAGGGGTTTCATGAAGAGATTGAAGAGGGATGGTGAGAGGATCGAGCCTTGTGGGACCCCAAGTGTGACTTGTGTTGGCTTAGAGAGACGAGAGTTGATTTTAATTTGTTGCAAACGGTGCTGAAGGAAGGAGGTGAACCATTTTAGTACTATGCCATTGATGCCAGAGCGCCTCTTCAAAGTCTCAAGTAAATCTGGATGATTTATTGTGTCCAATGCCGCTGATTGGTCAATAAGGATGAGGAGACCAGCTTCACCTTCATCTAAGTCTCTGTGGATATCGTCTGAAATATTGAGCATAGCTGTGTCGGTGCTACAACCTTTCCTGAATCTCGATTGAAAGGTGTCGAGGAGGTTGAAATCATCAATATTTTGTTAAGTTGTTGGAAAACGCACTTCTCCAATGTTTTAGCTTGGAACGGTAGCTTGGAGATAGGTCTGAGGTTGTTGAGATTGTTAGGGTCGGCCGCTGGTTTCGTGAGTATGGGTGTGATTTGTCCTAGTTGAATGGAATCTGAGGCACAGCCTGAAGTGAGAGAGGAGTTGATGATTTTTGTCCAGAAAGGGGCAATGATGTGGTTGAGTTTTTTTCCACTGTGGATCGGAGGGAGATCAACATGTGGGAAGTAGGCTTTAAGCTTGCAATTATATTGAAGACCTCATTTTCCAACGAGAGTTCGAAGTCCGACCAATTAGCATCATTTTTCAGTTGGAAGCGGACCTGGTTATCCTTGACACAATTTCGTTCTGTTTGGTCAAGCGTGATTAAAGGAGGGCAGGTTGAGAGGGAAGGAGGATTTGAGGTTTGGATGAAGGACTGCTCAATTTTTATGACTTTATCTGGGAAGAAGCTGTCCATTTATTTGCATCGATACTTGGTGGCTTTTATTTTGTGTGGGGATGTGCCGTTTGTTTGACTTTTAACAATGTTGAAGAGTTCTATAGGTCTATTCTTCGCCTGGTCTAGGTGGCTGCGGAAGAAAGAGGCCTTTTCTCTAAAAAAAAAAATGTTATATACCAACCGAGCCGATCTAAGTTGTGCTAGGTGTAATGTTGAAGGGTTTAGGCTCCAAGTCATTTCTGAATGTCTGAGCTGTCGTCTTTCGTTATTAAGATACATGTTGAACCAAGATTTTTGATAGTTCTCACATGTTTGAGTTTGAGTGGCGCTACTTGATCTAACACTTCCGTAATTGTTGAAATAAAGTGAGCTGTGAGGTCATTTGCCGTCATAGTGGAAGGCTGGAGCTGTAGATAGGCATGAATCCTGGATTCAAGTTCGGTTATAGGGACTTCTTTGATGTTCCTTGTCAAGTGCTTAGGTTTGTCAGATCGTATTGGTTGGTATCTGACATGCAAGTCAGTATTAAACCGTATGAGGTGGTGGTCAGACCAGTCAATGGGAGAAATCAAACTTGGAGAGACCAGCTCATTTTTGGTGATGATCGCATCTTGAGTTGTTCCTCTGATGTGTGCTGGATCACTGCAGAGTTGATTGAGGTTGGTTATTTCAAGCAGGTTGGAGAGGTTCTGGACTGTGGTGTCTTCTGTGTTGTTCCAGTGGATATTGAAGTCACCTAGGAACACGTCTTTTTTGTCTGTTAAGGAGAAACGTGTTATTAGGTTGCTTAGTTCTTCAGCGGAGAGGGCACGCTCACCAGGAGGATGGTAGATGGTGTGAAATTTGATGGGCGTGGTGCCTTTGACTGTAAGTTTAACACCTAGGTACTGAAGAGTAAGGTATTCTGTAGATTTTAATGTGGTAAGCTGTATTCCTTCTTTGAAATATGACTGGAATACGACTGTATTCCATCCAGTCATATTAGTTCTGGTCAGTGGCGGCTAGTGACATTTGAAAGTGGTGAGTTGAAAAAGTTCCAGCTGAGTGACCTGTGGCTGGTGAGCGAGCCCGACCGTCATAATGGTGGTTCAGAGGAAGGGGGGGAGGGGGGGTTCTTATCCTGAGAATTATTTTCAAAAAGAGTGGGCAAATGGTGGATTTTCAAGCAAATTTGAGAAAGCAAGAAAGTTAATAAGGGGGTTGTGAAAGTGTAGATATGACATCAAATAAGAGATTTAATATGATAATGACGTAGGCATTGGTTATTCAGAACTTCAAAACAGACTAAGATAAGAATGCTGAGTACTGCATACATTTCCTATTTATTGATGGACCTTCACAAATGAAATCTACTGAGAAAATACAAGTCATTGTGATTTGTCGGACTGCACACAATGATATAAAGTGTTTCCAAAATATAGATTTTTTGCAGACTGTAAGTAGTGCAGTTTTTTCATAACTTTTTTTAAAAGCACACACTTCACAGCTTAGCTGTTTGCCCCCTTACAATATCCCTCAAAAAGAATAAATGTGTGTCATCAGAAAGCAATTTTTTTGGTAACTGTCTTTTAAAAGCCCACACTTGACATCGTAGGTGGTAGCTCCCTTACACTACCTCTAAAAAAAGAATAAGCTTGTTTCCAAAGTAAGTTTCAAGTGATTCCATCAATTAAAGCCAATACCGTCACCCTTTACATGTGGAGATTGACCAGCTGCGCACATTTACATTTCTTTCTGGGAAACGGGCATACTTGCAAGAAGGCTTGTTTTGCTGTCTGCCCCTCCATCTGTTTCACTGCACAGGAGATGCCTTACACTTCATCTGAAGCATTTCAACGGATGGGGAAGAAGGGAAGGTTACATAAGTCCGATGCGTAGCTGCCAGCTCTCGTTTTGTTCCTTATGTTCCAAATACCATATTTTAAGTGTGTTTGACATTTCGATGTTTTATGAGTATCAGGTTGAGTGACACTTTATTCCTAGTAGAAAAAAAAGTAGCTATATCCGTTGGCATGAATATCTGAAATTTGGAAGCCCGAAATCACAGCATGAAGCTTACATTTCCTTAATATATTTAATTGCCTTATTAAAATATTTTACTTGAAGTAGCAAAGTAAATGTGTCTAATTAGTGAAACCCCGGCAACTAAGCAGGAAAAGAGTGCCCGCCGTTTAAAGCTGTAATTACATACTTAAAGGTGCACAATGCCTTCCAGCATGCAATTCTTTCACAATGTTTAAATGGAAGTAAAGAACCCAACCGGGGGGCTGCTAGGCCGAGAGTTTCGCGTTGAGAAAACAATGTCGAAGCTAGAAGACCGGAGAGAGCTTTATAAAATATTCAGTCCCATGGGTCTAATCTGTCCAGTGAGACTGCAGGAGAGGTTAAAGTTCAACAATGCTTGATAACGGAATCTGCCAGCACTGTAGACCAGGCTGTGCCCTTCGGCTTACAGGAAGCTCTCTCTAGCATTAGCGACCCCATATTACACCAGTCATTCCTGCCTTTGTTAGCCAACCACACTATCTTGCCATATTGGAACACGAGGACGGTTCCCTTAACTGTCAGGACTGATGTCTTTTAGTTCACGTCCGCCGTGCCCTTCAGATTAGTTTTTGCCCGGGGAGACTGGACCACCTCTAATGGGGCTCCCTTCCTCGAGGCACGCCGACATGCACATGCTGCAGTGCAGTTCTTCATCAGAAACCGGGCATATCACGGGCAATAGTTTGAAAGAGCGAGCTTACCTGAATCTCTCAGGCTAGTAGAGAGAGAGAGAGAGACTCCAATCCCAAATCCTTCAGTCGGAGGTTTAGCCAAACTTCCTACAGAGACAATGCAGACGTTTATCAATATTAGTTTCCGTACTGATACCAAACAATGCAGTGTGAGATGCTTATCAGCCACATATTCTGTCTGCATCTACATCTGAAGCAGTGGCCCCAACCCAAACTTATTTACCTTCCCTCTCAGAGCCCATAAAACATTTATGTTTATTCTCTGTCATCAGATACGTTTTTTGGCACACTGCTGATGAAGGTTCGAACCTCAGTCTTTTATTTTTCAATAGAATATCTCGGTTCATTAGTCTCTCAATTTTCATCAAAAGATCTTAGTTCATCACAGGATTTAGATTGAAGTTCTCGATTTTTTTGATTCGCCTCTGCCCCCTTAGTATAAAACATTTGAAACACCTAAAAATGACCCCTTGAGCATTATGAGTTGTGTGCTGGCTTTGTCGTTTGTTGTCACAGCAGCATGTGAGAACAGTGAAAGGACCATTTCCTCCTTTAGATAAAGACGTGAATGCAGGGGAATTCCAGATAAAATGTCCTATTTGAATATCTTTTTCCTTAAAACAAATCAATATGGCAGTTGGCAATGGTATGTTACAACCTACGGAAAATGTAAATGTATTTGTAGGTATTCTGCTCTTTTGGCTACTTAAAGAAAGAGAATCTCTTTTACAGCTACTAAAGCTAAAGCAGTGGCAGATTCTACAGCTTGTGTGTCATGAATGTTTCTGCATTATTGAGACTGGAAGTTTGACTATATGCTTTCTCACTGCACAGTGGCATTCAAGACTAAGTCATGGGCTTACATTTTGATTTTAAAACCCTGTTCTATGCCCATTGGCAAGGTCTCACGAAAGTGCATAGCTGCAAAATCTGTACTTTTGATCAGACATCCTTAGAAACAGTGTTCCCCTATCATTTCAGGACTTTGAGATCTAGACACCAGTATTTTCTCTATCAGTGGATATTTGTTTCTCAAGAATAGTGAGTGATGAACCACGCAATGGGGGTGGAGTGACCTGTACGAAATACGTTAAACTATCCTTCTGTCATTCCTTTATTTCTTCTGTGATTAAAGATGTTTTCTCCAGATTTTCTGAAGGAAATTCAAACACATGTTTTTGGGACTAATAACTTGGACTAGAAACAAAAAAAAAATGTCTCCGATTTTGTTAGATATTTCTTTGTGCCCAAGAACATTGAAAGTACGGTGCTGACCGTAGATCTTTACTTATCAAACTAGTTTCATAATGTGGAATATTTATACATGGTGACTAAAGCTCAGATCTTGCTGGGCGTGCACATTGAATGACATCTGTTAATCTCCAAGAAGCCTCTTTCAATAGAATGATCACAGAAGAACATTTTTTGTATTTAAGGTTTGCCATCAGCAGCCATCACTGTCAGTAACAATACTTGCCCTTCAGCCTGAATGTAACTCCCAGAGCTGTTCTCTAATTTTTCAGGGTGTAGCTCCACTTTCACATACTTCCCACTACAGTGAATCAGTTGGTAAAAGCACAATCTATAGAAACCACTGGAAATTGTTTTCAAAAACCGCATAACAATCTGCACAATATGGGAAGTCACAACACGTGCTCTCACAGCGGGTTCAGTGTGTTTTATCAGTGAGAAATTCTACAGCGGCCCAAACATTCCTGGAACTGGAACTTCTGACCATAGGCAGATCATTGAACACTTCTCTGCTTTCAAAGTAATATGGGGAAGGTGGCACCAGAGACTTCTGGGCCTGATGGTTTGGTGCATGCACTGTAATTCATATATTCTTAGTCCTTCCTCTCATTTCTACGCAACATCCACCCAGCCATTTCCTCCGAGCATATGCCGTGCTTTAACCTTGCATGATGAGTGAAGAAAAAATGTACGTCATGGTGTGGAGTAATTGGTGCCATACTGGTTAAGGTTATGCGGACGCCAGCACAACCCCTTCAATTGCTCCGCACTGGGGAGCAGGAGCGTCCCACAAAAATTGAATGCAACCTCGTTCTTGGAGTGAAGCACTCTAGTCCTGCTGAGGGCTCTCTGTCAATTTGCAAACTGTTGTGAAGGAGGTAGAGCAAGGACTAAGAGGAGTGGACTGACCATTAAGTTTCCTGTCTTTATTTATTTATTTATTTATTTATTTATATATAAAGTCTTATTTAACGCGGACATGACCCACAGGGGTATCAGAACGCTTTACAGTACATAATTATCACGTGTTATACATACAATCGGGAATCGCATATAATACAAATGAGGCAGACATTGCTGTTTGATTAAAAGCGGTGGCAAGTAGGCTTCAGAGAGTTAAAGGTCTAGGATGTTAATTTGTTCATTTGTTCATGAGAAACATTTTCGCTTCCTTTTTGAAGACGGTAAAAGAAGAGATTCTGCGTACGTCTGTGAGAAGGTTGTTCCAAATTTTCGGTGCGATACCTAACTGCACCCAGTTCTCTTTTTGTGGAAGGATTGAGGTTTAAGTAGTAGTGAGCTTGCGCTTCGCGAATGTCTACAACCTACCGACCGCTCTGGCCTTTATGCTAAATAGCTGGGGGTGTTGCTATGTAGGGCTTTATGTGTCATGCAGGCGATCTTTAGTTGTATTCTCGACTCGTATGGTACCCAGTTCAAGGGCCGGGGTGATGTGGTTATTTATTTTTATTCCGGAGACCAGCCTGGCCGCAGCGTTAAGCGATGCCCTTATCAGTGCTAGTTTGTATTTTGGAAGACTGCAAAGAGTGGTGCTTCCATAGTCCAGTCTTGGTAGTGCTAGGGCTTGAACTGCCATTTTTAGATCAGTCTGTGGGAGAAAGGGTTTAAGTTTCCTTAAGATACTCAGCTGAAAGTTGGCTCCCTTGGTGCTATTGTAGATTTGTTCCTGCATATTTAAATGTTTGTCAAGGGTAACTTCCAGGGATTTTGCGGAGTTAATGATGTGAGGGGCACAATCAAAGGAAGTAAGAGGCTTCAGCCATAAGTCTCTCTTGGGTGTGTGATTGGGAGGGGAGATGAGGAGGAACTCCGTTTTCATGGTTTTAAGCATGAGGTGGTTGCCATTGAGCCAACTTTGAGTATTATGTAGAATAGCGTTGAGGGAGATGAAGTCATCTGGTAAGGAGATTTTCAAATCTAGTTGAGTGTCGTCCGCGTATAGATGATATAGAATGTTTGCAGAAATAAGCGCATTAGCAAGGGGTTCCATGAGTAGATTAAATAGTATAGGTGATAATGCTGATCCCTGTGGGACTCCTAGTGTGACCATAGAAGGTTGAGAGAATGATTGCTTCAATTTGATTCTTTGGGTTCTGTTGCTTAGGAACCTGGTAAACCATTGTAAATGATTTGGTAAATGTTCACTCGCATGAAGGTATTCTTCACCTCTGTCTTGATTACGAGAACATAGTTCGACATCTGTCTCCATTTGATCTATTGGGAGCTGTAGAGACCTTGGGAGCTGTAGAGACCTCCAAGTGCCCCATATGTTTAATTAATTATAGCAGATCAGACTAGATTCACTGGGAAACAGTTTGATCTACAAACAGAATGTGGTCAAACTGTATTGTAGTGCCTTCTGGTCCAGTAAGTAAAGAAAGCGGTCTGGCTGGAGATTTCAGACTCGCAGTAACTCTGGTATTCACCCCATGGTCTCGAAAGTTATGGTCTAGGATCTACATATTAAACCTTTCCAAAGTACTGTACTCTGGAACCTCCATTATCAAAACCAAATGAGGATTCTTAATCGTAGGCCAGTGTCTTTTTGTATATCTAGCGGCTAGCCATTGCAGGGTTGGACTGTGGTAATGTAAGTTCCCTAATGAAATGAAATGAAAAGACATATGCTCTGATCTGGTACGGTCCAATAGGAAGACATGCTATACATTGGTAAGGTTTTCCATCTGCTTCCTGAGCCCATACACTGAAGGGATATATATATATATATATATATATATATATATATATATATATATATATATATATCTCCATATCCTACACCGGGTCTCGGCCTTTGCACCCCTGCTTGTGTCCTATATAGTGGTGCAGAAACGTTTTGAAGAGGCATTTTTGGGTTCTTTCTCTTCTGCTTCTTGAAACCGATTTGGTGCAGATACCCTTTTACATGTTCTGGCCAGGCCACTTTCTAGGCCTGGCCTCTGTCTTCAAGGAAGATCTGCCCTGCAGGATAGACTACAGGTAGAGTACCCACCTCAAAAGTAAATAGAGGTGAGAGCAAACTGCACCCAGTTGTTTACGACCCCTCCTCACAGAGATGAGGAAGAGGACCAAGACCTGTGCCACTTCAATGGACTTCTTTCCCTTTTAACCCATACTGCAGGCTTCACCGTGTACCCCCAGCCATCCACCAGATGGCAGCTATAATCAGAGTAATTTCCTTCCCCATGTACTAAGAAGGGCCCTGGCACTTCTAATGAAAGCCTGTCTCCTCTTTCCCCCACCACAGTGTCTGTTGCCCCCCCTCCTCTCCCACTTAGAAGATGCCAGCAATACACATATGCTGTTGGGAGAAAAACAGCCTCTCCCCCCCATCTTCTACTCTGGCCTGTAACAGTTCTGCACACTACTTCTACTAATGTACATGCACACGTACAACTAGTCACATTTAGAAATTTGGGTTCATCGTGAGCAGCAGAACTTTAAATGAATGGGGCTCTATGTAGGTCAAAAGCATGTCTTTCTAATTCACTATCATGGTATGCTGCCACCACCGTGCTCCACTTATGAACCCAGTAATAGGGAAAGTAGTCGTCTGTCACTATGAAGGAGTACTAGGTTCACCCCTCCCTGGTCTGGACTGGGTCCAGAACCTAGCATTGTCATCAGACCAGGCCTAGGTCGCTGCATGCCTATGAGAATAGTGTGTGGCATGGTCAAAATAAAAAAAGCACATGATCAGGTGTATTCAGTTCGGACATACAGGGCAGGGGACATCATTGAACATCATGCAGGGGCCATTCCAGTCACAACAGAATGCAAGCACTTTTTAAAATAAATAGGTTGGGGGAATGTCAGTTCTGCACAAATGCAGAGTTAATGTAAAACTATTTTAAGATTTCTTTCCAAATAAATATAGCAGTGCACCAGTTCTATCTTGACGAGGCCGATGAACACCATTATAGATTCAATATTACAGCTTTCTAGCATGCAAATAGGTGCTTCATTCTAATCATAGTGACTGCTGTTCCACAACCCAGTGAGAGTTGTTCCTGCTCTCTGCCTTATCTACCCCTCACCTATACCAAAGACTGTGGATTAAAAGGAAACAGTAGAGCAAGGGCTTATGAAGAGAAAATCATGAAGACCTTGGGACTTGGGTGAAGTAACTCTACAGTGCATGAATAGAAAAGCATGTAAAACAGTGGCAAAGGGAGTGGTTCCTGAGAGGGGGAAAAGTGGGGCCGAAGGAGATGGAGACAAAACAGGGAGGCCAGTGAGTTATTCAGTAGGAGGTCCTACTGGTTAAGAGGGGCTGCACAAGAAGCACACTCTTGTCACACTGGCAGCATATAAGAGTGGTAGATTTCAGGTGAGGTAAATGGCAGGAGTTGTTGGACGGATCCTAGCTGGTGGCTTCTATCCACACCTGTAAATTAGAGACTGCAGGGAGAAAAGAAGGCGAAGTTTGTCCTCCTATGGGTTTAACATTGCACATATCAGTACTCCCTGAAATATAAAAAAAGCCTTTGCTTTGGAGGTTGGACTGCTGTATGAACTTCTGAACTACTACAATCTGTTGAATCTGCTGTAACTAGAATTTGATAAACTTCTTAAACCACCATGTACTAACTAGAAATGTTATAATTGACTTAAAAGGTGTTATTGTTTAAGCGAAGGGGATCTTTGATGCGAAACAAGCAAATTTTTTATAACAAGAACAGAAGAGGATTTTGAGTAATGTACAATAGTTCAGGAACAACCACTGTTGCTACCAATATAGATGTAAAGTCAGCAAAATAAAGTCTCTGTTGTCAATGGAACATAGACCCTAAGAAGCATATGTATATTAGAATACCAACATCCCACACAGCAGCTGATTATTTGGACTTTTTAAGAAGGAGCTACTTGCACTCGTTCCACCAGACCCCAAGGTTGGGCACATGACCCGCAGATTTTAACATGTTTTCGAGGGCAACCTCTTGCCTTTTATATAAGCCTCTTTGACTACATTCACCAAAACTGTATCTCTATTTCACAATACTTGGTGCGGTTGGGTTACGCCAATTTTCGGCTAGGTTTCATTTGGTCATTATCAGAATGAGATTAAGACACAGTTTCTACTGCCTTGTGAAGCCTTCAGAATATTCAGTAATGCAATACGTCGGTCAAATGAAATTTGTGTGCCCATAACCTCGTTACATCACCCCTCCACGTCTCCTCAGAACTCCCTTGGGGCACTACAGCCCTAGACTGTATGTAATCGGTTTCCTTCCTTAGTTTCACATCTGAGACATAGGGTTGAGGAATTGTGTTTAATGCGCCTTCTATTAGATGACTTGGGCAGGTATTTAAAATGTATTAAGCACATTTTCGTGCATAATGCTATCTCTCTTTGTGCTGCTAGAACCTCTTGCCAGTCTGAATATTCTGTGGACCCTAGGTCAGTCTCCCACACCTCCCAAAGAATCTGCTGTAACTAGAATTTGATAAACTTCTTAAACCACCATGTACTAACTAGAAATGTTATAATTGACTTAAAAGGTGTTATTGTTTAAGCGAAGGGGATCTTTGATGCGAAACAAGCAAATTTTTTATAACAAGAACAGAAGAGGATTTTGAGTAATGTACAATAGTTCAGGAACAACCACTGTTGCTACCAATATAGATGTAAAGTCAGCAAAATAAAGTCTCTGTTGTCAATGGAACATAGACCCTAAGAAGCATATGTATATTAGAATACCAACATCCCACACAGCAGCTGATTATTTGGACTTTTTAAGAAGGAGCTACTTGCACTCGTTCCACCAGACCCCAAGGTTGGGCACATGACCCGCAGATTTTAACATGTTTTCGAGGGCAACCTCTTGCCTTTTATATAAGCCTCTTTGACTACATTCACCAAAACTGTATCTCTATTTCACAATACTTGGTGCGGTTGGGTTACGCCAATTTTCGGCTAGGTTTCATTTGGTCATTATCAGAATGAGATTAAGACACAGTTTCTACTGCCTTGTGAAGCCTTCAGAATATTCAGTAATGCAATACGTCGGTCAAATGAAATTTGTGTGCCCATAACCTCGTTACATCACCCCTCCACGTCTCCTCAGAACTCCCTTGGGGCACTACAGCCCTAGACTGTATGTAATCGGTTTCCTTCCTTAGTTTCACATCTGAGACATAGGGTTGAGGAATTGTGTTTAATGCGCCTTCTATTAGATGACTTGGGCAGGTATTTAAAATGTATTAAGCACATTTTCGTGCATAATGCTATCTCTCTTTGTGCTGCTAGAACCTCTTGCCAGTCTGAATATTCTGTGGACCCTAGGTCAGTCTCCCACACCTCCCAAAGCTTATTAAAGATATCCTGTGTGTTCATTACTATGGATTTGTTTAGTTGAAAAATGTTGTTCTGGTGGATAATTTTAACATCTACTTCATCAACTAGTAAATATATTCCCCAGGTGTTGGACCACTTTTGGCAACTTTTAGAGAAGTTCCCCTGCATTCCATTAGGTGGTCTTGTGCGGTTCCCTCCAGACGACGTTCTGCTTTGGAAACAACAAGAAGAGCCCCATATATAACCACTATGAGCGCCAACTTCTTTGCTTTCTAGGCTGTCCATTGCCGGAGACAGCGAGCCTATCTGCAAAGTAATCAGTGTGCAGATATCTTGTTTAGGACTATGTTAGATTAGAAAAGTCCATTCCATAAAAAGTGGAAATGGGAGGGTCAGTAAGGAATTTGTGGTTAGGTTAGAGTATCCATCAGAAAGATTGTTACGAAAGGTAGGTAACTCGTTCTGGTGGATACTTCTAAACGCAGATTCCTCAGCTTTTGAATAGATACCACAACAGTACCTCACAAGGTGGTGGGTGTGTGAATTAGCTCTCACCAAAATGCCCAGCAGGACCGAGTGGCCAAAATGTCCCTCTTGATAGATCTGATTGTCGAGGCAGTAGTGCTTTGTGAATATGTGTACAAATGCTCATGTAGCCGCGTGACTGATGGCTGGGACAGGAGCTCCGTATGCCAACTCCGTGGTAGCAGCTTTGGCCCTGGTAGAATGAGCCAGCAAACCTCCTGAGGGCTTCTTTTTCACCAAAGTGTAGCAGATTTGATACAGAATTAGAAGTACTGAAGCACACACAAGAAGTCTGTTCAGTTAGGGTTTTGAGAAAAAAGGTCGTCAAAAAGTGATCAAAACTACAAAGTCCAAGTTATTTCTTCTTTTTTTGTGAATTGTTTATTCAATTTATGATTTCCACAATATCTGGTATGTACAAGCAGAAGCAGCGGAAAAGTGTTTCGTCTGTTGAACTTTTTCAAGGCTGAGTATCCCATAGTATGGACCATATCCAAGGTGCTCCAAAAAAACATGATGGAAATCTGAAGTGCTGAAACCGGCTCCAGGAAAAGTGTCCTACACTAAGTTTCGTACTGCCACTCCATACGGGCATCTTGCATGATTCAGGCTGATCAAGGCCATCACCCCCGTCGTAGCATTTCATGCAGACTACTTCATATCGGTTCACGCCGCTTTATGAACTCTTTTTGTCGAACATACTACTCCACTTTCTATTTAGTGTAAGACCCTTTTCCTGGATGCCATTTTCAGCCGTTTCCATAGTGTGGTTTTTTTTTTTTACCACCTTGGATATTGTCTGTACTTGGGACACTCCGCCTTGAAAAAGTCCAACGGACAAAACACCTATTAGCTGCTTCTAATTGTACATGCCAGATATTGTGGAAATCATAAATGGAATAAACAATTCAGAAAAAAGAAGAAAGAACTTGATGGACATTGTAGTTTTGATCACTTTTTGACTACCCTTTTTCATTAAAAACCCTAACTGAACGGATTCATGTGTGCTTCGGTGCTTATTATTTTGTATAGTTTCCGCCAAGGACGCTGTTCTAGGCAGGTAGAAAACCCAGGTGGCGGGGTGTTTCAGTACCATGACAGCACCTCCACTTCACATGAAAAGATATTATGCATGATACTACATCTCCAACAAATGTTAACATTTGGATGTGCAATCACCGTGGGCATAGCCACCATTTGTGTTTGTATGTATGGCAGATTTTAGGCAGAGAATAGTCCATCGGGAGATGATCCATTTTTGCCCTGCTTTGCCTTCTTTGCTCCAGAAAACCCTACAAAGAGCTGATTGTTCATACTATGCTCCTCTGTACAATCGATATAGAAACGTAATGCTCTTTTAGGGTTTAGGTGATGGAGTCTCTTCCCCATTAGAGGGATGAGACAGAGCAAAGAATGATGGAAGGGTGATAGCACGGCTGACATAAAAAGGAGTAACCACTTTCAGTAAAAATTAAGCTCTGGTCCTCAAAACCAACTTATCAGGGAAGGAGGTGGTATATGGTGGATTTACACAGAGAGCCTCAGGTTTTCTCATACTCCTAACCTATGTTTGGCGATGGGAAAGACTGTCTTTAAGGTCAGACGGTTTAAGGAACATCTGTGCAATAACTCAAAAGGGGTGCCCATCAAAGATGTGAGGACTTAGTTCAAGTCACACTGGGGCATCAGAAAAGGTTTCAGCGGAAACAAATGTTGGAAACCTTTCAAAAACCTCATCCCATGGGTGATTTGAGTAACAAAGGTGGATCTGGCAACCACAAGAAAGCCAAGGGAGCTGATAAATTGCCCTTAACCATACCCAAAGCAAGTCCTTACTAGACCAGGGACAGAATCAACAATAAAATCCACAAAAAAGTGTTACGGAAGGTAAGTAGCTTTCTGTAAATGTAAATGTAAAATCTAGTTGTCGTATCTATGGAACAATCATTCATCAATTGTGGGAATTTATAGAATTGTGTGCTTACCAGGCCAAATTATTTTTGGAACTCTGCAAATGATGTGATTGTATGGTGTGTTAGGACTTCCCCCAATTTTGAGTTGCACAATCGGTCCCATTCATCAAAGTCTGGCAGTGCAACCACCTGTGGTCGTAGTATACTCACCCACACTCACCCATAATGCAGTTTTTTTGATTAGTCTGCCTTGCCAACCTATCTGTTTCAATATGTCCGAGCAGGCTCTCAATACTGTTGTATTTGCTGGAAGAGTCTCGCAACAAGGAGGTCCACCATGTATGTAATGAGATGGAGATAGTTTCCCTAGTGCCTATAACTCTGTTCTATTTGGCAGGTCTCTCTTTGTATCAAAAAGCCTTTAGTAGGAGAGGAGATTTGCCATTGTCAATTCTTATATGTAGAGTTGCAACATTTTGTCATGGACACACGAGGCGGGTTATTTTGCAAGAGAAAGGTTCTTAGAGTGGATGTAAGTCTGTTAAAGAAATGGTGTAAGAGTGGAAAGGGGTAGCTGTGTAATATGTATAGCATTCTGCCTCCATTTTAACAAGTGCAACTCTACCCAAGAGGGGGAGTGGATCCTAGTAATCCAAATCTTGGTGCTACATACCGAGCATGGATGTTATGTTCTTGGTGAAGGCAACTGTAAGTGATGGAGGTAGGTGCATGCCAATGTATGTGAACGGACCAAAGGTATCTGAGTCAGCGAAGATAAAAGGATTCTATTATTAGCATTGGATCAAATAGATTTCAAAAATAATGTAAAAGGCACTCCATCATTAATGGTGATTGTAACAAGAGTAAATGTGGCACACCAAGTTGCTCTAATGTGATATGTTCTCTATTGAACACTTTAGAGCGGAGACCGGCAGGGACCTGAAGCTTTTCATGCTGTTTTTTGACAGATATTGAATGGAGCATGAGCCCAGAAAACAACATATTACTCCAGGCTCTCCTTACACTAGTTTTATTGCTGCAGAGTGAGAGAATTACCCAGAGCAGAAGTGAATGTTTTTAGCTCTTAAGTGCAAAGCGTTCAAGGTCCGGGTAGTTTCACAGCAGCAAAGACTGTTTCTCTGTCCTCCTCCAAATTTATTTCAACTGGCCACTTACTCTTGGTCAGTCCATTTTCTGTCCTAGTCCCTGGGTAGACCGTGACCTTTGATGTGTTTGTATACTCTTGGGTGGCTTCAGTGTTGTCATCGTATGACAACGTGAGGTTGTTTGAATCAATCAGGATTTATAAGCCGTGGCAAATCACCCGATAGGCTATCCAGGTGCTTTCAGGCCCCAGAGTCTTATTCAAACAGCCAGGTCCTAGAGGGCCATATGGAATTCGAGAAGTGAGATAGGTGTTGAGTAAGGTGATGAGTTCCTGCCCGATCCTTTGGTTTCTGAGGTTGAAGATCTGGTGCAGGCATGGGTTTGTGGCACTCCAGAGTGGATGGATTTCATGGTGGAAGGGGTGTCCTGGGTGGCGACTATGTTGCAGGTGGCCGGTGTGTGGGTCGTGTCGGTTACGGTGGTGGCATATCTGTCGAGGAAGTCCGTAGGTGTGGGTTGGGGTTCGACGTTTCTGTATATGGTTGCAATCTTGTCATGGAAGAAGTGGGCAAGGTTATTGTACAGCTCCTGTGAGGGTGTCATGTTATTTTTGCTGGCAGCCGGGTTGGAGAATTTCTTAACGATGCTGAAAAGTTCCTTGGTGTTGTTGGTGCTGGTTTCGATGCGTCCCACACCACGCTTGTCGAGTGAGTTTGCAAAATGATTAAAATTGCTTGATCCCCCTTCACTTACTGTGATCATGGGTCCATTTAAAGGGATCACCTGAAATGGTCAGCTTAAGTACTGGATATTTGACTTTATTCTTTTGTTCTTGTGTGACCCATGCCCAGTCACCTTCAGCAAGTGTTGATTCATTGACCCTTCTCCTTCAATCAGCATACTCCATCTTTTTTTTCCCTCCGGAGTTTTATATTGCGTGAACTTGACCCAAAGGTATCGGGTATCAGAGCGCTTTACATGAGCACCAGTTGCTTACATAAGGACACATTCATTTTTGTTAGGCATGGAGAGATTAAGTGATTTCCCTAGATTCACAGGATGTTGAGCGTCATTGCCGAGACTCGAACCCGGTTCCCCAAATTTGAGATCGACCGCCCTAGCCGTTAGGCTACATCCTCTTCCCATTGTACTTTTGTTGCTCTCGGCCGCATAGCACAGTTTCCTTTCAGGCCTTTCTCTAGTTTTTCTTCTGGGCTTTCGCAGAGGTCCAGCTTCTGATTTGGTGCATTCTTCATTTCCCATGATGGCTGTGGATAGATACTTTCCAGTAGTGCTGTGCAGAGCATTTGTGTAAGCACTGAAGACCGTGTTTGGACTTGGTGACGTGTCATTCTGTCAACCTATGCTTGTTGCACATTCTTCTTTAATGTGGCTATGAATCTTCCCACTATACTTTTCAACTGAGACCACAGTGGTGTAGACAACCGATATTTGAAGTCCAGGTGTGCTGCTAAATCAGAACTTTATTCCTTTGGAGTGTGGTCCCTTATCTGTTTTTATGGTATTAGGGATGCCCCAGGTGAAAATATTAATTGTGAGTTGGGATCTTCACTGAAGTAGTGATTGAGGACAGCTGCTTTACTAATGTGAGACTTGAATGTTCATCCATGACTCCCACAACATGTTCCCAGGCTTAAGGTGACCAAAGAACTCGACAGAGACTTGGCTCCAAATGCTGTCCGTTTGGAAATTTGCTACTGGAGCAGATCTTTTTGTCAACTGGTTACCTGGCATGCATGATATTCCTTTAGTGTATCTTCCTCACTTTTTTTAAGTTGTGGGAACCATACGTGCTACCTTATGGCTCCTTTAATGGAAATGAGTCCTTGATGACCTTCATGTGGTAGATCAACAACTTTCTGGGGCAGACTCTTTGGGGAGATGATTCTTCCTCTCAGTAGGATTCATCAATCACTTCAAATCAGCAAGTTCTTTGAGATCAACCTACCCATCATGTTCAAGAACCTCTGCTTGCCACCACTTGTGTTGGTTTACTCACCATATCACTTCCGGCAGTGTGGGATCTGCTGATGTTGCCTCAATAAGGATGTTGTTTGGTGACAGATTGAGGTGGTGCTTGTTCCAACATAAAGTTGGGTTTTGGTCCTTTCCCAGCTTGTTTTTTTATGACACAGGTGTAACTGGATTCCCCAACATTCAATTCAAGGAGTTATCTTTATTTTGGGTTTGACAGATATTGTCAGCAGTGCCTGGTGATCAGTTACGTTTGTGACTTGTTTACTGTCGAGGAACAGGAAGTAGTGTTCACAAACCCATACAACTGCTAAACTTTCCCTTTCTGGTTGTGAGTAGGCTTTCTTGGCCTCAGTCAGACGTCTGCTGGTATATGATACTATTTGACACATCGTTTCTCTTTGTGCTTGTTGGGATATGATAGCACCTCGTCCTACAGGCCAGGCATCCACAGTGATTTCTATGTATAGTTGTGGTTAAATCACACCATATTATTAGTTCCGCTGACACTTTATTTAATAGTCTGAAATTCTTGATCATATTCAACTGTCCATTTGACTGTTTTTCTGTGTTTTGCAAGATCTCTGAAAGGGGCAGTTATGGTGGCATAATCTTTGAGATACCTTACGCAATAAATAGTCATTCCTAGAAAGGATTGATGGTCACTGATATTACAGAGTGCTGGTATGTTGTTCAGTGCATCATCTATTTAGGGTCTGGTCTCATGCCTTTCTCTGAGAGCATGTGCCCATTAATTTCAAGTGCTCCTTATTGAACTTGTACTTTTCCACATGGAGCAGGATGTTGGCCTCCTGAAGTGTGTGAAAGATATGTCTCTGCATCTTGCCGTATTTGTCTCTTGTTGTTTTGCCGAAGACCAAGATGTTGTCTCTGTTTTTTAATGTATTGATAACATGTCAGATGACCCATTGAATAGCTTCTTGAAAGATCTTTGCAGCCGATAATACTCCAACGCTGAGTTTTGCACTCCTATAGTTCAAGAATGTTCTGAAAGTGGTGTTTGGCAGAGAGTCCTTGTACAGTTCAAGTTGATGGTATCATTTGTTGCAGTTCAGTTTGGAGAATATCTTAGCCGCATTAAGTAGTGTGATAATGTCCCTGTTGTGAGGGTCAGGGTGTTTTTTTCCACGGTCCCCTACTATTGTGGCGTGATGATGTCCCATCCTCAAATCAACTGTGGGGCATTTTCCTTTCCGCTCATGTCACATTAAGTCTATGAACACTTATTCATTGCTTTCCAGTGTGGAGGCGGATTTGCTTAAGTATTTTCTGTTTTTCCTACTTGTGGCAAAATGGCTCTTTCCTATGCTGGACCAAATGCAGGAGCTGGTTTACTGCAACACCATTGATCTGGGGGCAGGGACGGCTCCTATGCAATTATTGCCAATTGGGGGAAGATGGGGGGAGGGCTTGAGCTTCATCTTCACCAAGGATCGCTCTGACTCTTGTCCTTTATAGAGCTCAGTTCTGCCAATAAGATTGCCCAGCAGTGATTAATTCACTCTTGGTGGCACACAGCTGTATTCAAGTGTGGATGTGAAGACTACCAACCGACCCGCTGCCAACTGTCTTGTGTTGTATAGCACATTCTACCACTGTGTGGGGCACAGAAGGACCTGTGCATATGAGTAGCATGCAATGTTGTGGAGGGTATATGATTCGAAGGGTGTTGTCTTTGTTTTTGATCCTATGTAGGAAAGGTTCCCATCCCATGCATGATGACCCCTGAGGTGCAGTTATCGTTTTGTAGGATGCAGCACTTAGCAGTATGTGGGATCAGGAGGTGTGAGACTTATGTGCAGTTTTTTATAGGTTTCAGTAGGCTGACAGCTTTTGGCAGCTCATCCTTCCCCTGTATGGTATTTCTTATGATCAGAACCTACTTGACTGGTTGCTGCACAGGGTTGTCCAACCTGGATTTTTCATTTATGGTTTATGGTATTGATCGGGCATGATTAGAGAGAGAAGTGGTGTGGAGATGTGCTGGGATGGACTTTTACAATGACATTCAGATATGAGCGGATAGTAACAATGTCAAGAAGCGGTCATAGTATGTAGCTAGTTGGAACCTTAAGTGGTGAATTCGATTAGTCCACTGTAGCATAATCTCAGTCTAAGGCCTGCGTTGGTTACTACTGGTCGTAATGGGTAACTGATGGATTGGTACTTGTGATGTACTGTAGAGGGTATGATGAGCACAGCGTGGCGGAACTAGCATGAAGCAGGCTCAGTTGACCTGTAGCTCTGTTTGGTTAATGCCGGATCGCCCCCTGCTAATTTAGGGTCACTTGACAGCAGGTGCTCCCATTTCTAAATCTACCTCGTACATTACACCTTCTGTGCTAAAGCTTCTCCTCCTTACGCGTTATATACTGAAGGAAGGGTGCTGACTGGCCCTTCTGCACCGCTCTTATTGCATATGCCGGTGAGAGTGCTACGCACTGGCTGCTCCAATCTCTCACACTTCCCCTGGTTTGGAGAGGTGCTGGGCAGCCAGTTCCATGTAGCAATGGGGCCCTTGTGAAAGCTCACAGGGAGCATGTGCGTGCTGGGTTGGGTTGGGAAACGGGCTGTGTGCCTGCGATGACCTTAGATTGTGAGTCAGTGAATGGGATGTGCAGCAAAACGGAGGGGGTGGCAGAATCTGGGATGAAGGAACTGAGTATTTTATTTTATTTATTTATTTAATGCGATTTTATATAGCGTGAACATTACCCGAAGGTGTCAGAGCGCTTTACATAAGAACCAGTTGCGATACATAAGGATTTAGGATTACATGCGTTACATAAAAGATACAAACAGAAAAAAAAATTGCAAATGTATAAGTTAAAAAGTCACACAAGGAAGAGATATAAACCGAAAACATTGCAAATGTACAAGTAGTAAATGAGCATAAAGATCACAGTAACTTGTGCACTTATAGTAGTGTAGTCTCTTAGAGCAGGGGAGTGGTATTCGGATGTATACTGACTGGTTTACCAGAGCTCAGACTAGCTTCACCAAGGGCTAGTCACAAGTGAGGACCCCAATGTATGAGAGCAGCTCAAACGCGAGAGGGGTACATGCCTTGCAGTCAGTCATTTAATACAGATGTGAAAGAGCAAAACTATTAGACCAATAAATATGAACCCGCTTTAACAAGTGTTCATCTACCCTTCCAGTGCTCTCTGCCTTGATCAATGTCGTATTTACTTTGCTTGAATATAGGTACAGAGTATTTTTTGTGAGTATATGTTATGTACTCCTGACTTCTGCATTTCTAGAACCCATTTAGTGACGAGAAAACCTTTATAATTCCACTCTGCACTGTAGTGCGACATACAGAGGGAAAACGTAAAATATTCTTGGGTTTGTCAATCTGGTGAGCCAAGCAATGAGGAAGGAAGTGTTACGCTGATAGGGATGCTGTCTCCACTCGTGTCGATTAATTTGCTGCAACGCAAACGCTGTGTCTTAATGGTCTGTTTTGTAACAACAAGTTTTGTGAGGAACTAGGAATGGAGCAACCCTAGGGGTGGCGTAAAGCGTAGGTAGGGGGGCTGCTCTGTGTTTACTACAAAATAATAGGGCGCAGTTAAGTTCTCGTTAGCCACGCCTGGCCAAGATTTTAGTAGCGCAGCAGCCGTCTTTGGGCATTCATCACACGCGTGGAGCTCTGAGCAAGGTAAGGGCTGAACAGCAATTGAAGGCGGCGAGCTTTTAAAAACGGGACTGGAAAAGAATAGATGATTAAATTAGAATTGAGTCTCCCGGCTTTATGGTATTTGTGTTGTTGACAGTTCAGTCTGTTTTTTTTCCATTTTCTTTGTGCAAATTCTACCTTTGTTTATCCAGAGTTATTTAAGTTTTGTGAAGAAATGTTGCTGAAACTAATACATTTCCGGATGTATTTAACTAATAGAAGTGCACTCATACTTGAGTGCCTGACACGGTTCGATTATATGAATACCCATAGATCGGTGCCCGGACATTTTAGTTACAGCAGGCATGCACGTTTTGGTTACAACCTTGTCCACGTTTTTATCCATAGTTAAAAATAAATGCACACAGGAAAATAGATCGTTTTCTGTCTGTAGTTATCTGTAAAAAGAGAAGCCCTAGCGCCTTAATTGGGAGAAAAACAGACCTGAATGTAAGATCTGAAAACCCTTTTGAATGCACAAATAATTTGCCTATCATATTTGGTATGATTAGGAAACAAACCTTACATTTAGCAATAACTCGGTTTGTTCTAGATTTTTTTTTATATTTGTGACTGCTTTTTGCCCAAAATATTGACTCTTTAATTGACTTTCATAAATTAAGTGCAATGATAGAAGATCTAATACTTTCAATGTTTCAGTGTTTCCTTCTAGTGGGATGTGCACCTAACAAAGGGCAATCATGTCTATGTCGTTGAGGCATTTTACCACGGTGGGAGATGATCACCGCAAGAAATGGTGGCAAAAGAAGCACCACGAGCTCCAGGAGGAACACGAACAACACGTGGACCATGAACAGCCGAAAGAGACCGCTATCCAGATTCAGCATTCCTTCATGGAAGCGCACTCCTTCAGACAGGCTCTGAAATGGCTGCTGAGCAGTCACAATTTTCAGGTAAAGTAGTACTGTTTGTCAGAACCAACCTCCTTTGAGAGCCAGGGGAACAACCCGGTGTCCATAGCTTAGTCCTCTCTTGAGTAGATTTTCTTTTGTTGGGGGCGGGGGCGGGGAGGGCGTGGGTCTCCCATGTGTCAATGGAGTCTTTCCTGTATTATTATTTTTTTAACAACATTCATTGTTTTATATGTAAATACACACAAACAAGCACATTAGCAGTTAAGAAAAGGATCGTAAAACATAACGTGGTAGGAGCACCTTTTCAACGTGTAATGTGCCATTCTAGAAGGTAAAGTGCCATACCTGCAATTTCAAGCTGTAGTTTACATAGAATAATTGAGCCACTCTCCCCAGACCTTTATATGCTTCTCCGAACATTCCATGGATCTTTCTGCTTCAGTACAGTAGTTCATCCCTCGGGTCCATTCTGTCCTTGAGGGAGCTGTTGTTGATCACCTGTATTGCACTATGTCTCTCTTAGCCATGAGAAAACCCGTAGCCACCAGCAATCTAGCCTGGCGGCTACCTCCCCATCCATTCATCAGTTCCAATTTAACAAGTTTGGGCCTCGGCATTATATGTAAGTGCACTACCTATGATAGTACATGAGACACTTGGTTCCAGTATTGTTGTATAATCAGACATTCCCATATTGTATGGATAAAGGTTCCCTGGTCTGCCCCAAAGCTTAGACCCGGGGAGTTGAGGCCCAGCTTCATCCTGCTCAATTGTAGTTGGGCAGCAATACACCCTGTGTAGATATTTAAGTTGAATTAGCCGCAGGTGCATGGAAATGGCTAATATTCTGTTATCCATCTTTGCTTCCGTGCCATCATCCTCATCAAGGTCCCCTATATCCCGTTCCCACTGTCACTTCAATTATGAGATAGGGTTGGGAGTGTTGTTTACCAGTGCGTGGTATAATTGTGAAAAACTCCCACCCCTCCCCCAAGTGTGGCAGTAGTAATACAAGTCTCCACAGGGTTGCAAGCCGGTAAGGATTGAAGGGTGTAACAGTGCACCTCTAGAGTGTGGCATAGCTGGATACAATGTTAGAATTGTGTTTTGTGCATATTGTATTTGCTGAAAGGGGTGCACAGAGCTTCCTTTCCATAGAATACCCAATGTCGAGATCCCCAAGTCATCCCATTATACAAATCCCTCTAGTTGTGCTGTATGTTTGCGCCAAGTCCCGGACCATAAGGGTGTCTCTGTCGTCAGTATACCATGCCATCGTATCAATTTCAATGCTTAATGCCAGAAAGTTAGGGATCTTTGTGTTGCCGGGGGGGGGGAGGACGCTGTTTTTGTGGGGTCCATAAAGCAAATTTAGAACCCTATGTTTCTCGAGAGCTGAGTTCTGCCGCAACGGTGGAGTTGTTCCTACCCACAAATAGCCAGTTGTTGATGGGGATCACTAGGCTAGCCCAATAGTAGAGCGGAATGGCGGCAAGGCCTAAGTTGACTTTATATGTTCCTAGTTTATGGAACGCGATTGTACACTGACACACTCCACTTCCACCGATAGCCCACCATTGCCAATTGCAGGAAACGAAAATATGATTGTGGAACATTGTTACTTATGTATCTTTTTTAAAACTAATCATTTTAGTTGGGATTGATCGCAGTACTTATGGGAAGTGAGTTACTATAAAGTCTTATTTTGTCATAAAAAGTAAGTTTTTCAGACATGTACTTCATGTATCTGTAAATTTGAGAACGTTTATTCATGTGATGCCGTTAACGATGTAGAAAATAAAAGTGTAATTACTTCAGTAGCCCAGAGGAAACCTAAATAAAATGAGGACTGCGTTCTCGTGCCTCTTCCTAATTAATATGGTTATGCATTTAGTATCGAAGAAAATACTGCCTAGTTATTGTTTACATTTTAATGAAATTTGCTGGAGGATAATTTTATTGGCTTGTTTAAACTATAGTGTTACAAAGAAAACTGGGATGCACCATTTGTAAATCTAATCCTTAATCGCCCTTCCTTCCTAGGTCGCCATTATATGTCTCGTTATTATCGATGCATTATTTGTTCTCGTGGAGCTGCTGCTGGACTTGGAGATAATAGCACCTGATCATGAGCACATTGCACCTCGGGTAAGGTTCAGCCAAAATAAAAATGTTTTAAAAAAATTAGTTTGTGGTTTGGAAGTGGTCACTTCGAATTTGTTTTACTCAAAATGCGCTTTCAGTGACGAAACTTTGGGCCAGATGCATGAAAAAATCTTTTTGCGATTTCCCTACTGCAAATCCTTGCGATTCGTAATTAGGAAATCGCAAAACGGCATGTATGGTGTGTTGACCACTTTTTGCGATTCCTAGAGGATCACAAATGACCTCCCTCATGAATATTAATGAGGTAGGTCACAATTTGCGACCCCCTAGGAATCTCAAAAATCACAGGGATGGTAGCCTGCTGGGGTCAGCAGACCACCATGTCTGTGACTGCTTTAAAATAAAGCTATTTTTTTTAAAATGCAGCCTGTTTTTCTTTAAGGAAAACGGGATGCATTTCAAAAACAAAAATGAAAAGTTTTCTTTTAATTTGGGACCACTTCCAGCTCTTAAAAAAAGCGCTGTAACAAACATTCACAAAGGGGAAGGGGTCCCTTGGGGACCCCTTCCCATTTGCGAATGGGTAACCACCTACTTAATGTAGGTGGTAAAATGCTGATATTTTGCGACCGCATTTTGGTCACAAAACATTCCTATATACTGATGCGATTCGGTATTAGGAAGGGACGCCCTAAACACGCCCCTTCCTAATAGCGAATCGCAAACCTATTGCGATTCGTTAACAGGTTACCGAATTGCAAAATAGAGTTTGCTGCATCTCAAATGCATTTTTTGCGTTTGTAAATGGTCCGATTCTGCGAATCAGCCCGTTTGCGAAGACAAAAATGCTTGATGCATGTGCCCCTTTATGTTCAGAAATAGCTAAAAAAAGATTCAGTTCTTGCCCTCTTCAGTGTATTTTTTTTAATTAATATAGGGGGGGTTGCTGGTGTTTAATGAAGATACATTTCTCCTTATGTAACGCTGCAAGAAGCAGACACCAGGACCCACCAGGCTCAGCTTCCGCCTGGTTATTGTCCAGCCAATCCTGTTATGAGGAAGGACACAAATGACTCCGCCCACCCCTCCCCTTTCTTTCAAGTAGGGCAACAAGAGCAACCTGCTCACATGCCCTTGCCTAACAAAAATGTATATCCAAAAAGCCGTTAACACACTCCTAAAAAAGTACTTCTGGGTTTAGATCGGACAGTCACAGATTTCCAGGAGTATTTGATGCGCATCCTATAGGCCGGCAGGATTTCCATCAGGTGGAAAATTAAGCTTTGAGTAAATGATGCACACATGTGAATCTGTTCTTTAACTTTATTTTACCCGGTGGAGAAACCGTCTACCTCAATACCCTCGTGAACTATTGGGGTGTCCTCCTATTTTCCGTTCTGCATAGGCTCTTAATATTGACTATCATACAGATAGTTTGTCAGGACTCGTAAACTTATGAATTAGTGGGATTTCACTGCAGTGTGCAGGCCTCTTTTCTGACCCTGCATTTCCAAGTGTAAAATTCCACCAGTCCTGGTTCTGTGATAAAGATGTGGTATTTACTCTTATTAATTCCTGTTGCTGCATACACAATTGATCTTGGTGCATAAAAATGTTTGTTGTTCTTGCCCCCTGTGATTGCCCCATGCATGCTCTCATCAATGGGTTTCACCCCAGAAGCAAGTAAAAAGCAGTCCCTACACTTCTGGTTTGCTACAGTACGCCATTTGTTTAACTTATTGACTGCAAGCAAAACCTATAAAAAAGGCATTTATTTTTTGGTTTTATTTTATGTAGTACCATTATGTCACTTTTCTGTCTTTTCCTATTTTATTTACGCTATTTACATAACATGTGAGTTTAGTAAAAATATGTGAACATTAAATATAGGGCCAGATTCATCAAGCTTAAATCCACTCGCAAAGGGCCAGATTCTTTGCGAGCGGTATTTTTGCATTTGGGATGCATCATCCCAAATGCAAAAATCGCTAATTAAGAATTCGCTAAATTGCGATTCTTTACATTTAAGGAATCTCAAATTAAGATTCCTTAAATGCAATGCATGAAAGTGAAAAAAATAGCCAATTCGCTATTAGGGCACGCAAATTACCATGAAGTACATCTTCGTGGTAATTTGCAAAAACTTTGAAAAATGCACTAAAGTGCATTTTTCAGGTTGCGCACACACATGCCCTAAGGGCATGTGTGTGCGCAACATATGTGCACACATCAATTTCAGGGGTGCAACAGGGTGTCCTTTGGACACCCCTGCACCCTTGAAATCGCAATTTCAATTTGCGAATCGCTAATTCCGATTAGCAAATTGAGATTGTCTTCCCGTTCATTCCTATGGGCCTCTAGGCCCATAGGAATGAATGGGGAGATATTCCTTAATTGCGACTCGCAATTTGCAAGTCGCAATTAAGGAATTATTAGAAATCGCTATTTTTGTAGTGATTTCTTGATGCATAGCATTTTGCTATTCCTTAATAGCGAATCGGTATTTTTCGCTATTAAGGAATAGCAAAATGTGTTCTTGATGAATCTGGGGGATAGTGTATTAATATATATGACTAGAGTTAACGAAGTACGCAAATACGTACAGCTTACATCCTCTATGATCCTAGTTGGCTGTGAGTATGTAGAAAGGTAATAATAGGATCAAAGTGAATTGTAAGTCACAGTAGTTGGTTAAGCATTGCTTACATTAGTAGTTTGTTCACTAAGGTATTGCATCTCACTGCAGGGCAGTATTCCAATTCATGCATCTTTTTTCTGAATAAGGAGGTTGTGTAGCAGGGATTCTGCTCCTACACAGAACTGTGCATAGAGACTTAGAACCTAAGTGAATTAGGGTGTGCCAAAACTCACCTTCAGTATCCAAAATCCCCTACCAGACTAGCAATCAGTGTCTCATTGGTACTTACAAAACCCCAATGATTTAGACAACCCAGAACATGGACTTGGAACACCTCGGGTAACGTGGAACACATGAACACTCTTTCGGTATACTAACATATCAATCCAGAACCAGGAGTAAATGAGGACACGTACGAGTTTGAAATGTTTATTTCTAATGCAGTGTTCTCAAACGCAGTATCTTAGCTAATACAAGCAAACATATTAAAAGGAACAAGGTTAACAGCATGGCTACGATTCCATAGAATACAAAAGGTGAAAGCATGTTAAAATGCTAAAGCAAAAAGGTCTAAATAGAACCTCAGTTTGCCCTCCCTAGCTAGTATATCATATTATATCTACAGAAGGTCTCTTTGCGTTTTAGAAGGGCGGGCCCATACCTTTGGGTTCAGCAGAAATGGATCACATCATCTCCTGCACCAACTCTCTGCATACGGATATTCCTCAAGTGCTCTGTTCAGTGCATTATTAATCGCGCCTAAACCCAAAGTTGGCCACAGCTGGTTATATATTATGTCTACTCAGTGCGCGGATCAATCCAAACAACAAGCACTGTGTTGAGATAACCTTGAAGGCCTCGGCACTCACTGTACAGACATAGCTCACCATGCAAAGCTGATATTATAAGCAAACATGTTATTCTCGTGTGAATATCCAACTAGGCGAAGAGCTTTAATAACAAAATGTGTCATGTGCAGAGGCTGCAGAAAAGGAAAATGGTGTTTAAACTTTCTAACAAGCTCATGCTAACATAACACAGTGCAAAGTTGAAACCAAAACACAAGACACCCTTCCTTTGATCTGAGCACTGATCGGACAAGTAAGAAGGGGCAAATGTAGGAACGCAGAGTTCAAGATCGATAGTCCAAACACAAGTCTCCAATTTGGTACCTCAAAGACAGAGATAAAAGAAACACAATTGTTGAAAAAAGGAAATATTTTTTTCTTCAGTTTCGGACATTGATAAAGTCAATAGGCAAGGGTTTCAAAACACAGAGGGCCCAAGAAAATCCAATGAAAGGTGTCGGTCAAAAAAACGAGACTGCCAACACAGTTCATCCTAATAATGAATATGCAAAATATGCAGCAACAGGAAGTCACTGTTATCATCCGAAAATAATTCGGCCATCCAATTTAACAAAGGGAAAGAACATACATGCTCTTCAATTACCGGAGGACAACTCGGTGGGTTCTCGAGTAAAAAGAGGGTTATTCAACGGTGACACACAAGCCTTAGCTTCACGTCGGATTGGATATTGAGGTTGAGGCTGTGGCATAGACCGTAAAGGAATCTCGTGGTGTGGGGAAAATGTATCCCAACCACACTGTGTACGGTACAGAGCTGGCGCAAGAGCCTTAGCCCACTCTTCTGCAAAATTCAGCGTATGCTCTTTCGAGACTGTGTGCGCGAAACTAGGGAGGATTACCTCCTCCCCTCTCGGAGCTGCGAGCACAAAAGGTGGGGGCCAGTCAACATCCGCTAAGAAAATGTCATAGGTAGTCGTAAGATTTTCCCAAAATACCCCTTTGATGGTACATTGTATGTCACCTTCAATTAAAATGACTATGTTAAAAAGTATCAGGGGGAGCTAATCTAGTATCAGCTGTCTCCACAACAACATATTGGTCAGTTGCGGTCACCTTCAGTAGCGGACGCAGGGCCTCTCGCACTATGGTCATCTCCGGTGCGATGTCCGGCAAGGTCAGAGGCCATGTCTGATTCCGAAGCTGCGTTCTCACTATCTGTGGCATATCTCGCTGTTAAAGCGGCAACTTTCTTTTTCTGAAAATGGGGTATTTTCGGTGTTGAATCGTCCTGCTTGCCTTTAACGTCTTTCGGGCAGGGCTGGTCGCGTCCCTGCTGGCCACCCCGACCCCTGCCGCCTCCTCCACCACCGGTCGATGAGGCCGATGATTCCTGAAAAGAGCGAGGAGAGCGTTGTTCAGAAACCTGAAAACTATCAGGTGATTTTATCGTCGCGCGATCGCCCAAGTCATAAATACGTTCTGTAGGCGCAGGCAATGGAGATGCAGGACGAGACTCCTGTTTCTGCTGTTGTTGTTTACCGTGTTTTTGTTTTTTCGGCCAATTTAGCTTTTTAGCCTTGGGCTGTTCGTCAGTCTCTGACTTCGGCCCTTGGGGTTGCTTTTTCTCTTCAGTGGAAAATGGCTTGACTCCCACGCTATTGCGGCCCATGGTTTTATAAGCCGCCACAATAATCCTTGGTAACTGTCTGGGTTTATCGGCATCGGGAACTGCCTGCAAAGCATTGGACACCTGAAAGTTCACCGCATCTCCCTTGACATTCGCAAGTATGAGATCGGAAACTACGTCAAAGGAGCCGCATAGGCGCATACCCAATTCAACCGCTGCCTCAGGTCCGTGCTCATCTTGAACACGTTTAATGACCGTTGGAAGGACAGTCATGGACGGAGTGCCGAAGCACCTCGCATATACTGCCGCAAAGATCTTTCCCCACTACTCAGTCACCAATTTCTGGGGTCAAGTCTTTTGGCATGCTAATCGTCAGAATCCTGTGTTTTTCACCAGGAGTCGTGTTAGGAAATACCGCTTCTAGCTGGTCAAACTTTTCGGCAAGCCAGAAAGGAAAATCATCCTTATCCTGGGGGCGCCTGCCCATCACACCGTTCGCCATTACAGGACTAAGCTTCATTCCGCCTTGTCCGGGCAGGAAGCGCCGCACCACCTGGGGCCCCGCCCGGGAGATTGCGGGTAATGTATTGCACTAACGACCTGATTACGCTAATTGCGACTACATGCAGTCGTCTTAGTTCAGCAACCGAACACACCCCGTGCTGAGGATGAGGTATAAATCCAGCCAAAACAGGCCAAGTCATGCCTGGAATGGACACGGGACCTAACCTCTGAGCAGTCAAAGAGTGGGGTAGGACGCCATTAAGCCAAACTCTGTGCTGCCAAGCATCAATCGGAACTTCCTGTGTCCTATATGGAGCATAGTCCTGCGGCACAGCAGTGGGAGTGTACGTGTCGAACACATTGGTATTTGCGTTCACAGCTGGGAAGGTCACCCATGAGTAAAAAATGTTGTTCCGGTAAGCCACCTCTGCACTCACCACCATAATCACGGCCATGCAATCCACGGGGACATGATAATTCTGCAAGTGATTGCGCACCGCAATGCGACTATGTTGCGGAATGTCCACCGCGGCCATAGCGACACAGAAATGAAAAGGTACAACAAAAAACTTGATAGCACAACTGGGCAGTAATTCAAGGAAACCGTTTAGAATGAATCAAGCTATTTAAATATAGGTAGGTTTGTCAGACACCACTGTTTTCCGGAAACAACAATGAAGGGTGTTAAGGGCCGATATAAGTACCACTCAAGTGTCATGTAATAAGACCACCAACGATCGGGCGCCATGTAGCAGGTATTCTGCTCCTACACAGAACTGTGCATAGAGACTTAGAACCTCAGTGAATTAGGGTGTGCCAAAACTCACCTTAGTATCCAAAATCTCCTACCAGACTAGCAATCAGTGTCTCATTGGTACTTACAAAACCCCAATGATTTAGACAACCCAGAACATGTACTTATAACACCTCAGGTAACGTGGAACACATGAATACTCTTTCGTTATAGTAACATATCAATCCAGAACCAGGAGTAAATGAGGACACGTACGAGTTTGAAATGTTTATTTTAATGCAGTGTTCTCAAACGCAGTATCTTAGCTAATACAAGCAAACATATTATAAGGAATAAGGTTAACAGCATGGTTCAGATTCCATAGAATACAAAAGGCAAAAGCATGTTAAAAAGCTAAAAGGAAAAGGTCTAAATAGAACCTCAGCTTGCCCTCCCTAGCTAGTATATCATATTATATCTACAGAAGGTCTCTTTGGGTTTTAGAAGGGCGGGCCCATACCTTTGGGTTCAGCAGAAATGGATCACATCATCTCCTGCACCAACTCTCTGAATACGGATATTCATCAAATCGGTAACTCATGCTCTGTGCAGTGCATTAATAATCGTAGAGGTATCGGTATACAAGGGAACCCGTAAAATTGGCCAAGGACCACGGGTGGAACCAGTTCCACCCGTGGTCCTTGGCCAATTTTACGGGTTCCCTTGTATACCGATACCTACACGTAGCGCAATCACTAGATTGCAAGGGTTTCTATTCCCTTGCCCACCTCTTCTCGGGGGCGGGCCAGTCCTGACACCACGTCTCCCCTAAATCCTATATTGTGTAAAACCTTTCCCACACCTACTTCCCAAACATGTCAGTTAATACACCACTCTACACAGACGATTATTTAAAACAGCTATGCTCACGCCCTTCTCTATTATCTGAGACTCCTGAGGCGCCTATTTCAGTAAATGACTCCATTCCAGACCAACTAAAAAATTAAAAAAGAAGCAAGTCCGTTTAGAACTTATGATTTTAATGCTGACGGATTACTTAAAAGCCAACGTAATTCCCTTGGGCTTACAGGTCCGGAACATTCCGGGAATTTTCACTGATAATCCCAAATACATTCAAAATTTCAGCTTCATAGGCACCACTTGCTCACGCCACTGGCTAGCCCTCGGCATTGATATTGCGAGTGAAACCCTTAAATCTTTGGAAGTAGAAATCGCAGACCTCCTTAAACAAATAACAGACTCTGACTCAACTGTAGACGCAAAAAAACTACTTGAACAGATTGATAAAACTGTGGCTGACTTCCGCAGGATCGAACAAAATAAAAAGTCGAATAAAATCAAAAGGGACGTGAAACTATATAATATTGAAAACACCTACCCCTACCTACAGAAAGATTTTTATACCAACAAAACATACCCTCGCTATCAGAACAGCCGCCCGTGGGGGCGTTACAATAGACGCCAGAATCTGGTGGGATTCTCAGACACCTCTGCTGAATCCTCGGATAGTTCCGACCCAGGGGAAGGCAGCAGTGGGGCAAGGAGAGGCGGATCTCATCAAAACTCTTCTTCTTTTTTAGCCAGAGGTGCCCAGGACCCACCACAACGTGGAAAGGTCAAAAAAGTTCAACGATGGCACAACCCACCCGGGGAGCGCAGAACTCGCAACAACTATTACCAATGGTGAGCGCAGTACTGACTCCCCCCCAGAGAACTGATAGTATCCCTATTTTTAATCTTTCCAAATACACACTTGCACAAGAAGAACTATCATTACTCATGAAAGGCCTTTCCTTTGTGCCTACAATCTCTCCTAACTATCTGGACTTACAAACTGAATTGATGCGGTTTTTTAGACGCATACGCCTACAAGCCTTCTTCCAGTTACACCCTACTTCAGAAAGGACAGCCAATACCCCTTTCCGACCACCATCCATTTTTTCACCTTCTGCCAGTATGATTCCCACAGAAGTGGTTACATTTGAGAAGGTCATTTTGAAGGAATTGCAGAACTTCCAAAATAAGAAAATGTTTATTCCCTATAATATCTCTAGGGAAGAGAAAAATGCCATTTCCCAACTCAAAAATAATGACAATCTTATAATCAAGAGCGCCGATAAAGGCGGAGGGATTGTGCTACAAGAAAAAAGCGCATATATTTCAGAAATAATGCGACAACTTGAGAATAGGGAACACTACAAAAGATTGAGTCATAACCCTATTAAAGAAATACAGAGCCTAATACAAAAAACTACTAAGGAAGGCCTTGAGGCAGGATTTTTATCCAAAAAAGAGTACAACTTTTTAAATGTCAAAACACCCAGAATCCCAGTAATTTACACGCTGCCCAAAATGCACAAAGATGAGAAAAATCCCCCGGGCCGTCCCATTGTTTCAGCCTGTGGCTCCATCTTAGAACCACTGGGATCTTATGTAGATTTCTTTATTAAAGACTTTGTCCCTACAACGCAATGCTACATAAAGGACTCGATGCACATGATCAATATGATCGAACATCACCCGTATAATCCAATAAATGAAACTTTGGTGACCATGGACATTGAGTCCCTTTATACTAATATTCCACAGACTACAGCACTCCTAGTGATTAAAAAGATTCTGGACTCACGACCTCGACCCCATGCCGTACCCAGTATGTTTATTCTTCAGCTCCTAGAAATATGCATCACCAAGAACTTTTTTCTCTTTAATGGCAATTTCTATGAACAAATTAAGGGGACCGCCATGGGCGCAATTTTTGCTCCAAATCTAGCGGTATTGTTTATGGATGAGATTGAAACCAATGTGATCATCAACTCCACCAATCCCTTCCTCTCAGGGATCAAGTTTTGGCGCAGGTACATCAATGACATTTTCATCATTTGGAATGGAAACGACGATTGCCTGCGCCAATTCTTCACTGGCTTAACAATAATTGCCTGGGCCTCACCTTCACCACTACCTCTAACAAAGACTCTATAGCCTTTCTGGATCTTACAATCTATCACAGCGAAGGCTCCCTACTGACACGGCTATATCGCAAGCCTACTGAAAAAAACACCTTGTTGGCCTACAATAGCAACCATCCGAGAGCACTACGAGATTCACTCCCATATTCGCAATTTTTGCGAATCAGGCGTAACTGCTCCTGTAAGGATGACTATTTTCGAGAAGCGTCCACCTTAGCATCCAAACTTAACGATAGGGGATATCCAAAGAAGTTAATCAAAAACGCCACCAAGCGTGCATGGTACTGCCCGAGGGAGGCTTTACTTACACCAAAAGAAAAGTCTGACTCAAAACGCATACCTTGTGTATCCACGTTCTCACCAATCTCAAATCAACTGAGAAAGACTATTCTCAAGCACTGGCCAATACTAAACACAGGTGTACTTGCCATTGAAAAACCAGTCTTTGCCTTTAAAAAGAGTAAGAACCTGAGAGATCACCTTGTGCGGGCTGCCTTACCCAACTCTCTACCTCTGGCTACACTTGATAATGTATGGGGTCTGTCCCCCATTGTTGGGCATGCTAAATGTGGTAGATGCAATAATTGTGACAGTACGATTGAAGGAAAAAGCTTCACTTTTAACAACGTCACCATACAATGTCGTGCCTTCTCCAACTGTAATACCTGCAATGTCATTTACTTAATTCTGTGCCCATGCCAAAAGGTATACATTGGACAGACCAGCCAGAAGGTCAAAATCCGCATTGGGCAACACAGGAGTCGCATCCGGTGCAACACTCCAAACGCACCCCTGGTGGAACATTTTGCAGCCCAAAAACATTCTGAAAGTGATTTGAAATGGACTGTCCTGAAAGTACTGAGACTCCCACCGAGGGGTGGCAACATGGGACAGTTACTCAACAAAGAAGAGCTGAAGTCCATCATACAGTTCAACTCTATTCAGGATGGTCTCAACAGAACAGAGGATTGGACTAGCCTGTTATAAGCTTACTATGAACTTCTTTCCACATAACTTTTCATGCATGAGCCTAGATAATTGTTCAATTGCAACATTTACAGCTGTGTTTTTTATCATTTGGAGACCGTCTGTTTCAAAATATCGCATTCGAATGTGAGCACATATAATTATATGTGCTCCCCTCTGGCTTTATGTTTTTCATGATACTATAAGCTGTAAAACCTTGTCTTTATGCACGTATTTCACTCACTCGCCGGTTTTGCCTACTCAAAGATGGCGCCCAAATCTGGGATCACTATCATTTCTGATTAGTCCGTTTTCACTTTTTACCGCCACCGGCCGGGACCACATTTGGCACCGCTGCATGCAGACGCTGAACACAAGGCCATCGAGCCTCCAGACGGGAACCCACTGCGGCCCCACTACGAGCACATCACGGTAAGCACTGAACTGAACGCATCACCCCGGCTCCCCTGAGGGTCCCTCTCGCGCCAATGTGCCTCATGTGCGCCCTCCGTATTCTTCTCTTACAGGCTCGCACGGATAAGGCCCACGCTATTGAGCGCCCTGCGGAGATTACAAACCGCCTAGGACGGTAACTACCTGCCTGCACTCGCCGCCTTCATCTACACTGTCTCTCACTGCCGGTTTTAATTGCTCGTTTTTTGTTTCACAGGTTGAAACATTCATTTGAAGTTCCCCGTCGAGCCCACGCTAGATGCTAGGCTCCAAGGGTAATAGTTTTTTCCTCACTGCACCTAATCCGCCACCCCGGCTTCACCTAGTGGGTCCTGACTTTTGCTTTTTATTAAAACCCTCCTTTCAGGTCTGAACTGAACCGACCCTACCGGGTTTAGAATCCTTGATGCCGCTCGACCACGAACTGGACACGGTAACCCCGGCTCCCTTTAATTCTCTGTATTCTACTTGAATCTGCTGATTGCCTTGTATGACAGAAATATTTCTTTGTAGGCATCAGCTACACCGGAAGCTATTGCGCATTCCAATTGTCTTCAGCCACTCCAGGGCCAACCTTGCCCCGCTTGTGGTAATTATATTATACACTAAGGACTCACGCCCTCACGACCCTCTGGCCAACACCCCCTCACTAGGACCCCTCTAGCAACACCCCGCACAACCAGCCATTAAGCACTACCTTGTATTTTGTAAATGCGGTATGCCTCACTACCACTCGGTCTCCTTCAAGCCCAAATATGAGCACAAAAGCACCCGTGCCCTTTGGAACAAGCAATTGCATTTGCACGTGTTGCACTTTGCATGTCGGAAGTGGTCACTGACTGACATTTTAACCTTTTAATCATTTCAATGTAATGAATTGATGAAGAATCTTCTTTTCCCTTTTTCCTTCCTGTTTTAACTCTACAGGCTCACTCGACTAATCAGGCAAAGTCAATTGTTGTCCTGAAGATGATCCCACTATACCTTAGGAGATAGGGATCGAAACGTTCGTCGACTGTTTAGCAGTACTGCTTGTTTTATGAATTATTTTTTACGGCAGTTACTGTGGGTTTGTGCTTATCCAAAAATTGTTTGTACTATATTATAAGCCACCCTGTTCTCCTTGTTTGCCTGTAAACTCCTTCTTCTTTCCCCCTGTATTGTCTTCTTCTGACTAGGTACAGGCTTGTGCCCAGTTATCAATGTGCGACCTGTTTCGCCTTATTCTGCTTATACTAAAATTGTTTTCATAATAAATGCTTCTCGGTCCGGCTGGACATTGAAGAAGATAAACGCAGCCTTCATCACGAGTCTGTGCAAATTATCTTTCCAAGTATGATTCATAAAACCTAGGACCTCTGTTAAACAAAAATATATAGTGCATTAATAATCGAGCCTAAATCCAAAGTTGCAATAATCGCGCCTAAATCCAAAGTTTCCCGGTCTGGGAAAGACATGGCTTGGTAGTTCGGACTGGACTGTTCCCATGAGGCACAGGGTCAGAGCTGATTTGCATATAGCCAGTGTCAAACCCAGGGTGGTGTGGAGTGCAAAAAAACGATGGATTTAGGCCCAGATCCTTGTACTGGGGTGAATGTATGACATTGTTCTACATTCTGTCCATCAACTGTGTTTTTTGTAAATCCAAAGTTGGCCACAGCTGCATATATATTATGTCTACTCAGTGCGTTGATCAATCCAAACACAAGCGCTGTGTTGAGATAACCTTGAAGGCCTCGGCACTCACTGTACAGACATAGCTTACCAAGCAAGGCTGATATTATAAGCAAACATGTTATTCTCGTGTGAAGCAAAATATCCAACTAGGCGAAGAGCTTTAATAACAAAATGTGTCGTGTGCAGAGCCTGCAGAAAAGGAAAATGGCGTTTAAACTTCTAACAAGCTCATGCTAACATAACACAGTGCAAAGGTGAAACCAAAACACAAGACAGTTGGACGTTAATGTTTGCCAGTTATTGGGATCCCTGTCTTCTCATATTCTCATTCAGCAGATATGAGCAGAGGTCAAGTATTTCTGCACTTCATGTCCCCCCTACCAGAACTACTATCTACTCCGCAGGCTCGCACGGGCTGGCTGAGTAAGGGCTTTCAGGCAAATGGAGTGGGTGTGGCCAATTACTCTGAACTGATTGCAGGCACTAATCAATTTTTGTTGCAGGATGACCAATCGGTTTGCCTTGGGCACACAGTAGCTTTGCAGATAGGACAGCAAGAACAAATGAGCTTGTGGCCCCTGGGCACGTCACAGCAAGACTCCTTCCCTCCTCCACACTTTGATGCTTTGCAATCACTTGAGTTGATGGGCCAGACAAGGCGGTTGTTCCGCTATTGTCCAACCACCGCCTCATGTCTTTTCGAGGTGTATTTCTCTGGTCTAAGAGTTGGTCTAGAAGAGTGTTCTTCTTTCCACGTAGCTGAGTCAGGGGTCAGCTTTTGAGAGTGCCCAGCCCCTTAGTTCAAAGTGCCTTGTGCATATGAATTTAAATGTAACCATTGAATCCACAGATAGTCAAGCTTTCAACTAAAGTTTCACCTGGTCATGCTTGTTCTGGTAAATGTACAATAACCCTCGGTAACTCGAAGCTTTAAAATTAGTGTCCTATCTAGATAAAGGGCTCACAACAACATTCATCTAAAGGTTAATACAAAACATATTAATCATCAAGAAAGGTAAAAATGTTTTTAAAAACACAGGATTATATCTGATATCATGGTTCTATTGATGTGCATAAACAATGCTTGTTCATCTGACAAGAAATCCAACCCTCTTATCCAACATAAATCTCTACATTCGTATGGTCATTCATTCATAGCTGCAGATACAGGTAGCACAGTAAACAAAATCTATGCGGTAATGAAGTCTAGAACAGAGTGTTCCCTGATTGTATATAATTTTCACAAAAACAGTTATCATGCTAATGCTTTAAAGGGTACATTATTTTAGGTGGATGCCTTTTATTCAATGTCCTTGTGGCTTTTTATCTACACCTGTTTCGGCACACAAATGCCATCATCAAGAAAGCCACCTTCATGTTAGGATAATGGGTACCTACAATTACATTTTACCTTAAGTAGAGCCCTTAATTTAACCAGAATTACTTTAAAATATCAGTTTGTAATCAGTGGGCGGACACCGTCCCCATGTAAAAAGCTTCACCCGCTGTAGATGCATAGTTATTCCCTGAAAGGGTAAACAAGTGTGCAGATAGTACCAATTACAAGCCATACCAAGAGTGATGCTCCAGATCAGGGGTGTAGATACCAAAAATGTTGAATATACAGAGGGGCCACATGCCTCATGCGGCTTAGTTAAAAAGGAAGGTGAAGAAGCACAGGATATGGAGATGGATTAAAATGATAAGTAGTATTGACCTGCATTGAAAAAAAAACACTTAGACCTGATGTCGGACAAGAAAATACAAGAAATTGAAACTCTGGCTGATTCTGTCAGGGGTACTGGAAAGGAAATATGCGAAGATGTCAGTAACAAGAGAAGAGTATGGCAAAGGGGGTGACGACATTTGAAGTATGACACAAAGGCCACATACCTCAAGGTCATAGGGTGTAAATAGAACTGGCCCAAGGACCGATCAGGGGGCAAAAGTCGAGTACATGTGCAGCCTAAAAACAGCATATATATTATAAAACTACTTGCAAGGTAATGACGAAGGGCAAGAGGAGGCTCAAACTGGAATAACGTGCCTAAATGAACTGGACTGAAAAGTGTGGCATAAAAAATGAGTCCAGGAGCGGTAAACCGGTGACATTAAAACAGTACTGCAAACCAAGGGCGGGATGGAAAGGGCTAATCTGGAGCGTACCAGGGGGTAGTGTAAAACTACCATGCTTGTTCTGGTTTCGGGCGAGGGCTGCCTGCTTCTGAACTTAGTGTCATTATGATGAATCTGTTGCTCCACACAATAGGTTGTTGCAAGAGGTGTAAGATTTACACATCACAGAGTCCTTTAAGCACTGCATTGACTTGCAGGGAGAATAAGATTGATACATAAAAGATAATGCCCCGGTAACATGGCTTGAGGCCATCCAGTCTATGCTGTCTTGCTCTGCTTGCCACCTAGGCCGATGAAGGAAGCTGTCACACTGCAAATGGTCCAGGCATTTTGTGTCCTTAGACAGAATTCCCATCACATTCCCCAGCCAGAGATGAAGCCGGGTATTGTCTGCGTACATTTGAAGTTCTAAGTGGACATCCTCAAAGAGTTGAACATGTAAATGTTGAAAAGAAAGAGGAGAAAGGTCTTGCATTTGAACATCTTGAAGCAACATCAGTCTTTGAGCGAAACAATCCAATTTAAAGTGACTTTACCCCTAGTTTGACGTTGTGATATTTTGCATGCACTGACACATTGAAGGTAACACATTAATGTTCTTTATTGCAAACGTGCATACGCACAGATTTGCTTGTGCTTAGCTTTATAGAGTGAAGTGCATAAATAACTGGAGAGGATTATGTAGCGTATATGTGATCACTGGGGTTATTACTTTGATAGTTAAGTTTTTAATGAAGTACTAGTACCCACTAATGTGTGCACCTCTGTCTTAAAACGATTGGGTACTTCGACTGTAACCTAGTTCATGGTTTATCCATTATCTTTGTAAATAACTATGTGATTTAATTTTAACTTAGTCTTTTATGGTTTGTATAGTGCTTCTTGAGACAAGCTTCACTGGTACTGTGCGCAGTAGACAACTGAGGGTTGAGAACCGCGAGTTGGTGTAGTAAAAGGCACATCTTAATGGAATTTCCCTTTGCGTCAGGTGTATTTCAGAGCAGAACATTTGCAGGATCCTTATTCCAAAACATGCCTGCACGGTACATATGCCTGTAAATGTGACCATCGATTCCAAATGCAGTGATATAGGTTTGATGTAGTCCAGCTTTTTAGGATGCATGCCAATCTAGGCACTTGATGCCTAAGCCGTTGTCTGTCTCAAAGGTTTTTTTTAGGGACCAGTCTTGATCACTTTACAGGAATTACTTTGCAAACAAATTCTATCTCCGCTGTATAGCGCTTTAAAGCATTAGTGGTTGGTACTGGGTACAGTAGGCGTGAGGGGAAACATCCTTTACGACGCAACTTTCACTACTCAGTACCTTTACAACGCAGGTTTTAAAACGAAAGACATTACAACGAATTGCGTTGGGGGGCGCTGCAGGATAGGGAATAGTTTAATTTACTATCCAAACCCTTCCCTACTATCCACGGGGACTGGAGTTGGAATAGTAAATTAAACTATTCCACTATCCAGCGCCCCCCCAACGCAAGTCGTTCGCAAGTCGTAACGACTTGCGTTGTAAAACCTGCGTTGTAAAGGCATGCGTAGTAAAAGCATGCGTTACGATGACATACATACAGGCGTGAGGCAGTACAAAAACATTCCTTTGGAGTACAAGAAATGACTCTAGGGCTTTACTTACATTCTTGTACTTTATGTGGTGTAGACAGTAGGTCAGAGAAAGGCTAATGCAAGAGACGAAGGCAGTTATAGCGGTAACACATGTGCATTCCTGCAATTACTAAGTGCTCATTCTAAAAATGAGTACGCTCTTGATAAACCTTGATAAGGAAAAGCTTAAATAATCAATATCCATTGCAGGTTTTATGTATCTGCTTGTATGAAGCTCAGTACATAAAACACAAAATGGCAAGCATTTACATTTTGTGAAGTATAGTGCATTTGATCTGCAGTATACACTAATGTACATTTGGAATGCACCAAGATCATTAGGGGATTAAGCTGGAATAATCCAGCCTCTATCACTAGTGACTTTTGAACCGGTCTACAGAATCCCTTCTTATCAGGGTTATGGGGAAGATTATATGTTGTTGATGAACAATCATTCAGCAGGCCCCTTCAAAGACGTGGCAGTGGTTGATACATTAAGTTGTTGCCACCATGTTGTCACCATGTGCTCAGAAAATCCCTAAGCATTCACCCATCTTTACTCACGACGACCAAGATCCTGACTTGGCAGAATCGGGATCAGATGGAATTTAGTTCAGTCTTAAAGTTAGAAGACTATTAGGTTTTCAAGTGTACGAGGCATAGTGCAAACCACAACTACAGGCGAGGCGGTATGAGACGAACTAGAAGAATAGCCCAAAAAGGTTAGAGACACATACAATCAGTATGTTATATCTACTGAAAAGATAAGTGGGCAAACTCAACGGTTGGCAGGGGCCGGAGTTAAAGCAAGACACTCTTATATTCCTTTCACAGCAAACTGAATGTTTGTCAACATACAGATTTTCACAACATTCTTGTGCTTTTAGTATATTTGTTCAAGAAGGGGAGTCAGTCCGCCAAAAATCTCTTACGCTTTCATTCATTATATGCCTGATTTTTCCATCAGAAATATATCTAAAACTATGAAGCCAGACTACCGTACATGCAATAACTTTAAATCTCAGCTATCCGTGTTCGTTATCATCTCATGTCCACTAACGCACTATGTAGCAGCTTGGATGGTGTGTAAATCCAATCTTCGTTGGGCGAAATCAAACTACAGCAACAACTGATCCTCAAGGGGGGAAATATAGATATTCAATACCTTGGATGCCCTTCCAAACCTCATCAGGTTTGATATATCCCCTCACTTTCCTAGCAAGAACAGCACACACTTTAGGCACTATTTTGGCTAATTGTTCCATCTACTGATGCCAATATTGCAGTGGTTTCATACCATTTTCCATCATCTCGGGAAGCAGTTCCCAATCTCTAAATGATGGTCCCTTTGCTTTCCAATGTCTGTGGAAATTCATGTCGCTGTAGTCACATGTGCTGAAGGGTAATGTGCCAGTTTCAGATAGCCGAAACAAGTGGTTTTGTTTGGAGATTCATAGGGTTGTCCACAGACACACCTAAGCGGATGGACAAAAGAACAACTAGCCTATAATGGACAAATCGTGGTATAAGTTAAAAATAAATAAAACCCTCTTCCGTTTAGGATTGCCGTACGCCTAATAAAAGTGTCTGATCCAAATGACCAACAGCGGGCAGCCAAATGAAGAAGCTGAGCGGTCTCCAGTGTCAAAAGATACTGGAACTTACTGGCTAGAGAGGCGCATCTGTCAAAAATACACATCTTGGACATTTTAACATTCGCTGCTTCTTTGTTTAAATCCCAAATGCATTTAAAAACAAAAAATAAGTGATCAGCAGACTTTGCTTTATCAAGTGTTTTTTCTCTTTTGGTAAGGTTAATTTTGCACAGCCATTACTCTGGTGGCATTTTTATTTCATCTTGTTAAAGAACTTTTTTGACCGGGTTTTAGCTTACAATGAGAGTGAAATAAAACATATTTTTTGATGCCATTTACTGAAATACCATGGGGTATTTCTGTAATAAGAATTGCCCCTGTATTGAAGACTGGGTGCTAGAGAGAAAGAGGTGTTTGTAGCCATTGGCATGCTTGTGCATGGTTCAGGTCCCAATGGAACGGGAAAACTAATAAAGAAAGTGAGAGACAGACCAATAGCTCATGCCTCAGTCAAAGTGACTCCACCTACAATATCTGTGGTATGCCCGTCTGGGAACCTGCTAAAGGCTCTGAAGCTTTTCCTATTTGCTATTAAAACATGGACATCAAATTCATCTGAATGTCAAGAATGCCTTCAAGTCTGTACATTTCATGAATCACCATTGATAGGAATGCAACAGCAGTTGGATCTCTTGCCAGGAGGTCAATATCCTGATAAGACCTCACTTATGAGAGATCCTTGATAGAAGCCCCAACCTTGAGCGATCCTCTCTTTCTTGAATAGCGGACTCTCTACTGGCTAGAGAAATTATTCTGAAGAAAGCCGCTCTACCAAGGAACTAAAGTGGAAGTTGCTTATAATCCCCTGTATATTTTCCAAGCCTCAATAAAGCTGCTGCCTGCATCTTAGTCTGGCTCTGCATCTTGTTTTTGGGCACCATTATCTCTAGATATTTAAATGTCTCCTTCTATATAGGCAGTGGGCATGGTAGCAGGATTGCCAATTCCCCACTTTGCCCCTCAAATACTATAGATTTTTCCAAACTGATCATTTCCCGAACAGGTCCCATTGCCTTAAACTGACGTCTCTCCAGTAGGGTCAGCTCGCTCAAAAAGAGGCATGCTAGCTACAACTGTTGTCTTTGCAGGAGCGTCCTGAAGGAACTCTTCAGATGAGTAACTTGGAAGACAATCTGCCATTTCCATTTAGTACCAGAGTTGGGAATGGCTCAGTTGCTTGAAGCTCTGCCCAAAGAGATGTAGAGACCTGTAGAGATTTGACACGTGATGAGTAACCTTGATCATGAGAGATCCATGCCCTGGATTCATGCCCCGTTTCTTGAATGGTATATTATCTACTAAATATAAGAAACGTAGTAGAGAATTCAGTGTGAACCAAGGCGTACTCTCCTAAGGACCAAATCGGAAGTCTTCTCCAGTGCCTTGAATATTTCCAACCCTGAATTAACCCAATAAAGTCCAGTGCAGTTTAGATTCTGGACCAGAACCTTATTCCCTGGCACTATTACTCATAGGTATTTAAATATCTCCATTTCTCTAAGCAGTGGTCATCTCAGCTGGATTGCCAGTTCCCCACTTTACACATTGACCCTCCGCATCAAAACATGTAACATATTCCCAAAACATGCCTAGTCATTATATTCTGATGGTCAAACCTCTCACTTGTAGTTTCATACCTCACTTTACCAGAGATATGGCAGCTACAGATACTCTTGTTGGCAAGTCTTGGAAGCGGCAGCTTGGAGGACGACTTATGCCTTTGGCAAGTTTTTTTGCCTTCATGTAAAGTTCAGAGCAGAATCCACAGTGGAACACGCGGTTCTTCAAAACCTGTTTGCTTAAGCCTCATTCCTATCTACCACTTTCTTCTTCTGATAATGCTTTGCTAATCTTAATTGAGTGATGTGCATTTATGAAAGATCCAATGCTGGAAAGTGCAAAAGTGACTCACTTGTAACTACAGTTCTTCTGCTTTGGTATTGTTCACAGATTCGTAAGACCAGATACTCTTTTTTTTAATTTTTTTTTTTTAAAATAATTTTTATTGGCATTTATTAACAAGTACAGTACAATAGCATTAATATCGATTAGAATGTATTTTTCATCCATTTTACATCTTCTCATGGAATAGAATTAAATCTTATTTTGCGCCCCCCTTAACAGTTCTGGAATTGGCAATTCTGATGCAGATAGATGGGTGAGGCGAGTTCTGTGTCCATGCAAGGTAATCTGTGAGCTGTACTGGGAGTTGGGATTCGCTCTAATTGTCAGCCCAACGCTAAAGTTGGTGGTATGTGCCAGCTAATGATGTAAACTGGAACAAATTAGGGAGACATGACTGGGATACACTGTGTCTCATATTACGCCACTTGGTGGGGGCCACCTAAGTACTACATTTTGGCTAAGTCTCAGGTTGTGCATGCGCAGAGTTGGGGACGGCCTGGAATGCCACGTGAAGGGGAAAAACGTGTATTGTCCATTCTCGGCCTTCTATCCTTGGCCCATTGAGTGTCTATTCCATCTGGGGACTACCTTGAGTTGCCGCGGGGCGTGCCTATGCTACGGGGTAGCGGGTAGCCTGGGACACCGGTGCATCTGATGTTTCCTGCACAAAGGAGTGGAATAGCATAGCCCATGGCATAGATATAGAATGCTTGCGGGTTCCCTTGACCTCTTCAGATCGAAGTACCTCTTCCTCCGCTGCGCACCACTTTCTCACTGCTCCAACCCATGCTGCTAGTGGAGGACACCCCCGGCGACTCCCAATGCATTGCTATGCACCGCTTGGCCAGAAGGAGCACCAGGGACACGAAGCGTGTCTCAACTTTCATATTCTTGCGACGTTTGCTAGTGCCCTTTGCGCAGGCCACCCATGTGTGTATGCCCGGAAGCCCTGTGACTGCTAGGAGGATGACCTGGATTGTGGCCTTCGCAAGACCAGATACTCTTGACGAATTTTCTTAACCTGGCAGTTGGAGCCTCTGAGGAGAGTAGAGCTGCATGCTTCCCCACCTCATTGTCAAAAGTTTAGGTGACATGAAGACGTGGATTGACTACAAGTTGTATATGGCTTTGCAATGTTAATTGACTGCATATACAATACTATGTAAATGTTTGCTAACAAGGTTTCCTGGCCTGACACGGGGAATCATTCGAACGTTTGAATCTATGAAAGATACTAACATTGGAGAACTGTAATTACAAGGTGAGGAAGTTTTTACTTTAGTGGTGCTGCATTTCAGGCCGTTTGGAACTGCTACTAAATTTCTTGCTGCAATTGCATTTCTCTCTTTGGAGAAGAAGTCCCCTTATGCTGCCAAAGTACTCCTTTCTTCTGATCCTGTTTTTTGCGCTGAACCTGCTCTGAACATACATGGTTATGCCAAGCTGGCAAGATTAAATGGGCCCCTCGGTGTGTCATAGGCTGGAGTAATTCATTACAGTGATAACTAGTTTGCACATTCATCGCTACAGGTAAATGAGAACTGCAACCACCTTAAACATGAAATCTAAAATCCGTCATCTAAGAGATGTATGTTTGAAGTGCATACAAGTCACCAGACTCCTTATGTCAAATTTAGGTGAGGGATTTTAGTTTTGGTTACATCCTTTGCTTATTATAAAGATGAGGGCAATGCTTCCTCATTGTGTGTATATTACTTAGTTACTCATTGAAATCTTAATCCTTTTCCCGATAATATACAATAATGCACAATATGAAAGGTTAAGAAATATGTTGCTACAACCTGGTCAGTCAATTTATAAATTTGATATATTACACACTTTCACAACTTTGCTAAAGCAACAGAATTGACCATACACACGGGATACATTGGCCTACAATAAAGAAAACTACATGAACATATGCAGATAATCAACCTTCAAACTATTTGATACTCAAGCATGGATTGTTCAGCAGTGAGTGTTTTAGTAATTTGGTAATTTACTTGACTTGTTAGATAGGAACTTTATCATTTTTAAGGTATTTGTGTATATCACTGTGCCAGGTATTTTTTGTTAGTTAACCAAATATGTAATTGTTTGTAATTGCTAATGCATTTAATCAATTAAGGAAACATATGCATAGCGACAAAGGCCATTTAAAAAATTGCTTTAGAATGGACATTTTTACAAAGATTTAACTATAACTTTTTTGTCTTTCAGGTCTTTCACTACATGAGTTTGAGCATCCTGTCATTTTTCCTTATTGAACTCTTCTTTAAACTATATGCCTTTCAAGCAGAATTCTTTCATCACAAATTTGAAGTTATGGATGCAATTGTTATTGTGGTATCATTTGTTCTGGATATTGTCTACATAAGCCGAGAAGATATCTTCGCTGCTGTTGGGTTATTGATCCTGCTTAGGCTTTGGCGAGTTGCCAGAATTATAAACGGCAAGTGAATTATTTCCATTCTACCATGCATGTATGAAGGTATTTCTCAGTAATATGATACGGATGATTGTCTTTAAAATATAAGCGAGTACGTTTATTACTTGTATTTTTACAGTCTTTGTATTTGATTAGCTGTTATTCTTAATTGCAATATTTGAAATTTCTGTTTTAAACCTACATTACATTAGAATCATTCATCTATTTTGAATGTGTGATATAACTGTTACATCATTCACTATGTATGATTAGTGTCACAGCTATTAGCTGTTGAACATTCACAGCAAAAGCTGTGAAAGGGGTCTAAAGTCAGCCCCTGGTTCTCACTGGCTTGGTTGAACTGCTTTTTGTAGTTCAGCCGGGCCAGGGAGACCAAGGAGCTGAGCAGGATTCACCCCTCCCTCCTTCTGAAGCCCTATTGACACTGAGCTACAGGAGGTCAATATCTTAGGAGGAGGGAAGGGTGAAGGCTGCGTGTATCCTCCTGCACGCTCAAATCTGGTTTAATACTGATAAATTGGGTGATAATGGGTACCACTGTGTTATACTTGTCCATGTGGAATATTTTAACACTTTATTTATGACTGCTTTTCGTGATTAGGGGTAACTTGGGTGGGGTGGGGGATTTATGTTATAGTTTTATTGTACTGATTTTAGTAGACCTAAAATATGTATGAAATTTACAGTAGTTGAAATATGCTTGAATGCTTATGGATGCATGTCATATAAGATATATTGATTATCACTTTTAATCTGTAAATTATGGTTATCTGGACAGTCCTCCATTTTAATCTACATTACATTAATCTATTTATAATAATTATCCATGTACCTTTTTGAACCAAATTACGGTATATGTTGTGCACATCATTTATGATTTGTATTATATGCCTATCACTATTGTACTAAGGTCTATTTAATTAAACGAATACAATTTATTTAAACTGTAGAAAATTTACAGCAAAAGCTGTGAACAAATGCTTTGGAGCTGAGGGGGATTTCGGGCTCCAAGAGGCCTCTTTTTTTTTTTCTAATTAGACCATTCTGCCCTCATGGGACAGAATGTTCTAATAGCTTTTAAGCCCACTGAAGCTGGGCTAAACCGACCATTAAAAGCCCACTGGGGGGACTTTTAACATGGGCTATACCGGTCAATAAAGGCCCGCTCCAGCGTTTGCCTTTAACAAGGGAGCGGGACTTTAATGGCCGGGATAGGCTGCTACGGCAGGCTATTAGAACATTCTGCCACCAGAGGGCAGAATGTTCTAACAAATAAAACAAAGGCCTCTCGGAGCCAGAGGGGTGTTTAAATCCCCTCGGTCTCTGAGAGGTATTTATTCATAGCAACAGCTGTGAACAGCGGCCTCTCAGAGCCAGAGGGGGTTTAAATCCCTTCGAGCTCCAAGAGGCCTTTGTTCACAAAAACAAAGTGGGATGTTGCTCTGCAGGCTTTTACGGGCCTGTAGAAAACCGGAGCACTCCATTGTATTCAATGGAGTGCTCCACATTCCAATGTTCTAATGGCCTGTATAGCCCACTTCTTGCAGACTATAAGGCTACATTAAATAAGGCTAGTATTTCTTCCTTTTGTCTCTTCCCTGGACTTAAAAACATATCTTCAACTTAATATTGTATTCTCATGGATACCTCTGATCTTTTGAATATCTCTAGGCACCAGAGTGAATATGGATTTCTTTTTATTGTAACTGTATACATGTACCAGCAGTTGGTGCCATCCAGCTCCATAGTGAACTCGCTCACCCTCCGGATGTGAGGGTGGTGACGTGTGTATAAAGGTACAATCCCCTCAGGGTGACATCCGTCCTTTTATTTCTGCACCATTCAACATGGATCTGGATCTCAATTCCCGACTTTGGTCAGGTTTCAATGATTCCAAGTTGTGTTTCTAAATAAGACCTCTTGCTTGGGAAGAGTCTCCCTAAAAACCATAGGCTTTAAGCTGTGCCAGCCTGCAGGAAACGGATATTATTATTGGAGTTTTATATAGCACGAATTAGACCTGAAGGTATCAGAGCGCTTTACACGAGCACCAGATGCGTTACAGATGGACACATTCATTTTTGTTAGGTATGGGGAGATTAAGTGATTTTCGCAAAATCACAGAATGTTGAGCATCCCTGCCGAGACTCCTGCTCTGAGGTCGACTGCTCTAGCCGTTAGGCCACATTCTCTCCCCGATATGGTACACAGTTCTGCATGATGTCTGCTAATGTGTCTGCATCCAGCCACAAAACAAAGTTGTGCAACAAATTCTCCCATATCCATTCTAAAGCAATCAGGGAGCCGGCAGAGAAAGTATGTTGAGGAACACAAAAATGTGGCAGATCACGATCAAAACAGCAGACCCGCTCCAACTTATGGGTCTCCTCCAAGTTGCTTTCCAAGTTAAGTCTATGATGATGTTGAGAGAGAAGTTGTGCCACAAGTACTAATAGGCCCATCTGGAATGATAACCATCTCCCCACTCCTGCTCCAGGGAGAAGCACTCCAAGGAACTTGACTATGCTGGCATCTACTGACTGAGGGAAGAGGCCTGGTGCACCCTGATTTTCCTGCACCATCTTTGACCCTGCAGCAAATAGTGGCTTTTAGGGAGTGCATTCTGCAGATTTTCAGAACAATGAGGCTCCCTCTGGCGTACCTTCATGCCCAATGGATTCTCAAGGTCCCCTAGTCCCACTGGCTGGTCCTTTCCCTGTATAGACTAACCCTGTTGGGCTTCCATCAAGTTTGTTGCTGGTGTCCGTTTGTGCATCCACATGCGTGCTGTAGGCTCCATTGGCACCAACTGATCCAGTGCCAGCGCTTTCTCTGGATCTGATACCAATGCACATTTCCGATCTGTAGCGAATATCGCCCCACAAAAGGCCCATGCCTTTGTATTAAATCACCAAGGAGTAACCTCCCAATTTGGATGAAACATTTATATAGATGTCACTACTATTGTACACACGAGGCCATATTTGGGTCGAATTCTGATATTGTATGTGGGCTCCAAAATGTTCCACATGCAGAAGATGATGATCAGGTGAACAAAAATTCTGTAAACTTGGCATGATACGTTGGAGTGCTTACTGTCCTTTAACTCTGCCAGGACAGACACCCTGATGTCAACAGAGACTAAGCTGTGTTCTGCTCCCCAGTTAGTTACCAGGTAACTGTCATATTACGATCCACAGATACCCAGCATTTCAAACTTATCACCCGACTCCTAAAAGTTTGGTAGTTCACAGTTCTACTACAAGGTCGGCCCCATTGCATTTTCTACTGCGCCGTCTGATATGGAATTGAAATGTGGTGAGGCATTTGGAAAGAAAGTCTATTCTTCTGCCAACTTGGCCCTAATATCATTGAATATTTCTTATCTCCTTGCTCGGTAGACATGTACTCTTGAGGATATGGCCAGCGAGATCTTGTGGCCTCCCTAATGGATTCAGTAAAGGCATTTGTCCAGGCAATGTGGGAGAAGCAAGATGCAACAAAATATGCTCCAAGGGTGGGTCCGAGCAATGAGCCGAAGTCCCGCCTCCAGCCTGCTCAAAGAATCCCTTTTATAGGGCTTATCCTACATACTCTGACTTTCAGGGCCTTTCCATCCTGCAGTGTGTCTTAGACTTTCAGGATGCGAGCCTGTTGTATTAAGCTAAATCCTAGGTTCTGACCTAGCAGTTCTGAGGATTCTTGGCCATGTGCATCTTGCTCTCCAAGATGCCCATTGGCATGTACATGCTTTGAATGGAACACCCACCTACTGAGGGCACAGCACTGGGATTACATTTCTGGACAACATCTACATTTTAATAGAGGCGGCCCGGGACATTGGGTGGTAGCTGGTGGACACTAACATGAACTTGGCAGTCCAATCTCCCTACTCCATCAGAGATCACAGTATGGATGATTGACTATCAACTGGAAGAGGTGGAGATCAGAGCTCTTTAGTCACCAGCATAAGCTGCAAATCAACCTTCTAGAGCGTGCACCAGTTAGTTAGTTTTGAAGGCCTTCCTCTTTTTCATCAAAGGGAATTATTTCAGGTCTTGATGGACAATACAATCATCATGTTGTACAGCATAAAGCAGTGTAGCGTGGGGTCGCGGAGCCTATGCCAGGAGGCACAAAGTCTCTGGAAATGGCTGTGATCTGTTGATAAACAGATCTCCCTAGCGGTCAATCAGAGGGTTTGCTGAATGCCAGGGCGGGTCAGCTCAACAGATATCAGCTGATGGACCACGAATGGCGTCTGCATCAGGAGGTGTCGCAAGGCATCTTACCCTGGTGGGGCATTCCTTGGTTAGATCTTTTTGCCACCAAGAGAACACCCATTTGTGAGATTATTGCATGCTGGTATTTACACTAAGAGGTCCCTTAAGAGAACTGATCTGGTGGCAGTGGAAAGTTGGTTGTGTACGCTTTACCACCTTTGCCTCACGTTCTGAAGAAGATCAGCAGAGACCTGGCTCAGAATATCCTGGGTCTGCCAGTAGATTGTGGTAGCCTGATCTGTTAAGCCTGAACATTTGCGCACCAACATATCACCTTTTCGGGAAGCCCTTCTATTTTAGCACCGGGGCAGGGTCTGCACCCGAATCTGCACGGTCTACATCTCTTGAGTTGCAACAACTGAGTACTTTTGACTTATCTGCATAACAAGTGGATATTAGTCTTGCGGCTAGACGTCCTTCTATTAAGTCTATATGTTTTGATCATAGAGTGAGCTTTGTGGCCTGGTGCTTGACCATCTCATTGACGCAATATAGGCAAAATGATCTGACTTTTTGTTTTTGTTTTACCTCTGGCACAAGCTTTGCCGTGGGCTCTGTAAAGAGTTATTGGTCAGCCCTTTCAGCCTTTCTCTGCTTACAGGACCACCCTTCGTTATACAAGTCACCAGTTGTGATGTGTTTTTAAACAGGACTAACATATATGCTCTCACCTGTGCCTTCGATGATGCTCCTGTAGGACCTTAACTTGGTCCTTCCGATCCTAATGTTTAAGCTCTTCAAGCTCATGTACAGTTGGTCTCTTGGAATGCTAATCATCAAAACAGTATTACATTTACTGCTGTGCGCCTTGTCATTGAACTCCAGGTACTATCAGAACAACCTCTAAACCTCACCACCTTCCCTGACAAATTGATGCTGCTGATTTCTGCATCATTCTTTCCAAACATTTTGTCACCCTTCCACTTGAGACATTCTTTTACTCTCCTCACCTTTTTCTAACTGACATATCCCTTTAAAGAGGAGGAGAGGCTGTATCGATTGAATCCAAAAACCCTTTGCCTTTTTCTTCAAGAGCACAAAAGAGTACTGAGTGGATGTGCAGCTTTGTTGACTTTGCTAGTGCTTGGAAGCTAAAAGTGGTGCAGAAGCTAAAAGTGGTGCAGAAGTGAACACAGTCCAGGTGAATCATTGTGTTCACAAAAACGTGTTCTGCCTGACCAAGAAGGAATTCCTTCAGGGTCCTTTGGAGCCATAGCCATAAGCGGAGCCATAACCATCGTTATACCTGACCCAACACAGAGCCTGATGGGCATGGTCTGGTGCTGGCCAAGGACATTCACCCTGGATCGGAGTCAGTGTCTTATTTACTGGATAGGCCTGGAGAGGGAGATGTTTGGGAGGGGTCTATGGACCCTTATGGAGGTGACCCATTTGAAGAGGACAACTGGTATGAGAAACTGGGTGAGGCTTTTCGGTTAGACACCTCACCTAACACTCCCTGATTTCTTATCCTACTGTGGCTACGGAGGAGGGAGCCTCTTTTGCGATGGTGGTGCGCAGGGCGACTTAGGTCCCTGACCTTCAGCTGTCCGCTGTGGCAGTCAAGACTAACGTCATGACAGAGGTGCTTCAACGAGAGTCTCCCCCTCAGAGCTTTTACTTCTATTTAATGAAGCCCTTACGGATATCCAGCTTGGGACCTGGTCCAAGTCCTGAATAGGAGGAGTTCCTGTGAATAGGACGATTGACCTCTGCCATCGTCCCACTCCTGAGGATGTCCGTTTCCTTACCCAGCATCCCAGCCAAGAGAGCTTGGTGATCCAAGCCTCCTCATCCCGCATTCATCCTGGTGCATTCCCTATCGCACCACCAGAAAGGAAATCCAAGAGTCCAAGAGGCTGGACACCTTCAGTAAGAGGATGTTCTCTTCCACCAGCCTGGCAATGCAGTTGGTAAAAACCTTTGTAACTATTGAGGCGTTATTCCCATACGCTTTGGGATTTGTTGCACAAGTGCTCCCTGTGGTCCGGGAGGAAGCCGGGGGCGGACTCTCTCAGGCAGTTGCTGACTTTAGGGATGCAGCAGAGTTCTCCATCAGATGTGGACTCAATACGACTGACTTGCGAGGTAAATCTATTTCATTGTGCTCCTGCAGAGAACATTTAGTTTTTCAGAGGATGTCCAAGCTTCTCTCATGGACATGCCCTTTGATGGCTCTTGCCTATTTGGAGACAAGACTGATTCAGCACTGGAGCGCTTCGAGGCCAGCAGAGCAACGGCTATCTTCTTCGGCTTGTCTATGGCCCCTTCTCAACTGCACTCCACCTTCTGTCTCTTTTGTGGCTACAGGAGGAGTCTCCAGCATCATTGATACTCTCCCAAGTACCATAGCCATCAGGCTTCCCAGCCTTTTCGTGGCTGAGGGAGTGGGTCCCACAAACCATGTGGGACTGGTGGCCACTGGTCAGGTCAGTCCACCATCCCCCCCTAGCAGCCTCTGCCCTCAAGCCTCTTTAGTCTGCCCTACGACCATTGAGGGCATCCCGTGGGAGGCTGGATGCGCCATTACCTCCCCACTAGCGGTCAGTAACATCAGATCGATGGGTACTACATATAGTCCAAAGGGGCTACTCCCTCCCCTTTGTGATACCTCCTCCACCCATCTCACCCACTTACGATTGCTCCATCAAGAAGTGCAGGCTCACTTGGCCAAGGGAGTCATAGAGAGGGTGCCTGCATCAGAAGTAGGTTGTGGTAGCTATTCCCGCTACTTTCTGGTACCCAAGAAGGACAGAGTACTTCGTCCCATCGTAGGTCTGCGCCTTCTCAAACTTTTCTTGAAGAAGGAGACATTTTCAAAATGCTTATGCTCGCCCAAGTTTTGCATGCGCTGGACCTGGGAGACTGGATGGTAGCATTGACTTACAGGACGCTTATTTCCACATCACCATCCTGCCAACCGTCAGATGTTATCTGCGGTTCATGGTGGGCCCTGAGCATTATCAGTTTGCTGTGCTCCCCTTCGGCCTTACCAGCATTTCTCGGGTGTTTACCAAGGTTATGGCTGTGATCACAGTTCACCTGCGGAGGTTAGGGATTTCGGTCTACCCTACCTCGACAACTGATTGTTGAAGGCAGGTTTGCCCCAGGCAGTCATCACCCACCTTAAGACTAAGGCAAACTTCCTACACTCGCTGGGGTTCACTGTCAGCATGCTGAAGTCACACCTGACTCCTTGTCACACGCTGCATTTCATCAGAGCTGTTCCGGACACTTTGCAGTTTTGGGCCCATCCTCCAGAGAGGGGAGTCCAGGATATTCAGGCTATAATACCGATGTTTTAGCCTCTTGTCTGGATTTTGGTAAGACTGACTCTGAGGCTGTTGGGCCCCATGGCATTCTGCTGGTGATAAATGCCCACTGGTATATGTGGGTGGCACAGCATCAAGGTAATTTCTCCGACATGGTCCAGATCTTGGAGGGAACTGAACAAGACCTGCAGTGGTGGCTAACAATCCGCAATTGGTTCAATGACAGACTCCTCTTCGTTCCCCAGCCAGAGTTGACTAGTGACAAATGAGTCACTTCTGGGCTGGGTGGGAATTGGGTAGAGGTAGAGATCACAGGGCTCCGGTCTACGGCAGAGTTCAAGCTTCAAATAAGCCTGTTGGAGCTTCGGGCAAACCGCTTGGCATTAAAAGCCTTTCGTCTCGCAATCAAGGGGAGGCTGGTGCAGGTGTTTACCGACAACACCACCGCCTTGTAGTACTGCAACAAACAGGGTGGGGTGGGGTTTTGGATACTGTCAAGAGGCACTGCGCCTGTGGACATAGCTGGAACTTCAGGGCATCTCCCTGGTGGTTCAACACCTTGTGGGCTCTCTTAACGCCAGGGTGTGTGAACTCAGCCGAAGATGCCTAGTGGATCACAAATGGCGTCTCCACCCGGAGGTGGTGCAAAGTCTTTTAGCAATGGGGAGAACCTTGGTTAGATCTGTTAGTCACCACCAAGAGCCCGTATTGTCAGCAGTTCTGCGCGCTGGAGTTTCCAACGAGACACTCGCTCAGAGACACTTTTCATCTCGGGTGGAGCTCTGACCTCATGTACACCTTTCGACAAATACCACTCCTGCCCAGGGTTCTCAGGAAGATCAAGAACGACTGGGCCCAAGTCATTTGTGTGGCTTTGGATTGGGCACAGAGAGCGTGGTGTCATGCTCAACAGATCAGGATAAGCGATCCTCCGGCCTGACTGCCTATTATGGAGGGTCTTCTGTCGCAGCAACAGGGTAGGGTTCTGCACCTGAACCTGCGTACCCTCCACCTCCATGCATGGAGATTGAACGGCGACAGTTGGACAGATTGCTACCTTTCTCCTGAACTCAGTGAGGTTATTCTGGCAGCCAGGCATCCCTCCACCAGGATGGTATATGCCTGCTTCTTTGCTCAAGCTCATTCCGCTAAAGAAGAAGAGAGACTCCACCACCTTGGCCCAAAAATAGCTTTGTCTTTCTACCTTGACTGCACAAGAGAGTTTCAAGCGGACGATCAATTCTTCGTGGGTTATGTGGGAACAAAGAAAGTAAAAGCTGTACAGAAAGAACCATCTCATGATGGATTGTCCTTTGCATTAAGTTTTGCTACACATTGGCCAAGAATCAGCCCCCTGAGGGATTGCAGGCTCACTCTACAAGAGCCAAGGCTGCAACCACTGCGTTAGCGTGTAGCATTCCTCTCTTGGATATCTGTCAGGCAGTGATGGGGTCATTCCTGCACACATTCGCCAAACATTACTGCCCAGACAGTTGGGTCCGTCGTGATGAGCACTTTGCCTGTTCCGTCCAGCAGGACTTCTTTTTGATTTATTCAGATTCGCAGACCCACTTCGAGGAGATATTGCTTGGGTATCTATTCAAAAGTAAGGAATCTGCAGCTAGAAATCTCTATCAGGTGAAAAAGTTACTTGCCTTCGGTAATGCCTTATCTAGATGAAAAACTTACCTTTATATGTGAAATTCTTCTCAGTGACATTGTTGCTATTTGGGCTTCCTTCTTATGTTAACTGTGTGTGCTGGACCAGATAGCAACACCCAAGTGTAGCAGGCTATGACTGGCCAAGAGCCACCACTTTTTGTTTATTGCTATTACTGAACTCTGGATTCTTATAAAGGTGTGCACCAGTCTATCTCACCTCTGCACAACACCTCTTGCTCTGATTTCTATCTTACTATTACAACCTATGACTATATACATACATATAACAATATTGTAGCCTTAGGCACAGTCATTCACTTACCAAGATCACATCTAAAAGTTAACTGGACCAGAGAAGAGGTAGTCCTATGCCCGTTGTGTGCCAGAAAGGGTGCTGGAGTTGGACAAGAGCCAGTGATGTCCAAAGTGCCCTCATTCATCAGATTAACTTTGCAGAGGCACAACTGCATCACATGATGAAAAATAAATTAACAAACATGTAGAACCGGGGCATTTGTTGGGTGCAAGTTCACCCCAAAGTTTTATTGACCCTATTGACAGATGAAAGTGTGAGTGGACCCACAGGGATGTGGACGTGTGGTGATAGAGTAGACCACAGGTCTATGCAGTGCAGTGGATACATCATTCTAGTGAGCCACCATTCCTGGCTTAAAGCAACCTATTTAACAATGTAAATACCTATATACAACATATATACTTTACTACCTTGTTTCGAAAACAAGCTTTAGTGAAAATCTTGTGGCGCTAGTAACTCAGGGTACTCAGTCAGTAGGTTTAGTGAAAATTTGTTGCAGAACCTGGTGGATATATTGTGTGCCTGGTACCCCTCATGTTGATGTATGTTTGTTGCCATGACAATTTCCCAAAGCGGCCAACATCTTCTGCCCATCAGTGTGTGTTTGAACCTGAGTCTTAATGTGTTAACCTAATTTTTTCCTCAAAACCTGCAGTTTTTACTTCGTCCACTCTTCCTTTGGCTTAAAAAGCTTATGACATAACACTCGAAGCTTGAGCAATGTTCATCGTATCAGCGGCCATTTGCAGCAGTTGGCATGCATCTACTGCTCGGGAACAGTCCTCTGGTGCATTGCTCTATTCCATTTGCTACCATCAGTACAAGGGCGCTCCTGAATCATGAGGCATGCATATAGAGTAGCAGAGAATGGGTGGCCCTATCCTGCTGGAGAGGTTGGATTTCATAATTAGTAAGAGAATTCAAGAGGTGAGTATTGGGTCTTGGAAACCAGGCACAGTGCAAATGGCCATTTCTAACATTTGGGCACTATAGTGCTCCATTCAAAGACCCTCCTCTTTCAAAGGGATATCAGACTAACTTGCAGTCCATAAATTGTCCCTAGACCCTGTGTCCACCCCCCCACCCCGCCCCCAATTCTGTATAGATCAAGCCCACTATGCACAGCCTGAAGCTGCACTCTACACAGGGGTGTACATAACCCAAGCACAGCATCCATCTTGGAATGATTTTTCTTTTGCTTTAAAAAAAAATGACAAGATAACCACCCCACCTCCGTGCATATGCATGGCGCCCATATGAGGGGGGTGGGGGGGGGGGAGGCAAAACATTGGTAAAGCCGAATAGGTTTCACATTGGCTTGTCAATGCTTATTATATTTCTTGAATTTTTTTATACATTTTTCAAGAAGACATAGGAAGTACATAGTAGAATCAGGACATATACATCTGAGTAGTCTTGTACATTGGTATCATCAAAACTCAATGCTTATTAATATTTCATTTTCTCCAAGTAGGCGACAGCAAGTTAACCTTTTGCCCAAGATTTAAAAAAAAATGCTGGTTCAGGAGAACATGACGTGCAGAGATGTACTCTTGGAAAAATATCTTTCTACAAGAACAGATAATTTTTTTCTTGCACAAAACAGCAAAAATTATTTAATACTTACAGTTATAGGAAGAACATGTGGTGCACTCTAAGGTGTCTTGTTGATGTTGATGGTTCAAATGTAAAACTACAGCAATTTACAAAAAAGGTATGAAAAAAACATAGAATTCATAAAAGGAATATTCTGGGTATATAGATCATTTCTATAAGCTCAACTCTATCTGGTAAATGTATTGTCTGTAGAACAAAAAGGAACTTTTCACGTTAATCAGATGCAACATTTTTTCCACAAAATAACTCCTTATTTATTGACTAAACTGAGAGAGCCATCTACATCCGGTAATGAGAATGAAGGATGGGACAATTTTCCATCGGTGGTGAATTGCTATTACATAAAGCACACCACATTTTGCACAGAACTAAAGCAAGAGTGGTAACCACCTCAACTTGAATGAATGAGTGCTTTTGTAAAGCGCGACGTTCACTCCAAGGAGCATCTTGGCACTAGCGGAATAGACTTAGAGAAGTCTGTAGTAGGAAACGGCTGAGGATACCGCTTGGGATGAGTGTCAGATAAGAGATAGCACAGTATTATCTGGGGCAGCAAACATCCATGTTTTTAACAATTTTCTGTACCTGAGTTCAGATTGTTCAAGGCTCACCTAGGAGGGCAAGATATTCCAGGCTTTAGTTCCTAGTACAGCCATAGCCTTTCCCCCCTCTCGATTTCAAACGAAAGGTAGGGGATGCTAGGAAGTTTCCAAAAGATGACCGCAAGAGGCATTGTGTGGTATAGGGACTGATTCTGGACCTTCGATATTTCAGCCCCGTTGACTTGGTGGCCTTGTAAATGATTTTTAGAATTTTGAAAAGGATCCTTTTATGAATTGGTAGCCAGTGCAGGATTTTGAGTGCTGCTGCTGAAGAAGAGCCCTTGGGTAGCTTAAGCACTAACCTAGCTGCCGCGTTCTGGACCACCTGTAGTCTTTTCAGAACAATCTTGTTTGCTCCTGCATACGGGCTGTTGTATTAGTCCAGATGAGATAGGATTAGTGCTACCACTACTCTCGTCCTAGGGTTCATGGGAAGTAGATCGAGGAATTTTCTCCTCAAGATCTTTATTGTGTGGAAGCACATACCTGCCACAGCAAGCGCTTGCTTGTGGAAAGATAGTGTGGGATCAAACTTGATCCCTAAATGCCTCACAGTATCTACTGTGTTTCGGGGCGGAACCGTATTTGATGGCCACCATTGGTTGGGCGTGAAGAGGATAGATTTTCCAAACAGCATGATTTCCGTTTTTTGGCTGTTACATTTAAGATGGTTAAGTTTCAGCCAGTCCATAACTGCAGTTACAGTGATGACATTTCTCTTCAGCCACTGTGGAATTCTTGTCTAGGTTAAGAATTAGCTGTGTGTCGCCTGCATACGAAATGGATTCGATATCAAAATTGTCCATCAAGGTGAGCAGCGGTGTCATATAAAGATTGAATAAAGTCAGGATTAGGGATGAGCCCTGAGGGACCCCTGATGACGGCTGTATTTCTGTGGATTTGTGACTACCAAGTGTAACTATGTTACGCCTGTTCTCTAGAAAAGATGATAACCAGGGGAGCGCCTTTTTGGTAATGCCACTATTTGCTAGCCTGTCTCTCAGAATATCATGAGATACCATATCTAAAGCGGCTATAGGTCCGAAAGAATCAGTATTGCATCCTTGCCCTGATCTAGGGCAAACTTTAGGGTTTCAGTTGTGTGTAGCAGCACTGATTCTGTTGAATGGCCAGAACTAAAGCCAGATGGTTTAGGGTGTAAAATATTTCCTGACCTAGGATTTAATATGGAAAGTTTGAACCTCCTTGCCTGTCCCTCCTGTTGGTATAATAACTAGATATGACTGGAGTAGTTGATTAATATAAAGGCTGCACAGGGCTCAGTTTCTCTGTGCATATCACAGTGTATATTTGAATGTGTGTGTGTGTGTGTGTGTGTGTGTGTATATATATATATATATGTGTGTATATATATATATATATATATATATATATATATATATATATATATATATATATATATGTGTGTGTATATATATATATATATATATATATATATATATATATATATATATTTCTTTTTTTTTATGAGTTTATGTATTTGGATCATGCACAAGATTAACAAATTGAAAGCCTTGCATGAAATTTGGAAATAATTGATAAATCGTTCTTCACCCTGCCTCCATATCACTAAGTATTGTGTTGAATCTTAACACATTGTTGCACAGAACAATATCGTGCAAGAAACAGGGGAGATTTCCCATGTGAATTGCCACGGCAAAGCTTACTAGTTTTAGGGTAGAGCATTTCAATTGTTGCGTGGGGAGGCAGGGATCTCTGGGAGGCTGCGTTAAATGGTTATGCAGAATTTACTCCTACAATACATCAATCTGGAATATAAATTGCCACCTTTGGGTTTACCCCTATGTCAACATAAGGAACATAATACAAACAATATGGTTTGTACCAAAATGGTTTGGATACTTACTGTTAAGTTGGTAAATGTATCGGACATATAAGCTATTGTTCACACCGGTGAAAAAATCAAAAATAGTATACGTAATGATGTTGTAAATGTGAATCTTTCTTACAGGAATAATTATATCAATTCAGATACGAGCTGAAGAAAAGATAAACAAGCTAAAGGATGAGAAGAAACAACTAGCAGATCAAGTTGCTCTGCTCCAACAGCAAAACAGCGAGAAGGTATTTTTTATCTATACTGGTAGTGAGTTTGTGTGTATATATTTATATATTATACATAACTGGTAACTACGTTATGATACAATAGTGCCATTGAAATGTTCTGGTAACATCATAAACCATGAGGCTGAATGCCAAGTGGTTTGTAAATGTCACCAGGACGGGAAGATGGTATCATATTACACATGTTACCTTTTATGTATTTTGTTTTATATTGCATGGTTATTTTGGGTTAGTTACTTTGACAAATTATTTTGTTTGAGAGTGTAACTAACCAATGGCCATGGATTGGAATTCGAATGTTTCAATTCTGTTGACCTTTTATGAATAATTGATAAAACTATGGACAGTGGTATGAGCTAGTGGATATATGAGATGCTGTGGCACTATTTTTCTGGATTTACTGCATTTGCCATATAGTTTTAACCTAATACAGGATTTCTCCAAAAATTTCGTTTTCTATTTAAAGTGGATGAAAACAATACTTCCAGAGAATGTAATGTGCAGCATAATTTGCTTATTTGCCACATAATTTAGATAACCTTACAGCACATTTTATTCCTTAATGCTGCATAATCCTAGCTGGCCCTGACAATTGTAAAGCTCTCCATTCATTTGGGGACTGATGAAATTCATACTACAAAAGAAACTGAAATATTTTCCATATTTCATTATTTCATTTGAAATGGTGTTTTTATTTTTTTACTACTGCATTTTGGGCATTGAAAGCACTCAAACATGGGTCTTTCATACATTAACATGGTTGAATCATTACCTTTTTATTGAGCTGTGATATCCCATTGTGGTGTTGTGATAGATAGCAGTATCAAGAAATTCTGATAGAAAACAAGACCAACACTAATTTTAGTAGCTTAATCACCTCATTGAAGAACACCCGAACTTCAGCCAAAAAGCTGACAGTATCCTGATTTCCAATTCTCTCAAAGGCAACTTAGTTCAGATTTCTCCATCATTTCGTGCGGAAGGGAGCCCTGCTCAGAGCTCTGCTTTCTACTCACTGTTTTGTTCGGAAATCCCTTCCTTTTCTGCTTTATGCCATTTTCTGCATCTGTGCTTTTGGAAAATAATGTCTGGAAACTGGGAAATATTTATTTCTCTTCAAGAGATGATGGATTCTCTAAGGTAAGCTTTGTCCAGTGCTTGTGGTTTGTTTGAAAAAAAATAGTGAATGTGGTAGATGACCCACATCATCAATGTATATATTGTCTTTACTCGCAGCATAAGATTAAGGACTGTACAACATCCTGGAAAGTGTCTGTAAAAAACGCTAAATGTCAAGGAAGGATGTTTTCTCTGTTGGCTCCAGAAGAGGAAAGCCAGTGACTAGGGCTCTTCAGATGAAAAGTCGTCTCATAGTAGTCTCTATGAAAGTAAGAAAGTGCATAAATGCCATAGGGGGAGAGGGTGATACATTTCCTTTAAAGTGAAATCTGAGGACAATCCTCCATTTGCCTATGGAGAACCTCCATGAAAGGTCTTGAAACAATGTGAGAAAGCCGGATAAGCTGCAAAAGCCATTGTTTGAGGTGCACTCTAAAACTTTGTTAAAAGCTTCAACAACAATGAACCCTCCACAATGGGTGCACACCTAGACAGCCAATCTGACTTTAAAGCACTGTTAGCATCCCTTGCCCTGGTAACACCTTATCGTCAATGACTACACCAACAAACACTTCACTGTCGACGATCGGGATCCTATCGACAACAACACCATCATTGATGATATACTGTTCATCATCTAGTCACCTACCGCCTGCCACCATAGATGACTGAATCATCGGAGACATCGAAGCAAATGTCTGTCACTGCCATCTCACTTGTGGTGGGCAAGTGCCATTTGAAACGCTGCCCAGCAATATACTTGTTCTCCCTGTCAAGATCGGGATGCAAAGGTTGAGTTCCAGGATGAAGAGCTTTTTGGAGCTGCAATGAACACCTATCCAGCTGATTATCAAATGGCAGGAGAATGACGATGATGACTACCACATCGTCATGACCGAGAGAGGAGAATAAGGCGATATTCCAAAGAAAAAGATGAGTTCCATTGGAAGTAAAAACATCCTCACTATGAAAAACATGATGATGAATATTATGAAGGGTCACACGATCAGGAAGATCAGATGGTTAATGTCACTTCAAGCCTTATTAACAACCTTCATGCAGGATTATTATAATCCGCTTCCATCCACTTCAAAACCTACCATCACACCAGCTAAGCCCCAATCGCCTCCAACACCGCCCCCTTCTTCAGTACCTCTGCCATTACTGTGGTCTCTGATTCAGCCAAGACATGTTCTGCAGATAATAATTTACTCTTCAGTGACGATAATGTGCAGGAGGAAGCAAAACGTCTACATCACCTAAAGTGAGAGTCAATGATCCATCATGCATAGGTGGGCAGGAATTAAACAGCCAAGTTGTGCAGATCCCTCTATTTTGGTCTAAATGATAGACCGGAGAGAATCAAAAAGGAAAAGGCTTCCATCCTAGGACTGCAATGGGGAGGAGGTTACAAATACACCCTATTCTTGCCATGCACCAAGGGAGGATTGTGTTCGAACCCCTGGGAACCTTTTGATCTCCACCCTCTGCCTTGGCAAAGAGTTGGGGGGAAGCTAGATTCCACGGCCCTTTTTAAAAATAAAAAAAAGTCACCAGGACAATTAATAGCTGTCGCTGAGAACGGTGAACCTTGCGACCTTCCTTAATTAAGGGCCAGTATCATTTTCAGACCCTAAAAATGCAAGGGGATTTTCTTTACTACGTTTAATGCCCCCACTTCCTCAATACCAGTGACAGTAGGTGTCCCCTACCCTCTTCACCTTGTCCTAGAGGGATATTTATTCATTAAATGTGTATATATATTTATCTTGGTGGTGTCTTCTGCAGTTGTAAAGCTAGCACTGGAAGCATACCTCCTTCACCCTCCTAATTATAAAGGTGTGAAGGAGAACATGAACAGATGATGGGCACCTCTAACCCTTGTTCGCAGATGAAAACAGGGCACCGCCATTGAGCTGTCTGTTGGCAAGATCCCCCCCCTCCCTGCAGGGCTGAATGCCAAGGTATTAGGCGTGATATCAGGTAGCATTTACATTTTAAGTCCCAGATGAATTTTCACTTTCTGCTGCTGTAGAATTGAAGAAATAACATTGAACTTGACATGAGATTGTAACTCAACTTGGAATAGGATTTTTTTAGGATTTGGTGTAGATCAATTCATTTAAAAAAAAAATGTTAGATCAGCTTTGAAAATGTAATCATTTCATAGTTCGTGAAGACTATGTCCTTTACCTTCAGCTTAGAGACCCTTGCAAATAGCTGTGCGCAGCTGGTTTGAAGTCACGGCACCTGGGCATAAAGTATAGTGGGCATAAAATAAAACAGCAAACCAAAACACTGACAAATTTCAGAGAGAATTTATGGCGAGCAATGTAACCAATGCCCTGCTCATGACTTTACACGTGATTGCCAAGTGCTTCCGCCCAAATATGTGTCTGATTTATCTGTGACGCTTTCTTTAGTTAGGGACTTGAAGATAGGCATCTTCCAGGCCCAGAAAACACATTAACTCCACTTTCCAAAAGGACCATTTCTGCTAATGTCCTCATGTTGAAAAACTGCTTGCAGATAAATATGTTGACAATCCTCACATCCATGGTCGGCTGAATGTGGATGTACCTCTTCTGTATCCGCACGCATGCAGAGCAATTTCCATGGATCCCCCTGCACATCTCTATCACATCCTTGTGGATCAGCATCTGAACTTCAATCTGAACCTCTATCTTTAATTGCTAGTGGAGTTTTCTTGACTTATCTGGGCATATGATGATGGCAGCTTTTTTATGAAACCTAGTTGTCCATCCCCTATACATCTTGATCGTTTCCCTTCAGCGTTTTACTGTTGATGCTCTTTTTTGCGAGTGGAAGTCTCATGCCACCACGGAGATTGTCACACTGTTTCTAGTTGTTGTTCTTCGATTGATACCGTGCTCTCTGTGGATGCGTAAAGGATCGAAACTCTGGTTGCATCGCTGTGGTACTGCTGCTGATATCAATAGGGGCACATAGGAAATAACCTCTGTAACTATGGTGGTGGCAAGAATATACTGATCTGGGTAATATGTCTATCTGGTCCTGAAATGGCATAAGATGGCTCACCAGCAATATTCCCATTGCCTGTTGGTATTAGCTTTGATGACTTGACTTCTTTTTACAAATGGATTCTTGACAAATATGGTGGTGTTGAACTAGACCTACATCTGGCATATCGGGGATGCTTTAATTCAGTGCTAGTATACAGTTTCTCAGGATGAGCTCTACCCTGGCTTATTACTGCAAAGGCAGGAAGAGAAATATATTTGTCATCTTTTCTCGCTGTTGTCTGTTAGGCACATTTTGGCACCACCAAGAAATCATTGGGCTTCTGCCCAGCACTTCTGCTTTAGCTGTGTCAAGGGACCAAGGTGACCAAGACATGGTTGACTGTCCCTTTTCTGCCAGCAGGCATCACAGCTGAACATGTTTCTTTGAGGGTTTAGATGTGTAGGGTCAAGTCTCGTGCTCTGTAGACTTGTGCTTGAAGTAGGTTTGACCCTTGTTCTGTTTATGTTTCAATAGTGGTGGAGTGAGAATGTCTTTTCTGGTTCCTGATGCAAAACAAATGCACAACCAGTCTCTCTGCTTCCTTTTGCATCAACAGACAAAACTCCTCTGAAACACTCTCCGGTACTCCTGATTTGTGTCATGCACATCCCTCTGTCTTCCGATGAAATAATTAGACGGTAGAGGGATCAGAATCTCTTTTGAACCTTTGTGTTTATCCCTTAGATCAGTATCATCTTGCAGAGGCTGTATCACGTTGTGCCGTAACCCAACAGGGCTGTAGGGTTCAATCCTTACTCCTAATCAGTTTCTTCCTCTATAAAGGGGATTTCTGGATCTAGGCCTGTGAGCAGGGAGATGAGGGCTGCAATGTGGCAGTATTTCTTTGGTTTCCTCTTCATGCTGTCAGAGCATCAACTTGAGAGTCTAAATATATTGTCTTCCTGAAACCAGCAGCTGTATAAGGTTGACTTCTTTAAGAACCATTTTCTTTACCTTTTAGTTTAGTCTTAGGGTATAATCTTGTGATTTTACTTTTCTTTCTTGTCCTCCTTTGCTTTTATTTTCAGAAGATTTAATCGTGTATAAAAATACTATTGAAACATTGTTTATCCACCACCAACAAAAGCAGGCTACAATATTGAGAACAACTTCTGTGCATTCGATAATATATGAAATAGTAACTGAAAATGAGTCTTGTTCTGAGTCTAAGCTGTTTTAGCCGGATTTCATTGCTTTCCCTGAGCCATTTCAAGATTACCTTGATATACTTTAGAAAAATTCTTTGATACCAGTACTGGAGATGGGGGTGGGGGGGGGGGGGGGGGGGGGGTGGGGCCTCTGATTTGGATTGTTGGACAATCATGCTGTCCAATCCAGCAAGATACAATATGTTCGCAAAGGAAGGAGGTGGGGATTCTATTGATTTCTGAAAGTTTGACAACCTATAAAGGGCCGCAGTGTGAGGAATTGGCCGATATTAAATGAGACTTTCCTGATAGCCTATCCATCCTTAATTGTGAGCAATGTTGACCACCATTGTCTAGCAATGTTAATGCGTCATTGGTTTCAAAAGGTGCGTCTGGAGCTAAAAGGATAGTGTGGCATAGTACATTGAATACCCTCCCCCTTAGGCAGCCTCGAACTTGTGCTGTCCTGTGGCAGCCGATTCAAGTGAAATACGGAGCAGCTTTGAAGCAGCCGCTTAGTGTTTCACTGAGCAGGCAGCAGTCCACCTGCACTTCTAAGGGGGGAGAGAGATCCCCTTGCAGGGAGGTGCAGTGAGTCACTGCACCTGCCTGCAAGGGGATGTATAGGGAGTCCACGGGACCCCCTGTCCCCCTTGTAAAGGGCTGGCATCAGGGGGCGCATGACAGCACCGTAACTGACAGCTTCTTATCATCCGCACCCATGTCTATAAAACGGCACGGGCGCAGAAGCAATGGGAAAACACCCTCTTGTGATAGTGCTGCCACTATATGTGCGCCAGCGCTATTTATATTACAAAAAAGCCTGCACAAGTGTCTTTCTGTAAAATCAAAGTTCCCTGGGGGCACGCACAAGGGAGCCAATGGAGTTCCTTCAAGATGGGGATGATGTAGTCCTAGTTCTTTAGGCTCTTGATGAGACTTGCTGTGGCATGTAGGATGTCCTTAAGCGGTGCCAGTGTGAAGGCCGGGAGGCAATGGAGCAAGAAATTAACACCATCCAGCTGTGAGAGTATGTAGGCAGTTCTGACGTCGCTTTGTGGAAGAAACTTTTCCTCTGATTTCCATAGTGAAGAAAATTGTTATTATTATTATTATTTTCTCTATCGCAAGTATCTTAGCATAACCTGCTGCTGCCACCAGGGGTGATATTCTAAAAACTATTATTATTGACTTTGATTATAGGGAGTCTTTTAGTGAATTTATTTTGCTTGCTACTGTAAGAGATTTCCTGATGCAATACGCAGATGATGCCTGTATCATAACTTGCTCCAAATCAGCCTGTATCCTGCCCGGATCTATTGATCTATTCTATCACTTTTGGTACTTTATTTTTTTTTTAAACTCTTTTTATTAACATAGCTCAATAGACCATACATTACAATACGCGTTTCCAACAGTGCACAGGAAGGCAGGCACAGTACTTCATCAACAGTATGTTTACAGGGTGCTTTCAGGCAGTGGAGGCCCCCAATACCGCTCAGTCGCTCAAGCTCATTCCTCTGTACTTTCGCCAGGCACTTTTGGCACTCTTGATGTTAAACACCCTCAATTTTATCAACAAGGGCTTTAAATCTTTTCAATGGAAAAGGCTATTTGTTTGTATATTTTTCAAGGTATTCAATCTGGCCTTTTGGATAATGTTGCATGTTTCTTGCACCTATCATCACTAGTTCTTCATTTAGCTCCTATTAGGACTGATCTAGCTTCTCTTTTGAGGTAATCATCTATTTGAGCATGGTTCATTGTTTTCAGTTCCTTTGTTAAATTCTTTCTTTGAAAATTTAAAAAGGTTAATTCAAAAATGTTGCATTGCTTCTTTCCAAGACACAATGCCCACATTCTCTTTGATCAACTGCAGGCAATATTAGATTGTGTGTGACTGTTTTTCTTTTTTTGCCTTCTATTCTACTTGGGAAGAAACCCCCATACTTGCTCTTTACACCCCCCTCTTTTTTTCAACTAACTCCTCTATCCCTTCCATCTTCAAAGTGGCATGTGCTTGGCATGTCCTATATTTCTACAGTGGAGTACCCTATACCCCTTCACTTTCCCTGTGTCTTCATTATAGTTACTCTGCTGACTGTGCTATCCTCTGACCATTACCTCTTTCCATGTTCCATTTGTCTCCACCTCTTTTTCCTCCACACTCTCCCTTTTCTCTGTTCTGCCTTCCTATACCCTCTGGCACCCCTTTCTCATTTACTACCGACCCCAAAGCCCTTCTATCTCAGATTGCTACCTTTTTCTGTTTGCTGTCTCCTTCACCAGTGCACAGTCACCTACTCAGCGGTTGGTCCTCTTCAATGAAAACTATGAACTATGAAAGGACTCAAAACTCCTATGCTGTCTGCTGTCCAGGGATAGAAAGCCCTTTAGTATTTACTGTACAGTTTGGCACTATTGGAGCACAGCAGATTTTTTTCCTAGCTTTTAAGCACCTTTTTTTGGAGTGAATTTCTTTTTTGTTCTGTTCAGCGTTTACTGAGTCAAAACCTTTTGTCAATATGTTTTAATCATTTTTTAAATATTTGAAAATGGCTTCTTGTGTAAATTTGCCTGCTCTGTCTAAGGGGTGGATTATCAAAAAGGCTAATAAATGAAGATGTATCCATTAGCTATCACAATTTTTCACTGGAACAACGTTGTGTATAGAAACTGGTCACACAAGCTCTGTTGTGTCACAAAAGGTATATTGAGTCTCAAGACAGGGACTGCATGGCAGATTCAGTGTTGTTTTGCAGAGAACATCTCTGTGCCTGGAAAATGTATTGACAGTAAATGATGGAAGATCAACTGGACCCTTGGTGAATGCACTCGGGAGGAAATTTGCAAGTTTACCATTGGAGGTTCTTGCATACTTTCAGCGAAGATTTCTGAACACTTGGGTATGGCATCTGAATATGTACTCTAAAATATTGTTTGACTATAGTATCATGGTCAGAATATCGCAGGTAAATATATTGTTTTTTCATGTTAGTAAATAATATTGGTTTTCTTTTAAATATACTTCAAGAAAGTATTGTTCAATATTATATTGTTTTATGTATTATGTTATTTGGTTATTTGTTTTAGTAAATGTTCTTATAAATATATGTTCAATAATTTAATTTGGTATTTTTTATATAAAAAAATTTGGGATTCATTAGGGGATTGGGTAGGTAGCATATATCTAAATATACATAATTTGGGTACATATTAATTGTAAAGTGTATTCATTTTTGTATGTTGGAGTATAGATTTATAATAGTTGTGTATGATTTTTTAGTTTGGTTTGTCAAGGTAGTGGGGTTGACAGTGTTTTATTTTAATGCTATCCTAATTCATATATAAATAATTTAAAAACATTAATTTGAGTAATTTAAAATACATTATAAATGAATCCTAAAAATGCCAGGGCTCATTTAATTCTATTTGATAGATTGTAAAGAATAAGAAAATGTTTTTACATTTTTTAGGGGATTCGAGGGGGGGGGGGTTATAATTTGGAGGACTCATTTACATATGTTGTGATAAAAGTGATTTTAATTTTACATTATCAGTATTTTTACAATTTTTATTTATAAACTATTTGGGATTCACTGTTTGTTTATATACATTTTAATACATCTTTAATTAAAAAATGGGTGTTGCACATTTGTTTTAATTTTTTTTCATTATATAGTTAAAATACTTGTATGATAAAAACATCTGAGAGGAGTTGTTGGCCTAACGGCAAGGGCGCTCGACCGCTGACCTGGAGAACACTGGGTTCGAGTCTCGGTAATGACGCCAAAAACATCATGTGATTCTGGGCAAATCACTTAATCTCCCCGTGCCTAACAAAAATGAATGTGTGACCTCATGTAACCTAACTGGTGCTATGTAGAGCGCTCTGATACCCGATTTGGGTCAAGTTCGCGCTATATAAAACTCAAAAAAGAAAAAAAAAGTACAATAACAATTTATTAGTTTACATTTCTATTAAATTCAAATCTGGTTTTTGATAGGATATTTAATTACTCCTGTGTGATAAACAATATTTTTGCATATTTTAAGTTGGGATAGTGAAACAGAATGGACCCCCTCCTGTTATCAATATTTTCTCTAGTGTTAGTCACACAGGAATAAAAACAGAAATGCAGCCCTCCAAATGCCTAATGTATGGATTTTCCCCAATGTTTGTTGGATTGATGTTAGAATGTTAAATCTGCCCATCTTCGCTGCAAATATAAGCACTCTCCCAGTGTTTGTGAGACAAGAATTACAATAATAAATCTCACTCTTCCTTTCCTTCTCGCAAGTATATGCTCCCTCCCATTCTTAGTGGGGCTGGAGTTAGAATACTAAACCTAACTCCTTCCTCACCCCAGAATCTCCGCAATTTAAGCACTTTTACCAGCGTGTGTGGGATTGGAGTTATAAAAGTACACCTAGCAATGGTGACTAACACACATTAGTAGGAATACAGGATACAGATTTATGTGTTATCCCTTTTTCAGGGAAAATAACTCGCAGCTTTGCATTTTGTTTACCACTTTTGGGCATAGGGGTCCGGGCTACCTGTAATCAGTGTCCTGCAGTTCTCCCCTTGGGTAACACCATTCTCAATAAGGTTTTTAAAAATGGCTTCCATACGATATATGACATGGCGATGTTATGTTTTTAAAGAACTTGACTGAGCCGTCAAAAAAGTCAAAGCACATCCACACTGCGATGGGTGTCAAACCTGGAGAGTTTGCTGTAAGTAAATATTTTTTCAGTTCCTTAATACATCATAGCGTAAAGGGAATAAAGATCCTCAAATTACTTAATTGTAAAACCAATTAAAGTTGACTAGTTGGAGTGGAAAAACCTGATAGCTTTAGATTATTAAACATGAAATCTTTGTATTGTGATTGTTTTAGGGAAAATTTTAACTGAAAAGGTATTTTTCTGTAACAGGAGGCAGAAATTAATAGACTTCAAAAGCTTCTACACCAGCATACCGTTGTTCCAAGCAAAGGAAGACAGATCTGAGGCAGTGTGAGGCAGTAAGCATTTGTAACCATTTGCATACTTCTCCGTTAAATGTATCCGTGTCAGACTAACATACTAAATATATTTGAAGGCTTTTAAAATCCTATTATTCAGGGCTTCATTCTTTGTAGCATGAGGAATCCACATGTTTTGGTGGCTATAGGATTTGGGGATAAGGAACACACATGCTGACTATACAAAAACACTATCTGATGTCATTGCCCCCAATTTGAGAGCATTTTAGGTACTTCTATTTAATGAAAAACGTTTATGTTCTTGTTTAATAAGTTTCTGTATTGTTTAATATATATATATATTGCCCAGTATTAAAACCTAGGCTGTGTTGATATCAATTTATGCAACTTTCTGTCAAACGATTGCTTGAATTTTTATGGTTGTATTTTCAGGTTCTTACAATAATATATAGGTAATAGTGCATAAACTTGAGTGCTGACAAATTGTAACTTCAATGAATTGGATTACTGCTAAGGGATGAATTGTTGTGAAATGTGAATAAAACAAACTATTTAACCTTGTTTTACAAATCATCCAGAGCTTTCACAAAAGGGTGTGAAATAGTTTGTGACTCGTACTAATGAGATATTGAGAGGTACAACAGTAGCATTATTTCAATGGCTACTATTCCTGGTGCAGTTTTCTTCATCTTGAAAGTATCCAGCCTCAGCATGAGAACCCTGGAAGCTTTTGGAGGTTGTCAAGGTGCTGGGCCACCACCTACGAACAAACACAAAACAGTTATGTCAAGAGACTGCATACAAAGACCATTGTATTTGTGCCAGGAAATGTGTCCCCTTTGGGAAGTGAGGTAATAACTTCTTCCCTCCACACAAGGGAAAGGGACTGCAATTGTAGTTTTTTCATCACAGTGAAAATTGCTAAATGTCTTCCTGACTTCTATGGGTTAACTTATTCCAGTGGGGTGCAGAAAATCTGGCAGTGGCCTATACAATTACATTCAATACACCCTTTCCTTCCCCAAAACGCTCCTTCTATTATGACTCCATCCTAGAATATACTTGATAAAGAAATTCGGCTATCTGATAGCGACTACTAGCCGCAGATTCCTTAACGTAGAATTATCCCCAGGCGTGAGACTGGATCGGGAAAACTTTTCTTTTCCCCAGCATCTCTACGCCCTGCCGTCGTTCACGGGCGTGACGTCAGCGAGGTCACATAAGCCCCACCCCAGTGCGCCAACCTCAGTTTTTTCCTTCACCGCGTGCAACGCGGATCCGGTCTATGCTCTGGGCCTGTTTAGGCCTTTCCCTTCGCTATTGCGAGACTTGTGACAACAGTGTGCGGATGCCTTCTAGCTCTAAAACGTGTTCGTCTTGTGGACGTCTGATGTCGGCGACGGACCCTCACCTCATTTGCATGTGGTGTTTGGGGGAAGATCACGACTCCACTGACTGCGAGGCGTGCCAACAATTGAAGCCGAAGTCGCGGCGGGAGCGCCGGATGAAACTTCTCTCGGCTCGCATGTCCAGGTTGGCTTAGTCACCTTGATCAGCTTCTGCAGAAGGGATTCGAAGCAGCCGTCATCGCCGTTGTCCTCATCCCTCCCCTGTGCCGCAAGAGCGTCGCTCCCCTGTCGGTAAGTGTCGCAGTTTGTCCCTGAGGGCTGTTTTCTGCCCTGTTGGGGGCTTGGGATCTCTGCGGGTGATGTAGCCCAGCGTATCGTCCCCCTATCCACGTTTCCTTGGTGAGGGGGTGTCGGGAGCCCGGATGGAGGCATATGCTGCGGCTTTGAAGGCCTCGCTGGCTCCTCCTCTTTCTCCTCCTGGGGCGTCCGCAGATCCCTTGCGCTGTGCGGGGCCCTTCGTGGTGCCGGCGGCGGCTCTGGCCCGATGACTGGCTTGGATCCGGCTTGGAGGATGTGGTGTGGTTGGGGTGCGACCCTTCGGGGGTCCCTGCTTCGGTCCAAGGCACCCGGCTTCGCCGCAAACTCCTGTGGGAGTCCCTGTGGCGTCACCGGAGGTCGCCGGGGTTCCGGTCGCATTCCCAACCCCCTCTTGGCCCTTTGACAAGGTGGTCCTGTCTAAGGCCGAGGTGACGCCGCTCTGGCGCAGGCAGCTGCTGGCCCTGGCGGCGCCTAAGGGGTCACCGGACACCCCTCGTCCCATGGGCCGAGGCTGGCGGGGGACTCCTCGTCAGTCTCCGGGCCCCTCTCGTACCTCCGTGCAGGCGGCCGACTTAGTGGAGGCCGAGTCGGCCCTGGCGGCGCCACAGGGGTCAGCGCCCCCCTCTCATACCCTCGTGGGTCAAGGCTGGCGGGGGTCTCCTTGCCCCTCCCCGGGTCCCTCTCGTCCCTCCGTGCAGGCGACTGCCTTGTCAGAGGCCGAGTCGGCCTTGGCGCCGCCATGGGGGTTGGCGGGCTCCTCTCGTCCACTCATGGGTTGAAGTTGGCGAGGGGCTCCCTCCCATTCCCCAGGTGCCCCTCGTCCCTCCACGCAGGCGGCTGCCTCGTTGGAGGTTGAGCTGGCGCCATTCCAGCGCCGTCTCGTAGCCACCTCGGCTCCGCCGCGCCCTGGTCTGGTCCTCAGCACTGTGTGATGTGGCGGAAGACTGTTTGGTGTCCCCGGTAGCGCTGGACGACGATGCCGTCCTGCTCCAGGTTGCGGATTCGACGGCATCGGGCAGGCGTCAGGTCGCGGACTCTTCTTCAGACGTCCCCTCTTCCACGGAGGCGGGGCGCATGCTGGTGTCGTCCTCGCGGAGACGGGCCGCAGCTTCGTGGCTTTTTCCCCGACGTCATCGAAGGCCAGCTCCTCTCCATCACTGCGGACGGGGTTTTCGCCAGAGGAACCTCAGGACCCCACTCCTCGGCGCCTCTTTCTCCCTTCCAGGGCTTGCCCTTCCCCACTCCGATTAGCTTAGGGGATGGCCACATTAGCTTGCAGCCGTCGCCAACGGAGGAGCTGCTTTTCCTGCCGCATGGCCCTATGGAGGCGGGTGTGGCCTTCGCCCGCGCTGTTTGAACCGCTGTGAGGATTTTGCGCATGGGTGATCCGGCTGCTCATTTCCCTGCGGATCATCTTTTGGAAGTCCTTCACCAGGGCTCTGGTGGGAGGGAGCTGCTGCTTCCCTTTGAAGGTTCTCTCCGTTCTTCTCTGATAGGGGCTTGAGGGCGCCCCGCCACGGGGGATCCGGCGCCTCAACACCTTCTGCACCGGCACCTTCCAGGACCGCGCAACCGCGTGTGTCTGTCCCTCCACCCCTTTGCCAGTGGGCCCCTTTTGCAAACTGCTTTTCCCTCCCTGCCGTCTCTGTTATCTCCACCATCACGGGAGGCCCGTTGGCTGGACTCCTGGGGGCGAAATATGTTCGCTTCGACCAGTGCGGCCTTGCAGGCGCTTAACACCTTATGTGTGCTGGCTAGGGCCACCTCTTGCTTGTGGGATGGTGCTGGTGTGGACTTGCGTCACCATGCGTTAGATGGCCGCGAGCTGATGGCGTTTATTCTGCGCTCCGCTCTGAACATCTCGGAGGTGCTTGGTCGTGCCATGGCCTCCTCGGTTGCCCTTCGCCGCCATGCTTGGCTTCGGGACAGTGTGTTCCCGGAAAATGTCCGGGAGCGGCTGTTGGATCTTCCATTCGATGGAACTCTCTTGTTCCACGCCCCGGCAGACTCGGCCATCCAGAGATTTTTGTCGGGGCTTCGGCCCTTCTCCTTCTCCTTCTCCTCCTCCTTCTCCTTCTCCTTCTCCTTCTCCTTCTCCTTCTCCTTCTCCTTCTCCTCCTCTTCCCCCTTCTCCTCCCCCTCAGTGACCTGTGGGTTGATCAGGTTCTTGAGAGCTGTTCTTTCGTTGGGGCGGGGCGGCCCACTTGTGTGATCTGTGTGGTTCATGTGCCTGAGAGTCCTCTTTTATTGGGAACTGTGGCTTTGTTGGCTGCTGGCCGGCCCTTTTTGCTGTGTGTTTTGCTTGGGTTGTCTGTACCAGGTTGGCCCTGAGATTAGGCCTTCTGTCTTTTTTTCTTTTTTCTTTTTTTGCGGCTTGTAAGCCCTCTGTAGGGTTTTTTGCAGTGGTTCTTTAAGTTGTCCTCTGCTTCGGAAGTTTCTTCCTAAGAGGGTTCCCATGTATTGGGACTAACATACCCTAGGTGGGTAGTGGTAGCTGTTATATAGCTTGTTCTGTGCTTGGAAGTTGTGGTTGCTTCGGGCCTCTGCTCTTCCTGGCGTTTAAGTACCTTGCAGGTGCAATTCCCTTCTACTTAACATGTGCCTTTACCGTTCGCGCAGCGGACGGGCGCAGCGGGCGCGCCGTTTGCGCGCCGAAGGCGCGCCTAAGGCAAGCCCGTCTGCGCCCGTCTGCGCCCGTCCGCGACCGACCGGGACCAGGGGCCACAGACTCTGCCCCTCGTCTGGCGTATTCTTCGGCCCAACTCTCATCTCTCTCTGCCTCAATCCCTCTTTCCCCATCTATAGCTCTACACTTATCCTCGCATGATATCTACGCCCCCCCCTCCCCGGTGTCATTTTGCCTTCTTCTTCTTCTACAATCTCTTCTCTGCCTTCCCCTCCTTGTGTTTCCCCCGTCTCCCTTGATGCCTCAGCTATTCTCTTGAACACACGCTCTGCTGTAAAAAATCAAACCGCCCTTTTCAACCTATTGGATACGGACCCCCCGGACTTTCTTTTCCTCACTGAGACTTGGTTTTCCTCCCATTCACTTCCTGACCTTCTTGCTATCCTCCCTGCATCTCACTACGCCCTCCGTGCCGACCGCCCAGATGGAAGAACTGGGGGTGGCGTGGCGATGATAGTCCGCCGATCCCTGCAATTCCAGCTTCTTTCGCATCCTGGCATCACCAATGTAGATTTTCTGGTGGCCCGCTCTCTCAACCTCCCGGTCCCCCTCACGGTGATTCTTCTGTACCGCCCCCCTCAGTACATGTCCTCTTTTGTGTCCTCTTTGCAGGATCTCCTGGCCACCCTGGCTGTAGACAACTCGTCGCTAATTCTGCTGGGGGACTTTAATTTCTGGCCGGGCGACCCGCAGGAGGACCCCCTCTCGAAAGACTTTTCCGCTACTCTCTGTTGTCTCAACTTCTCATCCCACGTCTTGACCCCTACCCACATTCATGGTCATATTCTCGACCAGATCTGGTCTCTCCGTTGCAATCCCCTGGTGTCTTCTATCTCCCCCTGTGGTTGGTCTGATCATTTTTTGATCTCCTTTTCAATCCCCTTAGGTCAGCCCGAGAAAGCTACTCTGCCCAAGAACATCTGGGCTCGGTGCTGGAATAAGGTTGATCTCAATGATCTTTCCTCCTCTCTCTCTCTATCGGCCCCCGCTCTGACCGACCTCTCTGTGGAAAATCAGGCGGCTGCCATCCACACTTGGCTCTCCTCGGCTTGCGATCAGGCCGCTCCTCTTAAAAAGATTCGATCGGCCCGTCTTCACGACGCCCACAGGTGGTTCTCCGATGACCTTAGATCCCTGAAGCTCGAGCTTAGACGGTCGGAGCGTCGTTGGCGTCGCACCTATTGCCCCACTCTCCGCCTGAAATATAGGGCCCTCCTCAATAATTACAAATCCGCCATTTTAGCAGCCAAATCCAAATACTTCTCGGACCGCGTTGCCCTTTCGGCCAACAAAACTCGTGAGATCTTTTCTCTGGTCCGTAGCCTTGCCACCTCTGACCGTGCTGGTCTTTCCCCTGCTCCTTCGCAATCCCTCTGCTACTCGTTGAACTCCTATTTCATCAACAAAATAACCACCATCAAGGCCAACATCCCGATTGTTCCTCCCCTTGATTTACCGGACCATCCCCCTCTCTTTTCCCCCGTTTTTGATCATTTCACACCCATCTCACCCGAGCTTTTTCTCGACCTCCTTATTAAGGTCAAGTCCGGCTCCCGGTGGATTGTGCACCTGCTCGTATCCTCAGATCTTTATTCACTAGTTGTCCCACCCCCCCCCTAACTTTTCTCAACTCTTGTTTGGTCCTGGGCTCTGTCCCTTCTTTCTTTAAGTCTGCCATCGTGCTTCCCATCCTGAAGAAAGCTGGCCTGGATCCCTCCCTTCCATCGAATTTTAGGCCGATTTCCCTCCTCCCCTATCTAGGGAAGATTCTTGAGAGCCATGTAACATCTTGTCTCTCTTCTTACATCGAGGGGAACAACATCCTGGCCTCCCACCAGGCCGGCTTTCGTCCGGGCCATTCCACTGAGGGCGTGGTCCTTGCGGTCCTTGACGAACTGAAGGGCAAGGCCGATGGCAACCTTCCTCAGGCCTTAGTCCTTTTGGATCTGTCCGCTGCGTTTGACACGGTCGATCATACTATTCTTCTTGATCGTGTCAGCGCAGCGGGCATCCAGGGCGCTGCCCTCTCTTGGATCGCGTCCTTTCTGCAGGGACGCTCACAGGCAGTTCACCTCTCCTCCTTCTCGGCTCCTCCCCTTCCGGTCACGTGTGGGGTACCCCAAGGCTCCTCTCTTCCCCCCTCCTCTTTAACCTCTATATCCGTCCTCTCATTTCCTCTCTCCTTGAGCTGGGGGTCTCAGTGTATAATTACGCTGATGACCTCCAGCTCGTCTTTGATCTATCTTCCCCCACTCACTCTCTTCCCAAGCTCAGGTCAACTCTTGTCTTTATTTCTCAGTGGATGAGCCTCAATCATTTGAAGCTCAACCCTGACAAGACAGAGCTTGTCCTCACTGGTGGCCCCTCCAACCCTTGGTCCTCTGTCCACTGGCCCCTTTCGTTTGGTCCTCCACCTTCCCCGGTTCCCTCTGTTCGGACTTTGGGCATCAAGGTCAGCAATGACCTCTCGATGCACGCGCACATTAGTTCTGTTGTATCCTCTTTCTTTCTCTCCCTCCGCCTCATCCGTAAGATCTCCCGGTTTTTTTCTGTTGATGCCCTCAAAGTTATCATCACTGCCCTTATTACATCCCGCCTGGATTATGGCAATGGCCTGTATGTAGGCATTCCTGCCTACGAGACCCGTCGTCTCCAGGCCATCCAGAACCAGGCGGCCCGTCTTGTCCTTCGTCTTCCGAAGTTCTCCCACATCACTCCCGCCCTAAAAACCCTTCACTGGCTCCCCGTTCAGTTCAGGTCCCAGTTCAAACTTGCCTGCCTGGCCTTTCGGGCACAGGCCCGGTCCGCTCCTCTCTTCATCAACTCTCTGATCTCCTCCCATGCCCCTCCCCGTTCCCTCCGATCCTCCTCCCTTTCTCTCCTTCATGTCCCCCGCTTCCGTAAGTCCCGCACAGGGGGCACCCACTTCTCTGTGCGTGCTCCGCAAATCTGGAACTCCCTTCCCCTCTCTATCTGCTCCATTCCCATTTTTTCTCATTTTCGGAAAGCCCTTAAAACTTTTTTCTTTCTTCAGGCTTTCCCGGGCTAAACTCTCTCGCACCAGTTAGGCAGATACCGATGTGTTCCTTAGCACCAGGAAGCCGCTTGGCCACAGAGCGCTCTATAAATTTCTTTTTCATTTCATTTCATAGATGGTTAGAGTGCCTTTGGCAGCACCCTGGGGTATCCTTATCCGGGGTCGCTGCGCTGTTGGCCTGGTCTGCCCCGCTGTCTGCGGCCCGGCGTCAAGGCTCTGGTTCCACGTCCTTTTGTGTTGTGTGTGTGGACCCCTTTCTGAGGTGTATCCGGGGTTTCTTCGCCTTCTGGCTCTCTGTATCGGGGGCTGAGGTGGATTTCTGTTCCATCCCTTCTTTAGTCGCACCCTGCCAGTCTTCCTGGGTGTTCCCAGGCTGCTATTTCTGTTTCTGCCTACTGTTTTGCTGTAGGCGCTGTTCTGTCTGACCTATTGACTTCTAGCTGTGGTAGGATCAGCTACCCTCTTCACGGGTGGGTTCCTGCTGAGGGGGGTCTTGCCTTCTTTCTACCTCGTCTCCTTGGTGTCTCTGGGTTAATCTTCTCCCTCTTCCTGGCCCTGGCTGGAGGTTTTTGTTGCCTGCTTCGGCCTTCTCTTGCCTTCCCCCTGTTTCCTCTGCGGAGTGTGAAAGGGCTTCCACTTCCTTTCTGGGATCGCTGGTGTTCTGACTGTAGGGCTCCCCTTGCCTGGGGGGGGGGGGAATCAGGGCTTCTCGCCCTGTCCGCCTGACTTGTCCCCTTGGGGACTCTCTGTTATGTCCAGGCTGGTGGGGTCCTCTCGCAGATCCTCCATCCCTATAGGTATGGCTAGGATATCTATTCTACGTTAAGGAATCTGTGGTTAGTAGTCTCTATCAGATGTACGAGTTACTTACCTTCAGTAACAATGTATCTGGTAGAGACGATTCTAGCTGCAGATTCCTTCACGACCAGCCCTTCCTCCCGGTTCTGCGAGGGTCCTTAGCTTGCTCTTCCGCACTCCCCTACCTCTGGGTGCTTTGTCTTCGGCGAGTGCCTCTTTCACTCCTCCCTAGCGGGGTGTTTGTTTGGTGGGTTTGCATCCATTCCTCCTTTCTGGTACTCGGCCGGTAGGTTCATTGGTACTTCTGCGTCCCTACACTTTGGTGTTTCAAGTGTGGGTCCTTCTTATAATTTTTTCCTCTGTCCTTGTTTGTAGAGTTTCTGGCTCATGTACAGTCCTCTGAATTGGAGCCTCTTGGCTGGGTCTCAGCCTTGGCTCTTTTCAGGGGACGTGACTCTCCTTTGTGGTGTTGTCTTGGGTTAAATTGACGTTACTCTTTTGCCCTTCACTACTAACGGACTGTGGTTTCAGACTTCTTTCGTCTGCTGCACAGTTTTTCATATGTTGTGTTTCTGTCTCCAGGGAGAATGTTGTATTGTTTGCAAGGTTGCTTTGCAGTGGCTGCGCTCTGCTTTTCCTTTTATGACTTCCGGTGCCACAGTGTCTGGCACTTTCCCGAATGGGCTGTTCTCCTCCATTCGTTTCTGTTTCTCTGCTGTTTCGCCCACTGTTCCCATATTCTCACAGTTTTTGTTATGATGGCTCCGCGTTGTGGCACGGAAATGTTCTTCGAAGAAAACTGAGGTTGGCGCGCCAGGGTGGGGCTTATGTGACCTTGTTGACGTCACTCCCGCGGACGACGTCAGGGCAGAGTCACGCAGTACCGCCCCTGGTTCCAGAGATGCTGGGGAAAAGAAAAGTTTTCCAGATCCAGTCTCATGCCTGGGGATAATTCTACGTTAAGGAATCTGCAGCTAGAATCGTCTCTACCAGATACATCGTTACCGAAGGTAAGTAACTCGTACTTTAGTTTTAGTGAAAATTATGCCGTTTGACCACCTCATGGATAATGAACTCCTTACCGGAAATCTGAAAATGTAATCTGCTCTCAGTGCACTTTAACGTTTGTTAGCAGATAGTTGTAGGCAACACCCCAAACTCTTAATTTTCTTTTGACATTTAGAAACCACTCAACCTTCAGTCTGATTAATTAAATGACTAGAATTAATTGATTGCAAAACAAACCAGGGGTTGGGCCAATTTTATGTCAGCAAGGCTAGGCCACTTTAACTATCATTTAGAATTTATAGAAATTCATTAGATCTCATTTATGGCATTACTGTACCGCAGTAATATACATAAATGTCCAGATAGATATATGCCCCTCTTTAGTTTTGGTGGAGGGGAGGAGAATGGCAATTCTCCAATTAACACGCAGAAAGAATCTTGATTTCATCAAAGACAACAGAGGCTCGCATTATGCATAAAATGTGATTGCTTATCCTACAAGCAGCCCTTCAAAGAACGTAAACAGATCACAAAGCAAAATGTTCCATTCTGGAATCATAGTACAGTGTTTATGACTATGACACACAGCTATCTTCATCTTTAGGTTGCGACACAAAGAACTTAAAAACATCTGACACAACATAATCAACGCCAAAGAATTCAAACATTCCCTCTTGATATGATCCAATCACAATCGGTTTCCATATTTTATGTCACTTGCATGCTTCGTGGTCTCAAGTAGAAATTTGCAAAGGTCCTGGCATTCGATCAGTCTGCTGCTTTCATGTTCTTGGAAGGAGGGCCTTCCGTCTGATTACTTCAGTCAGAATACTTGAATAGCCAGTGCACCTCTGGCTGAATGTCTAACCCACCTAACTATTGTGGCGGTAGATCCAGCTTTATGTGGTTTTGCATAAGATATTCGTAGCAGAGTATCGCCATCATGTCTAAATTCTAGCATTCTTTGCTCATATAACTTCATGCAACTTACCACGCACAGTTTCGAACAATCCTGGAATAAAGGATAGAAAACATGACCAGACATACTTTTTGTTCTCTTCCAAAATTTCAAAATGTACACTAGCTGATGAATAAACTCTGTTGCAAGTCTAGATTTTTAACAGCTTGTTAAATAATGTTGTGTTTCTAACAGAAATACCATATGTCCTTTGCTAGATCTTCTAACTGCTTTGACTTCGAACCTCGCAGGCGATTGATATAAGAAACCGCTGCAACATTGTCCATGCAAGTCACCACTACACTGTTTACCAAATAGGTTTTGAAGCTCTTCAAACCATTCAGTTAGGCCATCAAATTCAAACAATATATGTGTAATAGTTTCTCTTGTCCCGCCTATCTCCTTCCTGTCTCTACATTAATCAGGCAAGCCCCGCAGCCCAAAATACTGGGATCTGTCTCTAGAATAAACTTTGGCACATTTCACAAAAAATAGCTTTGCCATTCCAAATCTCTAGACTGTTAGCCACAACTCCAGATCTCTTTGAGCTTCTGGAAACTCATTAAATCCACATACCATAGACCTTTCCTCACACCTACTGTCTTTAAACACTGAAAAGCCCTGTAATACAGGGGACCTGGAGAAATTGCTTGAATAGAAGAGGAAAGAAGACCAATAGTCCTTGCCAAGTCTCTGAATGTTACTACCTCCTTCCCTAGGATGTATCTTACTAATTTTCTTTATCTGAGGCAGAAGTACCTTAGGTATTGGAGTGTCTACCTGAAAGCCTAGAAACTCCAAGGACTGACTTCTCCAAGTTCACAATGAGCCCTAGGTTTTCAAGAAGTTCCCTTATCATACGTAAATGATCCATTAACTCTGTTTTAACCTGACTCGTCAACAGGATGTTGTCTAAGTCAAGTATCAGCTGAATTCCTCTCTCTCTCTTACATAAAGGCCACCACTGGTCTTAATACCTTGATAAAATACCATGGAGCAGAGGATAACCCAAAGGGAAGACAACAAAACTGGTATGGTACATCTCTCCATTTGGACCGGAGATACTTCTGCGAATCCATTTCCAAAGGAATTGTGAAGTGTGCATTTTTTAAATCCAGTTTTCCTAACCAATCTTTTTCCTGTAAAATATCCAGAAAAAGATGGATACCCTCCCTTTTGAAATGCCTATATACCAAGTACTAGTTTGGTCTCTTAGATTTATCACAGGGCACCACCCTTTGTCTTTCTTTTTCAGCAGAAACATTGCACTTACAAAACCATTGTTTGAGTCTCCAACTTTTATTATTGCACCCTTTTTCAATATTTGCGCAAACTACATAGCCACCAAATCCATTCTTACCTTGACTAAGGCAATCTCCCAGGGTTGAGCACTCTGAATAGGAGTTTCTCAAAAAACCCATCTTGAAACCTGCTATAGTTTCCAGAACCCAGGGATTGTTAGTCACTCCTCCCTATTTGTGTACAAATAGTTTTAGCCTTCTGGCTACCTTTGCGCAAGAAGAACCAGTACACATTTTTCCACTTAACTTTGTGTCTTGAACCTTGATATGTAAATGTAAATGTAGTATACTTGTAAAGCGCACAGCTGCCCCAGCAACGGGGCGTCCCGGCGCTGTATAACTCTGGGGAACCCGTCCTGGCTTTCCCTGTGGGATGGTCCCTGCTGGGAGTCCCCAAGGTGGAGCCAGGCATCCCCGGAATTGGTGGGGCCGTTGTGGAGATTAGGCAAGCTAGTGCCCAGAGTTGCCGAGTGTGATCCCTGATTAGAGTAAGCACCGGAGCGAGAATTATCGAGTCCGCTGACCAAGGTCCACGACCCTGCCGCGTCGGGAATCGAACCCTGGTCCCAGGCCGACTTCTGCTCTCGGGTCTGCCGCCTCTAACCAGTGAGCCACACTACTCCATATCTAGCTCTTCCTCCTCTGGTTCGAGATCTTCCTCTCTGCAGGTAGAATCCTGAAGAAGTTTGGAAACCTCTGCCATATCCTCTTTAACTCTAGGAGTACTGTTTGTGTTATAAAGGTGGGACCTTCTAACTCCCTGGTCCGCAGCCAGTCCCCTTCTGTCGGCCCTTCCAAAAACCTGCGTACCAAACACACGCCTCATGTTCTATTGGGCTTTACTCAGTGGTGAACGTGGATTCGTACTTGCCCAAGGAGTTAATGGAGTCATGTCTGAAAAGGAGCTTCCCCCACCCCACTCCACCCCACCCCATATCGCCACCCATATCTTTATTGGCCACCTCAGCAAAAGTAGTTCTTATTCTCATAAGGATGGCCTTTTTTCTTTCAGATATCAGTCCAGCGTTGGTGTTAGCCAACAACAGACCGCCCTTTGGCTCCTGCCCCTTAAGAATTCCATGTCTAGTTCCATGTTATTTATATGTGCTTCTTAACTCATGTCTAATATAAGTGCGAAAGGGCCCAAGGCGTCTAAATGTCGGTTCTGACATTGTTTTAGGCACCGCTCTAGGCCTTTCTGAGGTCTTTACCTGATTTGAGCAGGAATGTTATTAGGTCTGGATCTACGATGGGTGTATGACATGCCTTATCTATCCCTGGTCTGGGGCATTCAGTTTGCATCATATTCCTATGCTGACTGTCAAGGGGTCTTCTCATCCACTATTTTATAAATGTTTCCACGTGTGTTAGTGGCCACCACTCAGTGGGTGTTTTATGGCATCTGAGATTAACATATCCTTCACCAAAGGATCCCTAACTGGCTTAGTGCATGGAGTCCTGTAAGTCATGGTCTAGACTCTCAAAGGTATCTAAACCGTCATCAGGGTCAAAGACTAACTCATCAAACGCTCTGCCATTGTTATTGACATCAAACATGTCATCCAGGCTGAGTGAGTCCTGGTTCTCTTTAGAGCCGCTGAGGACACCACTCCTTTTTGTGCTGCAACGGACACCACCATCTCTTGTAGCGCTAAGGCTACCCCAGTCATTTATAGCACTAAGGCTACCACTTGTGGAGGACAGAGGTTCGTCCCTCCTTGTTCTTGACCCAGTGTTTAGGGATATGTTCTGATGTCTCGTCTTTCTTAGGGCCTTTCTGCCCTTTTCGTGTTTGTTGGTCCGTCTTCCTCAGAGACGGAGAAGTACTCACATAGCAGCCTCCACCATTTCTTTGATAGAGGTCTTTAATCCCTCTTCAAAGTATCTCCTAAACCTCTCCTCACTTTTTCTCTAGCTGAGAAGTTTCCTTTTCTGCAGCTATACCACTACCTGAAATAGTCAGTGATATACACTATACTTAATAAAATAAATTTAGCCTAAAATCACTAAATATTAACTGCTAATATTTAAAATCTAATCCTAAATTTGTAATTAGGAGTAACTAATATTAAAAGAACTTAAATCTAAACTTGTAATTAGAAACCAAATTATGAGTCTAATTCTAAACTTGCAAGAATTGGAAATCTTTTAATAAAGCCCCACTGCTATTTTTTATTTTTCTTAGTTATAGAGGAAGGATATATTGAATCAAGACAAGGTAAGAACCTCAGGAGAAATAAAGCAGCACTAGTAATCGGCTGACAGCCAGATCAGAGGCAAGGCAGTGAAAAAGCAACTGCTGATCGCCTTTGAAACAAAGGAGTTGTCATGGTAGTCAATTATGTATTGGTGTCCCAATTCAAAATGGCGGCTGGATTCCAGTCTACTTTTCTTTGCTTTGATTTTTTTTTATAGAATATATTCAGGCTCACTGTTGTTGTGTAATTGCACTTTTAATACTACCTGCCACTGCTAAAAGAAATGGGAGAGGCAGCTTCCTTGCGTTCCCGCTCCCGGCCGAGTCTCCGAGCACCTCTAGTGCATCGAGAGAGGTCAGCCGGGCTGGGTAGGAACCAAGGAGCAAAGGTGAGAACGAGCTGGAGAGACTACTCAGCCCAAATTAATGACGCAGCGCCTGAGTAGCGCTGGCGCGATTGAAACAAAACATGCCACCAGTAAGTGCATGCGATTTACAATAACTTCAAAAGACCAACTGTGGCATTGTTATCTCTTGTATTCTTATTGCCTCAACCAGTTAGCTTATTACTTGATAAACAAATACAGTCTAACAGCACAATTCATTAAAATGCAAGAAATTAAAACCCAAGTATATTGGAATAGCCCACAAGAATTCTAAGCATATATATACTAACGGTATATGAAGAAACCCCAGCCAAAGAATTTTATAAAAGGTATGCAACATTAGATACAATAATGTACTTATCTGCTGAGGTAACAGCTAATAAAAGAGGAAGATAGCAGTGTGTCATTGTCATATATACTGTAAAATGGTTCCAGAATGGAACATTTTACTCTGTGATGTGTTCACGTTTTTTAAAGGGCTGCATGCGTGGACAGCAATAAAGGTTGGTGCATAACGATAGCCTCCGGTCTTGTAATGAAATCCAGGGGAAAGAGCAGTGACAATCAGATGATTTGGATAAGGACTAATGTACTGCACTGAAGAAACTGCATGAAGAACGAGTTACTTACCTTCGGTAACGATGTATCTGGTAGAGACGCAGTCTAGCCGAAGATTCCTTAACTTAGAATATCCCCCAGGCGTCAGTCTGGATTCAGAGATTTTTTCAGAAGTACCTCTGCGCGCAGGGGACGGCGCTGCACGGCTCCGACTTGATGTCCTCTACCGATATGACGTCAGTGGAGCCTCAGAAATCCCTCCCGGCGTGCTGACGTCAGTTTTCTACTGTGAAACTTTTCCACGCCACAACGCAGAGCCACTACTAAAACTTTGAGTGTGTGGGAGCAGTGTGCCAAAAAAGATCAAAATCTTTGAAATAACAACGACAATAAATAATAAAATGAGGAGAAACATCACCTTGTATGACAGTGACAAAGCACTCCATACTGTAAGGGACTGAAGGTAGAGAGAAGAGTACCTACTTCTAGAAACAGTCTTGCAGAAGCAAAGAATCATAACCTCCTATGAGGCAAAACAGAAATGGAACTGACTGTCATGGTAAAGGACAAGCAGTCTGCCACCACAGGAATGTTACTGTAATGGGCAACAAGAAACCCAACAATACTCTGGAGAAGTCAGCATCTACAGAGGCAGGAGAGCATTATGGTCCAACTGTAAAATCCAAACATACAAGCTCCAAAGAGAGCCATACCAGTCCTGCGGGTCTCATCAGAGGAGAGGTTCCACAACAATAGGTAGAGTGTGACAAAGCGAGAAGCCTACAGTATAAACCTTAGGATGGTTATCTTCTACCCCTCTGGGGAATTTTCCTATGAAGACTTTGCGGAAGCCTTCCGAAAGGATCTATACCATTCCGAAAGGAACTACATAATCCAGGAAGACAGTCCCTGGAGCAGTGAAGAAACTTCCTATGCGAAGAAGAGCTGCTGTACAGTAATCAACGAATACCCCACATAGAGTATGTCACATCCCTATAAAAGGCAAGGTACACCTCTTGACACCAGCTCTTAGACAGAGAACTCAAAAATAAAGGCAGAAACAGCTGACTTGCTGTACCAAATAAGGGTAAAAACAGCTGACTAGCTACAGGCCGTCTGGGAAATAACAGTGTGAATCCATAGCGAATACCAGGAAAAGCAGGGACTACTGCAACCATACTAGAAGTCCGCAACCAGGACTAGAAACAGACATGAGACGTTGGACCGCTGAGTCAACATGACTGTCAAAAAGGGTGGCTCCATCAAAGGGCAAATCCCGCAGACGCTCCTGAACATTTCCGGGGAAACTGCCATTGCGCAGCCAGGCATGGCGACGTAGAGCAACTGATCTGGCCATAGCCCGGCCCACAGAGTCCGTGGTGTCCATGGCTGACCGACTGGAAAACTGGGCCAGTTTCCGACCATCGTGAAGTAACAAATCTAGGTCAGCCAGAGGGCCTTCCGGAAGAGACGGATGAGGAGCTCGACCGAGTCCCAGAGGGCAAAAGTAGCTCACGCAAACGCGCAAGACGTGTTTAAGGACCAAATGCCTGAGCTCATGGACGCAAAGACATGGCAGCCACACAACTCTAACCATCGAGACTCCCTAGTGGGTGGAAGTAACAGAGGAGAGGAGAAAGGTAGCGAGACTGAGACTACTAGCCCTTGAGCCCTAGGGTGAAGGGACAAACAGACCGGGTCATCTGGAGCTGGGTGATGACGATAAAAAAATGGCACAACCCACAGGGTCTCCCGATAAGGGCCCCGCCCAAGTCCCAATAAGAATGTCATATAATGACCCGCCAAAAGGCAGCAAGGGCTCCACCTCCTTGGTGCCCTAGTGGAGCGGATCCAACAAGGGATCAGAAAGCAGAGAGACTGGTGGAGGCTGCATCTGTAAGATGTCTGGAGCTTTGCGAACAGCTCTCGCAAATGCCGCACCAGTCCCGTGGCCATTCTAGGTGGCAACAGTAGGTCATCAGTAGGGGATGGTTGCAAGCTAACACGTCCACCAAACGGCAGAGACTCTGCAGCCCAAAGAGGACCAAGGGCCTGCCAGCGCTCCATAGCCACCCGCTCAGTGGAGCATGTAAAAAACCCTGGGGGTGGAGAACCTTCAGGGGCCTCATCTTCCATCAGTTGAGGGACAGCTCAGGGTGTCACTGGCGTCGACCAATGTCGAGACGGCGTCACATTAACATCTACGAATGCCAGAGAGGACTCCACCGCCCGGCGTCGGGCCGGCGTCGATTCGACCTCCACTGAAATGGGAGACTGCGGTGAGGAACGGCATCGACTCGGAGTCAAGCCCCCGCTGCAGCCGTATCCAACGTTGCTACAGGGAGCCCCACAGGGCAGTGCAATGACGCAGCAGGACGACTGCGGCCTGATGTCTGACTGGAATGCCCCTCCGGGCCCTGTCCTGACGTCGGAGCGACTCCGGAACCGGAGTCAGGGCACTCGATTGGCACCGAGGGCCAGCCCGCCTGCAAATTCCAATCTGAGTCCCTACACCCTCTATGGGGCCTGAAGGTGCGGCAGGGAGAGGGGAAGAGGAGGTGAACCAAAGATGGCTTGCAAGTCCAAAAATAGGCTTTCATCTGGGTCCTAGTTTCCCCAGCACCAGGAAAAGGTGGGTAGGTGGGGGCCGACTTCTGAGGGCCCGTGTCCAGTGATGAGCGGGGGCAGCGGGCCCTGACGTCATGTTTATGTGAGGTCGATGACCTCCGTTACTTTCTTTTGTGTTTACCTGCCTCAGGCGAGCAACGTCAGTGGGAACGACTCCTTGACTAGTCCCAAACAGTAGCCCATCTCGAGATGCTTGGACTTCGAACGGGACTTCCGGGCGGCCAACAACTACATCTGAAGTTCTGCCTACCGGCAGGCGCAACGCTCCTCAGGGTCTTGATGCTCTCCCAAGCACCACATACAGATAATGTGTGGATCCGTTTCCGACAAATGCCGTGAACAGCTTTCACATGATTTGAAGCCCGAAGGCATCGCACACTGTTCCCGGACGCTAAAAGGCGTCGTTAAGGCCTGAAAACAAAAACAGGCCAGAGGAACCACTTCTCCTGGATCCGTGTTGAGACTTGGAAAAGAAGGAAACTGACGTCCGCTCGCCGGTGGGACTTGTGGCTCCACTGACATCCTATCCGTGGACGATGTCAAGGCGGAGCCGTGCACGCCGTCTCCTGGCGCGCTGAGGTACTGCTGAAAAAGTCTCCGGATCCAGACTGATGCCTGGGGGATATTTTAAGTTAAGGAATCTACGGCTAGATGTCTCTATGAGATATATAAAACACCCATATACCCTCACAGGTTGTCAAGGTAAATTCTTGCCATTTAGTAGTAGGTGTAGTGCTGCATCCTTGAGAGGCTGGGTTCAGTCATTCCTTGGTTACTACAGATGATATTCAGTTTGGTAAGTTGTTTGTGTACTGTCTGTTTTTTTTAGCACTGCTGTGTAAGTAAGGGTAATTGAAAGAGGATAAGGACACCTTTTAGGGGAAGGCATATTGTTGTTTCAGTGCGCTAAATAATCTTCATTGTGTGTGCCATAATCTCAATGAAGAAGCCATAATTTAGACTGCTGCAGTAGCCTCCAGGTAAGTTTGGGATTGATACCACTCTGTGACACAATTTGCAACAGCTATTTAAGGAAGCTGTTAAAATTCTGTTGCAGTTGATTCACAAAGGGGATTCTTTCATTCTGAATGTTTTGGTAACACATTGGCAACAGCAATTTGAGGTTTTATTGACATGAAAGAATTTCCTGATCACTGATCCATACATTATTTGAGAAGTATTGACTACGGTGTCTAGCAATTTTCCCGATTTCTTTGGCGGAATACTGTTGTCAATTTTCACAGTGAGCAGGATTGTTAACATATAATAGATTACACCTTTCTATTGACTACTATCAATAATTAGTATTCCACCACACTTATTGATGAGGTTAATAGTCAAACTGATATCATTAGATAAGCCAATTTAAGCAAAAGGAAAACCACTAATTCACCAATTTAATTACACCTCTCTCAATGATATATAAGAAAATGATAAACCAGTTTAAGGCAAAAACAGCAGAAATTTGTTCAGAAATGAGTGGAATTTGATCTGAAATGGCAAGATAAGTTAACAATGGCGCCATTCCACTACTGAGCTTCACAATACCTTATCTGAATGAAAATGTTCCTAGCTGTCGTAATGGAAAATTTCAATTCTATTAAGGACTCTGAGGAGAGGATTATGCCTTCTCTCTTCACTTTTATTAACCGCAGCCAAAACAACATATAACAACTACATTTCCCACGAAACCTTGGGAAAAAGTAGTAGAAACAAAATTGTCTAATCAGATGCAGACTTGGATCCTCCAATCAGGGGCGTTGTTGACCAACATACTCTATCCCCACGGGCTTTCCATCCTCTTTCGAAGTGTGAAGTCCGACTGTAGCTCACACTCATGAGTCTTGTTTGTTTAGTTCAGATCCTACAAAAAAAGAAAAGAATTATCGTTTATTCAGGCAAGGTTATATCAAAGTCTGTGAATAAAATCGGTGAGGCATAAAGAAATCTCATAATGCTTTTCTTCCAAACAATACAGTGTTAAAACTGTTTTACTTACTCTCCCACGGGGAGGGCAATGTTCATCTGAAATCCCCAGGGTGGGATAATCCTCGCCTCTGCATCCTTAATAGAATTTAAACTTTCTGTTACTATATCTAGCGACATTTTCATTCTATGTCAGGCCTGGAGGCGAGGATTATGCAGTTCAAAGCTTGCGCACCACGAGGTGGGCCATATCCAACACAGGCTTTAAGTAGAACGTTTTAAACGTGTCTGCCTTGTTGAGGATGTCCTCCAAACGGGCACCTAAGCCAAAAGCCTTAGAGGCCATAGGCCCTTGAGTTGAGTGAGCTCCAAAATCCTTAAGGCTAATTGAGGCCTCTTGCATTACCCACCTAACCCTTCAGACTATTGTGGGGGAAGATACTGCTTTAAAAGGCTTACATAACGCAACATGGAGCGGCCCCTCTCTCGGGAGACAGAATTCCTCTGTCAATTCCTCATATGGCTTCAAACAACGGACTACATACAGGGAGGATTATGGGGATTCCGGATAACTGATCACTCTTGTGTGGCACTTTGTCCGTCTGTGAAGGGTGAAAGTCACCCCATTAGTTGTGAACATCCTGCTTGTGATATCCAACGCTCTCACGTCTGAGTCCCGGCGACAGGAAATGAGGCAGAGCAGCATGGCTAGTTTGGCCGACAACTAGTTCCGCAAAAGAAGCGGATTAGGTTGCCAGGACAGAAACAGGTTAAGAACCTGATTCACACCCCAAAGGACCGAGTACTGGGATTCTGGAGGAAGAGACAATCTGATGCCTCATAGGAGCCTGCAAACAAGAGGATGTTCTCCGAAACGCCAAGTTGCTAAGCAGGATGTGGCCAGCTGAAATGGCTGATTGAAAGGTAGTCCCTCCGAGGCTAAATGGGCCAGGAAATTCAGAATATGAACTACTCCTGCATCCACGGGATTAAGACCCCGTTGCCTACACCAACCGAAACATCTACCCCATGCGGACCTGGACAGCTTTACTGTACTGTCTGCCCACGCCTTGGATATGAACGCTTCAGCTTTTTCCGAAAGGCCTGGGACTTCCCATCATCTCCTGTAATCCGCCATGCCATGAGCCACAATGAGTTCCCCGAGAATTAGAGGATAAGGGACTCGGTCAGGACTCATGAGGAGAGATGGAAACCGGGGGAGTAGGATTGGAAAATCCCAAGAAAGTTACAAAAGAACTGGATACCAAACTTGCGATCTCCACAGGGGAGTGATCATTTCCACCTCCGCCCGTTTTCTCCTGATCTGGGCCGTCGCCCTCGTTATCACGATTGGAGGGAACGCATATCCCTGTTCCCTGTTCCAGACTCCAGTCTAGGAGAAAGGCATCCATGGCCCCTGCCAACGGATCCCGTCTCCAGCTGAAGAACCTCAGAAGTTGATTGTCTAAACTTGAAGCAAAAAGGTCCATTGAAAAAGGACACCAATGGTCAGTCAAGGCCTGAAAGACTTCTGGACCGAGCTTGCAGAGAGTGGAATCCTGAAGTTGCAGAATTGGAAGTCTGCTACCATGTTCTCTCGACCGGGCAGGTACTCCACCGTGACTGACACCTGATGTTCAGGGCAGTACTGCCAAAAGCTGGTGGCCAAGTCGTAAGGGCTTTGGACCTCGTGCCCCCAAATGATTGATATATCGGACCTCCAAGATATTGTCCATCTTTAAAAGGACAGAAAATCGAACTGCGAAAGAGCCCGCTAGGAGCTCTAAGCAGTTGATATGTAACCTCCGTTCTTGAGGATACCACAATCCTCCTGTGCAAAACTTGCTGCATCTAGCCCCCCAGCCTTGTCTGCTGGCATCGGATTCTATCACTAGGTCTGGGATGGACCCAAATATTGGCCGACTGTTCCAGGCCTCCCTGTGTTCTAACCACCATGTGATCTCCTCCCGGGCTCCCTCCGACAGAGGTACTTTGTAAGAGTAGGGACGGCCCCTCCGTAAGTGAGTCGCTATGAGGTGTTGAAGCACTCGATAATGAAGAAGGGCCTGGAAGATGGCATGGATGGAGGCGTAGAGAAGACCCACAATCTGGGCCAATTGCCTGAGTGATATATGAGGTTTGGTGATTGAACAACTTAATTTGTGACAAATTTTTGAAATCTTTCTGGTTGGATTACTGAGAGTGGAGGAATTGGAGTCTATCACGAAGCCTAAAAAGGTAGGAGTCTGTGAGGGCGTTAGGACAGATTTTGTCTCATTTACCACAAAACCCAGACCCTGAAGAAGATCCACCGCCGTTTTGAGGTGGAGCAAGAGTTGGTGGGAGCATTCGTCCATGAAGAGCCTGTCGTCCAGGTAGACGATCCTTTCAATACGCTGAGCCCTCAGGAACTCCACTGCTGGCCTGAGGACCTTTGTGAAGCACCAGGGAGCTGAGGATCGAAGGAAGGGCGGTAAACTCATATGGCTGCTGACGACAAACTAATTGGAGGAAGCGACGATGAGGAGGAAAGATTGGGATAACCTGGTAGGCGTCTTTTAAATCCAACCGTACCATCTAATCCAGAGGTCTTAGGACTTCCCTGAGGAGATGAATCCTTTCCATTTTGAAGTGGCGGTAGACTAGCCACTCATTGAACTCACTGAGTTTGTTTACTGGCCGCTTACCTCCATTTGTCTTGTCTACTGAAAAGATGTTGCTGATGAGCCCCGTGGATGAGGAGTTGCCTGGGTGATAGCACCTTTGGCTAGAAGGGCTGAAACTTCAGAGTCTACCAGACTGGACTCTTGTTGAGATAACTGAATGAGACGTGGTTTTAGTTCTTGAAAGGGTTCGCCTATATAATCTACATGGAACCCCTGAACCGTCTGAAGTACCCAAGAGTCCCTTGTGATAAAAATCCAGGCCTGGAAATAATTCACCAGCCTCCCCCCTACCCTTAAGCGGAAAGAAGGGAGAACACTCACCAGAACTAGTGGAGGATGCTGCTCCGCGATATCCTCGGTCATTGCTGTGCCAGTCCCTTGTGGGATAGAAATTCCCGAATCTGGTCTGGTCCTGGTATTGACCCTGTCTGGTGCCTTGTCCCCTTGGAGGGAATAGGTTGGAAGGTCGGCCAGTCGAGCGGCCCCTATCTCGACCAACCCGGAGAAAGACTTTCCTAATCGATGACTGGGCCTTGTTAAGGGAGGAGAAAGTATTCATAAACTTTCCCAGAGCATTGACAAAAGACTCGCCAAAGAGTCCCCCTTGAGCCACTGCCCCTGCCTCTGAATCAGCAAGATTCTCTAACTTGGGGTCCACCTTAATGAGGAGGGTGCGACTGCGCTCCATGGAAAGGGCACAGTTGGCATTACCAAAAAATACTACGGCCCTTTGTACCCAACCTGAAATCCCCACAAAGCGCCGCGTGCTGAATACAGACCCCAAAAAGGGATTTTAACCCCTTCGAGGCGGATGACGAGCTCAGCTCGTCATGAGTTACGCCTCTCGTACGCCCATGACGAGCTGAGCTCGTCATGCACCGCTGGTTTTTTTCAAACTCAGCGCAGCGCGGGAATCTGCACCGCACGCATGCGGTTAAGGGCGTCAGACACAAGTTACAGACTCTGCTGCCTGATTAATATTGCATGTCAAGTAGGCAGCAGAGCTTAGGTGTATTGTACACAGATCGGCCGTTTAACGGGCAGAGGCACGATCTTACGACTGTTGGGCGTCTCCCTCAGGACACACACAGCTCGGTGAAGCTACGGCATGCTGTTCGATCCTCTCAGGGATACGAACGCATGCGGCATGTCCTGCTCAGCCTTCGGCGCCCCCTGGCAGCGGGAGGTCTACACCGAGCTCCAGAATCCAAGCAGAGGCGACCGCATAGGAGCGGAAGGACTCCTGCTGTCAGCAAAAATGCTAAAAAGGAAGCGAAGGAAATACGGAGATATGGTCGAGCCGCCTGGCAGAACATACAAGCAATTCAGACACTAGACAGCTACTCATGATGTCGCAAAGCACTCCAAAGGCAAGTAATTACAATATAATTGATCTTAAGCCTGTAGTCAAATAGCTACCACAATAGCAACGTTTTAAAACATGTTTGTTGTTGTGGGAGGGCAAGATGGCCGCGGGTGGATTGTGGTGAGAGGTCGCATCTACCCCTCTCTCCCATCATCAAAAACATCGCCAACATCATGTCCAGAGCCGGGTACTGTACGGACTGAGCAATAACCTCTGATGGCCCTTGAACTTTGGCGGAAGTCTCGAATCGCACTATTTGTTGGAGCAGCCTTGAAAACTCATTTTTTAGCAGAATTTGCCTGGCTGAGGACGAAGCTACGGGAGTTGATGAATACCATCAGCTTCGAAAGATCAGCACAGACACGGCGGCAGTCGCAGTCACAGCCGCACACACAGACACAGCCGGCAAAAATGCCCTCACGCGCGGCAAAGAATGAAAAGAAGGACAAGGACAAAAGTAAAGACCAGCTGCAGCCTGGCGCAGCAAAAAAGGTATCTACACAAGAGGCAACACTGCCAGCAAAAAACCCAGGCGCTGTAAGGAAAGTAACGGCCCCGCAGCAGAGAGCGAGGACGGAGCAGCGGGGGAAGTTGAGCGCGATGCCCAACAACAGCGTGAACAGCCCTGACATGCTCTTTAAAAGTACAGGAAAAGTAAAAGAAACACCGTCTAGGCAGCCTACCTTGATGGAGGTCTTCACTGTGCGATCGACAGCACAAAGAACCAATTTCAGTGGCAGTAACGCTGGAGGGCCAAGTAATGGTGGAGCCGGCCTCGAGGACGCCGCTGTTGCACCGAAAGCGATGTTGGTGGTTGCTAAGCAACAGCCCGACCAGAGCACTGGGAGTGAAGAGCTTACCGATTCAGGGACACACGCAGTAGACATGCCTCGGGATTCAGAGCAGAGAGAAGCAGCTCCTGAAGCTATCTCGGAGGGCGCAGCAGCGGCACATGCAGAGCCAGTGGCAGAGACTATACACAAGGGTGAGATTGGAACTGGAAGCGCTGATATGATGAGCGCTATTATCTCACTTGAGAAGGAATTAGCTGTTGCAAATAACGTCAAGGCTACTTGGGGGAGCTCAGTTAGCCTAGCAAATAATGATCTGTTTACTGGGGGATGTACAAGGGCCCAGGAGCTGATGAGAGTGGGAGATGTCGCATCAGTGGAAGGGGAGCATTTTTACTCCGTGAACGAGGATTCTGACTCAGTAATGCCTACAGAAGAGTCATCTGAGGAGCAGGGTGACGATGATGAGGGTGAGATCACTGGTCTTAGTTCAAACTCCTCAGATATGGATATGGATATGGGTATGGAAACCACGCAAAAGAAAAGACAGGGTAAATCTAGTAAAGGAGTGAAAGGCTCCCCTGCGGGTCCAGATAAAAGACTCCTCTGGGACTATTCGGCAACCTCGCAGACCTACCAGGAAGAGGATATAGTCAGTCCTTCGAAGCATATTGCTCCATTTGACCTTGTATTTAATATGCTGAAGCAAATACAGACTGAGGCCAGAGCAGTAAGTCGTAAAGCAAGACAGGACTCGAAAAAAATTCAACTGGCACTGAAAAAAACAAACAAACTCTATGATGATTTGGTAGGGAGGGTGACAGAGGTGGAAGAGAGAACTGGCAAATTAGAAGACGACCTAGGGAGCTGGCAATCTTTCAAGTCAACACAGGAAAAGTTATCAGAAGACTACCAGTGGAAGATGGAGGATTTTGAAAATCGCCAAAGGCGCAACAATGTTAGACTCTTGGGTGTGGCCGAAGGGCTGGAGGGCCAAGACACTAGGCGTTTTGTGGTAGATCTATTGAAGGGGGCATTCCCTGAGTCCGATTGGCAGTGGGACAGGGAAATACAGAGGGCGCACAGGTTTCCGTTTAAACAGAAGAAGGTGTACGGCGCAGAAGGAGGCGGCCAGGCTCCCCTTCCTAGAGCTATCCTAGTCTATATTGGGAATTTTTTGCTGCGGCAAGAAATTATTGATAAGGCTAGGCCCGACAGTAAAAGAACATTTGAGGGCTCCACTTTTTTCGCCAGACCAGATTTTTGCCATGTGACAGTCGAGAGAAGGTGGAGGTTGAGGCAGCTGATTACGCAGTTTCAGGCTCTGGGATCAGAGGCTTACCTACTTTTTCCTGCCAAACTGAAAGTGGTTACAAAAGGGGGGGTCAGAATGTTCCTCTCAGAGATCAAGGCACAGCAATACTTGGAAGAGTTAAAGAGAGATAAGGAATAAATGAAATAAGTATGTATCAGTTGGTGTAATGTAGGGATAACAACAGGGCTCACATGGGTGCAAAAAAAACAAAAACAAAAGTTTTTTTTACTAGGATGATTGGTGGAGGGGTGATCGGCGAGAGATGATGGGAGGGGGGTGCGACTGTCACAATTCAGAAACGGCCATACATAGGTCATACATGACCTATTTGCCTGTAAAGGGGGGGACGGGGGGAATGGGCAAGCTAGGGGAGGGGTAGGGGGGTGGGGGCCATTAAACATGGTTAAAATTGTTGTTTTTTCGATTATAATGACACACATTTTCACTGAAGTTCAATCACAGTATAAACAGATTAGGCTATACACGAAAAAGGCAGAATTTGTTTATATTTTCTATAACCTCAACTATGAAGGAAGGTTAATAATAAGGAGGATATTGGATATGCTTTAATGTCTTGTAAAATTGCCTCAATCAATATATGTGGTCTTAACGATCCCAATAAGAGAATGAAAGTTGCAGGATTATTGAGAACTTTACATTTAGATCTGGTGTGCCTCCAGGAGACCCATATCGAAACCGCACAGGTGCATCTTCTGGATCAGTTGGGGTTCAAGGTACTAGCGGCTAGCAAACAAGGAACTAGGACCAGAGGGGTGGCAATTCTGGGGAGAAATAGAGATGTGGTGGTCCATAGAAAAAAGGAGGATCTCTGGGGTAGGTGGGCCATTGTGGAAATTTGTTACAAAGGGGTGAAATTTACATTAGCTACAATATATGGGTCTACTGATGACGATCCAGATGTATGGCAGTTTATGGATACTGAGCTTGCCCTCTGGCCCGAGCCCATTGTATGCTGCGGGGATTTTAATATCCACGACCCAGAAAGCACATTTATGGTACCGGGGGGTAGATACATGGGGAGGAAGAAAAAGACACACAGGGCGTTAGCTGATATGGTACAACACAATTCCTTAGCCGATCCTTGGAGGGAGCAACATCCTCATTTGGATAGCAGCACGTTTTATTCGGCCCCTCACAAAATCTTGGTGAGACTGGATTATTTTTTAGTCTCTAACATATTAATCAATGGGGCGCAAGTGGAAAAACATCCCAGGATTGATTCAGACCACAATCCTTTGGTGTTAACATTTAAGATGCCTATAGCTGAAACTTGTAAAACACGGTGGACTTTTGAACGTACCCTCCTAAAGGATGGGGCATATCAGAAACATATGGAAGCCTGGATAAAATTTTATTGGGATATAAATAGAGGTTCAGCATCGCCAGGGGTGGTCTGGGATTGCTTTAAAGCTGGCATAAGAGGCGAGACAATGAGTTATGTATTAGCTAAACGAAAGAGGGAAAGAATTAGAACGGAAGAGATCCGACAAATGTTGGCTGTGGAGGAAGTAACACTAGCTGCAGCTATAAGTCAGAATATCGCCGTGGAACCAATCCTATTTAAAATTGTAGCCCTTAAAGAACAGGCCATAGAAGGTTTCAGTAGGAAAACGGCAGAGAACTATATACACGAGGTATATGAATTAAGTGAGAGGGTTGGCCACGTCTTAGCCGTTAGAACTAGGCAGCGTATTGCTGCAGCTGATATAAAAGAGATTCATGATCTGCAGGGGGTGCCTGTTACAGACCCAGATTTGATAAGGGAAGTTTTTAGGAAATTTTATGATGATTTATATTCTTTGGATGAAACAATAACTCAGGATCAGATAGATAGCTATCTCTGTGATATTCCTCCCCCCGTCTAACACCGGAAGAAAAGGTGAGGTTAGAGGTCCCTCTTTGTCTGCAGGAGTTTACTTGGGCTTTGGGGAGTCTCCCCTCAGGGAAAGCAGCCGGGCCGGATCAAATACCGATAGAATTTTATAAAGTATTCCAGAACGTTCTCCTGGCGGACATGTTTGAAATTATGGATTATACACAGCGGGGAGGGATACCTCCTGAGTCCTGGGGCGGGGCAGATATTATTGTTATTGCAAAAAAAGGGAAACCGACAACACTTCAAGGCTCATACAGACCTATTACTTTTATGAACGCAGATGTCAAAGTCTACTCCAAGATTTTAGCAAAAAGATTAGCCGGGAGCATTGAACATCTGGTGAGCAAACCACAACATGGCTTTATACCTGGGAAGGGCACGACCCAGCATGTTAGAATGGTGATTACGATGTTCGATGCTGCTGAGGGTCTAGGCGACCCTATCGCGGCACTATTTTTAGATGCCGAGAAGGCCTTTGATAGGGTCGCCTGGAAATTCTTATGGGCAGTATTGAGGTGGTGTGGTATTGGTGAAGGGTTTTTGAAAGCCATACAAGTTTTGTACAATAATCCTACTGCAAGCATCAGAGTAAACAGAGGGCATTCAAATGTAGTAAAAATTTTAAGGGGGACAAGGCAAGGGTGCCCCGCATCCCCACTGTTGTTTGCATTATATTTAGAGCCATTTTTACGAAAATTAGAAAGAAATGGAGGGATTCCACCAATGATATTGAATGGATCTACAGTTAAGTCGCTAGCCTATGCAGACGATGTGGCTATATTAACGCCAAATCCAGATTTTGCTATCACGGGGGTGGAACTGGAAGCCCAAAGATTTGGTCAAGTCTCAGGTTACAGGTTAAACAAATCTAAGACGCAAATTGTCATAAATCAATTTGCGAGGTGTACTGATAACAGGGTGGTTAGATCAGCAACATATTTGGGGATCATAATCACTGCGAATTTGGACAAGGTGGTGGAGGTAAACACGGCTCCTATATTGGCTAAAGTTAAGAAGGATTTGGAGAGGTGGAATAATCTGCATTTTTCCTTGGTCGGTTGTACAAATGTGCTAAAAATGCTGATCTTACCGAAGTTTCTGTATTTGTTCCGCTCAACCCCCCTTCTGTTTGATGCAAAATGGTTTAACACACTGGAAGGCATTTTAAATAGGTTTTTGTGGGCGCATGGAAAAACTCGGAGGGCTTATAGATTTATGTCGCTGCCTAGAGAAAGAGGGGGTTGGGGTGCGCCAGATTTTAGGTTATATTATTTAGCGGCGGCACTACAATATATGCAGGGACTGATTGGAGGGGGTGGACAGTTACAGAAAGTAACAAATATGTCAACAGAAATATATGCAGTAGTGCTAGGACAGGAGGCAGAAAACTGTTTCTTATATCATACTGACCTAGGATATCTGAGACGGAAAAAATCTAGGACTGTAAATGCCGCCCTAAAAATTTGGAATATCTTTCTGAAGAAGTCAGGGATGGGCAGATATAATAGATATATTAAAATTTGCAACAATAAATCATTCCCCCCTGAAATATTCTCTGATTCGGTAATGATTGCCTGGGAGGATAAAGGAATTAGACAGATAGGGGATTTAAGGAATCAAGAGGGAATAGTACAATTCGAGGATCTTGTAAGGAAATATAGCATAGATAGAAGATATTTCTTCAAGTTTCTACAAGTCAGGAGTTTTCTGGGTAATAAACAGGGGGGCCCAGTAGGATATAATGATAATGATCTTATGGAAAATATAGTTGGTGGTGGTGAATTAACTATTAGGTCAGGATATGCTTTCTTGGTGAGGGGCAAACCGGATGATATGGCTAAACATAGTAATAAGTGGAGGGAGAAAATAGGTGTGGATCCTGAAGCCTTCAAGGCGTCATTGGATCTGGGTCGCACTATTTTGTGCTCAGCTCCACTACAATCTCAGCATTACAAAACCCTATACTCGCTGTACCATACACCAGCTAGAATTGCTAAGTGGGGGGGCTCTGAGGGGATTATGTGTCCTAGGTGTAACTCTTCTAATGCTGATATCGTACATATGTTTGCTATCTGTCCTCAGTTGCACACTTTAATTAAAGATATTGAGGGCTTTCTGAATGTGTCATTAGGGATACAGATAACTTTAACCCCTACTTGGATTTTGTTGGGAATTGGTCCAGAAGGGAGTATTCTTGGGCAGGCCGACTCCTTCATGTTTATGGCTATGGCAGTTTTTAGATTAATGATAGCAAGGGCCTGGTTGGACAAGACTCCTCCGGAGATGCAAGTCTGGTTGGCGAACTTAATAGCTGTGCATAACCTGGAAAAACCCATATATGCCAGAAAGGGAAGGATTAGGAGAGCACGAGGAGATAGAATCTGGGAACCCTTAGCTTGCTGGAGGGATGGGATAGGGTAATATCTTTAGGATTGTTACTCAGTATTACATACGATTGTGAATAATAACAGAGGGATCTTTGATTTACGTAAAGTATTATGAGAAATTTTTTATTTAAAAAAAAAAACTTATTTTATTATTTTTTAGGGTTCTGCTTTATTTGGCTCTTGTTTTTCCTTCTGATGAAAAATTACCTATGTTCATGTTCATTAATGTCATAATATTATAAAACTGCCTTGATCTGATTGCTTTTCTGTATAACATATTACTGAAAGTATAAATGTGTGTGAGCAGAAGTATAATAAAAAAAAAAAAAAATTAAAACATGTTTAAAACAGTTACAATACAGTGCAATAAGGTTAACACCCAACACAGCATATTATGTAAAGGGAGCAAAAACACTTATCTCGGCTGCGCAGCAGCGAAGAAAGAGGATGGGAAGCCTGTGGGGACAGAGTATGTTGGTCTGCAACACCCCTGATTAGAGGTTCCAAGTCTGCTTCTGATTGGACAATTTTGTTTCTTACTACTTCTTCCCAAGGTTTCATGGAAAATGTAGTTGTTATATGTTGTTTTGGCTGCAAGTGAAGAGCGACTGCATAATCCTCTCCTTCAGTCCTGACATAGAATTGTAATCTCTGTTGTACCCTGGGTTGGAAGGTGAACTGCTCTCCATGTAACCCATGTTTCCCATCTGAAAAAATGGTTATTTTCATTATTTACTCTATAAGAATTGTTGTAACCCAGTCAGTTGATGTACCTGGGTTGCCATTATTAAGCCTGTAGATGTTATGCTTGTGATTGTAATATATTGCCTTACCAAAGAGAAGTTTATGCCTTTACAACATGCGCCAACTGAACCTATGCTCTGAAGAAGGCTGCCATACATTCTTGGCTTGCTAAAACACTGTTGGTGCTCTTTATATTAAAACCCCCTTGACCTATGAAGCACTGTAAATGTGCTGCTAGTGGACGTACTAAATGTTATTCATTGACTGTGTTAGTTTTTAAATTGATTTAGTGATGTGAGGACCTACTTTTGTATAAATGCTGAGGACTAGTGGTTGGATGGTCTGGGTTATGAATTGTCTCGCTGTTTGATTAGTAAATATTGGAAGGACTAATTGTTGTAAATGGTTTGAAATTATTTGCAATTCATACCCTGGATGAAAGAATTTGGAAATAAAATATTTGTAGAATTTTTAGAAAACGTACTAATTAATTCTGTCTACATGATTGTTGGTTTGGGTAACTATGGGTTTTTGCCCTGGAGTCAGATTAAGTATGAGGGTGATTTACCTTTTATCGAGGTTACCCCCTTTCCAATCTACATTTTGTTTACCTACTTGTTAGAGCAGAGTTCGATCACTAGAAACATGAATTATTGGTTTAGCTTCACATGTATACAAAATTCCTTTGTAAACAGGAATAGTTTGCAAGAGACTATTATGACTAATATTTGCATGAGGTTGTTCCTGTTTTAAATGATGCTTGAGCATGACCTACAAAAAAAAAACGTACCCTGAACGCTGCTAATTCTCTGTTTCTACTAAGGCATTCCCGTCCTATTTTCATCATCTCCCTTCCCCATGCATAGCCACTGTTATTGCCACTTTGCAATTTTTAGATGCCTTTTTACTTCTCCTCCAAATCGTCATCCATACCTCATCATCCTCACACTCCCACCCCCTTCTCCCGAAACACAATTACCTCCACCCCTCTATTTTCCTTACATCTTCCCACTGCACAGTAGAAGCCCCATTATTCTTTTTTCTGGTTCCTGTACCATTGCATAGTCTGCCTCAGGGGCTAGCGCGCCTTCACTGAAAACTAAGAAAGAACTCTCTACCCCTGTGCTGCCAAGGCACAGGAAGTACTTTTCATTTTCTGTTGTGCATTGTTTGTAACGAGCCTAGTGACCAGTTGATGTGAGTTTTTGTGGAGTTTTTTTGTAGTCCGTCCTTTTTTAATGGGTTCATTACTTAAGAACCTTTTGTCAGAACATTGGAAAACATGTTTTAAATGTTTGAAAACAAATGTTTATTCTCATGCACCTAGGTGTGTTGCATCTTAATAATGCTTTCTCTTTCAAAGCTAATGGATGACCCCTTTAGAGACCATACCTAACAGTGTCATTAAATGTCTTTCAATTTGGCTACCTTGTCAGGCAGAAACGTTACTGAATGGAGATGTCAATTGGTGAACAAGGTGTTGCATAGGACGCAGCCAAGTTTTCTTCTAAGTGTAAGGTTCAGTCACCGACTGGTATCTTACGCCAGTACGACAACACAGGGGAAATCCAATGCGCAGTGCTGACTGACAGGGAGGCTGTGGATTCCCTGGGACCTTATTGCATTTGCTATGGGAGTGCCCGAGACTCATTATTTACTGGACAAAACTGCTTGACAACATAGATGCTCACCTCAATACACAACTACCTCAATTTCCTGATTATACGATTCTTGGGTAACCCAATGCGCTCACCTACACGCTTACATCCTGTAGGGGACAACAGATCGAATTAGCTTTAGGTGCGCGGCCCTGCAGAACATTCTAACACAATGGGGTACAGCCCTGTTTCCGACACACCAGGGATGGCTCCACCACCTTTGGTACCCACAAGGGATGGAGGCTTCCCTGACTCTTTCAGCACCGGGCACTTCATATGCTGTGCTCTGGTGCCCCTACATCGCCCTACTCTCTGCAGAGTTCCAAGAACTCACTTGCCACAAACATCAAGACAGACATTACTACTGATTCCCAAGGAGTTCTGACTATGATGACATGCAGGGCCACACCACTAAAAACTTTTCTAGCTCTGCAGTTCCAGGAGTAAAGTTGGTGGGATGTTTGGGGGATTGTTCTGTTTTATTCATATCAGTGCTATGGAGGATCAGTGAAGTATGCTCATGGTAACACTGTGTGTGTTTTCTTTATACTTGAAAACCTAATAAAGAGATGTGAAGTTGAACTTGAGATTTGAGATTGAAAATGTAAGGTTCAGAATCTCACTGAAACTAGTCCAACTCACTGTTGCTTTTTATAGTCCAAATTCAAAAACACAAAGGGCCCCACTCGAGCTGCCAGCTATGTAGGATGGTCCACAGTAAGGGCTCCCTTAATTGCAGACAGGGTAGTTGCTAGCCGGGCCAGTACCTTCATCATCCACCACCTATACACATTACAACCCCCCTGCAGACATTGATTGACTTGTCAGGTCAGAACCAACACATTCCCAGGCCACCTGCTTGGTGGCGGAGAGAGAGATAAAAAAGAAATAAGATCAAAAGATGCACCAAAAGAAGTTGTGGTACCCCAGAAATCCCCTGAAGGTTTGCTGAATGCAATCAGCTGGACTATTGCTGGTTTAAGCTCTGTTTGGCTGATGACCAGGGGAGTGATATTTGTAAATTCTTTGATATTATGTGCTTTTAGGAGTCCTGGGATGCGGAGGGTCAGTTTTATATGGATGGTTTTGTCGTCTCTTGAGTAAATGCAGAGGCCTCCAACTATGGTAGGGCTAAGGGAGGTCTAGCAACGTTTACGCCCCTAAGGGTGGACTATGAAGTGGAGCAGATAGCTTTTAACACAGGAATTGTTTCGGCGTTTTGATATCATTTCACTTTAAGGTGAAGGTCTTAATCATAAATGTTTATAACTCACCCTCCTCAAAGATTGCTCTGGAAGTTGAATTAGAATGGTTCTTTGAAAAGGTCCTGAAAGACTGGCCGATTTTCCATTTTATTATATTAGTGGGGGATTTTAATTTACACTCATGTACAACCTGTACTAATAACAAGAAGGATGCAGACTCTGACGTGGGCAGTGAACGGGTTCATTTTAGCCATTCATGACAGGGCGATATGATTATTATCCTCCTATCAGAATTAAATTATATTAACTTATCAAGCATTGAGGATTATGGTTCACAGGAGAGAGTACCAACCTATAAGGGTTGGGGAGCATCCTCCACCATTGATTATTGTCTATGTTTCTGCAAATATGTACTCCCTCTTTGTTGGGTTGAGGACCTTTTGGAGTATTTTTAGTGACCGTTACCCTCTTTGATTGAATTTAGCTGGAATGGTTTAGGGAAGATGCCTCTCCACATTTATAGCAATGCCCTTACATTAAAGGAGCAGGGCTGGCGGATAGGCTGGGATAGGAAACAGGTCAAGGTATGCAGTCATGATTTTGAGGTGTATTTAAACCTCAACTCTCTAGATAAGGCGATCTTGAACGCATACTCCAATATTTGCAGAGAGGTGCAGAAAGCTCTCCTTAGTACTAAATTGAAATCTGATGAAGAAGGCCCTTAACGGTTCGACAAGCCCTGCACAAGTGTTTATAAGGACCTAAAGCGGGCCCTTAAACAAAAGCCAAGGAACATGCTGGCTATTAAATTGGCCAGAAGGAATTCTGTGCAAGCACGAAAGCATAGGTAAATGATAAAAATGGCATTGGAGGATTTAAAGGAAGAGTGTGAAGAGAGGAATAATCCAGCATTGTGGAGTATTGCGAACCTCCCTCTCTTCAAAGAAATAACCCCACCAGACATGAGACAATCTATCCCAGCGAAGAACTGGATTGCACATTTATTTCAGTGACTGCGTCCCTACCTATATCCAGTGCCCGAGTGGAGACCGCTACTGACATGTGAATTAGAAGAGGTAAGAGAAGGCAGCGCGGGAATTACACTAGGGAAGGCGCAGGGGCCTGATTGGGTGCCTGGAGATCTTTTTAAATCCTGCAAGGATCTCTGGGCCACACTAATCGTTCAACATCAGAATTCTGTAGCCATATTCCTACATCCTGGAAACAATCAATTATTGTTTCTGTTTTTAAAAAGGGCAACCGAGAGGACCCAGCGTGCTACCAGCCTATACCTTTTAATAGACACCGAGGTGAAGGTCCTGAGCAGGATTCTCCTAAAACGATTGACAGACTAGTCTGAACACCAATACATTTTGTCCGATATTCAGTACAGCTTCAGGCCAGGTGAAAATAGAACAGAATCTTAATCTTTATTTGTTGATTAATAAATATACAACTGTTAAAAAAGAGAGGGCAGTATACACTTGGCTTTCATGGACCTCAGAACAGCATTTGACATAGTGGATAGATCTAAACTGTGGCCAGTGCAGAGGGACATGGGAGTGAACGAGGCCCTTGTAGCCTTTTTGCACCATATACACACTTGGCTAGAGGCTTCAGCGAGATTTGGCCCCACGGAAGAATGCACTCTGCACTATGTTAGGACGGGGGTCCTACAGGGTTATATTTTAGCCCCCATGCTTTTTATTTTGTATATTAATAGGCTAGACCAGTTTTTAAGAGAACGCTGCCGGGATGTGCCAATTGGGGGGGGGCGGGCTTGAATGGTCCCGGCATTATTGTACGTCAATAACTCCGTTCTTATTGTGCAGACATCAAATTGTATATAGTTGTTATTACATTTGGTTTATGAATTTATGGAGGATTTAGGACTGAAAACTAATTATCTCAAGTGTTATACTATGATAGTATGCCCCAAAAACATGAAATCTAAAACTCACTACATAAAAAACCATTGCTTAGGGAAAGCTGATAGCTTTTGTTATTTAGGCATTCTGCTGGATAATCAATTACATTGGGGACCTCTGGTAAGAGCACATATACAATCTTTCAACCGGGTGGCGCATAGCATAGACTCCTTTCCTAAGCGCCTCGGTCATAGCCATGTGAAATGTATTTTACATCTCTATAATGCGAAGTGCGTACCGACCGTGGTGTTTTGAGCAGAAATCTGGGGATATAAACCCTGTCGCCCAATACAAATTGCTGAAAATACATTTTTTAGGAGGTTTTTACGAGTTCCCCAGAGTGTCCCAGAGGAAATTTTGCATGAAGAGATGGGAGGAGATTTTATTTCTGATTTTATTCCACTCCGCCAGTACTCTTTCGGTTCTCTTTTTGGCTTAAGCAGGAGCTAGAATTTAATAGAAAGATTGCGATAGATTGCACAAATATGGATCTGAGGCACAATATACCATGGCTAACCTATGTCAAAACCTCTCTTGGGGTTTTGGACAAACCTCTGTTATTCAGCACCCCAGAACTGACCTATTAATCAGACACAGCCTGGGTCAAAGAGATCTTTAGGATTATTACATGAGAGGCAAGGTTCCAAGTGGCTCAACGTATAGACAATTACAAGCACTTTATGATGGTGAAATCCACAAATAAAATGGAAATGTATTTATCTCTTAAATATGTCAGCCCACCACAGAAGGCTGCTAACGTACGTTCGATTAAGCCTGTTTCCACAGGTGTTGATGGGATGGTAGAATACATCAGATCGTCTTCTCTGCTCAAGTGATAAGACTACTGCACTAGATACTTTTACACATTGTTTTTATTTGTCCTAACTGTTCAACCTTAAGACTTAAGTATGTTCACCCTCTTCTTGTGCCTTCCAAATTGTAATCAAGTGAGAAAAGCCTTATTCTACCTGCAATTATTAGACTCAGCTAAAGTCTGCTGCTTTTTAAACAAGTTTCTGGAAGGGGTGTATTCTGTTAATTTGTGATAATATTATTAATTCTGTGTTACAATGTTATTTTACAAATGTTTTCTTAATAGCTTACCCTTCAAGATTACATACGCAAATTGTATAAAGATATTTACGACGATAATTTAAATTAATGGATCTAGGTGGCCCCCTTTAATTCCTACCAACATACCAGACCCTAAAATTGAGGTTTTTGTTTGTTAGGTTTTATTGGGATGAGCCTCCTTACAGTTCACTTACAACCACTTGTGTCTTTATTATTAGATGTTTCTCCTTTTTCTATTTCAAGATAATTGTAATGTATGCTGTTCTTCATCTAGATTGTTAGAAAGAGCTTTTTATGCTTATCCATGAATTTGTATCCTCTTGATAGCGCATGTATTTACTCAAGATTTTTAGCGGTTTAATTATTATTTTAATTTTTATATGATTGCTATTGCAAATCGAATTAAGAAAATCTGACTCACTGTTTCTTTTATTCCAAAGCCTCTGTCTCATTCAGAGGAAGATTGTCATCCTTGGTATCTAAGAAAATGTGAATGTGCTATATCAATAACAATAACAATAGATAATCCAAATATCCATACAGCAAGGCTATAATCATTTATTTTCTACACAAGCTTTGGATGATAGATCGTATGCTATTCCACAGAGAATAGAACTTTGTCTATCAAGGTTCATGTGCAATGGGCTATGCAATTGGCGAATGACCCTATGGTTCAGATTTTCTTTGTTACCCAATGGACACTTTCAGCAAAGTTTACTGAACATACGTAAATACCTGGTGTGATGCTCTGGCGAGGGAATCTTCTCTTAAGCAAGTAAGAATTCAGTATTACCACCCCTCTTCCAGTCTGTTCATAAATCTGAAAAGTAAAATTCTGGAGGCAAGAGAAAGCATATACCTGCAAGCTGCTTTCCCAGCAATTCAATATTTCAGAGAGTCAATAAGCATTGCTCCCCTTGAATATGCAGCATCATTTTCAAAAATGAAACGTATTCTAAAATGGCTTCTGTACAATACCTGACATTAGGTTTTCTTTGGATTTGAAAGATGTATGTCAACTTTATGTAATTTTTCACATTCCAGCAGTGACATTTGTCGAACCTGTAGAGGCATTGTTAGGAGTAAAAAGCTGTTGACAGCCTACATATGCCACAAAGCAACGGGGATCTAAATGTGTGAACTTGCTCTCCAAATAAACATTATATAAGTATAAATTGAGATCGCGTAAGGACAATTTACACTGATAAACTCTTTTTCTTTAACAGGAAGCAGAAATTCAGAGACTTCATCATCTTCTACAACAGAATAAAATATTCCCAAACACTTGAAGATAAAAGTCACAATTTGTGGCAATTCCGTGATTACAGTTTTTGAATCACTTGTGTTCCTCATGGAAAATAAAAATGCCATCTACGGATATGTATTTTGTCGCACTGTCATGAATATGTTTGACGTTTTTTAAAGTCTTATTTTGTAGGGTTGAAAGCATTGTGGAGTGAGCGGACCAACTTTTGTTTAGGGCTATGGGACAAAGGATAAAAGGAACAAACTTTATGACTGTGTACAAGGGCGCTATCAGAGATCATCGACTCACAACTTGGGAACTTTTTATGTACTGCCATTAAATAGAAAAACCACTATTGTCACACCTAATAATAAATACAGTTACTTGTGTTTCCCCCATCAAAAACTAGGCTGTATTAAAATTAATATATGCAACATTTGTCAAATATTGCTTGTATTACACCATGAATAAATACAATTTAATTGTGATTATATCTGCAAGGATTTTCGCGTTAATGTTTAGTTACTGTTTCATGAAATCATGATGCTGCCAAACTATAATTCAATTGGGTTTGGTTTCTGCTAAGCAAGAAAAGGGTGGCTAACACGAAATCCAGTCCCCCAAGGACATTACCTCGAGTCGCTAGGTATGGTTTTCTAAAATACTCCATTCTGGAAGAGACTTCCCAGTTTTCTATGAGAAGCACTCCTCTTCTGCTGCTATACTTTGAGATTTTGGAACTTTGTCTTGCCATTTAAATTTAGTTTTTTTTAAAATTATTTTTTATATATTAATACTGCATTGTTAATCACAAAAATTATTAACAACATTTACTCGTAATCTGCCCAAGGGCCTTCAACAAGGAGTACATTGCAATGTCCGTGATGCCATTTAAATCTTTAACATTCTTTGTGTCGAAATGTGCCTTCCTGTAGGTAACCTGTCCATGTTCCCTCCTATCAAAGTATTAAGAGTGTGAGGGACTCACAAGTATTGAGGTAATTTCGGCTGATAAATATCTTCTATGAAACATCCCGATGACCCTATCTATGTCGAGTGATGTTATAGACTCAAATATACTCCCACACGAATGAAGTGGATGGGGGTGTTTCCAACCTCCCTCCTGAAGCTCACTGACAAGACTAAGAGAAGATCATGAACAGTGAGAAGAAAAAAAGAGATTTAATGGCACAAGAATCATATTCTTTTGCTCCAATAGCAAGAGGAGAACGGCTTATTGAAATGCTAAAGAAAACTCTTTGGGGAAAAGCAGTCAGATCAAGACTTCTGTATCTGCATGTGACCGGGAAGGAAAGGTGCTGCTTATTGCTTTGGAAAATAGAAAAGGAGAAGGTGCAGCTTATTGCATTTGAATGCAGTCCAAGGGTTTGGAAATGGTGACTCTCAAGGTGCATGACAAGCGGTCTAGAAATTGTCCAGTGGACACCAGTATGGAGGTTTGAGTAGTGAGACTTGCTTCGGCCATATTATTTAGGTCTCACCTATCAGACAGTGCAAGCTGTTTGCAAAAAGACCTATTGTCTGCCTATTGTGGATTTAGAACCCACCCATTGCTTACCATTAGTTGGATTTATTGTCCCTCTCTTTTGCTTCTTATTTGTCAGTGTCGTGGACTTACATTCCTCATCTTGTGCTTGTCCCTCCCCTGGAGCACGGTCTCATCCCTTGTATCCTTCCACTGCTTACTTTTCTGGCACTCTTTTTTTTCTTTTTCGTTAGGGTCATTGAGGGTGCATGTTGTTTCTGTTGACTCATCGTGTACTTCCCCCCCCCCCACTGTGATCTATGTTGCTTTTTCTCATCCATGTCCTGCTTCCCTGCTCCCTTTGTACTCTGCTCACCTTTGTGCTTCTCCCTCTCCACATTCTCTCTCCTGTGTGTTCCTTAACCCCCTCCCCCGGAAGTTCTTCACATTCCTCCCTATGGTCCATGTGCTCCTCCCACCCTTAACCCCCCATAATCCCCCTTCACATTCCTCTCACGTGCCTGGAAAAAAAGAACAAAAACGCTTTTGTGTTAATTTATTTTTTGACTGATCTACTCTGATTGGTAAATAAAAAAGGGAAAAAAGTGCCTGCGTCGTAGCACCTTGTTCAAAATGTATTTATTGTTATAAATCATTGGCAAAGCTAATGGGTCCCAAGTGTGAGACCTGTTGGCTTTGACAATGCTTGTTTTGACACAACAGAGGGATACCTAACCAGCCCATCCTTACTTTACATCGAATGAGACCAGCACTACCATGGAGCTCATCAAAAATATAACCCAAGGATGGTTCCCCTTAAAGCATGGCAATCGTAATTGATTCAGACCTGATAGGGGATAACATTGTAGCAAGTTTGTATACAGAGAGTAACGGGTGATGATGTCTGTAAATATTGCTTTCTCCTTTAGGGGGATGGCATGTTGTAGTTGTATTACCTGAATTGTAACAATTGCTTTGCGCTTTTAAAATGAAATAAAAATATTTAAAAACCTAAAAAAAGAAGGTCTCTTTAAACGTGCATTACAAAATGTCTAGTGCTCAGTACAAGGGTTTGGACTTAAATTTTGGGCTGGTATAAAGAAAAAAATGTAGAGCCAGTTCTCGGTGTAACTTGATAAACATCTAAGAGTCCATAGATGCTGAGCATCTGGTGAAAGGATGGTGTCACACTGTGCAGATGTCTCATATCATGGAGCACTTTGTATCTTATGAAAACTGAGATCGTATCCGTTATGTCTCCAACAAAACAACAGCTTCCCATCTTCAGTCTTCACTATGCATTTTGTACTGCACTGGGGGTGATGGTGATAAATAGCCCTGTGATGTGCTCAGGAAGAATTTAACTCCAGTTTTGGCAAGGAAAACAGTGGAGGGGGCCAAGGTTACCTTGCCAGACCTACCCATTCTGCTGCACCATGTACTGGTTTCGAGATAACCAGTGGCCACGCTGCTATCTCTGGAACCAAAATCAAAGCTGGATAGAGAAAATCTGATGCCTGCTGTTTTAAGAATGCACAGGAGACTTCAGTTCTTCAATCAAAGGTTTATTATACACAAGTTAAGATGAGTTACTTGGGCCCCACAGTTGCACCTCACACTCTCATTTCCCCAGCCGCCAAGTCTCATACACTCACCACATTCTTGCCCTCAATATTCCATACATCGCAAACCCAACATTCTACAATTTGCAGTCAAAGTGGCCAGCACCACGCACTAACTTTCCCCATTACAAACAAAAATATGAAAACAAAATATGAGGAAATATTAAAAATACATTGTAAATTGGGCTGTACCATACAACATAAACAGAGTACAACCGCAGTGGGAAAAACAGATATTCAAACTAAGGCAATATAAAGTCCTTGAATATTTTAGCTACAACCTTTTCTCATGCTCTGACTCACTGCAGATCCTTCTATAGATGCATGAGACGCGGAATTTTAAACAGGGCATGAAGATTGATTTATAGATCCACTCCTCAAAGTCTCACTTTCTTTCCCACTCATAACAGAACCTACTTCAGATTGTCCAGATAACCACGAATCCCAAAATAATCAGTCAAACTTCCCCATCCAAAGAAAGATTGAGTTTAGGATCTCCACAAATCAAAATCTTGCTTAGATTCCATACCGCTCTTCCCTCCACTCTCAACAGCACCATGGAGTTTCTGAATTACTGTCACAGGCTTCAACTATTTCACACACATCTTCCTGGCAGTTTCACACAAACAAATTGACAAACCTACAACACTAGCAGAGGGCTTGCCTCCTCGGAGACACAAGCTAAATAACATTTTCTTCTTTTACTTCGCAGATGAACTTAGTAATTGTTTTTATTATTTAACAGCAACCCCCCCTGGCTCTTCCTTAGAGGAATAGTTTTCTGCTAGTTTTGCATAAAATTCTACAATGCAAGAAATGACACCTACTGTTCCATTGTTGCTAGATTCCGGGCTTCCAAAATAGTCATAACATGTGAATTTATCAGCCTGATCCCCTCTCAGGATATAAAGTGTCCAAAGTATTCCACTTTGTTTGGCCTGAAACAGGATTTTCCTAACTTCAGGGTCAGTCTATTTTTTGAAAAACCTGTAGAACTCTCCTTAACTTCAAATTGTGCTGATCATTTTTCTGCTACTGCTCTATCCAAACCATCAAGCGTATCAATTTTGTGGCACTCACTAATCCAAAAGACATCCTTATGAATACAAACCTTCCCTTTCGAGAGACAAAAGTAGTAAAATGTCTGGAAATCTCTTCAAAAACCAAATAGGCACTGCTATGGTCCAAAGTTGAGAACACTACTGCTCCCTCTGGAATGGAAATGAACTCATTCATATTTGATAGGGTATGCTGTTCAATCCAATTAACACTGTTAAGAATACAGAGGTAGACACATGGCCTACATTCCCCCCACACACGTAAGCAAAATGGCAATGGGGCAACCCCGGGAGAAGATTCGAAAGGTTCAACAACATTTGCTGACTACAAATCCTCTCCCTGTAAGATCAGGACATTTCCCACACAGTGCCTGACCAGTACGGCATCCTCCTTGATAATTCCAGAACTTTTTCATGAACTCCATATTGAAATACTTTTTAGTGTCTGGACAAACCTTTCTACTGATTCCTCAGCATCATCTTTTGACCATTTCTAATTTACATAATCCAATCCATCCTGTTTAGAATGTATTTCACATACAGGAGGATTGGCTCTGGGGTCTAATCTAGGCCCCATCTCCCAACCTAGAATGGAATAGCATTTATCAACCACATAAACCTTCTCTCAGGTTCTGCGAACTTGAAAGTCTAAGTCCCCCCCCCCCCAAGAAATAATCCACTATATTCAATGTGTGCCCTGTGTTTCTTCCAGGTCATATATTAATGGGTAGTAACTACCTTTTCTCTTTCTCAAAGACTGTGGAATACATCTAGACCTACTTTTGTGAACCAGGCACACAAATCAAACATAACCTCCATCCCAGTTCATCTATTCAAATGTTGGATTTGGGAAGGCCCCCACACCTTTTCTCTGCTTCCAAACATAAAAACCCACATTAGGATCAAAACCTTCATTGCTGTCATCAGCTTTCTAATAAATCACACTGACTCTTCCTCCCCTACAAACTCTGCAAGGGTGACCCTTTGTAGATTGTAGGATCTGCTTTTATGGCTACCCCTCACTTTTTGCCTGGTGTTATGCTGTTTCTGGCCAGTCTGACTGGGATCCTGCTAATCAGGAACCCAGTCTCTGTGTTTTCTCCCCTAAATTGGCATGGTTAGTACTTAATACCATATACTAGGATCTGTCCCATCTGGGATGTACCCGAGGTATCCAGGGCATAGGTACACCAGAGGTCCCTGATGGGCTGAAGCATGCATTATGCCACCCATGAGGGACCACTCAAACTGAAACTACAGGCCTGCCATTACAGCCTGTGTAAGCTGGTGCTAGCACCATTTACAAAATATATAGGTTTCCCTATATTTAAGGTCACTGCACTTAAAACCAATAAGTCACCCCTAAAGCAGGCCTTTCAATCCTGAAAGCAGGGTGCTCGGTTCTAAGTGTGAGGGTGCCCCTGCATAAGCCGGAAAACCCTACAGCCTTCGGAGTCCATTCTACCGGACTGTAAGTGCATCGGCCATTACGATACATAGAGTGTCCATGCGTCATTACGCAATGACCATCTCTAAACTAGTTGTAACAAACCCCTGTCATGTTTGGTATCAAACATGTTGGAATCATACCCCCACACCGAAGGTATGATTCCATGCACTAGGATGCTCCTCTGGGAGCCCCTCCGTGCTCCCCGGTCTTCCAGACCGGGACAGCACAACATGAATGCTGCTGGCCAGTTACCCGAATCTGCCCTCCTGCTACTGAGCCAGACTCGAGCAGGGGAAGGCAGAACAATAGGTATCCTGTCCCAGACAGGGTTTAGTGTTTGGGACAGGGTGGGGGCGCTGGCCAGTGCCACTCAGTCTGCTTGAACTGCACATTTAGTGCCCTCCTTGCATTGTCCAGTTCAAATCAGCTCAGAGAGCCTTTTGCTCCTGCTCTGGCTCGAAACTGGACAAAGGACATGGGAGTATCCTCCCCACTGTCCAACCCCTCCCCTGTGAGGGAACCTTGAATCGTCCGAAACCTTTCCTTAGGGTACTTAAGGGCTTATCTGTGTGAGGGTCCCTAGATTAGTCGTTGGACAAGATTCATTTCAAGACACCTATTTCTTCTTCAACCATCTGGGCACTCCGAACTTCGCTCTGGGCATCAAGGCTGCAACTGGGAAGACTGCTGCTGCTCTTGATCTCGTCGGCCTGCTCGTCTGCTGCAACATTCCATGCCTGTGCTCCATACAGGAACCTTCAATCGACCAATCCAGGTTTTATAAAGCACGCTACTCACCCGTGATCAGTCGAAGAGCCAGGTCTTGAGGCTCTTCCTGAAGATGTAGGGGGGTATCTGATGGTGACTGGGAGATCGTTCAGGTCTTTGCTGCGATGTAGGAGAAGGCTCTTCCGCCTGCTCTGGTTCTGAGGATGCGTGGGGTCTCTGCCAGGGCGAGGTCGGCAGAGCGGAGGTTCCTTTTGGGTATGTGGAAGGACACTCTCTCATTGAGCTATTTGGGTCCGATGTTGTGGAGGGATTTGTAGGCGTGGGTGAGTAGCTTGAAGGTTACCCTCTTCTCGACGGGGAGCCAGTGGAGGTCTCGTAGGTGCTGGGTCATGTGCTGTGGGGTTCCGAGGACGTTCTGGATGGTTTGGAGCTGTGTAGCAGGGTTCTGTTGATTCCGGGATAGAGGGTGTTGCTGTAGTCCAGTCTGCTGGTTATGAGTGCGTGGATGATGGTCTGTCTGCATTTGGGGGGGATCCACTTGAAGGTCTTGCAGAGGATGCCGAGGGAGTTGAAGCAGGTGGAGGCGACAGCGTTGATCTGGTGGGTCATGGTGAAGGAGGAGTCTAGGATAATGCCGAGGTTTTGGGTGTGGTCTGATGGAGTGGGAGGGTTTCCGAGGGCAGAACGCCACCAGGTGTTGTCCCAGACGGTGGAAGAGGGTCTGAGGACGAGGACCTCTGTCTTCTCCGAGTTGAACTTCAGACAGCTGTTGTTGATCCAGGCTGCGATGTCCTTCATTCCTTCCTGGAAACAGTCTAGAGTCTTCAGGGGTTTTCGTGAGGGAGAGGATGAGCTGGGTGTCGTCGGGTAGGATACTATGCTGAGCCCATGCTGTCTGACGATGGCGGTGAGGGGGGCCATGTAGATGTTGAAGAGCGAGGGGCTGAGCGAGGATCCTTGGGGAACGCCACAGTAGATCTGGATTCGGAGAGGTAGGGTGGGTGTCTGATCCTTTGGGTTCTGCCGGAGAGAAAGGAGCGGATCCAGTCGAGGGCAGTTCCTCGTATACCGGCGTAGTTGAGTCTGGCTGCGAGAGTGCGGTGTGAGACGGTGTCGATGGCTGCGGAGAGGTCTAGTAGGATGAGGGCCGCAGTGTGGCCCTGGTCGAGTAGCATGTGGATGTCATCGGTGGTGGCGAGAAGGGCGGTCTTGGTGCTATGGTTGCTGCAAAATTCGGACAGGGAGGGGTCGAGGATGGAGTTCTCTTCGATGAAGATAATCAGCTGGGCGTTGACTAATCTCTTGGTGACTTTGGCTGTTAAGGGAAGGAGAGAGATGGGCTGGTAGTTTTTCAGATCCGTCAGGTCGGCCGAGGTTTTCTTGAGGAGGGGCTTGACCGACCTCTTCCTGCTTCCAGTCGCAGGGGAAGATGCCGGCTTCGAGGGAGGTGTTAATGGTCCGGCCTAGTTCAGGTGCTATGGCGGTGGCAGCTCTGTGGTAGATGTGCAGTGGGCAGGGGTCCATGGAGGCTCCTGAGTGGGTGTTCTTCATACACGTGTCGGTGTCGTCGGTGGTAGCAGGTTTCCAGGTGGTGATGGTGGGCTGGTTGTTGCTGGTGGAGAGGGGGGGGGGTGTCTGGAGTCTGTTAGCTGAAGTTGTCATAGAGGGCCTTGATCTTCAGGTGGAAGTAAGAGCTGAGTTTGTTGCAGAGGTCCTGGGAAGGTGTGACATCCGTGGTTTCGCTCGGGCGTTTGGTGAACTGGTGTATAATGTTGAAGAGTTCTTTTGCGTTGCTGGCATTAGTGTGGATTTTGCTCTTGATAACCATCCGCTTGGTGGCTCTTATGCGCTGGTGGTATTCAGTCATGGCGTTCCTGTAGGGGTTCTGGTCTTTGGTGGTTTTCCTGTTAGAGTTTTTTGAGGCGTCTGCAAGAGCGCCTGGCTTCTTGGAGGTCGGTGGTGAACCAGGCGGCCTTCAGGGGGCGTTGTGTGGGGGAGGGGTGCAAGCTTGTCTGCACAGCTGGAGATCCAGCGGTGTAGTTCTGTTGCGGAGTTGGCGTTGGTCGTGGCAGAGGGGGGGTTGTGGATGGTCCCGCGCATCGTGGTTCTGGGGCTGGTCTGGATCTGGAATTGGAGGTGCTCTGTGTTTGGAGAGGGGGTGTTCGTGCTGGAGGTGGAGAGTCGGAGGGAACTCTTGTGTGCGATGGCGAGTCCTCCTCCTGGGCGGTGGAGGCAGTCCTTTCTTTGGAACTTGTATCCGTTGGGGGCGGCGATGTCGGGGGCGAAGATCGCATTGGTCCATGTTTCCGTGAAGAAGGCGACGTCTGGCGAGAGGGTGTTGAGCAGGTCCCAGATCTCCATGGCGTGTCTGTGTAGGGAGCGAACGTGGAGGAGGATTCACATCAGGGCTTCGGTGGTGCAGGCGTCCGGTATGGGTTCAGCGGTCTTGGGGGGGCTATTGATCATTAAGGATTGTCAGCAGTGTTGGCAGGAGAACTGGCTGTGGGTGGTGTTCGGCGTTGATCTCTGGCAGTTGTTGTTTATTCCAGGGTTGAGTACGAGGAGGGCAGTGGAGTTGTAGCGGTGGAAAGTCGTAGATCCAGAGTTTCTGCCCTCTGTCGGGTCACGGACGGGTGAAGACGGGCTTGCCTTTGGCACACCTTCGGCGCAAAGCCGCCATTAACTAGGGAAGTGGGAAGGCAACACAGCTGGACGGCGGAAACCATCAGGGGGGATGGGCCGCGGGGGCAGCAGTGGCAGGAAGGACACGGTGGGCAAGGGGCACCAGGACAGAACGGCACAGAAGACACGGGTACAATTTCTGGCACAGAAAAGGCAGAAAACGGAGAACCGAAAAAATACAGAAAAATGTCTCAAGACAGATACGGGCACAAAGTCAGAAAAATGGCACATGGACAGACACTAGCACAAACAGAAGACAGAAAAATGGCACAAGGCCAGACACGGGCACAGACACAGAAGACAGACAAAATGGCACAAGGACAGTCACAAACAACAGCAGCCAGCAGAAGAACAAGGCTCCCCCACTGGACCACCAGGGATGAGGTGCAGGCAGGAGCCTGCGGGTGGAGGAGGACCTCGACACCTACCTGAGCGAGTAGATCCTGGTGCCCTGAGCGGTGGCACATAGGAGCGGAGCTGCGGGGGACAGCAGGTCCCTGACCAGTAGGTTAGAGGTCTTGCTCAGACTCCTTCGCCACCACAGCGTCGCCTGGTCGGCACAGTTGCAGTTCCAAGGTCACCCTCAGCTCTCCTGCAGCCCCGACATTGGTGGGCATTAGTCTTCCATGCCTCCTGGTCACTCCTGAGTGAGATAGACTCTGTCCCTCTGCTTGCAGGTACTTCTCATCTTGAATCCACCTTTGGGTTCCACCGGACACTTTCACCTTCTCCAGCAGCGGCATCTTCCTTAAGTCCTCCATTGAGTTCGACAATGGTTTCCAACGCCACTTCACACCTATGCACCCGGCTTCCCTGGTGTAGGTATCCTGGTTCCTAGGGTATCCACGGGTGAGGTGGCTCTCCAACCTTCTCTCTTCCACAGGGTTTCTTCAGGGTCCTCTGGGAAGGGTGCTCCTTCTTTAAAATTCAACCGAGACTCACCCGTTGACTTGTATTGAGCCAGCAGTCGTGTTCTCACCCTGCACACGGCTTCCGTGGGATTTTTGGTTACTTACCTCGGGTGGTTTCTTGAGTCCCCAGCATTTCTACATCTTCTGGGTATAGTCTTGACTTGAGTCGTGGTTCACATACCACTATTTTAGTATACACTGTGTAATTGTGCTACTTACCTGTTTCTATTGAAAAGTATTGTGTGCATTGTGTATATCTTCGGCTAGGAGATATCTGTATGTGTTAGTGTCTTATAATAAATACATATTTTTATAAATACACTGTGTGGTTCTCTTTCACTTAATCTATACCTACAAATTATGCTCTGGTAAAACAAGCTGCTTTACTCGCCTGGATTACACCTGAAGTCTGCTCTCCAATGCTACCACTTAGAGAGCTATCGAAGGTTGTCTAAGATCATTACAATCATCATAAGAGTTGTTTGGATTGGTGCCAGAAGCCCACTTATATTAGTTTACACCACATACCAAGCCAGCCTCTCACACTCTTTTTCTTGCACTTTTTGTCAGATGCTGGATATCCCTTCGAGTGTCCTAGCTGTCCTATGGGAGCAGTCTTCACCCTCAAGTGTGTCAACATATGCTAAAAACCTATTGAGGGGACAGAGGTTTCCCAGGGATATGCAAAATAGAAGAATCTGAATTCCATTGTCTCTCAGGATTTACTAGAAATTGAATGGCATTGAAAACTAAAATAAATAAAAGTGGGCACCAATATCTGTGAAGAAAAAACACAATTTGAAAACATACTCTTTAGAAAGTTAGCTGAAAAAGAAATCCTGTTGTGTACTTACAAAGTATGGTCTTCAAATTACAGCTTTTATCACAAGATAGGGCTTCCCTCAGTAAAATCCATATACGCTTGATAAAGTGTTCTTATTAATTAGAAAATATTGTTTATTTACATGTGTTATAGTTAACATAACTAGTCCTTTAAATTCCGGTCTGCACTGACTTTCATTCAAAGTTGCTGAAGAAAATGTGGCTTTTAAAATTGCCTGAACAATGGTGTTGTCTTGTACTGAATATTACATACTACCCCAAGTTCTACAGACGGACATTGCTTCCAAAACACAATGTGACTTGGTGTTTCTGTATTTTCAGGAAGAAATACTGTATATGGCTTTTTGATTAAACCAATATACCTGAACCACACGCACTGTTTTCACAACTTTTTTAGTGTGGTAGGTCACTTGGGGATAATGCACACTTTACACAGATTCCTTAGTTCTGTTTCTACAATTACATTTTCCATGCAAAATAAACTATTCTTAAATGTTTGAAACTAACTACAACATGCTGGTTCTCTCTTGATTTAATCTTGACAGTTATTTTGCTGTCACACTGCATGTATGAGTTCCATGGAAACGCTCGTATATGTTTTGTTTCAAACCCCAAGTTTGCATGGACATTTGGGTTACTCTGGTCTTGGGAAAAAAAGCAGTCCATTCTTCAACACCTAAATCTCCAATATCTTCACCAAAGCATCACCCACCTATTCCAGTAACCTCTTATGTGACTTCTACCCCTGAGGATTATTTAGGAAACCCCCAGCAACCATCTTAATACCACAGACATAAAGAATCCTATCTCTTCCAACACACTCCAGAGGCAACACACTCTTCATTCCCATCTCAAGCTGCCACCAACCAGTACCCAGACTCAAAAGGTCATGGCTGTATTTCCTTCTAACTCGCTCAGTACAGACTTCAGCATCATAGACCTCTATTGACAACTAAACACCAATTCAACTCCTTCAGGCATCACCCCTTAAACTCCCTCCACGGAAGCCAACTTCAGACCACCTCTCTTCACACAATGATGAACTCCAAATAAACAGGTACACCAATCAGACCATGCATATTTATATCCCTTCAGCCCCCCCCCTGGCTTTCCCAAGAACCTTTGTACAACAGACACACCTGAATGCAAATAGTGGCCGAGGTCCAACCTCCTAAAAGACCTCATACCCTTGAAGTCATCAAGCACACCACACATCCATCAAGCAAACACTCTACAGTGTAATAGAGCGAATCGGGCTTCAGAAAAAAATTGATACGTTCAGGAAGCACATTGATAACGTCTCAAATGTCCTTACCTCTGTCAAGGTAAACATACCATGAAGATCCAATTTCTAGTGAAGTCCATCACTAACAAAACAATTGAGCCAATGCTCATCATCAATGCAGCTATCACTCAGGAGTTTCCAAGCACTCTGTATTCCTAATTCCAAGGACCACTTGGCGTGAGTGAAAACACAAGTTTATTTTGTAATTACAGCAAAAATGATTTAACACGAGGCTGGCCAGGTCCCCACTCTTCAACTGCCTCTCACAAACTGCCGCTGCCAACATTCCACTCATAATGACATTAACAAATGTCAGAATGTTGGCAGAGTCTCTTACATAAGTTGGCCACATCAATATCTCCTTTTTTTTTTTTTTAAAACCTGTCTACTCCAACTTTTTACGATCTTAACCAACATTATCCTATACAAAAAATAGCATAGCCTATCAACGAACCCTAACATAAAATACATGTAAAATAGCATATCCTAATACAAAACACATCCTAACATACTATACCTATAAAATAGTATAACATGACATAAAATTAATACATCTCAATTTCCATGGCACCCTTGTAACAAGGAATGATATAAGTGGTGTACTTCCCTGAATGCTAAACATAACATGTTATAAATTACGTTTATATCGATTTCCATGGCACCCTTGTAACACAGGACGACCTTATTCTTTTCCAATAGGATTCTAGACAACCTCACCTTAGAGTCAACCTTACTAGCACCGGATTCATCGTGAGCTGCAGCTTCATACACCTTTACCATTATTTTTCTACATTCCACCGTTGACCACCTCGCACCTTTACTGCATTATCACACACTTTCTCAACTTTAAGGGGCTTACCAAAAATTCCATCGCCCTTTTTCACAAAACCTATATTTTTTAACCTGCACCACATCTCCTACTGCATATTCCTTTACTTCTGTATGTTTTCTGTTATTGTACTCAGTGCACGGTTTCATCTGAAACTCACCTTCTCTTTTTCCTAACTACTGCATTCAACACCTTCACTTCCTATCCCTTTGACAGTCACTTAGACATCCATGATGGAACAGCCACCGAGGTAGATTTTTGATCTTTCAACAATTCAAAAGGAGTGACACGAGTAACTGAATGTGAAGTGGTGCGATAAGCCAAAACATGGCTTTTCTGACTCCTCTACCACATTTCCTTTATTCTTGGTCCACTTGGCAGTCCGTTACCACTCTATTCATCCTCTACACCAAACCACTAGTTTGAGGATAAAACAATTAACTCCTGAGATGTTTGAACCCTGACTCAAGAGTTACGTCATTTCTGATTTAAAAAAATGCCACTCGTTCTCTGAAATCAAATATTCAGGGATACCTTCCCTTGAAAAGACATCTCTTAGAATCCATTAGTACAAATGCATACCGCTGCTGAGTTGTAAAAATAAATTAAAAGATACCACCCTGTCTATTCTAACTTTACTCCAAGGTCTACCCCTCCATTCTATTGGGTGCAAAGGTGGCGAACGCACCTTAAGGCCTTTAACTGAGCTCCTACTTATAACACACTCCTTCACTACAGCCTCATACATAAATCTCTGTCCGTTGCCGGACACCAAAAGTTAATTCTGATCATTCTTTTAGTCATAGTGGACCCTCATGCACAAATATCAGATCTTTCCGTACACTAACCGGAGATACCAATCTTTCACCTCTTAGTATCACCCCCGTGCTAAATGGATAATTCGTCTGCAAACTTGACATATGAATATAACACACTTTGCACACTCTTCTCTTTTGGCTAACCATTCTCAATGCACTCCATAACTATCTTGAGAAAATTGTCATCTTCACTCGTGCTTCTCCACGCCTCTTCCATGAAAGCACTCACTTTAGCCACATCTATCAATGAAATGTAACAATTATGCAGATCATCTTCTTTAGAATAACTTCTGGCTTCTTTATGGGTAATCTAGATAGAAAATCATCTTTTACATTTGCACATCCGGGAATGTCTCACCTCAAAATTATACTGTAAAAAACTTGTAGTAAGCCTTCGCAACATGCTTGTAGGATGTTTCATTTTAGAAGCATAGTCAGGGACACTTTTGCATAAAATTCCCACAGCCCTATAAAAGTGAGCAATTCGTCCTTGTCTGCAGGGACAGGACATTCCACCATGGCCTTCACCAACCCATGCCTATGCATTATGCCTGCTGAAGAAATAACATGCCCTAAAAACTCTTAATTCTTTCTAAAAAATTCACAATTTTTTTTTACCACTATCTCCCTTTTGTAAATAAATCCACAAGGACATCATTCAGAAAGTTGTCATGTTCTTGTAAGTTCCTGGCAAAGATCAACAGATCATCCTGGTGTACAAAAACTCCACGTACTTTGCCCAGAAGTTTAAACATGACTCTTTGGAATACTGACAACAGTCCAAAAGGCTTCCTGCATAATTGAAATGTGCCTATGGGTGGATTAAATGGAGTGTAATGCCTTGAACTCTGTTACCCTGAAGCTAAAACGATGTCAGACAATGATCCAACCTGCTCAGCTTTCCCAATAATTCATCTAATATAGGGAGAAAGTGGGAGTCAATCTATATTTCCTTATTCAGACTATGCCAGTCCACACATACCCTCAAATTCCCATTACGCTTCTGTGCTGCTATTAATGGAGACAACCACAGTGTCGACTCCACTATTTTAATAACTCATTTTCCAAGCGTTGTCTTCAATTCTTTTTCCAAATCTTCTCTTAAACTGAAAGGTACAATTCTCACTTTATCTTTTTAGAGGTACCACACCTTCCTTAACCTTAATCCTATGTTTAACTTCAGAAAATGTCCTAATTTGTCCTTAAAGACATTAGGGTACTTTTGGACTAAATTCTCAACTAAAGACTGTTCCCTCACCACCATAACTTGGTCTTTCTTTCTAGGCCTCAATACCATGCCAAACAATTCTTGATTGAACCATCGAGTATATTTAGCCCTTTGCAAGCAACATACATTTGTACATGAATTCTCCGTGCCTTAAACTGTAGTACATCTTTAATGTATCCTTCTAAAACAAATTTTCTACCTTCATAAGATACCAGAGACCTGTCTAATGGAAAAGGTTTTGCTACTACTCAGTTTTTAATAAAAGCATCCTATATGATCATGGTAATACTGGCCCAGAGTCAACTAATAGATGTAAACTCTTACCGCAGACATCAATATCAACACTCTGAGGGATCACCACTTTTCACCATGTCCTCACTAACATTCAACACCATATCATGTAAATCCTGAAGTCTCCCTCAGCTACACTTTGTACCTTCTTCAGTGAAGTACTCGCTACTTTAGGTGACACATTGCATACTGCTAAACTAACTTTCATAAAATTACCAATTTTGTCACAATTCCTACAAGCAATATTCTCTACTGGACGGGTCTGCCACTCAGACTGTGGTAGATTACCACAGCTAAAGCAAATATTGTGGTAAAGAATTTGTTTTCACAATACATCTTTCTTAGTTGATGACAATTCTGAAACTGCTCCTAGAATATTTTTCTGACAAACCACTAAGCTCTTTTACGAAAGTCTGTGATATTTCACTGCTCTTAGCAACTTTGATAACATCTTCCAGCGTGGGATCACCCATTTTGAACAACTTCTGCCCTATAAACTGATCCCTAATAAGTTGATCATTCAAGTTGCCCAATTATGAGTTCCATGGGTCACTTTTTACACCACTTAAAGTGGTACATGCATGACACAAATCTCTGAGTCAGATTTATTAACACCTTGGCTGCTAGGGAGATTATCCTGCTGTGCTGCAGACCCTTGTTTCCCATTGTTCATGACGAGCTCAGCTCGTCATGAGCACACGAGCAGTGTACTGCATGGCTCGTCATGAGCATGGAAGGGGTTAAGTAACGCAAAGCCACCCTCCGTGGCTTTGAATGGCCTCAAATCTTGAGTAAGGCAATGCAGCGCAAATCGCTGCATCGCCTTTGTCTGTGCTCGGGAGGCATTCCGTGGACGTTGCAGTGGGTGTTCCCAAGCAACACCCATGGATTTCATTGCTGCCCCAGACTTACAAGAGCATATAAACCAGGGGAGGCGAAACGCCTCTTAGGATTGTTTCTGTGCAGGAAGGTCCCCATTCCTGCAGAAAAACAATCCTGTATGCAACACAGGCACCCTGGCACGATGGAGCAAGGGTGCCTGTGTTGGTGCTAGAAAGCCAAAATGGCATAGGCGCATGGAGTAATAACAGGAGTGCACTGAATTGCATAAATACAGTGCATTCCTGCCCCTTGACTAGGGTAAATCAGCAAGGTGACTTGCTACACTGCCCTATGCCAAATTCCCATAAATGATGGCCTAAGTCTGCGTAACTCACATCTGTGTCAACATTTTAATCCTGCATCTGCAATCTTTTCAAAAACTGGTCTTCAAACCACTGTACTAGGACATGTATCAAGTCTGTGTTCTAACTTCTTCATCACCTCCTGATATTCCTAAAATTGTTCACTTTAATCCAAAACTAGTTCCGGAAGATGCTTGAAAATTTCCCTTCCTTCAAATTACAAAGAATGTAATAGCACATATTTCTTTCTCTCAGTTCTAAACCAAGAAGTACCTAAATACATTGTACCACCGTTTCCACTGTATGGGAGGAGAACCAAGGGGCATATTATCAAGACCAGGCAATAAAATTATCGCCAGGAAACTGCCGCTAAAGCGGCGATAATGGGCTTGATAATATGCCCTTGTGAATTCCCATAGCAGCCCAGGTTCTGGTGTTAACCTGGGCTGCTATGGGAATTCACAAGGGCATATTATCAAGCCCATTATCGCCGCTTTAGCGGCGATAATTTTATCGCCTGTTCTTGATAATATGCCCCCAGTTGTTTCCAGGAAAGGTGGAGGTGGATTTACCGCCTGCATTTTTCCCCCTTGAATGTGAGATTTAAAATCACAGCCAATAGTTTGCAGTGGTGATCCTGAACTCCACACACATAGGCCCTTCAGAAGGGATTAGTCCACTGTGATAGCCAGTGTCCATTCTTCACCGTTCAACCGTGGCCCATGTCTGGAAAGAATTCACCCTTTTCAGATGACTATAGTTATCAGAAAGACGAAATGCTCCAAACCTTTTACCTGCCACCTTTACGTTTGTTATGAACACAGCCCACACAGTACATGAACGTCAAGTAGATATGGAGTGCAAATCACCGATGATGCGGTCCTTTTACTAGAGGACCCTGACTGAAGCTCCCATTTTAACACACCTTTGCGAATATCAATGTGTATTCTATGCGTTTTTTCTTTCACTGAAAATGGATCCCATCAAGTGTTCCCTCTTGATAGATGGACCCCAATCTAAAATGGCCGCCATTTTCTTTGAACAGGTGATTGAACTATTTTGTAGAACTTCCCAATCGTTAATGGCTGATGGGCTTCAAAACGACCATCTAGGTTTTTTTTCTTTTGATTTCCACAGGGGATTGAGCTTGTTTTGTGTTTTAGCCCACGCATAAATGCCCACTACCCTTCATTCTGTTTTCTACAGGTGGTTGGCCAAAAGTATAAAACGTATGCATGTTCTTTGCCGATTTACCTTTCCAGCACCTGTTCTCTGTGGCTGTCCCCCAGCTATGCAGCGCGGTCACTTAGCCGCTCCACCTTCTACTAAGTACTGGAAATGTAAGCCCGAGCCAAATGATGACGCAAGGTGCTGTGTCAGAGGTGATCCTCCAGGCTACCTCCTTGCCAAATTCATGTAGTGTTCTTAATTCCAAGGACCACTTGACACGAGTACAAGCACATTTTTATAATGTAGTTACAGCAAATATTAATCACGGCTAGGTTGGCCAGGTCCCCACTCTTCAAATCCTCTCTCGCAAACTACTGACGCCAATATTCCACTCATAATGACATGAATGAAGGTCAACATTTTGGCAGAGCCTATTACATAAGCAATCCACCATATTATAATCTATCCAAAAGATGCCAGCTCATTCAAATGAACACATCAGCGCTTCCTGGTAACCAGTGGTGTACTTCATGTTCATGCCGTTTTTCAGCCACTTTCACTTTTCACACTATATACATACAAGCATAACATTATTTACCATAAATAACATATCTTCCCCCCCCATAAAAACTACGCAATAAAATAAATATAGGCAAACAATAAAACTAAATCGCCTAAAATAAATACAAGACTAAATCAGTACATTACACCATTTCCTTCTATGCACTGAACAATAATAATACAATAAGGGCCATAAAATGTAAAAGAGAAAACAAAGTTAAGAATCCACAACTACTTCTTCCATATTACACACAAAGGGCCAGATGTACGACCTGCTAAATAGAGACTCGCAAATTGCTTCGAATTTGCGACTCGCAATTGCGAGGCTCTATTTGGCATGTAAAACAGTGTGTTTAACACTGTTTGTGATTCGCAATGGGGTTGCAAATTAATGAGCCTCTCGCAATTTGCGAGCCCATTGGGAATGACAGGCCCTCCCAGGGATGGTGGCCTGCTGGGCTCAACAGACCACCATGACTGGGACTGCTTTTAAATAAAGCAGCTATTTTTTAAGTGCAGCCCGTTTAAAAAAAAATGAAAAATTTATTTTGCATGCATTTGCAAAGGGGTTCTCTGTGGACCCCTTCCCATTTGCAAATGCATTACCACCTACTTGAAGTAGGAGGTAATTTTCAAATTTTATGCAACTACAATTGGGGTCGCAAAACATTGGTACATAGTTTTACGATCGCTATTAGGAAGGGAACGCCCATCCCTAATAGCGAGTCGCAAAACAGTATTTTGCGAGTCGCAATTTATTTGTGAGTCGCAAAATACTGTTTATACATGGGCCCATGCTTTTTAGTGTGCGCAAACGGGTCCAAGACCCGTTTTCGTACGCTAATAAGTGTCGTACATCTACCCATAGTCTGATAGCCACTTAGGTTTAATCCCCACTCTTCTTCCATTGACATATCTTATTACAAGCTACACCAACCTCATTAGCATTTAAATTAACATTTTCAGGATTCACGCTATCTTCACCAACTGAGTCTCTCTCATCACTCTGATTATACTCTCCATACCTTCCATACTCACAACCCCTTTACTCTTCAAAATAGCAATCCTACTAAGATTCTAGACTTTACCGTCACGGAAAAGTATTGTGCAATACCTAGATGACTTCCAAAGATCCAGTGAATGGCCTCTTTCCTTACCTTCCACAGTTTTTTAACCTTAACCTACATGCTTTCCTTGACCATTACTTCCTCAGAAATCCTCCCTACATCATATTTTTCCTTATCGTTCAAGTGGGTATCCACAATTTTCCCTTCTCCACTTTCCATAGAAATATCTGCACTCAAAGTTTGTAATAACCACTCAGCATTACCTTTAGTTCTCGCTTCCCTTCCCTTCCTCTCATGACTTTAAAAGGAGCCACACCCAAAACATCATGAATAGCCGTCCTATGCATCCATATAGTCTTCAAACATGTATTTCCCAATACTCTAATATTAACTGCCAACTGTACAGCGTTCTTAATCAACCATGTTCAATGAAACCAATAAGCTTCTGCAACATCGTATCCTCTGAATATTCCCCCACTATACTATTTCATCCATCACTAATATACCATGATCAGGAAAAGAGGCAATCTGATATAATCTTCCCATTCACTCTTGAATTTGCAGAGGCATTCTGGATCAGATCGGCCGTCACTTTACTTTTCCCTGGTACATATTCAATCTTGTAAATAAAATCCTGTAACCTCATTGGCATTCATGCAATTCTCGCAGAAGCCATAAGCTTACCTTTAGTCGTTAATATCTCACTTCTCACTATGCATGCTTTTTCCCACACAAAAGACCTAAATTGTTCTAGCTCCCAAACATGTGCAAGGGTTTCCTTTTCAATAACTAAAACTTTTCTTCAATAAGTGACCATGCTCGAGAAGCAATTGCGAAAATTAGTTCCTTACCCAACTCATCAATTTGTGTCAACATATCCCTTAACCTCATGTTACCGGAATCTATTATGTTTACATTCTTTAAATTAGGGTCAGAACTCTTCAAAACAGGATCTTTTACAATTGCATTGATTCCTTCAAACTTTTTTTGACATTCAACTGACCACATGAACGTGGTGTTATTTTTAAAGTCTTCTGATATTGTAAATCTTGTCTGCAAATCTCTTTACAAATTTGGCATAAAACTCTACAAGACCAAGAAATTATCTCACATAATCTTTGTTTGAAGGAGCTGGAGCACTGTGAATGGCATCCGCCAATATAAGTTTGGAAGTGAAACCAGGTTCATTCAAAACATGACCTAAACATGTTACTGATTGTACAGCAAATTCCCATTTCAAAGATTAAACAGTAAGACCTCTCATTTCCTGGATACTTAAAAAAAAACTCCATAATTTTATCATGTTCTTGCCAATCCTTCCCTTAAATTAGGATATTATCTTAGAAACATTTGATGTTCTTAGTTTTCCGGAACAATTGATGCATCAATCACTGAAAACTGCATAAGTGGATGCCTTCCTAAAAGGCATTTGTTTATACTTCTTCCCTCATAAAAATGGGAATGTTTCTAATTTTGTGGACTTTCGGACAAGCAGGATTCAAAATCAGTAAGGTTACCAATTTCACTGCAGAAAACTTTAGGAAATTTCCTTAGCATGGTCTTACCAACACCATCGCCATCATATACAATCATAACAGGATCACAACTGTTTAGATTCAAAACTATATGTAGATTGCCCTGATCATGCCAGCCTAATACAGAAGGTCCTTTTTTGCGATGTACAATTTGCCATGGGTGTTCAGTTGTTAAATCTAAAAATGATGGGGCTGTAGCATAGCAAATCAATCTTTTCACCTGAGAAACACTCTGGATATATATCTGATTTAAATAATTTCCCACCAATGCAATCCACAAAATCTCTCCTCCACACTTCCTCATTAATAATGGAATATGGTGAACCTGAGTCTGCTTACAATTGAACAATTGCACTACCAATACACATCAAACATACAGGTTTCTTTCTTAACTTGTACTCACCATCGTTCAAATTCAAAACAAAACATTTTTTTGATTAAAAAATATTATTGACTAGTTTTTTTTAATCAGAAAAACCCTCATCCACACATTTACCTTGAAGTTCTTCCTCTTCCTGTAAACCTTAGCAAAGTGCCCTACTAGTCTACATGAAGTACATTTCTGCTTAAAAGGGGTAGGATTTGCTGAATGCTGGGTGTGACTCACTATCGCAAAGCTAACATCTAAGCCCTTCCCTTGAAGTCTCTTCACTTTTGGAAATTATTCTTGTTGAATTTATATTTACCTTTGAATTTCCCTGCCACTTCATCATGGTGCTTACAAAGGTCAGCCTTAACAACCTCGACACTGCGGCTGGACAACTCGACTTTCTTTACCTCCACCCCTGAATCCTTTGGAATTTGTTTGTACACGTTCAATTCTACTGGTCCTACAGCATGAAAAAGAATACCTATCTTCTGCTCGGGAGCCGTTCTACCTTGCTCATCGATAGTATTCTAATAATTAAGAAAATAAGACTTCCACTTTGGCAATTTCATACAAGACATGCCCCCAGCCTGCCAAAAAGCCTGAGAAGGGGATAATATAAAGTTGTATGAATGCATGACTGTGAGAAATAAGGGAGTCTATAGTCCTCCAGTAGAGACGAGTTCACTGAATCCATTGCAAAAAATAGGTAGAAAAAAAAGCTGCTGACCTACTACTAGTTCCAACCACTGGTCACTTCATAAAGGTTCCTGAAGAAAGGGGAAGCAATAACACCTGTAAATTAGGCAACACTGAGGAAACGCGAAGAAAATCCTCACAAGAATAATCCCTGTATTGTTACGTATACCCTGCTAGCCCATACAATATGGCAGCACATTGGCTCCTGTTGCACGGACTCGCAATTCGAGAGTACCCTGAGATCTCATAGCGTATTCCTTTCGAATGCAAAGATAATGTAAGTGTGAGGTACATACGGACAGAGCTGCACGTAATGAAACGGAGCTCAATGTCCACCTCACCCACACAGCAAGAACACCTCAAAGAAGAGAATGTTTTGGCAGATTTGAAAAATGTGTAGTAACCATTCCTTCGAGCACTGTAAGCTGCTAAACACCAAAATTCCTTGAACAGTCAGTTCCATAGAGGTCACACCACCAATTTGCTTAAGTAACTGTACCAGTAATAAACGGGATGAAGCAGTGATCCAAGATAGCGCAGCACCCGTCTGTATATCCAGTGAGGTCATCGCCAAAATTGGTTAGTAATACTCCATGGCAAAATCTTCTTAATGCTTTATTCAGGTACTAAAATGCTATAAGTAAGCGCAGTAGCAACAGCCACAGCCTCTTTCTCTCTTTCTCCTGCCACTACCCAAAATTCCACAATCTAGAACCATAGGAGGTTGCCTAGAAGAATGGCTGTACATTTAAATGTAACAGAACACTGTATACAAACAAGCATTACATTATTTACCATACATAACACATCTTCCTCCTTTACAAACTACACAATAAAATAATCATAGTCAAACAATAAAAAATAGCCTAAAATAAATACAATTCTAAATCAATACAACTTCAACTCGGATGAATTCAACTGCTACCCACTCACATAACTCCCTTTTAAAGGTAATGTCACTGGGAAGGGACTCCATATCCAGCTAAATAAAAAATGTAAGACCAATACTGTACAACAGGATTACCCAGCAAGATTCAGTACAGAATCAGTAATCATCCAGGTGGTTGACAACGCCCTCTCCGTCACTGAGATGAGCAGACCCTGCCTCCTCATCTTTTTTGACTTCTGTGCTATGTTTGATAGTAGACCAGTAAGAAATGTTCTAAACCCTCCTGTGTATGTGCTTTGATGGCACCATATTGTAATCTATTCAACAGATGCCAGCTCATTCCAATGAACACATCAGCGCTTCCTGCTAACCAGTGGTGCGGCTCATGTCCATGCCATCTTTAGCCACTTGCACTTCTCACATGGACCCTTTGGCACACTCTTGACAGGCAAGGGCTCTACCAGTACTCAAATAATATAATTAACCAGGAGTTAAATGTTGAATTATATCACTTGCATTACCCATGGCATTCTGGTGAACTGACGTCTTTGACGAACTCTTCTGTCCATTGTCCTTCAGAAACTGCAAAGACTGTAAATGCCTAGCCTACGTGGTAAACCTGATAACTGTGCCTCTGTGATCTACAATATGCAGCAATGAAGTACACCACACAAAAAGCTGCCTTGTAGACATTCAGATCTAGATGCCAAAGGTGTACCTCAATCTGAACCCCCCGAAAACATAGGGGCAGATTTACAATTACTGGCACATCCCTGAAAATTTGCTTGTTTACTGACGGCGGCTCTCCCAGTAATTAGGGGCGTCTTCAGCAGTGCGGAGCGGGAACGCCCATTGGGATTTCCTAAGGGCGGCTGTCCCGGCTCCCGCGGAGCCATTGAACTCGCGATTGCGCTCGACAGAGCGAAGGAGCACTGATGACGTTACCTTCTCACAGCGGCTGCTGTGGGAGAGCAAGAGAAGTGGGATTTTCTCTTTCCGCCATTTCTCGCATGTCTCCATTACCGCGGCTGCGGTTAACTCATCACTCTTTGCCGGGGGCGGCCGGCTGGAATTGCCAGTAGTTCCGGTTCCGTGTTTGGAAACCACAACATAAGTTCTTGGCCTGGTAAGATCTCTATCCTTCTGGAGAGCCAATACTAACTTTGAGACATTGTTTCTTTCTTTCTTTTGTGCTTGGGAATAACAGAAATTTGTGCTGAAGCAAGCTGGTTATTTCAAAGAGTCCTGAGTGTTCGTTTACCTTATCTTGTTTTGGAACCTTCATGACCAGGCTTTGGAGGAATATTAGGAACTTGCTATTGATTAATGACTTGGCCGTTTGTTTGCTGTTTCCTACCCCTGGCTGCCCATAACTCTGCCCGTCTTTCTGGACAGCGCTACTTCATCGTAAGGACTCATCCTTCTGCTGCACCCTGGTCCACCCCGCCGCCGCTCACCGTTCCAACTAGCGGCCGCTGAGCGGGGGGACTACTGGGACCAGAAACCCTTGCGGGATTGTCCCGCCTCCTAACGTGGACTCCCGACCCCGGAGGCGCTTAAAACACCTGCGCTCCCTCCGCGTCGCGGGACGCGCGAAGCCCGGGAAAAGGGGCGGGCCGTCTGTGGCCGTCCGGGGCTGGACAGGGCTGTGCTGGGCCACCCCCTTTTTGTTACCTGTTGAAGAACATTTTGATCTTTGAAGTAAGAACTGTCTAGGTTTGAACTCAACTCTTAAGTGAACAATTTCTATTCTTCTTTATCTTATTCTGTTGTTTGGATATTGTTTAAAAATGACCATGAAATCAGGTTTGGGCGGGCAATTGCTAGCGGGGGGGGGGTCATCTTCTTCTTTTAAAGGAACCCTAGATAATTACATTACAAGGGCCGTTTCAGTTGTAGATCATGAAATTGAGCAGGCTGAACGGCGTATATCCTCAGAGTGGCAAAATAAACGTTCCTCCCTTGGTGTCATACAGACAGCAGTGTCTCCATCTCAGAAATGTCACAGCACTGACCAACTAACTGATATTGGTATCCCGCGCCAGCTACAAGACCTATCTGAATGTCCGGTTAGGTAGGGGGCGTGTAATCCTACTAATATCACAATTGAATCCCCAACGGACAGTTCTTTGGAGGAGCAACTAACAGCGAAGACCATTAGTATCGGAACGCCAGGGCCAGCCCTCTCATTAAAAAGAAAGCGAGGTCGAAACAAACAAAAAGGTTCCAGAGCTAAAAATCATAAATCTGCAATAACCACTAAAATCTCTAGAGCTAATCCACAAAGCAAATCTGACCAAGATCCCTTGACCTTGCCTCCGCTGGAAGATCTATTGAGAAATATAGAGCAACTGGTGAAATCTTTGCCGTTGCCTCTTGTAGAGAGGGTAAAGAGGATAGCAGACCAATTGGGTCAATTCAAGCCACGGGTATTTCGAATACGAATTTACTCAGAGAATTGTCAACAATCAGGTACCTAGCGACTGTCCAATTAGGGGTAAGCCCTCACCAAATGTCCATGACAATTTTTCGATCACTCAATTCCTTAACCCAGCCCCTGCTAGTTTAAATCACTGGGGAACCTTCAGAATTAGCACAAGTAAACAAGAGGGGCCAGGTACATGACAAATTTGGGGGGAGCCGGAAGGCGGTTAAAAACCCTAGAGGTAACGCGCAACACATAGACCTTCCGCCAGAAGTCGAGCCATATGTTTTAGTATTAACTGGGGTTCCAGAGCTGGATCCAGGCAAATTCGAAAATTATCAGAACCTGAAAAACAAGGTCATGCATTGGTTAAGAGTTAACAGGCCACTACCCTCAAATATTGATGGTGACATTTTAAATGTTAGGAGACTATCATGGTTGGGACAAAGACCAAAGGATGTACCAGGGGACAGCATAATTATAAATTTTAAAGACTATAGGGCAACAAACTTCATTAGAGACTGGTATTGTGATAGTTACGAGGGAGGTATATCTACCCGAACATTAAGTTATTTTTATCCAAAAGCCCTGGTGGAAAACCAAAAGACAATGAATTCTAGGATCAACTTGGGCCCAACTTTTAATATTGCTAACTCTAACCGATTTGTGGCTCTCTCGAGCTTGGAGGGGGTAGATTGACTTGTAGGTAAGCCTAATGAGATCCAGAAGGAACACGAAATTTTAACTAATATAGGTGATGAATACGAAGATGCCCCCATTTTGGAAGATCTTCCCTATAACACTCCTCTGGATAGCATTCCCCGATCCCAAAATCAAGTTGGATCCCTAGTGGCGGATGTTTTTTTCAACCCATTGCACAATTCCTTTTCTCCCGACCCTCCCCCTCCCCCTGCGACCCCTGTATCTCAAGCTTTCTTACCATCATCTATTCAATCAATGTGTTGCTTAAACCTCACTATGATCTATTGGAATGTAGCAGGGTTACGTACCAAAATCGACCAATATTCCTGGCTTGAAACAATTCGAAAACATAACATAGTATGCCTCCAGGAAACATGGTTGACTTCTCCCATCCACTTACAGGGTTACAAAACGTACAACTCAAACGCATGCCCTTCCTCTTCAGGTACACCCAAAGGAGGATTAACAATTTATTTATCAAATGACCTCCCATTTAAGGATATATTTGAATTAAAGTCAACTGAGAACTATCAAATCCTTAGAATAACGGTGATTAAAGGGTCTACGTATTTTTTGGTTAACTTCTATAACAATTTGTCCTTACCTGAATTTGGAAATGTTTTAAATGAAATATCAGTTTTTTTTAACGGAGCAGCGAATTAGATGTTCCACTCCCCCTTTTAATTTGATTTGGGGCGGTGATTTTAATATTCCTTTGTGTGTTGATTATAAAAATGTTAAGTGTGGTATTACAGATGAATGTGGGTGTCCTTTAACCCATTTTTCTCATTCTGATATTGGGAATTGCTTAAATGAACATCTTTTCTCCCTAGAGTTGGGTTTTGCGAACGAACTGGTAGACTCACCTATAGCTTTTCCCCCCACATTTCATGGAAGGGGATTATCGAGTGTCATAGATTACATCTTAAGTACACATAACATGAAAGTACAACTGTTTAAATTTGAAACGGGAGTTGATATTTGTAGCGATCACTATCCTAATAGTTTGACTGTTACAGTTCAGAGTATCCCTCAACAACTCAGGATTCCTAGTTTATTAAACCAACAAGCCCTGAGTATAGCCAAGTCAAATGGCTATTCAGTCAAATGGTCGAAAGCAGATCCGGATGTATTGACCGCTAAGATAATATAAAGAGCACTTCCCCTGTTGGAAACCTGTTTAGACCTGGAGTCCCCAATGGACCAGATTCTAACCAATTTTATTGAGATTACCAAAATAATTAGAGAGGAGTTATTCCTTAAGCAAAAATCTAATAAATCCCTAGAGAAGGGCTGGTTTAACCCTCAATGCCGTAAGGCGCTCTCATCTTTAAAGGAGGCTTTACGCAACCCTATAAGAGATCAAACTGAAGTTAGAAAATTAAGTAAAGAATATAATTTGGCCATTAAGAATTGCAGACAAGAAATTGAAAAGGTCCTTTGGGAACAGCTCCATGAGAGCTGCCGTACTAAGGATAGCTCAACTTTTTGGCGAGTAGTAAAATCTCCTTTTATCTTAGGCTCAAGTTCTGCTCCCAGGATAGAAGTGGTAGTAACTGCGGAGGATTGTTTTAACCACTTCTCGAAAATCTTCTCTGGAGAAAGTATAACCAAGAATGATAGTGGGAAAGCTAGGGACGGAGCCCTCTATACTCCTAAAACTTACCCTATTCAGTTAGCATTTGGCCATAACAAAATCATCACCACTTTGTCAGCCTTTAAATCCGGCAAGGCGCCCGGCCCGGACGAGGTTCCGCCTGATATCTTTACCCATAACCCGGACTTATGGTCACCGATTTTAACCTGTGTCCTTGAAGCTGCCATATCATTAGGGTTAATCGACTCATGGCCAACATCAACCTTGCTTCCCATTTTTAAAAAGGGAGATCGTAATAACCCTGCATCCTACAGGCCCATATCCCTCCTTGACTCCCTTGGTAAAGTTGCCGGTCGGTTGGTCCTCGAGCGCTTACAAGACTGGGCCGTAGCTAATGAAATTATGACCAACCTGCAATACGGATTCCGGGAGGGTCTGTGAACCGTCGAGCAGGCGTTAAACCTCTCCCTTTTAATTGGAAAATACGCAGGGGCAAAGAATGGTAATCTTCATCTGGTGTATGTAGACTTGTCCGCAGCATTCGACTGTGTGTCTCATTCCAAACTGTGGTCGATTCTTGCAGAACTGGGTGTTGACCCTCCCCTGGTTGTATTTCTCCAAGAACTATACTCTGACGCTTCGGCGAGAGTGAGATATGGGGTGAACGGCCAACTTACTACATCATTTGCCGTTTCAAAGGGAGTCAGACAGGGTTGTGTCTTGGCTCCCTTCCTTTTTAACCTTTACACCAATGGCCTTGAATTGGCCATGTTGGAAGGGAGCCAGGACCTTCCAACAATTGATCACCGTCCCATTCCCGCATTACTTTATGCGGACGATTCGGTGATCATGGCAAGAAACCCAAATCAGCTGCAGCACCTCCTTAATCGGTATTGCAAGTTTATGTCATCCTTGGACCTTATGGTTAACATCAAAAAGACCTTCGTTATGCATACTGGCAAGCGGATAAAGAAATCAAATCTTTGTCGCAAAAACCATGCTGGAATGTACCAATACGTATCCCTATTTAGGCATTCTATTTGATAACAAAATGTCTTGGAAGCAGGCCATGTGTAGCAGGAAATTATTATTCATACGAGCAACAACTGCCCTGGTTGCATTTGCCCGGCAGTTAGGAAAGCCTCGTTCTGAAGAACTTATGAAAATATATTATGCTAAATGCCATAGCGTGGCAGTTTATGGTGAAGGGGTCTGGGGCTATGCCGCCGTAGAAGCTCTCCAGGTGGTAGAGAACGGTTTTATTAGATATATGTTGGCAGTCCCGCAAAGTGCTCCAACTTACAGTTGCCATATTGAGTTGGGTATGGATTTCATTACGGATAACATCAGAATACAGACCATTCTCTTATGGCACCGAGTTTGGACCACGGAGCAGTGTAACTTGACCCGCTCACTTATTATGGATTGCCTGGGCCTGGCCAACTGGCTAAAAATCCCTTGGCTAGCCTATGGGAATAACTTTTTTAAGGATTTAGATCTGACCTCGTATTTCTTTGAGCCCTCAACTTTGATAAGCATATCAAGGAAAAATCTAAAAACACTATGCTTATCTCATTTAAGGGAGTTGCGTTTATCTCAAGAAATTAATAAGGCTTCGAATAAACAGATCTTAATTGTTCAAACTGCCCCAGGCCTCCAACCATATCTTAAATATCATCTGAATGCCTATGAAAAATATTTACTGACTCGTTTCCGTTTTAATATATTTTTCCGCATTGTTACCTTCCCGAAAAAGCAAGATTGTTCAAAATCTATTACTAGGTGTCCATGTGATGACATTTCGGAACAGTCCACAATTCATGTTACGCTATTTTGCAGATTTTATGAGCTCCCTCGCAAGCGATGGATTATACCACTTTTGTTATCTATGGGTCTGAGATCCTGTCGCCTTGCTTTCCTTGCCTTGCAATATTTGGATTCCGAATTTAGTGCCAAATGTGTAGCTGGTTTTCTTAAAATGTGTATAAAATATCGGTGTAAGTATGACTAAATACGTTTTTAATGCACCTGCACTTTATTAATAGTCTGCTTTTTAATCTAATCTGAATCTAATTTGAATTGTATTTTTTATTGTAACACTGCTCAAGTTTGTATGTTTGTATATTGGTATAATTATTTCCGCTCGCTTTTTACAAAATGTCTATTGAAAATGTACTTTTTATGGTTCCTAAAAAATTATGGCAACCGAATAAAAGATATATGACTGACTGACTGACTGAGTGAAATCTTGTAGATTTCATTTAGCCACTTTAAGGAGGCATTCCTGTGCAGGAACGTCCCCCCCTGCGCCAGAACGTCTCCTTATGGCGCAGGGCTTTACAACGTGACGCATCTCCCAGATGGGTCACGTTGTAAATACCCGGCACCATGGCGCATCTTTTGCGCCGCCGCTGCGTCACAAAAGTGACGCAACGGCGGCGTAAAAGACGTGCAAGGGGCTTGTACATCTGCCCCTCAATATCTTAATGTAGACTGATAACAAAAAAGTTCAAGTACAAATGTGGATCACACAAATAAACTTCGATAGATACATGGTCTAACTCCCTAATTATACACAATTATTTCTTATTTTCCTCTGGACCAAACCTCCTTTTTGCTCCCCACCCCTCCCCAAAACGTCAGCATGCCACCTGCACTCCTGCCATTCAGAAAATAACTACTTGGACAACGATGAGGTTCGCTAGAGGTAGCCGCTTCACACCTTGGTTTCCTGTTTGGTACCCATGACCCAGCCCTGGCTGCTCTGGGGATTAGGCAATGACTGGAATATAGGGCAACCTGTCCAGTTTACTTTCTGCCGTTTACTCTTTTTACCCTTCCCAAAGACCCCCAGCAGCAGATAAGACAGGGTTAGGGGCTAAAGGTAGAATAACTGTCAACTCAGTGATTCCATCAGGAGTTAAATGGTGAATTTTATCACTTTCACTCCCTATGGCATACTGGTGAATTGAAGTCTATGCCGAACTCTTTTGTCCATTGTCCTCCTTTAGAAACTACAAAAACTGAAAATGCCTAGCCAATATGGAAAACCTATATCATAGAAGGGGGTTCCCCAGGGGATACATGAAAAAAGGCAGGGAGGGGGGTTTAAAGCAGAATCAAAAGAAGGAGAGAACCCCTGCCATTGGTTATAAGGTCCTAAATCAGGATCAGGGATAGTTTTATACCTTCGGAACCCAAGGGCAATAACCATTCAAAGAACAGTAAACAACACATTTTTTTGTATATACATTCTTTTATTTAAACATTTCATTCATTCTTTTCTATTTTGTGATTTTTTATATAAAAGTTTTTTTGTGTATAAATATTTTAGAAATACACAATTCAAATCAATACAGTTTTATAATATGCCGTGTGTTGTATGAATGCTAGTGAGTGTTAGTTCTATCTTTTATACCTGGTGTTTTGGGACCACACGGCATATTATAAAACTGTATTGATTTGAATTGTGTATTTCTAAAATATTTACATCCATCAATGAGAAATTGTACTTATACACAAAAAAACTTTTATATAAAAAATCACAAAATAGAAAAGAATGAATGAAATGTTTAAATAAAAGAATGTATATACAAATTTTTTTGTTGTTCACTGTTCTTTGAATGGTTATTGCCCTTGGGTTCCGAAGGTATAAAACTATCCCTGATCCTGATTTAGGACCTTATAACCAATGGCAGGGGTTCTCTCCTTCTTTTGATTCTGCAATATGGAAAACCTGACAACTGTGTCTCTGTGAGGTATGATAGTCGGTATCACTGCTTCCTTAAGCACATAACGCTGTTATAATGTATTTGATTTGCTTTTGTAAACCTCCTACGGGGCTTAAGACACACGTGATAGTGTGCACTACATTTAAAAGCCCCCCCAAAGCCCCAGAGATGAAAAATATAATGGTAATTTATTAGCATTTTATTTTTCGTCCACCCGTTCTGAACAGTGTCAGGCGGGGCAGGTCCTGCTGAGTGACAGAAGACGGGAGGAGGGTGGGACGTATGTGCACGTGTCTTTTTTGGATGATCATATTGCAGGGGTCTTCAAACTGTGGGGCGGGACCCCCAGGGGGGCCGTGGAGTGACACAAAGGGGGTCGCGCATTCCCAGTCACACCTCTGCCCAGGCCCAAGGGTTTCAGCCCCCCTCCTCATCCGACGTGTCTCAGCCCGGGCTGCTGCAGTACAACTCGAGCTGCTGGGGAATCAGCTGGGTAGTGTCTGGAGTCTTATCTCCAGCACGCCCGAGTTTTTCACAGGTCTTTAAAGATCATTTTCAGATTTACATGCCTTTGTAAACTGGTTACAGAGGCTTAGTTTTTTCTGGTTCCAGTACCCCCTGGGCCCCCACTCTGCCTATTCCTTACATTTGTATTTTACATTTACTGCTGTAGTATGAGAATACATTTCCTGAAAAGGAATATAAAGTAAGGTTGTCAAAAGAAAAATGCCAGCCATGTGTAGTTTAAAGAGCCTGGAAAGACCTCCTCTTGACACTAAATAGACTTATAAATAAAAAAGTATGCATTCAATCGTTATGTGACTTTTCTATCTTTGTTCTCTTTAATTATCAGTCATGGATCATTGAGGCAGCCCTAGATCACAATTAAAAGTACTTTCTATTTATATTTGCTGTTCGCAGTATGCACAGATAAGTGCTGAAAATACAGCTTTATTTTTGTACCAACTGGACCATCAAAATAATGAGCTGGCAACCCTAACCATAGGACTAGAAGCTTGTTGCAGGATCAGCACATTATTTATTTCATGCATCCCTGATCCTCCGATTAATGCCATAATAGCAATAGTTTAACATAGATCTTAAACCCTACGCCGCCGTCCGTGAATGAATGAATGAAATATAATTTCTATAGCGCGTACCTACCCGGAGGCCTCGTAGCGCTTATGAGCAGACAGGCGGAAACATAGCAGGATTGCTAAGTAGCGTTAAAGAGGTGAGTTTTAAGCAGCTTACGGAAGATTTGTAAATTGGATTCCCTGCAGAGAGTAAAGGGAAGAGAATTCCAGAGATTGGAAGCATTCAGTGAGAAGGAGAGACCGCCCCATCTAGTTCTGCGTACCTTCCTTGTAGTAAAACCAAAGGTGATGATGGACGGAGCGTTGACAATACAAACACTCACCCCCAGTCAACTGATCTGGGTTTAATCCATCACCGTTCTTTAGCTCACTCCGCCACGCCAGTTCAGACATGGCTATATGCAAAACAGTCTGACCCTGTGCCTTCTGGGAACAGTCCAGCCCGAACTGCCAAGCCATGTCTTCCCTGGACCGGAATCAAGCTTCCCAGGACCGGTTTCTGGCATTACAGCCGTCTTCAGCCGGGCTTGCTTGACTCCAGTGGCAAAGTGAGCAAGGGACTCACGTCTGAGCATACCCTGCCAACTTAGGGCGAACAAAGAAAAACCAAAAGTGATGATGGACGGAGCGTTGACAATACAAACACTCACCCCCAGTCAACTGATCTGGGTTTAATCCATCACCGTTCTTTAGCTCACTCCGCCACCCCAGTTCAGACATGGCTATATGCAAATCAGTCTGACCCTGTGCCTTCTGGGAACAGTCCAGTCCGAACTGCCAAGCCATGTCTTCCCTGGACCGGAATCAAGCTTCCCAGGACCGGTTTCTGGCATTACAGCCGTCTTCAGCCGGGCTTGCTTGACTCCAGTGGCAAAGTGAGCAAGGGACTCACGTCTGAGCATACCCTGCCAACTTAGGGCGAACAAAGAAAAACCAAAGGTGATGATGGACGGAGCGTTGACAATACAAACACTCACCCCCAGTCAACTGATCTGGGTATAATCCATCACCGTTCTTTAGCTCACTCCGCCACCCCAGTTCAGACATGGCTATATGCAAATCAGTCTGACCCTGTGCCTTCTGGGAACAGTCCAGCCCGGACTGCCAAGCCATGTCTTCCCTGGACCGGAATCAAGCTTCCCAGGACCGGTTTCTGGCAATACAGCCGTCTTCAGCCGGGCTTGCTTGACTCCAGTGGCAAAGTGAGCATGGGACTCACGTCTGAGCATACCCTGCCAACTTAGGGCGAACAAAGAAAAACCAAAGGTGATGATGGACGAAGCGTTGACAATACAAACACTCAACCCCAGTCAACTGATCTGGGTTTAATCCATCACCGTTCTTTAGCTCACTCCGCCACCCCAGTTCAGACATGGCTATATGCAAATCAGTCTGACCCTGTGCCTTCTGGGAACAGTCCAGCCCGAACTGCCAAGCCATGTCTTCCCTGGACCGGAATCAAGCTTCCCAGGACCGGTTTCTGGCATTACAGCCGTCTTCAGCCGGGCTTGCTTGACTCCAGTGGCAAAGTGAGCAAGGGACTCACGTCTGAGCATACCCTGCCAACTTAGGGCGAACAAAGAAAAACCAAAGGTGATGATGGACGGAGCGTTGACAATACAAACACTCACCCCCAGTCAACTGATCTGGGTTTAATCCATCACCGTTCTTTAGCTCACTCCGCCACCCCAGTTCAGACATGGCTATATGCAAATCAGTCTGACCGTGTGCCTTCTGGGAACAGTCCAGCCCGAACTGCCAAGCCATGTCTTCCTTGGACCGGAATCAAGCTTCCCAGGACCGGTTTCTGGCATTACAGCCGTCTTCAGCCGGGCTTGCTTGACTCCAGTGGCAAAGTGAGCAAGGGACTCACGTCTGAGCATACCCTGCCAACTTAGGGCGAACAAAGAAAAACCAAAGGTGATGATGGACGAAGCATTGACAATACAAACACTCACCCCCAGTCAACTGATCTGGGTTTAATCCATCACCGTTGTTTAGCTCACTCCGCCACCCCAGTTCAGACATGGCTATATGCAAATCAGTCTGACCCTGTGCCTTCTGGGAACAGTCCAGCCCGAACTGCCAAGCCATGTCTTCCCTGGACCGGAATCAAGCTTCCCAGGACCGGTTTCTGGCATTACAGCCGTCTTCAGCCGGGCTTGCTTGACTCCAGTGGCAAAGTGAGCAAGGGACTCACGTCTGAGCATACCCTGCCAACTTAGGGCGAACAAAGAAAAACCAAAGGTGATGATGGACGGAGCGTTGACAATACAAACACTCACCCCCAGTCAACTGATCTGGGTTTAATCCATCACCGTTCTTTAGCTCACTCCGCCACCCCAGTTCAGACATGGCTATATGCAAATCAGTCTGACCGTGTGCCTTCTGGGAACAGTCCACCCCGAACTGCCAAGCCATGTCTTCCTTGGACCGGAATCAAGCTTCCCAGGACCGGTTTCTGGCATTACAGCCGTCTTCAGCCGGGCTTGCTTGACTCCAGTGGCAAAGTGAGCAAGGGACTCACGTCTGAGCATACCCTGCCAACTTAGGGCGAACAAAGAAAAACCAAAGGTGATGATGGACGAAGCGTTGACAATACAAACACTCACCCCCAGTCAACTGATCTGGGTTTAATCCATCACCGTTCTTTAGCTCACTCCGCCACCCCAGTTCAGACATGGCTATATGCAAATCAGTCTGACCCTGTGCCTTCTGGGAACAGTCCAGCCCGAACTGCCAAGCCATGTCTTCCCTGGACCGGAATCAAGCTTCCCAGGACCGGTTTCTGGCATTACAGCCGTCTTCAGCCGGGCTTGCTTGACTCCAGTGGCAAAGTGAGCAAGGGACTCACGTCTGAGCATACCCTGCCAACTTAGGGCGAACAAAGAAAAACCAAAGGTGATGATGGACGGAGCGTTGACAATACAAACACTCACCCCCAGTCAACTGATCTGGGTTTAATCCATCACCGTTCTTTAGCTCACTCCGCCACCCCAGTTCAGACATGGCTATATGCAAATCAGTCTGACCCTGTGCCTTCTGGGAACAGTCCAGCCCGAACTGCCAAGCCATGTCTTCCCTGGACCGGAATCAAGCTTCCCAGGACCGGTTTCTGGCATTACAGCCGTCTTCAGCCGGGCTTGCTTGACTCCAGTGGCAAAGTGAGCAAGGGACTCACGTCTGAGCATACCCTGCCAACTTAGGGCGAACAAAGAAAAACCAAAGGGGATGATGGACGGAGCGTTGACAATACAAACACTCACCCCCAGTCAACTGATCTGGGTTTAATCCATCACCGTTCTTCAGCTCACTCCGCCACCCCAGTTCAGACATGGCTATATGCAAATCAGTCTGACCCTGTGCCTTCTGGGAACAGTCCAGCCCGAACTGCCAAGCCATGTCTTCCCTGGACCGGAATCAAGCTTCCCAGGACCGGTTTCTGGCATTACAGCCGTCTTCAGCCGGGCTTGCTTGACTCCAGTGGCAAAGTGAGCAAATTACTCACGTCTGAGCATACCCTGCCAACTTAGGGCGAACAAAGAAAAACCAAAGGTGATGATGGACGGAGCGTTGACAATACAAACACTCACCCCCAGTCAACTGATCTGGGTTTAATCCATCACCGTTCTTTAGCTCACTCCGCCACGCCAGTTCAGACATGGCTATATGCAAATCAGTCTGACCCTGTGCCTTCTGGGAACAGTCCAGCCCGAACTGCCAAGCCATGTCTTCTCTGGACCGGAATCAAGCTTCCCAGGACCGGTTTCTGGCATTACAGCCGTCTTCAGCCGGGCTTGCTTGACTCCAGTGGCCAGGAAGGCATCACTAGAGCAGAGACTCCTAGAGGGTAAGTATGGAGCCACCAGTGAATGGATAATGGCGAGACCAGTTTTCCGAATAGCGTATTCTGGTCTGAACGGGAAGCCAGTGAAGCGTTTTCATAGCGGGACTCGCAGACTGCCTACGAGGGATCTGAAAAGAGTAGGCGGGCTGCACACTTCTGGGTTACTTGAAGTTCTTTTTATAGTAGCACAAGGAGCGCCCAAATATAGAGCGTTCCCGAAGTCCAATCGGGACAGGAAAGGGGCTTGCACCTTAATCCTGCGCGCCTGAAAAGGAAGTAAAGGTAAGATTTTCCGTAGCATCCTCATAAGACCAAAACAGGTAGCAGAGAGCTTGGCAGCTTCATGGTTGAAGCAGAGGGAACTGTCACGCCAAATGCCAAGGCTCTTAATCTGCTGCTTAGAGATGGGCATGCTGCCAAGACAGGACGGCCAGGATAATGTCATAGGAGGTGAGGATGGTTTGCCCAGGAACATTAGCTCTGTCTTGTCCCCGTTTAGCTTAAGATGAGATAGTTCCATCCATTCAGCTACCGCCTCTAGGCAGTTGCCCAAAGTGCAAGATGAACCCTCTGGGCGGTTTAATGCCACCACCAGTTGGGTATCATCTGCGTAGGTGATGATTTGAATGCTGAATGGAAGAACTATTCCTGCCAGTGGGGCCATATAGGTGTTAAATAGCGTGGGGCTCAGGGAAGAACCCTGAGGAACCCCACAGCTGAGAGGCCATTGATTAGATGTAGCCGTGTCCTCAATGACTTGGAAGAAGCGGTCCTCTAAAAAGGACTTGAACTAAGCCAGAGACCTGTGCCTCACTCCAAGGAAATAATTTATTGCTTAACTTTTTATGATAAACAGTCCGTTCAACATGATGTTAAGCTTATTTTAATTTTGTTGCTGCTACCTCACCGTGTTTTTTAAGGATAGAATTATCGTCTTAACACGCACAAACTTGACTCATGTTTTATTAACCAATTTTTCTCTCTTTTATATTGTAAAGGTTTTAAATAACCATGCACAATAAAGTATTTCTTCTTTCTCACTCCAAGGTTCTTCAGGCGCTCAAGCAGGATGGTATGATCAACAGTGTCGAAACGGCACTGAGATCCAGCAAGATAATCAGTAACATGCTGATTTACTTTAAGTGTCTGGGATTGCTCTCTGCATTAAGACAACTCACTCGACCTTTACTTTCACACTCCCACTGCACTCACACCGATCACAATGCACTCACACCATTCACCCACGCACCCTGCACTCACAGTGATCACTCTGCACTCACAATGTACTTGCGTTGTTCACCCTATACCCCACCCTGAAGTCACACGAGCACACTACTCACCCTGCACTCATGATACTTCACTCAGCTGTCCCCCTCACTGCTCAATCTGCAACTCATTCAAACAAGCCCATCACTAATCATACATTCATTTGTCCCATTCTGAGCTTACATCCGCTCCCAAATTCATATGGCCACCTCACTCACCCTACAGTCACTCCTCTTACCCTACTCTCACACTGTTGCATTGCTCACCTTGCACTCATGGGAACTCCCACCACCCACACAGTGCAGAGGGTTAATTTGGCTGCTACAAAGAATATGTACCATGCAGATCACCGTAATGAGTGTGAGTAAACTATGAGCAGCGCTATAAAAAAATGAAATGTTTGTCAGAAAGGTGCTATAGAGAGATGAGGTGCATTGTTGGTGAGTGGTAGTGAGAGAATTCATGGAGAAGGAGGAAACGGGGTGGGGAAACAAAAAAGACTGTTGTAGCTTGTGCGACTAGTGCTTGGGCCAGCCTGGGCTGGGAGTGTTAGCCGCCCCCCCCCCTTCGAAGTTCTGGTCTAGTGGCTCCCCTGCTTCTGCCTATTATTATTATTTACATTTGAGGTGCGCTACTGTTACCAAAAGATGTCCTAGGGCTAATAACCATCTACTGCCTGAAGGCAAATGAGAAACACACAGGAGAAGGAGAACCAGCCAAATGGGGTAACCTACAGAGCATAGAGAATGTTTTTTATATCTTCCTAAAGGATAAAAGATTCTTGGTGGAGCGAAGCAAAGGAGGGTGCAAGTACCATAACTGCTCTGCCTGCACCAAAACAGCGAGACAGACAATTCCCGTCCACGCCTGGACCGCGCCTAGTGCCAGAACCCCTGGCCCCCACGAACGCCACGACGCCCGACTACGCTACGATGCCAGCACCCTCCACGCACTCAACTCTGGACGAGAAGACACCTGCTACAGGCCACCCCGAAGCGCACCAAGGACCCTTCACCTGCCGGAACTGCAGTTTCACCGGCATCCGCCCCGCCAAACCTCTGCCCAGAAAAGAGCCCAACTACCTCCGATGCATCCTCCTCAACACCCTCTCCACCTGCAAACAGGCCGTTGAACTCTGGGACCTCCTCGACTCAACCTCCCAGACGTCGCCTTCCTGACGGAGACCTGGCTGAACCACTCCTCAACACCTGACATCGCCATAGCCATCCTGGAAGGCTACAAGATCACCCACAGGGACCGCACCAACGGAGTAGGAATCGCCATCGTCCACAGGAACACCCTCAGAGTCACGACCAACACAAACGACACCCTCAGCACCGCTGAACACCTGCACTTCCAAATCCACACCGACCCCAACACCACCCTCAGAGGAACCCTCATCTACAGACCCCCCTGGACCCCATCCACAGTTCAGCGACTTCATTCCCAACTTCATCAGCACACACGCCTTCGCCTCCACGGACTACATCCTCCTCAGAGACCTGAACTTCCACCTCGAGAACAACAACGACACCAACTCCACCACCCTGATCATCAACCTCGCCAACCACGGACTCAGACAGCTTATGACAACACCCACCCATGGCGCCGGCCACACGCTTGACCCCATCTTCTCCGCAAGCCCTCACATTTCCTTCAACTACACCACCGAACCCCACCGGACCGACCATCACTGCATCCATTTCACCTTCAGGAAGCCCACAACACCACCGCACCCAACACGTGCCTCTTCGCAGCTGGGGCAAAGTCACCGAAGACCAGCTAACCACCACCCTCTCCCTGAGGCCACCCGCCGACACCGCCGCCCGCAACCTAAGACAGTGGATCAGTGACTGCGCCAACACCCTTGCCCCGCTCAAGAAACCCTCCAACAGCCACACCAGCAAGAAAGCCACCTGGGTCACCGAAGACCTCCAGGCCTCCAAACGAACATGCCAAAAACTGGAGAAGAACTGGCTCCGCGAACGAACACCGGACAGCTACACAGCCCACAAGAACACCACCAGCAGATACCATCACCTCATCAGAACCGCCAAGAGGGCCTCCTTCAAAGACCGCCTAGACAACAACGCACACAACAGCAAAGAGCTCTTCAACATCGTGAAGGAACTCTCCAACCCCAGCTCCAACAGCAACAACATCCCACCTTCGCAAGACCTGTGCGACTCGCTGGCCACTTTCTTCCACCGCAAGATCGCCGACATCTATGACAGCTTCAACGTTACGACCACTGAGACATCCGCCACCACGACCACCACCCACACCAACTGCCTGTTCTCCTGGGCCTGCACCAACGACGAGGACACCAGCAAGATCATGAACACCATCTAAACCGGATCACCATTAGACCCATGCCCACACCACATCTTCAACAAAGCCAGCACAGCCATCGCACCCCATCTCCAGAAAGTAATCACCGCAACATTCCCGGAAAGCTGGAAACACGCTGAGTTCAACGCCTTACTCAAGAAGCCCAAGACGGACCCCAAGAACCTCAAGAACTTCCGGCCCATCTCCCTGCTCCCGGCTAAGGTCATAGAGAAAACCGTCAACAAACAACTGACCCGCTACCTCGAGGAGAACAGCATTCTGGACCTGTCCCAGTCCGGGTTCCGCAGCAACCATAACACCGAAACCGCCCTCATCACCGCCACCGATGACATCAGGACCCTGCTAGACAACGGAGAAACAGTGGCCCTCATCCTCCTGGACCTGTCAGCCACCTTCGACACGGTCTGCCACCGCACACTATGAACATGCCTACACGACGCCGGGATCCAAGAGAAGGCTCTGGACTGGACCACCTCCTTCATCTCCGACAGAACACAGAGCGTCCGCCTCTGCTCCAATGCCACCAAGATCATCTGCGGCGTACCCCAGGGCTCATCCCTCAGCCCTGCGCTGTTCAACATCTACATGGCACCCCTCGCCCACGTCGCCGACAGCACACCCTCAACATCATCTCCTACGCCGACAACACCCAGCTTATCCTCTCCCTCACCGAAAACCCTCACACCGCCAAAACCAACCTCCACGAAGGAATGAAGGCCGTCGCCGAATGGATGAGAAACAGCCGACTGAAGCTGAACCCGGAGAAGACGGAGGACTTCATCCTAGGCTCTACCCCTTCAGCTTGGGACGACTCCTGGTGGCCGACAACACTAGGAACAGCCCCGACACCCACCGACCACGCACGCAACCTAGGGGTCATTCTCGACCAGGACTAAGCAGGTCAATGCCGTCTCCTCATCCTGCTTCAAAACCCTCCGAATGCTCTGCAGGATCTTCAAGTGGATCCCTACCGAAACTAGAAGAACAGTCACCCAGGCCCTCGTCACTAGCAGGCTGGACTACGGAAACGCCCTCTATGCAGGAATGTCGACCAAGCTCCTGAGACGACTGCAACGCATCCAGAACGCCTCAGCACGTCTTATCTTTGACATCCCCTTCCGCAGCCACATCACACCCCACCTGAGAGACCTGCACTGGCTCCCGTCAACAAGAGGATAACCTTCAAGCGCCTCATCCACACACACACAAACTCTCCACACAACCGGCCCAACATACCTCAACAAACGACTCAGTTTCTACACCCCCACCCGCCAGCTCCGCTCCGCCGGCCTCGCCCTCGCCACAGTCCCCCGCAACCGCCGGTGACAGATCCTTCTCCCACCTCGCAGCCAAGACCTGGAACACCCTCCCCACCTACCTACGGCAGACCCAACACCTACTGGCCTTCCGAAGACTCAAGACCTGGCTCTTTGATCAGTAGCAGCAGCACCCCCCCTCCCCCCTGAGCCTTGAGACCCTCACAGGCATGTAGTGCGCTTTACAAGTGACCTGATTGATTGATTCATGCCTTCCTGAATAAGGGAACAATAAGCAGAGTGGCACAGGCCAAGAGGAGCATTCAAGTCCGGCCCGGAGGAGATGAGAGGATGAGAGAGGGCAGCAAGGGAGTGAGAGAATTTGATTGAAGAAGTCAGGGATGAGGAGAAATGTGAAGTGCCGAAGAGAAGTGTGGACACGCAAGAAGTGAGTGTGAGCCAAAGGCGAGGGCTTCTATTAGAACAAAGGGGAGATGTGAAAGATGAATGGGGAGACTGGAGAGGTGTAAGATACAAATAGACAAACATTTGAATGGAGAGACTTGAGGTGAATGAGAAGTGCTCATGGGCACGGGAGGTGACGGGCCAGAAGTAAAGTAAAGATAAGTCCACATTTGCTGGGGGCCGTCGGGAAGATTAAGCGAGCTATTGCCCAGAGTCACATGGTGCTGGGCTAACCTGCCGCCGGAGCCGGGGATCGAACCGTGGTCCCCAGATTCCAGCGTCAGTCGCCCTGGCCGCGGCGCCACACCTCTTCCCAGAGAGGCCATGAGATAAATTCGAGAGACTGTTAGAGATGAGGGCAGTGAAAAGACAGAATGGCAGAAGGTGATTAAAGGTGAAGTGAGTGGTTGAATGGGGAGAGTTCAGAAGTTGTAAAAGGGGTGAAAGAAAATGGCCTGCAAAGTGAGAGAGGGATCCGGGGTTGGGAGAGGAGAGAGGGATGGAAGGGAGGGGTGAGAGGAAAGCTGCATGGGTAAACTGCTTAACTCTGCATAAGACCGCCAGGGTTTTAAGGGACACTTGCTTCTCCCGGCCAGGGCCAGGTGATCTTCTAATGTGGCAGCACGTATTCCTGCGGAGTGGAAGGCCCTTCACAAAGGTTGACTAGAAATCTTTCTGATGTTAATTGCTGTATTTTGGTTATAAACTGGAACTGATCGGGTGAAATATTTCCTCATTATTACTGTGTGTAAAAAAATTCTAAATAATAAAGCAATGCTATCCCAAAATAAGCGGCATCACCTACCATTTAAATTATGTTCCCACACAATTTAGTCAAGCCTGTCGCGTAATTTGGTCCTCACCTGCCTCATAATTCCAGTAGCCCTGCCTACAGGTTTAGAACTTTTTGTCAGGAGGGGGTCATTACGCCTCAAAATGTTGACAGGGGGGTCTTGGCATCCAAAAGGTTGAAGACCTCTGTCATATTGTGAGGACCAGCCACACACGCGCACTTTAAACATCGCTAACCCAGCTGTCTTAAGACAGTTGGGTTAGAGCAAGTGCAGGCCTTCAGTGAGCTATGGAGTGCCAAGTGGGTCCGCTCACTCCAATCAGGGCGCTGCTGGTTAACAGCATGTGAGCTGCGGCAGGATTGGTCAAAGGAATTGCAGTATCCAATTTCAGTTCCTGCGAAAGAAAAAGTCCGGAGTGGAGGATGTCGTGTTTGGTAATGGTTTTTTTAAATATTATTTGTGCATCCAACTTCCCCATAGTTGCCAGCTGCCACTGTCTAGGTCCACCATATATGAATACCTCTCAAATAAATTGAAAATAAATCATGTCTCACCTTGTGATCGTAATGTACTGACACTATATGTACATCATTTCATATTGAGGTGTTTGATCAATAATACAAGACAAATAATGAACCGCTAACTGCAATGGTACAATTGTTGGAAATCTCTGCAGTTGTGGATTATCTCTTGTTGGCCACAGAGAGTGAATGATTGCAAAATACACTACTTGATCCCACATTTGTGTGAAACCCCAGCTGCATCTTTAATGTGCAGAGAATTAGGAATGGCCATCTTGATGAAAGACAAAACTTGACATTCCTGTTTATACAGCGCATAATACAAATATTATGTGCCAACAAAAAGTGGAACCCGTTTGACAAGAAATCAAAGATGATGTCTCTGATTAAATCAAACCAAGAGTTAAAGGGGTGAGGAGTTGAGCAAAGAAAATGCAAATAAGACACCTAGGGGCCCGATGTAGGTCGGTCGGTAACGGCCGAAAATCGGTATTTTCGGCCGTTACCGATCGGAATTGAGCCATCGGGATGTAGGAGGCCGAAATCCGACAAAATCGGTGATATTACCGATTCGGAAAGTCACCGAATCGGTAGAATTCCGAATCGGAAAAAATAAGGAATCTGAAAAATCTCCGATTCGGTAGAATACCGAATCGGAAATTTTTCAGATTCCTTATTTTTTCCGATTCGGAATTCTACCGAATCGGTGAATTTACAGAATCGTTAACGTACCGATTCAGTATAATTACCGATTCGGTGATAATCCGATTCGTTGTGAAAAGCTGAAGATTGAGATGTAGGTAAGCACTGAAATACCGAATTTGCTTCAAATTCGGTATTTCAGATTCGGTAATTACCATGGATTGGAATCAGGTGGTAACCAGGTGCAACCTATAAAAAAGGACCCAAAATGCAGTTCTACTTGCAACATGGCAGCTTTCTATGTCATAGCAAGACGGCTACGGCTACAGCAGGAAGGAGAGAGGGAATGGCAGAGAGAGGAGCAGGTGTACAGACAGAGGATCACCCTGTCCATGCTCACTGATGCAGAGATCCTACAGAGGTACAGGCTGGACTCAGAGACCATCATAGACCTCATTAGGGACCTCCAACCCCTGTTGCAGCACCCCACCCCAAGGGCACACGCAATCCCTGTGCAGGTGCTATGCTGCCTACACCTGCTGGCGTCTGGCAGCTATCAAAGTGTAGTTGCTGTGGCAGGAGGGGTGACCCAGAGCAGCCTGTCAAGGTTCTTCCACAAGTTCCTTGACGCCATGATCCAGAGAATGGACCAGTACATTTCCTTCCCTGCAACCCATGCAGAACTGGTACAGACCAAAGCAGACTTCTACCAGATGGCAGGATTCCCCCACATCATTGGCTGCATAGACGGCACACACATTCCGATTTGCCCCCCTGCTGACACGGAATACGTATACCGCAATCGGAAGTCACGGCACACCATAAATGTCCAGGTGATTTGCAATGCCAAGTGTGTCATCACTGACCTGGTTGCGAAGTTTCCGAGGAGTACCTACGACTCCTATATCTTCCAGAATAGCGGAATTTATGCACGGCTGATGGCAGGGGAATTTGGTGAAGGATACCTCCTAGGTAAGACACAGTGTCAGACCCCCATAACCTAAATAGCAGTGTGAAGTACATGTATGCATGTGAGTAATGTCACCCCTTTTCCTTCTAGGCGACAGTGCATATGCCCTCCGCTCGTTCATTCTCACCCCCTACCAGAACCCCTCAACACCCAGCCAAAGGAGGTATAACCGTGCCCACAAAAGCACGAGGAATGTAGTGGAAAGGACCTTTGGCATCTGGAAGAGCAGGTTCAGATGCCTGCACAAGAGCGGAGGTGCAAGGCTATATACCCCCATCACCTGCTGCAAGATAATTGCTGTCTGTGCAATGTTGCACAACCTTGCAGTCAGGAAAGGCACTGAGGTTGAGTTGTCCGACTACGAGGACCCTGACGATGACAATGCTGTGCCACTACCACAACCTGCTGGAGTGTCTGCACCAAGTGACGGCAGATACAGGCGTGAGGAGATAACAGACAACTATTTCTGAGTGAGTACAGATGCACAGACAGGTCAATGTATGTTTTCAAAAAAGAAATTTAAAAATGTTGCAACAACGTTACTGCACTGATGTGCAACAAAAGAAAAGGTAAACAAGATGTGGTTAAATGTCAATTGTCCGGGTTGCCTCACCCGCCCTGGCAGTCTTATTTCTTGCTGCGCTTAGCAGCCCCACTAGGATGTGGCTCACCCCCTTCTGTATGACCAGCAGCCTCAGCTGAGCGCCTGCTGCTCCGGCGCGGCTCAGACACTGCGCTGGCCGGGCTGCTGCGGCTGCTGCTGTCCCCAGCCTCGCCCAGGCCCAGGGCGGGATTAACCACTGTGTTCGAAATAAGTAGTGTCTCCATGGCGGTGGTAATGCGGGCCATGCCCCTAGTCACCTCTGACATGTTCTGGGTGAGGCTGGCCTCCATGTTTGACCCACGTTGGCATAGCTGGGCGGTTGCAGCAGCAAGGCGGTTGATAGACCTATTCTGCACGCGGGCATCCCTGCGGCGACAGTGCTCATGTTCATCCATTTTATTGCAGAGCTGGGTGATGGCAGTGGTCATTCGCCCAATACCTGTTGCAATGTCCTTGTTGCTATCAACAAATGTTTTGAATCCCTGTGCCATCTCCCCCATCTGCAGGTTGTGCCGCCGCAACTGGCGATGGCAGGCCAAGATTGATTTTGCCTGTATTCTCTGGATTCTGACCATACTGCCCTCCAGCCCTAGGAACACCCTGCCCTCCTGTGCTGGAAGTGGACTGCTGGATGCACGTGGCCTCCGGGGATTTCTGCTGCCCTGCTGTGTGTGCTGGGGTGACACAGGTGTTACAGGGTTTTGTGCTGGAGCCTGACCCGCTGCTCCCTCCATGAGGTTTAATGGAGCAACAATTATCCTCCTGGCAGGAGATGTGGCAGGTGCAGGGTGGCTCTGTGGTGGTGAGTCCTCCGGGGAGAACTGAAATGGGGGCGTCTGAGACAGAGACAGTCGGGGGGAGTGTGGAAATGTGAGGGAATGTCCAGTGTCTTCCTCATTGCCCAGGGCACTGCTGTTGTCCTCCTCCTGTGTATGTCCACTGGTGCTTGGCACTGCCACCGCACTGGCTGATGGTGCTGGAGCTGGTGCTTGAGTAGCTGCTGCTCCCCCGCCTGATGGTGCCCCTAGGTATAAAGAAGCATTTGTCAACTGAGTGCTAATGTATTACAGTCACTACTATTAAAGCATTGCACATCTCATTACAAATACTTTGATGCAGTATTACAGTACTTTTTATTATGCTTCTGCAGTGGCATATTTGGGTACTTTTGCTGACTACATTTAGCATGATGCATTGCTCATGTCTGTTGCTAGCAGTACTGGGCTGGGGTTTGGCTGTGCATTGGGTCTAAAGGGGAGGTGTCTGGTATGGTGTGTCAAGTTGCGCATGCTTCTTACCTGTAGCTGTAGCTCGGGATGAGCTATCCAGGTCCCCAATTCCCACAACACTCGCGCTCTCAATGGTAGTCGCCACAAGTTCCTCCAGGTCAGTGAGGGATGGCGCCCGGTTCTTGCCTCCACCAGTTAGTCCAGCCTGCTTGTGCAGCTCGGCCAGTTTCCTCTTTGTGAGGCTGCGGATGTCGTAGAACCTCTTTTTGAGGTCGTCCTGGCTCCTGTGGGTGACACCAACAGCGTTTACTCTTTCCCCAATTTCAATCCACAGCTTCCTCTTAGTGCTCTCTGGAACAGTGAGGGACAGCCTTCCATACAGCTGCCTGTGTACCCTCACCACCTCCTCCACCAACACTTGCAGCTCCATGGTGCTGAATTTGCTCTTCCGCTTGCGCTCTGCCTTCTGCCTCTCAGAGCTGCTTGCCATGTTTTACAGGGATCTGGATACTGCTACCACTGCTGCTCACTGTGGCTGCTCAGCTCAGGCTGCCTCTCCAGAAAGTTCTGATGAGTTGCACCTGCCTGGGTTGCCACACCCTGTGGGGGAGGGTGCTTCCACCTCATTGGCTGATGTCTTTAGTTTCAGTTTCCTTGCTCGACGAATCGGCATATACCGATTCGGTAAATACCGATTCGGATAATACCGAATCGGAAAATACCGATTCGGTATTTATAATGCGTTCCTATTGGGCTTTTGGCCCATGGGGTGTATTGCTATTACCGATTTGATAGTTACCGATTCAGTAGTGGCCGAATCGGCCTATACCGATTCGGTACTTGCCGAATCGGTACGTATCGACTCACGATACCGATTGCTACCGATTCGGTAATTTTCCGATTTTTTTTTCCTACATATCATTTTCCGAATTTGAAATACCGATTCGGTACGATTCGGTATTTTAAAATCGGTAAATGCGTTTTACCTACATCGGGCCCTAAATCTGTTAAAAGTTGTGTTGACTGTGGATTAGTTGTGTTGACTGTGAATTCCATCCCCTCTTTGAGGAAGGACAACTTTGCCTGGAGCTTGGAGGTCCCTGGAGCCAGAACAGGAGTTTCTTCCCTTGTTATAATGGGTTTGCCCAGTGGTGGGTCCAGTGTGCGTGGAATTGTTTCCACTTCACTATAAGTGGTACATACCTCTCTGAAGTGCCAGAGGCAGATGGGCTTAATCTTACAGTTGAGCTATGTCTGGCCTAGGGTCCTGACAGGATCTGAAGGGAACCTTTGAAAGATCACATCAACTGTGCAACCTGATGGTTGCTAGCCATTTCTGGATCTGTGCACTGCTTAGAGGAAGGATCTTCTTCCTTTTACCTGGTTCGAAGATTCAAGCTGCTCATGACTCTGGTCATTTGTCCAGGAGCCCACTCTATGTGATCTGGCCTGCCCAGGGGTAAACTCATTGTACTCCTATTTTTCTTTGTTTGTTATAGAGTTGGATGCTGTAAAGAATACCACTAACCAACCACACCAATTTAGCAGGTGAATAACCAGGTTTTTAGTTGTTTGCAGCCAGTTGGTTTGGTCTAGCATGTAAATCATGAGGCAAATAAGAGAAATCTATCCTTAGTCGCCTGGAAAGAAAAAGATCAACCTCCATTTTGGATCCCAGGTCGCTTCATGGGTTTTGGAAAAATTAACATGTAGTCTATCTTCATTGCTTTAGGTCCAGTTTCACTTTCTGAAAGGATTTATGCTACCACTCTACCATTCTAGTGTAGCTGATCGGTCACCTGGCCAAAAGTTCTGCCACAGCCCTAGGATAGTTCAGATGAATTGCAATGTGCAACATCTTTGGTTTTCAAATTGATAGTCAATGGCACCGATTCATTGACTGATTTGTCACAAGACATGATCTTTATTGAAGCTTTACGAAATGCAGTGGTGATCAGATACAGGTTTGTGGATCATCTGAACTTAGCCAGCATCCAGTAGTACACTCTAAACCTCGAAGCCTGAGCTTTGTTTCCTAATAGGTCTGTAGACATTTTAGGTTCTCTTACGATAATGAAAAAGATCTTCAAGCAGCCAGGAACCACTGAACTACAGTATTATTGTGCACATGTGTTGCTGTTCATGGAGAAAGAACCCCCTCTTTCTTTCTTGTTTACAACTTGGTCAAGTTTCATATCCATGTTGGGTTTTTCATCTCCTACTTGTCAGCCATTGGCTTCTTTAGCAACCTTGCTAGTGACTATTTGTCCTTGTTCAGACAGCAACTACTGGATCCTGGATTCTCCCAGTCAGGTGGGGTGTTCCCCAGGGTTCCATCATGTGACCCATCATTTTCAACCTTTATTTGAAATCTCTGCGCGCCATCCTTGCAGATAGCAACATCAAAATCCACCAGTATACCAACACCAAACTCTAACTCAAAACTTCCTTAACAAATCACACAGACCTGCCTTGAATGCATTCCAACCAACAGACATTAAACCCCACAACTTCTTCCTGTGTGCCAAAGATGACAAACAGTTTTTGATTCAATCATGACTTACCAATATAAAACCTAACAGGCTTAACATCCCAACTACCAAAACAGGCCAATTCCCCACATGCATCCTGCACCTTTCACTTCTAGAACACATTGCTAAGAAGACAAAAACAGCCTGGTTTCAACTCTCTAACTTCTGAAACAAATGAAACCTTTTCTCCCAGAAGAAGACCTCAGAATCACAGTTCAAACCCACCTAAACAGAGGCCACGCCTTGCTCAATGGCATAGCAGAGACCACCCTCGCTCCCCTGAAAGACATCCAGATGCACAGCTTATCGAGGAGTTGAAGAAATCTAACTACGTCATCCTCGCGTTAATGTTTCTACTCAGGATCCGTCTTACCAGCCTGGACCATCTTCTGGATCAGCTGCAAAACTTACAAGGCCCTCTACACCAAGACCTCTGTCTACCTACCTAACAAACTAACAATATCTGGAGGTCAACACCAGAGGAAAAGCTCTGACATTGCCAGATTGGAGTCTAACTACTGCAGTAAAGAGATAAATAGCCTGGTCAGCTTACGAAGTATCTGATAGAACAACCAGATTGACATCAGAATACCAACAATCTTCCAAGAATTAAAGAAGAAAATGAAAACTCACTTCTTCGAAGAGCACTGCATCAGATAGACTTCTCACCCCTTCCATTAGCGCTATCTTCTTACTCTCCCTCATGTATTACTTGTGGGGCTCGCTCCCATTACAATGTTCTGTTGCTAGCCAGCTATGTTTGCCCTTGAGAAATTCCAAAACATACATACATGTGTAGGCTTCTTCCTTTTATAAAGGCATGGTTACACTGCCATCCAATGTCAAGGGCAAAAGCTGCTGCAAAAGATTTTGAACCAGAAACCTGAACACCAGTGCAGTGCACGCCCTTAACATTTTTCTTCTGGGCAAAGAAGTGTGTTTTGTCTAATACCTCTGGGGTTGGTTGGGAGCATTTCATAACAAGAAAAAAACTATCGACTAGCAGTAACTGGATCACCATGAAAATAACGTTGTTACATGCTGGTTCTGGCCACTGCGCCACACCTCTCCCATTCAACCAAGCAGTAGTAGCCACTACTCCTTTGGTGAAATGAGCTTTGGGCTTTCATACCAAAGGTTTGTGTTGCCAACTGAAAGCAGAAAGAAACAGAGGAAACAATCCAGTGAAAAGAGACTGTTTCAGGTTGACTAGCCCTGTACATATGGGATCGGAGTTAATAAAAAGTGGGTTAGACCTTAACGTTTTTGTCTTCACCAACAAACACACACACCTTCCTTACTTCTATAGAATGTAGGCAGCACAGCTGGATTAGCCAAGTTACAGCAAAAACTTGGGAAAGTAATGGTCTGATTAATATGAAATTTCAAAACCATGTTAGGAATAAAAAGAAGGATGGCTTCTCAGGACTACCCTACTGGAATGGAGAAAATGGTACTGTAATGTATGCTACAGGCCTTGCTTTATGCACCTTCAAAAAGAACTGAAAGTAAAAGGAGTTTGCCGTGCATCATGGGATACCGAGGGTCTCAGGAGAGTTCCTTAAAGGCACGGTATCCCTTTTCCAGACATATAATGGCAGCCTATGGGGGCTTGTCTGTCCATCCCTTCCTCTCTATCATTCTAAGGTTTTAGTGAAGGGGAAGTTTCTCTATGGATGGAACTTGACACATTATGGTAAATATCCTTGGCATTTCTAGTTGAAGTACTGGACAGTGTAGCCTTGTAGGTACAGGCTGCATTATTTTCTTTAATTTTCTCTTAAGTGTCTATGCAGGACTGCAAAGAAGACGACTTAAGAGATTATTTTTGATTGCTCCGTGGTCCACGCACATGGGCGGGACTATTCACTAGATTATTCACTAGATTATGACTATACACAGAGATCCCCTACTACAGAAGTGTTTTTAACATCGCCCTCTGGCCAAGGACCAAATCTTTTGGGTATCTGTCAAATGGGGTCTTTATCTGGTACCTCCCTGCTTGTTGAGATAGCGCAAACAGTGGTGTTGTCGGTAAGACTGAAGATGCTAGTCGCCGTCAGAGACTATAGGAGGGCAATAAGAGACAGATGGACTGCGGAGTTCCAAGAAGTTGATATGCTGTTATGCCCCCTTCCTTGTCCACAGACTTTGTACTGATAAGTTGTGCCAAAGTGCTCCCCAGCCGACTAGGCATGCATCTACAACTACTAACTGAATTGGAGTGCATTGAAAAAAACAGGACTCTCTATATTAGAAAGGTACACGTTAAACTGCACCTCTGCTGGCACTTTTTTTTTTACCTTGATGTGTGGTTTGGCAAAGCAGGCCTTAGAGTTGGGTAATTTGTCACATTCCTTAGGTCCTCATTACTATTATGGGAGGCATTCAAAACGGTGGCAGGTCACATATCGAAAACAGAATGAATACATTACATTTAATCAGAACGGTGCATTTCCATGTCCCGTACATTTTACAGCCTCCCACATGCCGCTTTATGATTATCATGATTTTGAATATCATATTGTCAGCGGCACTATGTATCAGAGACAGAAAATGATGATACTAAACCTCAGTGAGTTTAATAGCTTTCTATCCTCAGGGTGAACGCTCTAGTATGTATATGTTCATAAAATATATTTAACCTTAATACTTACTTTGGTGAACGACCAAAATGTAGAATCCAAAATATAGATAGGAAAGAATATCGAATTACCAAAATATAGATAGGTCAGAATATCGAATTTCGGGTAGGAAATATCGAGTACCATAATATCGAATTTAAAATATCGATTTCCATAATATCATTTTTTTTTTAGTGTTCTGTATGGTAGTATAGGTGTTAAAATTATGTATTAATTTTGTAATGTAGGTTTAATTTTTTTTAAGAAATGAATGTTATGTAATTTAATTTTTGCGTAATTTAATTCCGTAGCCGTTTGTGGGTTTATAGGGGAATAGGGTGGGAAGTAATTTAATTATAGTAAATTAAATATTAATTTTTATTTATATGTATTGATAATTAATTGATTGATAATTCATTATTAATTGGTAATTGATTTTTATTAATTGGTAGTACATTTTTATTAATGGGTAATTCATTTTTATTAATTGGTAATTAATGTTTATTAAGTGATTAATTGATAATTATGTTAATTGTATTTATTATTTGGAGCGGGTTGTGGGTTTATAGGGGAATATGGTGGAAAGTAATTTAATTGTAATAAAGTAAATATTTATTTTTATTTACATGTATTGATAATTAATTGATCCTTATTAATTGGTAATTAATTTTTATTAATTGGTCATTATTTTTTTAATTGGTTATTAAATTTTATTAATTGGTAATTACTTTTAATACATTTTTTATTGGTTTTGATAATTTAATCTTCTTTCTATATTAAATCATTACTTTCCCTACTGTTGCACCCTCAGGAGTGGGAATAGTATTTTTTACCTTTACTCTATCCAATGTTTTCCCTACTGTTGCACTCACTGGAGTGGGAATAGTAATTTTTAGAAAAAACAAAAAGATCCTAGAGACAAAGATTAGCAGAGGAACCAAAGTGCATGGGTCAAAAAGAAAACATTCATAAACTGAAAAAGAATCCAGTCAGCCCACATCAGTGGCAAAACTTAATCATCTGGGATTTACTGTTGGTCGCACATCTTATGCAGCCAGCAAGGATAGATGTGAAAACTGTGCTTGCGTCGTACCCCAGTGATTGGTACAGCCACTCGCCAGTTTCTGTCAGTGGTGCTGAAGATTTGCAGTGCAATAAAGTGCAAAAGAAAAATGTGTGCAAATAGTTAAAATTGACTACTAAGATACTACAGAAACTTTATTAAACACTAACCTTGTGTCAAATCTAAAAACAGTGCGCTGACAGTTTGAAAAAATAACTGTCATAGGCGATGAAATGGCAGATTTTGTATATCTATGCTTTCATCAGGACCAATATAACAACGCTACTGCAAAATGTAATGTCAAAATTTGCAAAAATAAATATAAAATATAACAACTTAAATGGATAGTGTTTAATAACGCTTTCCCTACTGTTGCACTCAATGGAGTGGGAATAGTAATTGTTACCCCTACGCTAATTTTTACACTCTCACTATCCAACAAAATCTCAACTTTTTTTATATTACATTTATTATTTTTACATTTTAAGCTTTTTTACATTATTTTAAGTATGTTTTATTTAATTGTTTTTAATATTCAATTACTTTTATATTATTTTTAATACATTTTAAAAATTCGATATTTTACTATATTTTAGCATTCTATATTTTGGATTCGATATTTAAGTACTTACCTGTTTTTAGATAGAGATTCTATATTCTGTACTTCGATATTTTGGAGTCGCTATTTTGGGCATTCTATATTATGTCCCTCGATATTTAGTCACTGAACCACTTACTTTATCTCCTTCTCCATCAAAGTCATGATATTATATGTGAACCTAGATACAAGTTGTAAACTTTCTTTTTTCCCCTCCTCCCCTGATCTCTACCCATTCCTCTCATATTGAAATGTTACCTTTACCTTTGTTCATGACATTAAACGAACACATCTATGACGTTGTTCTTCCTGAATGAGGTTGCACTCATATTGCAACCCGCCTTCAACCATGGATTCGGTCTTTACTACCTTGTTATGTTATAATCATAACTGAGATTAACACAAATACATTTGGTTAATAACTTTGTTTTATTCATGTGGTTTTCCCTTTGGATTTGATTAGGTAGCTTTTGAATAATTCAAAAATCTATTAAAACCAAAATGAAATAGTTACAAAAATAGAACTCATTACATACATGGTTGCATAAACTGAAAGTAGCAGGTGATTCAGTGCATAAATGTAGACTGAGGTTAGGTTTCAGTAGCAGGATTGAGGTCTGGAATGTCCATCTTGACTGCGGGAAAGTTCTCGTCAGGTGGTAAGGGAAGCAGCAATGTTGATGGTTCTCTGTTCAATCTATGGGATTGAAATCTACCTGAAGTGGCTTTTCTTGTTGACCATTTTTTGCTATTACGGTTCGGTAAGAAGATCAGGTTTGATTAACTTGCTGAAGATGAGGTAGTTGGTTTTGGTGTCACGCAGCGGTGTGAAAATGTTCCACTGCTCTATGTTCTGTGCTACCGGGATGCTGCTCCTGTGTTTTAGCATGGTTAATTATAAGATGTTTCATGACAAGGACCAGCGCTATGATTGAGATTGCAGCTCGCTCCATACAGCAACAACACGGTTAATGTGGGATCATTTGGCCGCTGATGTGCGCCTTAGATTGAAGTAGAACTACCACGCTGCTGCAACTTGTTGGATACTTGGGGGGATACTATGACACCTTTCCTGATTGCAAGGTCAAGCTCAGAGCAATTCAATCTTTTCATTGTCTTGTCTCACTGGCAGCATATTGCAGACATTGGAGGGTACTTCCCTTGTCTTTTGCCTTGATGAAGATCCAACCGTTACATTAATCTACTAATTTTGCTTGTTTGGTCAAACGTTGAGGATACATGTAGTTGGCCTGTATATCCATGATTTGTAACACATACTGCAGTTAAGTATGTCTTTATACCCTTGTCTCTTTTTCAATGCATTATACTGCAAAGTTGACTAAGGATGTGAGTTGACATCAATATTTTACCCCTGTCACTCCTCACATGCACTGCACCATTTTTCATTCTTGACCACTATAAATGTATAATATAGATGAATATTTATAAAGAAGCCATCAATTGTTTGAACTGGGCTATAAGATGTTGTGTTGTGTTATGATATGATTTATCATCTCGCGAGGACTGACAGCAGCCTCCAAAAAGACATTGAATGTGATACCAAAATATGCCTGTAAGAACCACGGTTGCTTATACCGACGATTGCCCAAGTGTCCTCATTTTCAAGACAGAGGTTGGCACAACCTCAACCTCACTTTGCTTGGGGGGTGGGGGGGGGGGGGGACTCAAATCCTTCCACTGACCATGTTTATGGCTTGGTTGGGTGAGAGGTTCGGTTGAGCACATTCCCTTTTCCAAAACTATAAACCTGAGCGACACATGGGCTAACGGGTGGGCATGTGACACAGATATGATATTCATGTGTTATCCACATATATTTTAATTATCAGTTTAATTTTATTTTTTTAATTTATTTTTTTATTTATATGCAGACTCAAGAAAATATGAGTAGAGTGCTGTAGCTCATTACAATCGCGTGTCACGGAGACAGTGCTTTATCTATTTACAGGCAGGACATTGCAAGTCCAAATATGTACAGAGCGGGGGAGAAAGAAAGGGGCCACTGTGTCCGTCATGATACAATATTTACTTTACACGAATGGATAGAAGAAATCAAACGGTAACTTGGCATCAATGGTCGGCTGCGCTTTGTAACCAGGCTGTGCAGGTGCTGAGATATCAACAAATGTAACCAGGCTCGAGATCTGGTAAATATTTCCTTCCTGCAAAGGGAACACAAGGATTTACACAGTTGGTTATTGTTTGTACTATGCACAGCTTCTGCAGAGCTTATACATCAAGGATTATTTCAACAACAAGTTGCCATAGATGCAGAGGCGGTTTAACATTGGAAGTCTTGAGGCTAAAGGGAATCTGTTATATTATGTTGGCATATCAAAGAATTATTTTGCGAAAAGTTAACACTAAAATCGAAATGTGCATGAAACTCTGCTAATAATGGCAATTCACAGAAAAGTATTGCTGTGCAAATAATTATTGTAATGATATATATATATATATATATATATATATATATATATATATATATATATGTATATATATATATATATATATATATATATAGATAGATATATATATCATTGTAACAATTGATTAATTATCAGCCTCGGACTTATACAAGTGTTAGTGGACTCACTGGATGTGAACCTGTGTGAGAGAGACACACACAGATTCCCCTCCAAGCCACTGTGTGCTACAGAGAGCTAGTGAGGGGTGCCAGGGTAGGAATGTTTGGGCGTAACTGGATTCGACTGAGCCACGGTGGTTGTGAAGTCTGGGACACTTATCAAGGTGTCAACCACAATTGCAGTTGCAAACCATTGATAAGTACCGACTCCCAAAACAGGGTGGTACCAGTTCGCAAAGGGAAAGCTTCCATCTTGTGAAGGTGGACTGCTGGCATTGGGTGGAGGAGGCAACGGTCCAATAAACCCCAGCGTCTTCACAGAATGACCATGTGTTTTATAAAACCCCTATTGCCCACGAATGGAACAGGGACCGCTTTGAAATAATGGCAGCATTCTGTGCAGGGATGGGGGTCTCTTTTCTCATTGTCCCCCAGCCCCCCACCTATGATGTCAGGTTTTATCCAATATCCACATCTGCGAAACATTCAGCCCCTCTAACCCCCAATCACAACATCTCCAGTCTCTCTTCTAAGGAAGACACTGTTTTCTTCGGTTGAGATCTTAAGAGTGAAGCCCATCTTCTGTTAAGGTGGCTATCAGTTTAGCTTGCTTACAGTGTCCTCTGCTGAGGGAGATCTGGACTTGAAGAATGAATTCCTTCCCCAAGTTCTCTACTTGTGATTGGATACTTGAAGTTTAGTACAGTGCGTTTTTGGTGTGTTTTCTGTAAAGGGCAATAAATGTATTTGTTCAGATGAAAAGCCATAACGGTCAAACAACCTACGGCAAACAATATTCGTGAGGAGTAAACTGAGTGAAAGCTAGACAGGGGCTCCTGGGGTCAAACTTGCTGACCGCCCCCCATCGGCAACCAATAGAATGGAGCACCACTTCCTAGGAGGTTATGGAGGATTTGAAATCCCCTCTAGGACTGAGATGCCTTTATCCATATATGTGATAACCATTGCCTGGACAACTGCCTTAATCCCTTGGTTTAGATGTAATGCCTTATTTTCCTTAGGAGGTGTAAATAAAAGTAATTTAACTAAAATGTGAGCATTACTGTTTATTGCGTCATTGTGGAAACATATCTAAATGTGCATTATGGCTTCATTACGACACTGTGCAAATACATGCAGTGTTGCATAAGTGTGGAAACTTTGCAGATATCAACGTTATTGCAAATGTGCATTACAGGATCATTGAGAAAACAGCAAGTGTGTCCCTTGCTGCAGCATCATGAAAATTTGTCACGTGCAGTATGCAGATTCAGTCGCAGTGTGCGGATGAAAGGATACTATAATAATAATAATAATAATAATATTAATCCACATTTTGTAAAGCGCACCATCACCCTTAAGGGTCTCTAGGCGCTGGGGCCGTCGGGAAGATTAAGCAAGCTATTGCCCAGAGTCACATGGTGCTGGGCTAATCTGCCGCCGGTGCCGGGGATCGAACCGTGATCCCCAGATTCCGGTGTCAGTCGCCCTAGCCGCGGCGCCACACCTCTTCCACCATACTATGATTCAGCATTGCACTGTAAGTCAGTGGAGGGTAGGCATGGCTTGGCATGTATGGAGTACTGGCAGCAGGGCTGATCGCCACCATTGGAAATGGGTCCTTCTTTGGCAAGATTGCTCTGATGGATTAAAATGTGAACTATTGGACCACCAAGGATCTCCACCCTTTAAAACTTCATTGGTACAGCATCCTAAGGTTACTTATTGGTCCTTTTAGATACCACTTGTGAACTCACACCAGTACACTTGTATAAAACCATATCCTATTTTGATTGATGTTACTGGCCCAGTGGGCATTAAATGCACCATTTAATAGACCTTTTCCAAAAAAGAATTGAGGCAGAAGCAACAACCCTATAAAGCCATAACATTGTTATTAACTCCTATATAGTTTTCACCAATTTTATTGATCTAGTGGGATTAAAAAAATGTATTCATTCAGTTGTTAATTTGTACGGGTGGTTGCAGGTAGTGGGCACTGAACCTCATTTTTGGGGGCCAAGACTTATTTTTTTCATCGTCAGACTTTTATCCAGATCAAGGGAGTGAAAGGCAGCAAAGGGAGAATTAAGGGTGTAGAAAGCTACAGGACACAGCGATAAAATGAGAAAGCAAGGACCAAAAAGAACCTGCACGATTGAGTTAGAGACAGCAAGTGTAGGTTGATGGTAGAAAGAGGCGTGAGGTGGAATCAAAACTAGCCAGGGTTGGCATTTGGCAACCTTGACGTTCTGCAGTGCAAGTGGCGGGCTTCTAAGAAGACTTTAGGCACCTGCACGTATTTTAGTTAATTTTCAAACTAAGCACTTTCCCCTAACACACCGCTTCCGTTGTTGGTGAGCCACTGTAATTTGAAGGAAATAGTAGGCCCATACAGTGTGCATGTGTAAAGTGCAAACTTGCAGAATTCTGAACAGGTCTTACTTTATGCCAATGGTAGCTGTGGGTGATCGCTGGTACTCTTTTTGGGGGGCCTGGACATATTATTCATCATTAAACAAATTAGAGAGCAATGCAGATAAGGCTGAAAGGAGGAAGATAAAGATGGAGGACAAAGTGACAAATGGAAAAATGAAGATAGAAAAAAAAACTGCAAGAGGTAGCTTATAAGACAAGAAGTGTAGGAAGAGGAACGAGGTGGAAGCAAGAGTCTGGGCAGCCTTGGTATTCGGAAACTGTCATTCTGCAGCACTGGAGGTGGAAATCTTCGGATCGCTGCACTTTTGTTTTAAAACATTTGTATTTAATGATTTATTTTACAAAGCAAGCACTGTATTTGTTTCAACACCTGTTAAGACTTTCATGGTACAGCACCTTCAACCTCCCCTGTGAAATATCATTGTAATCCTATTCATTGAGGATCAATGTTACTAATCGAATTTTTTTTTATTTTAAATACACCATGTGGTACAAAGTCTCCTAATATTTCTGCAAGAAAGGTGGGGTAACAGCAAAAAAGACTCCATCTAAGTGTTTAAAATTCCTTTCCAGAGTGCTTTACAATGCACAGTTTCAATAGATTTGCTTAAACACCCCTTGGGAACAGTCTCGCCCTCTTGAGAGAATGTCTTTACATCTCATCTACTTTGAACATTTTACTCGCTCACTCTTCAAAAGGAACTATTTGCAGCTCGTTTTCCCATAAATTCTTACGAGACCCCATAAACTCTGCAAGTGTGACTTTAAATCACATGCTACGTTGCTGTCCTTTAGAATGTGATATTTTTTCGAAAAATATAATATTACAACTAAAGTTTATGAATTCCTTTACAAAGTGACATTTCATTTTTACTTTCTAAAAAATCATCAATATTTCATCTAACGTGCATGAGTCGAGCTCTTACCCAACCATCCCTCCCTCACCACGGAACGGAAGGCTGGGGGAGCAGCAAGGAGGCGAAGGAACACACCATCTGTTGCACGTTTGAGAAAGAAAATCCCACTCTTGCAACAGACTCGATCACGTTCACGTGACAGTGCCTTGGCCAAGCACCAGGAACCAACCGTATCTTTTGGAGGAGGGCTTAATAAACGGCAACGCAACGTGTTTATCATATCAAAATGGATAATGCAGAACGTGTGCATGGAAGGATGCAGTCAGCTACTGTATAAACGCAACAGAGCGAAGACCTGTATGGATCAGCACAGGGATACGCTCACTGCCAAAAAGGGTGAAAGAGATAGGGCAAGCAATTACCTTGTTTCTCGTGGCTCTTGGGAAACCGGCCTGAGAAAGATCATGAGAAAGGAGAGAACATGAAAAAAAAGAAAAAAAAAAGACACCGAAAGACCAAGACGGGAAAAGGTAAATTAAAGACTCACAGAAAGTTAGACAAACATATACAGTAAGATTGATATAAGGAGAGGGGGAGTGAGATGAAAACGGTAGCAGAGAGACAATGATAGCACATGAAAGAAAAACAGACTAGGGATGTGCAAAATTATAATTAGGTGTGTGCGAAATTAAGCCTGTGAGACACTTACCACACCCATATGGGTGGTGCAAAGTGTGTCATACCAATGTCACTGGTGAAGTTTGGTATTTAAAATATAGCAACAAAACATGTCAATTGTGGGCGAGACTCAGTGTTCAGAATTCCGATCTACCCGGAAATCCCTTTGAGGGCTCATTTGAAGCGTCAAGCCCAGCTAGGACTCCCAGAGGTCAGATACATTCGATCGAATGCCCCCTCTGTAACCTGGTGCATACGGATTACAAGAATGTCTTGTAGCATTCCTCCATATTACTAAGGACAAGATGCTTGGGACCTGTCATTTGCCTGATCATTCTTCAGGCGCTCTGAAAGGACCCAAGCCAGTCTGGTCTGCGCCCCCAGCTGCTTTCTGCCCCTGCCTGGTCAGCCTGTCCAGGATCCAGGCTTCACAGAGAACAGACAGGTTTTCTGAAGAAAAACATCCCGGGTAGGGTGGCCTGCTCAGAGCTGACCAGAAGTACAGATGAAGGTTTAATTGAAGCTTCAAGCCCAGCAAGCGCTGCCAGAAGTTGGATATATTTACTTGAATGTTTCTCTTCTATCACCCTGTGTGCGTGCAATACAAGAAAGGCTAGTGGCATTCCTCCAGATTAGTAGAGACAAGGTGTTCGGGAACTGCTAGTCATTAATTTGTTATTCATGTGCGATGCAAAGGCCCTGGCCAGTATACCCTGGGCCTGTTTCTGTCCTTTACCTTTCTTTGAGGTGCCTGTCTAAAAGCCAGACTTCCTATAGAGTAGGCACAGGGACTTAAATTAAACATCCCAGGCAATGAAGTCTGCTTGGGGATGGTCTAGCCAACACTGTACCTTGATTGATTCGGCAGACAAGATCTATTTAAGGATGGACTGCTTGGCCAACCTCAACAGCTTTAGTGTGTGCCTTTCAGGGAATCCCACCTCTCAAGTGGTTCTCCCCACCCAGTTGAGCGAATGCGAAGAAGTCAGCCAGCGTGCCCCCTAGTGGTCTGAATAAAGTGAATGAGGGGTTAAGTGGAGCTAGATCTGGATGCAACCCGGTGACCCAGGCCCTGTGTGCTACACTGTTGCCCTTTCTCCACCCAATGCCTTGCTGCAGCAGTTAGCAAAACACAACAGATGATGGACGGAATGTTGCACAATGTTATTTTGCTCACCAAGCCACCCAGTTCAGACATGGCCATATGCAAATCAGTCTTGACCCTGTGCCTCATGGAAACAGTCCAGACCGAACTGCCAAGCCATGTCTTCCCGGGACCAGAATCAAGCATCCTAGGACCGGTTTCGGGCTATCAGCCGTCTTCAGCCAGGATAGCTTGACTCCAGTGGCGTAATGAGCATGGGACCCACGTCTGGGCATACCCTTGCCACATAGGTTGAACAGCAAAACACAACAGATGATGGACGGAATGTTGCACAATGGCAAAACACTTACCCCCAGTCACAGATCTGGGTTTAATCCATCGTTATTTTGCTCACCAAGCCACCCCAGTTCAGACATGGCCATATGCAAATCAGTCTTGACCCTGTGCCTCATGAGAACAGTCCCGACCGAACTGCCAAGCCATGTCTTCCCTGGACCAGAATCAAGCATCCTAGGACCGGTTTCGGGCTATCAGCCGTCTTCAGCCAGGATAGCTTAACTCCAGTGGCGTAGTGAGCACGTGACCCACGCCTGGGCATACCCTTCCCACATAGGGTGAACAGCAAAACACAACAGATGATGGACGGAATGTTGCAAAATGGCAAAACATTCACCCCCAGTCACAGATCTGGGTTTAATCCATCGTTATTTTGCTCACCAAGCCACCCCAGTTCAGACATGGCCATATGCAAATCAGTCTTGACCCTATGCCTCATGGGAACAGTGAGACCGAACTGCCAAGCCATGTCTTCCCTGGACCAGAATCAAGCATCCTAGGACCGGTTTCGGGCTATCAGCCGTCTTCAGCCAGGATAGCTTGACTCCAGTGGCGTAGTGAGCACGGGACCCAAGTCTGGTCATACCCTTCCCACATAGGGTGAACAGCAAAACGCAACAGATGATGGACGGAATGTTGCACAATGGCAAAACATTCAGTCACAGATCTGGGGTTAATCCATCATTATTTTGCTCACCAAGCCACCCCAGTTCAGACATGGCAATATGCAAATCAGTCTTGACCCTGTGCCTCATGGGAACACTCCAGACCGAACTGCCAAGCCATGTCTTCCCTGGCCCAGAATCAAGCATCCTAGGACCGGTTTCGGGCTATCAGCCGTCTTCAGCCAGGATAGCTTGACTCCAGTGGCGTCGTGAGCACGGGACCCACGTCTGGGCATACCCTTCCGACATAGGGTGAACAGCAAAACACAACAGATGATGGACGGAATGTTGCACAATGGCAAAACATTCACCCCCAGTCACAGATCTGGGTTTAATCCATCGTTATTTTGCTCACCAAGCCACCCCAGTTCAGACATGGCCATATGCAAATCAGTCTTGACCCTGTGCCTCATGGGAACAGTCCAGACCGAACTGCCAAGCCATGTCTTCCCTGGACCAGAATCAAGCATCCTAGGACCGGTTTCGGGCTATCAGCCGTCTTCAGCCAGGATAGCTTGACTCCAGTGGCGTAGTGAGCACGGGACCCACGTTTGGGCATACCCTTCCCACATAGGGTGAACAGCAAAACACAACAGATGATGGACGGAATGTTGCACAATGGCAAAACATTCACCTCCAGTCACAGATCTGGGTTTAATCCATCGTTATTTTGCTCACCAAGCCACCCCAGTTTAGACATGGCAATATGCAAATCAGTCTTGACCCTGTGCCTCATGGGAACAGTCCAGACCAAACTGCCAAGCCATGTCTTCCCTGGCCCAGAATCAAGCATCCTAGGACCGGTTTCGGGCTATCAGCCGTCTTCAGCCAGGATAGCTTGACTCCAGTGGCGTCGTGAGCATGGGACCCACGTCTGGGCATACCCTTCCCACATAGGGTGAACAGCAAAACACAACAGATGATGGACGGAATGTTGCAAAATGGCAAAACATTCACCCCCAGTCACAGATCTGGGTTTAATCCATCGTTATTTTGCACACCACTGGAGTCAAGCTATCCTAGCTGATGACGGCTGATAGCCAGAAACCGGCCCTAGGATGCTTGATTCCGGTCCAGGGAAGACATGGCTTGGCAGTTCGGGCTGGACTGTTCCCATGAGGCACAGGGTCAAGGCTGATTTGCATATGGCCATGTCTGAACTGGGGTGGTGTGGAGTGCAAAAAAACGATGGATTTAGGCCCAGATATCTGTACTGGGGTGAATGTATGACATTGATTAGCATTCTGTCCATCAACTGTTGTTTTTGCATTTGCTGCAGCAGTTAAGCACAATTGTTTCTTCTCAATCGGGTTGCACATTGGCCCTGCCTTTTCAATCCACTGTCGCAGAGCAGGCAGGTCTGCTGTTAAATGTAGTATCATCCTGTCGACACCGCACCAAGTAGCAGAGTATCCGCAACTACGCAGGCCGCTGAGGGGCATGAAGGTCAGTCTGGGATAGGTATGTGGCTCCTCCTCCAGCAGGTGCAGCTACCTGATTGATCCTGGTAGTATTATAACCTTGTCTCAAAGATGAGGCCATGTATGTGTAAGTACACCTCAATCTGAACTCGCCTGGCTCCTGTGGCGACTCTAGATAACCTTGTGCTGATCACACTTCCCCATGACAGCATTGATACATTAGGATGTCTGCCTTATCAACTTTTGATGTTACTTTCTGTGCCTACCATGGTGACCACAGATAAGGAGAATCAGGGTTGATTCCGGAGAGGGAGCCCTTGAAACTGGTATCACATCCAAGAACGACCAGATGTGGAGATGGTGACCAAAGAATACAAATTTAGGACTCTTTTCAGGCCCTGTAGTTGGAGGGAGTACATTTTAACTAGTTTAATCAGGATTCATTGAGAAGCAAGTCTGGTGCCAGCAATCACAGTTGTTCTAGCTTCAATAGTGGATATTAAAGTTGTCACATTTAAAGCGTTTGTAGTTGGATCTTGAAGTCGAGCTGGTGGTCAGAGGCAAGGTGAGCTACTTCCTGTGCCAGCCTTTCATCTCGGCACCACTTTATTACTCTTGATTGAGTGTCCTGGAGATCTGAAGCGGTTACTTTAAAAGAAATATGAGTATTCAAAGCAGCCCTGTCACCAGAAGGACTTAGGTTCTTTGAACTGGGGCCATGATTAAAATGGACGGCTGTAGGTATTCGTATTATACTGGTAGGAGCAAAAGTCTTGGACCGGTACAAAACAAACCAAAGAAAAACTATTTGCCAAGAATGTTTTCATTATTCAAAAATGAGGCACAGAGGTTACCCTCATAGTTCAGACCATAAACGATTTTAACTAGTGAGCCAGCTGCATTATTCCCATGACCCAACCAAGCAGCTTTCAGGAAATCAAAGTCTTTCGTTCCGGGGGAGGGGAGTATGATTACAAAGCTGAGACTTGGCAGGAATGGTGGTTCCTTGGCAGCTGCAGCGGTGCAATGGTGGTCCGACCGCCAAAGTCGTAATTTGGTAGTCAGACCGTTGGTGCAGCGGTGGCTAGACCACATTCGCCATGTCACCATGATTCTGGCAGTCAGAGGACTGCCAGACTCGTAATCAGGCCCTAAGTCTTAATATTTTTCACACTTTCAATTAAGCATTTAGGGGCAGATGTATCATTGTTCCCTTTTGCGATTTCTTAATAGCGATTTTTAAGGAATCGCTATTTAGAAATCGCAAAATGGGATGTATGTAAAAAATCGCTATTTTTTAGGGATTTCTTAATCTTCCTTATTTGCGAATTCGCAAATTGCGAATTCGCAATTAAGGAATAATTTCCCATGCATGATTGTGAAATTAATCTCAATTTGCGATTCCCAATTTAAGAATCGCAAATTGAGAATGATTTCAAGGGTGCAGGGGTGTCTCAAGGACACCCTGCTGCACCCCTGAAATGTACATGTGTGTGCATATGGCGCACATACATGCCCTATGGGCATGTGTGTGCGTCACATGCCACCTTCAATTATGCCAAATTGTGCATTTTTTAAAGAAATCGCATATTACCATCAACTACAAGTTGGTGGTAATTTGCGATTTCTTAACCAAAAATCGCAATTCAAAAATGCTACATACATAGCATTTAAGGAATCGCAAAATTGCGATTCCTTAAATCCTATGGCAAAATAAGGAATCGCAAATTTTTGAGATCCCTTAATTTGCAAATTTTTCATGCATGCCAAAACATGCAAATAAACCGTTTGCGATTCGCAAAGGCCGAAATTCTGCTAATTTCGGCCTTTGCGATTCGCAAACGGCTTGATACATCTAGGCCTAAGCCAATTACGTCTTAATGTTTCATGAAGCATTTTTCATCACTATAAATTCCTCCCATTTAAACAAAAGTGTCACCTTTACACACAGTAGGCATCTTGCTCCCAGAGGCTGGTAGACACAGTGTTTATTTATAACTGAACAATACACCCATTATTTTAAGTGGTAGAAATTTAAAGTGCAGAAAAATATTCCAAATTATGGATATTTTTGCAGAACATTTTTCAGCACTTTAAATGTCTTCTATTTACAAAAATGGTTGTATGTTTGTGTAATACATGTAACCTAGCTACATATGGCGAAAGATATGTCCTGTGTCACAACTACATATGATACAGGTTCTCAGTCACCCATACACATATATTCCATTCATACGCACCCATGTTCATACATGCCAAAAGACCATAATGTCACTGACACTCATGGCAGACCTGCCATGGTTTCCCTAGCCAAAGTAATCTGTTCAAACCATAGTATCTGGCTCTATGGACATTAGGCTTAGTCAATGAAGCTGGGTTTGGGGGTGTCGGATAACAATGCGCGAGTTGCTTATCCTTCAGTAGCTCATGACGATTTTCACCGTTTAGAAGTAGCTCTCACTACAGACAAGGTTGGCGACTCCTGAACTAATGCCTCATACTAGGATTGTCCAAACATATGCTAATGCATTCTCTCTTCCACCTTCACACTTCACGATACCCACAGTACAGTAATTAATGGAGTACTGGCAAGTAGAAAGGAGTCTGAGGTGAGTCCAAAACATACATCTGCAAGTTCCTCTTTTCCAACAATTAGAACCAATGAAGTGAGATAGAAAGTAGTATGGCTGACAAAGGCTCACTCAAAAGTAAATACCGGAATTAGCAAATTACCTCCAACACGTTTCACTATAGTAAGAGACCTCAAATCACAAGAGGCATCTGTAAATCACAACCTTCTCCTAACGCTCATACTAAAGATCAAGAAGATGCTAGCTAGAAATAACAATGCACTAAACAGATCACAAGAGACAGAGTAGGGTCTGCTTCCTATGGTTACCCCCACTTTTTGCTGTGATTCTCTGTTTTTTTTACTTTAGTCTGGCTGTGGCCCTGCTAATCAGGCCCACAGCCTAGCTGTTCTCTCTCTACATTGATACCATGTACTTTAGGTACATCCCAGGTTGGTTACTGAGTCACCCTTGTGAGCCCCTGTATAGTGTACCATAGGTACCCAGGGCATAGGTGCACCCTAGGCCTACCAGGGGCTGCAGCATGTATTGTGCCACCCCTGGTTTGCCTTCCAAACTGACACCACAGGTCTGTTCACACAGCCTGGGTATGGTGGTGTAACCACCCCTTACTTAGATATAGTATGTCTATATCTATATATACATATAGACACATATACACCTATAAGTCACTCCTATGTCAGACCTTAACAATCCTGGAGGCAGAGTGCTTGGTTGTATGTGAGAAGGTGCCCTAGCATGAGCTGAGCCCCTCTGCAGCTTTCGGAACCATCTCCTAACAGCTGTTCTATGATTTAGCCATACCATATACTCTTAAGTGCATTATAATCCTCGCGGTTAATGCTAACTTTGGTTTGGCTTTATCAAAACATGTTGTGCAAGGTGTCAAACACTTTGGAATACTATCCCCCCCCCCCGCCAGTTCTGGTGGCGGAGGTAACATTCCACCCTTCTAGAGAGAAAAGACATGTAGTTACTGGTTTACCCGGTTAAAGTTAAACAAAGCCTCAGCATCACAAAATGGATGCTGCTGCCACAGACACGAGTCTGACCTCCTGTTGCTGGACGAAACTCTGGCAGGGGAGGCCTGGACAATAGGTTTCCTGTCCAAGGAGGTGCTGGCACCTCCCCAGACAGGCTTTTGTGTATTGGGGCAGGGAGGGCTGCATTCAGTGAATGCTTTCCAGACACTGCCTGGGGCACACAAGGTGCTCCATGCATTTCCCAGTTCAAACCGGTTGCTGGGGCACTCTGCCCCAGCTCTGGTGCGAAACTGGACAAAGGGAAAGCGGTGTAACCACCCCCTTCCCAGGTCCACCCATAGGCGGGACCTTAAGGGTAGTCCAGCCCCTAAACTTAGTATAAGTATAGGAACCCAGTCACTAGGACTTTAGATTACCCTGGGTGAAACTTTGAAACATATATCCTGGACCTTCGACATTCCATTTTGACCTTCTGGTCAAGGAGTGACCACCCTGTTCAAACAGGCACCAACAGCAACTTTACCGGTCTGCATTTTCGAGGGTCCCGCCGGATCCAGAGGAATCAGCGACACAGGACACGGACTTCCAGACATCTGACCCCAACCTTCGCTCACAGCAAAGTTGAGACCCGTGGTGGACACGAGAGACGTGGGACCGGAACTCCTGTACATCCTGCATTTTGCAAGCTGCACTCAATCAATCAATTCAATCTTTATTTCGTTGCATTGCAACATAAAAGATAACACTAAAATATGAATTTCATAATATACTATACGATAATGTAACATTCATTCTAAGGCTCCCTTTACATTTCATCGATTTTAACACGTTGGCTAGTATTTCATCAAAAAAGCACATCATTTTTACTCAGTTTGACACAGTATCAAATAAATATTTAAAAATTTTAAAAAAGTAGAAAAGTTAAAAAGACATTAAACAGTAGGTTAAATCTACAACCAGAATTAAAATATAATGCATTTGCTTGTTCATGGTTCCGGGGAGTCTAAATAACAGTTTTCTTAGTTTAGAAGGAAAGAGATAATTTCTTTCTAACAAAATAAGTGGACAATAGAAATTTGCTAATACCGAACACGATAACTTGGCTGGTGTCCGTACTTAGGATTCTACCAGCTTCCCTGTGGGAAATAGAGCCAATATTACGGCACAGGGGGACTATCCACTTTTTCCTTGCTTTGTCATAACTAGGACAAAAAAACAATATGTGGAAAATGTCCTCCCTATGATTATTGGTGCACAGAGTACAATGTTCTTTATCGATCTTCCCCCATCTTTTTTCAGTTACTTTTATCCTCAACGTTCCATACCTAAATTTTAGATATAAAGATTTTGCCAGCGGAGGTTGAATTTCATCTAGAAATTGTTCGAATAGAGCCGTATTTTTTGCCATAAGAAATTTTTCAGTAAGGGGGCCATGGGTTCTTGAATACACACATTCATAACTCACAAATGACCAGAAGCTTAGTTTTACAATTTTTTTAGAATTTAGGTTTAGAGATTCAGGCTTGTTCCAGAAGTGCGATAATCCGAGCTTGGTAAGCCAATTTTTTACATGCTTGAACCAGAAAATCTTATTATCTCTATCCAATTCTAATACTTCCTTCAACCCATTTCTATAGTCCGATAGTTCCAAGGTTGTCCATAATCTGACCCACATCAGCAATGGTCTCAATGCAGCGTGCTGATCAGTGTGTTTAATATTAAGGTCTAGGAATAGGGGTATCAGGGGAGTACTGATTGGAACTTTTAATAAACCCCTGACAAATTTATTTTCCAGTATTTCAAAAGATTTTTTACATACTGGTCCCCAAATTTCTGCCCCATACAAAGAAGCAGATTGAACCTTGTATCTAAAGAGCTCTATCGCAGGAGTAACTGCTTTGTTCACACTTTTGTTATATCTCTGAGTTATTGGGAAACAATTTTGTTTAAACACCAATTTAGCTTTTTCCAATTGTGGGCCCCACCCCATTGCAGAGTCCATCAGGACCCCCAGGTAGGTAAAACTGTGCTCATAATCTAATCTTTGCCCATTTAACATTAAATTCTTTTTAAAAGTTTTATGCGGGTTCAGTGCCATATATTTTGTTTTTTTTATGTTAATTTCTAATCCTTTATTGAAACAGTACTGTTGGAACCTGTCTAATAGGATCTGTAGTCCACGTGGCGTTTGTGATATTAGAATTGTATCATCCGCGAAGAGAAGGGACGCAACTCGTTCCCCTCCCAATCGAGGAGAATCATTGTCACAATTTTCCATATAGGTTGCAATATCATTTACGTAGAGGGAGAATAGAGTAGGGGCCAGGACACAGCCCTGTCGCACTCCCCTTTTTATCGGAATCGGGTCTGTGAGTTCCCCATTTGGGCCCCACCTAACCTTGGCATAATTTTCCCGATGCAATCCTATTACAAGTTTTAATAAATCGCCAGGCAGGCCTTGCCTATTCAGGGTTGCCCAAAGTAGATCTCGTGGGATGAGATCAAATGCTGCTCGCAGATCAACAAAGGTCACATACAAGTGACCTTTGCGAATGATGACATACTTCCAATACAAGCAGCATAGTCTAAGTACTTGATCAATTGTACTTGTTTTACTTCGGAATCCCGCCTGATATTTGGATAAAATTGCCTCCTCCTCCAACCATGAATTTATTCTATTTAAAATATGCCTAGCATATATTTTTTGCGTAATGTCTAGAAGACTAATGGGGCGGTAATTAGCTGGATCACCGCGATCCCCTTTTTTAAAAATAGTGATGATTTCTGCACCATTCCAAGTATCTGGAATGTGCTCACTAGCCGTGACTATGTTAAATAAATGATTTAGATAGGGTGCCCAGACATCAATATTGTACAAATACAGGTCGCCGGGGATTCTATCAAGCCCTGGCGCCTTCCCTTTCTTAATTGAGGTGATTGCTGCCTCTGTTTCTTTTAGAGTAAACACTACCTGATGAGTGTTAGCTGGTAGTGTAAGCGGGGGTACACCGTTTTCGGCCTCCGTCGAGGTTTTGGCCGCATACAGTAACGAAAAGTGCTTGACCCAAGTATCTTCATCCAAGTAAACCTCTCTAGAACCTTTCTCTGGTTTATTTTCCTTAGCTGCCAATTCCCAGAAATATTTCTGATCCTTATTTTTAGCGGCTGTTAACATATTGAGCCACAGTTCCTCATCCCATGCGGATTTAGCTCTTAATATTATTTTGTTATAAGCCTTTCTTTTCTCTCTAACTTTTGGTGGACTTTCCCCTTTAACAGCATTAATCAGTGCAGTTTTGGCAAGGCGGCATTCCTTGTTATACCACGGTTTGCCTACAGATTTTGCATTAGTCCTACCTGCACCTCTTTTAGGTTTTTTTGTAAGAATTTCTAATAATTGGCTGAAAAGGGATTTATGTAGATCAAAAAATTCTTTGTGAGTGCAGCTAAGGGGACAATATTCGTCCAGTCTATCTGCAAAGATGCGAAAAATATTAGCTAATAAATCCTCTTTTTCTAGGACAAATGCCCATTTGACCGTCCTACGATTATTACTAAGGACAATATTATCACTAATAGATGAAGTTGCTGTACTATGACCTCCCTCCATATTGTCATGCTCCCTAACCATACTTAATAGAAAGCTCATTTCTAGAGGGTAGTGGTCACTTTCATACCTTTCTTTGACTTTTAGGTCCACTGTAAAAGGCCAGAGATCGAGGGAGACAATAACGTAATCTATTTTACTGCCATAATTGCCTCTCTTACATGTAGGGGCTTTAGGGCTGTCTGAAGGCATACGGCCATTACATGCTCTCAGGCCATGTGAGGTCAGGAACCGTGTGATTTGTAGCGCCAATGCTGTTCCAGCAACCATGCAATTCTCATTCAGGGCGGGTATTGCATTGGCGTTATCCTCCTCCTCAAACAATGTGGCTATCCCTGAAATTGGCTCAAAATTACAGTTCAAGTCTCCACACAGTATAACACCTGACCCTGTTTTTAGTGAATCCATGAGCAACTCCAGCTTCCCTATGCACATAGATTCCTTGTGGGATGATTGGGGACTGTTATAAACATTAAATAAATAGAACGCCCTATTATCCCCTGTTGTTATTTCCAGACAAAGAATGTCTAAAGAGTCGGTGTTAATCATTTTAATAGCTAATTTAATGGAAACATTGACCCACACTAAGAGGCCTCCAGATGCTCGACCTCTCATCTCAAGGAAGGGACAGCCTCTATTTGGTAAGTTTTGTAGCCAACCCTATGCAGTTGTACTGTTGCCCAAGTTTCCTGCAACACACAGATGTCAAAAGTATTTATGTACGCGTTCCAATCAGGATCATTTAATTTTGCGCGCACCCCCGCGGTGTTCCACGAGACGAGTGGAAATAGGGAGGATCCCTCACTCGTATCATGGGGCACTGTAGGTACACCCGCTATTTGCCTCCCAGTCACTTCATCTGGGCCTATAACAACTAGGCATTTATCCTCCCTAGGTCTACTGTCACCTTCTTTCCAATGGTTATGTCCCGAAGTACATGGCACATTTACTGTCCCCCCCAACATCACTGCTTTGGCTCCGGACAAGTGGTGGCATGAATGTACCCTTATTTGTCCCAGGGGACACCACAGGAGATGCAACAAACAGTCTATTATTAGTTGTTTGATCACAAATAACGGCAGTGTATGGACCTGGCCTCAAACAACTTATTTCATTTTCCACAATACACCCCCGAATACATGCAACATTTTCGGTACCCCCATTATCTTCCATGCTCTTTAAACATCAATCGCACTCTTCCAAATCACTGAATGCCTCAAACCTATTTGTTAGTTCCAAGGGAGTAAATGGGATGAGATTGGACATGTTACCATTCCCTCTTTGGTTGTGGCTATTTGGTACAGTGTTCCACCCGTGAAAGAAGGGGGGTGGAGCAAGGTGGTGCAAGTAAGCAGGATTCCTAGCTACTTCCAGATTCGAAAATTGTGTATTAAAGGGGTTAAAGCTAGTTGCATATTGCGGGGGTAATACAATTGATCTTGGATAAAAATAAGTTAATGGGCGTGGCACTATGCAATTATTTTCGTTGCCGTAGGGCCAATTCAAAATATATTGGACCGCCTTCTTGTCCCTGAAATTTACAACTACGATGTCACCCCCTATATCTTTTGTTCTGCCACCCAGCCAAGACAGACGGCGCACATGAACTATTTCGCCATTAACGCCGTTAGCTTTAGGTCTGTACAATGACAACCAGTGCATGATCTTGTTCTTTAACTGAAGGTAACCCTCCCGCTTTCCAATTGTCAACTCAGGAACCCCGGTAAGCACCACTACATATGGTAGTGCCTCAGGTGGGAGTTCTATAGGTGGTATTCTTCCCTGACCCCCTCTTACATGACCAACCTCTTTCTCTTCAATTCTGGGCTGGCTATTTGGAAATATAGTTGTTTCCCTGGGTTGGATATTAACTAGGGTGTCCTTAGGTTTTGGTATTGTAGTAGATCTACTTTTGGTAGGTTGAATTTGTTTTGAGTCAGTGATTTTGGGCGGTTTACTAACAGAATGGGCACCTGTTGTTGGATGGGTAGGGGCAGCCACATTAGCTGCTGCTAGATTGCTATCAATAGTAGGGTTAGTAGTTTTTGGAATTACTCTTTCAATAGAAGAAGAAATACACATTGTATGTGGATCTTTTTGGGACCGTATTGCATTCTGGGGTCTAAGTGGCCTTTCCAATTGCCCAATAGCTACCAGGTCCATCTCTATCCTCCCCAACCGTGATTCCACTCCCTTTAGTCTGTCAGCTAGAGCTAACACGTAAGTTCGCACAATCATTTCAATATTGTCCAGTAAGTTCTTCGGACAGATTGCCCGCGGGCCTTCTTCCATTGGAGAACAAACAATATCTGGCAATGTGGTTAATGGGGAAGGAGGTGTTGTAAGTTCTGGCAGAGTTATAACATTTGCCGTTGTTTGCTTATTGGCTTGTTTTTCCGGAGACGTAGTAGAGGCAAGGCTGGTCTTCTTACCAAAGTCCAGGTAGCTACCCTTGGGCTTACTTGTGTTCATTTTTGTCCGCCTCTTTTTAGGAGGTGGGGGCCCATATACTTTATTTGCCAAAATCTTCTGGGGTTTCCCACGTACTACCTTTCCCGGCCTAATTGTAGGTGAAATCAAATTTACGGCGGGATTAGGTGTACTAGGGAGATCTAAACCCTCATTCTGCGACTCAGCCGAAGATAGCGTTGGTGAACAAGCGGGTGCTAGGCATTCCTTAAGCAATAGGGGCACGCTAGCGGTTGGTGAAACATTATCAATAACAATGTTGTTTGTGTCGTTATCCAATGTAACAGAATAAATGGGCTCAGACAATGTCCTATTTTTAATGCGTTCGATTGAGCGACGCCTATCCGCCCGCTTCTCAGCAAGTAATAGGTCTTTGTTGCCCTCGGGAGCAGCCTTTGGAAAATAGTCCTCCAGTGTTCTGTTTAGTGTGTTTCCAAATTTCTCCAAGCCAGTAGTGGCAGCGCTAGCAACAGCCGTAGCCATCAAACAATTTAGGGGTGTTAGCGAGTATAAGAGTAGGTGTACTTACTCAGGAATTTGGCCAGGACTTCGGGCCCAGCCCAGCCTATTCCGGCCTTTGAGGGCCGTAGAGGGCCCGCCCTTTGCCCGGGCTTCGCCCCGGGCGTCCCGCTCGCGTCCCGCGTTGCGGGCGTGGGGCCGCTTTGTAGCGCCGCCTGGCGCAAGATGATGACGCGCTCCTATGCGCGATAGCGGTGCCCCCTGGGAATGCTAGTTCCTGCTACCTGCGGCGCTGTTGCTTCTCGCGTCCCGGCAGGGAGGAACCAGCGGTGTGTGGCGGTCAGGTGCGTGGGCGTCCCAGTAGCAGGCAAGCGTTCTCCCACCTCAACGAGCCTCCTCGGACCCGTCTGTACAATTTCAGCAGTTCGCCCCTCTGGTCGGGCGTGGGGCCGCTTTGTAGCGCCGCCTGGCGCAAGATGATGACGCGCTCCTATGCGCGATAGCGGTGCCCCCTGGGAATGCTAGTTCCTGCTACCTGCGGCGCTGTTGCTTCTCGCGTCCCGGCAGGGAGGAACCAGCGGTGTGTGGCGGTCAGGTGCGTGGGCGTCCCAGTAGCAGGCAAGCGTTCTCCCACCTCAACGAGCCTCCTCGGACCCGTCTGTACAATTTCAGCAGTTCGCCCCTCTGGTCGGGCGTGGGGACGCTTTGTAGCGCCGCGTGGCGCAAGATGATGACGCGCTCCTATGCGCGATAGCGGTGCCCCCTGGGAATGCTAGTTCCTGCTACCTGCGGCGCTGTTGCTTCTCGCGTCCCGGCAGGGAGGAACCAGCGGTGTGTGGCGGTCAGGTGCGTGGGCGTCCCAGTAGCAGGCAAGCGTTCTCCCACCTCAACGAGCCTCCTCGGACCCGTCTGTACAATTTCAGCAGTTCACTTCTCGATGTAACTCGAAGTCGTGCATTGGGGTGCTTGAAGCCCCAGACCCGAGCACCATTTGCACCAAAGCTCAGAGACCCTCACTCCACAAGTGACCCGTGGGCCCCGCCTTTGCATTTCAGCTTGACGCGTCTTTGCGGTTCCTAGTCCGTTGGCTAGTGGGCCCCCCGAAGACTTTCTTTTGAATCTAACTTTCTTTCCTGGTTGCTCCAGGCTTGCTCCAACTTCCCTACAAAGGAGAAGTTCCTTAGACCTTGCTGGTCTGCACCGAAGCCAATCTCGACATCCTGCGTGGGTTGCGTTTGCCAAGGCTTGTTGGGTGCAGTCCGGGTATCGAAACCGCAGTCAAATAGATCCTTCGTGGGACAGCTCGAATCCAGCTCCTTGTCATCATCGACGCCTCCTGGTCCTCATGGCTGAAGAGACAAACTTCACATCTTCACCTAAAATCTTTCTATCGCCGCCCTGGTCACTGGCAAATGACCCAGACTCTGTCCCTTCTGCTTTCAAGGTTCTACAGATCTTCGATCCACCCGGACACTTTTCTTCTGGTCGGATGCAGCACTTCTTTGCAGCTCTCCATTGAAAACAACGACCAAACCCGACACGAAAAGACACCTATGCACCCGGCTTCCCTGGGTGAGGTAACACGAGTACTCCGGTTCTCCCGTGGGTCAGGACTCTCGAAGTGTCCTAGTTTAAAAGGGCTCCATCGCAGTCCATCCGGAAGTGTCCTTAAATTGTAAATTTGTAACTTGTTTGTGTCCCATAGAAAGTCAATGTGTTTAGACACTGCACGTGTCTCCCGTGGGCCTCCTACTTCCTAACCTTTGGTTGTTTAGAGTAGCCCAGCGATTTCACAGGCCCCAGGCCTGCTTTCTAACTCTCACGTGGTTCTTATACCACTATTTTAGTATATAGTTTGTGAGGCCCCTAGGGCATAACGTATACTGGGCTACTTATCGTATGCTAATTGAGTAACTTGTATTGTACTTTTACCTCTGACCTCATAAAGAGTGCAGAGGGGTTGTGTTTAGAATAAATACATATGTATTTGATATATACCTTGTGTGGTGTCCTTTCTTTTGGTACTCAAGGGATTATAATTGGTAAAACAACTTGCTTAATATGCTCTCTGAAGTCTTAGCCTGATGACTGCTGGTCCATGCTACCACTAGGATAGCTTTCTATAAGGTTGACTTTACAACCACCATCAATAAGGGTTGATTAGACTGGTGCAAGGTGCCCACTAGAACTAGTGGACATCATATGCCAGGCCAACTTCTCACAAGGGGTACAATCTTTGATGACTCTTGGTGCTGTGGGCAGGGGTGGGGGTTAGAACACTCAGGGACCAGTCACCCTAATTGGCAGCAGCAAGTTTGTGCAAACGTTTCTAAGGAAAGGGGTAAGAAGCCTCGAGGTGTTTAGTATGTAGGTAGCCCAAAGACGTATATTGAAAATCTACAAGGAAGATGAGCGAAAAATTAAGTATTGTACGTTGCAAATCTGGAGATACATGCAATGCAATGGGATCCCAGAGAGCGGATGGGTTTGAGCAAAGGAGACCAAAAGATCCAAAAGGAGAAACCTCACACCCCCCTGCAGTCAGTATCTATTATGGAAACATTTTGGTAGAATTACAGCACAAATGAAAAGGTATGTCATTTCTTTGCTCAAGAGTATGCCTCCACTTTCTTTTAATAAAAATAGTTTCGAGTCCAGGCACTCGAACAGTATTTGGATCAAAATGTCTTTTATTTGAATCTTTTTATTGATTTGATGTATTCGGGATATAGCGCATCCAATGAAGGAAGGGGAAACTTCAGTCACAGTTACAGCCGGCATGCAGCATGTTAATGACATCACGAATCTTGTGACTACAATATCGAGCAATTACAGAGGGTATTGCAATAAACCGACCATGCAAGCTACTGTTCGCATGTAACAGTATTTGGATCGATACAAAAAATCGAATCGGTGAAGGGCTGTGGTCCATTTTAACATCTACAAGGGCCACGCCTGAGAGTAAAATAATCATGTAACCCTTTACCTCAGATCCTCTGACCCACCAATCAAAACAAGAAGCAGTGAAACAATGAGTAGCACATTAAACACACAGAAGACTTGTAAGAGGAAGAGAAACAGGACACAAGTGCAGCGACTCAAAAATAGAAAACACATTTGCTTATGACCTTTAAATAGCGCACACAGGTGTCTGAAAAGCAAGAGCAGTCCAACCATTACTATGTACAACCAAAATCATTGCAGAAAATATCCGAAGTAAAAATAACTTGACTTCTGCTTTTAACAGCCTTTTAGCTGTGCAGACATAATGTGATTAGTGTTAGATGTAGAATTCTCTCAAACCAGACATGTTAAACAAGTCCATATTATTTCTACAAGTATACTGTGGGAGATAAACTACAGTTGTCATAGAAATGTCCCTAGTATGAACTTCTAAAGCCACATGCAGAAGTTAAGAGGCACTACAGCCCCTGGTCCACACAAAATCAGAAGCAATACACCCGACCTGGTCTATGGGTCCACAATTTGCAGAACATGTAACCCCAAGGGATACATATTTCTTACTCCCCAAATTATAAAATTCATTATTTTAATCTGACTGAAAGACAAAGGGGTGGATTTCCAAAGGTTGCTAAATAGGGGTGATCTGCAAAATCCATTACACTCACTACTTTTACATGTTTTAATGCTGCCACATGCAGTTTGAATCTCTTTTACAATATATTCTAGACGCTAGTTTCTTTCTATTGCACCTCCTCCAGGGAGTGGATGTTGTACTGAAGAGGAATGCATATACTTACTTAATTTCTTAGTGGACAATCATATGTACATTTTAACAGCCAGTGACTTAATCTCTGGGAAGACAAGACTTGGAACACCCTCCCCATCCACCTACGGCAGACCCAAGACCTACTGACCTCCAGAAGACTCCTCAAGACCTGGCTTTTTGAGCAGGTGCAGCATCCCCCCCCCCCCCCCCACGCGCCTTGAGACCCTCACAGGTGAGTAGTGCGCTTTATAAATGCTATGATTGATTGATTGATTGATTGACAGGGTGAGGGGCAAAAGCTGGCTTCCTTCCCGATCTTCGATCTCATACAGTGGGTAGTTACAAAGACTGGGGAACTGAACTTTAACGAGGTTACCCTTTAGAGCACAAAATAGCTTCATGGATGTGAGTACCTAGTCCTGCTTTTCTTCTATTAAAGAGATGCCTCTTGATCTAGGTATATATATATATTTTAGAATAATGATGGCCATCCCATCTTCTTCCCCTCCCAATGCCAGGTGCTTCTAATCTCTGGCTGTTATTATTGTTGTAACTTGAAACAGTTAAAAAAAAGCAGTCATAGTTGGTTGCTATGTGGGCTCCTACACATGCACACAAATCTAATTGCTGAAGGAGATGGTGACTTTCTTAGCCCGGAGTGTCAAACTTTGAAAACATAATGCTGGGAATAAACATGGAAATAAATGTGCCAAGATTTACCATGTATCTATGGAAACCTACCAAATGGCTCATTAGCTCAAAAGAATGTATTAAAAAGTATGCATTCTGACGACTATATGGTTTAATTTACGAAGAAATCCAAAATTTAAAACTAGCATAAGACGGATCTACTAGTGATCCCAAGTTACGTTGATTGAGGTATTCACAACACTTTCCTAAGCAGATGTAATTTGTGACTGTTTTAAGGATCAAGCACAAATGTATGATATTCAACAAACAAACACTCATGCCTGTTTCCTAGCCCTAGATATGCATAATTAAAAATGTGCGTTTTAAGTTAGGGAAGTACTGCATTTTCTGTAGCACTGATACCAGGGTCTTTTCAGGTTTAACAGTGGCGTGCAGAAAAGTTTGGACATAAATGTATATACTCACTAAGTTATAAATTGGTGCCTAAGTACGATCGCCGCAGCTGGAATGGGACTGGCTGACAAGGAGTCGGCGGTCCCACCCGCCATATAAAGATTTTTCTACTGCTGCTTGTGCTGCAGCTCAGGAAAAGTGCCGCAGCACAGGCCGTTGTGGAAAAAGGCAGTTCATACACATCCATGTACCGCAAGCAAGATACCATATGGTGCCTGGCACACAGTTCATGGATGTGGGGCACTACTTGTATCCCCCAGGTAACTTAGCAGTGGCCTATGGGGACTGGGGCCCTGCTTGGGGACCAAAAAGTCCCTTTCCCGCCGCCTTTTCATGGCAGTGGGACTGCCATGAAAAGGCAGTCATAAAGTGATATCTTAATCCCTACGGTGATGCCTGTGCAGGAACCACCCCCATTGTAGGATTAGGAATCCGACCGCTGTCCTGACGGAATCTTTGATCCTGTTGGAGGCGGTGGTCATCCACCCCCTGACCTCTGCGCTCCAGCGGCTGGTATTGTAATCCAGCAGTCAGACTGATTCTGAGGATGTCGGATGGACTGCCACGGATAACTAAAACAGTCTTGAAAAAACACAAACCACAATGCAATTAATAGGCCTGGAGTGAGTTCCCTAGTGATCTCAGTGAGAATCAAATTAAGCGCTGACCAGGTGCAAGCTGCCTAACTGCGTGAAAGTAAATCTCTGACCTATCAAAAAAAAATTGTTTCACAGTGATTTGGGATGAAAAATCCATTAAGGACTCATATTTCGAGATGGAAATAGCTGAACTCCCACAGAAAAGTACAGAAGGATGGAATTCTGCAAAACTGAGTTTGGAACTTTAAAGAGATAAATACATTTAAATACCAACGATATGACAGAGGTCTTTCTTGATGGCATGAGTCAGTTTGAGCACAAGTGCCTCAGCAGTATATCCAGCATTATAACTCTTCAGGCAAATTGACAGTCAGTTTGTCATTTCTTCTTGTCCCATAAAGTGCTAAAATCAGTGAGTTAGATGTGTTCCTACCAATGTCAGCTCCAATAAGGATACAATGCAATGAACTAACTTTAAAATAAACAAAAGGAGGTTAGTATTTGGTATTCCCAAGTCAAACTCATTTCAGGCCATCATGGCGTCTAAATGATCATCAGCAAAACAGCCCTCAAAGACCAGTGCTCAGTGTGAGCAAGTGTCCTTGACATATTGATGCCCACAGCCAGGAAAGGTGCTGCTGAGATCAAAGTCCCTTAATCTTAAAGCCAGTGGTCCGCATACCAGCAGGTGGTCCACATACCACCATCAGACCAGTTTTGGTAGCACCCATCACTAGTTCAGCAGCCTGGGAGGTGGAGGTCAGTCTGTTTCAAGAGGTACGTGAAACCGCAGGCCGAGCCATCTGGAAGAATCATGCTCTATAATCCAGTTGAAAATCCTCAAATGCATGGAGGGCTCCTGATCCCGATCGGGTTGACACGGACGAGTGCCAATGATTTAAGGACTTGGAAAAGTGGCCTTCAGCTGACCTTTGGTAAATATTAATAGGCCAGCCTGATTCCTGATTGAACACATTACTGTAAATGTACATATTCGGAATGGACGGGTGAGCAGTTGTGTAATTAAATGTCTAATAACAAAGGTGGTATTTTAATACTACTTATTGGGTAGGTGATGTTTTCCTAGCAGTGTTGTTTTCTCAGCACAATTTCTCACCTTTGTGTCCTCCTGCCTTATGTCTGCAAGTGGCACCTGATTTCTGGTTGCCTACCCATAACATACAAGAGATTTAGTGTTGTGTTGTCTTGAGTACATTTTCCTTCAGGTGTTGGGCCTTATTCAATTAATAGGTAAGGTGCAATAAGGCTTCATGGAATTACGCCTGGGAAGAAAATGTGCAAACATTTGTAGGTGGACAGTTTGTTTAAGGTTATGAAACAAGCGTTTTGCATCAACACATACATACACTAAAATATAACCTTAACTGTACAAATAATTTTTCGTTGTTAAAAGGGAGATCTCGTACCTTGAGAGACGCATACGTCGTTTTTGCCGTGACACTATCTATTTTGGCCTGAGGATTAACCAAGGATCCATATTTCTTCCAACTCACGACGATTTCTAGAGATATGGGAACCTGGCATCCTTCCTACGAGAGAGGGAACATCAAGGTTAGTTGTAGATATGCTACTCTGCCCAGCGGATATCAAGCTCATGTCAAAAGATACATTAACTGGAATTGTATGTTTGCATCAGGGACATTTTAAGGATTTTGGGGGCACTGGGCAAATTGTATGTTGGGGCCCCTGTTCGGAACAGCTTTGAATTTATGATCCAATTTCAGCTCTTTCATGCCCTCTTCGGCCAGGTCACTGACAATGCCCGGGCACATTCGTCCAAATTCTACATTTGTGTACATCTAACATTCAGGGATAGCGGCGTGTTGTTAATATTGTAACAGCAGCATCTCACTAATAATACTGCAGATAATCTCTGTGACACCTCCCCTTTTCTCATATGGGAGGTCATGTATTGATCTAAAAGGAAAGTTTCATGGATGTTGCATGAAACATAAACCCAACATATCTCTGCAAATATGTCTGCAATAGACTCTCACATATCACCCACATTAAACCTAAATGAAAGGAAAACCGTATTTAAAATAATCTATTTAGGAATTATTCAAGGGCATCAGGGCAAAACTCTCAGCAGAACAGCACGGGTTCTATCAAGGGGCCCCTGAAAGGGTGGGGCCCTGGGCCAGAGCCCACTTTGTCTATGCCTTAACCCCTCCTGTGCTCATGATGAGCTCAGCTCGTCATGAACCACGGCGCTCCAGTGCTCATGACGAGCTGAGCTCGTCATGACCGTGCCCGTTAAATGGAACGCTCGCACGCTGGGCTGACTCCCCTGCTGGTGCTGAACGTTCCATGGGAATGGGTGTGGCCATGACGAGCTCAGCTCGTCATGAGCACCGGAGCGCCGTTACTCATGACGAGCTGAGACCCCCCCCCCACCCCCCAGCACAGTGGGGGAAACAGCCCCACAGTGAAGGGGTTAAAACGTCTCTGGTTCACACTGCAGCGTACCAGTAAAGTATTGTACTGTTGTATCTGCAAAGGGCTTCCTAGCCCTAATAAGGCCCAGACGCGCTTACTGCATGGCACAGTAAGAAGTGTATGCATATCAAAGACTGTGTGTTCTGAAGTCTTTATAGATTGTGAAACCTTTTTAAAGGGGTTACATTGATGTGCACGCAATATAAACATGGAGGCCCAGGGCTATTTCTTGTATGGTTTGCCACTAGTTTAAAAGACGATGTGAAAGGGAAAACTGCCTTCCAAATGGAGTAAGTACTTAGAAGAGCAGGGCAAAAACCCTTGCCTATATACAAATGTACACTGAACTGCACTGCACCATGAGTCAGCTCGGTCAGTTGAGGTGCCAGCTGCAGAACTGGTGCAAGTATCCACGTCACAGTCTGGTGGGACTGTTTAAATGGCTCTCGTGAGCCGCGAGCTGATGAGCTCAGGGGCACTTGCATGCTGAGAGTGGTACTATTCCTGAGAAAATTGCGGCAGCACGTCTAGCAACCTATGAATACTTTCCCTACTGATGAAAGAGGAATCTAGAAACACGTGTCTAGGGATACGCTTGAAGAGAATACTGGCACTGGCCAATGAACTATGAGAACTGTGTATGGAGCGAATAACACTGAACCACATCGACCATGATGCAAAGAGGTAATTCAGCTGTGACGTGTCAGCGATGTGCTCCAACCCCCTTTTTTGACTGTTTAAATGGCTCTTGTGAGCTGCGAGCTGACGAGCTCAGGGTCACTTGCATGCTGAGAGTGGTACTATTCCTGAGAAAATTGCGGCAGCACGTCTAGCGACCTATGAATACTTTCCCTACTGATGAAAGAGGAATCTAGAAACACGTGTCTAGGGATACGCTTGAAGACAATACTGGCACTGGCCAATGAACTATGAGAACTGTGTATGGAGCGAATAACACTGAACCGCATCGACCATGATGCAAAGAGGTAATTCAACTGTGACGTGTCAGCGATGTGCTCCAACCCCCTTTTTTGACTGCTTAAATGGCTCTCGTGAGCCGCGAGCTGATGAGCTCAGGGGCACTTGCATGCTGAGAGTGGTACTATTCCTGAGAAAATTGCGGCAGCACGTCTAGCGACCTATGAATACCTTCCCTACTGATAAAAGAGGAATCTAGAAACACGTGTCAAGGGATACGCTTGAAGAGAATACTGGCACTGGCCAATGAACTATGAGAACTGTGTATGGAGCGAATAACACTGAACCACATCGACCATGATGCAAAGAGGTAATTCAGCTGTGACGTGTCAGCGATGTGCTCCCACCCCCTTTTTTGTCTGGTGGGAGCAGTTTAAGTTTGCATCCTCTGGACTATGCCTGGGATCAGATTCTTCTGCAGGCCTCCCAATTCTACCTTTTCTGCAGAGTTACATGGGAGCCCACGTTCTGTGGACTTCCAGTGGTGGTAAGGCAGATTTCGTCCTATGAAAATCCCTGAGGAATGCCGAAATCGGAGTTATCTTGCAATTATGTTCCTATAATAAAAGCATGTTTGTCCAGGTCGGCTTGCAGCTTTGATGAGTTTCTGCCAATAGAACAATCTTCAGGCCCTCATGAAAACGTTCTGCTAGCTTTGAACATGCAAGAATTTCATAAATTAATCCATAATGTACACTGTACCTGGCTTGTGCTGATCTGATTGATAGTCACCCAGTCTGCCACATTTTCAGCCTGAGAATTTCCAAAAGATGCCACATAATCTGGAAAGTTTTGCCCCCTGAGCACTTGTGTGATGGTGTCAGATGTTAGCTGGCAATTAGTGGAATACCTTCGAGAGAAAGAGAGCGCAAAGTTAGTGCATTACAGATATTTCGCTGGATTTTGACTTCGCTGTCAGGCAGGCGACAATAAATGCTTTAAAAGAGGGAGTGCTACAACCACACTTGCTGCACTGCAGGTGTTTGCACATTCTGCTGCATGCACTACCGGTGCAGTATTTGGGCCATACACTAGTTTTAGACCTAATATGATATGCAGCATTAGCTGTAAAGATATCCGATGTAAGCGCCTGATTTACAACTGTGTCAAGTACAACGCAACAATTGCAACGGTTTACCAAACACCCTTTGCTGGAGGTCATTCTAAATGGTATTACTGTGATCGGGAGCCTCCACTGGCTCCCAATCAACAAAAGAATTACGTTCAAGCTATTCATGCACACCTACAAAGCCCTCCACAACGCTGGACATGCTTACCTCAGCCACCACCTCTCCTTCTACGTTCCCACCAGTTAGCTCCGCTCCGCCCACCTGGCCCGGGCCACCATCCCACAGATCTGCAAGACCACGGCAAGACCACGGCTGGAGGAAGATCCTTCTCCTACATCACTGCGAAGACATCTGCATCTCAGGCAATCGCCGTCTCTGCCCCAATTCAAGGAGGACCTCAAGACCTGGCTCTTCGACTGAACCACAGATCCCCAATGCCCCCACCCCCACCCCCACAGCGCTGTGAGGCCCTAACGGGTGAGTAGTTGTGCTTTACAGGAATCCTGATTGATTGATTTTGAATTCCTTTTCAGGATTTGTAATTAGATAAACTTACACTTGTCGCTTTACACATGCGAAGCCGACACTAGCTGATCATCGGCGGTACTTGCAATATGCGAAAGCAATGTGCGGAAAAACCATCACTGCACATTTCCACCGTTTCAACGGCACCTTAAATAAGGGAGGTGTGTTGACTTTGTACTCTCTGATGCTTTATGCATACGAATAACACACAAGAGGAGCGGCGGGAAAATAATAAAGGAAAAGGAATATCTGTAAAATAAGAACGTAGAACACTTTTAGAAATAGGAACTCAGTGTTTGAGATACAAACACCCAGCATTCATTTCGCCGTTTTTTGTCTAGTGTCTTCTTCCCTTACGGCACTGACACTCAGTGATTTGAGTATCCTTTGATACAGTGGGTGTGCCTCCACGTGGTATATGGCTTGACAGGGACTCGCCTCACTCGCCATTCACTTCAAGGGCATGACGTTTGCTGCACATCACCATTGAATCAGTACGTGTTATGTTTGTGGCAACCTTTATATGTTTATTGTTCGTTATCCACAACCCTTTTCCCTCCTTTCTTTCCCACAGGTTTTTTCCGAAATTAAAGAAGAAACTTTTATTCTGGAGAATCATTTTGTTTCTCCAACTGTGCATTACGAGGATAGGGTGCGCCTTAGCGTGCGCATACCGTCCCGTAAGCTTATCAAGGTCCTGACGAATACCTGTTAAATATGACACATAGGTAGAAACATGTAGACCATATCTTTTATCCCGCACCACCATTAGTCTTTTTCACCGACAGCCCCCCTAATTGGGCAACAGGTGCCCTCTTTTTTAATTTATATCCGCAACACCCCAGAATAAATCACGTAAGTGGGCAGTTTCGGATATTTTTAATAACACGTAGTTCTTCCTTTTTCACATATAATACAACCTAACCCGCTCCACTGTAATCAGGTGTCGCAGCACACCTGGATGGCATTCGGCTGTCCGGGTGGGACCCCGATGATGAAGCATGTCACCAACTAGGTTGGTGAGTGAGGGGTCTTCTTAAGGACAAAGGATGTCCTCATTTTGGATTGTGGCTAACACACAGACTCGCCTATATTAAGGCTGAGCGTACCTTCCCAGGTGTAACTCCCTTTTTGTTGTTAATTGATATATCTAAGGGGACAGGGAGTCCCTCTCCTGCCTTACAGGCAAATACCCTTTCTCTCCCTATTGATTACCCAATATTGGCAGCGCACAGCTGTGAGAGTTTCCTTTTTAAACAAACCCCCCTTTTTTTCTGGACCATACATTCACCACCATTTTCTGACAATATGAGTGAATATCAAGGCCTCACTTTCTCTTCGGATGAGATTGATGCAATTATGGGAGACCTCTCAACATTTGCAGACACCAATATCTCACAGAGCATCTCGCAAACCACTGAGTGGGAGAAACTTTCTGAGCTTAAGAAAAACAGGATAAGGACTATTCTGCATGGGACTATCTTAAAGGAATACGTGATCAACAAAATGGCTCCTAAAGGTTTATTAGTGACTAACGCCCCACGTATCTTTCTGGAAGACGCCACTTTCCGGAAAGATTGGGCCCTAATAGCCTGGCACTGCACACATGATTGGATCATGCTAATCTTGAAAACTGCGGTGCGTCTATCTGAAAAGATCCTGGTAGAAATCCAAGTCACTGAAGGAGTGATAAAGGCGTCTATAACTGGCTACAAAAAGAAATTAGAAGAACTCAACAAAGAGATTAACGAATATAAAGAAAATCTCACACAACAAAAAGTAACTAAGTTCCAGAAGGACTTGAAGAAATTCTCCTTCGTGAAAACCTATCCCTACTCCGACCCCGAGTATGTAGCACCAAATAAACCGGATGCAGCACCAGCTTCACCGAGTAACAGCTCGGCGAGCAGTAATTCAAGTGCCTCCAGCACAGGAAGCTACAAACAACGAGGTAAAGGAAGAGGAAGACCAGTGCAACAAAACAACTGGCCACAGTTTAATCCTATGATGCAAGGATACCAACCTCCATTCCATCCCCCACCATACCCAATGTATGGTTGGCAACCACCCTTTCAACCCCAACCACCCCCACCTAACAACTACCAGCCTTTTTTATGGAGGGGCGGAAGAGGCAGGGGAAGAAACAGAGGGGGAGGACCACAGGTACACTGGGCACCAGAGGACCCAATCACGAACCACACCAGGAGCAAGAACCAACAAGCGGGACAGAGCAACATCTAGATCTAGTGACCAATCTGGCATCCCGACCTCTCTCAACCACTGAGACACTAGTCCTGAATAAAGGACTAGGTTTTGTCCCCACACAAAGGTTCGATAAATTTAACCTTCATTGTGAATTGGCCTGTTTTTTTAGGAAATTAAAACTTAAAGCCTTTTTTGAGAAAAATGGAGACAAAACTGACAACAATGAAAACCAAGATCGCAGTGACACAGGATTACGTGTGAAGTCGACATTCATGCCTCCTCCCCACATGACTCCGGTGGAAATTTCGGCCTTTGAACAAGCTGTTTTCAATGACATCGAAACTGCTGTGCCAAAAGAACCTTTCACCAATCTGACGAGATTAGAAAGGCTTGCTCTGGATGATTTGAAACGCTGTGACAACATCACAATTAAACCAGCGGACAAAGGGGGAGGTGTTGTTGTACTAGATACCACCATGTATAGAACTGAATGTCTTCGCTTGCTGGGCGATGTACAGAATTATCGACAACTCAACTATGACCCCACCCAAGAATTGAAGAATGAAATCAAGTCATTAACTGACCACGGTGAAGAAAGAGGCTTTATCACCAAACAGGAGGCTGAATTTCTGTGCAACAATGAAGGAAAAATTCCTTATTTCTACATTTTACCCAAGATGCATAAGAACAAGCACCCCCCACCTGGCAGACCGATTGTTTCAGGGATAGGTTCCGTCCTGGAACCCCTATCAAAATTCTGTGACGTCTTCTTAAGACCTCTCGTCCAAAAAACTCCTACATACTTGAAGGACACCAAGAATGTCCTCCAGCTGTTGGATCAACTGACAATTGATGACAATACCATACTTGTCAGTCTCGATATAGAGAGCCTTTACACTAGCATACCTCAAGATGACACTCTGAAGGTACTGGAAGGAGTTTTAGGCAAAGAAACCTGGACCTATAAAACACCTAGGAACTTCATACTTGAATGTGCACGACTGGCACTTAAAAAAACGATTTCGAGTTTGAGGGTACCCTGTACCTCCAAATTGGAGGTACCTCGATGGGAAGCACATTTGCTCCCAGCGTGGCAGGTCTCTACGTGTACCATTTTGAGGAACAATTCATCCTCAATGATCAGAATCCCTTTCTCTCAAACACCCTGCTTTGGAGGCGCTACATAGACGATGTCCTGATAATATGGCAAGGTCCAGAAGAAACGCTGCTGGACTTCTTCAAGTGGATCAATACCTTGGACACCAACCTGAGATTCACATACACACAAGACCCCAGGACCCTAACCTTCCTTGATCTTACAATCACTAAGGAAGGGAGACGTCTGGAAACGAAGACCCATTTTAAACCCACGGCTAAGAACAATCTTCTAAGATTCGAGAGCTTCCATCCCAGACCATTGAGGGAGAACCTACCCTATGGTCAGTATTTAAGGATTAGAAGAAATTGCAGCAATATCAATGACTACCGTGAACAATCAGGAGACCTAACCCAGAAACTCCGAGCTAGGGGCTATCCAGATAGAATCCTGAATAAGTGCCAGAAACGTGCGAGGAATCAGCCAAGAGAGACCCTGTTGGATGACACTCCCAGAGAGAAAACAGACACACCTTTGACATGTGTAACAACTTTCTGCTCCGCATCTAACCTCATGTCCAAATCCATCAATAAACATTGGAGGATCATTAACAGTGGCAATCTGAAATGGGAAAAACCGTTATTTGCCTACAAAAGAGCAAGGAGCATACGTGACAGTCTGGTGAACACGAGACCAAGAAGAATAACCGAAGAGGCCCCCACAGTGCTCAATACCTGGGGATTACCAAAGGTCCTGGGTCACTACAAATGCGGGAACTGCAGTGTTTGCTCCCTAACAGAGAATACAAAGATATTGCAATTGGAGGAGGGTAAGACTTGGACCATCAGATCCCACACCAATTGCAACAGCACGATGGTGGTATACCTCATTTCCTGCCCCTGTAATCTCAGATATGTGGGCATGACCTGTAGGAAGGTAAAGCAGCGTATATGCGAACACCGCAGCACCATTCGCTGCAAAAAATCAATGACAAAGCTCACTGAACACTTTCTCTCCATGGGACATGGCCCTAACGACTTCAAATGGACCATCATTGAGCAAGTTGTGAAGGAAACCAACCTTTTTGAAAAGGAACAACGTTGGATCTACCGTTTGGCCACTCATAAACGGGGCCTGAACGATAATATTCCTTGGAACTCAGTAAAAAACTAATTCCTATGTACCTGCAACACTCCTGGAGTAACCATTCTCCTGCATCTTTTGGGCAACAATTTTGAATTTTAAATAATTTTAACCTCTTTGTAGGTACATCCTGCACTTCCCCTCATTTGCCAAATAGGGGATTAGATTCATGACTGGCATGTAATGCTGATGCCCAATCAATCACTGGTTGCAAATTGAATGTGTCTGATGAGAGAATTCTATCTCCCAATTTTGTCTGCATGGTCTGTAAACTCTTCACGTCCGAATAGCCACCACTTTCAAAATAAAAGATATCCCTTTAAGGCTACCTCCGTCTAACATGACGCTTAGTTCAGCCTGGCTGTTTAGCAATCCTTTCTATTGGCTAATCAGCCGCCCACACGCCCTACGCCGATCACGCCTCTTTCACCTAACCACGCCCAACCCGGAACCGGCACACTGATCTACCACGCCGAACCGGTAACCCAGTAATCATCGGAGCACTCGCGGTGACGGTTTAGGTGTGAGCGGCGCCCGACCTCCCTGGCACAAGTAAGATTGTTCCGGTTAAGAGTATACTCGTACTCATTTGTAAATACTTATTTGGCAACACGAAGGTATTACCTTTCCAACTCCTTGCATTTTTCTACCTAGATTGTAACGGGAATTAAAACCGATCACGGAGTGGCTCATGGAGCATTGAACAAAAAAGCTCCGAGTAAGACGGCCATTCCGCTTCTTCATTCACAGTAACCGTGCATGCTTACCACTATCGTACAATGTCGCATTATGTGTGGTTGGTGTGTTAGGTCCAGTTATAGCTTTTAAATCCTCTATTCCAGCCCCTTATTCACGAGGTGGTTATTTTAGTCCCACGCAGTCGCCTTCACTTGCACGACGACTGCGTTTTTTCTCAGTGTTTGAGATACAAACACCCAGCATTCATTTCGCCGTTTTTTGTCTAGTGTCTTCTTCCCTTACGGCACTGACACTCAGTGATTTGAGTATCCTTTGATACAGTGGGTGTGCCTCCACGTGGTATATGGCTTGACAGGGACTCGCCTCACTCGCCATTCACTTCAAGGGCATGACGTTTGCTGCACATCACCATTGAATCAGTACGTGTTATGTTTGTGGCAACCTTTATATGTTTATTGTTCGTTATCCACAACCCTTTTCCCTCCTTTCTTTCCCACAGGTTTTTTCCGAAATTAAAGAAGAAACTTTTATTCTGGAGAATCATTTTGTTTCTCCAACTGTGCATTACGAGGATAGGGTGCGCCTTAGCGTGCGCATACCGTCCCGTAAGCTTATCAAGGTCCTGACGAATACCTGTTAAATATGACACATAGGTAGAAACATGTAGACCATATCTTTTATCCCGCACCACCATTAGTCTTTTTCACCGACAGCCCCCCTAATTGGGCAACAGGTGCCCTCTTTTTTAATTTATATCCGCAACACCCCAGAATAAATCACGTAAGTGGGCAGTTTCGGATATTTTTAATAACACGTAGTTCTTCCTTTTTCACATATAATACAACCTAACCCGCTCCACTGTAATCAGGTGTCGCAGCACACCTGGATGGCATTCGGCTGTCCGGGTGGGACCCCGATGATGAAGCATGTCACCAACTAGGTTGGTGAGTGAGGGGTCTTCTTAAGGACAAAGGATGTCCTCATTTTGGATTGTGGCTAACACACAGACTCGCCTATATTAAGGCTGAGCGTACCTTCCCAGGTGTAACTCCCTTTTTGTTGTTAATTGATATATCTAAGGGGACAGGGAGTCCCTCTCCTGCCTTACAGGCAAATACCCTTTCTCTCCCTATTGATTACCCAATATTGGCAGCGCACAGCTGTGAGAGTTTCCTTTTTAAACAAACCCCCCTTTTTTTCTGGACCATACATTCACCACCATTTTCTGACAATATGAGTGAATATCAAGGCCTCACTTTCTCTTCGGATGAGATTGATGCAATTATGGGAGACCTCTCAACATTTGCAGACACCAATATCTCACAGAGCATCTCGCAAACCACTGAGTGGGAGAAACTTTCTGAGCTTAAGAAAAACAGGATAAGGACTATTCTGCATGGGACTATCTTAAAGGAATACGTGATCAACAAAATGGCTCCTAAAGGTTTATTAGTGACTAACGCCCCACGTATCTTTCTGGAAGACGCCACTTTCCGGAAAGATTGGGCCCTAATAGCCTGGCACTGCACACATGATTGGATCATGCTAATCTTGAAAACTGCGGTGCGTCTATCTGAAAAGATCCTGGTAGAAATCCAAGTCACTGAAGGAGTGATAAAGGCGTCTATAACTGGCTACAAAAAGAAATTAGAAGAACTCAACAAAGAGATTAACGAATATAAAGAAAATCTCACACAACAAAAAGTAACTAAGTTCCAGAAGGACTTGAAGAAATTCTCCTTCGTGAAAACCTATCCCAACTCCGACCCCGAGTATGTAGCACCAAATAAACCGGATGCAACACCAGCTTCACCGAGTAACAGCTCGGCGAGCAGTAATTCAAGTGCCTCCAGCACAGGAAGCTACAAACAACGAGGTAAAGGAAGAGGAAGACCAGTGCAACAAAACAACTGGCCACAGTTTAATCCTATGATGCAAGGATACCAACCTCCATTCCATCCCCCACCATACCCAATGTATGGTTGGCAACCACCCTTTCAACCCCAACCACCCCCACCTAACAACTACCAGCCTTTTTTATGGAGGGGCGGAAGAGGCAGGGGAAGAAACAGAGGGGGAGGACCACAGGTACACTGGGCACCAGAGGACCCAATCACGAACCACACCAGGAGCAAGAAGCAACAAGCGGGACAGAGCAACATCTAGATCTAGTGACCAATCTGGCATCCCGACCTCTCTCAACCACTGAGACACTAGTCCTGAATAAAGGACTAGGTTTTGTCCCCACACAAAGGTTCGATAAATTTAACCTTCATTGTGAATTGGCCTGTTTTTTTAGGAAATTAAAACTTAAAGCCTTTTTTGAGAAAAATGGAGACAAAACTGACAACAATGAAAACCAAGATCGCAGTGACACAGGATTACGTGTGAAGTCGACATTCATGCCTCCTCCCCACATGACTCCGGTGGAAATTTCGGCCTTTGAACAAGCTGTTTTCAATGACATCGAAACTGCTGTGCCAAAAGAACCTTTCACCAATCTGACGAGATTAGAAAGGCTTGCTCTGGATGATTTGAAACGCTGTGACAACATCACAATTAAACCAGCGGACAAAGGGGGAGGTGTTGTTGTACTAGATACCACCATGTATAGAACTGAATGTCTTCGCTTGCTGGGCGATGTACAGAATTATCGACAACTCAACTATGACCCCACCCAAGAATTGAAGAATGAAATCAAGTCATTAACTGACCACGGTGAAGAAAGAGGCTTTATCACCAAACAGGAGGCTGAATTTCTGTGCAACAATGAAGGAAAAATTCCTTATTTCTACATTTTACCCAAGATGCATAAGAACAAGCACCCCCCACCTGGCAGACCGATTGTTTCAGGGATAGGTTCCGTCCTGGAACCCCTATCAAAATTCTGTGACGTCTTCTTAAGACCTCTCGTCCAAAAAACTCCTACATACTTGAAGGACACCAAGAATGTCCTCCAGCTGTTGGATCAACTGACAATTGATGACAATACCATACTTGTCAGTCTCGATATAGAGAGCCTTTACACTAGCATACCTCAAGATGACACTCTGAAGGTACTGGAAGGAGTTTTAGGCAAAGAAACCTGGACCTATAAAACACCTAGGAACTTCATACTTGAATGTGCATGACTGGCACTTAAAAAAAACTATTTCGAGTTTGAGGGTACCCTGTACCTCCAAATTGGAGGTACCTCGATGGGAAGCACATTTGCTCCCAGCGTGGCAGGTCTCTACGTGTACCATTTTGAGGAACAATTCATCCTCAATGATCAGAATCCCTTTCTCTCAAACACCCTGCTTTGGAGGCGCTACATAGACGATGTCCTGATAATATGGCAAGGTCCAGAAGAAACGCTGCTGGACTTCTTCAAGTGGATCAATACCTTGGACACCAACCTGAGATTCACATACACACAAGACCCCAGGACCCTAACCTTCCTTGATCTTACAATCACTAAGGAAGGGAGACGTCTGGAAACGAAGACCCATTTTAAACCCACGGCTAAGAACAATCTTCTAAGATTCGAGAGCTTCCATCCCAGACCATTGAGGGAGAACCTACCCTATGGTCAGTATTTAAGGATTAGAAGAAATTGCAGCAATATCAATGACTACCGTGAACAATCAGGAGACCTAACCCAGAAACTCCGAGCTAGGGGCTATCCAGATAGAATCCTGAATAAGTGCCAGAAACGTGCGAGGAATCAGCCAAGAGAGACCCTGTTGGATGACACTCCCAGAGAGAAAACAGACACACCTTTGACATGTGTAACAACTTTCTGCTCCGCATCTAACCTCATGTCCAAATCCATCAATAAACATTGGAGGATCATTAACAGTGGCAATCTGAAATGGGAAAAACCGTTATTTGCCTACAAAAGAGCAAGGAGCATACGTGACAGTCTGGTGAACACGAGACCAAGAAGAATAACCGAAGAGGCCCCCACAGTGCTCAATACCTGGGGATTACCAAAGGTCCTGGGTCACTACAAATGCGGGAACTGCAGTGTTTGCTCCCTAACCGAGAATACAAAGATATTGCAATTGGAGGAGGGTAAGACTTGGACCATCAGATCCCACACCAATTGCAACAGCACGATGGTGGTATACCTCATTTCCTGCCCTTGTAATCTCAGATATGTGGGCATGACCTGTAGGAAGGTAAAGCAGCGTATATGCGAACACCGCAGCACCATTCGCTGCAAAAAATCAATGACAAAGCTCACTGAACACTTTCTCTCCATGGGACATGGCCCTAACGACTTCAAATGGACCATCATTGAGCAAGTTGTGAAGGAAACCAACCTTTTTGAAAAGGAACAACGTTGGATCTACCGTTTGGCCACTCATAAACGGGGCCTGAACGATAATATTCCTTGGAACTCAGTAAAAAACTAATTCCTATGTACCTGCAACACTCCTGGAGTAACCATTCTCCTGCATCTTTTGGGCAACAATTTTGAATTTTAAATAATTTTAACCTCTTTGTAGGTACATCCTGCACTTCCCCTCATTTGCCAAATAGGGGATTAGATTCATGACTGGCATGTAATGCTGATGCCCAATCAATCACTGGTTGCAAATTGAATGTGTCTGATGAGAGAATTCTATCTCCCAATTTTGTCTGCATGGTCTGTAAACTCTTCACGTCCGAATAGCCACCACTTTCAAAATAAACGATATCCCTTTAAGGCTACCTCCGTCTAACATGACGTTTAGTTCAGCCTGGCTGTTTAGCAATCCTTTCTATTGGCTAATCAGCCGCCCACACGCCCTACGCCGATCACGCCTCTTTCACCTAACCACGCCCAACCCGGAACCGGCACACTGATCTACCTCGCCGAACCGGTAACCCAGTAATCATCGGAGCACTCGCGGTGACGGTTTAGGTGTGAGCGGCGCCCGACCTCCCTGGTACAAGTAAGATTGTTCCGGTTAAGAGTATACTCGTACTCATTTGTAAATACTTATTTGGCAACACGAAGGTATTACCTTTCCAACTCCTTGCATTTTTCTACCTAGATTGTAACGGGAATTAAAACCGATCACGGAGTGGCTCATGGAGCATTGAACAAAAAAGCTCCGAGTAAGACGGCCATTCCGCTTCTTCATTCACAGTAACCGTGCATGCTTACCACTATCGTACAATGTCGCATTATGTGTGGTTGGTGTGTTAGGTCCAGTTATAGCTTTTAAATCCTCTATTCCAGCCCCTTATTCACGAGGTGGTTATTTTAGTCCCACGCAGTCGCCTTCACTTGCACGACGACTGCGTTTTTTCTCAGTGTTTGAGATACAAACACCCAGCATTCATTTCGCCGTTTTTTGTCTAGTGTCTTCTTCCCTTACGGCACTGACACTCAGTGATTTGAGTATCCTTTGATACAGTGGGTGTGCCTCCACGTGGTATATGGCTTGACAGGGACTCGCCTCACTCGCCATTCACTTCAAGGGCATGACGTTTGCTGCACATCACCATTGAATCAGTACGTGTTATGTTTGTGGCAACCTTTATATGTTTATTGTTCGTTATCCACAACCCTTTTCCCTCCTTTCTTTCCCACAGGTTTTTTCCGAAATTAAAGAAGAAACTTTTATTCTGGAGAATCATTTTGTTTCTCCAACTGTGCATTACGAGGATAGGGTGCGCCTTAGCGTGCGCATACCGTCCCGTAAGCTTATCAAGGTCCTGACGAATACCTGTTAAATATGACACATAGGTAGAAACATGTAGACCATATCTTTTATCCCGCACCACCATTAGTCTTTTTCACCGACAGCCCCCCTAATTGGGCAACAGGTGCCCTCTTTTTTAATTTATATCCGCAACACCCCAGAATAAATCACGTAAGTGGGCAGTTTCGGATATTTTTAATAACACGTAGTTCTTCCTTTTTCACATATAATACAACCTAACCCGCTCCACTGTAATCAGGTGTCGCAGCACACCTGGATGGCATTCGGCTGTCCGGGTGGGACCCCGATGATGAAGCATGTCACCAACTAGGTTGGTGAGTGAGGGGTCTTCTTAAGGACAAAGGATGTCCTCATTTTGGATTGTGGCTAACACACAGACTCGCCTATATTAAGGCTGAGCGTACCTTCCCAGGTGTAACTCCCTTTTTGTTGTTAATTGATATATCTAAGGGGACAGGGAGTCCCTCTCCTGCCTTACAGGCAAATACCCTTTCTCTCCCTATTGATTACCCAAAAAAAGAATAATGCCATTTACCTCAATTTACAGCCAGACACCATGTTATATCCAAACAGTACTGGACTTCTTTTGCCTTCAACTGCTAAACAGTCCTGATGTGATGAACTCTGCATCATTGTCAGCTGCCCATATCTATCAGTGCTCTGAATAATACCAGATGTGAGAACAGTTAAGGTAAATCCCATTCGCTAATAAATGTGAAAACATTACTTACACATGAAAAGCTGCCTCTAGGCAAGAGGACCAAAAACAGTGTGCATAACTGTGCAGCAGACGTCACTCTGAGAGCACCTAAACATGAATGTGTCCAAACCCTATACCGACTGTAGCTCCTACACACATATATATATATATATATATTCACTGAAAAAACCATAGGTTATACACCATATATAGTTAGGAATTAGCATTTAAAAAACCTTATTTTACTCACACAAAACCATTGAAATTCCATATATAGTTAGTTGCACTAACTATATATCGCGCACCCGCAATCCACTGCTGATCATGTCACATATTACATCATTCATGACATGGTCAGTGACATCACTGATGACATCACTGATGACATCTCAAATGACATCACTGATGAGATCACTGATGACATCTCATTTGACATCAATGACCACATCACTGATGATATCATTCATGTGACAATACAATGCATCTCCTCACGTTTTAATATAACCTCTGTTTCACCCAGTGTTAAATACAGAGTATAATTTTTGAAACCATTGACACACCAATACTAGTTACTACATACGTACTCACTGATTCCTACGTCTACACACACATTCACTCATTCACCCATACAATCATTCATACATACAATCACTCATCTTTACAACACTATCATATGCACTCATACACCTATACAGACACTTACACTCTGCCACTCATCCATGGAGTTACTCACACACCTAGTCAGTCCTGTAAAGAATCAATCACACTTCCATTTTCTTGTCTATACAGTTAAACATAGAGCACCTTACATTTTCAAACATATACTAACACATACTTACTTTCTTATACAATCATTGATACAAGTACACATTGATCTGCACAGAGTCACACACCTCCCAGCCAGCCACACACACACTCAGTCTCCTATACAAATACTTGGACAATCAATCAATAACCCATATAGTTAATCATATAGCTACTGATCAACACATGCAGCAGTTTACAGAACAACAGACATAATGATGCACAAATTAAGACAGTTTAGTCACTAACCCATGCACTCAGTGAGACACATTTAATCACTCACTCATACATTCAGTCATGCACCTACTAAATCCTTCGTCCAGACACTTATACATCTACTCATTCTTCAATATGTAAAACATATTTAAACTTTACAGAAACACACAGTCACTGGATGATGTCATCAGTGATCTCATCAGTGATGTCATTTGAGATGTCATCAGTGATGTCACTGACCATGTCATGAATGATGTAATATGTGACATGATCAGCAGTGGATTGCGGGTGCGCGATATATAGTTAGTGCAACTAACTATATATGGAATTTCAATGGTTTTGTGTGAGTAAAATAAGGTTTTTTAAATGCTAATTCCTAACTATATATGGTGTATAACCTATGGTTTTTTCAGTGAATTTTCAAGGTTTTGTAAATGCTAATTCCTAACTATATATGGTCTATAACCTATGGTTTTTTCAGTGAATTTCAATGTTTTTTTAATAGCAAATATCATAAGCTGTCGAATGTCAAGTACGTGGTAAGTAAAAACATTTTCGTGTTTATGCACACTGATCTGATTTGAATGCTGCCCCCCACCCCTCATTTCTATTAGGAGTACTCTCTCTTTGCAGATAGTGAAGGGTAGTTAACGCAGCCCTTTGCCCCCTTTGTAATCCGTCGTGCCTGCTTCTCTCTCCATTTGATTGATTGTTCTCTTTGGTTCATTCTCTATTTACAAACAAGCACAGAGTCGCAATACTCTGTTTAGTCTTTGCAGATAGCGAAAAATCGTGTAAAAAAACAAAAGGAATCGAGCAAAATCAGTAGGCCACTAATGGGATCTCTTTTTGACCTCGCTAAAATAGAAACATTAGGAACAACCTGTTGAAAATAGCAATGCGTATGTATATAAGCGGCGTTCATTTGTGTTCACAGTACCCCTTGTTGATTGTTTCAATCGAGCATTGAATTGTTCGAAGTTAATTCTCTTAAGGATCTTCTCTACCTGCAAACGAGGAAGAATAGGAATATTCTCTCTCCCTTTGCAGATAGTGAAGGGTAGGTAACGCAAGCCTTTAACACGTCGTACCTATTTCATTCCTCATTGATTGATTGATTGTCCGAACATTGACTGTTTGGGAATTAGTTCTTTTTGGAGGTATTCCCTGTTTGCAAATAAACGTAGGAAAATCTTTGCAAGTAGTGAAAGGGTACGTAATGCGGACCTTTCTCCCCCGTTGTAATCTGTCATGCCTATCTACTCCCCACTGATTGATGCACCTTTTTCACCCGGACCATTTACTAGAGATACGTCATCTGGCCCGACCAGAGAGCACCCCTAGTGAAAAGGACATATGCAATAATAACGAAGTGATCACTGTATCCTGTTAACAGAAACTTTACCATGAAACAACCTGGAAAGAAAAAAATAGGAAAACGAAAATCAGTAGGCCACTGATGAACATGAACTTTTATTAAACAACGAACAAAGAAACGATAACATAACGTAATGATAAAACCTATTAATGTCCTAGAAACAAGAAAACGTTAAAATATGCCAGTGGTGAGAGACCAGAAAAACAGTAAGAGAAACCAAATCACCCCTCGCTGTCCCACCGCCTGCCACGCCAAAAAAATCGATAGACTAGGGAAAATGCAAGTCAGTAGAACATCCACCCCCACTCTGGAAACTTCCAAGGTGGGGCAGGGTTCCGGCTACGCCCAGCCGGGAGCAGCCCATATAAGGCAGGTCCTGCTGCCACGCCTCGGCCAGGAGATCCTAACGTAGGGTGTAGCCGGAGGAGAGGCCGAGGCCAGCGGGACCCGGCCAGGGGATTGCCTTTACAACGCTGAACAGTTGCAGGGGGGGGGGGAATGTCTCCTCGACCCTCCCCTCTCTCTCCCAGTCCGGCCGCGGTGGCCCTTGAGAGTTGCAGGTAGTCCCGCCACATGCTCTTCCGGTCCGACCACCAACGGTCGGGGGGCCGAGGCCGACGGGATCCGGCTGCAGCCGATAAACCAAGAAACCCGTTCATGGGGCCAGAGCCAGGGGCGTCCGGCCGACATCCACCGGAAGCCCGGCCCGAAGACGGACGGGACACTTCTTTCTTTTATAATGGCTGCGACAACACTGGGGGGGGATGTCTTGCACATGCCTCCGACCCCCCCCCCCCCCCCCCTCGTCCTCATCGCCTGGTCCGGCCATAACAAATCTCAAGCGAGACGCCGTGGGGTGCACTGGGAGGGAGAGACGGTGCGAACAGGCCTCTCCCGCCTCCCCAGGTGGAGGCTTCCCAGCTGCACCCTCAGCGCTCCAGGCGCCCGGAAAAGGGTTCTTCCACTGTGGCCATGCTGCAACGTCTCGCCCGGCAGGGTGGAGCCCGTCCGCTCATGTGACCCCGCGATCGCCGGTAGCTGCCGAACTCTCAAAATGGCGGTCGACCTGGCAAGAGCGGGCCCAGCATAAAGAAATGGCCCGGTCACTGGTTGACTCCACCACCGTAGTCCTCCACGACCTTGAAGATTCTAGAGGAGCCGCGGGAGTCTCCGACCCCCGATGGGGAATGACTGCCATGATCGCCCGTGGAGTGACGAAACTGTATCCGCGGGACGTCGGCGCTCCCATGCTGGCGCCAGCCTCACTTTGAATTACTAGAATCCTGCAGACCTCACTTCCGGTGAAAGCACAGTGTGACCCGGTAGGAAAAATTATTGCACCCCCTCCCCTTTTTGACTGATAGTTCAAACCACCGATCCTTTCCTTTGCCCTTTTAACGGAACTTTGGACTGCCTCCCCCTCTTTTACATTTTCTAGAGAAAACAAAACATTAACCACTACATTAGCATAGCAGTTGACACCAGAACTGTTTTCAAATTGAAAACCAACAACATCTTCAACAGAATCCTTTTTGTTTCTGCTGTGACCCTGCTACAGCACAGGCATTGTCCCCAGCAGTAATTCTGCAATGCCGGTAAGAATAGCTGTGGTGCCTACTGGACTCACTCACCCCCGCGGCGCCCCACGCCGTTTTTTGCTGGGCGGCAACTTACTAGACATCACTTTCGTGCCATCTAGATTTCAGCGCGTTCTGCTGCCTTGGAACTATTCGCACAACAGACCGCTACTGACAAGAATATTTCATTATTGGTGCTGTCAATTTCAATAAATCTATTGGATAATTCAAAAGAAATTGCCACGGTCTCTTCGTTGTTTAAATGTTTTTACTGTTTTTGTTTTCTTGTATATATTTATATGTTATTAAAGTTTTATATTCCTACTACTTTGTTGGAGTGCTATATATTTTTAATGTGACACATAATTGTAAAAACTTTGATGTACAAAGAGTCATTCCTGGAATCTTCCGCTTCAGGCTCGGTCCCCTCCCCAATCACAATACAGGATGGTTTTCAGATAGTAGGAACACGTGTGGTGTGACGGATCTCATCGGGTGTGGGCCTTGATCTACTATAACTCCTTTGAAGAGGGGTGATTCTTTACAGCTGGGGCCATAAACTACATCTGCAGGGCTAGCTGATAGCCTGGACAATCGGACACAGAGAAAGAGGAGTGTCAGAGGGTGCGGTAGTGAATAGGGCGAAAGGGAGGTGTCGGGCGGGCACAGAGTGTGATTCTCAGGGAAGAGCAGCGCAGATGGGGGGAGGTTTATTGCCCATGCATAAGACAGAGAGCGGTGGTGACCAGTGCCTAGGGAAGATGCTTGCGTGGGTGAGGAGCCATGCTACGAATCGACAGCGTGCAGAGAGTGGGTCTGGTCAAGACATCTAAAATGGCTGCCGTGCACGACAAAAGTGTGGCATTTCAAAAAAGGCAAGATGGCGCAGACAATGTTTTTCAACACTTCCTCATTTCCTTCGAATCGAACGTTAACAGACGTTGGGGCATATTACCAAAGTTAAGCGATATTTATCGCTAACGATGCTTACCAACCAATTTTTTACCACTAAGCATCGTCAGAAATTATCGAAGATAAACCTTGCTATTATCAAGGTTTATCGCAAATGCGATAATAAACGGCCGCAATGCATGAATATCGCTAAAAACTCAGCGATATTCATGCATTACCGAGCTAATGCTCTTAGCCATGTTATCCACCTCCCATTGGATAACATGGCTAAGAACTGCTCAGGGCAGGTGTTACTTTTTGGAGATATTCGCGCTTAGCGCGAATATCTCCAAAAGTTGGTAATAGGAGATAGATATCTTGCATGTTGTAATGCAAGTTATTGTGGTATATGGAACTCATACCATAATCTCTCAGGAAAGCAGAAACTGATCCTTTTGGGACCGCCTAAAAAGGCCTAGGGGGTGAGGAGTACTCTACTTTGCCCCCTTTTCACGTTCCGAACTATTTTATTTTACTCTCTTCTGTAATTACACAAAATAGCAGCGATAAGATGCATCGGAGACACACAGTGAGAGAAAGGAGGCCGGAGATGAAGAAGAGATGTCAAATACACATTGGAGATAATATAGTGGCAGAAGGGAAGTAAATATGAGTAAACTTACCATGTAACATAAAAATGTTGCACTCTATACTATAAGTCTCATTTTATACTACAATCACTTCGCTACAACCTCATAAATTAAAAATAAAAATGAATAATGTCTCAAACAATTTTTGATTTCTAAATATAAATTTATTCTTCAGAATTTTCTAAATTTGAAAGAACTAGTAACATGTCCTCATCAGCAATGTCCTCATTAAAAGTCTCCAATGATGATTCTTGTAACTCTATGGTCTCCAAACACTCGATAAATTCGCCATCAAGAGATTGATCAAAAAAATCATTCAAGTCATCTCCTCCTTGTGACAATATTTCATTATTGGTGCTGTCAATTTCAATCAATGTAGTGGAATCATTCAAGTCATCTCCTCGTGACAATATTTCATTATTGGTGCTCTCAATTTCAATCAATGTAGTGGAATCATTCAAGTCATCTCCTCCTTGTGACAATATTTCATTATTGGTGCTGTCCATTTCAATCAATCTAATGGAATCATACAAGTCATCTCCTCCTTGTGACAATATTTCATTATTGGTGCTCTCAATTTCAATCAATGTAGTGGAATCATTCAAGTCATCTCCTTGTGACAATATTTCATTCTTGGTGCTGTCCATTTCAATCAATCTAATGGAATCATACAAGTCATGTCCTCCTTGTGACAATATTTCATTATTGGTGCTCTCAATTTCAATCAATGTAGTGGACAATTCAAAAGAAATTGCCACGGTCTCTTCATTGTGAGCCATTTTATTTTGAAATTGCTTGCTGTAAATTGCAGAAAAAAATAATCACTTTCATTTATCGTTTTTAGTAATACATAATATAAAACTAACTTTATCAAGTATTTAGTATAACAGAAGGACTGCAAATAAATAACAGAAAACATTTTTCAAATTATCTTCAAGTGTACAACATAGTTCCCCTTACAAATTAACAACTCACCTTTTTAAAAGTAGCAGAAGTGTTAGTACTGTGTAAATCAAACACCAGAAATTCACCACCAAAAATTCCTCACAAATGTACCTCAGACAGTAGTATCACAAAATGGCTGTGGTTTCCTCTCATTTGACATATATACATAACCAATTAACTTTCATCACACACAAATACAAAACCAAAGTAACATTTTAATTGGTTCTAAATTTCAACACTTTCAAATGTGTTTTCCCCATGCAATTTTCCATAGGACATTTACATACGTCTACAGCCTGAATGGCTGAACGGAATTACACCAAACTTGGCAAAATGGTACATCAAACCTAAGAGGTCAGGAAGGATCTACTATGCCCCCTTATGGTCATTTCCCCCTTCGCTTTGGCCTCCTCTTGTCTCTCAATCCTACCGAGAGACAAGATGGCGGCCGCTACGGACTGTTTGGAATGTTGACAGACGCCGGAGAACCAATCAGCTTCGCAAAGCTCCGTAACGCGAAAAGTACGCGAAGCGGAGCGCTGTTACAGATATATATCTTTTTTTTAACGTTAATTTCTCAAAATCCACTGGAGCACATATATTGAGACCTAGCAAAGGCACATCGGGCTACCAGTCCCTAATATTTTGCCAAGTTTCGTGCAAATCCATTCAGCCGTTCGATTATTATTATTTTGTTTTTTTTTTGCCCCGCGGGGCCCTTTTAAAACCTCCACATCAAACGTAGGGGGTCAGCGAGGATCTACTATTCCCCCTTATGGTCATTTGCCCCTTCGCTTTGGCCTCCTCTTGTCTCTCGATCCTACCGAGAGACAAGATGGCGGCCGCTACGGACTGTTTGGAATGTTGACAGACGCCGGAGAACCAATCAGCTTCGCTTCACAAAGCTCCGTTGCGCGAAAAGTACGCGTCCTGGAGCGCTGCCCGGTCCGCTGTTACAGATATATATCTTTTTTTAAACGTTAATTTCTCAAAATCCACTGTAGCACATATATTGAGACCTACAAAAGGCACATCGGGCTACCAGTCCCTACAATTTTGCCAAGTTTCGTGCAAATCCATTCAGCCGTTCGGGCTAAAAGTGAGGCCAACCGCCCTATGGAAAACTCAATGTTAAAAACACGTTTTGGGACCCCCCTTTTTTCTCAGCCCCCCCTTGACGAACCCCCCCCAAATTTTCAAGGGCTGCTCAGAAACAAAATGTGCCATTTTCCTGAAAATTTCAGCCAATTCCGTCCACAAACGCCAAAGTTATTAGACATAGAATTTTCCAAAAACCCATAGAGAAAAAATCCTAACTATATATACCTACTGGCGACCGCCAGTAGGTAATATATACACATCTCTGGCACACCGCTCTCGAAAGCTCGGTTCTAACAGAACCTGGCGGGCGGTACTAAAATGGCGACCCGCTGCTGAAGGTAATATGTAATATGAGTAACTGTAATAATGGTGAGTAATTTCTACTTACTGATATACCCTTTATATTCTTGGATGCAATATTGGAATGCAGCTTAAATAAGCATGAGGCATCGACAGCAAAGGTTCTTGTCAAGCTTCAAACCCACAGGTTGTAAAGAAGGTCCTCGACACCCTATTTCAGAAAGTGGTGTATATGGGATTCTCCTACAAAACTCTGAAGACCCACAAAGTATCCAGCAGCCATTGGGCGGGGGGGGGGGAGAGAGGGTAAGCCTGGCCATGACTGGAAAAGTCTGCATCATTTACACTGAGACTCAAAAAAAGATTTGGCATGTTATCCAGTGAGTAGAAATGGGTCTCTTTGAATCATTCCTAGATGAGGTATTCAAGAATCTGGCACATATTTCAGACTCCAATATGAAATATCAGAAAGTTAGCCATTGCTTTACATGTAAAGTGGGGCGGGATCTAATGACTGACTGAAGCTAAACACATTCTGGGAGAATAACCTTCCTGTCTGACCCTCTGAAATGACATTTTAAGTACGGATGACATCACAAAAGTGCCTCGGTGTCAAAAATCAGATTCACGCATTTTTTTTGCAGGTAGAAGGCTATTTCCCAAACCAAGGTATTTCAATCAATGGAAGGAATGCGTCCAAAGAAAGGTTTAGCTGGTGTGTTCAAATCAATAGTCAGCTTCCAGTGCAGTGGAAACAGGCATTAGAGTCTATCATGCTACGTGGAGTATGTTCTCTTATTTTTGTAATGCGACAAGCCCGGCAGGTGACCTAATTGACGGCATGCAAATTTATAGAGAAATGTAAATAATTTACATGACTAATGAAAAAGATTTTTAAAAAACAGGTTATGGATTTGTATACGGATATTCAAAATTAAACCTTAGTAAAGGACATATCCTGCATGTTAATGGCTCAGTTCTAGCACAATTAAATTGAACCGCTGCAATTAGATTGCATTAGATAGATACATCAAATTTGGGATCACTGTATATCAGGTAGAAAGTCACATGTATACTATGTTGAGATCTGGGATCGACTTAGTCATGCCACTTGTTTAATTCAATAAAAGGCGATTTTTGCATAAGGGGATTTTTGCATGTGCGTCTTTCACACTTTCTACCATTAATATTGCTATAAACAGTAAATTAGATTATTCATTAGTACATATTTAAGCTGTTGTGAGATTTTATAAACGGAAAAGATACTAAATAGTTTATAACGGATGAGCAGAAATATCCAGCTCGTACGTCACACCAGAGTTTAACATGGAAGACCCAGTGAGCACACAGTATCCACCATTCTGTAGTCACAGTATTTAAAAGGTGCCATTTTGGAAGGGTGCAAAGGAAGAATCCTGGAGAAGAAATAAATGGTCATCATACCGAAATAAATGAGGCACCAGAAACCAAGAGTACTATGTGGATTTATGCTAAAATATAGCACAGTTAGGGTGAGCCATTATGTTTATCTACTTTTAGGGCATCTGGCTGCAGGCTATGATTGAAAAATATTGGGGTTGATAGCCAATTGTGTTTTTCTTTTAAAATCCTACACAAAAGGAATTTCTTTCACAGGTACATTTCCTAATTGACTGTAATCTGTGTACTTGTGATACAAAATAAAAGCGCACATATTCAAAACAAATTGTATATTTTTTCATTTTTATGATCACTGAAATAAAGCTACAAAAAACTCAAATTAAATATTAGATTGACTAATTACACATGAATTTGTTACAAGAGAAAAAAGAACTTTTGTGGTGGAGGTGTAACGGGCTCTTTTTGGGATAGTATGGAGGGTACGTTGAAACTATTTTTTTTTTTAAAGTTAAAAGAAAAGTAACTTTTCTTTGATCCTGCAAATAGACTGAAATCAGGTAATAGTTATAATCAGCAGGTATAGAGATGATAATGTTTACTGTGATAGAGTTTATGTAATCGTGTTTATAAATGCAAGATTTTTACTCAATTGTTTGCTGTTTCGAAAACTCTAAATCAGAGATGCACCACTTTACGACAGTATTCAAAAAGTCCTTTGAATAACAATTTTCTACAGAGCCACGAAGCCGTTGTACACAGGTCAGCCGTTGTACACGGGTGTTTACCTCTGATCGGAGACTGAACGTTTACACAGCCGTGACACGGCACACAGGTGAGTGTCTATGACGTAAGGATACTTGTTGCTTATCAGCAGTGTACCACTCGAGTGTAACTTGCTGTTCTATTTTGCAGTTTCACTGTTATTGATCTTGTCGACACACGTTGAGTCTATTCAAACGCATTGTCACGTGAGTGTTTCTATACAGTTACTCGCTCGATTTTGTATCGCAATAACCGTGTACCACCAGTAGTTGTTTTTTGGTTCACCATAACGGTTGGCACTGATTCGTCATTATTCGGTTCACAAACATAAGGTCACCGGAATATTTTCATAGAGCTTTTCGTTCGCATTTTAAAAGGTTGCACATTATAACGTCCGCTAGGTTTGATTCACCAGTCCACACCTTTCCTGTCATCACTTCAGGTGTCCTTTTATTACTCTTGGTGTCTTATCACTATCTTAGAACGTTGACATTTTGCACACCTTTAACCGGTATGGCATGCCTTCACTTTCACGCATTGAACCACTTTTGTGCATAAACAGGTGATAGATGCTGTAATTTACTGTGCTAATTCCCAGTTTCTTCAATTCCACAGATGTTAATGCCCTGATGAAGGGCTATCGCCCGCAATGCACTGGGCACAAGGGCAAATTTAAGTGATATATTGGAACAGCTTTAATTTGAGAAATTGTAATCTTTGTTATGATGGAATAATACAAGACATTGCAAAGCTTTACTTAAATATTCATTAAATATGTGAAGAAATTTATCAAGAGGACTGATTGACGTTTGTTTGAGTGCCGGTTGAGGACACCCCTCATTATTGAGGTCAGCACAATTCTTTACTCTTTAAGGCTAGGCACACTCCTCCAGTGGGCAACCTGCAGTGGATAGTGGCGAAAGGGTTTCACCATCTTGGATTTATTGAAACTAGGAACTCCGGGTCAGGATTTTGCCCACTCTCCACAGAAAGTGATCATATAGGGGGTGTAGTCACCCCAGGGTTAAGTAGCCCATTGGCTACTACCCTAGACTCCCCTAAATTCATTTTTTAGGGGTCCCCTTGACACCAGCAACTCAGATTTGTCTTCTGAGAACTGAAGGAAGACAAAGAAAAGCAGAGGCCATGAGAACAGAGGTCCTGCGTCAAAATTGGCACCAAACCCTGCCTGGCTGCTTGCACCGCGACAATCACAAAGACCGACTCATTCAGAAGGTGAACATCCTGACCAAGCCCTTGGAGGACTGTTCTTACCTTCAACAACTAAGCAGCATCTCCCTTGGGCTGGAAGAACCATCCCCCTGCATCTGCAGGCACCAACCACATCAACTTGGTACTTCGTCTTGTTGGCCATTGGGTCCACCGAGGGAGCAACTCACCAGGAGGAGGTTGTGAATCCAGGAGGTCAGCCCCATCACTCTCACCAAGTCCCGAGCCAGTGACTCCTTCAGGAGTCTCTCAGCACCAATTCCTTGGGTACCAGAGCCCTTGCACCTACAAAGGCTTGTTGTATGTTCAGTGCAAACACCACAGATGCCAACACCACCCTGCCATCGAGGGACTTCAGGATCGACGCGGTCTTCATCGAGACTGGACATTGCTGTCATGTTTTCTATTCTCCTCCAGGTCGCCAAAGCCTATTGTGAGCCTCTAACTATAGCGACCCGCTGATAAAACACCTCTACACCTCTGCACCCAAGCCCGGGCTCGCGTAAACCGACTGGGTCCCTGTGCTCCAAAGACCCTCAAAAGCTGAGCCACTGTTTGGGTTCGACCGGACTTGTCCCCAAGTCCCCACTTCTAGGCTTTCTTTTTGTGGTACTTCTTCCATTGACTTAACTGTGTAGCACTCAAGGCTACCAAAGCAACCAGTATTTATTTATTTATTTGGACATTTTTAAAGCGCCTGGTGACGCCAGAAGGCGTGTCCCCGCGCTATGGTAAGTGAGCAGTTGCCATCCCCCCCTCCCCTAGGAGCTACCTGCTAAAAAGGTAAGTTTTTAATTTTTTCCTAAACAGGGGCTCTGATGGCTCAAGACGGAGGTCTGGGGGCAAGACATTCCAGCACTTGGGAGCAAGGTATCTGAAAGATCTCCCCCCCATCCGTGCCTTCCTAACTCTGGGCACCACAAGTAGTCCCATCTGAGAGGACCGTAAATTGCGGGTAGGCTCATAGTGAGACACCAGACTCTGAAGTGGCACAGGGGCTTTGCCGCTCAGAATGCGATGGCACGTTGCGAGGGCCTTAAACTCAACTCTCTCCTCCATCGGAAGCCAATGGAGAGCTTGGAGAGCGGGTTTAGAGGGAGACCTTCTCGGGAGTCTTAGCACGAGCCGTGCTGCGGCATTTTGGAGCACCTGGAGGCGCCCCATGACCTTGCCTGAAGCCCCCAGATAAAGCAGGTTACCATAGTCTAGGCGCGAGGTGACCAGGGCGTGCACCAGCGTCCTACGAGCCGAGATGGGAAGCAGATCTAAAACCTTCCTCAGAGTTCTCAAGACACCGAAACACACCCCCGTCACCCGGCCAACCTGCGGGCCAAAGGCAAGGTCCTTATCAAGCCACATGCCAAGATTCTTGGCCTCCAGGCTGGGAGTGGGGGCCTCACCTAGGCAGGATGGCCACCACGCAGGCGACCACGCAGAAGGCCCGCCCCCCACCACGATCACCTCGGTCTTGCTGCCGTTCAGTTTTAAACAGTGTGCGGACATCCAGGCTGCAAGATCTTGCATGCAGTTCCTGAAGATGTCCGCGAGACATAGGGATAGGGAGACGACCAACTGCGTGTCGTCGGCGTAGGACACCAGGTGGATACCGTGGCCCTCCGTGATGGCTGCTAACGGGGAGACGTAGATATTGAATAAAGTCGGGCTCAGGGACGAACCCTGTGGTACGCCCTGGCCCAACTCGATCTCCCTCGAATAGCATTCTCCCATCCTGACTTGGAAGCACCTATCAGACAGGAAGGACTTAATCCAACCAAGCGCAGCACCTGTGAACCCTCCTTCACTCAGACACTGTAGCAAGATGGTATGTGCTACAGTGTCGAATGCTGCACTTAAGTCGAGTAGGATCAGAGCCATAGTCTGGCCCTCATCCACACCCTGTCGGAGTGCCTCCACCGCCGCCAGAAGTGCAGATTCCGTTGAGTGACGGGGACGGAAGCCAAATTGTGAGTCGTGGAGTAGCGATGCCTCCTCCACGAACTGCATCAGTTGCGTATTAGCAATTTTCTCCGCTATTTTGGCCATGTAAGGCAGAAGGGAAATGGGGCGGAGATTGTCGAATTTCTCGAAATTCACATTGCCCTTTTTTTGCAGGGGGAGTACAACTGCCCGCTTCCAAGCCTTGGGGACACTCTGGGACAAGAAAGAGGAATCAAGTAGATTGCGAACATAAGGTTCAAGCACCTGCAAGCTGCCCTTAAGCCGACTAGGGGTCGTCGGGTCTCTTGGAGAGCCAGATTTAATTGACCCACAGATGCGGATTAGCTCTTCTGTGGGCGGGGTGAGGAAGGAGGTAAGCTGTCGTACTCCCGTCTTTCTGACACCCTTCCCCCATATGGGAGCGTTTGTTGCCTGCCGAGGAAAGGAATTGTAGAGGTGAGTGACCTTGTTAGTAAAAAACTCTGCAACACGGTCACAGCCCTCCACCGTGCAGAGTTTCGAGGGGCATACAGCGGCCTTGCCTATGGTGATAGACTTATAGATTGAAAAGAGTTCTTTGGTGGACTGCTCAGCTCCTTCAATCCTAGTGCAGAAGTACGCCGATTTGCCCTTCCGTAGTAATTTATGGTAACTACGCCTACGGTTAGTATACTCTGCTTTAGCGGAGGCGGAATATGCTACTCTCCATTGCCTTTCAGCCCTTTTGCACGCTGCTTTTGCCACCCGCATATCGGCATTAAACCAGAGAGCAGATCTCTTTGCTCGGCCCCCCAATTTAGCGGCACCAAGTGGAGCAACCAGATCCAAGGCCTCTGTAATGCGTTGGTCTAGGTTGGAGTTAATGTCTGCCACACCTATTCCGCCAGGATGGCCTTTGGCCGTTAGAGCCAAATTAAATGCGGGTTGGGAGAATGCTGCCCATCTCCGCCTAGGGTGTTTATCAGCTGGAGGGTCAATCGAAGCAGGTTCTTGGTTCCCTATGGTAAAGGGGACAAGATGGTGGTCTGTCCATGGGATGGGGACCGGTGTGCATGCTTCCACTTGACTCCAATTCGCAAAGATTGTGTCAAGAAGATGACCCAGGTTGTGGGTAGGATGCTGCACCTTCTGCTCAAATTGTAAATTAGCCATTGTGAGATAGAGATCGATAGCTGTCTTATCTGATAGAGTATCCAGATGTAGGTTCAAATCACCTAAGACTAGATACCTATCAGTGCTCAGAGCGGCTTCAGTAACAGCTTCCACTAGTTTCTCAATGAAAGCTGTGGGGGAGCCCGGTGGGCGGTAGATCAGGAAGCCTTTTAAGGTGGACTTGCCATTCAGTGAAATGGAAAAGGCACCCGCTTCACTACCTTCAATAGTGGTGCGTTCAAGCTGGCATTGGTATTCCTGTTTTGCCACTATGGCGATACCCCCACCTCTCCCTCGAAGTCTGTCTAATCTTTGAAGGCAGTAACCCTCTGGGATGGCCTCGATGATTTCTGGCATGGAATCCGAGTCCAGCCAAGTCTCTGTGAGGAAGAGTAAGTCCCATCGCTTTTCAGCAAGGAGATCATGGATGTCAAGACAGTGCTTTCGCAGGGAGCGGACATTTAGCAAACCACACATCAAAGGATGGTGGGCACTGGTTTTGGTTTGCCCTGCGCAAAAGGTGTAGCCGCAATAGTTGCAGTCCACGCTCTTGTCCGCCTCCATGCCATGTGAGCAAGATGTCAGGTGGCCATGGCGGAGGAGGAGTAGTTCCTCTCGGCTCCAGCGAATGTGTGATGCAGGAGGACCAGGGGTTCTGGTCCTGGGCCGCAGTCGGCCGCGGACGTGCGCAGACGGGCTTAACTAAGGCGCAACTCCGGCGCGCCTTCGTCGCGCCCGCTGCGCTCGTCCGCTGCGCTGCCTGCAACACATCCGCCTTATATCCCCCCCAGCGCCCAACAGCTAGAGCGCTGCAGGCAGCTTCCGGAAGTGCTGGCTCGGACCCTCCACGCCCTCTGCTCGAACGGTGCTAGTCACCGGCGTCAGAACGAGGCGGGAGGGAGGGGCGAGTCCAGCACCTCGTTGCTAGGTGATGGTAAAGAGTCAAGCGTTTCCGCTAGTGAAGCTCAGCCGAGCAGAATCCAGATGGCGGGATCAGCAAGAGCACAGTAAGGCTTGTGCGAGCTGTCACAGCGCTATGCCAGGTCAGGACAGTACAATTTTACAAATAAAAGTTTAAAAGATCACACGCCAGGTTGAGCGCGCAGAGCACAGGTAGCAATCACCCACACACTGACCACGCTGCAGTAAAGCGGTAGGAACACTGCCAGGTCTGGACAAATGTGGTTTTAAAAATACAGTTTTCAAGTTCACACACCAAAATTAAGCGCACAGCGCACAGGTAGCAATCACCCACGCACCGGCGAACGCTATAGCAGAAAAGCGGTAGGGACACTGCCACTGCCCACTTACCACGCGAGGGAGCAGGCTCCAGTGCCTTATATCCCCCCCAGCGCCCAACAGCTAGAGCGCTGCAGGCAGCTTCCGTAAGTGCTGGCTCGGACCCTCCACGCCCTCTGCTCGAACGGTGCTAGTCACCGGCGTCAGAACGAGGCGGGAGGGAGGGGCGAGTCCAGCACCTCGTTGCTAGGTGATGGTAAAGAGTCAAGCGTTTCCGCTAGTGAAGCTCAGCCGAGCAGAATCCAGATGGCGGGATCAGCAAGAGCACAGTAAGGCTTGTGCGAGCTGTCACAGCGCTATGCCAGGTCAGGACAGTACAATTTTACAAATAAAAGTTTAAAAGATCACACGCCAGGTTGAGCGCGCAGCGCACAGGTAGCAATCACCCACACACTGACCACGCTGCAGTAAAGCGGTAGGAACACTGCCAGGTCTGGACAAATGTGGTTTTAAAAATACAGTTTTCAAGTTCACACACCAAAATTAAGCGCACAGCGCACAGGTAGCAATCACCCACGCACCGGCGAACGCTATAGCAGAAAAGCGGTAGGGACACTGCCACTGCCCACTTACCACGCGAGGGAGCAGGCTCCAGTGCCTTATATCCCCCCCAGCGCCCAACAGCTAGAGCGCTGCAGGCAGCTTCCGGAAGTGCTGGCTCGGACCCTCCACGCCCTCTGCTCGAACGGTGCTAGTCACCGGCGTCAGAACGAGGCGGGAGGGAGGGGCGAGTCCAGCACCTCGTTGCTAGGTGATGGTAAAGAGTCAAGCGTTTCCGCTAGTGAAGCTCAGCCGAGCAGAATCCAGATGGCGGGATCAGCAAGAGCACAGTAAGGCTTGTGCGAGCTGTCACAGCGCTATGCCAGGTCAGGACAGTACAATTTTACAAATAAAAGTTTAAAAGATCACACGCCAGGTTGAGCGCGCAGCGCACAGGTAGCAATCACCCACACACTGACCACGCTGCAGTAAAGCGGTAGGAACACTGCCAGGTCTGGACAAATGTGGTTTTAAAAATACAGTTTTCAAGTTCACACACCAAAATTAAGCGCACAGCGCACAGGTAGCAATCACCCACGCACCGGCGAACGCTATAGCAGAAAAGCGGTAGGGACACTGCCACTGCCCACTTACCACGCGAGGGAGCAGGCTCCAGTGCCTTATATCCCCCCCAGCGCCCAACAGCTAGAGCGCTGCAGGCAGCTTCCGGAAGTGCTGGCTCGGACCCTCCACGCCCTCTGCTCGAACGGTGCTAGTCACCGGCGTCAGAACGAGGCGGGAGGGAGGGGCGAGTCCAGCACCTCGTTGCTAGGTGATGGTAAAGAGTCAAGCGTTTCCGCTAGTGAAGCTCAGCCGAGCAGAATCCAGATGGCGGGATCAGCAAGAGCACAGTAAGGCTTGTGCGAGCTGTCACAGCGCTATGCCAGGTCAGGACAGTACAATTTTACAAATAAAAGTTTAAAAGATCACACGCCAGGTTGAGCGCGCAGCGCACAGGTAGCAATCACCCACACACTGACCACGCTGCAGTAAAGCGGTAGGAACACTGCCAGGTCTGGACAAATGTGGTTTTAAAAATACAGTTTTCAAGTTCACACACCAAAATTAAGCGCACAGCGCACAGGTAGCAATCACCCACGCACCGGCGAACGCTATAGCAGAAAAGCGGTAGGGACACTGCCACTGCCCACTTACCACGCGAGGGAGCAGGCTCCAGTGCCTTATATCCCCCCCAGCGCCCAACAGCTAGAGCGCTGCAGGCAGCTTCCGGAAGTGCTGGCTCGGACCCTCCACGCCCTCTGCTCGAACGGTGCTAGTCACCGGCGTCAGAACGAGGCGGGAGGGAGGGGCGAGTCCAGCACCTCGTTGCTAGGTGATGGTAAAGAGTCAAGCGTTTCCGCTAGTGAAGCTCAGCCGAGCAGAATCCAGATGGCGGGATCAGCAAGAGCACAGTAAGGCTTGTGCGAGCTGTCACAGCGCTATGCCAGGTCAGGACAGTACAATTTTACAAATAAAAGTTTAAAAGATCACACGCCAGGTTGAGCGCGCAGCGCACAGGTAGCAATCACCCACACACTGACCACGCTGCAGTAAAGCGGTAGGAACACTGCCAGGTCTGGACAAATGTGGTTTTAAAAATACAGTTTTCAAGTTCACACACCAAAATTAAGCGCACAGCGCACAGGTAGCAATCACCCACGCACCGGCGAACGCTATAGCAGAAAAGCGGTAGGGACACTGCCACTGCCCACTTACCAGCAACTCTGCAACCGGACAACCAGGGTAGGTAAAAGCTAATTGCTGGTGGTTTCTTGGACCTTGGCCCCTAAGCACCTTAAGTCCTGGAAGGCATTGTCTAAAAACGAATGCAAGTATATCTGTGCAGTGAATGTTTCTCCCATAGGATAACATTACAACGTTCGAGGATCGTACCTCAAAACCATTATTCGATTGCATTTTCTAGATCTACATAAATCTATAACTCTGAGAGTACTTAAGTGGTTCTAGTGATCTTTGTGTCTAGAATTATATTAAAATCTGTGTTTTTCTAAATTGGTCTCGAATTTCCTTCTTTAGTGTTTATTTAATTTATTGAATCTGTGTGTACAACAAATGCTTAACACTATCCGCTGATAAGCCTAAACTGCTCGACCACACAACCACAAATAAATCACTTGGGATTATTAATCTAAGCCCTGTACACCAATAAGGGTCATCTGTATTTTTTGCATGGTGGCACTACCACATAAAAAACATCTTACTACATCTTCAAAGTTGGAAATTACACTTATAAAATGTAATTAGGGAACCCCAATGTTACCCTATGGGACGGAAAGGCCTTGCAGTAGTGAAAAAAAACAAATGTACGAGTTTTTCCTTACCAGGACATGTAAAACTTACAAGCACATGTCCCACTTTATAAATGCATTGCACCCTGCCCTTCGGGCTGTCAAGGGCTTACCCTAGGGATAATTTTGTCAGGTCAACATGGCAGACTTAAACTGCACATACATGCTCTGCAATGGCAGGCCTGAGACATGTTTAAAGGGCTACTTAAATGGGTGGCTCAATCAGCGCTGCAGGCCCACTAGTAGCATTTAAAGGCCCTAGATACATGTATTATCACTATACGAGGGACTTGCAAGCAAATTAAATATGCCAGTTTGGGACAAGCCAATATGACCATGTTGTAATGAGTAAGCTCATGCACTACAGCACTGGTTAGCAGTAGTAAAGTGTGCAAAGTCCTAAAACCAGCAAAAAAGAGATCAGGACAAAGGCAAAATGGTGGGGGCGGGGGGAGACCACCCTAAGGCTGACAGGTCTAACAAACTATTTCTTAGCCTGTCTCTGCACTAATCCCTGGTGATTTTCTGCCACAGGACTACCCTCCTTTCATACGGAACCTCAGGCTCACATTTGCCCAGCCCATTTCCAAGTGCCTGTTAAATAAACCCCTTCACATACAGCAGACTTCAAATGCTTCTTAGATTGCCCAAAATTACTGCAGCTTGGACTGACCGGAGCTGCTGTTTTTGAGGGCTACATGGTCCTTAGGTGCCCTCACAAGAATAGGATTTGACACAATTTAGGTACGTCCTGACCACACCCAGCTACGATTGTCTAGTTACCAGATTATCCGTTTTCTATTGTGCTGGTTTATTAAATTATCCTCTCCTTACATCCCTGTCATGGACTTCCTCCTTCCCTCCCTCAGCTTTTCTCACTGCCTGATCTTGATTTAGGCTTTTCCCTGAAAAACATCTAGATCTGTTACAACCTTTCTCGATGGACAGACCACTTTCCCCCAACATATTTTACCAATCTGAAAGACTAAATATACTTTAGGTACCGCCCCTTGTTATTAACTCTACACCATTTATCTTTTATTTCTTTGCATCATTCACATTAATAACACCTTCATTTCACTCAATTCTGCTCAACTTAGCCCATTAACATACATCGTAGTGATCATTTACATATGCCGTACAAACAGAATGGGTTTCTACCTATCAAAATTCCCTAATCTTCAACTGACTCCCCCCACCTCCTTTAACACACTTTTCTGGCACTTTCCCTCTGGCCCAAGTAGATGGCAAATGGCAGATACCCCATTTCCCACATGATCCTGCCTTCTCCTCATACATTTACCACTGGTTCTGTTCTTGTATGGTTTGACCCTTTTCAAAATTCCTTGGTCCATTAACCCAAGCTGATCACACCCCAGTTGATCCTAGAACTCGCAAGCCTTACCACTTACAACACTAGCCTCTGAACAGTTTTTCCACAAGATGATTCTTTCAAATACCCCTTGTTAATCTCTACTCTGCTCATAAGTTTTACCAATGCTAAAACCCACAACTGTTATACCTTAATACACTTCTACCTCCTCCCTGAGCTCTCGTTTGCCATGTTTGGCTATCATAATACATGTGTGCCTCACTTAAGAACCAAGTACTTCTACCATGAATCCAGGATCTTTTCACATATTCCGTGATACAGCTGTGTGGCAATAACTGTCAAAATGTTCAGCATTTAAATAGATAGCCTTTATTTTAACTTATTCTCCTACAAGGTGCAGCCTTGAAAAAGCAACAGGCCAGCGGATAAGTGAAGGGGCGAAACTTGTTGGCTGTCAAAACTCCACTGTTACTCAGAAATATATATATACACACACACATCGCCAAGACAACTGGGAAACAAGGAAAATAAAGCAAATTATGAAAACTACCATAGAACGTGTCAAATTTAGGTTGTGTATAATTTATATTTTTCTCTGCTGACTTGATCAGTGACTACACTATGCACAATCGTGGTGTCTGCATTTGGTTTTTTGTGTGTTTTGTGTGTTATTTGAGTAAGCTTATTGCAAGTAAGCATGTTAGCATAGGTAACCTGAAAACCATTAGTAAACTTGAAAAAGATATCCTGCTGGTTTAAATCCTGCCACAATTGGCTGGCCGACAACATATCCTGGATTTCCACTGAGAGGAACTGGACTTGTATTTTGCTGTAAAAATGACAAAGTACAAAATGAGAATCAAGTGGATTTGTGCTTTATACAGACAAGTATTTACAAAATGGAAAATGACCATAACTTTGAAATTTGCACTTGGCTAACATGTTGATATTAACCTATTTCTTTCGAAAATTTCTGTTGTTGCATTCTCATTTACACAATGCTTAAGCTCATACCAAAATAAAAGTGCATTAAAAGCATACGATCAATGATCAAGAAATGGAGGGCAGATTCAAGGAGAAATCAGAAATCCCAACAGGAGTAAGCTTTTACCTACTTCTGGTTGGAATTTCCAGATGCTGCCCATTACTTACAAAGGGCTCAGGCTTACATCATGGGGCTCATCTCCTATCTTAACCCCATGCAGGCATCGAGTTACTTGTGTGGCAAATTGCCTCGTGTGTATTCTTCATCCCGGAAGGGAGTGAAATAAGAGTGGAGTAGAAGTGTAAAGTATTACGTAACTGCAAACCCCTGTTCATATCATTTCAAGCCACAGCTGAGGTTTACTTAAAACTTTTCAATAGGCCATGTCCCAATATTTCCACTAACCAAAAAATGTTCTAGAACAAATCAAGTTTATTACTCTTGCATCAGAATTTCCAAATATGTGGTTTCTTGCTTAAAAGCCAAGTTCAAATCAACACAAAAAGCCTGAAATAAACTCTTTGAGAATATCAGAGACAACTAATCCTCCTTTTTGTCTATGGCAATTGAAAACTGTGAAAAATTATCTTATTTCTTTGAGAAAAGATCAAAATTTCGAAAAAAACACACCAAATTTTCCTCACATTTCTGAGATTGAAAGTTCTGGAATCTGCAGGAGGTCAAAGACCTACTAGTGCAGCTTGACTGCTGCAGTTTAAACCTGCAGCCCGACTTGTCATAATAACCATTCTGATAGGCGAAAACTGTCCTTTTAAATATTAACTGCTTGAGTGCTATGGACGGAACGGTTCGGTCCTCAGCCACGGCGCTCAGAGGGGAGGCCAGGGAGGGGAGGCCAGAGGCGGGGGCATAGGGGTGGGCCTCTTGGAGGAATACAGATGCAGGGGGAAGGATTTTCCTGCTGGGTCTGTATAGAGTGGATTCCTGCTCCACGACTGCGGGCGGGGCCATAATCATGGAGCTGGAATCCACCCAATCAGACTGCCAGGCTTTATTTATTGAAGCGATACAAAAGGGGAGGATTTATTTATTGGGCATTATTGGGACCCTGGCAAATTTCCAAATCCACAAACCCTGTGTACCTTTAGAATCCCCTGGATGTTGGAAAAAAATACGCCAAGTACCTTATGAGAACAAAAGGTTATGGGAGCCCAAGCGCGTACTACCCCAAATAGCCAAAAAAAGGCTTCGCACCGGGAGGCCTAGAGTCACCTCTATGTAGACCATGTAGCCCACCAGATAGTGTGCATGTTGTTCAACAATTAAATTGAATGTTACTATGTCCCTGCAGTACAGCTTAAAATATTAATTATGCTCTCTTGAAATTGGAACCAGCAAGAAAAAACACTATTTTTCCTATTTATTAAAAGCCCAATTCAATGGTGACATTACAATGACGAGGTTGGAATTGAAGGCGCTGTAGTCTCAATCTTTAGCTTCCTCACAGACCCAGTAGATATTCCACGAAATAAAACTATGTTATCCATCCTAAATGGGAAGGATTGAGATCAATAGATACGCCAGTTTCAGGAGGACTGTGACTCCTTGGAGATATTGATAGGTGTAGTATGTGCAATATCTCTCAGTGTATCTGATTTATCAAAATGTTTCCTGATCTGTGACCTCATTCTTTCCTCCCAGAAAAGGCATGTGACAAGGCTCTCCTCTTATTTTTGTCTCTCTGGTGTGTAAACCTAGTTAATTGGCTCTTGAAGCAGCGGCGAACAAGCAAGAGCTATGGGAGTCTCTGCTGTTAGTTGAGGATGAGTCCTGGGTTCCTTTCTGGTCTCTCTCCATCCCGCCGGACGTTGAGGAAAGGATCAACAGCTCCGACTATTGAGCAGATTCTCAATTTAGAGTATGAGCAGGAACAATTGCGATAGCTTAGAGACTCAAAGCCTTAATGAGGTCTGTGAGAGGGGCATGGGTTGCCTGCCTCTCCTGCTTGGATTGCTGCCATGAAAGAGATCAGTGCTTCCAATAGAAGATACCTGCACTTCCACAAAAGTTTGATGTGGCTTGCAAACACACTGCTTCACTTTTTTCCAGACAAACAGCACAAATGGTATGTTAGCCTTTCCGTGAATTCATTTAGCTACAGATCAGACACTTATTCAAAAGCGGCAGCATTTTGATGGCTGAATAGGCAGGGACAAAAACACTGCTATGGAGGTAAAAGCATAGAAATTCTACCTAGTTGATGAAACAATACAATCGATGGCTTAAGATGTTGAGTGGAGCATGATAACAGTCTCAGCATTTGTTGCCTGAAAGTAGAATACTGGCAAAATGTACCAGTGATCAGCTAATCCCTGACCCAAAGGTTTGAAAAAACATAACAGCAATCATTATCTCATGCCATTTCAGGTTGTATTTTTCCATTGTAAAATGTATTAAAAGAGCTCTGAAGCATGCTGACTGTGTCAGATTCTGAATTTAATAGTTTCTAACTTTCAATTAAAAAAATCCCCAAATATTGCCTTTTCCATAAGTATTTGTCTTCTAAGAAATGATTTAGGGAACGAATAATGTTACTTACCCAGTAAGCATCTGTTCTTGGCATGTAGAGCTGTAGATTCACTTGCTGTGCATACTCCTGCCATCTAGTGTTGGGTCCGGATATTTGCAAGTTGTTTATCTTCTAAGACGTCTTTCCGGTCATAGAGTTAGTTCGAGTTAGTAAGTGTAGAATAGAGATGTCCATGCTTATGTATGTAAAGTAAGAAACTGCAACAACTATAGGTACCTGGGGTGGCAGGTGGGCGCATGTGAACCTGCAGCTCTACATGCCAAGAACAGATGGTTACTGGGTAAGTACCATTATCCTTTCTAGGATTTTGAGCTGTAGATCACATGGTTTGCATTGACTATACAGCAGTATACTCCCAAATCGGTGGCTAACCTGTAGCCGTTGCAGTTGTTTGAAAAAGTGATTTAAGTATTGCCTGGCCTATATTAGTTTGTTGCCTCGCTAACACATCTACACAATAGTGCTTGGTGAATGTGTGCGATGTAGACCATGTTGCTGCCTGGTTTCATGGGCGTCGGCAGAAATTTTTCCAGGGAGGGCAAAATGTTAACGTCATCACCATCCTCCGACATGATGTGTGCCAGGTGAGGCACAAGAAACACTGAGGCGCAGGAGGAGCCATGGGGGGCAGGAAGCAGGCCACATATGATCTCATACACCATAGGGTTATTGTGCCACAGCCATCTCTTTATTTTGTGGCACCCCAAAATCCATACCTGCCCTGGTCCCTAAAATTACGCCCTAGTACCCTAAAACACATACCCACCCTGAACCCTAAAATTACCCCACCCCACCAAAACTCATACCCTCCCTGAATCCTAAAATTACGCCCCTAACACCCCAAAACCCATACCCACCCTGAACCTTAAAATTACCCCTGCCCCCCAAAACTCATACCTGCCCTGAACCATAAAATTACCCCACCTGGCACCCATAACCCATACCCACCCTGACCCCTAAAATTGCCCCCTGGCACCCCAAAACTCATACCCACTGAACCCTAAAATTACCCCCCTGGCACCCCATAACCCATACCGCCCTGACCCCTAAAATTGTCCCCCTGGAACCCCAAAACCCATACCCGCCCTGAATCCAAAAAGTCCCCCCTTGCACCCCAAAACCCGTACCCACCCTGAACCCTAAAATTACCCCCTGGCACCCCAAAACCCATACCCACCCTGAACCCTAAAATTATCCCCCTGGCACCCCAATCCCTAACCCACCGTGAACCTTAAAATTACTCCCTGGCACTTTAAAACCCACACCCACCCTGAACTCTCAAGTTACTCCCTGGCACCACAAAAGCTGAACACTACATTCTGATTGTGTATCGCGCCGTCTCCCTGCTCAGGGAGGATCTGCTGGTCCGGATCGGCTCGCCCTGGTCTGGTTCTGCTCACCCTTCTCTGGAGCTGTTCTGCCTGCCCTGTCCCTCTTCCGGACCCACCGAGCCTGTCTCCGTGCACACTGCCTGGACCGACTCTGTCTGGCCTGGTTCTTTCTCCTTTGAACCCGCTGTTCAAAGGAGAAAGAACAGAAAGAGTTAGAACACCGGTCTCACTTCTCTGAAGCTGCTCTCCCTCAACCCAGACCCCCCACTCACCCTCCACTTGCTCTCTCATCTTCCTTCCTCCCTACTTCTCAGACTCTCTTTCCCCACTGCTTCTCTCTCTATTTCTCTCCCCCCTCTTCTTTCACTCTCACCCCCACCGTATCCGTCTCCCTGACCCCACCAAGTTTTCCTCTGTCCCCCTCTCTGTTCCTCCTCCTCATGTCAGTGATAGGGAGCCCGGGGCCTCCCCTGAAAATGCCACCTGGAGGTGACGTTAAGTGTGAAAGCACCAAGGTGTGAACCGGGAAAAGAGGCGGGGAAGGGGTGGGTGGCAGGTAGAGGGTCAAAGGGGGCACTGGCTCTCAGAGAGGTGAGACGGGGCGGGGAGCAGCACGAGGACAAAAACAACACCAGAGCAAGAGGCAGACGCTACTATTTTATTCAAATGTGACTATTCTTTCTGCTTAGTAATTTACTTAACAGCAACTGTTCTAGGCAGTCCATCACTATAATCGAAAAATTATTTGAAAAGACTTTGCCTCAATCTTGTTATGTGTCAGAGCGCGCTATAAAGTCCGAGGTCTCCTGGAGCTTCTGACTAAATTATAAAATGTAAGGGGGAGGGGGGGCAGAGGGCTCAGAAGTATCTAGAAAAGAGCAGAGTCTCCAGGTGTTGTCTAGATGTGACGTGCGATGAGATGCAAAGGAGTTCATCTAGAAGAGAGTGCCAAAGGGACGGTGCCAGAAAATGAAGCCTGCGTGTTGTCCTACTGAGCCCTGAAACGCAGAGGAGCTTCAGAATAGAACAGAGAGTGCAAGCTGGAAAGGAACCGTGGCTGGAGCACCATGTGTAATGCATAGTGGCATGGGCGTCCACAGGGGGCAGGGTCAGCTTTAGCGCTGGTGGCACCCAGTGCGACAATGTTAGTTGGCGCCCCCAATGACCACCTCCACCACGGATTCTCTCACTAGCACCCTTTAACAGTGACCAAGACTCCATAACCACTCTCTCTCAGATGGATTGAATTCGTTATATAGCACTACTCATACCCTTAAAGTATGTCAGAGCACTTTGCATCACACACACATTACACAGACAATCAATCACACTTGTGTAAATCAGTGTATGGGAAATGTTACATAAGTCAAAGGATAAAGGGGCATATTATCAAAGCCTAGCGATATTTTTATCGCCACGTTTGCGTCAGTTTTCAGACGAAATGCGACGATAAAAATATTGCTTTATTTACAAGAGCACACTAACGCGTGTTCAATGGGATTAGCGCTGGTTTCAACATCGCATCGCCTTGCATCGCTAATGAGAAGCAAAGGAGGCGTGTCCCGTGAAAAACCATGGGATATCATCACTAACGCTGAGTCTCTCTATTTTCAAGTGTATCGCTAACACACATAGCGATATTATGATCAGCGCTAACCGGGTTTTTCGCCGCTTTGTAACGCCTGCTATTTTCCTTACTAAGCTATATTTATAATAGGAGATGGATTGTAATGCTGAGTCCACGTCTCCCATTATAGATTAGGTTTTCCCTAACGTGGTTTTCTATCGCTGGAATTCCGGCGATTTCGACTCTTTCCGCTGCGTTTGCCTGGATTTCTATCGCCTGGGCGATGCGCCTTGCTGATAATGCGCTCACCAGGCGATAGAATCCGGCGATATGTGGCGTTAATGTTTTGAACACTACACACAGCCGTTGATGATATGCCCCTAAAAGTGTAGGAGTCACATGTCATCCATACTGGTAGGCAGTACAGTTTAGGAGTACTTGGTGTGGAGAAGCACAAACTCTGAGTCGAAAAAGAAACAGCATAGTTGGGAGTTTTCTTTAATAATAAGACTATTTCTACCCAAATTAACCCTTTTTGCAACATTAATCAATGTTCTATACTTAGCAGAGTGTATGCACTTCTATGATGAAAGTTAATACCTCACTATTCTATATTAGGACATTAAGTTATGAATTGCAAGTAAGAAAAAGATGGCTCTTTTAAAATCAGTAACCTGCTGATCTATTTATATTAAATGCACTCTTTAATCTACTTGGTACACGTTCTTTGCAGCAGGCATATTAACCCTCTGTACTACCTTCACACACGTTAAAAAACTTGACTACACAAAACTCTGATCTCTGGCCAGGAAGAACATTAATCACAGGAGTTATCTTGACATTTTTGTGAGGCCCCGTAATTGCAGGAGGAAAGGAATGTGCAGCAGGTGCTTTTAAAATCATAATTAAGTTGTAAATAGGGCGCCCACAGGAAACCAGCACCCGGTGCGATGGGACGGTCACACCACCCTAGAGCCAGCCCTGGCAGAGGGGCAAGGAGGGGTGCTCCGGGGGGGGGCAAGCGCCCCTCCTTGCCCCCCCCTGCGGACACCCAAGCCTGGTTTAGATATGGGATTGCCTTTGTGTGGTGGCGAAAAAGCAACAAAAAGCTGCTTTGTTTTGCGGAATTCGTTTGTTCTTTCCACATAATATAGTAGAGTTCTTCTATCATCAATAGTACGTAGGGCTTGTTCGGCTACAGAATCAGGTTGAGGAAAGAACACAGGTAACTCAACTGATTGATTGATATGAAAAGCAGAAACTACTTTAGGAAGAAATTTAGGATTGGTTTGTAGAACCACTCTGTCTTTGTGAAGCTGAAAGAAAGGCTCTTGCACAGTTAATGCCTGGAGTTCACCAACTCTCCTTAGTGAAGTGAGTACGATGAGAAAAGCAACCTTCCATAGGAGGAATTGTAATTGACACCTGTGCATTGGATCAAATGGTGGACCCACTTGTAAGGACTATGTTTAAGTTCCATACTAGTGGAGGTGGGACTCTTGGTGGTATCACCGTTTTAATCTTTCAATAGAGGCTTTAATCACTGGTACTCTGAATAGAGATAAGTGTTGTCTGTTGTGTTAGTAGGCAGCTACTGCTGCTAGATGTAAGAAAAGGATGTACAGGCTAGTCCAGATTGCTGTAAATGTAACAGATAACAGATGATGTTTTGCACAGAAGCATCAAGAGGATCGATTTGGTTATTGTTGCAATAAATAACAAACTGTTTCCATTTTGCTGCATAACATGCCCTAGTAGTAGGTTTTCTAGCTTCTTTTAGGATATTCATACAGTCTGGTGGTAATTTTACATAACCAAAGTCTATGACTTCAGGAGCCAAATCACCAGGTTGGGTTCTTTAGGATTAGGATGTCTGATTTCTCCATGGCTCTGAGAAAGGAGACTGGAGTTGAGATGCAGCTTTTGGTGTGGAACTACTGAAAGCTCCAGCAGGGTGGTGAGCAAAGGTTGACGTGCCCATGTGGGAGCTATGTGAAACAGTTTGAGGGGTGTTTGTCTGTGATTCCGAACTACCAACGGAATGAGTGGGAGAGGCGGCAAAGCATAGGCAAATATCCCTGACCAGTTCATCCATAGAGCATTGCCTTTGGAAAGCAGGTATGGGAACCTGGAGGCAAGGCTTGGGCATTTTGCAATTTGAGCTGTGGCGAACAAGTCTATGTGAGGAAATCTCCATTCCTGAAAGTAGGTGAGGAAAATTTGGGGATGAAGGTTCCCACTTGTGGATTTGCTGTCTCTGTCTGCTGAGAAAGTCTGTAATCTGATTGTTTACTCCTGGAAGATGTTCAGGCAGAAGATAAATCGTGTTGTGTATAGCCCATTTCCAAATGGCTTGTGCTAGGCGTGACAGTTGGAGAGGGTGTATGTCCCCCTGTTTCTGTATATAATACATAGCTGTCATGTTGTCTGTGTGGACTAAGACAGCTTTGCCTATCAGGTGAATTTGAAAAGCTCTGAGAGCTAGAAACACTGCTAGTAGCTCTAGGTGATTTATTTGGAGACTCTTGTAATTTAGACTCCACAATCCTTTGGATTGTATTGTGTGATGTGATTATGTAGGTGATTATCCCTACCAATGAGCGATGCATCTGCTGTTAGCATGGTCTATGGAACAGGGTCGATGAAAGACCGCCTTTTGGATACATTTTGTGGGTTCCACCACTGCAGACAGTGATGTGTGCGGCCATCTATCAACACTAGATCAGTCAACTGACCCTGCAACTGGTTCCACTGACTAGCTAAGCATTCTTGAAGGAGATGCATGTGAAGTCTTGTGTGGGGAACAATTACAATGCAAGACACCATCATTCCTAGCAGTTGCATAAATATTCTTGCTGGTAATGATTGGTTGGGCTGAAAATGAGCGAGAAGGGACTTGATACTGAGAATTCTGGCTGCATTGGGAGATATCTAGAGCTGTTTGAGTGTTTATGGTTGCTCCCAGATAGGTTTGTGTGTTGGAAGGCTGTAGATGAGACCTCAACGCGTTCACTGAAAAACATAGTTGGTGTAATAAGTGAATCGTGGCTTGAGTATGTTGGAGACACTTTTGATAAGTGCTGGCTTTGATGAGCCAGTCGTCCAAGTATGGGAAGACATGGATGTGCTGTATTTTCAGATGAGCTGCGACTACTGCCAGGCATTGGGTAAATACCGTGGGAGCAGTGGTGACTCCAAACGGTAGTACTTTGAATTAGCAATGATCACCCACTATCATGTATCTGAGGTATTTGCGATGAGCAGGATGAATTGGAATGTTGGAAATATGCGTCCTTTAAGTCCAGAGTAGACATAAAGCCACCCTGCTGTTGAAGTGTCACTATGTGGAAATGCTCCGACAGTATGTAGTGATTTAGTACACGCCTGACCCTTGATATTGTAACGGTACAGACTCTATGGCTCCTTTTAGTAAGCAAGACTGGACTTCCTGTTTGAGCAGGTGTAAATGTTCTTGTGACATTTTGTGAGAGCGGGGTGGAATGTTTGGAGGACTGTTGGTAAGCTCCAGGCAATAACCATGCTGGATTATTCCTAACACCCATTTGTCTGTGGTTATGGATTGCCAAATGGGGACGAATTGAAGAAGACGTCCCCTAATAGGTGTTAAATGATCGGGGGAAGTGTAGGCAAGTCACTGCTTGTTAGGAGGGGAATTACATAGTGTGGAACCTATGCCCCACCTTTGCCATTGTTACCTCTGTATCCTCCTCTAAAGAAGCCTCTTGAGAAGGAGGATTGATTGTTGCCTTTGTACGAGGCAGCAGTATTGTCTCAGGATGTGGTCCTGGACCCCCCATGATAGAAGGAGTGACGAAAGGAGCCGCGATTAGAAAGAAAATGTAGGGCTTCAACTGACTTATTCAATTCCGTATCTTTATTCGATTTCTCCAATGACTTATTTACTTCGGGTCCAAAGAGATGCTGTTTGTCAAATGGAATATTTAAAATGGATTGTTGGACTTCAGGTTTCAAACCAGAAATCCTCAATCATGCATGCCTCCTCTGTAACACACTAGTGTTGATCTCGCTAGCTACGGTGTCAGCAGCATCTAAAGTACACCTAATAGAGAAATTGGAGATGAGCTTTCCTTCTTGCACTAAATCTTGAGCTTTAGCCTTGGGCTCATCTGGGAGCTATTGGAGCAATTGCTGCATTTCGTGCCAGTGTGCTCTATCATACCTGGCTAGGGCATGGGTGTTGGCAATGTGCTAATGATTTGCTTCTTGGGCGGCTACTCTTTTACCAGAGGCGTCTAACAATTTTGACTCTTTGTCTGGAGGGGGGGGGGGCATCCCCCGAAGTTTGTGAATTGGCTGGTTTACAGGCATTAGAGACGACCAAAGAGTCTAGTGGTAACTGTCCTTTAATAAAAGCTGGATCAGATGGAGCAGGCTTACATTTTTTGTCTATTCTGGGGGGGAGAATATGAGCACAAACTTTGAAAATATCATCAGCATGTCTCATCTTGCCTTTGAGCATAGGGAGAGTCTGACTAGACCTTTGTGTGTTACTGAGCATTCCAAATAAGAAATATTCCTCTAGGATTCCTTGTGTAATTGTACCCCATGATATTCTGCAACCCTAGCAACTAATTAAATATATCCTACATTGTCGTCAGGAGGGGAAGGCTTTGCAGGGTAAAGGTCTGGGTCATTGTCTGTGAGTAAATCAGTGTTGTAGTCTTTCGAGGACTCTACTGGTAAAATATTATCCCCACCATCTCCATTATCATCAGGTTGTGGTGGTGGAGAGTTAGTTGGTGTAGTAAGTAAATGTTCTAATGGTGGGGAAGGTGGTGTAGGGGAATGCGGTAGAAGAGGAGGAGAAGAGGGGTTAGTACCTACATTCTTCCTCTTCAAAGGAAAGTGATAACGTGCGTTCTCTGACTCAGGTTTGCGCTTCTGAGGTAGTTTAGTAAGAACATGTCCTGTATCGGGATTAATATAAAGTTCCTTTTGTTTTGGGTCCGATTTAGGTGGTGGAACGTTGAAAATCGGATCCTGCAGCTTCGGGGGAATCTTTTTTGGTTTTGGCACCGAGGACTTCGGTGCTAGGGTGGAATGACTTTTTGGCACAGAAGATTTCGGTTCCGAAGCTGTCTTTGATTTCGGAGTCAAGGGTTTCAGCACCAAAGCAATTTTCGGCTTCGTGCCTGAAGGTTTCGGCTCGGTGCCTGACTTTGGCTGACTCGAAGCCGAGCCGGAAGTCTTAACGAATTGTTTCGGAGCCGAGACGGAAGGCGGGGCATCAGAAACATCTTCTCACTGCTGACCGTGGCCCCAAGGCGGGGGTGTACCGAATCCTTTTGCTTGGTCTGAGTTGGATTTTGTGCCAGAGGGTGTTTGGTACTCACAGGATGTTGACCTTGCAGTATGTCATCTTCCAAATCATCCAAAACTGCGCGGCAAGAATCCTCCTCGACATCCCTCGTCGAGTCTCAGTCAAAGCCCGATTGAAGGATCTCCACTGGCTCCCGGTGAGAGCGAGAATCGAATTCAAGAGCATGTGTATCGCTCACCGCTCCTACTGGGGAACAGGCCCCTCCATCAACCGCCCCTTGGTAAAAGCCTATCTTCCCAATCGCAGTCTCAGATCTGCGACCTCTCACCTCACCTCAGTGCCACGTATCAGAAGAGCCAGATGTGGAGGCCGGTCGCTCTCCTACAATCTAGCCAAGATCTGGAACTCTCTCCCCCTTTCACTCAGATCAGAATCCAATCTGCTAACCTTCCGAAAGCTTCTTAAAACCTGGCTTTTTAATAAAACATCTACCTAAATCCACTAAATCCAGCGTATCCAGCTTAAACCTATTTCCTCTGCAGCGCTGGGACGCCTCTGGGTAGCCATCGCGCTATATAAATCCTCTTTCCATTCCATTCCATTCCATTCCATCTCAGAGTCTGGAATGGATACAGGTTCTTCCTGTTCTTCTTCTGCCCCTTGTGCATCAAATTCTTCTTGCTCGGATCCTTCACTGAAGATGCTCGGCGTGTATTTGATGCTTTGGCTTTGCATTTACCGATGTCGAACCCGACGATCGCAAAGCGTTTTCTTAGACTAAAATGATCGGCACACATCGAAGTCCTGTTCGTTGTGCTCCGGGGATAAGCACAAGTTGTACACTTCATGTGAGTCGGTACGCAGATACTTCTCAAGGTACCGAGGACAGGATTTGAATGGAGTCCATTCTATCAACGGCGAGGTGGACTGGTTAGGCCCTACGGCCTTCCAGGAATTATCCGATCGAAATAGAGATTTTCCTCGACCGATACGATACGTGGAGAATTGGGATACGCGTTCGAAACAATACCGACGTGGGTAGAGTGGAATGCCCACCGAGGGGAACCCGAAGAACGGTTTCGAACCGGAGTGCAGCAATACATGTCCAAACCCGATGGAGGAAAATACCCAATATAACAATGAAGTCGATGCCCATGCACACTATCACCGAAAGGAGAAGTCACCTTTCCTCATGACTGGAAAGACTTCTTCAAAGAAAAACAACTTGCAAACATCTGGACCCAACACTAGATGGCAGGAGTATGCAAAGCATGTGATCTACAGCTCACATGCCTCAAACACAATGTTCTCTTTGAAAGAAAGTTCCAGATTCTTGCATGGAGGTGGATCCTATGTATATCAAAGGAACGTCCATGATGGAGAAAAGTAAATGCACTGGTGTAGGAAAGTAAGCAAAGCTGCTGGAAAAAGAGTGAGTAAATCAAGTAAACAGCAAAAGCATGGCTGTTAATTCACAAAATGCTGGGGGAAGTGAAAGTGACCTTATGCTGTCTTTGACTCCTGATGACATCACACATTGGACACCTTGTCCCTCCTTTCCATCATCCAAAGCCTCCTATTTACTGCGGAGGGAGGTGCTGGTGGAAGAGAAGGAGAGGAACATTCTATTCTTACCCAGCTTGCCCCGTTTGGTTTCAGTTCGAACCACAGTCTTCATGCCCCAAGAACATGGGTAGCAAGAGCAGGGCACAAAAAGAAACTGTTCCCTCTGGTCACACCAAAGATACACCCATGAGCAAATATGAAATAGGGTAAATACAATTGCATAAGATGATGAAGCTGTTCAAAGTAACTCATAGGTTGCAATTCTCCATGGTTGACATAAAAAAAAACTGGTGGGTGTGAGATAGGCAGGTTATGTGAAGCATGTCTAGGGTTTTCAAACATGCAATGCATGTTTATCCTCACACTCTTTTACACTGAAAAAAAGACCTTATACTCACACAGGACAACAGATAAAATGTTGGCAGTTGGAAACAATATCACAATTTTCCTGGAAATTCAATTGGTTTACTCTTTATCTTGTAATTTTATTAAGGTAGTGTAAGAAAGTAGGATCTGCTTATGGTTACCTCCACATTTTGCTGGTGTCAATATGTGTTTTTTTTACTAGTCTGACTGGGATCCTGCTAATGAGGACCCCAGTCACTGTGCTTCCTCCCTAAATGTAACTATGGTAAGTACTTCTGTACCTCCACAATTGGCTACTGGCATACTCTGGTAAGTCCCTAGAATATGGTACTAAGGTACTCAGGACATAGGTACACCAGGGTCTCCCATGGACTACAGCATGTATTGTGGCACCCATCAAAGACCACTCAAACTGGGACTACAGCCCTGCTATTGCAGCCTGTGTAAGCTGGTGCTAGTACGACAGATAAAGGTTTTCTTATATCTGAGGTCACTACACTTACAATCTATGTCAGCCCAAGACAGGCCTAAGTTAGAACAATAGGGTTGCTGTCACATGGAGTTATGACCACCTCCCAGACAGGACTTAGTTTATGTGGCTGGGGTGTAGATGCTTGCCAGCGCCACCAGACTGCTTTGAAGAGCACATTTGGTGCCCTCCTTGCATACTCCGGTTTGAGCCAGTTCAAGGAGCCCATGGCTCCTGCTCTGGCGCGGAATTGGACAAAGGACATGGGAGTATCCTCCCATCTGTCCAACCCCTCCTCTGAGAGGGACCCCGAATCATCCCAACTCCCTTTAAGGGCTTACCTGTCAGTGAATCCTCAGATTCGTCGTGGGACAAGACTCAAGCCTGAAACCACGACACTCTTCGACCGCATGGACACTTGGACTTGGCCTGGAACCAAGACTGCATCACAGAAGACTCCTGCTACTCCTGGTCTTGCTGTTCATCAAGTTTTCTTTGTCAATTGTGCCTGTGCTTCATCCAGGATCTTCAACAGACCTGTGAGCATCAAGGACGCCCAAAGTAATCTCCCTTGAAGTGAAGGAGTCACTCCCCTGAATCTGCAGGCACCACAACAAAGCTGACCGGTCTGCTGCTCCTTATGGCCCCGGACTTCGAAAAGGCTCAGCAACACAGGTGGTTGTTCTGAAATTCCCTCAATGCCTAACCTGTCCTCTATGCAGTTTTGAGCCCAGTATCCCTCGTCTGAACCGCTGGGACCAAACCACCTTGCATCACATCGACTTACCCTTGCCAAGGCATCTCTTGCTGCCAAGATCAGTGTCCTCACCACATCTTCTGAACAGTGTGCCTTCTTCTTTGGTGAGCTGCTCGAGGTCCTCTTGCCTGTGGGTCCTATTGAGGGTCTTCTCCTACTTCAGTGGGCTCCCCTACTTGCTATGGGCCTGCTCTGACTCTCCTGCTTGTGGTGAAACCCTTGGACCTTGCTGGGCCCAATGATGCTTCTTCTTCTCTTTTCAAGCCTGTTGCAGCTGCCAAAGCTTGCTGGTGCTCCAGCCGGACACCGACCCCCTGGTTCTCGACTTCCCAACGTGGGACAGCTAGTGCACGGCTCCTGGTCTTCCTCAGCATCGCCTGTTCCCCACAGCTGCAGCGTCAAGGTCACCGTCAACTCACTTGAACCGTCCGTCATGGGTGGGCATTGCTCTTCCGTGCCTCCTAGTCACCTCCGAGTGGCATAAACACTGTCCCCTCTGTTTACAGGTTCTTCACTTCCAGAATCCCCCCGTGGATTCCACCGGACTCTTGCACAGTCTTCGCCAGCGGCATCTTTCCAGAAGTCCTCCATTGTGGCCTACGGCGGTTACCGATGTCACTTCGAACCTATGCACCAGGCTTTCTTGGTGTTCGCATCCTGGTTCCTGGGGTATCCACGGGTGGGATGACTCTCTAACTTTCTGTCTTTCACAGGGTTTCTTCAGGATCCACTGGGAAGGGTCCTTCTTCTCCAAAACTGCAATTGGGATTTTCCGATTGACATAAATTGGACACGTGGCTCTGTTTCGACTCTGCACACAGACTCTGTGGGGTTCCCGGGTACTTACCTTGGGTGGTTCCTTGTGTCCCCAGCTCCTCTAAGTCTCCTGGTCCAAGTCCCAACCTCAGTCGCAGTTCGGATTCCTCTTTTTTAGTATATGGTTTGGTCTCCCCCTGGAGACCACTATATTTTGTGCTTACTTACCCGTTTACAATTGAAGTATTATTGTGTATTTGTGTTTACATATCCGGGTAGGATATATACCAATGTGTTAGTGAGTCTTGTGTAATAAACAGACATATTTTTATATATACACTGTGTGGTTCTTTTTTGTTTAACCTACACTATATGATTAGAACACTTAAAACAAGGTGCTTTACACTCCTTCTGGATACGCCTGTAGGCTGCTGTCCACAGTTATCACTTCGAGAGCTTTCTATGGTTGTCTAAGACCATTAAAATCACCATAAGAGTTGCCTGGATTACTGCAGGGTGCTTCACTTAAATAAGTGTGCACCATATACCAAGCCAGCCTCTAACAGGTACACTTTGAACTATAATCTAATAAGCATTAACAAGTTTTGTATCTGGTTCCCTGGATTAGTATGAATTACTGAATGGGAATCAACGAGTTCCTGCAGTAAAACACTTTTCCCCATTTTGTTTAAACAAACTTTATTGAGATTTATTTAAGTTGAGAAAAAATTTGTAAAAAGGAAATTAAATACAGCCAAGAGTGGTCATAGAGGTGTGCATAGTAAGTGTATAGAAACAAGATAATGGAATTTGCATTTCAAGTAAATTGTACATCCTGATATATTCAAAGGTGTGATTATGTTATCACCTTCAATGAAATTAATGAGGATAAACATCTTACAGTAAAGCACTTAATGGTTTATGAAACTGTCCATTTGGCGTCGGCGCATGTGAAATGTCATGTAGGCCATGCATCATTAGCATCTGTATCCTCCTCAATCTGCCATTGTTCTGGCACTGAAGCACTTTTGGTAATCTTGGTGTGACATTCCAAATATTTTGACGGTTCCATTGCAGCCCAGAGTCTAATTCAGCTTGTGATGGTGTTAACAGTAGTGAAAGTGGGTAGGTGAATGTTTCAATTTCAATGAGCTAAGGCGCAAGACCAGAGGCATGGACGAATCGATTATGAAACGAAACTGCGCAAAGCGATTGGAGTTTGCGGCCACTGTTGGGTGCACTAGGAGCCGATCAGTGTAGTATCCGAGTTGTGTTGATGTGTAATGTAAGTTCTGGCTTAGTGCGTTCTGTTGTAGGTTACTGTGTGGTGTGTCCTAACGCAGAGAGCTCTTGTGAGCATGGAAATACCCAACTACATGCCCCATCAATATCACGCTATCCTGTGACATCATGCATAATAGTAGCTGATTGTCATTTCTTTCAAATAAAGACATACTGCCCTCTAATGAAGTTACCTGGGTGAAACGGATTTGAAAGTCTTGCTGCACTGGAACCATGCTTCTGTTTATGGCTCCGAGGACAAACGAAACAGCTGCATTCTTTATTAATCCTTCCACTGTGTACGTGATGAAGTACTTCACCTGGAACAAAATAACCAATTTAAAGGACCATTCAGCAGAGAAAAATCATCTTCAGAATGACAGGGGAAAATATGCGCGTCCGAGCATTCCATATGATACCATGTTTTGCATCTCAAAATATACTAGAATTACTTTCAGCAGACTCTACAGCAAGCACGTCTGCTAGACTGACTCAGGGATATTTCTTTGACGATTGGCACACAGACAGACAAACAACGTCGTAACATTACGTATATAATTTACTGAAGTGAACTTGAAAACTTTTTCAATGTTTATTGAAAACGATTCAATCCTGTTCTACAGTCAAAGATTATACAGGACTGTTCCTTTAGACTACTAGGAATGTGGGTGGTTTAGTGAAGCTATTTTTGGTTTAAGGCAGCAAGTCTAACTAGGAGCCTGCCTCACAGTATTGACCACACGCAAATAGCGAGACCTAGAATGGTCCGCCTTCTCAATGAGCCCCTTCAATATGTGTGGCAGATTGGCCAACATTATGGGAGTTCCAACATCTGTCACATGTGGAAAGGGACCAGGCCAGTAAACAAGCCACCAGGGAGATGTCCACACCTGGATCCAACATACCCAGCAGTGTTTTAACAACCACAAGACAGATCCTGTCTTCTCTTAGCCCGACACCATTGGGACTCCCCCTTTATAAGGGGAGGCCCAATGGTGTGCCACTTGGCCCATGACTTAAGTGCAACCAATAAAACATATTCTACGGGTTTTGGCAACTTTGAAGAATCTCCCTCTTCACAGTTTCTGCTTTGGGCTTGCCTTAATCGCTTCTCAGCTTGATAACTACAGAAACATCAAATCTGGGTTTGCCATACATGGAACGCCCCAGCTCTATCGAATCCAATATCTTGCAGCCTGGCAAATACTAGGATTGAAAAGTCAACTGCATCACACCTTCACTGGAGGCTTCCGACCGGTTCGAGCAAAAAGAGAGGAATGATTATAGCCCAAGACACTGAGCTTTGTTAACAATCAACTGCATGGTGCCAGTGATCACTTTGAACCCACTCAGCGTCTGCCCAAGTACCACACAGATGATACAGAGGAAGAGCACATCCTGTTCAGGGCTCTGGAGCCTAAAACACCACTTGAACCACTGGAAGAAAACATACAAATATGTTGGAAATGAAAGCTCACCTCTTTCACGCTACTTATTAGGAGGTGCATCTACCCATAATGACACCATCCTCTGCTGGTCTCCCATAAACCGGTCACTACCCATTTTCTACTTTTATTTCTGCATTTATTGCTTGTAAGCTCACCAGATGCTTAAGACCAGTGTTAAACAAATGATGATAACATACCATAAAATGAACAATTACATCTTACAATGTTTGCTTGTACAGCCAGTCTACCATTACCCTCCACAAAGTACTCAGGTGAATGAAGTGCTTTCCCTAGAATCACAGAGTACAGTCAAACAAGTATGAGTAGTAGAACACAGGTCAAGTATTATATAGCCAACAGTTCAGACACAGGGCAAATTCTTCATTTCATGACACACCAACATATTGTGGGCTTGGAGGTGATGCAGGGATCTAATTAGATGAAGTTGTTAAGTCTTAATATTTCGAAAAATTGCTCAACTCTAAAACGTGGGGATACACATTATAATAGGAGTGTATTGGGGCTAGGGCTGCCCAAACAGTGCACATTTGGAATGGTGAATGAACTACAAAATGTGGCTACCTCAGAACGGGCTATGGAGTCCCACAAAATGTTGATCTGTCTCTGCTGGTGTAATTGGTCATGAAATAGGGGGCTCCAGTGTGGATATATTGCATCTTAAAGTGCTGCCCATGGGGTGGCTACACCCAACCACAAACAGTAACTTACATTGTGGAATAACTCCCCACAATATATCAATCACATATTCTGTTGTGACATTTCACAAAACAGCAGCCTTTTGTAATATAGTTCAGCACAACACGGTAGCCTTAGGGCAGGTGCTGCCTCTCATACAAGACCAGCTGTGGGTTAGATGCATACTTCCCACGATGGCAGTGCCCACTAGGCAGACATCCACTTGAATGTGTACAAGCACTGCATGTCATGATCTAATCCGTATATCGACTTGCCATTACTTTCATGTGACAGATTTAATATTTTACATCAAGTCTTAGCATTTTGAATGCAACAGCCAAGTCGACCTAATGGTAGTGGTCGAGATAATGGTCGTGGTCGAGGTAATGGATGTGGTTGAGGTAATGGCCGTGATCGAGGTCGAGGTAATGGTTGTGGTTGAGGTAATGTTTGTGGTTGAGGTAATGGTTGTGGTCGAGCTACTGGTCATGGTCGAGGTAATGGTCGAGGTAATGGTCGTGGTCGAGGTAATGTTTGCGGTTGAGGTAATGTTTGTGGTTGAGGTAATGGTTGTGGTCGAGCTACTGGTCATGGTCGAGGTAATGGTTGTGGTCGAGGTAATGGTCATGGTCGAGGTAATGGTCATGGTCGAGGTAATGGTTGTGGTTTAGGTAATGGTCGAGGTAATGGTCGTGGTCGAGGTCGTGGTTGAGGTAATGGTCGTGGTTGATGTAATATTCATGGTAGATGTCATGACTAAGGGTGGTGTGAAGGGGATGCACTGCGTCGTTGAACCCCAAAACGATAATATTACCTATTTATGTATTGGACGGAATGTATAATGATGAGAGAAGGGAAAACAACAACCAGAAAGATATGATGCAACACATTGAAGGTACCAAGTGAAAGGTCATGAGAAATCACAGCTTCCGGTCGCAGCAGCATAAGACAGAAGAAGTAAAAACCAACCTTAAGCACCACATTTGTGCACACTCCTGTGTCAGGGTTATATTCAGGCTCAGGAAAAGTGAGGGTCACTTGGTTAAATGTCCCATCTATCGATGTCACAAAGATGGACTGGACGCTTACTGGAACCTGCAAAGCAATCAGAACATTTTTGGCATTTTTATCAATTTTCCCAAGGATTATAAATTGGGGAACGGATTACGTTTTTTGGCATCCATTGGCCCAAAATGTCACTGAAGAGGACAACAGCGGAGCAATAAACTTTTTCGATCACCACTATAAACTCTGAAGTATATTTAAAGCCAATGGAAAAAAAGGCGCCTTGTGTGGAGTGCCACTGTAAAATGATGAAATGATACCACCCGGGGAACTAACAATACCGCAATGAACAGTTTTTTCCCAGTGCCATGTTACCACATCATCAAGACGTGCGGAGTTCGAAATGGGGGATCGTACGGTGGTAACCAATTGTGTTTCGCTGAACCCAGCTGAAAATATTACTTTAGTACCTTGTGAATGGTCAGTGCTATATTACGAGACAATTTGTAAACACATTTTGGGATCACAGGGGTACTTAGAATGAGTAGCTAGGTAAGCTACTTAACCAGTCATTTTTTAAAATTTTTATTTAAGCTTACTTTTCACTTTTCATTTTCACAAAATGTCGTACCTCCCTTCCTTTCCGTTCTTTCCTTAGATCTGGAGCACAGAAAGTGATGCTCACTCCTTTCTGGTGTCCCCCATTCCCTTTATCCTAGCCACTACCTCTCTCTCTTATGCTGCCTCCTTCCTTCTCTAGTACCTCTGCGGATTGACAGAGCCTCAGGGTAACATAAGTGTTAAACATGCAAACCCAACATTGTGAACACTCTTCCCATCTCCCCACCTTCCCGCTGTTGTCCACCTTTTCCATCTCTGCTATTCCCTCCTTTTCAATCTCGGTACCTTCTCTGCATTACGTAAGAATAAGCACTAAACAAGCAACCAACATGACATCAAAATGTCTGCACAAGAGATCTTCGCTTTACATCACAAGACAATTTAAGTTGGGGAAAAGAATAAAGATATTTACCGTTTGACTTGACTTTGGAGCCTAGACAAAAAACACATTTTAAATATAATTTAGTGGATGACATACCATTTTCACAATCATTTTAAAGAATTAATAAACTGACAAATCACACTATTAAAAAACAAGGACGAGCTTTAGTTTGCCAGAAGTTAACCATTAATTTTCAAGCCAGCATATTCCCTCCAGCCCTGCCAGCAATAAATGACTAATAGCATCATAAACTTTCCAACGATTTCATTCATCTTAAGAAACAAGACAATCAAATCTCAGATATAAGCAAAACGTGTAGTTAGTAATAAAGTAGTTTTAAACTATTTTGTAAACATTAATAACTCGTAGTTTCACCATTTTCCTATTTTTGTAACAGAATATATTGTATTTTTACAATGATTAAACTAGGCTAAAACTTAAGAGTTAAACAATTTTGTGAAAACATTTACATATCCCAGGGGTATTCAAGGGAATGAACAAGAGATACTGAAGAATCTAATGATTACTTAGCCACACTAATAGCAGCAAGTTGATACTCGCGATATTGAAGACAGAGGGCCTGATGTAAATTTAGGTGGTCGGGGCATCTTCCACCAGGGAGACGGAGTGGAACTGATAGCCATATTTAGAAATGTCTGTTGGTCTGTCGGATATTTCTAGCATTCAGCGGCTATTAGAAATTCGTTGTAACTTTGCCGTATGACTCCGTCATACATGATGGAGCCATACAGCAATCCCCCCCCCCCCCAAAACAAAATTCCTACGGGGGGTCTTGTTTTTTAAAAGAAAAAAAGGAAAAACAATGCCCTTCTCACCATAGGAGCAATCTCCCATGGCGAGGGGGGCATCTTATGTTTTTACTGCTCCTTACCACCAGGTGACGGAAGTAAAAAGCGGCTATATGTCTGCGCATCTAAATTGGGTGGACGGACATATAGCCAAATCTCTGATGGCACGACGTAGTAAGGGCCGTCGGAGACATTTGGCCACAGAGGAAAGAGAGTAGTCTCTGCTGTTGCCGAACTATGGTCTGCCCACTTTTAAATTAAGCGAGCAGGCAATTATGTTGGCGGGAAGAGTACTCCATCGCTGCCCTTTCCCCCCAGCCTATAAATTGGGCATCGCTAGGCTACTGCTGGGGAAAAATGTCGCAGATAGATGACACAGAGTAAATCATTGGCATTTTGATTCAAACAAAGGAAAAAAGAGAAAAATTGCCCAGCGCGATTTCTCAGTTCCCAGTTTTCCTTCCAGGGAATATTATACATTGAATCATGCACTGAGAAAAATACAAATTTCTACTGAAGTAGTTAATTGAACATATTTGTTGTTCAAATGTGTTGCTTGCATGTTCACAGAGTTCATCTTCATTGTGTTCTTTAATCAACTTGATATAAAATTATTATTCAAAAGATACACGAAAATACAGTCAAGAAGTATGATGGTACAGCCTAGACCTATTAGAGAATTGAGGAGTGTGATCAGTGGTGTAACAAAATTTGAGTGCGGGGCCCCCCCGCAAAGTACATAGGGGGTGCCCCCCACGCTATTGACCTAGTCAGGAGCTCTCAGGCCCACCTGTGCAAAGTGGTGGAGGATGCGTCCTCAATACCATATCTTGAATCGAAGGCTGAACAGTAGGAAAATGTTGCAAAATCTGCAAAGATCCGAATCCTGAGGTTACGTACATTCGGGCAGTAGGAAACTAACAAGGTGAGTAGGTCAGCTGTCTTAGTTCAGTAAACTTGGTGACAAAGAGGGTATTGAGATTTCTGTAGTGAAAGTGATAAGACTACTCTTCCAGGGTCCTCAGCTCAAGGAGGTGAGCTAAGACATTGTAGGCAGAAATGAATGACCAATGAGAATGTGTGACAAGGGCCACAGGCCTGAAGAAAAAAGTAATCGTGTGGTGGCTCGAAGGCTCACATTTTTCTAGAACAGTCAGGTGCCCCTAGCATGGCAACAGGACTTGTAGAAGATTTGAAAAAAGCAGTTAGGTGCCCGGTATATTAATGCTTCCCTTGTTCTCTGCAAGGCTTAGAATCTGAGAAAGGGAAAAGACATTCTTATTTATGCAACCTGAGTCAGCAAAGGATGTTTTTTAACACTAGGAAGCAGGGCAGGCGGCGATGGTCACCCTTCTGTGGGAATAGAATAACCCTAAACAGAACTTTTTACAAGTACAGAAGTCTTTTGGGTATACTAAATCCTGGAATTAAGAGACACATGTGCAACAGTTTCCTAAGAATTCTTGACTCCGACCACTGGATCAAAAACACATACCACCCCTTGTTGTTAAAATCTGATCGGCATGCGCCTTTAAGCTTTTTTGCATCACTTGCCTCCTCATTTATAAGTCCCAAATAAAATGAGGCATAAGAACCCTTTATTCTCTATAAAAATGTTCTTCTTCAATGCATCTGCTTTCAATAATTGATCTTTGCCATCCACCCTCCTCAGAATAACTATCACTTTGTGACTTAATATTGTTCAAGCACCAGCGGTGAGGGCTTTGCACAACAGCGCACTAGTCGATTAGTAAATTTTAAAACATATATATATATTAGATCAATCTTGGTGCTCACTCCTCATGGTCCACCGCACGTCAACCACCCTTACGTAAAACTAGACTATAGAGAGAATGTGCGCCAGAACTAACAGTTTGTATAAAAATCAATTATTGAAATCCTTCAAAATGATGAGTCTTCAGGACGTGAATACGATACAAAAGTTCTTCTTCTTTATTGCTGCACTCTCATTTCCAGTAGCTGAGCTGTGCTCCATAATTTAGATCAGATTCCACAATATAAATCAGTCAACGCGTTTCATCCTAAAAGGACATCATCAGGGCTCCATATTTAGCAAAGCGTTCTGCCTTGATAATCTGCACTCAACTATTATATTGCTCTGCCACACACTATTTCTACTAGTCTTCACGAAATTTGTAAATGTGAATAGTCTCTATACTTTTAAGGCAAGCCTTAATCTTCTTCCTGCTTACTTATATCTCAATAGTCTTTAATCAACTATTTTGTGGGCTCTGCCCCGTGCTGTTCCTACTAGTCTTCTATAGAAGTTTTTATTTAGAAAGGAAAAATAGAAAATCTCTATACTCATAGAGCAAGCCTAATATTCTTCCTCCTTCATTATACTCATATTAGTTTCTACTAATAGGGCAAGCCTAATATTCTTCCTCCTTCATTATTCTCATATTAGTTCCCTTCCGTTATTTCTTGACAATGTTCAAATTCTTCTTTATTTATCCTGTATTCCTTATTGCTAGTCAATTATATTCCCAGCAGTATTCATTATTCAAATGCGCTCCTCTCATATTTATTTCTAAATTGTCCTCTATTTATTTATAAGCGTCACGATCTCCACTCCGTGTGCCTATCATCAGTGCGGCCCGATAAATCCCACTGACAACAGAGCAATATAATAGTTGAGTGCAGATTATCAAGGCAGAACGCTTTGCTAAATTTGGAGCCCTGATGATGTTCTTTTAGTTTGAAACGCGTTGGCTGATTTATATTGTGGAATCTGTTCTAAATTATGGCGCACAGCTCAGCTACTGGAAATGAGAGTGCAGCATTTTGAAATTACTTTCTGTTGATTTGCAATAAAGAAGAAGAATTTTTGTATCGTATTCACTGCCTGAAGACTCATCATTTTGAAGGATTTCAATAATTGATTGTTATATGAACTGTTAGTTCTGGCGCTCCATCTCTCTATAGTCCACTTTGTGACTTCCTTTACTTCACCATATAGGGGTCTAGAGGCTAATCCTTAGGCTCTTACCATTCTTTCTGAAGGCATTTCTTAAAGATCTGGCATGGGTTTCCAGAAAAACATGTATCAATCCATCAACGATTGGCTATGACGGAGAACAAGAAAGCCAATAATGCTGATGTTGGTCACAAAGTCTACATTTTCAACCTCTCCGGTCTAGGGTCCTTCTGTATTGCGGAGGTGATGGTGCTGCTGGAAAGTTGCAATACTCTTGCTTGCTTCTGCGACAGGTTTCTCCAACAAGTAGTTTATGAGCTACTGGTAGCTCTCCAGCTACCAGAAAGTAGCTCTCCTGTGTTCAGCCCAAGATGATGTTTGGAGGAAAAGGGTTGCATTTCTAAAATTACATTTAAAGTTCATATTTGGGAGCTAAATTATGCAGTGTTGGTGAGACTTATTACTAATATTAATACCTTGGTGGATGTGGCATTGGAGCTATGGCTGTTATGTATTACCCATGTTGACACAGCCTTTCTTACATTACCGCTGTCAACCCTGCCTTATGCCCTGAGGTGATCACTGCTGGTAATCTTGAAATTTGTGGCCACTAATATAATCTTGCTTGATGTGGCCACTACTCCATCACTGGTAATATTAGTAGCTTGGGATGATTTTCACTGAACACAATAGCGGCTACTAAAGGAAAGGTTGGAGACCCCTGCTCTACGACTTCTGCTGTTGGACTGGCTTCCGGGCTGTCCAGCTTTCCAAAGGTTCTCTATATACCCCATTCAGTCCACTGGAACTCTGATCATATACATTTAATTTTACACTCTTGCTGTCACTTTAATGTTAGTGGTCTGAGCTGTATTTTACAGATTTTTAGTGAAACTATAAACCCCCCTCAGCAGCCCACAAGAGCTCCAGCGCTCTACAGACGCCATTTCCTAAGGAAATCTCTGGTAACTTGCTTGAGAAACATGGTGCTTGAAGAACTCTTGTTTTTCAACAGGTGGTTTTCAATTCCGTATCTCTTTGTGTTGCATGAAGTCAACTCAAAGGAGCGCTGAGTGAGTGGGGGAAAATGAAAACACTAGCAGATGCACTAAGGAACAGGGTGGGCCCCAGGATTTTTCCCCAGGCTTGAGTTTTTGGCCTCTGCTATCACAGTCTGCAGGGTCTCTGAAGCTCAGAGACCAGAAGCTCTAGGATTATGATGGGTAAAACTGTGTCTCCACTGAAAACATCCTAATATGCTTGAGGTGTGCTCAGCCCCAAGCATTTCGTCCTGCAACCAGCAGGAAAGAAACAGTCTTTCTCAGACCAGTCATCACACTCCCTTCCATGTCCCACAATCATTTTCTTACATGCAAGGCAGTCTCTATAGTGTGTATATAGCGGACGTGTACGCTGTCACTCGCAGTACTAGTCCTATCAACAACATGACAGTGCTGCAATATTTAGTCTCTATTGTTGTCAAAGTAGGAGGCACAGAACAACAAATCGAGCACAATCTCAGTGTCCATGCTCCTCCTGCAGAGTGCACCTCAGTGGGTGCTTCATGTTCCCCTATTAAGTATCAGCCACCTTTAAATTTTAGGACCCAATCACTGAGGCTGAGGGAAGGAGCTGCATATGGAGCCCTACATAGCTGGACCATTCTTGAAGTTCTTTCCATTTTCATCTTTTGCTTATTAGTTTTATTTAGTCCACACGGCCCTCTGCAAATTACTTTGTTTCATGTGCATCTAAAATCTCTGCAGTGTCAGCCCTGACCTTAGAGGGAGTGCCCAAGAAGGCTGGATAGTGGTATTAGTATGCTCAGTTATCTGTTAGCTCCATGACCGGCCCTCTTTTGGCCCTTGCGCACTGCATGCTAGCTTGTTTGTACAAATCACGTGATTAATCATTGGGAACAAATCCAGGGCACGTCTCAGTAGTCCATGGACTTTGAGAATATGAAGGGCTTGAGAATCCTTTGTGTAGTCAGGTCTATTCTAAAAAGGGGCCTGGAAGATAAAGACAATGGTTGGGTTAATACCAAAGCCTATCTGAATATGCAACTCTATTAAATGCTCTTATGTAGGATGGCAGACTGGGCAATTCCATCAGGTGTGTGTTCAAAGCATTCCAGATCCACCACCTTAAGGAATTTTACTCCATGCTACTTGTGGTTACTTTTGGACGGGGTGGCCAGCCTGGTGTCAACAGATCTCATGAATCACATAAGGAAGAAGCCTTGGATTTGTCCTAAGGATATCTGAATCACTGTGAAAAAAATTAAATGCTTGTAAAATGGCAGTTGATGAGTTTCATTTTGTCATTTCTTCTCTATCAAAAGTTAAAATTGTAATAAAAGCTACTTTGTAAAAATAACATGAGTACATTGCCTCAAAACAAAACCTTTGTCACCGTGACAAACAAGAACTTATTCATACTTGTGGGCTTGCTGGAGAGTCTTGGGTTCCTTAGTGGAGGCTTTACATTCTAACCTTTAAGAAAGGATCAAATTACCTTAAATGAAAAAGAACGTGTTCCTGTATAATGGAATAAGTAGAACTTTAACTTTGCTTGAAGTATAATGTAAGCCAGAAGACAATAACACCATATAAAGACCCTCACAGAAAATGTATCAAAAGAAACAAAACTCAAATGTGCGTCACAACGGGTACTCTCTTTGCACCTCACAGATTTCTTGTATCCAAAATAGAGAATCACAAAAATACTGCAAACGAGAATCCAGACTCAAATGTCCTCTTTCGTTTACCAAATCCAACTCCCGAATTTCTTTTAGAAGGCTTTGCTCCTTCTCACCATCAAAGGTGTTAATGGCCCTCAACGCATCAAGACTCTCTACATCTCCAATGGGCACTTGCCCAGCATCAATGTCAAACCAACAAGCTAATCAGCTGGCCTTGCAAAGCCACAATGACAGCAAAAAATACTTCCATGAGACGCTGCTATCAGTATGCTTCCACCCAATACAAAAAAACTATGTTACAGCTTTTGCATTTGTTAAAATTTCTTCTGGATCAGCATAAATCTTGAGCACTAAGTTGGTGAACAAACTCATTGCAAGAATGAAGATGTGCAGCTTTGCAAATCTGAGCCAGGCATAAGACCAAATCAGCTCGGCCCAATGTTAGAGTTCATCTTGAAATAACTCAATCAGTGCCATCCATGATTGCTTATCCTTATGCATTTGCCAGCAGCCTTTAACAAAGTGAATGCAGAGTTACTTCTAAATTGAATCAGATATTCGCTGGTATGTCTATTTCCAACCTCAAATGACTCAATACATTTTTGATGTATTGTTTTTTCTCTTCATAACCGTGACTAGACGGTGTTGTTCCCAGTGCTTTTTAATACTTGCACACACCAACGTGGACACGTCATCCAGTGTTTCATCATCGAATACCAAATGAATTCTGAAGACACTCGGCTTCTTCTTCAAGCCAAGCTCATTAGGGGACTACAACTGCCCTCACACCCACAGTGGTCCCTCACATATTTCACTGCTTACAAGACATTCTTGCTAGATAATGATAAACAAGCTCACCCTTCACTTAGGATAAAATGGAACTCCTCAAATTTTGTATTCTTCAACCACCCTTACAAAGTTGTGAAATCTGTAGTCAACTTGAGACTGCGTGAACCAACTAGTGCAGTCCTGAAACAACTCTTCTGGCTCCCAGTTGAGACTTGGATACAGTCGAAGTGCATTTGTCTGACCGATAAAGCCTTACATGGAAAAAGCCACACTATTCTCAAATCAAGGACCAATATATACCATCCAGCAACTTCAAATGCACCAATCCCGCCAATCCGGTCATTTTAAGAGTGGGAGACGAATCCAGCTTCTCTGTTATCGCAGTGACCTGATGAAAATGTCGTCCTGTGAGCCTCCACAGAAAGTATACCTACAATTCAGAAATAAAACGGAGAGGCCTTGAAGGGGTTAGGATGTCCCTCATCTCTCTCCACTCCCTAAAAAATGGTAAAATAATAGCTTAATATACTCTGCATATTTGCATGCATGGTTTATGCCCTTTTGTTTTTTCATATCCAACAGTTATAAAAAAAATAAGCATCTACAACCAGATATTTCATACCTGTAGACAGACCTATTTTTTTTTGTTTAAAGTGACTTTCAAAATGTTTTAAAATGTACCTCAATGTAAAGAGTTGATATGAACCTGCAACTGTATTTTTTCTGGCATGTTTAAAGAACTGAAAAAGTTACAAGTTAGCTCGGTGACAGTTAAAAAAACTCGTTTAATAGATTCAGCTTTTCCATCAGAAAAAGTTGACATCTTGGGCATACTGCTTTGCTTTAGGGACTGGATTTATGTTTTTATTTTATCATGTAAATGTTGGATTTCATTACCACCTACTGCCCACGGGGTCATGTTTTCAAGCCGTGTCAGTGAAAAGTGGAGTCTCCGTTTGCCTCTGAATTGCGCTCTGTCTGGCCAGTTCCTCCTCATGTCTTTCCCTTTGATAGGTAATTGCTGGTCCACTTCAAATACATCAAGCACGGCGTCTATTTCCCCCTCACATCAATACATGTTGTTTTCAATCCCGGGACAAGCTGGTAAAGTGCATTTAACGGCAGATCTCCAGGAAGATTCATGACCTGTTGATTGCTGGCAGGTGGAAAATGAGTATTGCCTTTATTTTGATCGATGGCTTTGTTGCCTGTTGTTAAACACAGTGGGGTTGAGCGAGGTTTCAAGTTACTTAAGTTCGATTACAGGAATAAGGTGACAAATGACCTTTACACTGTAATAATACATGTGGAAATACGTGTTTATTGATACACATCTGCAAAGAACATGTTTTCCGGAGAGAGCGAGAGCGAGAGAGAGAGCGTATCGAAAAAAACTAAAGTTGAAGGCACAGCAAAGTTAACAAAGTTAGGTTGTTAAGTTTGGAAAATACCGTCATAGTAAGTTAAACCGAATTTAGAAATTCCCAAGTTAAGCTGCTGATGTCACCTCGTGTCCCAACTCACTACTAAAACACACAACTCCCAACCTTATTACTCGGGAAAGTCTGAGTTTATCAGTGTGTAAAAGATTCTAGAATGACGTGAACGGTTTTAACGGGCACCGTTGAGCCTTGTAAAATGGCTGCTATGATGGCTGGAGTGTTGGAATATTGTGATGGGTTTGAGGGTTTTTGTTGGAAAATATGTGTGTACGGCAGGGTATCGATATATGCTAGTTAAGTTGGTGTAAACGTAGATGTGTGGGTTTACAATGGTGTCAATATCACCCCCGTAATTACTTGAATCAATTTGCAATATGATCAGGGCCACTGGAATTATGCGATCATGCGGCATTGGCGATTTTATGCATAATTATAGATTTGCTACATTTGCCACATAATCTATCATCTGTCGCATAATCTGCAGATTTTAATTTTAAAAAATTGTTTCCAACTCAGATGGTTAAACAGTTACTAAAAATGCAGCGACACGTGTTGCTGCGCAGTAGGAGTCCCTTTGCAAAGCTGTATTGGCCAACTTTTTGTTGCTTATTGCTATATTTGGGTATTAAATTGGTACTAAAGAGGTGGAAAAAATGCCCATATAGTGTTACCAAGTTTAAAAATGACGAAATTATGAAGTAATATTATTCCTGCATTATGCAGCATAATTTGTCTTTCCTTGCTGTATAATTTACTCAACCCTGCTGCATAATTTGATCCTTTCCTGCCTCATAATTCGGGAAGCACTGAATATGATATATTTTTAAGTATGTAAAAGAATTCCATGGAAAAAAAGCTATAGGGGGGTGAAAAAGTATAATTTCCCATTTCTTGGCTCCAATAAGAAATTCGGACTCAGAAGTCAGAAAATGCTTTATTCGATTTTAAAAACTTAGTAAAATCAAAAAAGCAACAGTTAAAATGACAAATTCATACAAAGAATACATTTAAAAATATTCAATAGATCAACTGAGATCACATCAGAAAATTTCATTATTATTTAAAAAAAACAGAAGGAACCAAAAAACTAGCAGGTTATAGATTTCCACTTCCTCAGAATACTTTTTAAAAGACCAGTCATAATCCCAATACAATATCCATTATCCAGAATCTGTAGAAATAAAAAAGCTGGTCGACATTGCCGCCATGCACCCTGCTTCAAGTAGGGCATAATCCATCTTGCACGTTCCCTGGCATGGAATTTACAAAATAGGATCACATGCATAGTTGTTTGCAAATAAATATTATCACATGGGCAGAGGGCAAGGTCCCTAGACCAGTCATTCATAGTGGGGAAGGTTACCAAATGATGAAAGCTATCGAACCTAAACCTGGTCAAGATATACCTGTCAAAACCCCCTATAAAGCAGACCAGGTAAGGTTGGATAGAATTACTGGCCAAAGTAATTTCTTGCCGAAGCACAGGTTTTTGATTAATTTCTACTGCTATTCCGAGTGACTCAAAATGATTCTGGCATAGCATTTTCAAGTCTTTTCTGGATATGGAACAAATAGAATCTGGCTTATCGTAAAACTCTGGATGATTCAGATCGTTAAATAACTTTCTAACCAAGTTTAACCAGGAAATATTTCTAGCGTGGTCCAGGCCCATTGCGTCCTTGATAAGTTCGCGATTAAGGCCTAGACTGGGCGATGTCCAGACTCTATGCCAGCGTAAACTGGGTTGCGTTTTGATAACATCAGTAATGTGCACAATTCCCAATTCGTTATGACAATTAAAAACAGGTGCGCTCTGGGGAACTGCTAGAATAAACCTTAAAAAAGCTTTTTCTACAAATTATAACGGCGCGACGTCATAAAACCCCAAACACCCGCCCCGTATGCTGCAATACTTCTGCATTTTGCTAAATAAATCTTGAGGAGAATCCCCGGGGGCCTTTTCCCCAATTTTGTTTTGCAAAGTTCATTACCGCCGCAGTAAACCTCTTGAACAAAAGAGTCCTACTCTTGACCGCTGGTCCCCAGGAGCCTAAGTCCTCAAGCAGGAAACCAAGATACAAGAAGGTTCTAGTGGATTCAATTTTATCACCTCCCGCTACTAGGCTTTGACATTTGAGTTTCCCCTTCCCACACGTCATAACAAAAGTTTTCTTTACATTTAGTTTCAGACCCCTATTTGCCATAAACTGTATGTAGGTGGAAAGAGCTCTCTGTAAGCCTATCTTGGTCCTAGCCATTAACACTGCGTCATCCGCGTAGAGAAGTGAGACAATCTGCTTGTTGTTAAATCTCGGGGAATCTCTTACACTAGCCCCCAGTTCCTCCTCCAAAGCGTTAATATATAAGGAAAAGAGGAACTGGGCCAGTACGCAGCCTTGCCTAACACCCCTCTCCACGCAGAAAGACTTGGTGCACTCTCCCTTAAGACCATATCTCACCCTTGCACAGGCCCCCACATACAGTTGTCTCAAAAATTGCATAATAGTGGGTTCTACCCTTAGGTCCTCTAAGATTTTCCAAAGCTTTCTATGGTCCACACAATCAAAGGCAGCAGTATGATCGACAAATACTGCATACAGATGGCCAGTCTTAGCTTGTGTGTATTTCCCTAGGATTATGGTAAAATTTAAAAACTGTTCAATGGTGCCCACCCCCTCCCTGAAACCGTACTGAACCGGACTCAAAATATTATTTTCTTCAGCCCACGACTGAAGCTTATTTAGCACTGCCCTACCTACAATTTTCATTAACAAATCTAAAAGTGAAATGGGTCTGTAGCATGCTGGGTTCTCCCAGTCCCCTTTTTTAGGGCTCGACCTCTGCCAATACGCTTGCGCATTGCAGATGTCGAGACATATTGGGGCTTAACGAGAGCTTAACCAAACGGGCGATTTGATGCTGTGCCCGTGAAAAATCGCGTGCACGCATCAAAGCCACCAGCCTCCCTCGCACAAGCTTCCCCCAGCGTGCACTCTGGCATTTCTCCTCCCCCAATTATTCACTGCCCACGGCCGGACGGCACATCAATGGCTGCCGCTCCCCATGCATCTCGTCACCCTTACTCTCCCCTATTCTTCCCTTCTTGCCTCTCTCCGCCCCCCCCTCCCCACCACAGCAATGCCGAGGGATTGTTTCACGTGTTGGCTTTGGTTGCGCATCCTATTTTACATTTGTACAGTGTTGACTTCGCTGTCTATAGATTTAGCATTGCTTTGTGTAGTTGTTTGGCTGCATACACATGGAGATTTTCATTTGTCGTGGATTTTGCTTGGCCTACGGATGTGCTTACATAAGTCTTGTATAGCTCAGTCTTGTTATCGGGCTGTGTTTATAGATTTTGTTTGGCTTAATATGCATGTGTAGTTCCTTCTGACTGTACAAGTTTTACGTATTTCTCCTTGTCCTAGGTGGATTTTGACCTTTTCCCAATGCCTGCACAAATAGTATAGCTTTAATGTGTGATTCGACTTTGTGCGTTAGAAGTGTGAGTTAAGCCTAGACGGCGATTGCAAAATCTCTTGTTACAAGAAAAAAAATCTTAAAGGGGTTAGAGCCCTGGCATTACTTACCTTTACTTACTACTAGTTGTTTCCCACGTTACTCGTGTTTCCTTTCTTCCTGTTGGTCAGTGCCTCCTCCCTCTAGCTTCTTGCTTGGCTTCACGTCTTTGTTCTTGCTGTGGCGCCTGGCTCAAGTAATGTTTTCGGCATCCAGTGTCCTTCCACTGGCCTTGCACTTGTAATATCCATGTTTTTTTTTTTTTACTGTCCAGCGTCCACATTTTATTTTGTTGCTTGCCTGTCCCTACCACGACCTCACGTCTGTCGCTGCATGCTTCTTCCCCTTCGTTGTTGGCCTGTCTCTCACTACCTAGATCCTGTCACTGCATGCCCCTTCCCCACCCCATTGCTAATTGCCTCCCTCAATCATAGCTTGTGGAAGGACTTGGAGTGATTTAGATGAGCACCAGTTACATTGCAGAAGGACACATCATTTTTCAGGCAAGGGGCGGCTATTTGATTTGCCCAGAATTACAGGATGTTGATCTGGTGCCGAGACTCTAATCTGGTTCCCCAGTTTCAAAGTTAGCACCTCTGGCCGTAACACCAGTCTGTCCATGCTCCGCGTTCCAGCTAGCTACACTTTGGCACGCTAGTAACTTCACTGGGCATTAAGTATAGGAAAAATAACAATTTAAACTTCTTTGTACCTGCATAGCTTAAAGTAAAACAAGCATTGGAAATGCAATAGGTCTCGCAGCATTAGAGTTAGTGCTTTTAGAATTGTTTATGGGTTTTTTTTGTAAATCTTTAGCATTTTTGTTTCCTGTAGCCAATGCCAAAGAATTACAAAAAAAAAAAGCCATAAACATTTCTAAAAGCTCTAACTCAAATGCTCCGAGACCTATTGCACTGGATGCAATGGAAATGTGTTTCGAGGACGTGCTCGGGGTGTGCATACTGGAAGCAGGGGCAGACAACATGGTAGCCAAGACATATGCAAACAGGCAGGGCGGTACGAAATCTGCTACCCTGAACCTAACAGCAAAGAAGATTGGATCGCATCGCTGCATGTGATGTTTTTGTTCCAAATCCAGTTTTTCATGAAACGACTTGTTTTTTTGGTCACAAATCAATTTGTTTATGAAACAAATTGTTAAGTCCATTTAACATTTCTTGGCGGGATAGTGGTGAAGGTGACTGTCACCTCACATCGAACTCGTTTGCCAAAAGCCGCATGATTTGCCCTGGAGAGATTCAGTTTTCCCAGGCTCGATGAGTGTTTACGAAAACAGATGCACTGTCTCGTGACTTACTCTTCTCTGTCTCAGAGCCCAGCAACTGGCATGAAGTTGTATTTGCATAAAGTATTTGTAGCTACACGTTACCTGGAATTCAAAACACACACATCAACCCAGAAACAGCCATACACTTGTGCACCACATCGTTGTACAGCTGAATAACACCGTGCCAGATAGTCATACACATAGCTAGACTCCACCCGTAGAAACACACACAAGGCCATACAACTCACAGACATAACACAAACAGCCACAAAAACACCCGCTGCTATTTGAGCAGAGGCCACCAATACGTGAAAGGTGGCGCCATTCCTTTGTAGGCCACAACCCAATTATGTGCTTAGCGCATTTTCTAAAAATAGGCCGACTCCGTTCACGACTCAAGAAACATCCCCAAGACGTTTTTATTTTGATTTCCCTCAATTTGGTGTGTGGGCGACATGTTGTTAAAAGCTCACTGCAAACCGCCGCGGGCTGTTCTAAAATCCAAGTAAAAAATAAAAAAAGCGCCTGCACCACTTGCATCCACTTCATTCATAAAACAAGCACCCGGAGTCCCGGACCCCCAAAGAAGGTGGCTGCAGAAGGCGGGACCCGCGCTGTCTTTCTTTCCCTCCTTTCCTATTGAGAGGGAATTCAATTCTCGTCTTGTCTCGAACAGACTGCGGGCAGGGGAGGGGGCGGAGCGGGGAGAGGGAACAGACGGAGGGAAGGCCAGATAAGGGGAGGGGGGAGGAGAGTAGGAGGAGGAGAGTAGGGGAGGCACGGCCTAGCGGCCGTGCAATCAAGAAGTGAGGGGGCGGGAGAGTAGGCAAGGCAGGCGGCTGGGGGGAGGGGGGAGGAGAAATGCGACGCGTCATACACATAGCTAGACTCCACCCGTAGAAACACACACAAGGCCATACAACTCAAAGACATAACACAAACAGCCACAAAAACACCCGCTGCTATTTGAGCAGAGGCCACCAATACGTGAAAGGTGGCGCCATTCCTTTGTAGGCCACAACCCAATTATGTGCTTAGCGCATTTTCTAAAAATAGGCCGACTCCGTTCACGACTCAAGAAACATCCCCAAGACGTTTTTATTTTGATTTCCCTCAATTTGGTGTGTGGGCGACGTGTTGTTAAAAGCTCACTGCAAACCGCCGCGGGCTGTTCTAAAATCCAAGTAAAAAATAAAAAAAAAAGCGCCTGCACCACTTGCATCCACTTCATTCATAAAACAAGCACCCGGAGTCCCGGACCCCCAAAGAAGGTGGCTGCAGAAGGCGGGACCCGCGCTGTCTTTCTTTCCCTCCTTTCCTATTGAGAGGGAATTCAATTCTCGTCTTGTCTCGAACAGACTGCGGGCAGGGGAGGGGGCGGAGCGGGGAGAGGGAACAGACGGAGGGAAGGCCAGATAAAGGGGAGGGGGGAGGAGAGTAGGAGGAGGAGAGTAGGGGAGGCACGGCCTAGCGGCCGTGCAATCAAGAAGTGAGGGGGCGGGAGAGTAGGCAAGGCAGGCGGCTGGGGGGAGGGGGGAGGAGAAATGCGACGCGACATGGCAGGCAGAGAAAATGGGGAGGGGGCGGATTCGGAGGTGCGTCGTGACACTCGTGAGGGGGAGTGGAGAAGGAGGGGGGAGTAGAGTAGGGGAGGCACGGCCTAACGGCCGTGCAATCAAAAAGTGAGGAGGCGGAGCTGGGGGAGGCTGTGACAGAGAGAGCAGGCAATGCAGGCGGCTGGGGGCTTGTGCACGCGCTTTGAAGCTCATTGCGCATGCGCATTGAGCTTCAATTTCTCGTGCACTGCAAGGAATCGCCACGATTCCTTGCAAGTTGGATAAAGAGTGGATAAGCCCCCATAGTCTCGCAAGCTCGATGCGCATGCGCATCGACAGGCGAGACCTAAAAAAAAAGCGATATGACACGATCTGACCAAATTTTAAATTTTTAATTTTACATTAAGCTATGTAGCACAGCAGCCTGTACTGCTGTGCAAAAAAATCAGGCTCCATTTGCTGAATTCTAGATTCCCTCCTCCATTGGCCAGAGGCGCCGACAACCCTCCGCCATCGCCTGCTCTTTACACTCGCCATGACTCATGAGCACGCTGTGCCTCTAATTCGAGGGGAGGCGGCTGACACCCTGTCCCCAGCAGGCCGCCTCCTCGCCAGACTGCGCTGTTTACTGTAGCTGCCGCTTGTTTTCACTTTTTAGAAACGCTGCAAACAAACAGGACGTGTTATATCCGATATTTTACTTCCTGAGGCGTAAAATCTTCTGCGCAGAAACGCTTCTAATATGCTCACCAAACAATAGTGAGTAAAGATACTCCACTGCCCACAACAGAAGAACTGAAATGAGGGATGCGCGGCCCCTCTTATCTTACCGCTCTCCTTACTCTCACCACTCTCCACTTCCTCTCTCACCTCCCTCTCACCTCAATCTCCCCTCTCCTCACTATCCTCACTATCCCCACTCTCCCCTGTCACCACTCTCCCCTGTCACCACTCTCCTCTCACCACTATCCTCTCTCACCACTCTCCCCTCTCCTCACTCTCCAATCCCTCTCACCCCTCCCTCTCTTTCCCCTCTCTCCCCACTCCCCTCTCTCCTCACTACCCTCTCTCTTCACTCCCCTCTCTCCTCACTCCCCTCTCTCCTCACTCCCCTCTCTCCTCACTCCCCTCTCTCCTCTCCATCTCCCCTCTCCTCACTCAACCCTCTCCTCACTCTACCCTCTCCTTACTCTCCTCTCCTCGCTCCCCTCTCTTATTCTCTCTCACCTCTCTTCTCCTATCTACTCTCTACCCTCTTACCTCTCTCCTCTCATCCCGCTTCCCTCAGCACCACCACAGCATCACTCAGGGGCACCACAACATCACTATGCGCCACTACAGCATCACTGAACGCCACAGCATTACTCATCGCCACCACAGCATCACTCAGCACCACCCCAGCATCACTCAGCACCACCCCAGCAGCACTCATCATCACCACATCATCACTTAGCGATACCCCAGCATCACTCAGCAACACCACATTATCACTCAGCACCACCACATTATCACTCAGCGCCACCCCAGCATCACTCAGCAACACCACATTATCACTCAGCACCACCACATTATCACTCAGCGCAACCACAGCATCACTCAGCACCACCACAGCATCACTCAGCACCACCACAGCATCACTCAGCACCACCCTAGCACCACTCAGCACCACCACAGAACCACTCAGCACCACTCAGCACCACCACAGCACCACTCAGCACCACCACAGCACCACTCAGCACCACCACAGCACCACTCAGCGCAACCACAGCATCGCTCAGCGCAACCACAGCATCACTCAGCGCAACCACAGCATCACCCAGCGCAACCACAGCATCACTCAGCGCAACCACAGCATCACTCAGCGCAACCACAGCATCACTCAGCGCAACCACAGCATCACTCAGCGCAACCACAGCATCACTCAGTGCAACCACAGCATCACTCAGTGCAACCACAGCATCACTCAGCGCAACCACAGCATCACTCAGCGCAACCACAGCATCACTGGTTCAAATATGTTCTTTCAATGTTTCAAGCTGTTTTCAAGCTTTCACGCTTTATTACAAATCACAAAAAGGTGTTAATATTTTACTTCTGTTCTTGGATTTTCGTCACAATAAAAAACACTGAACATAATCTTCACAAAAGTTATTTACAAAAGTTTAAGCTATTGCCATTACAAATTAAATACATTATTTAAGTATTAATTATTTAAAAAAATTAAAAGCCATTGTTATTTGTAATATCAATACATCTAAGTCACGTAAATACAAAACATGTTGCATTACAAATGCTATAGGTGTCACATTTGCGAAAGTTATAACTATTGGCATTGTAAATGACAAAGCTATTAATTTAGCTATTTTAAAAAATAACACATACATTACAAAAATTCATTTATAAGACCAATAGCTCAAACTTTCCTAATCCGAGCCCTATTGCATTTCCAATGCTTGTTTAAAATAGTTATTATGACTGATTCGGACCAGGATTTAATAAAGCCCTTTACACAGCACGCTTCTAAGACTCGAGTTAGAAGAGGGTCCCAAAGTTCAGTAGTTGTTTTATATAGATCAATTGGGATCCCGTAAGGGCCCGGGGCCTTGCTTCCTTTACTCTCGCTTATGGCCCCCAGGACCTCACCGAGGGAAAACTTAATATCAATCGGTGAAAAGGCAGGTTGATCACCCTCTAGATCAAAAACGTGTTCTTGGATTAAGGAGTCACCACCATTATTTCCATATACATTAGAGAAAAAATAAATCCAAGACTTTTCATCGATCGCAACTTCTACCTTCGCGCTCTCATAGTTAACAAAAAACGGAGCCTTGACTGCCAGTCAAAAAGAGGAGCTGTCTCTACGCTGTGATGCCTCGTAAAGGTTATCCCATGTGTAGGAGAGTAGGGTCTGCTTCCTATGGTCACCCCCACTTTTTGCTTTGCTTTACTGGTTTTTGACTTAGATGTGGCTGTGGGCCGGCTAATCAGACCCACAGCTCAGATGCACTCTCTCTAAATTCAAACCATGTACTCTAAGTACATCCACAATTGGGAATTGGTTCACCTTGTCAGCCCCTGTAGAAGTGTACCCTAGGTACTCAGGGCATAGGTGTAACCAAGGCCTACCAGGGGCTGCAGCATGTATTATGCCACCCCTGGCTGGCCACTCAAACTGACACAACTGGCGGATCACTCAGCTGGGGCAAGGTTGTGTAATAACACCTTGCTTAGGTATAGTATTCCTATATCTACCCTTATATATAGACACACAGTAACCTATAAGTCACTCCTATGGCAGGCCTTGACAATCCTGGAGGCAGAGTGCTTGGTTATGTGTGAGATGGTGCTCTAGCATGAGCTGAGCCTGTCTACAGCTTTCGGAACCATGTCCTTATAGCTGTTCTATGATATTGCCATACCATATACACTTAAGTGCATTATGAACCTCGCGGGTAAATGCTAACCTTGGTTTGGCTTTATCTAAACATGTCGTGTAAGGTGTCATACGCTTAGGAATACTACCTCCTCGCCAATTCTGGCGACGGGGGTAGCATTCCACCCTTCTAGAGGGAGAAGACATGTTGTTGCTGACTATCCCGGTTAAAGTTAACCAGAGCCCCAGCGTTACAAAATGGACGCTGCTGCCACAGACACAAATCTGACCTCCTGCTGCTGGGAGTCCTTCCAGTCACGGAGGTTTGAACAATAGGTTTCCTGCCTGGAGAGGTGCGAGCACCACCCCAGACAGGACTTTGTGTATTGGGACAGGGAGGGCTGAATAGATTGAGACACTGCCTGGGGCACAATAGGTGCTCCATGCATACCCCAGTTCAAACCGGTTGCTGGGGCACTCCAGCCCCAGCTCTGCCGCGTAACTGGACAAAAGAAAGGGGGTGTAACCACCCCCCTTCCTGGTCCCACCCATAGGAGGGACCTAGAAAGTAATCCAGCCCCCTTTAGTTGTATAAAGGTAGGAGCTGAGTCCTGAGATTTTAGATTAATCCTGGAATCGAAACTTGACACGAAACTCTGGACCTTCGACGTTCTGCTGAAGCTGAAGACTGAAGAATCTCCCTTGTGGCCAAGGAGTGACCACCCTGGGCAACCAGGCACCGTCCAGCAAATCAACGGCTTGCTTTGTCGACGCTCCCGCTGGGACCCGAGCACAGAGCTTGACAAGACCCAGACTTCCAGACCTCTCTGACCCTCTCTTCACGTCTGCAGCATAGCTGAGATCTGTGGAGGCACGTGGGACCGGACATCTTGAAAAGCCTGCAACTTGCTAACTGTGCAGCTCCTGAGGTTTCCTCGAAGCTGTGCACTGGGGATTGAGAAGCCCTGAATCCGAGCTCCACCTGCACCGAAGATCAGCCCTCCACACTCCACGAGTTCTGCGTGGGGCCCTTCTGCTTGTGTTCTGCTCAACGCGTTGTCCGGTTGCTGGCCCGTTGGCTAGTAGCCTCTGTGACGACAATCCTTTTGAACCAACTCGCTGGTCTGGTTGCTCCAGACTGGCCCTTGCCTCCCTGCAAAGGTGAGGCACCTCAGACCTTGCTGGTCTGCACCAGAAGCCTTCTTTGAATCCTGCGTGGGTTGCCTTTGCCAAGGCTTGTTGACTCCAATCCGGCAGTCGACCCCTCCATCTGCGAGAACCTTCGTGGGACAGCTCGCCTCCAGCACCTGGTCGTCCTCGACGCCTCCTGGTCCGCGTGGCTGAAGAGACAAGCTTCAAGACAGCACCTGATTGCTCCTCGACGTCGTCTGGTTCCATCCTGGTTCCACCCGGTCACTGGCTAGTGACCCAGACTCTGTCCCCTCTGCTTTCAGGTCCTCTTCATCCTCGATCCACCCTTAGATCCACCAGGACATCTTCCGCCTGGTCGCCTGCAGCATCTTTCTTCACAGGCTCCATAGACTTCAACGGAGAAACCCAACACATCTTCACACCTATGCACCCGCCGACCGTGGGTGAGGTAACGCGAGTACTTCGGTGCTCTCAAGGGTATTGACTATCCAAGTGTCTAGGTTTTTAGTTGTTTCCTTCTAGCTAAACCGGAAGTGTCCTAAATCCTTCTTTATCTAACTTCTAAGTTCCCATTGACTTTACATTGACTCTCGCGTGTGTGTAAAGACACTGCACGCGCCGCCTGTGGGCCTCCCACTTCTAAACTAAGGTTCAGATAGTGTAGCCCCAGCGATTCCTTAGGCCCTAGGCCTTTCCTTTTCTCGTGACATGATACTTATACCACTTTCCTAATATATTGTTTGCTTCGCCCCTAGAGCCTAACTGTAAATTGTGCAACTTAAAGTATTCTGATTAAGTAACTTGTTATGTGCTTTTGCCTTTGATCTCATAAAGAGTTTAGAGGAGTGTGTTAGTGAATAAATACATATATATTTTATATATATCCTGTGTGGTGTCCTTTCATTTGATATTCAAGGGGTTACATATGGTAAAACAGCTGGCTTTACACGCCCTCAAGAATCTTTTAGCCTAAGACTGTTCTGTCCACGCTACCACTAGGATAGCTGGTCTATAAGGTTGACTTAAAACCATCACCATAAGGGTTGTTTGGACTGGTGCAAGGTGTTCACTAGAATAGTGAACATCATATACCAGGCCAACTTCTCACACCATGCCTGCTCCTTAATTTCTTTTTTGCGTTTTTTCCTGGCAGAATTATAGGCCTTCCTACAGGCTCTAATTTCCTCACCATCCCTCTATGGGTTACAAAGTGCGGCCTTAAGAAGGGAATAAGTTTTGGTGCACAAACTGTCAAACCATCCGTTACTCCTATTAGAAGACATCTTACCGGGGCGACTCAGAATATTTTGTGTAATCTGCGAAATTTGCAGAAACGCGTTTAGAGTATCCATGTAGGAAGAGTCTTCATCAAAGCATCCCAAAATGGGTACAAGAGCCTTTGAAATATTTCTTATATTCATCGCCACAGGGTCTACCTTGCCCCACCTCAAAGTGTAACCATTTTGGCGGGCAAACACAATGTCTTGGGTCCACGCCAAACTTTCTACAGTGGATGGGGCACTGTCCGCTGGTAGCATTATGTTAACACTTAGTGGGAGATAATCACTAATTCCATAGGGATGAATCTTGAATTTCGTAAACCAATTGGCATAACGATTCGGAGTGATAATAAAATCAATCAAAGAGTTAAATCCCCTTCCAATGAACGTAGGGCAAAAATCCACTGTTGGAGAACACATCATATTGGTGAACCTAAGGTCATACAAAGCCATAATCTCATTAAACTTTTCACCTCTATCAGTGTGTACAAAGTGAGTAATATGGCCGTGTTCCTCTAATTCATAGCGTCCAAACCCACATTCCCTCATAGTACAGATATTAGTTTTAAAATCCCCTCCCCAAATCATAATCACGTCCATCCCTTTAGATATAACCAGGCTACTTCGATCATCATTAAGAATTTTTATAACCTCTGCAAATTTTTCCTTGTCTATATTGTTATAAAAACTTATGACCACTACCTTGACTTGCGTAAGCAAAGGAATGGTAACAATTTGATAATAGGAGGTACTTTTTGACATTTTGATGTTCTGGACCCTCAACATATTGGAAATGTATATTCATATTCCCCCTTTGTGTCTTCCATGTACTGACCGCAGCGCTGGAATATGAAATGTCTTACATCCGTCTAAATGTATTTCATTTAGTAACGAGGTCTCCTGGAAACAGAGAATATCAAAATTATGTATGAAATCAGCCCAAACTAAGTTGGTAACCTTCGTCTCAAGGCCACAAATGTTCCAGAAAACTACTCTAACAGACCCTACTGCTGAATCTACTTGGGTTTCTGGGCCATGTGCATTTCCCCCTGTCCCTGCGTTCCTGCCAACTGTAATTCTATATCCAAGATGTAATCATCTTCTAAAAGATGTATAAAAGTTTTACTAGGTGCACCACTTCCTAGTTCGGTCGGGGTAACTGTTGAAGTTACTAACGGGGATAAATCACGCCTACTTTCTAGTTCTAGGTACACGTTGTAATTATACTGCTTGCACTTTATTCCAAGCAAGGGTTTAACAATTGTAGTGTTGCAATGAACTTTGGGTAAAACCTGGACGTATTCCGTGGCACGAGCCCAGTGGTCATTGTGAAGTACCCTGTTCTGTTCTCTCTGTAGCAATTTAGGTACAAATCTGCCTGTGGGGTGATGATTTCCATACAGTCAATTAACTTCCTCAAGAAATTGCAAAGGCCCATACCTATTTTTTACCTCTAAGTTGTAATTCTGATTACTATTAAGGTGAGTGTTTAAATAACAAGCAGGATACTTTCCAGGTCCACATGGCCGATAAAAAAAAGCCCAGGGGTAAGACGTTTATTCCTTCTGTTCTCAATTCCTTTGTACTGATGCGATTTAGGATTTCGCGAACCAAGGCTGGCGAGCCCAGGGACAGGATCAATCAATCAATCAATCATGCCATTTGTATAGCGCACTACTCACCCGGGAGGGTCTCAAGGCGCTTGGGGGGAGGGGTATGCTACTGCTCGAACAGCCAGGTCTTGAGTTGTTTCCTGAAGGCGGAATGGTCCTGGGTCAGCCGAAGGTGGATGGGGAGGGAGTTCCAAGTCTTGGCAGCCAGGTAAGAGAAGGATCTTCCTCCGGCGGTGGCTCTTCGGATGCGTGGTACGGCTGCGAGGGCGAGGCTGGTGGACCGTAGCTGGCGGGTGGGCGTGTAGAAGGTCAGGCGGTCGTTGAGGTACTTGGGGCCCAGGTCGTGGAGAGACTTGTGTGCGTGGGTGAGGAGCCGGAACGTGATCCTCTTGTCGATGGGGAGCCAGTGCAGGTTCCTCAGGAGGCTGGAGATGTGGCTGCGTCGGGGGACATCCAGGATGAGTCGGGCGGAGGCGTTCTGGATGCGCTGGAGTCTTTTCTGTAGCTTGGCTGTGGTTCCGGCGTAGAGGGCGTTTCCGTAGTCCAGTCGGCTGGTGACGAGTGCCTGGGTGACAGTCTTCCTAGTCTCGGTCGGGATCCAGCGGAAGATCTTGCGAAGCATACGCAGGGTGTTGAAGCACGATGAGGAGATGGCGTTGACTTGTCTGGACATCGAGAGGGAGGGGCCCAGGATGAAGCCCAGGTTGCGTGCGTGGTCGGTTGGCTTGGGTGCGGTGCCCAGGGCTGGGGGCCACCAGGAGTCGTCCCAGGCGGAGGGCGAAGATCCCAGGATGAGGACTTCCGTCTTGTCCGAGTTCAGTTTCAGGCGGCTGTCCTTCATCCACTCGGCGACGTCTTTCATCCCTTCGTGTAGGCAGGTTCTGGCGGTGTCGGGGTCTCTGGTGAGGGAGAGGATCAGCTGGGTGTCGTCGGCGTAAGAGATGATGTTGAGGTTGTGCTGGCGTGCGATGGCTGCGAGAGGTTTCATGTAGATGTTGAAGAGGGTGGGGCTGAGTGAAGATCCTTGCGGGACGCCGCAGGACAACACAATCCCCATTTAGGGCTTTCCTACTTGGTCCGACCCATGTGACGCATCTCACCATTTTAAATGAGGCGAACATTTCCTGCGTCAATCCAGCTTTGGCACCCAGAAAGTGTATGGTTTTATTCCGCAGAGTGACCCAAGATTCTTTATCACCCTCGGTTGATGGAGGGACATTTGCCAGAACCAGGGTGTAGGGAACTGGGGCAGGGGGAAGGTTTAGTCTAATAAGATCTGAGGGGGCCTCTTGATTGGAGAGCGCGCGTGACCATTGCAGGACGTGGGTCTCAGGACGAGGTAACAACCCCCATCTATCATTTTTTAATGTTCCATCCTCCTTTCTTTCCCCAACAGTTTAGAACTCTTGACCCCTAGAAGGAGAGCTTATTACTCTATTAGTACTTTCCTTTTGAATACTCTGTTTGCTACATCCCCGAATGTTGATACTGGAAATCTGTCTACAAACTAGGTTACATCCACTATCCCCACCTATCACAGGCCATCTGGTTGTGACTTCCGTTAGGTGGCCCATAATGGTCGCTTGACCCGCTTCAATAGTATCCAATCTCTTCTCTAAGGAGCCTATGGAAGCTTTAATAAAAGTTGTTAATTCTATAAATAAGCTTTTGAGTCCCGAAAGAGAGTTGTTTTGTAGGCCTTTAGAATTAATACTGTTTTTTAAGCAGTTAGCCCTTTTTTTTTTAGCTTTAATAGTGCCTGGATTGTCCTTGCCTAGGCCCGTTTTGGGTTCAGATACAGGACTATTGGGAGTTATATGGGTTTTATGAAACAATGGTGAGAGACTAGTGGGGGGGGACTTTCTTCTTCCTAGTACATGTCCTTTTAGGTGGTGGTTGTGGGACAGCGTCTGGGTCATCAGACAAGATCTCATCGGCTCCAATGAGAACACAGCCATATGATGATTCAGGAGTTACCTTAGAGACATTATTTGACCCCTCAGACACTCTATGAGAAAAAGCCCTGCTGGTCTCAGCCGAAACCAGTAGCTCCTCATCTTTGGTCAGGGCCTCCTCTACACTAGAGATCAGTTTTTCAATGGCCCCCACCGCCCCTGTCAAATATTTCATTAGTGACATATTGGTTGCATTGGTCTTGTTAATCGGCTGGCCAGAATTAGAGTTAAGTATCTTCTTCTTCCCCATGCCCTGGATCAACAGGCAACCCCTACGTAAACTCAGAATATAGTGGTACTTAAAAGCCTACCAACATCAAAGACGCACCCCTCAACTACAAAAGTTGACCCAAATAGTGTTGACAAAGTCAATAATGATATACAAAACACCAAAAGGAGTCACAGGACAAATGTCAAAGTAATATTACCAAGGTTCATATCTTCAGTTGGTTTTGTCCCCAAGAAAACCAAAAGCCAAGAGACATGGCCCAGCCCAGCCTCTTCCGGCCGATGACGGGCAAGGACGGGCTCGCCCTTGGCCTGGGCTTCGGCTGCGCGACCCGTGCCGTGGGAGCGCCCGGCGGCTTCTGTAGACCCGGTGTCAGCTGGCGCTGCTCCTCACGCGGGACCGCACTGCCCTCTGGATGTTGCAGTCCAGGCAGCCCGTGGTCTGCGTTTAGGAGCTAAGTGGGGATGGTGCAGAGTCCTGTATTTAAAAACCCCCCGGCGGCAGCACAAACGATAGGGCAGTACTTGCAGGCAAGGATTAAATCAAAGGAGGGCGTCCCCTTTGATTCAGACTCAAGATACAGCAAAAGTCACAGAACAGATTTACACCAAACTTAGTAAGAAAGGAGAACTTTACAAAGCAAGCCCACTTTTTTTTTGATTTGTGGAAATCCGTTTAGTCGTTTTTGAGACAGTCTGGTATAAAAGAAGGTGCCGGACAGGATTTAAAGAGTTAACAGGTTTGTATAATTTGTCAGTAGAATTGCCATTTGTTATTTTGATTATAACTTTGGCACTGTTTAATGACTATGCCTGAAATTTGGCAAAGATAAGGGGCCAGATGTACAACCATTTGAAATTGCGACTCGCAGTTTGCACTCAATTGCAAGTCGCAATTTGGAATGTACAACAGTGTCAGAGACACTGATTGTGATTCCCAATGGGGTCGCAATATGCGAGGCTCATGAATATTAATGAGCCACTCGCAAATTGCGACCCCATTGGGAATGGCTGGCCCTCCCAGGGATGGTGGCCTGCTGGGCTCAGCAGACCTCCATGTCTGGGACTGCTTGTCAAAACAGCAGTTTTTAATTTTTTTTTATATGCAGCCTGTTTTCCTTAAGGATGTATTTTTTAAAAAAGTTTCATTTTCTAAGGGCAGGCAGTGGTCCATAGGACTACTTCCTGCCCTTAAAAAATATTTTTAGAGCCTTTCACGAAAGGACACCTTCCCATTTGCGACTCCATTACCACCCTCTTGAAGAGGGCGGTAAACTGTGAGTATTTTGCGACTGCAATTGCGGTCGCAAAACATTCATACACGGTTAGAGAGTCGCTATTAGGAAGGGAACGCCCCATCCTAATAGCAAGTCGCAAAACACTATTTTGCGAGTTGCAATTCTTTGCCAGTCGCAAAATAGTGTTTGTTCATGCCCATGTAGGTTTTTGCGTGCGCAAACGGGTTGCAAACCTGTTTGCGCACGCAAAAACTGGTCGTACATCTGGCCCCTAGAACGTTCAGATCCCTACTGGCATTTTCATATCTGTGCATATCTATAAAGTGGGGAGGGGGTACTTTAAAAGGAAGGGTTGCTAATTAGTTTGGCACTGTGTGATGAATCTGCACAAGATTTTTCAGAAGCTAGAAAGTATTTGTTTTTTAATAGTATGACAAGCTATGTCCCAATCGATGAAAGGAGGTAGTTAAAAGGTGGAAGTCAATACATGTTTAATTTGCTTATAACTTTGGCACGGTCTGATCAATCTTTGTCAAGTATAACAAGTGATGAGCAAGGGGTACCCAGTCCAGCTATGTAACGTTTCGCGACGAATCAATGTGGGGGCAGAATTAAAGGGGGGAGTGGGTTTAAAAGTATTTTTGATTTACTAAGCACTTTGGGAGTTTGATGGATCTGCACCAAATCTGACCTGGACTTAGCATGTTTAACCTTCTTTTAGTATTTTAGTACGTTTGTGCAGCTCCACCAAGGGGGACAAATAAAACAAGGAAGCTTTACTTTGAAGGGGAATATTCGTCGAAAAACGCACGAAATAAAAAAAAAACCTCGGCCTCGTGCGCGCCACTGCAGGCATATGTTTTCAATTATCTCGGCCGTGATGCCGAGATAATTGAAGATATATGCCCTTCTGCTGCGCGTGTCCGCACAGAATATGCACTAGGCAGAGCAACTCTAACGCCTATAGCCTATTGCGTGCTGCCTTGTAAAAACACAGGCATGCGAGGCCCAATTGCCATGCGGCTGCCATAAATAACGAGCAAAAATCACGAGCTTTTCTGGAATTCGTAGGTTAGATTTTCGAAGCACTCAGAAAAGGACTCTGAAGCCACGCCCACTTCGTGGGACGTAGGCCGAGCCCTAAAAAGGGGTGGGAGGACAAAACAAGTGTTCGTTTGATTACAACACTGGCACTTTGTGGTGAATCTGTACTCAGTCTGGCAGAAGCTTGATTTGGCATGTAAACTTGTGCCCATCCCATTAAGAGGGGAACACTAAAATGTTCAATCGCTTACAGCCTTAGCGCTGTTTGATGACTCCGCATTTAGTTAGCAAGTTACAGCCAGTGTGGTATATTAGGGGGAGGAGTTAAAGAGCCGCCAAAACATTTTTGATTTACCAATTCCTTTGGCAGCGTCTGATGGATCTTCACAAAATGTAGCACTGATTCGTCGGAAAAGGGGAGCATGGTGTTGGGAGAGAAGTGTTCATTTACTAATACATTTTGTACGGTTTGATGAATCCTGAGTCTACACAAAATGTGGCAGATGTTGAGATAAGATTCCTAGGCGTGTGTGGAAAATTAGAGTTTCATTCACTTATAACTTTAGCGCTGTTCAATTAATCTGCATAAAATTAGGCACTTAACATATTAAGTCTGGTGCATGACCAGGCAAGCTCTGCAAACAACCCCTGCCCTGTAGCAGGTGGGTAAGGCACAGGGCCTGACCCTGCAGCTAATCCCCGCAGCGCATAGCCAAAAGCTGTGCGGGTTGGGCTGGTTTGGAGGAGGGCATGGCCGCAGGCCCCTATGTGCACGGCCAAAATCTGTGTGCAGCAGGGGTTGAACACCCCACTAGCCCATTTATTATTACAGTGTAAAGATCATTTGCATGTTAGTTCTATACGGGGGGGGGGGTGATAATTAAGTAAATCAGAAAATAACCATGAAATTCCCAGAAGAAAACATAGTTAAAAGTCAGTTATCGGTCTGGGTCAAAGATGTTAAATCACTGAAGTTCATATTTGTTGAAGCCTTGATCTTCCATACTTAGTCTATTATCCAATCATTATTTGGTCCAGGATGACTGAAGTTTGAGTGCCAATGTGCACAGGTGCTGCTCTTCCAATGGGTGTCTTCAGGATCTAGCTCCTTCTTATTGTCAGATACAAAAAACATTGCAAAGGCACTAGGCTAGGGCTGGCTGCCAGTCTTTGGGTTTGCAGAAGTTTGTGAATGGTTGGTTTTTATAAAACTTCACAAGAGGACTACATTTTTTCTGTCAGTGCACGCTGTACAAAAGCAGAATACGGTCATCCAGAGCGGTAAGCAAATTGCTGACGCAGACTGTAGCTGTGCCCCATGCTGTATGGTATATGCTATTGTGGGCAGACACAAAATCTGAATGACACACTGTCCAATAGATGAAGAGAGCTGGCTGAAAGCCCCTATAAGAAAATACACGCTCTGTCTAACTTCATCAAAATAAAAAGGGTCTTTGCTAATGCCAGACCTAACAAGTCTGCCTGGTTTTTCTGAGAATACATATGCTTCGCCTACTTTAGATGTGGAAGAATGTATGTGTCGACTTGCTTCTGTGGATGTGCAGACTTGAATCTTGCTGTGTTCATTGTCACCTAACCTTATAAAGGGACAGTTCAGTGACTACTCTTTCTTGGCACAAAACCTCACTGAATAGGAACATATCCATCAGCTAGATTCCATTGAATCATGTACATTTTCAAACTGTGTGGGGTCCAGCTCCCCACAGGCGTGCCTAGTGGGCAAAAGCACTCAAGCTGGTGGACAGCATGCTGCTGCCGAACCTGCGCGGTACCTGGTAAGAGTGACAAGGATGAAAATGATTGACTGACTCTCCGATATATGGGAGAGGAGATATACACAATTCACAGCCTAGAAGCATTTTGTGGGGGACCTGGTGGAGGAGATGGGATTCTCACATGTCTACCCAGTCACATGTCCCCTAAGACACGTCACATGCAGATGGATGCCTAGCTAGCCCGTGTTCTTTCCCTGCACCTGCTTCCTAAGATGGGTGGGGCTAGAAGTCATGACAGCCCCTGGGAGCCTTTTGTCACCCGCTGCAACCTCAAATCCCTACTGTCCTTCTGCAACAAATCCCAAGGAAGACCGCGACTGGTGCAGACCTTTGCTCACCTTGCCTTATATTTAATGACCAGAGGCACGGGGGCCAAGATCAGGCTCCCGACCCCATCCTCCATCCATGAACCAGGGTAAGGAGGTCAGATGAGCAGGTCCTTGACCAGAAGGCCTCGCCTTCAATGTCCTGAGGGGACACAGGACCGCTGGGGTCTCCTCTACTAGATGTAATAATAATAATAATAATAATAATAATAATGTCATTGATAAAGCGCCTGGCTACACTAACTGGAGTGTCCCCGCGCTAAGAAGCATTTACAGCGAGAGTCAGATGGAAGACAGGACTATAGCTGGTAAAGCTGGTGTCATGCTTTCTGGAATGTCTCCATCGTATTGCTGCATACTGTGGCTAATGAGATTCTGCAAATGCAGCTGTTATTGTGAACAACTTAAAGAAACTGCTGGTTGCAGTGGCTGCTGTACAATGGGTGTTTTGCAACATTCACTTGGCGACATGCAAACCCAACTATTGCAAAAGGTGCATGTTAAGAGCGGGTCACTGCCAACGAGAAAATCCCTTCAAGGTGAAAGCAACGGCTGTGCTGAAATAGCACAGGAAGAAGAGGAAACTGCAATCAACACCCTCCAGTACAAGGAAATGACGTAGTACTCCTAGATCAGTCTATGAACTAAGCGCCACGACTGCTCTGTAACTGCAGTGCCTTTGCCTTGTTTTTTTCCACAAAGCAAAATATTTCAGAAGATTGTTATCATATTGCCGGCACGAAAATTGTGTTTACATAAAACATGTTTTACAAAGTGGAAAAGTAATAAAGAGAGCTAAGACCTTTGTGCGTGGATCTAACAGTAAGTGACTGGAGAGACGCAAGTTGCAGGGGGCATGAGTACTTCACCTTAAGAAAAAGAATTAACATTTACCATCATCCATCATTTATCTGGAGTTACAAAGAGTCGAGGATTCACAAGATGGCAATGCGAAAAGGTCTAACTAATAACTGAAAGTGCCTCCTAAGCAAGTGCCGAGTTTAGCCACCTAATAAGTCAAAATACATGCACTCTGTCACTTATTCTTGTACTCATGCATACATTCATCCACCCACTAATTCACTCTTTCATTCACTCACTACCCAACTGCAATAATTAGGACACATAAACTAACAAGTGTCTGGAAGATCAATGTAAAAAAGAAAAGTAGAAAAAAGAAAAAAGAAAACATGACTCCACCTAAAGTTGGTAGGCCTATTCTTACAATACACGAATACAATTAAACACAGCAGCAGGTGGCAGTCTTGCAACGGTATTGTACATAATGCGTTGTTTCAAAGTTCCAACATAGCTCCCACTTTTCGAAGCAGCGTTGGTCGTCTTGGAGAGAAGGCAACAATACATCCTGCACAATACCATTCCTTGGCCGCTCAGAAAACATCACATTGGGCAGCTATTTTCGAATGCTGGAGAGTATAATGTATCACACAAAGTAACATACTTCTTCTAAACATGGTGGATAGTTTTGAATGGTAAAACAACGATACACTATGGACAATACCATTCCATGAGGCCACCCAATTTAGAAATAGTGACCACACAGGATGCAGTACATGGCAGAGGAAACAAGCGGCAAGTAAGCGGCCCGGTAGGACTGTCTGGGGAGCTGCAGGATGCTCTTTTGGAAGAAAAAAAAGGAAAAGAAAGAAATGAGATGAGAACTATAGGAACAAGCATTTACAATGCAACGGTTTCGCCTTTGACAAAGTTAGAGCTATTGTCATTGTAATTGACAAATTGTTTATTTATGTGTTGGTTTTGAAAACAGATAAATAAATGGCATTGTCATTTACAATGTCAATAGCTGTCCTCGTGCAGCCTATTCCATATTCATGCGGGAGGGGCTACCACTGCACGCACAGGGCTCAGCGAGGCTGACGAGGAGATACCAACCCACCCACGGGGAAGGTGGAGCTTGGGGAGAGAGGGGAGGGCGCAGGAGGGGAGGGTGGAGGAGCAGTCAGTAAGCTGGCAAGGTGTGCGTCTGCACCGCTAGAGGCTAACAGCTGTGTAGGAGGTGGCTGGAGGGCACGTAGAAGTCACGGCAGACCATTTCAGTACGATTTTTAAAAGTACTGCGACCCCATAAAAAGTAATACTTAGTTTCTCCTCTGCTTTTCCCACTTACCGATATTTTGCAATGTTGGGCTAATTGCTTTTTATCCATTCCCTCCCATTTAGTAGCTGCTAAAATGCGGGTTGCTTAGAAATACATTGAGAATAACCAGTTAATGCGTTACAAGCACAGGGCGAGAGAGAGAGAAGGGCGAGGAGAGGGGAAAGAGAGGGACAAGCAAGTGTGCCATGATGTATGACCTCTTCTGTCAGCCTTGGCTTTGGGCGCTTATCCATAATAACGTCCGGATGAAAAACTTCACAAGAAGAGTGCCACTTCACCCTTACAGATTTAAAACTTGATGAAACCACAGACTGGGAGACGTTGGTCTTTTCGAAAATACTTGGTGAACGGTTAAAGAAATAAACACGTAACTACGCCCCATGTTTCTCCTATTAACATATATTTCTAAAGAGATCTTTCAGCTGATTCGCGTGCTCCGAGGCGCGTGGGAGGTTTCCAGGTACACAAAATTGTTTAGGAAGTTTGTCCACTCAGTCTCACTTTACATTACAAGAACTTAGCGCACAAACACATTATGGCCACCTCAAAGAATGCATTTGGGACAACTTTTGGAATTTGCTGCTGATTTGGAACGAGAACCTGCAAAGCAGCATTCCTTCTAGGCAGGTGGCAGATATGCAAAATACTTCCTTGTCATGTGTAGCCCATATACCCCTTCTACCTATTCAGCAAGCAACACTTTGCATTCTGGGACTTGCAGTTTTGCAGTTCTCCTTCTACATAGGAACATCCAAGCCCCAACATGCAAAACTGTTTTCGCGGTCGCGCAGTAAAAAAATAAATAAACCACAAGTCTCGGCATGGCTCGCACAGGAGATCAGTTTTGTGCAAAATTGGTATCAGGGGGAACAATACCTATTATAGTGTTTAAAAGATAAAATGAAGAAAGATGCTGAATGAGCACCTCACCCTCTCATGGGCCAACCTTCCGGACATTTGCCCATTTTTATGCAGTAATTCTAGTTTCGGTGATTTAAATTAATGCCCCGAATGACGTAAAAGCCCAAAGGGTCATACTTTTAAACACACACCCAGCAGATGCTCCGTTCGTGTCACATTTGAGCCCCGGAATGTCAACAGGTTGAAGTTGAAAAACAAAGTATGTTCTAATTGCGAGGGTGCAACGTATGACACCAGAGAGGCGACAAACTACAGCGTCAGACTCAGAAGCGAACAACACCCAACATGTTGGTCTTGCAGAATACATAAAGAAAAGATTGGCTGCTCGGTCCCCTGCATTGTTGACGGCCAGTCCTCATTGTCACTTCCAGTCAGACGTCGGTCACCCCGTGTCGTGACTTCACTCCTAGGCTCTCCGTGTTTTCTTGTGGTAGAAGTAACAAGAAGCCCTTTCTTTTTCGGTGAAGCGCAGTGCCGCCTTTCTTTCAGCGCCCCACAAATAAAAGCATTTGCCCCCCTCCCCCGCCCCCGGTCAGCTCCTGGGTAAACACCTTGGAGTTGCTCCCCTCCTCGCGGATTGTTTTTCTTGGCGTGCAGGGCAGGGGGGGGAGGTGGGGCTCACCAATACCGCTGGAATACCCCTGCCAAATCCCAGCAAAACTCGCAAGGAAGGCGCACTCATGTCTGCTCAGCTCTCCCCAAGCAGCAGCTCATACCCATCCGATGCTTGTGTGGAGGCTGCGGCCGGCGCTGCTATAGGTGGAGACTCGAGACAATAACAGCAGTGTTCCCGATGAGGTAAACAAGGCGGCCATTCTTGTACAGGTTTACTTTCTATTCCATTCGAACAGAGGTTGCGAGACGCCATACCCGTGCCTGCAAAACCAAAGCACTGTATTATCCAGAACTATAAAACAGAACATTGCTATATGTCACTTGCGAAATCTATGAGTTTTCCAAATGTTTGAAGCATGTGTACCTTGTGCGTGCATTTGTGGGGAATTACATGGAACCAGATGCCCGCGGGGGAGGAAGTGAGCGCAAAGCAAACTCACCATGGCAGCCCTCAGCTTGCTTTCACGCGCTTGATGAAGCATGGCTGATGATTGAAAAACAGCGGGAGGGGGGGCGGGCAGGCACACGGACTGCGGGAGGGGGGCGGGAACGGGGACAAGAACAGGGGAGGGGGGAGCAGGAACGGGAAAGGACAGCGGGAACACACGGAGCACTCAACACATTTATAAACAAAATGCTCCTTACCTGATTGCCTCGTGGGAACTCGAATCTTGCAGCCAACTCCAACAACAAACACTTGTAAAAAGACGAAAACAGGCCGACTCAAAAAAAAAATAACACCCACCCACCGCCGCGATGACGATCCGAAGTGGGTGGAGAGCGAAAAAATCGCGGGAACGCCCCCGAATCTGGTCCGGCCTTGACGGACAGATCCGGCTCCCAATGGCTAGCCTCCATTTATGGAGCTAGCCAATGGGAGCTGGGGGACGTTCCTGAAGCACATATGGTAAACAATAGATTTCGCCTGCGCCGAAAAGCTGCGCAGAGCGCAGCCTTCGGCAGGCGAAACCTAAAAAGTGGGAAACTGAAGGATTGGCCACGAGCAGAAACAAATTTTCAGGCGAACTTGCACTTTTTTCCCCGGAGTTTTATATAGTGCGACTTGACCCGAAGGTTTCAGGTATCAGAGCGCTTTACATGAGCACCAGTTGCGTTTCACAAGGACATATTAATTTTTGTTAGGCACGGAGATTAAGTGATTTGCCCAGAATCACAGGATGTTGAGCGTCCTACCGAGACTTGAACCTGGTTCCCCAGCATCGAGATCAGCTGCTTTAGCCGCAAGGCCACATCCTCTCCCCGTTATCTGTGAAAATGTTGTTACACGCAATGTAATAGAGAAAATGTCAGGTATGAGCTAACACGTTGTACTATGCAGTATGTTTTTCTGGGGGGAAGTAGAATGTGAATGACACTCCAACGGGAAAGTCTGACCCAAAGACCTTCTACCTTTTAATGTAAAGTTTTTTTGTTTTTTAATGTAATTTTTATTATTATCCTGGCTTCTTTGGTGAGACTGGCAGGTATAGTTGAGGTAGACAACTATATGTGCCAGTCCCTCTTAAGAGAGTTCAGCAAGGCGTATCACAGTGCAAACCTTCCAACCGCAGAGTTTGTCAAAGTTAGTATTTAGCATAAACATACTTACTTACTAAAGTAAGCTGCAATATTCCATGTAAAAAAACTGCCTGTCTACAAGACTTACAAAATGGGTACTATCAATGCAATGCACCCTTTAAGGGCTGAGCTATAGGAATGAAGGCATGATTGTCAAAAGAAATAAGCGAGGCTTACTGCCTTTGTTGTAATTGTTCATAATAAACAGATCAGACCTCTGGCATCTTAATGTTTCCTAATGAAACAATGAGGCTCATGCCAGTTGATACTGGTTCCTCATCATAACTAACTTAGGCCTACTATATTGAGCACAAGCTTTCCTACAAGATATCCTTCAAGTATGAAAACATAAAATTAGAAGTAGGTGCAAAATTAGAGTTGGAAGAACAATATACAACACCTCCTGAAAGTGCCCAACACTAACTGGCACAAGGCAAAGCTCAACACCTAAAGTTTTGTCAGATAGGCTGGGCCACAGGAATTATGCAGCAGGGGAGAACTAAGTAATATGGCAGGGTATACTAAAGTTTTCAGTAAAAAAAGCTAATTATGGGGCATAATGTAGCACATTTTTGTGATGATATTCCTTCATTATTTTGTCTATGTTTACACTTGTTAACACTGTCTGGGCATAGGTTTCACCTACTTAGTACCAGTTTAACACCCAAATAGAGGGCAATAAACAACAGAAAGTTTACCAGCCAACCTTTGTGCTGCAACACATTTTGCTACATTTTTAGTAACTTTTGATCTGTTTGAATCTGCAGATTATGAGTAGATGATAGATTATGTGGCAAATTCAGGAAATCCATAATTATGAGTAGAATACAGCGACCACAAAATCACATATTCCAGTGGCACTTCAGATAGGTATCCAATACCGGACCCTTTGTCTATTATAGTAATCTATGGGAAATTATTTAACTGTCTACATTCTTTAATTCAGTGTAATTACAATCAACCCTTGTAGGCATCTTTGCTTTAACATGTGCTTTTCACAATAAAAAGGTCAGGCATACTGTCTTTATCACAAATATTCATCAAAAACAGATCAGTCCTATTGCATCTGACATAACTTTCCTAAATTAACCAATGTAGCCTATAACGGTTATGATTGGCTTATCATCGTCACCTCAGGCCTACTAAATTGAGCATAAAGCCTTCCATCAGGCAGCCATCAAGCAAACAGTCAGAAAAACTATAAAAACACATACAATTACTCTTTAGCAAAATAATATACAACCATTCTTAACAGGGATTATCACAGTACTCTATCATAAGGGTTTGTCTGAGGTGGTAAACAAAACTAAAACTCTTTCTTACAAAATACATTTGTGATATTCCAAGTAACAAAATACCAGTCTCCAGCATTCACACACTCTAACACACTTAACACCCACTTGCTTTAATAAATGAATTTCACGATAAGTGAGTCAGGCCTACAAACTTTGTTGTAACATTTCATAATAAACAAGCCAGCTCTATGATATGTGACGTATGTTTTCACAATGAACCAATCAAGCCTACTGAAAACTGCATTGCACATTAACTGGTACCCATCAGGCAAACAGACATAAAATTACAAAATGTATACAAATTAAAGTTGGCAAATCAATATACAACCCCATTGACAGGGCCTAACTAGGACTAACACATTGCGCATTTTCGAAATCAGTGTCATAAGAGGTAGCCAACACCAAAACTCTGCCTGCTATATTGTAACCTGTCAGATTCCTTTAAACAAAATATCTGTCTACAGCCGTTAAAAGACTGTAGTGACAAGCCACACTTAAAGGCCTTGGCTTTAAGAAATGCTCTTCACAATAAATTGGTCAGGCTTACGGCCTTTGTCGTGACTTTTCAAAATAAACATATCAGACCTATGGTCTCGTAGCCCCGCCCAGGACATACTTGTGCCTGGTCCTAGGACCATGCAATGCCCTTGCAGACCAGTCCATCCAAGGCTCCTGCCTCGCCCCACCTGCTGATATCTCCTGCTGCTTTCGTTCTTTCAAGTTTCGGTATTGCCACTCTTTTGTTACTGCCTTTCCTGCCTCACTTTGCTTGTCGCTGCTTTGTTTCCATTCGCTCATTTCTGCTTGTTCTCTATTTGCTAGTTCACTCATAAGGCCTGTTTTCTATTTGCCACTTTTGGACACTTCTGCTTGTGTTCCATCTGCCACTTTCACTCACTTCTATTTGCCGCTTTCGATCATTTCTGCTTTGTTTTACTTTTGCCTATTTCTTGTTTTCTATGTCACTCTTCCTCTTTTCTCCTTCGTTGGGTCTGCCTTCTTTGGCCTCTTCCTGCTCTTTTCCCTTCCTCATCCAGCCCCGCACCTCCTCCTGCTGTCCTTTCCTCCCAGGACCTACTTAATGGCAGAAGCACCCAAGGCATGTCCTGCCCGCTCCCAGTGGCAGAAATCATGGTCCACTCCCACCACTGCTACCCCACTGTGCTCTCAACCGCAGTCGCTGCTCGCCATGCCTCTGCCGCGATGCACCATACAACACAAGAGGGGCGTTCTCCTGCATCACCTGCACGCTTCCACACATAACACTCATCGCCCCCACACCAACAGCCTCCAACTTCCAAACATCTCACACTCAGACCCAACAGCCATAGACCTCACAACACTCCCCACTCCTCAACGTCCGCTAAACATGCCAGAGAGCAGGGACGACTGAATGACAACGCACTAGATCTGCTGTTCCTCACAAAGATCTGTCTGAATCCCACATCCACACCACACATCACCACAACCATCTCTACCAGCTATAAGATCGCCAGGCAGGCCAGACTACACATGCATGAAGGTGGCATTGTCATTGGTTTCAAGGTCTCCATCCAATGCACCACCTTATTTGACACATCCGCCAGCAACATGGACCACCTGACATTCAACCTCCACATTACAGCCAACTTTACTCTGAGTGACATCCTCACCTACAGACCACCAGCATCAACTTCTCCAACACCTTTGCAGACCTCGTCACTCCCCTCATCCTCGATTAATGCCTTCATCCTCCTCTGAGACCTGAATTTCCAGCTGGAAGACTGCACTGACCAAAACATGACCGCAATACTCAATGTCCTAGGAAAGCTTAGCCTTATCCAAGATGTGAAAGGTCCCACACACTTTGCTGGACACCTCTTGGACCCTATCTTCACCATCTTTAAACACTCAGTCAATAAACCCATGGCAATCACCTGGACCAACAGTGCACTTGTCAAATTCACCATCCCTGTCCCACTTCAACACAGTTACTACTACACAACGAGACCTAGACTATGGGGGCACATGTAGAAATGTACTCCCTCGAGTGCAGTAGTGGGACCTGAAATCGCTGTCTTTGAAGCGAAGGTCCTAGAGGAGATTGAAAAATTGGAATCTCTGAATCAGAACACTGGATATAAGAACATGTCTAGAATTGATTGGGAAGCAATTAAGTCCCTACAAAACAACATAAATATAACAATAAAAAGTGCTGACAAGGGGGGAGCAGTGGTGATACTGAATACTAAAGACTATGAGGCAGAAGTTTTACGGCTATTGAATGTCAGGGCAAACTACCAACCGCTAGTACATGATCCCACTCAAGATCTCCAGAAACAAATTAAAAAACTGGTAGCAGATGCTAAGGAGAAAAAATGGATTTCGAGCAAAGAAGCAGAATTCCTGGTGAACATGAATCCCAGGATGCCTGCATTTTATATTCTACCGAAAATCCATAAGCCTGCCCGGCCACCGCCTGGCAGGCCCATTGTGTCCGGGATTCAATCTATCCTCGAGCCTTTGTCTCAATTTGCAGACTACTTCTTACGAGAATCTGTAATCACTCAAAAGTCATTTGTAAAAGATACCATGGACATTTTGAATGTGATTGGGGAAATTTCCTTTGATCCCACCCGTGAAATATTGGTCACCATCGACATCGAATCTCTCTACTCTTGTATCCCTCAGGACGCCAGGCTGGTGGCAGCAGCGAGGGCCCTGAGGGATCAGGAGTGGTTTTACGATGCTCCGCAAACATTTGTGCTTCAATGCATTGAAATAGCACTCACCCGCAATTTCTTTTGCTATAAAGATAAGATGTACCTACAAACCACGGGGACCTCCATGGGGGCTACAATGGCACCGAGTCTGGCTTGCATATATGTAGGCCAGTTCGAAGAGCACATCATCTACCCTACCAGCAATCCCTTCAGAGACCATGTGCGTCTCTGGAGGAGATATATAGATGATGTGCTCTGTATTTGGACTGGAGAGGAGACTACCTTGCTGGAGTTTCTGAATTGGCTTAATTGCCAAGACCAAAGCCTAAGATTCACTTGGTCCTACAGCAGGGATTCTGCTGTGTATTTAGATCTGGATATTACAGTGAAAGACAAAACTTTGACCACGAGCGTTCACCAGAAACCCACGGATAAGAATTCATTATTATCTTACCAGTCTTACCACCCACGGGCTCTCAGGGACAATCTCCCGGTGGGCCAGTTCCTCCGTTACAGGAGAAATTGCTCTAGCACCGAGAGCTTTGTGGAACAGTCGCAGGTATTGGGAGAGAAACTTCTACAAAGACAATATCCTGCAAGAACTATCAAAACTGCTAAAAAGAGAGCTCTAAATACACCACGCAGTGCTCTGTTGGAAGTCAATAAAAAAGAAAGAAAGGACTGCCTACCTGTAGTCATGACTTTCAACCCATTGGCCTCTAAAATTAGACAGTCAATACGTAAACACTGGGCGATTCTTTCCAATAAAGACTTCAAAATGCCACAGCCTACATTTGCTTTTAAGCGTACCAGCAATTTAAAAGACAAATTGGTTCATACTCGGGTACAAACAGCAAGAGCAAACAGTAAACCACACCTCACAGGGCACCATCCCTGTGGCACTTGCTCTGTGTGCCACCTCACGGAAAAAACAACTCGTGTCACCCTACAGTCAGGCAGAGAATGGGAGCTAAGGCAATTCAGCAATTGCAACACCACAAGTGTGGTGTACAAACTTAACTGTGAATGCGGCCTTCAGTATATAGGCCTCACGACACGTAAAATAAAAACACGCATTCAAGAACACCTTAGCACTATAAAATCTGGAAAGCTGACGACGAAACTTGTGCAACACTGCCACACGAACAAACATGCATTTAAGTGGTTAGTGCTGGAGAAAGTGACAGGAGACACACATTCAGTGGAACGTCTGCTAGCTAGGAAAGAAGCAAAATGGATTTTTCAAGAGAAATCTGATAAGGTAGGGCTGAACGATTTATTGGAGTGGAATAAGATACATTGAACTTTCCACCAGAATTGAGTCTATATTGGCATTTGTATGAGGGTACATCTATACTCTAAATATGGTATGAGATATTCCCGGTGCGTTATGTAAACAGGTACCTAAGAATATATATACAAACATTGGCTCCCCCTTTGGTGTGTATATATATATATAGGTTGTATATATACAATGATTTTTAATGCGGCCGAAAAATGTATTCTATCCACTAGATATTAACGCTAAATTTTAAATGATTCAGAATACAACTTTATTTGTTGCTTCCTTTCCAATAATTCAATGAGAACAAATTGTTAGGACCATGAGTAATAGACAATTACACAATTAATATGTGATTTTTATATGCACATTTGTCCATTTAAAACTGTAAACGAAACTGGACTATCTACAGAAATGTGCATAAAGTTTTGATTGTTTTTTTTCCCTCTGAATAAAGAGAGATCGAAATCACGAGCGAAAGTCTCACGTGATTTAGATCTTATCTAGCACTCTCCATTGAGGAAAATAGGAATATGCCCAATTCAAGATGGCCGACGCGTTTTGACGCGAGACCACGCAAGGCATTACAAGTACTTCCCCTTGTCCAAACGGGAAGAATGCACGGGCTGAGATACAGCGGCCGCTTCTCCACCGTCCGGTAAGGCATAGGGTTGTTCGAGCGGCAGGGGACAGGAGGCGTTTTACAGAGCTCGTATTTGTGGTAACAGACACACCGAGCACGTTAAAAAAAATCGCCCTCTGACTCTGGGGAGCATTACGAGTGCCTATACCGGGTGGTTGTTGTGCAGGTTGTCCGTTTAATAACTTGTAGGGCCATCTAGTTACATAAGAGCAACATGTATAGGTAGGGAAGCATTACGAGTGCCTATACCGGGTGGTTGTTGTGCAGGTTGTCTGTTTAATAACTTGCATGGCCATCTAGTTACATAAGAGCAATATGTATAGATATGCAACCTGGTAATTTGCCTAATGAGTGCACTTTTCCCTATCGTGTCCGTTTAATAACGTGCAGGGCCATCTAGTTACATAGGAGCAACATGTATAGATATGCTACCTGGTAATTTGCCTAATGAGTGCACTTTCCCCATCTTTTTTAGCAATTCGGAGGGGAGGAGTGTATAATCGACTTCTAGCGATTTCTATGTCTTTTAAATAACAACCGTGTTCCATCCGGCTGGTAGGAGCACCTATGGCCATATGAGGGTAACTATCAGGAGGTCAACTGTGTGGCATACAGAGTAGACACGGGCTAAGTGCTTTGGTTAACTACATTGGTGCGGATCTTATGTTTTTACAGTTGTGAAGACGTGTGGGTCCATCTGCAGTGGCTTTAATACACATGACGCCCTGATGAAATTGCCTACAAGTTAAAAGGCAATGAAACATGTCGGCAAGTAAAAGTATGAGTGGTTAAATAGGTGATAACCACATCTACTTTTTCCTTTTATCTTTCCATACACAACACAAGAAACTGAATAAAATTGTACTGTCTGTGTTGTGTTATGAGTGTTTTAATGTTTTGATTGACACTGTAGTGGTCACTTTTTTGCTTTATGCTCACTGCACCTTTTTCACAAATCTTTTGTGTATTTGGACACTATTTTCTGTTCTGAGCTTGATGGTACCGATGATGACAACAGGGCTGTCCTGGCGAGTACCAGTCAGGTCCCCGTTTGGTGGTGCGCCCGTGAGGCGCCATCTCGCTCTTGCACACTTTTTTTCGGTTTAGCACTATATATGTTGGACACGAGATTAAGTGTGGTATGATTGGTCTCACAACTGTATTTTATTGGTGAATGAGAATCAGGCAATTGTTTGAATTTAGCACTACCCTCAGGTATTTCGGCTACCCCATTTAATATTTAAGAAGGGGAGTAAGGTTTGCTAAAGAAGAGCAACAAACGAAATACCCTAATAAGGGTGAAATTTCTACATGTGCCCCCATAGTCTAGGTCTCGTTGTGTAGTAGTTGCATATTGAGTGGAGGGCGACCTATTGACTAGCTTTACCCTCTAAAGCTCCTTTTTTCTTTAACCACTTCAACACAGAACAACCACCGGCACACCAGTCCACCAAGACTGGAGTATCATCCCAGAGGAAGACTGGACAGCCAAACTCAGGGAAAACGATTTCAAACACAGCAGAAGCCTTCCTAGCACCATTGCAAACTTCAACAACTGGATCACCATCTGCGCTGACGTGTTAGCTCCCCTCACGCCCAACAAAGTAACAAAATCCAGGCCACAAGCCAGATGGTAATCTAAGAAACTCAGGATGAAAAAGTGCCACTGAAAACAGCTGGAATGCAAAAGAAGAATGAGCCAGGACAATGTCGACAAGAAAATCTTGAACTAAGCAGCTTCATGACACTAAAGTTTTTTTTTTTGTTTTTTTCAGTTTTATAAAGCGCGAACTAGTCCCAAAGATATCAGGTATCAGAGCCCTTTACACGATCACCAGTTTCGTTACTCAAGGACACATTCATTTTGTTAGGCATGGGGAGATTAAGTGATTGCCCAGAATCAGAGGATGTTGAGCGTTGTTGCCGAGACTCGAACCCAGTTCCCCAGCTTCGAGGTCAATCGCTCTGGCCGTAAGGCTACATCCTCTCTCCTAATGTTTGTGTTTACTGGCTGCATTGACACCAGCATCACCAGCTGCATGGATATCTTCATCATTGTGAAAGATTTAACTTCCCCAGCAGCCTGAGATTCCTCACCTTGTGCAATTCTCCAGGCGCCAGCCTGGATCCGGAAACCTTTGTAACATTTCCCGCCCGGGTTGACGGGTGGTATCATGCCGCTCTGCCGGGTGGGTCGGTGAGGAATCTGTGGTTAGATGAGTCTCTACCAAAAAGAAGGCTACAGAAGGAAAGCAAATTGTCTGATAGACTTCTAGCTGCAGATTTCTCAACTTCCGAATATATAACAAAGCAGTACCGTCCCAGGTGGCGGGTCTGCGAATGAGTCAGACCAGGAAATCTTGCTGGACAGATCAGGCAAAGTACCAATCCCACCAGACCTGGCTGTCCAGGTGGTAGTGCTTCTTGAATGTAAAGAGGGACGCCCACATAGCAGCCTGAAAAATGTTCAGAAATGGGATACCAGACACAAGTGCAGTGGTAGCAGCCTTTGCTCTGGTGGAATGAGCATGCAAGCCTTCTTGGGCATGCTTCTTGGCCAGTCCAAAACAGATCTTGATGCATAACACAATCCATTTCGAGATGGTTTTCTTCTGCACTGCTTTGCCCTTTTTGGCTCCAGAGAAATTATTAAAAGCTGTTTGTTCAGTCGGTGATCCCCAGTCCAATCTATATAGAAACTAAGTGCTCTCAGAGTCCAGGCGATGGAGCAGCTGTTCTTACTAGGAAGGGTGAAGTAGAGCATAGAAAGCCCACAAGGTAATCAATTGTCCTAAGGAAAGGTTGTGACTACCTTCTGAATGAATGCTTTTGTTCAGCGGACCAGTTTGTCAGGGTAGAATGAAGTGTATGGCTTTTGTACACACAGATCCTGAAGTTCTAGAAGATTGCAAAAAACACAGTTGATGGACAGAATGTAGAACAATGTCATACATTCACCCCAGTACAAGGATCTGGGCCTAAATCCATCGTTTTTTTTTGCACTCCACACCACCCTGGGTTAGACACTGGCTATATGCAAATCAGCTCTGACCCTGTGCCTCATGGGAACAGTCCAGTCCGAACTACCAAGCCATGTCTTTCTCAGACCGGAATCAAGCATCCAAGGACCGGTTTCTGGCTATCAGCCTTCATCAGCCTGGATAGCTTGACTCCAGTGGTGTGGAGAGCCTGGGACTCACGTCTGAGCATACCCAGCCCACTCGGGGTGAAAATTGCAAAAAACACAGTTGATGGACAGAATGTAGAACAATGTCATACATTCACCCCAGTACAAGGATCTGGGCCTAAATCCATCGTTTTTTTGCACTCCACACCACCCTGGGTTAGACACTGGCTATATGCAAATCAGCTCTGACCCTGTGCCTCATGGGAACAGTCCAGTCCGAACTACCAAGCCATGTCTTTCCCAGACCGGAATCAAGCATCCATGGACCGGTTTCTGGCTATCAGCCTTCATCAGCCTGGATAGCTTGACTCCAGTGGTGTGGAGAGCCTGGGACTCACGTCTGAGCATACCCAGCCCACTCGGGGTGAAAATTGCAAAAAACACAGTTGATGGACAGAATGTAGAACAATGTCATACATTCACCCCAGTACAAGGATCTGGGCCTAAATCCATCGTTTTTTTGCACTCCACACCACCCTGGGTTAGACACTGGCTATACGCAAATCAGCTCTGACCCTGTGCCTCATGGGAACAGTCCAGTCCGAACTACCAAGCCATGTCTTTCCCAGACCGGAATCAAGCATCCAAGGACCGGTTTCTGGCTATCAGCCTTCATCAGCCTGGATAGCTTGACTCCAGTGGTGTGGAGAGCCTGGGACTCACGTCTGAGCATACCCAGCCCACTCGGGGTGAAAATTGCAAAAAACACAGTTGATGGACAGAATGTAGAACAATGTCATACATTCACCCCAGTACAAGAATCTGGGCCTAAATCCATCGTTTATTTGCACTCCACACCACCCTGGGTTAGACACTGGCTATATGCAAATCTAGAAGAAACATCAAATATCTCCCTGAATCATGCAGAAACAGCCATTTTGAGAGGAAGATCAAAGGGTATAAACAGTCGCCATTCAGTCTCCACGCATGAAGGTGAGGTTGTGCAGGCTCAGGTGCATAACCTGGCCCTTCGGCTTAGACAGGAGGTCCTCCTGAAGGGGCAGTCAGATTGTAGGAAGTGCTCAGGGACAAAATCTCTGGGTACCACACTCACTTCACCCAGTTCAGGGGCACTAGGATGACTTGGGCCCAGTCTTTCCTGATATTTTTCAGTACGCTGGGCATGAGAAGTAGGGGCTGTAAGGCAGGAAAGAGTCCCAAACCCTAGTTCAGTCAACAGGCATCTCAGAAGAAGAGCTGCTCTCGGAACTCCAATACACAAAAATCTGGACACTGCATGGTCTCTGCGGTGGTGAACAGACGAAGTCACGGTTCTCTCCATTGCTGGAAGAGGTCCTAATTCATCTCTTAGTGTAACTAGCATTTGTGCTCCCCTAGGAAACATCAGCTAAGGTTCATCCGCTCTGGTGTTTAAACATCCTGCCAGGTGAAGTACAATTAGGGAAATGCCCTAAGCATTCAGCCACGTCCAGAGACATAGAGCCTCCTGGCAGAGGACCCACAACCCCGCTCCACCCTGTTTGTTGCATGGCCACATGGCGGTGGTGTTGTCATTGAGAACCTGCACCCACTCCCCCTTGACGGTCTTGATGGTTGGGTTTGGGGGGCAAGGGGTGAGGGGACAAGTGGTGCAAGGGAGCCTTCAGTGCATATCGGATTGCTTGCAGCTTCAATGAGCTGATGTGAAATGCAGCCTCCGCTGAAGACCGGAGTCTTATGATCTCCACTTCTCCAAGGTGGAATCCCCAACCCAGCAACGATGCATCCATCACAACAGTTAACTTGGTGGAGAAGGGACAGAGATGTGCTCAGGGCCAACTGCAGTAAAGCTGCCACCACTACAGGTCGTTTACAGTCTCCTTTGACACCTCGATGGCCTCTGATTGGTCCTCTTGGTGCTGAGCTTACTGGGACTTCAGATCCCACTGCAGAGCAAACATCTGCAACCCAGCGTGGTTCACATGCAGGATGCAGGAGGCCAAGATACCTCTGAGCTAATTGATACCCATTCAAAGGTTCAAACATCGTGATCATAGCCTAAATATCCTGAGCTCATTAAGGTGGAAGGGAGGCTCAGTAAACTACTGTTACTAATATGGCTCCAAAGAAGGGGAAGCATGGAGGAGTGTGGCTCACTGATTAGAGCGGCAGACCCTGTTGCAGAGGTCTGGCCCGGGACCAGGGTTCAATTCCCGACGCGGCAGGGTCCTGAGTCCAAAATGTCCACGGACTCGATAATTCTCGCTTCGGTGCCTATTCTAATCATGGGGTCCCACGCTGCAGCTCTGGGCAATAGTTGCTTAATCTCCACTACGGCGGCCCACCCGCTGCGGGATGCTTGGCTTTCACCCTGGGGATACCCAGTAGGGGTTATCTCACAGGGAAAAGCCAGGACGGGTTCCCAAGGCAAGCGCCTTGATGCCTTCGGGTGATACGTGCGCTATATAAGTCGCAATACAATACAATACAATACAATTGTGAGGGAGTCAGGTGAGACGTCAGTACATTGATGGAGATCCCTGATGAAGCCAACAGTTTGACCGCAGTCTGGAGGTGGATGGCGACTGTTAGAGGTGAGCCTGCCTTCAGCAATCAGTTGTTGAGGTTTGGGAAGAATGTATTCCCAAACTCCACGGATGAGCAGTGACCACCACCACCATTTTAGTGAACACCCGAGGTGCACTGGTAAGGCTAAATAGGAACACAGAAAACTGAAAGTGCTCCTGGCCTACTTGAAATGTAGGTGGGGCTGCAGGATGGAATGTGAAAATTGGTGTCTTGCAAATTCAGTGTTCCTACCCAGGCTTATGGATCCAGGGCAGCTAGAACTTAGGCCAGAGTGAGCCTTTTGAACTTGTCCTTCCACAGGTAGCAGTTCAGTGGGTGAAGATAGAGGATGGGACATAGGTCCCTATCCTTCTTCAGCACCAGGAAACGGCAGTCCAGTCTTAATCTCTGATGCTGGCAACTTCTTTATAACTCCCTTGTCCAAGAAAGCTTGAACTTCTCCACGAAGTATGGACAAGTGATCTTCTGGATGGTGTTGTGGTACGAGTGGGATGTCCGTGTTAGTGCAGAAAATGTAAGGTGTAGCCATCTGGAGCACTCGCTGATCAGACGCAATGCGCCAGGAAGGTGAAGGGCGATGTGACCTCCTATCATCTGAGAGTGAGCTGCTTAGGACAAATAAAGTGGTTTTGAAGCTGCTGCAGAGAGAAGGGCTGGGGTTTGAGTAACTCGTTGCCCCTGGGGAGCCAGACTCTGCTGGCCTGATCCCAAGCCTTAACCTTGAAAGGATGGGGAGGCCAGTGGTTGGTAAGAAGAGTATTGGCTCTGCCTCTGCTTGTAGCCTCTACTGAAGCTTTGAAAGGGCACTGCTGCAGGGGGAACTGTTGAACTAGCAGGACAAAGCCAAGGAACGGGCAGTGGCCTTGATCTCTTTAAATCTTTCAAGGGGTATGTCCACCTTCACTCCCAACAGACTACAGCCATCTAAGGGCATTTTCATGAGGGACTGGTGGACATCCAAGGAGAGGCCCGTGGAGTGAATTCAGGCATAGCAACTAAGCACCACCCTGTTACCAACTGCCTTACCTAGACCATCTGCAATGTCCAGACTGGATCAAACTGAGCATTTTGCTGCGGACTGTCCATCCAAAACAAGCCCTTACAGTTCCTCTGGGACTGCTAATAACATCTCTGCTAATACCTGCCCAGGAGGCATATTGTGCTCACAGAGGATAGGCTGAAGGAGGAAAACATTTGTTTCGCAACTGTCTCCATCCTGTTTGGCAGATTGGTGTGGAAAGAATTGGAGTTAAGGCAACTGGTAGGTGCCTTCACCACCAAGCTCTCTGAAGTAGGGTGATGCAGAACAAAATCTGAGTCTCCATCAACGGGTCTATACCACTTCGCCACTTGCCTATTGACTGAGGTGCAAGTTCCTTGTTTTCTCTGGTGCCCACCAAAATATGGGTTTGGGCTTCATTACAGGGAAGTAGAGGATTGCTTTGGGTTCAGCGCCTCTATTAGTACATTGGTTCTGACCTTTTGGGTATGTAGAGTAAGGTCAAGAACTTCTGCTGCTCTCAGAATAACTGTTGAGAAGGATGCGGACTCCTCAGTATCTATAGTTGGATTGGGAGAGGGAGGTCAATTTTCAGCAATGAGTCCAGACCACTGGCATCCTAGAGATCAATCATCAAAGAGATTCCTATCATCATATTGTTCTTCATTGACCTGATAAAATGTAGATCTGGTTGTTTGAACGTGGGTCTCTGAGTCCTATAAAGCTATCTGCTCCATTTTCGGCATAAGGGATATCGGTATCGGTGGCAAAAAATGAGCCAGGGGCATCATTTGTGGCACCGAGATTGACACCGATGGTGGAATCATGGGCAGTGAGGGGTCGGCGTGGTGGGGCTCAAGCCGAGGAGAGGTCCGGCCTCTGTGCGAGGTTGAGGGGCACAGGTGGCGTTGAGGAAGGATCCGCTGAAGGTGGACCGACTGGAGGCGCCTTTGGATCCATGGTCCCTGAAGGCACCCCAGAGGGACTCAGTGAGGCACTGAAAATGTTATTCATGGCCATCTTATGTTTCTTGTGGGACTTTTGTGACTTACCCGAGTCCCATGACCCAGAGGATGATTGGTCTCAGGAGCGAGTGAGACTCCGGAGAGTGCGAGGGACTGTGCTCTCAACTTCAACCGGCACTGCCACACCTTCCACTATGAGCGTTTCTTCGATCTACGAAGTTTGGTGATAGTGAGTATTGCCTTGCGGTCGCAGATGGCCTTCTTGTTCATCTTCACAAGGTACGGACACAACCCCCAGTCATGTTTGAAGATGACGCATCATGGACATATGTTGTGGGTGTCTGTAGCTGACATGTAATGTAATGGTTACAGAAATGGCAAGGTTTAAAGCCTGTAGCCTTAGGAGACTTGGTCTGCACACTTGCCCAAAAATGTTTTTGTGGGATATATTATCTGTCAGAAGTGAGAGGATCCTAGAAGCTCCAGATCCATGCCAGTAGGCATGGAAAGAAAGAAACTTATGTCAGCACGCAAAGGTAGTGTATATATATAAGGGGACCATCATAACCTTTGGGGTGGGATGGGTCCGAAGTGGAGCTGCATTATGCCACTTGTTGACGCGCAAGGGAACTGCTATGAAAGTTTCCAGATTCAGTCCGGTGCCTGAGGAAATTCACGAGGTCAGGACTCTGCGGTTAGAAGTCTCTATCAGAAGCAGCCCTCATCACCACCACAGATGACATCTGCATGATCCTGGGCAGAGGAGACAGCAGGTCTCATGCACCTGGACTTCTCCACAGCATTCAATACAGTACCTAAATCATCCACACCCAACGCTTGCATGAGATTGGAATCCAAAGGCCTTCTCTCTCCTGGATATGCTCCTGATGGGAAGAACACAGTCAGTCAGTCTGACCCCCTACCGCTCAGACAACCGGAACCTAATCTGTGAAGTACTGTAAAGATTCTCCACTCAGCTCAACCCTCTTTAACGCATACATGATCCTCCTTGCTAGTGTCATCTGCTCCCGCAACTTTGACGTCCTCTCCTATGCTGACAATACTCAGTTTATACTCGCAAAAGACCCACAATACACAGACCAAGTTTGGCCCTGCATGACCAAGGTCGCAGTCTCGATGAAGATCACCTGAATCAAACTAAACACCAAGACAAAAGTCAGATTTGTTTGGGAGAACTCAACACCTGGGACTCTAAATGGTGGCTGGCAGAACTCAGGCCTACTCCCACATTCACCACCTATTCCAAATATCTCAGGATAGTAATGACAGCCAGCTCAACATGACAGCCCACGTCAACACAATCACTTCTTCCTGCATCCACCACCCTGAAGATGTCGAAGAATATATTCAAATTGCTCCCAACCTACACCCACAAAAACGTCACCAATGCCTCATCACAAGCAAGCTGGACAATGGGAACACCCTCTACACCAGAATTAGTAAGCAACTCACCAGACAACTTCATACCATTCAGCAGCCAGTCATACTGAACGTACCACGCCACATGCACATAACACCGCACGCCTAAGAGAGCTCCCCTAGCTCCCAATGCACAAGCAAGCCCAGTTCAAAACACCTCACGCACACTTTCAAAGCCCTACAAAACACAAGCCAGGCCTACATCTTCCCCAAAGTATGGAACGAGCCGCCACTATACATCAGAGCCACCTCTCCATCCTCAAGTTGCACAAGAAGCAGAAGACCTGGCTCTTCGAGTAGACTTACTCGCCAGCCCTTTGGCAGGCTATTCTTGCACTTGCTTCAGCTCCAGGATATTCCCTCAGATGATGATGCGCTTTACAAATACAATTAACATAACATATGACTTCTAACAAAGTTTCCCCAAGGTGCAATCAAACCTATAGCCGACCAACCTATATGCTTTAACAACTTTCACAATAAATAAGGCAGACTTAATGCAGTTGTCATATTTTCATAACAAAAGAATTGCATCTTTGGCCCCTGACATAAACGTTTTCCTGTGAGTCAATCAGGCCAATAGGCTTCATCGCTGGATTATCATCAGGACCAGATCAGGCCTACAGTATAATGCATAAGCGTGTCCACAAGGCAACTCTCAGTTTACAGTCATTATGTACAAAATTACAGCTGGCAAAAAAAACAATATACAACCCTGCCTATAACTACATAATACAGATTCTAAAAGTGAAAATCTTCTACTCCAAAGCTTTGTCACAGGGAGTATCCAATATCAACACCTTTGTCTACTATGGTAGTAGTAAGAGTACATATAACAAAATGACGGCCAACAAATTTTAACACAGTGTAATGGCAATCAGCTTATAAAGGCACTGTGCTTTCTGCATAAATATGGATTTGTCGCATAATTACTAAAAAAGTAACAACACGCCAATATGCCTTTTACTGCGCTGCAACAACACATGTTGCAGCACAGTGAAAGGCATTTCACATAGGTGGACTTGTCACCGTTCTGTTGCTTATTTCTGTATTAGGGTGTCAAAGTGGTATTAATGAGGTGAAACTTTTGCCCAGAAAATGTTAACGTGCATAAGGCCAAAATATTGAGAAAATACCAACACAAAATGTACCCCATTATGCTGCATAATTTGGCTTTTCTTGCCAACTAATTTAGTCAATCCTGCCACATAATTTGGTTCTCCACTATCGCATAAATCCATTGGCCCTGGCTTTAACGTATTCTTTTCACAATATACATATGTCAGGTCTACTGCCTTTGTTGTGACTTTTTATAATAAACACATCAGGCCTGTCATCACAACCAACTGAGTCATGCTGTATTCAGCATAAGCTATCCCATGAGGCAAAAAGTGCAATACAAGCACTCTTTTGAATTGTTTTTCTGTTTCTCATATAAGGTGGCACGATAGCTGCGCTGTCAAGCCAGACCTAAAAAGGAAGGTTTCCACATGAGGAAAGCTGGATGCTTTGGACTGGTTATGTTTGTATATTTCTGTCATTCTTGTAGTTATTTTGGACCAGGAATTTGAAAGGTTGGCAGTGGTTCATTCATTTTGCTATTTTGGACCAGGAATGGGAAAGGTTGGCAGTAGTTCATTCAATTGGGTATTTTAGACCCGGGATGTGAACGATTGGCAGCTGTTCCTGCACACCTGGTGTTAATAAGTCTAGAGGAAACAATTCAGGCAGAATGAAAGCCCTGTTTCTATATGTTCAAGACTAGATGGGCAGAGAACAGTCAGTGAGATACAAATCCAAATACACCAAGGAGACCTGGTTATATTGCTATAGCCAGGCACACATTTTACACCATCAAGAGTCCAAAGAAAGCCTGTGCCGTGTTACATTTGCTGCATAAATGGATACTGTGCAGGATTAGCACTTCCCCAGATGAATTAATGGTGGTTGAAGGGATTCATTTAGAGAATGGCAGGTGGGCTGTCAGGTGAGCGGAGAGATGTTTTCTGCTGACCTGGGGCAAGACAGTTCGAGGCCTCCACCTGGCAGGCTGAGCTCGCTGTCACAGTGGCTGCTCTGCTAAAAGTAATGAATGTTTCTGGTTTTTCAAAGACAATTTCTCAGAGTAGGAGTTTGCTATTGAAAAACAAAAAGGAACTATCCCCCACAACCTGGGAGGCTTCTCACAGTGTGGTGGGAGCCACGGAGTCTCGGAGGAGCATCGCCCCACTGGCTCAGAACTAGTAGTTGAAAAATAAAACAATATTTTATTATCGTTTTATTTTTCAGCTGCTGGTTGAGCCAGCATGTGCAGGGAGGGGTGGGCCGGGCCATGGGAGGGGGAGGAGGAGTGGTTGGTGCACTTTAAGTTTGCATCTCAGTTAAGCCGGCCAAACTGACATGCGCGCTTAGGTTTATCCAACCCAGTGTTGGTGAAACAGCACAGACTCCCTGTGCCTGACCAAGCATTAATCCAGTCCGCTCAGGCCAATCCCCATGCTGCTCTCATGCTTAAGAGCATTGCGGGGATTGGATGGGGAGTTTGTGAGGATGTCCCAGGGACTGATGGGGCCAGGAAATGGATCAGAGGAGTGTGAGGCGGGCGACAGCACCAGGTAAGTATTTATTTATTTATTATTAACCCCCTTGCCGAGCACCCCTGTGCACTCCAACTACACCCCCTTCACCCGCCCACCACTATTTATCTTCTTTGGCCGCCTCTGGATGGGATAGGGGTGCCATTGCTTTGGTTTCCGGTTTGGGAGGCTTTTCCAGGTTATCTAAAACATTAAATATGTATGTCAGAACATCCCTCAAAAAACACAGACTGGCCAGATGTGTCAAAAGTTTCTGCCAAGAGAGCCAGGCCCCATCACAAGAAACATTGTGCTCCCCAGATTCCAAACAGAGCTGTGGAACCACAAGTTTGGTGATCAGGACGCCTATTGCTTTTTGATAGACATCTAGCATTGGCCGAACTATAAATGATGTTCATGCCATCACCGGCACAATAGCCAGTTTGTAGATGAAAGATTATGGATGTTATGTTAGGTTATGTTAAAGGGGGTGCTTCTATAGCGCACGGCTACTCCGAGGAGTGTCCCGGCGCTGTCGGAGCCTCACAGGTCCAGAATGGAGAAAATGAAAAAGGGCGAATGAACAGAGCGTGGCTATGAGGGGGCGGTCTTATTGCGTGAAAAGCAGGGTCTTCAGATCTTTCCTGAAGGCCAGCAGATTAGGGCCATATCTGAGAGAGAGAGAGGAAGGTCGTTCCACAGCCGGGGGGCAAGATGTTTGAAAGAGCGCCCCCCACAGCGTGCCCGACGGACCAAAGGTGTGACTGCCCTGGCCTGGGTTGAAGAGCGCAGGGATCTAGAGGGAAGATAGAAACTGATCCATTTCTGGAGATAGCGGGCACCTATGCCATGAAGGGTCTTGAAGGCGATGGTCAGGGCCTTGAAAGTGATCCGCTTCTTTATGGGCAGCCAGTGAAGTGTTCTGAGGAGCTCACTGGCCCTGGCTCTCCTAGTGAGGCCAAAGATGGCACGGGCCGCAGAGTTCTGCACCACCTGGAGACGCGCTAAAAGATATTCCGGCAGTCCTAGGTACAGAACATTGGAGTAGTCCAGGCGCGAGCCGATCAGGGCCTGCACTGTGGTCTTTCTATGCTCCAAGGATAGGAGCGGCAAGAACTTCCTCAGCATCTTCAGGATCGCAAAGCATCTGCCGGCCAGGCCCGAAACCTGGGCCCTGAAGGAGAGGCAGTTGTCGATCTGAAAGCCCAGGTTTTTTGCAGCCCCAGAGTCGCTGTCAGGAGGGAACATGGCGGAAGGCCACCACTCTTTCCATCTGGGGTCTGCGGGGCAGCCGAAGAAGAGCACTTCGGACTTATCGGAGTTACATTTGAGGCTGTGACGACTGAACCAGTCGAACACAGCCCCAAGGCAGCCCCGAATAGACGCTCCGTCAAAGTCCTGGCCCCTGTCGCAGGTGAACAGGAGTTGCGTGTCGTCGGCATACAACACTATCTGGGCCCCGAAATCCTCCGCGAGTGCCGCCAAAGGGGTCATATAAATGTTGAAGAGTGAAGGGCTCAAAATCGAGCCCTGCGGCACTCCGACCTCCAAAGGTGGCATCGTGGCAGAAAAAGGTGGGGCCCAGATAGTTTGCTGGCGGTTGGAGAGAAACGACCTAAACCAACTAAACACTGTCCCCCTTAGACCCACCTCCCAGAGTCTAGATAGGAGGCGGTCGTGGGGGACGGTGTCGAAGGCAGCAGAGAGGTCGAGCATCACCAACATAGCTTTTCCACCCCTGTCCAAGGTTTCTTTGATCACTTCGGTGACCTCAAGCAGAGCTGTTTCGGTGCTCAGATTAGAGCGGAAACCAGACTGAGATTTATGCAAGATGTCGTTTGCCTCTATAAAGTGGGACAGGGTGGTATGAACGTGTTTCTCAACCACTTTCGCCAGAGCTGGTAAAAGGGAGATGGGTCTGTAATTGGCCTGGGATACAGGGTTCAGGTTGGCTTTCTTAAGCAGAGGCAAAATGAGGGCCTGTTACCAGGACTGAGGGACTTCCCCTGTGTTGAGCGAAAGGTTAGGAATGGGGTTGATGAGGTGGTTAAGGGTAGGGGCCATGTGAGCGAGAAATTTGGCAGGACACGGGTCGAGAGGTGAGCCAGATTTTAATTTGGAGAGAAGGTCTAAAGAGGACTGGAGGGACAGTAAAGGAAAATTGCACAAGGAGGGAGCTGTCGAGGTCTGGGAGGGATAAGAGACCAAGAAATGGGAGGGTTACTCGTGTTAGAGGTCACAAAGGAGGTCTGGATAGTCCTAATTTTGCTGGTTAAAAAGTCAGCTAGTTCGGAGATCCAAGACTCTGAATGCGAGATTTTGGGAGTGGACCAGGGAGGGGAGATAAAATCCTTGACTATCCGGAAGATTTCTTTGCAGGAGTTGGAAGCGTCATCTATTCTGCTAGCCAAATAGGCCTTTTTTGCTGGCGGTGATGTCGTGATGATAGTCTCTCGTGATTGCCCTGTAGGTTTCCTTGGAGCTGGCGTCCTAGTGTTTGCGCCAAATCCTTTCGGCTTTTTTACATTGCCGTCGTTTGATGGCAAGTGCCGAGGAAAACCAAGGGGCAGAGGATTTCACCGAAAGTGTCCTCGGAGGTAGGGGGGGAGCAAGGTCGGCGAGTCGTTGGGTCAGCCCGCCCTGCAGTAGATCAAGGTCCGTTTCCAGAGAGCCTGATAGCAGGCATGGGTGGGTGTCTAAAGCCTTCGACAACAAGGCTGGGGAGACTCGATGGAATGCTCTGGAGGGAAGCGCTTCGCGCCACTGTCCGCCATCCATGCTCTTTTTCCTAAGAGGAATCTCAAATTCCGCTAAGAAATGGTCTGACCACAGGACAGGAGCAAGGGAGGTCAGGGCAACAGGAACAGTAGAAAAGATTTGATCTAATATATGTCCTTTACAGTGAGTAGGGGACCGAAGGTGCGGAAGAAACCCTAAAGATGAAATAATTTCGTTGAGCTTAATACTGTCTGAGTCATCCACCTTGTCCATATGAATATTAAAATCGCCAAGGAGCCGACAGTGGTTGGACCTGAGGCATAGTGTAGAAATCAGGGAGTGGAGTTCTTCAAAAAAAGTGCCCGTGAGGCCAGGGGGCCTATATACCAACAACCCTATGCATGCTTGCTGAGGTGATAGGGAGAGGGAAAAGGCAAGAACTTCACATCCCGTGATGTTATCAGAGGGAAGAATAGAGCATGTGATGCGCCTGTCGATGACCAGGGCAACACCACCTCCCTTCCCACTGGCTCTGTCTTTCCTATAGATAACATGGCTAGGGGGGATGGCAGTAGCGATATCAGGTCCTGCTCCCTTGCCCAGCCCGTTTCTGTCAGAAACAGACAGTCGGCTCTGGAGTCTATCAATAAATTGTAGACGTCAAGTGCGTGCTTGCTTAAGGATCTAGTATTGAGAAGAAGGCAGCTTGTGCTATTGGAGGGAGGATTAAGAGAGGCGATGCGACCCAGCACCTATTAATCGACCGAGACGGTTTGGGAAAGACCTCAGAACAGGAACCGTTAGTATTTCTAAGTGAGAGGAGGTCATCCCGTAAATATTTTATCATCCTGGAAGCTCGCCCTACCAGCCGGGCCCGCGCCCGGCAGCCTCCGGGACGCTGACGGGCGCAGACGGGCTGTCCTTCGGCGCTCCTTATGCGCCTCCGCAGCGCGCGTCCGCTGCGCGGAGGGGAGTACACTTAGTTTTAAGGCGTCGCTGGCCGTCCGTCGCGAGTCTGCACCACTAGACTGCCGCCCGTTAAACTGCCTACCCCCAAGATGGCCGCCACCGAAATGCGCGCCTGCAGGTCCCAGAGAATCCCCAGGCACCTTGATGTGCCGTCCGGAAGGCTGGGGAGACTGCAGGCAGGGCATCGCGGCGCGGGCAAGGAAAAAATACGAGGTAGGGGAAGAGCGCTTGTTATGCTGAGAAGTCTAAGGTCACCCGGCTTTCCGCCTCAGGTGCCTGCAAGGAGACTGAAAGTGCGAGGTGCCGTAATAGCAGCAGAAAGGACAGAGAAGCTAGTAGTCAGCTTATTAAAAATAAAGTGCAAATAGGACACAACACAACAGGTTAAAAACGAGTAATTCAGAAAGTTAAAAACCGCTTATATTTCAGCGCTATGCTTGTCACTCGCCCACACCCGGCTTCTGCCTCAGGTGAATGGGACAAGTGAGGATCTAACGTATGCTGATACCTTATTCAACAAGTATCATTTTCATTAAACAAAATAATTGGTTACATACATGAAAGCATAAATCAGACGAAAGATGTCATAGATGTAGTTTAGAATGCATACCTATAAATTATCAAGTCAGTGGGATCCCCAATATTAATCGTCCACTGGCACTTTGTGCCCAGTAACACATAATCTCCAGATGTAGTCCCTGCCTACTGAAGAATGTCTTCTGAATTTCTGGAGAGCTGAGATAGTAGAGCTTTCACCACCTCTGTAGGGTTTGCAGATCCCAGGGCACACTCTACAGCTCTCAGTGCTGTGCACTCTGCTGCAGCCCACTAATTGACACCCCCTCGTCCAGGTGCCAACGTTGAGTGCTAAACACTGGTTTCTATGCCACAGAAATTCTGCGTTTGACATCGGTCTTACACGTTTTCAGAGAGTAAGTCCAAAATACACACCTCTGGACAGAAGAGATTCGATCTTCTCGTTACGGTGGTCACTTCATCTATAACTTGTTTCAGAGAAGCGGTCACCTCTGGCATTACCAACACATATAGAAGTAGGCAACCTCAATCCGACATCTCGGTCTGAAGGTAAACTGCATGAACCATGTACTGCAGCAGGTACTATCAAGGTCAGTGAAGCCTCTTCCCCACTACTTATCTGGTAAGTCCCCCCACACATCCTCGGAGCCCTTAATCCAGTGTAGGATCCTGTGTTGCTAAAACTGGCTAGTTTAAAAGGGATATCACTCTTCCACCAGCTCCCAAGTCTAGTATGGTTTGTGCAAGATTATGGGTGGCTGGTTCACACGCACTACTGACCCATGTTAGGAACATTGCACGTCACAAGCCAGCAAACCAGGAACAGAACAAGTGTTTAATTTTCTTGGCTACCTCGGTTACAGTATGCAACACTGAAATATATGCAGGTCACCAATACAGTTCACATGTATGTGATCCGCACAAGTCCAAGCTTACGTCCTTTAAGCATAGCCTCCAAAATTAGAGGCTACCATCACCACTTCAGGGATGGGGGATCTATCTTTATTTCAAACCACAAAGTTTAACGCTAATATATGGCACAATGGTGTTAAAAAGCGAGGAAAAGACAAAATGTAGCAGTAAAAAAGGTCAACCAGAAGCAGCAGGGACCACTGGTAAAATGTTCAAAAGCACAAGGGAAGGAGGAGCTGGAATGTGACATGCATAATAAGATAATCACGTAGCAGTATTTTGCATTTCACTAATTCAAAGCAGTACCCAGTAAATAAACATATTGTGAAAAGGTGTTGTGAAGAAGCACTCTGGTCGAGTATGTAAGATGGCCAAGAACAAGTTCAAAGCTGCTCCTAAGAAAAGCGTAGTTCCAGAGGGGAAGGTGACAAAGTATTGGTAGAGAATGTTAAGGGGAGAAAGTTGCCAAATCAGGTTTTATTAAAAAACTGGCAAGTCTGAATCGGTTCCTAAGTCTGTTTCACCATACAAAATCAGGCTTGAGAACATATGGGTTAGTCTTCTAGTGCAAGTTGGAAACAAGAATGCAACATCTGGAGCCCATGGCTCCAGTGAAAACATGCCTCTTCCCCCGATAACTTCTCTTCTCCCTCACTTCACCTCTCCTCAGCACTGGCAAGTCCTCGGGCAGCCATGCACTCTATAAATCCATAAACATAAACAATGATGGCAGTACAGATTTCTGTGGGTGAGGTAGTGCATTTTAGGATTAAATGCTGAGTGGTGGATGGAAAACTCTGAGGCCTTCATTATGACTTTTGTGGCACTCCTGATGCAGTGATAAGGAATCTGCTGTTTCCGCATTGATTTCATCATCCTACATGGTTTTCAGCCAACGTATTCCTATAGGAATTACCTGGCAAAATATGTTCATGGTAAATCCAGCAGAAATATCACATATCTCAGAATAGGAACGTAGGTGGTAAACAGAGTTGTCCATACTGCACTGCATGAATCAAGGATATTAAACACACTTCTGCACCCAACTGTGAAGTAGTGAGTTGTATTGTCCTCCTCAGCTAGGTTCAATAATACAAACAGTGTCTGATTACGTACTGACTGGAGAGAGGTCTATGACAACTGGGTAGTTATTTCATTCTCGCCCCATTCCTTAAAGATGTTACCATCCATAAACGGCTCGGGGTATTTGCTAAAATTGACCCTCTATGGCATATTTATCAGTAGATTACAAAGCAGCATGGATCAGACCACGTTGGTCACTCAAATCCTGAAAGTTTGTATCATTACAAAACAACCCTTCTTGGCTTTCATGAGTCAATAAAACATAGGATATTTAAATATATCTGTTGAGTGTTAAACTTCCTGAATGTTGTTTTGGCCCACAAGAAAAATGTTGAAAAACACAATTATGAGCCAAGGGTGAAGGAGTACTGCTACGCTTGCCAACTGCAGTGGCTAGTGTACTGGTTAGAAGGTCGTAACTTACATGAATTAGATATGTCACAACAAGAATGGGACCGCAGAGATATCCACATGCTCCTACTGCCCAGGGCTAAGATTTCACCATCGACACCCCACCTACTACGAGTAGCAATAACATATTGGAGAAACACATTGAGATATACAAAGCGGAGGCCACCATATGCTCCTACCATCCCACTGTTAGGTATCCCCACAGTCAGGTGTAGTTACTAATCATACCCTGGGGGCATGGTCCGACACAGGAATTACTACAATAGGGGCGTTCTTCTCGGAGGGTGTCCTAATGTCACACGAAGCCTTTGTGCGTGAGCATGGAGCTTCAGATACATTATTCGGGACACATGGACTCAAGGGGGTACCAAACCTGCTACAAACACCCTACTTACTATGCAATGCCGAATGGGACATGGGGCACATCTGACCAAATGGCTATCTCTGGGGATCCGTACAGTAACCGCGATCTCGTTGCAACCACTCCGCAACAAATAGGTAAGAGATGTGGCCCGCTCATCTACAGACAAAGAATGGGACACCACAACAGGTTACCCCAAAAAGGTGTCTCGTAGTCTCAAATTTAAATTCATCCAATTGATGCTGCTACACAGAGCGTATCTGACTCAACGTAGACTATGCACCAAGTTCCCGGGAACGAGAGATACATGCCCTCGATGTCACACACCCAACACGGGGCTGGTACACATGGTGTGGGACTGCCCGAGAATAGGGCACTACTGGACGTCTGTATGTCAGATATTGAAGGACATAGCCCCAGTACGCAATAATGACTCAATGGAGTATTGTATACTGGGCCTGGTGCCCCGTGGGAAGAGGTGTAATCCAACTCATAAGTTTGCTAATCTTGCGCTTCTCCTAGCTAAAAGAAACATTACAACACGTTGGAAAGCCACTAGGGTGCCATCATTGCAGGACTGCCATGTGGAAATGGTCAGGTGGGGAAGAGCGGAAGGGGCTGAATTACAAAGAGAAGAACGCAGGGGTTTACGAAAAACACCAATATCTATGGCTTGGAATGCAATGATGAAGGAATATGTTGCGATTGACATACTATCATACTGAGAGAGCATAGTTGCACCTAGCCAGGCCTCAGACTATAGGCGGTCATCGAACATATCAACACTGTCAGTGTTTTTCATTACAGAGAAGGGTGGGGTGCAAACAGGAATGCATACGGAGAAACTGTGTATGTAGGAACACGATATGGGCATATGAATATATTACTACTGGGAAGGATTGGCCGGGTTTGCGGGAGGAGGGAGGGACGGGGAAGTTTGTTATTGTTCGTTAGTTATAAAATGAGAAGATTTGATTTTGCAACTTTAAAATTATATATAATGGCTGATTTATGTTGGTTGCGCGCAAGTCACAAGATCGCACATTGTTTTAAAGCCATGGACCTACTCTATTGTACCCCAGAAATGACGCAATGCTAATTAAGAACTGTATAAGGTCCTTAGGGATAATGCTGGGACACGCTGTGTAAATGATGTAAACGCTAACAACATGTACTCTACAAATAGAATGTACTCTACAAATTGCTGGGACGCCCCATTGCTGGGGTAGCCATGCGCTTTACAAGACAACGTAACATAAGATATGCTTGCCTTTTCCTTATATGAGTAATTGATGTACAAAATTAATAAAAATATGTTAGAAAAAAAAATAACAGTCATCTGACCTGGAGGGCCAGAAAAACTGCACAGGTTTAAATTATGAAGTATGTTAAAAAATAAATGAAATATTTTGCAGGAAAAAAAAATAAGCCAAGGGTGATGCGGAGCAAGATGCAGTAAAAAAAATAACAAGGGTATGTAATGCATATTTGTAGAGCGCACTATGAGTCTAGCCACACCTAGGGCCTAGTGGGACTACTCGAGAGCCAGGTCTTCAGCTTCTTGCTGAATTCAAGAAGTGAGGAGGAAACTCTTATGTGTAGCGGGAGGTCGTTCCACATTTTAGGAACAATGAAGGAGCAGGCTCAACCGCCAAATCTGTTTTGCAGTATGTGTGGGATTTGTGTATGTGAGAGTCTGGACAAGCGGAGGTGTCTGGAAGGTTTGTGAAAGCAGATGCGATTGTCGAGTTATACTGTGCTAGTGTTATGTAGTCCCTTGAAAGTGTGGGTGAGGAGTTTAAAGTGTGTTAGTTTATGAATGGGGAGCCAGTGGAGCTCTATCAGGTGTAGTGTGATGAGGGTTTGGGAAGTTCAGATTGATTCTGACCACTGAATTGTGAATGGTCTTCAGCCTTCTGGTGAGTTTTTTGTTGATCCTGGCATAGAGGGAGTTACTATAGTCCAGCTTGCTTGTGACCATAGCGTGCATGACGGTTTTCTGGTTGCTTATTTGGAGTCATTTGAAAATCTTCCTCCGCATCTTCAGGGTATAGAAGCATGAGGCAGTGACGGCAATGACTTGGGTGAACATGTTGAGTTTGCCGTTGATGATGACCTTGAGGTTCTTGGTGTAGGTGGTGGGTCTCAGTCCTAATTCTGTTGGCCACCAGGTGGAGTCATACGGTAATGTGCTCTTCCCGAACCTCGCAATTTCGGTCTTGTCAGTGTTCAGCTTATAGACAGTTGGTCTTCTTTCAGTAGGCGATTTCAGTCATGCACGCTCTGAACTTGATCCAGACACTGGGCGCCTTGCCTGTGAGGGAGAGAATGAGCTGCATGTCGTCAGCATAGGAGAGGACTTTGATGTCGTGAGAGAGGATGCTGCAGGCTAGATGGATCATGTATGCGTTGAAGAGTGCTACAAAATTGCCAAAATATGCAGATTTCAACAAAATTGTTATTTCCAGCTCAAACAGATGAAAATACTACTGCCAGAAAAAGTGCCACATAATTTGCATTTTTTGCTGCATACTATAAAGATAACCTTGATAGGTCAAGCTGCATAATTCTAGTAGCCTTGATAATGTAATACCTCTGCACAGTGGTTTGGGGACTAACATTATGACGACAAAATGTAACCGTGAAATATTTTTAATGGTTCCTTAAAAATACATGGATTTTACACCACTGCTTTCGGTGCAATAAAAGCACCAAAATATGTAATACACACATTTTTACTTGAAGATGTAATGACTTCTCAATAATCTTGATTGTACCCATCAGATTGGAGCAGAGATCGTAGTAAGGAGGGGTATCTTTCTTAATGTGGTATTTTCTGGTATCTAAGGTAGCTTTCAAAAGGCTGATGAATCTTTTTTTCATTTTTTTGCCTTGCTATACTTCTTTGAAATGGCTAAACATTGGTGTGAGAGAAATGAGGCAATATCGTAAATTACAACTGTAAAGCCAGTTTCCATTTTGCTAATTCTCTTATAAAAAATAAACACTTACACCCAAGCCAAACTTGTCACTGTTTCTTTCTCTCCAAATGAAAGAAGGTTAGACAAAGATGCACAGATTTAAAAGTGTGCAAGCTGCAACAGAAATTCATTATGGGAAGTAGTGTTGGCAGCCATATTAGTGAAGGAGCTGAAGCCATGTGACAATTCAATGTATTCTTGTTATGGTGAGCATCGATGGCATAAGACACATCCACCGGATTAGACTGAGATAACCAGAAGGAGACCTATAGGTAGACTCATGCATGCAGAAACGTGTTCACATGCCCATAACCCTGCTGCACTACTCTCAAGGGACTCTTATCGATCCCCGCCGGTGCACAACACCTGCATCCTCAGCTAGTGCGAAGCTCATGTTCCTTTCACCTGAACTGATGCCTGGTGCTCTCTTGCAGAAAGATTGAAGGTACAGCTAGCAGTATAGGGGAGTACGAGGAGTGTTTGTCCACCGAGGCACAATGATTGGAGTCCTTCCCTTTGTCTGTGGTGCCACCAAACCATACTAATGATTAGCGCACATGCACTAACAGAGGCACCTGTTAGAAATACCTCCTATTGCACGCTATAAATTGGGCTTCCCTCACAAGCTTTATGCTTTACTCCTCCATTCATTCACTTTGGGGTTTGCCTGCGTCAACCAAGCCAGGGAAGTGAATATATACAATGAAAACTCCTTCAGTATTTGTTGTTCCCCATGAAACATAATTCATTTTGAAATGGACTATACCACCTTTTACAACTCTAAAATATAGCGGTCAAGTGGATCTGTTACATGTGCAACATCTTCACTCAAACCCAGTGATTAATTTGCTAAAAAAAAAGGCGATGGTGAACAAAATGTTTCTTTGGAGATTGGTATTAGCACCACCCATAGCCAGCATCAGCACTGCCCAGTGACACAATGAAAGGCCGACTTCTGATGTAGGGAACAAAAGGAATGGGTGAAATATTCAGTAAAGTTTGTTTTAGTCAATGTAGTCACCGTCTCCTGCTTCCACACCCTCAAAATGCTCAATGAAATAGTCAAATTGCTCCCAGTCAAAATGTGCAGAATGGTGACCAAACCCACATCACAAGTAAGCTGGAGTTCAGCAGCTTAGATGCATCTGTGCTGGAGCGCAGATCTATCTGCAGAGGAGTGAATTCAACTCTACAAGATGATGATGTATGTTTGAGGTCTAACTGCTAGAAGACTTCAGACCATACAAAACCCAGTGGCCAGACTCACAATCAGGTTTTCCCTCACATCACCCCACCCCTCAAAGGCCTCTACTTACTCCCCATTCACTGACCCACACTCTCTACACTGCTCACACACACATACACACTCCTAAACAACTTCTACCCCACCTACCTCAATAGCCCCGTGCTCAGCCAAACTCCTGCTCGCACACATCACCCACATACAAAGAACCAGAGTCGGCTATCGTATTTTCTCCTACCTGAACGACCTGCTCCTACTCATTAGAGTTTCTTCCACAGTACTTGAGCTCCACAAAAAACTGAAAACATGGCTCTTCACCTGGACAAGGCCCAGCCACAGCCGACATAGCCCCTGATTTCTCAGCACCAGTATGCTCTCTGGGGTGAGCTGTGCACTTCACAAATACCTTTAACATAACACCGTTTGCCATAGCATCATTCTTGTGGTGTTGTTCATATGTCTCTCACTATGGTGTCTCCCGCTTTACACCCAGTCTCTGTTTATGTCCATCTCAGTTACATTCTCATCCCATTTCTTTCTCCTCTCTTTCACACCTTTCTATCCATTTTCTCACATATGCTTAATTCTCTTTCACTACTACCTACCTAATCTATCTCTCTCTTCATTTGCTTCTGTCAATCCCTTCTCTTCCACAGTCATCCTCCCTCCTACAAAACATTCACCTCCATTTTGTGAGCTGCAGCTTCCCTGTGCTCAAGATTGCAGTGAACCAAGGACCAGGAGGTGTTAAGAAGCAGACTTTGTGCTGTCTCTCTGCTGAAATTTAAGTGATTGTCCTCTACCTTTGACTGCATCAGTTTCACCTGCTTTGTTTGTGGTTGTTACAGTTTAAAAATGTAAGTTTTTATCTGCCCGTGACTGCATCATTTTACCTGTTGCATTGTGAGCTTTGTAGTCCAAAATCTGTTGTTTGCAATTGCCTGTGACTCCCTTCATCTGTGCTCAGACCTGTGTGCTAAGCAATCAACCTTCAGCTCCCTTTTTGTCCTAGCAAGTGAGTAATATCAGATTACCCCCCCCCCCCCACTAAAAAAACAGAGATATTAAACCTCAGAGACAGAGCAGAGGGTGCTTTGAGACTGAAGTAATCTGCCGTTAGTTATTTAGGAATAGTAACCCTTATTTTTTGGTTAGAAGAGCGAGTTGTTTAAGTGTTGGAAAAACAGTATTGTTTGAGGGCAATGTTTTAGGCCCTACCTACAGAACTCCAGAGTGTGGATTGAGCCTGTCTGTCTCCTAGGAGATTGTGAATTGAGGAGCGGCTTCTAGCCCCCAGCCTAGCAAACTGTGCCTGAGGTCTCAGGCACTTTATATAAGATGCTATTGGTTGCTACATCTGTGCACTGATTAGTGGCTATATCTGGTGTTTCAATTGGATTAGGGTTAGTGTTCTTATTGGTTGATAATTTGAGGGTTCTGATTGGTTCCTGGGTCAGTGATTCTATTGGATGTAGGGCTTAAGGTCAGTGATCTGATAGGTTTAGGGGTTTCTGATTGGCTCCTAGAGTTTTTTTGGGACATGGGGATTAGGGTTTTGTGTCTGATTGGCGTCTGGGACTAGGGTTGGGAAAAGGGTAGAGTCTAGGGCTGTGGTGGGGTTTTTATTGGACGGATGGCTTAGGCGTTTGTGCATGATTAGATGCTGGGATTAGGGCTGTGATTGGCTGTAAGAGGCTGATGCCCTATTGGTTGTAGTGCTTAGGGCTACAATTGCGATTGGTTAGGGTTAGGGCTAGGGTTCCCATTGGCCAAAGGGGTCACCTGATTATCAGGGCTATTTAAGCTCAAGGCGTCTTAGTCCGGGCGCCGAGGCTAAGGGTAGAGAGGACAAGGGCAGGTGCCTGTTTGAGCCTGTTGGAGACTGGTCAGGCCTAGGGCCAGAAATGCTGCCCAAATTGACATACACCAGCACCCACCCTATCCCACGCACAACCACATATATGCACACACAAACGTTCTCTACTCATTTACTATAAACTAACCCTAGACAAAGTTCAATGTCTCAGCACCCACCTGAAAACCACATAAAGTACACCTATACACACTTCTACACCAGCTACCACACATTTGCACCATCACTTACAAACAGTACACAACTCTAGCCTATACCACTAATCAAACCACACATCACTAACACAACCCAATTCCACCATAATACTTAACTATATCCCATCCAGACACACATTCTCTGTTCCAATTACTCCTAGCAGACTCCTTTTTGTCACCACCAAACCTATACTCCGCCTTCCATCTATCTTTTCAGCCACCAATTCCCTCCTCTTCGTTCTACCACAATTACACAACGGCACAACACTTACACTCCACCGCACCACACATATTACCTCTTTCAGCAATTAAATCAAACACAAACACTCTTAACTCAAGGTCATCCCCTCTTACACATAACATACACTCTACTCACAAACACACCACCACCACACCCTTTACCTTCCAACGTCCACTCACAAACAATACTCTACATACAAATCCTTCTCAGAAAACAAATAAATCAACACCTCCATTCACAACTCCTCAAAAACAAAACATAACACACACACCAGCACAACAAAATCTCTCACAGACAACACGTCATAATACTTTCCATCACAAACATGCACGTACTCTCACCTTCTCAACTCAACTACACAAATGATACACACCATGAACAAAGTAAAATGCCAAGCTTTCTCTCTTCCCCCACACCTAACACATATACAGCAAAACAGAAACTCTCTTTTAACCGCCTCTCATCCATTGGACAATTTATAACCTTACTACATGACCCACATGCTGCACCACCACCCCTAACTCATACACATTCCTCCCTAAACAGATGCAAACGAAATAAGCAACATGCTACTCCTCACAACTTCACTTCTCCATGCCTACTGCACAACAAGGTTACACTACAAAAACAACACAGCTCACCAACTCACTCTAAACCACTATCTCCACCACCTACATCAAAATGCCTTCTTAGCCTGCTGGACAAGGAACAAAATACAGAACAGCTACACGATTGCTATCCTCATACAGCTAATACCAACACTAAGGACACACCTGCCCCAAGCCCCAAAATACTGCTCACTCTTCCACAAAACATGGTCACACTATCACCAAAGCAGGTTCGTTCTCTAAACTGTCTACTACTAAATGCGTGGTTGCTATCTAAAAACAAACATCACATCTACGACCTTCTCACTGACACAAAACCTGACATACTCTGCATAACTGAATCATGGTTGGGAGATAATATGGCTTCAGTTCTGCATGAAGCCGTTCATCTAGGATATTAAACTATTGCTGAAATCGCATAGGCAAAAGAGGAGATGGCCTAGCTGTTGTATTCAGACAAACATTGTATATTACTAAAGCTGACGACATCTCCATAAAAGGTTGTGAGGCCCTTTTCACTAGATGCATTTCAACACCATCTCCCTCCTGTAACGTCCTACTCCTTTACAGACCTCCACCTAGCAATGCAACGTTCCTAGACACACTTCCAGACATGGTTTCAAACCTGATAACACTACACTCCAACTTTAGCATTCTGGGTGACCTCAACATTTGGTTTGACAAACACAACACAGGGCTCGACAAATCTGAAAAATTGTACTAGTCCTGCAGGTCTAGTAACTTGGAAAATCCCCTCGACCCAACTGCAACCTACTTGACCTCTGTCTCTGAAAACGGAGCAAAAGTGACAAGTTAACAAGATTTAAAGGCATCTTTATTGCCCAGTCCCTTTATGAGCAATAAAAATGCCTTTAAATCTTGTTATCTTGTCACTTTTGCTCCGTTTTCAAAGACAGAGGACTAAAGTTAGTTTGTCTTCCTACTCGCCAGAAAAGGCGAGTAAGACCTAAAAATAGCTCGTCCTCATCCATTCTCCCTCTCAAATGTGAGCGGGCGAGTGGATTTGTCGAGCCCTGCAACATGCCCCATCCAAAACCAATCATCACTGGCCTAAACACACTGAACCTACATGAGATTATCCACAAACCCACACACATCGCTGGACACATCCTAGATGTCATGTCTGCTAATACAGAACTAGTTACCTTTCAAACAATAAATCCAGTCACATGGCCAGCTCACCATTAGCTTGCTTTCGAACATAAAACAACACAAAGCAATTCACCTAAAACCATCTTACGTGCATCCACCTATCGACCGTGGAACACACTCTATTTGGAACCCTTAGAAACACAGTTAACATCCAGTACAGATCTAGACACAATACATTCTGTTCAACAACTACGCCTACAGAAACTTAACAGATTATACAAGTCAGCTATCAAAAAAACTAAGAAAAGGTACTATTCAGCAGAACTCAAAATGCTAAATGTGCAAATAAAGAATTCTATAAAATTCTCACAACATTTTGTAAACCACATTGCCTTGAAGGAGTTCCTCCAGTTACTCAAGATCTCATAGACAAACTGGTAAATCATTACACGGTCAAAGCAGACACATTAGACTCATATTTAAAACAAATAAAAACCACCAGCACTGACCCTTTTCCAAAACAACCATCCAAGAATACTCTAACCCAGCCTCTAAGTTCCTTCCAACAAATTTCACACAATGAATATATGGACCTGGTCAAAGTAAGCAGGCCTGCCGCAGCCCTTCTGACCCCTGTCCACCACAAACCTTCGAGACAATTCTTCTAACAACCTCTGCTGCCACACCAGTAAGAAGAATCATCAACAAATCAATAACTACCGGAATATTTCCAAAAAAAGAAAAGTCATACATATGCCCATTACTGTAGAAAACAAACCTGGATCCGCTGAGCACCAACAACTACAGACCGATTATAAATGGAACTTTCCTGGGCATAGAAAGAGCAGCATTAGTCCAGATGTCACAATTCATTGAAGATCATGCCGTACTTTCAGACTTCCAAACGGGATTCCGTTCTGGAAGAGGCAACTTAAGAACCCAGTTGACTGGAACTAGGTTGCTGTGCTACTTCGCTTGGACCGCTCAGCTGCCTTTGACATGGCTGACCATGACACTCTGATGCAAAGACTCTAAGAATAGAGGGGACTGCTCTAGACTGGATCACATCCTATCTTCACAACATCACTAATGTTATCCATACCCCCCCCCGCCCCCTTTATCGCCCAAACTGTACTTTACAAAGCAGGGGTCACTCAAGGCACTATCATCTCATCCATGCTTTTCAAAATGTACATTAAGTCATTACTGGCACTGATCAATCAATTTCAACTCACATGCTATAAGTATGGAGACGACACGCAAATACTACTTCAACTGGAATGCCCCAAAGACATTCAGAACTCGCCAATTTTCAGTTGTCTCAGAACCATGGATCAATGGATGAGATGGAGCCATCTCAAATTGAATGCTTTCAAAACAGAAATACTCACATTTGGGAACTGGAAAAATTATGACCCACTCGCCACCTGGCCTGATGACCTGGGAACACCGCCTGCCGTATCAAATGAAGTAATAAACCTCGGAATCATCATGGACTCCAAGCTATCAATGTATGTGAGTAATTGAACATGAATGGGATTGAGTGAAAGTGTGTGTTTGAGTGTCAATGAGAGTGAAAGTGCGAGTAGGAGTTTGGGAGTGTGTAAAAATAGGTGAAAGTGAGTACGAGGGAGTGATTGAAGGAGTAGGAGTGTGTTAGAATAAATAAATGATTGTAGGTTGTGAGAAAGGGCCATATGTATCAAGATACCCATTTGCGATTCTCAAATAGCGATTTTTAAGAAATCGCTATTTGAGAATCGCAAATAGGTAAGTATGTACAAAATCGCATTTTTTTGCGATTTCTTAAAATTCCTTAATTGCGATTAGCAAATTGCAAATCGCAATTAAGGAATACTTTCCCATTCAATTCTATGGGCCAGGAGGCCCATAGGAATGAATAGGAAGTTATTCTCAATTTGCGATTCACAATTTGCTAATCGCAAATTGAGAATAATTTCAAGGGTGCAGGGGTGTCCAAAGGACACCCTGTTGCACCCCTGAAATATGCATGGGTGCACATGTGGCGCACATACATGCCCTAAGGGCATGTATGTGCATCACATGGCACTTTGAAAAATGCAAAAATTTGAATTTTTCAAGGAATTCGCAACTTACTAGTTGGTGGTAATTTGCGATTCCTTAAGGACATTTTGCAAATTGTTTTTGCTTCATTCATTGCATTTAAGGAATCGCAAAATGTGCGATTCCTTAAATGCAATTGCAAAATAAGGAATCGCAAATTTTGCGATTCCTTATTTTGCACCAGATTTTGCTTAATACATACCATTTAGCAAATTCGCATTCGCAAAGGCCGAAATTCTGTGAATTTTGGCCTTTGCGAATGCCAATTTGCCTGATACATATGGCCCAAAGAGTGGAGTGCGTTGCGGCTAAAGCTATCAATGGTGCAGTGGGTGTAGTTGCACCAGGGTTACTGAATATGTGTAGTTGTGTTAGTCAGTGAGCATGAGAATCTGTGAGTGAGTACATTTGCATGTAACAGTGAGTGGGAGTGAGTATGAGTGGGAATGAGCAAGTGAGAGAGTGCAAGTTAGAGTGAGTCGGGGGAAAGAGACTATCAAAATCAAAATTTCCGCGCAGCACCCAAAGTTACTGCATCCGTTGATATACGGCACTATCCTGCTCTCTCCCACGAAGGACCGGACTGGGAACCCAATCAGCCTTGGCAAATATTATTAGACCAGCCCCCATAGGGTGCACTGCGAGCGAGCCTGGCTGCTACAATGGGACTTGGGGGTGTTCTCCCCCAAGAAAACCTGGGACAACATCGAAAAAACTGTGCATTCTACAGCACATTTGTCTTTATATATTCAATTGTATTCATTTTTATAGCATAGTAAATGAAGACCTTACAGTGCACTAGGATATGGCAATCTTTATTGAGGTTCTTCATTGATTCCCAACAGTGCATCTCATCTCTCCATAGCTCCTATCCCGTATTATTTTATTTGTTTTATATTGCCTCTCCTAGCAGTGTAGGGTGTTGGAGCACGTAACATCACACACACATACAGAGACAATGAATCATATGTGTATAAATCAGTCTAGAGAAATGTTACATAAAACAAAGGGGACTACAAGGTGTAGTATTCACATTTTATCCATCTTTTAAGAGCTTTTGGTCTGGAGAATCAAACAGATGATTCAGAATGTAACAGTGGTTAGGGTTGACTTAACTAATACCTTTATTTCTACCCCAACAAACTCTTTTTAGCAAAATTAGGATAATCAAAGACTGGGGAAAAAACATAGCTTTCTACCCTGTACCATGCAGTTTGCATGCAGCTCTTTGCTCGCATTTCATAGCTCACTGTGCTAGATTATGATTGTAACTTATGAACTGCATGGTAACAAAATGATCTGTGACAAAAGCAGTATCCCACTGAGCATCGCACATAAAATACTGTCCTGTGATTTGCATAGTACACGTTCTTTGCAGCAGGCATGTTAAATCTCAGCGCTACCTAAGATGAGGCAAAACTGCCACTAGACAAAACTCTGTTCTCTCTCCAGCAGGTACTTTAATCACCAGAGTTATCTTGGCACTCTTATTGTTGCCTGAAAACTGCTGGTTTTAGAAGGTGTTATACGTTTGCACCACTACAAAACCGGTACCCCAGTAACAAAAGCGCCTGCCATCACCCTTCCAGCCTCCCGGGGAAATGCTCAATGCCCGGTACAGCCAGTCCGGCATTGCTCCCTAGAGCTAGTGCACAATTAGGCTGCTGAGTGCTACAGACACATCATTGTGCCATATTAGTGCAAAGGTGTCTGTGTGACTCTTGCATAGGTTTTTTACTGGGTGGCCTTCCAGTACAAAATACTATGCTTTTCAAATAAATTTAAACTTTTCATACTTTGGATGTGTGCCATAGAGTGCAGGACACATACAAAATGGGAAAAGTTAACAGAAATAAAAACATTTCTCCTTTTAAAACATCTGCTTTCAAGTGGTGTTGATTTTTTGGCACAAAACAGTATCTACTATTGTTAGTCGATTCAGTTTGCGTAAAAAAACATGGGTCATTGTATGGGAACACCAATGTACCACCCATTGAATGCCCCCTTGACTCAGAGTAACACAAACCAGTGATTTGCGTTACTTTCAGGCAAATTTCCAGTGGAAAACAGGTTTTGTGCCGGAAAGTACCTTAAAAAAACATTTTGCACAGGTTTGCGTCACCTTTGTGATACAAACCCAGAGCAAAATATGTATTAATCTGGGTCTCAATGTGAGATGGATTGGGCATGAGTGAGACGAATCTCGAAAAAATGGGTGAACTTATGGGCGGTATTACACCCTCCACTTTCTAAGATCACCAGCCGCCAGTGACATTAATACTAACTGATGAGATGTGGCCTAATAGCTGGAATGTTTAGGAACTGAGGAATGATGTTTGAATCCCAGCGTCAACTCAACATCCTAGGATCCTGGACAAATCACTTAATCTCTTTGTGCCTATAAATCAAATCTGATTTTGTGTAATGGAATCATGTGCTCATGTAAAGCATCCTGATGCCTTTAGGCCGGGTTAGCTCTATATAAAACTGCACAAGTAAAAAAACGACAGGCAGCCTGTATCATTGTACCCAGAGGATAGGGACGGCTACCCACTGACCACCTTTGCCCACCCTAGCCCTATTTTGCCAGCATCATTTTTTAATTTCTGATGTTTTTAATCAGTACTTGGTATTTTTAGAACGCCCCCTTTCCCCCATTCTAAATCAATGATGCTATTGTTGATGAAAAGTCTGAACTGCCCAATGGTCATAGCTAGGCTATGGGGTTTTAGGTTTAAACCTATAATAACTGATAAAACCCCACTGAAAGAAAAATAGCCCTCACAGGTGAAAACATATAAACACTGAAAAAACACCTGCACAACCACAAACTAAATGCCATTCAAAGAAAGGAAAAAGAAAGTGAAAGAGTCATTTTGTTCTTACTGAAGGGGTCAATAAAATGTAACTGTTATACAAGCTAGCAGAAAGAAAGCCTGGCTAACATTATTCTGGTTGAGTTTTGTTCTTTAGGGATGCCACTAAAATATTGTTTCTTCTTTCTTTTACTTTTTTCAGTTTTATGGCCTTTGGTCTAAAGATGCAGGGTTTAGTTTCATTTTTTAGGTCTAGTTTAATTATTTTATAAACTGTAGAGAATCAGGACATATCAAACTCATATTTGATATTTTGGCTGCATTTCTTTCCTAATATGTGTCGTCACATTTACCCACAGAGAATGGGTAAAAACCCTTAATACATCAGACCATAGTTTCTAGTGGGTCAGTATTGATAGTAGGTGAATTGCCAACACCTCAGGCTTTAAACATTAAATGCAAGGTATAGCGACAAGTATATATATCACCAAGCATCTGAGATAGTGGTGAAAATGTGACACCAGACTTTTGGAAAACATGGAACGCAGTGTCACTTGTTATGCTCTGCAAAAAAGGTTCTTTCCAAGTTCAACAAAGATTGGAGTGATATTGTTTGTATTTGCAGTGATTCAGCTACGTAAATAAAAAATTTGTGTGATGACCTGTCAAAATTGATAACCGAGCTGAAGTGATTCCCTGTAGGAGATCCTTGCCACTTGTTAGATGGTATGCTGAAAGCATCTTTACAATCTTCAGAGTTAATGAGGGATGCTATTGGCTTTTTAGTCCATTCTGGTGCACTGTTTTCTTATGCCCAGGGAACTAAAACGCAAATATTTATCATTTTGTGCTTTATGTGGCATCAAAGAAAGAGTCATCCCAACTGTGTCCCTTAGCTGACGATTCTCAGCCCAAGGGGCTATGAATGCTGAGAGGGCCTTTTCACAGAAGTTTACATGGGAAGGAAAGCGCGAGCGCACATGACCAAAGACTCAGTGAAGAAGTATTGTATGGTGTACTACAATAAGATTAATTTGCAAAAATCTCTTTGGACCTCATATACACTATACGTACACTGTCTATATACCATGTTCTTTCAGTGCAGAAAGCAAGCAATGATAAAAGCAAAACGTTCCATAAACACCGGAAAAACACTTTTTCTGTTGTTTTTAGTGGCGTGAAAATGTGTAACCACTGATAACAACTGTTTTTTAAGATATTGAAAACACTGAAAAAAAACCACCAGAATTTACCAAAAATAGAAACTGAAAACAGGACAGCCTAGTCATAGCATTTAAAAAATAAAAAACTGTTTCTTCCCTCTTAAGCATTTATTTACAGCATATTACCTCTCACGAGTAGTAAGCACTATTTAAATGCAATTGCAAGTCAAGACACTTGATTTCTGTTTTGTTTGCTTGGAAGCAGAGATTGACTTTGAAGTGCATGCAGATGAGTCTCACATACCAGCGTTAATGGGCAAGGATTGTCTCCTTTTAAAACAATCGTATCAGTAAAGCACACTGCCTTGAACAATTTGAGCGCCCACAGTGGATTTTTTGTCCTAGATGTTGTGAATCACTTCTGACCCCATCCCCTTCTTTAGGTCACTCCAGCAGCAAGATAAGCTGAAGGTGTCCGTCGGAGAAAAGAAAATGTTTATTCCGACACTATCTTCTCCAAATGTACGTCGCCCTGGCTTTCCCTGTGACAGACACCAATACAAGTTGAAGCCCTTTCAGCCCAATAGGCGTTGCACGCTTGGTAGAAATCAGGACCATGTGAGATTTACAGAACTGTTTTTAACTGCCTGTAGTGCCAAGATAAATATAACTATTCCTAACTGTGAGTACTGAGTATGATCAACATAACTGCTTGTAACGGCCAGAGATTAATAGAGCTGCTTAAGAGTGGCAGTACTGCATGAGGTTAATGTAACCATATGTAACTGTCAGTTCTAAACACTATGAAACTGACCATTTATAAGTGCCAGTGCCACCTGGGATGAATACAACTGTTTGTAACTAACTGCAAGTACTGACAGAGATAAATATAACTGCTGATCACTGGCAGTTCTGGATGAGAATAATCTATTTGTAACTTTAATTACTGGAGGAGATGTATATAAGCACAAGTTACTACTTGTGTACCGAGATATCTGTAAGAGACATTAGTTAGTGATAGATTCCTTACCTTAGAATATCCCCAGGCGTCAGACTATATCCGGAAAGTTTTGCTTAGCAGTAACCCTGCGCCGCTAAGACGTCACGGAGACTACTTAGGCACCACCCATGCGCTCTGGCATCAGTTTTGTACACTGCTTTCCGTGCCAGGAACGCAGAGCCATGCAAAATACCTACCACTGGTGCATTGAAAACTAGGGCCCTGAAAGGGATGGCCTTAACCCTAGTAATCAGTTCGCAGAACGGGGAGGATGGGTGGGGCGGTAAGGAATCTATCACTAACTAATGTCTCTTACAGGTATATGTTACACAAGTAGTAACTTGTGCATCTGAAAGAGGCACATTAGTGATAGATTCCTTACCCTGGAATAGATAGCCCAGCAATACCAACCCCAGTGGTGGGTCTGCGAACAAGATTACACCAGAAAGTCACGGAGAACAGAGCGGCCAAAGAAGCCATCTCTCTAGACTTGACTGTCCAGGCAGTAATGCTTGATAAATGTGTGCAGCGATGCCCACGTAGCTGCCTGACAAATGTCCTGCAAGGGAACGCCGCATCCCAAGGCAGTAGTGGCTGCCATTGCCCTGATGGAATGGGCACGCAGCCCCACAGGAGGCTCCTTCTTAGCTAACAATAAACAGGCCTTGATGCAGAGAACGACCCACCGAGAGATGGTCCATTTGTGCACAGCCTGACCTTTTTTGGCGCCCACGTAGCCAACAAAGAGCTGGTCATCCACCCGGAACTGTTGCGTGCATTTCAGATAGAACGAGAGCGCACGTTTTGGGTCCAGACGGTGGAGCCTCTCTTCCTCTTTGGAAGGACGCGGAGGCGGAAAAATGGTGAGCAGAGTGATGGCTTGCCCAATGTGGAAGGGCGCGACAACCATAGGCAAGAAAAAAGGACGAGTCCTCAGAACCACCTTGTCCGGATGAACTGAAAGGAAAGGATGTTTGGAAGAAAGGGCCTGGAGCTCACTCACTCTTCTGGCAGAGGTGATAGCTACCAGGATAGCCGTCTTGAAAGTGAAAAGACGCAAAGGACAGTTATGAAGGGGCTCAAAGGGAGAGCACATCAGATATGTCAAGACAAGATTTAAGCCCCATTGAGGCATGATGAACAGCACGGGAGGAAACATGTGCGTAATACCTTTCAGAAAGCGGTTAACAACCGGGGACTTAAAAAGAGAAGGCTGATCAGGAAGCCGTAGAAAGGCTGAAACGGCCGAAAGATAACCTTTGATAGTACCAGAGCAGAGCCCTGCTGGGCCAAAGAAAGAAGGAACTAAAGAACCTCGGAAAGAGGGGCAGAAAGGGGATCCACAGCCTTCGCTGTGCACCATGCCACAAACTTGTTCTACCTGCAGGCATATACCGTTTTTGTGGAGGGATGCCTGGCTGCCAGAATGACATCACAGACTTCAGGAGGATGATCGAAAGCTGTCAACTGTCGCCGCTCACTCTCCACGCATGGAGGTGGAGGCTGGACAGGTTTGGGTGGAGGACCATCCCCTGCTGCTGTGACAGAAGATCCTCCCGAAGGGGCAGTCGGATTGGGGGATCGATCGCCATGCTGAGTAGCTCCGGATACCAGTATCTTCGTGCCCAATCCGGAGCCAAAAGAACGACTTGGGCCCAGTCGCGCCTAATCTTCTTCAGCACTCTGGGCAGAAGTGGTATAGGCGGAAAGGCGTACAACAGACCGCAACTCCACTCGCGACGAAAGGCGTCGCCGAGCGAGTGCCGCCTTGGAAATTCCAACGCACAGAACTGATGACATTTCGCGTTCTCTTCAGTGGTAAATAGATCTAACCAAGGCTCATCCCACTGCAGAAAGAGACCTTTCACCACGTCCGAGTTCAGACGCAATTCGTAATCCATCATGCACCGGCTGCTGAGTTTGTCCGCCCTGGAGTTCAGAGAACCTGCCAGGTGTTGAACCACCAGGGTAATGCCTTGATGTTCCAGCCATGTCCAGAGGAGCATAGCCTCCTGACATAGGGTGCACTACCCCACCCGCCCTGTTTGTTGCAGTACCACATGGCAGTGGTGTTGTCCGTGAACACCTGCACTACACCTCCCCGGACAGAGGGAAGGAATGCTTTCAGTGCAAGTCGGATCGCCCAAAGTTCCAAAAGGTTGATATGGAGCCGGGACTCCGCCGGAGACCAGAGACCTCTGATCTCCGCCTCTCCCAAGTGGCCTCCCCATCCCAGGAGGGACGCATCTGTCACCACTGGGTGCTCCGGTAAGGGAAGGGAGAGGGATCTGCCATTGACCCAATCGCGATTCGTGAGCCATCTCCGCAAGTGTCGTGCAGTGCCCTCCGAGATAGGACAGGTTGCCCTGCTGATGTGCCCACTGGACGTTCAGGGAGAACCCGGTGTACCTCAACCAGGCGTGGCGACTAAGTGCCATGGTCATAGAGATTGCCCTACTGAGGGAGTCTGCGTGTCCAAGCCACAACGAATGACGAACCTAGCCACGTCCTTACCCTCAGCCACAGCCTAAGACAGCACAGCCTGGACCTCCTCCGGACACTGAGGCAATATCTCAGCAACAGTATCCCACACCGCGTGGGAATAGCGCCCCAGAAGGCATACAGTGTTCACTGACCGCAGTCTTAAGCTGGCCGAAAAGAACAACCGCTTGCCACACTGCCCCAATTTTTTAGAGTCCTTATCCGGCGGAACCGTGGGAAAGGCACTCTGAGACGTAGAAGCTTGAATGACCAGACTTTCGGGTGTGGGATGAGAGGTCAGAAAGGCAGGGTCGCCGGGCGATGACGCCTGGCGACGTTCTTATCCACAGGGGCCCCCGTGGCGGGCCGTGACCAAGTGCCCAACAAGACTTCAGTGAGGGCCTCATTAAAGGGCAGTATGAAGTGGATGCCGGCTAGAGCACCTCAGTGAGGAGGTTTGTCTTCAGGGTCACCGTGGGGAGATCGAGGTTGAGGACCTCCGCAACCCGATGGAGCACAACCGTATACGAGGCGCCTTCCTCCATAGTGGGCGGAGGGAGGCAAGCCCCGGATCAGAGGAGACATCGAGGCCACCGGCCTCCTCCAAGTCGTCCACCCAGTCCTGCTCAGAATCACACTGACGAGCAAGCGGGTCCTCAAACCCCTCCCAGTCATCCTCCTCCGCCGGTGCCGCAGGCACAGGCCTCGGCAGAGGGGCAGGGACCGGTGGAGGAAGAAACGGTGCCGGGATAGCGCCGGCTGGGGCCGAGCCGGCGCCGGTTCCCAATTTGGATCCCAGGCGGGGACAAATCCCTCCGGGAACCGGTGCTGGTGCGGAACCAGCGGTATCCACTACGGCGCCGGCAGCATGGGACCTCTTGGGGCCGAGGCCGGAACCGCTGGAGGCGCCGTTGCTGGATCCGTCGAAAGAGCAGCAGGATCCAGACACGGGACCGCAGGGCTCGAAGGCGCACCGGCGGGAGCCCGAGGCCTAAACAGGCGGTCCATGGCAGCAAGGAATTGTTGCATTTGCGGGAGTCGCCGACGGACCCGGGTAAGGAGGGTAGGGCGCGGGACTCCTAGGCTCCAAAGGAGCCACAGGGGCGGAGCACCTGTCCCCCTCGTCTGCATCCAGGTACCGATGGGGGGACGTCAGAGAGCAAAAACGCTTCTTAGACTTCTTTTTGTGTCGTTTCTTTCCCGATTCCGGAGGGGAAGAGGAGTGGTGGTGACTGCTCCACGAGCGATCACAGGAACGACCCCTGGATTTCGAAAGGCGCGGGGACGAGTGCCAAACTTCAAACAACTTCCGGCGCCCTTCCCTCGGGGCCTTCGGAGCCATAGCCCTACAGTCCAGACAGGACCGAGAGTCAAGGTCGGGCTCCAGGCAGTAGAGACAGAGTCATGAGGGTCCACCACCGACATATTGCGATGCCAGGACCCGCAAGACTTAAAACCAGGCATCCCTACTAGTACCAGAGAAAACCACACTAGACAAAAGTCTCAAAAAGATAGTCAAAAACGACTAGGGTACGTGCTCTAACCGGATCTGCACTTACTGGCGCGAAAAAAGAAAGAACTGACGCCAGCGCGCGTGGGTGGTGCCGAAGTAGTCTCCGTGACGTCATCTCGGCGCATACGACGCCAGCGACGGACACGGAACCGCGGACGCCACCTACTGGCGCACAGGGGTACTGCTAAGCAAAACTTTTCGGATCCAGTCTGACGCCTGGGGATATTCTAAGGTAAGGAATCTATCACTAACATGTCTCTTTCAGATCTTTTCGTCACCACCAGTACTGCCCATAATGAACAGACCTGTATGTCCCCACCTGTACTGCCAGTCATGAATAGAACTGTTGTGTCAGTTCTGCCGAAGGTACATTTGATGGACTGATCCTTTGTAGTTGAACAGAAGTGAGCAGTCAGTGCAAGGGTAGTTATGACACTGAAGCACTGTAACCACAAAGCCCTACATGCATTAGCACTATGGAATGGTATGTAGCAGTGCTTAATTTGTAGGGGAAAAAAGTAATAAATCTGTGCTGGGGTTGACAAAACCAAAGCTGCCTAGTCATCTTTTACCCTCATGATTCTTTCTTCCTCACCCAACACTTCCTGTCTCTCCATCTCACTCTTGCAGGGCTTTTCATGCTTCTTTTTCCCTTTCTCACTGCTTTCCTAATTACTCTTACTCATTCTTTCTTGTTTTTATTTCTTTCTCTCTCATACTACGGGTCAAAGCCTGATGATTCAAAGTGAGTGCAACCACTGGCGCAAATTAAGCATTGGCCTCAAACATTAAGCACGTTGAAAACAAAAAGGCATTCAGGATATTATGGTAAACATAATCACTTTTTAATTATAGTGCTGTGCTCAACTAAATCCAACTGATGATGCCTCAATAACACTGGATTAGAAGCTCCTCTGTTTGGATGTCCTGCAGGTTTAACTAATAAAAATGTATCAGCGTCAGAGAACGTGTTGAAACATGAAGTACTGGTCAACCGGGTAACCTCACAGTAGTATTTCTTGTGTGCAGAGGATTTTCACATTTAAAATAGCTTTGAAAGTGTCAGCTTTTTTTGGTAAAGCTTGTAGCCTTTAATTTTTAGGTCTCACCTATCAGACAGCACAAGTTGTGCATTTGTGAATAGACCTACTGTTGGCTTACCATTCGCTGGATCCTACCCTTTGCTTATCACTGGTTGGATTTATTGTTACCCTCATTTGCTTGCTTCTTATTCGTTAGCTTGTGTGGGCTTTACTTTCTCTTCTTGTGTTTGTCCCTTTCCCAGAGCAATCCGCATCACTTGTGTTCTACCACTTCAGGCACTACTTTTTTCTTTTTTGTTAATCACTCTGCTGGAGTGCATGTGTTCTCCAGTTGTCTCTCTCATGTACTTCTCTTCCTCACACTGCCATGGTCCGTTTTTCTCGCTCGCTTTCCCCATGTGCTTCTACCCGCGCCCTCCATTATGTGCTCACCCTTTATGTGCTTCTCCCCCACATTGCTTTCTCACCCATGCTACCCCTCAATGTTAACTCTTTCCAGTCCGTCAAAAAGAAAAAAAAAGAAAATATTTATATTAAGAAAATCGTCATGGGAAAAAACTGGAGCATCCCTAGAGAATGGGCCAAGCTCAGGATATTACGCCAGCAGGTTGCTCAGTGCGGCCACGCTCGCCGCTGACACATGTTGTGATCAGAAGGTTACAAGTTTGAGTGCTAGCAAGGATGAATTAGTATCCATCTTGTCAAGTTTCTTAAACAGAGAAACATGTAATACTGTATAAATAACACCTGCAAACACAATTAAGTTGCAAAAGTAAAAGCCGGTTTTTGAACCACGTCAAGCTTATTCATTTTTGCAGAGTTTTGTTTTTATCTTGTACAAATTAAATGGTAATGTCCTGTTATGTTAAATAATGTTGTATTCCCACACAATAATCGTACGGTGCTACAGTCCAGCAGCACTCTACCATCCAGGCCACGTTATCGATAACAAGTAATGTCAATACAAACAAAATATGGATTTCCCATCAACAACAATAACTACATGTTAATTAAACGTGATTTAAAATAAGAACACATTAATCATTTGCTTTCTTATGTACAAGATCACTCACTTCCAAAATGCTAACATTGTAGTACGTAGAAAGAGTAAGAGCTGGAATTGTACAGTTCTCCACGTTTATGTTTCGGCTACACTTTACATCCTGGTTTAACAGAAAACCTGAAAAAGATATGAATAACTATCAAAGAAATAGAAATAAATATTTTAAGACAATGACATTAGCTGTGTGTGTCTGCCAGCGCCTCTGTGTGCGTTTGTGTCTATGTACATGTATATCCGTCTGTCTGAGACAGTGTCAGTGAGACTGTATCTATGGATGTTTCAGTGTGTGAATGTGGGTGTTTCTACATTGGCAATTTGAAATGTAGAGGAAACTTTTGGGTCCTCAGGTCAGTTTTCTTGGTAAACCCCTTTTAATGAACCGCGTTTTCATTTCAGCAATATGTGTAGTATAATTAACACATTGATCTATAGTACTGTTGGGGAGCTCATGATACATTACTACGAAACAAACATTTTTTGACACTTGTGAAAACATAAAGAGGGGAGCGCAGAATTTTTCAAAGCAGGAAATATTACCTTCATGAGATTCTAGATCTTGCCCACTCTCTTTCACAACTGGTAAGGATCTGCCTGCCCCAGCAGGCAGGACTGGGACATTTTTCTCAAAGACACCACCGTTACTTCACATTTTTGTTGTGAGACACCCCTTGCACGAGTCTATCCACACACCTTTGCTGTGTTCTCTACCTTTCTGTCACCATCCTCCCCACACCCTTCCTCCATGCCTTTATCAACCAAAGGTCTGCTGAAGCTCAGCATAGGCCACCAGGGGATGGATTGGTGGATGTAGTGAAGGAGGGACAGCGTGGTCTTGTAATACCATTGAAATGAGATCATTTCACCTTGCTCTCATGTTCGGATCTCCCTTCCTAATACTGGTTATAAATCTCATTTTACAGGCCCACTATGTGAGAAGACACTGCATAGAACATCGTGTCCTGAAGACGCGTCCAGAGAGAGTGGCCCAGTCACTGCCTTACAAATATCTGCGTGAGAGCAGTGAAATGAGTCTTTGAAAGAGCAGCAACACCCCCTGGCCCCTCATTTTCATTCATCACTTTTATTAAAGAAGACTGTTCACCTAGCAACAGTGGCAGTAGCCACATTGCTGCATTGGTTGAAGCACATATATACTGAATACATGATGACACACCCTATAGAGGTCTGTTCTTCCCAGGCAAAATCTGTATCACATGAAGCCATTGGCTAAAATGGTTTACACATTAGAGAGAGTAGGACAAGATTCAATTCCCACTGAGGAGCAGGAGCTCTAATGGGAGGATGGAGACAGAATAGACAATCAGAGAGGAAGGGTATAGTTGGGAATGTTCAAGTATGGTACAATAGCACCAGATAACATTTGTAGGAATGTAGTTAGTTCCCTGTATCAATTAGGTGAGAAATTAAAGACAAAACATCATCCATATCCAAATTCTTCCCCGATGTCCACTAACAGAAAATAAGCCACGTGTTCTCATATTACATGCTGGTGAATTTGTTGTCAACTTTGCTCACATTATATTGCCGACGCAATGACAGTACTAATCAGGTTTGTTCATTTCCGCCTAAATTAGGGGCAGAGGCCATTTCGTCACTGTATTATGCCGATGACACAGTGCTATTGGACCTTATGTCAGTTGGCCCTCAGAGGCAACTGGATGTGGTTTAAGAATATTGTAAGGCTAATGATCTGAGAATAAATACGTCTAAAACTAAAGGAATGGTCTTCTTGAAAAGAATAGTGCAGAACATCAGGCATAGGTGGAGGCTAAGTGGCAATCAAGTAGAGGTGGTAAAAGAATATTGATATTTAGGCCTACCTTTTAGATGGAACCTGAACTTTAAAGGCTCACACAGACTATCAGAAAGCTCGATCTGAGACTATTACAGGTGCTCTACATAGGCTGGATCTCGCTCTGGGGCACACGTTTGTTGAAGTTTTAAGAGAGATCTATAATGCAAAAATTGCAAATTTACTATTGTATGGTTTGGTGGTGTAATGAAACTTGAGGGGGCCTGCCTGCAAAGTACATATCAGGGATCCTCTATACTCTGGACTCAGTTAGCAACTCTCAAACCAGGAGCCTGACACCCTTGCTCAGTGCCGGAGGGGGCATCTTGGAGCTCAGGGGCCCCTCTCGCTCCGCAGGGGCTGTTGTTACGCCACTGGTATGGTTGTTAGGTTTTGTCAGTAAAGAACATGTCATAGCTCAGTTGCAGATCAAATAAATGAATATTAGGAAAAGATGACTTGGTTTGCCTAGAGGCTCTGTGAACAGTGAGGTTGGAGCTGGACCTTAACAATATAACATAAAAATATAAGCAGATCATTATTGGACCAGTCTTTCGAAGTCGGATGAAGTCTCTATGAGGCAAATAATTAAATCAGATCTTTTCGTGAAGGATCCACTCCAATGGGCTGCCAACCTCCAACCTATAAAAGACTCACTCGGTATTTTACCAGGGACATATCTGCAAAGTATGCCTGTACTTCAGCAGAAACAAATAGTAAAACGATTGACAAAAGAAAGCTCTAGGAATAGTGACCTAGAAGACGTGCAAACAAGATATAACCTGCTACACTGAATAGAGTCAGATTAGGGTGGGTTCATCCAGCCATATTTGCTGGAACTGGACAATTCGTGATCTAAAAGGAATTATCATTAGGAAATGGGCATTGAAGGTTAACTGGGATGGGAAGTGGAATTTGGTTAATCAGGTCGGGGAGGATAGCTGCATTTGCTCTTTCTGTGAATATGACTCACTGTCTCTACCTCATGTAATTGTGTTTGCACAATTTTCGATAAAATAAGGAGAGGTTGTTACTCCCTGTGTTTAGAATTTGACAGGTCCGTCATATTAGTGATTTAATTTTAAAATGTAATAATATGAGATTATCCTGTGTAAACAAAACAAGGACCCCCTGATATGGATCAACTTCCTGGGTCAGGGCAAACAATTTGTGTGAATATAATACCCAGGCAAATCTCTAATAAACACTAGCATTGGATGTTGACAGGAAACCATCTTTTACTTACAGTCTAAATATATTTGATAAATGTCTGAACTTATGCATATGCTAGAATGCTGAAATATTTGATCATGTATGTACATTAATGTACAAAAACTTTTTTATCATTGAATTATGTTGTGTAGTAATAATTAAAATGTATCCAATGTGCACAAACGTTTGTTGATCACTTTTATTTCTTTTATTTATTTTTTCCTTATTTGGCAAATGCCATTGTTCATGTGCTAGTGTTTATTAGAGATTTGCCTGGGTATTATATTCACACAAATAATATGAGATTATGTCATGCGGTAGGGAAATTCCTGTCTGGTTTCTGAATGGTTAGTCATTTTGTGTTGTTCATAGTTACAGATGCAGAATCAGAGTGTTGACGAACAATTCTATTTATTCATGAAGTGGGGTTTTTAGTAGCATGATGTATAATCAGTTTTACGGTATATTACAGAACATGATGTATGAACTGTGAATATGCTTCATTGTGTCTACCTCGTAAAATTGTATTTTTCACATGCTTTGATAAAATAAGATGAGGCTATTACTTCCTGTTTTTAGAATTTCACAGTCACGCTGCATTAGTGAACTAATTACAGTAATTAAAAAAAGTAAAAATATGAGATTGTGTCATGCTGTAGGGAAATTCCAGTTTGTGGTTTCTGAATGGCTAGTAGTTTTGAGTTGCTCAGTTACAGATGTATGAACACAGAGTATTGAGTTCCAATCTATTAATTCATGAAATGGGGGTTTTATTACTATGATGCTTTATTAATGTTATGGTACATTATAGAATATAAATTCTTTGTATTGCCTTATTGGCATGATATTAAACTATTAAATAAAGGCTCACAATGGCAATATGTTCTTCCGAGATTTCCAGATGAGCAAAAGCTGCCATTTCAGGAACTGGGTTCATCAATATTAGAGGGAGGGGTGAAGAATCAATCCATTTTATGGTCCAGGAGCTCTGGAAGCTCGGCTAACCTAACATAAGGACGTTGTTCTGTAATACAAGTAAAAGTTCTAAGAACCAACACTGGTGAGACTAAAAAGAGGCAATCAGTGCTGTTGATTCCTGAAGAGTCCAATAAATGGAAGAAAACAAAGAAACGTCCGCAGGCGGTTTTCCATATGGGCTCTGGGGCTACGCCCGCTCTACTATTCTCCTAATCATAGCTGAAAATGTTTTTCCAAGGAAGAACAATACACCGAGGGCAGCACTTAGAAGCACTCAACCTCAGTCGCACGCTCTTCCTGAACCTCCTGTGATGCTGTACATGCGCAGCTATTAGCAGGCAGGTATCATTAATCGCAATTTGCTGGGCTGAGGAGCCCTCAGCTTTGATGGGTGGGAGGTCCCCAGCTTAGCAAAGGTACTGCCTCGTAGGCTAAACTCCACCACCTTACAAAGGTTAGCCCTCAGGACCTTCAGGCTCAGCCTTGTAACGCCAGGGGCTTCACGGCCAGGGACTGTAGCCAAGCCTTTCCACACATTCACACTTTGCCACAGGGTGGGATGATACTGACCTCACCTCACCCTGTGACAAGTTGTGAAAGGGTGGGGTTTGAGGTTGCAGACAGCGAGCTGGGCATTGGAGACTGCGCAGTTCATCAACACAATGTTTGATGATCCCGTGCGGACTTCAGTGTTATGCTTCCCACGCTGCACTTAAAGTACCTCCTGTGCTTGAGAGAAGGTATCTCAGCTTTCTCTTCGTGTTCCTTCTGGTAGTGGAAATCGAGAGAGTCCAAAGAGGAGAAAAATAAAGGAGATCTCCAGATACTTATTATACCAAACAAGCAAGCCGGTAAACCAGACAGACCGGATGAGGTTTCCTTTTGTAGTTGCATCCATGCCCATAGATCCGATTCAGAGGGGAGACTTCTGAAGCCAAAAATTGCTTTATTTTGGCTGCTGCTCACCTGAAATGGTCTCTGTTTTAATAAATGTCAATGGGGGAAATACATTCTCACAATTATATTTTTTAAATCTCTCACTTTGGCCTTCTTAAATGCTGGCATGTACTTTAACGTGGGTGAAATGTTTCATGGCTATCTATGTGTGTCAATGACATGATATATGAATCTTTCACCACATCTGTCTGCAGTCCCAGAGCTAGTTAAAACATGTTACATGAAGTGCACTTTTAGTGTGATTTTAAAACAAGGATGCTTGTAGTAAGCTTCTTTAATTCTGATCCTCTTCGAAGTAGGATATGCTGACAGACATAAAAATGTAATTAAATCCATATTTAGCACCAAGTTTCTTTGGCTTCTTCTCTTTTGTTTATTAAACCTAATGACTTTAATCAGCAGCTTTGTTACCAGACCAGGCCTGAAAAGCCCCAAAATAGCAATCTCACTTTACGCAAAGGCAGCACCGGGCGCATGCATATTAGACTTTCCCTATTCCTACTAGCTCAAAAATGAAATTCTGATGGTTTGATTTCACGCCCCAACACTTGCAGACTTCACCAGAAGCCACTACGCTTCGCCAACCAGTTTAGAGAATTCTGCCATGCTACCACACAGGAGGTAAGAATCGCTGAACACTGACCACTGTTTGCTGTTGCAAAATGATCTTTTTGTAGCGCGCGAAAGGTTCACTATGTGATTGACCTGCCTTTATGAAGCCTGACTCAGTCTGGTTAGAAGTTTAGCTACTACATTCTTTTTCGCATATAAGACTGAAACAAAGAACAGCATCACCAAAAAGGTGGAAAAATTGAGAAGCAAAGTCCTGCATTCCCCGCACAGGAGAAAAACTCAGGAGCTGACTGAGGACAGTTTGTGAAACAGGTGAGAGCAGGGCCCAGGCGTCCCAAGAGAAGGCTATATATAATTCATCATTTTTAGGCGATGTTAATGTAATAGACCCCAGTAATCATGTTTTCATGTTCCGTTGTTCTTCACTGCAGTCATTGTAAGGTGCATCATCATTTGGAAATAGGGTCATTTGCAAATAAAGTGGCCACCATTTCTGCTTATACCAAGTGATGCATGGGTAGGACATGCATTTTTCTTTTGTACTCATCACAACGTGTTACTGGGGTTTCCAGCTCGCTTGTACCACCCCCACCTTCCAATTGTTATTGGTCCATCTATTGTTCTCTTGACCTATTCAGACTTTGACACCCGGTCTTTCAGGCTGATTCTCCAAAAACTTATGTTTTACTATAATTTATTGATTTGTTTCTCTCCCGCCCTTTTTTCGCTAAATCATTTCCTATATTTTAGGCAATTTGGTGGCCGCTTCTGACCTCTAGCTTGCCTCAGAAGTTACAATTGTTCCTTGTCTGTAGGTTTCATTAAGTGTCTCACACGTGTGTGGTGAGCAGGTGTGGTCACACATACCTGGGTCTCCACTTTCATTTGTTTCTCTTTATGAGAACCATCTTACTGAGCTGATCATTCATTAGTCTCCCTCAGAGTATCCCAATGACATCTCAGTCCTCCCCTGTTCTGTTGATCCCATCAAAGGATTTAATTTCCCAGATAGGAATGATGGCTGCGGGAAACCTATTAAAAAGCAGATTTCCCGACCAAGCTTTCCTGAAACCCGATCAGGATTTTCAGTTTCCACTCTCAATCCGAAGGCTCAGGTTTTGAATCCCAATTTGAATCATTGGTCATCAAATTAGCGATATCCTTTACGACAAATGTCTATATGAAATGGAAATGAACTGCTCTTGACACTTGTCTTGAAATTGTCTTCTTGAATCGCCATCTTCTTTTAAAGTGTTTATCAGAGATAGAGCCATTAAAGATGGTGAGGTGTAATGGTATTTCATTTGTGCAATAAAAAATATATACATTGGTCAAATCCTTGTCCCCATTTATATACCAAGTCGCTGAAATAGCAAATGTCAATAATGTAATTATTGCAGGAGAGTCTAATGCTAAGGTCTACCATCATGCCATAAGTCTATTTTCAGATAGAGAAAGGGAAGAAGCACTAAACAATCCGATCTAAATTTTTCCTTCGTCATATACAGAAAATAAAAGAGGGAAACTATTATTAGAACTCTGCAGGGACAATGGGGTTATCATAAACGGAAGATTGGATAAAGATGTGCCAACTCATACTATTCATAGTTGTATAAAAGGTAGTTCAATTATTGATTATGTTATGACATCTTATGACGCATTTGGTTTATTATCTGATCTGAATATAGTTGATACTTCCCAGAGAGACCAAACAAGTTTATAATTTATTATTGATATTGTTCCAGGGGCTATCTCCTGGAATATGAAGGGAGCGAATCCGCACTTCAATGTTTGTAGTGGTAGGGTGCACTGAAATGCACCTAATAAAGAAAATGTAAAGGAACCTTTGACAAATGCCCTAAAGAATATAACATAACTGGGATTAATTTCACTTGATAAATTTGAACAGGAAATCATAAAGTTTGTGGTTAATAGGCCTCTCTCACTGGAACACACATTGGTAATAGAAGAATCTTTAAAGACCCTTGTAAAAAGTTCTAGATTGAATACATTGATTAATAAACTACAAAGACGTCAATTGTTATTTTTTTTAATGAGAGAAGGAAAAAAATCCATTTTCTAAAAAGATGCACAAGATGGAGAGCTCCCCCCCCCCCAAAAAAAAAACAATCTGATAAGATCTGGGTAGAACTTTGTGAGGCAGTAACCCATAAAGATCCTAGGCGTTTCTGGGGAATTTCTGCATTGACTAGTCGGAATGGTTTAATTTAAAAACAATTGTACAATTTCATGTGAGAGTGGTTAAAATAAAATTTTAGTCTTTATGTTGCTAATTCCTTGCATGAAGTGAGTTTTTCTCCTTCTGATCTCCCCTTTGTTGAGGGAGAAAGTTCTTACACTTCGTCTCAAGAACAGATTAAGGACAATATTCATCAAGCCAGAGTCTCAGGTGCTAGAGGCACCAATCAAGTACCTATTACTATTATAAAGTCGGAAGAAGATCTGTGGTCAAACTACTTAGCACCCTTTGTTTAAATATTGTTATCTAACTGGAAAAGTACCAACCCCATTTAGGAGTAGTATCATCCTTTCATTACATAAGAAAGGCTCATCCTGTCAACCTAGTAATTATAGGAAGATAACGCTGCTTCATCTCATTGGGGAAATATTTTCCAAGAGCATTTTAAATCATCTGCAAAGGTGGGCCGATGATAAAATCATTGTCCCGATGGAGCAAGTTGAATTTAAATCAAATAGTTCAACCCTTGACAATATTGTAGCTCTACAAATGATCTTAGAGAAATATACATCAATGCAGTGTATGGCAAACTACATGGCCTATATTGATTTTGCAACTGCTTTTGACCACGTGGACAGGCCCATGCTGCTGCGAAAGTGCAGAAACTTGAATATACCTGAGATTTTGCTGATAATTGTCAAACTTCATTCTTCCACTTGGTGCCATGTTTTGCTTGGAGGTGACCATTAGCTATCCGTTAAATTTGAACACAAACACTTTAGATTTATGATTAGCATGAAGCACTGAACGAAATGGGAGGGATTGCCACAAAGGTAGGCCATGGAAATGTGGCTTCACTAATATAAGCAGACGATATTGTGCTTTTGGATCTCACTCCCAAAGGCTTTCAAAAACAGTTGGATTGTATGCAAAAATATGCTGATAACCATTATTTGAAAATTAATACCAAAAAATAATGACTTTTCATTATAAGAGCTGTAGAAAGAATACAAAATATAAATGTTGTTTAGGGAATGATGAAATGCAAGTTGTTAATACATATCCTTATTTAGGAAAAATGTTTTACGCCAATTTCTAAGACAAGGAGCATAGTTTACACCTGTTAAGTAAAGGAATGGCTCATCCATAGACGCTTTTGTCGTTTTATGGAGCAACAGGTCGAAGACCTTTTAAATCAACTTTGTTTGGTATATCATACAAACGTTCCCCACACACTATATGTATATGCCATAAAAAGTATGGGTATAAAGTATTAAAGAACAAGTTACTTACCTTTGGTATCTCCTTAGCTTACTATCTAGCCACACATTCCTTACCTTAGAATTATACCCAGGAGTCAGACTGGATCCAGAAATGTTTCACGAGCAGTAACCCTGTGCGCAGGTTGGTGGGTGTTGTTCGGTTACACGTGGCATCATCGACATCATCCACGCAGGAAGTGACATGTGTGATGGCTATATAAGTGCCACCCCAGTGCACTGATGTCAGTTTCTTTTCTCTGCTTTCTATGCCAGAAGTGTGGAGCCATGAAAAACACTGACTATTGGTGTGTGAAACTAGAGCCATAAAAGGGGGAGCAAACCTTAACTCTAAAACCTGATCGCAGAGCGGGGAGGATTGGTGAGTTGGTAAGGAATCTGCAGCTAGATAGAGTCTTTACTACATAAGGCGTTACCGAAGGTAAGTAACTTGTTAATCTGACAGAGACTTCTAGCCGCAGATTCCTTACCTTAGAATAGATACCCAAGCAATACCTTCTTTTTTTTCTTTTTATATATTTATTGGCATTTGTAAGTCATAACGCACTTTTGATAGTTTCAGGGAAAAAATAACATCAGGGTAAATCCCCACACTTATTTGTTAATGTTTTACAGGAGAAAAGCACCCCGCTTAATACATTCATACATTTTCAATTTGTTCCTCATTTAGCTTTCTTTACATCATATGCCATTATAACCCTCAGAACTCCCACCCCTCCCTTCCTCCCTCCCTCCGTGTTCTTGTGTCAGTGTTAGTCCTGTCCTACTATACCTAGGGGGTGTCGATTATTCTTTTATTGATCTTTTCTCTTGTCAGTCTTCGTTTACTGTATAGACTCAAGTGTACCAATCGTCACCTTACGTTACACTTTATCAGCTGTCTCAGGCATCTGGGGGCTTCGCACATCTGTTATCATAGCTGTCCATGCCCCAAGATCATCTTCGTGTTTGTCATCTCCTCAGATCTGTTTCACGCCGACCTTCTCCGCGGTTGCCCACTTGCACACATCCTTCGTCAATGCATCAGTTCTTAGAGGAGTGGGGCTTAACCAAGCTATGGCAATTTGTTGTTTTGCCAACACTAACCCCAAAAGTACAAACTGTCTACTTAATTTCAAACATGATGTAAACCAGAAAGTCCTGCAAGAGCAAAAACGGGCAAAGTGCCCATCCCGATGGACTGGACTATCCAGGCAGTACTGCTTGGTCAACATGTGGAGCAAGGCCCATGTTTCCACCTGGCAGATATCCAGGACCACAATGCCTCATGCTGATTGCAGTGGTCGCAGCCTTTGCTCTAGTGGACTGAGCATGCAAGCCTTCTGTGGGCTGCTTCTTGCCAAAGCATAGCAGATCTTAATACAGAGTATGATCCATCAAGAGATGATTAGTTTCCTGCACAGCCTTCTCTTTCATGGCCCGGCACACCTCACAAAAAGTTAATCTTCCACCTAGAACGGTTTTGTGTGGTCAGGGTAGACAACGCTCTTTTTGGGCCCAGCTGGTGGAGTCTCTCCTTTTCTTTACAGGGATGAGGCGGAGCATAAAAGGTAGGTAAAGTGATGGACTGGCCTACGTGGAGGGTGACTACCTTCGGCAAGAAGGAAGCTCAAATGTGAAGGAGCAGCTTGTCTGGGAAGGAAACACATATGAGAGCTGAGATTCAATGCCTGCAGTTCACTGACCCTCTGGGAAGATGTAATTGCTACCAGGAAGGCAGTCTTGATGGTGAGAAGCCTAAGATGGCAGGTAATATGGAGCGGTTCGAAGGTAGTGCACATCAGGAAAGTAAGAACCAAATTAAGGTCCCATTGAGGCATAATAAATGGAGTCAGTGGAAACGTGCCCGAAAACCTCTACGGAACCTATTTACAAAAGGGGACTTGAAGAGGGTAGGTTGATCTGGTAGCCGCAGGAAAGTGGAGGCGGCAGGTAAGTAACCCTTTAAGGTGACAAATGAAGAGCCCTGCTACATGAGGGTAAGGATAAACAACAAGACCCGCAAATGAAGGGCAGATAAGGGGTCAACCTGTTTGGCTGTGCTACATGCCACAAACTTGTGCCCAACGGCCGGCGCATACCGTCTTGATGGAGGGAAGTTGAGCTGCCAAGATAACATGACAGACTTTGGGCAGAAAGTCGATAGCAGTCAATTGTCACCCCTCAATCTCCACGCATGGAGGAGGATAGTTGATGGGTTTGGGTGCTGAACCCTCCCCTGCTGCTGCTGTAACAGAAGAACCTAAAGGGGCAGCCTAATCGCAGGACCGATGGTCATGCTCAACAGCAGCCTTATTAGAAGACTGATGGTAATGCTCCTGAGCCCAGTCAGGAGCCACAAGCAGGACTTGGGCCCAGATATTCCAGATCTTCTTGAGAACTCTGGGCAGGAGTGGTATGGGCGGAAAGGCGTTCATCAGGCTAGAGCTCCACTGGAGACAAAAAGTGTCTCCGAGTGAGTGCAGCCTTGTAAACTCCAGTGCGCAGAAGTGCTGACATTGAGCGCTCTTGGCGGTGGCCAACACATCTAACCAAGGTTCTCGCCACTGCTGAAAGAGACCTTGCACCACCTCCAGATGGAGGTGCCATTTGTGATCTGCTAAGCATCCTCGGCTGAGCTCATCAGCTCTGGTGTTCAGAGATCCTGCAAAGTGTTGAACCACCAGGGAAATGCCCAGACATTCCAGCCAAGTCCAAGAAATAGGGCCACTTGCCATAGGGTACACAGCACTACCCACCCTGTTCATTGCAGTACTACATGGCAATAGTGTTGTCCATGAACACCTGCACAAGCCTTCCCCAGATGGAGGGTAAAAAGGTTTTCAATGGCAGTCGGACGGCTTGGAGCTCCAACAGGTTAATGAGGATTATGGATTCCGCTGGAGACAGACCAGAGTCCTCTGATTTCCACCTCTCCCAGCTAACAGCCTGGCCCAGGAGTGACACATCTGTCACTACTGTTAGATCTGGTTGGAGAAGAAAGCGGGGTCCGCCACTGACCCAATTGCGTGGTTCATTAACCAACACAGCAGATCTTTTACAGTGCCCTCCAAGATCTGGACCATGTCGGTGTGACTCGCCTGATGCTGCACCCACTTTAAATTTAGGTCCCACTGCAGAGCCTGCATATGCCAGTGGGTATGTGTCACAGGCAGGATGCAGGTGGCCATAATGCCCAACAGTCTTAGAGTAGCTCTCACCGAAATCTAGGAAAGAGGCTGGAACATTGGTACCATATCCTGAACTAGGCGTTTGTGAAGATATGCCCAAAACTGAACTGTGTTCTGAACAGCTCAGATGAAAGGAAGAATCTGAGAAGGGGTCAGGTGTGACTTCAGCATGTTGATAGTGAACCCCAGTGAGTGCAAGAGGTCCGCCGTAGTTTGGAGGTGGGAGAAAACTGCCTGGGGCGAGCCTGCCTTCGACAGCCAGTCGTGAAGCTTGGGGAAGGCTGGCACCCCCCAGCAGATGAGCTTCAACCACCGCCATCACCTTGGTGAACACCCGAGGGGTGCTTGTAAGACCAGATGGGAGCATGGTAAACTGGAAGTGCTAGTGGCCTACAGTGAACCGCAGGTAATGTCTGTGGGCAGGCAGGCCAGGGATTTTTGAAGAGGGCATTCTGCATGTCCAACATTACCATTCACAGTCTACTGGGTCCAAGGCTGATAGGACTTGAGGGAACGTGAGCATTTTCAATTTTTTCCTTCTTCAGGAAGAAATTGAGAGGGTACAGGTCTAGGATTGGACAAAGTCCTCCATCTTTCTCTGGCACCAGAAAGTAGTGGGAATAGCACCATGACCCACGTCTGATGCCATCAGGCTCTCTATGGCTCCTTTGCCCAAAGGAGTCGCTATTTACTGGGCGAGTAGGGATATGTGGTTCTCCGTCAGCCTGTTGCAAGTAGGTGGCATGGGTGGAGGGGTAGACACAAAGAGAAGGGAGTAACCTCTTCAGACCATCTGGAGAACCCAGAGGTCGGATTGTATTGACCTCCAGTGGTGTAGGAGATGGTTATCCAGCCTTTCACTGGGTGCCCATGATGTTCTGAGGGCAACCTAAATAGACCTGGAAGCTCCGACTGCCGGTGGAGTGGTGGACTGGCCTGACTTCTGTCTACCTGACCCACGAGGCAGGTGGGTGACAAGTCCTTGGGGCTAGGAAGCTTGCATGCCATGGTGGCTGTGCAGGTAGAGATGCAGCTAGAAGCCCCTTCTGTGGCCCAAAAGGAGCAATAGGCTAACTGGGGGTGGTGAGGAGGGGCTATGTATATGGCCAAGCACCTGGCCATAGCTCTGCTGTCCTTGAAGTGCTCTAGCGCTTAGTCTGCCTTGTCTCCGAATTGACGAGAGCCAACAAAAGGCATGTCCATGACATCCCCTGACAAACCAGCCATTCTCAACCAGGTATGGTACCTTAGGGCCACCAACGATGAAACCGCTCTGCCCAGTAAGTCAGTCGTATCCAGTCCACAGCGAATGGCGAATTTAGCGGTGTCCCCACTGCTTGTGAGAGAATGGCTCGAGCTTCCTCTGAGACCATAGGCAGCTAATGCGTAACCAAGGCCCAGAGTGAGTGGGAGTATTGGCCCAAAAGGTATGTGGTGTTCACCGACAGCAGTGACAGGCTGGAAGAAGAGAACATCTTGTTGCCCAAGGTATCCAGCCTCTTGGATTCAATTTTTACAAAGCTTTTTAACTTTGTATTGATTATGTGCTTCTTAAAACAAATGATGGAGCGTGGATCTGGAAGTAGATCTAAATCTTAATAAAATAAATAGAAATTGAGCTGCCCTGCTCCCTAAATCATTTATCTGAGAAACAGATTTCCTGCAATAACATGCCTCCATATTTTGACCACACAGGAACACAACAAAACCTGTAAACACTGTACTATTGTAACTACATACACGTTAATATTTAAAACCATCATAATGGAAAGGAGCACTGTTGTACTTCCCTAGGGCCTGTCACCTTTTACCATTTAAAAATAAAATGTACAAGTGTCCTTTGTCACTTCCATTTGTTGGATGCTTTGAGTTTTCATGCTTACGTCCCTTACTAAAATTGCTTTACAGTTTAGTATCAATTAAGTAGGTTTATCAGATGTTTTGCTTTATTACAGGTTGATAGTGCACCAATTCTTACTATATTGTGTAGCAATAGTGAGAATTGTAACTTGAAGGAAATCTGAGTACATATGCAACAGAAGTTGTATGCTAAAGAATGCATTTTAGATAACTAATTACGAGTAAGGCTCCCTGTTTTCCGTTTTTACTGATTTTTACAGATAATTACAGACAGAAAATCATTAATTTTCTTGTCTGTATTTATTTTTAAATGTGATAAAAAACTGAATTTGGAGGCTTTTTGTATGAATCTTAATATAATTTGCCAATACCTGTGTGGATTGATAGGTAAGGGGGTTAAAAAAGAAAGGAATTTTAGTAAAGAGGCTTAACCGCATGCGCGCTAAGCGTTTTCCCGCTGTGCGCTACGTTTTCAAAAAACCCGCGGTTCATGACGAGCTCAGCTCGTCATGAGCGTACGAGAGGCGTAACTCATGACGAGCTGAGCTCGTCATGAGCGTCGAAGGGGTTAAAAAGCAGTAGCTATGCACAAGACTGATACTGAAATGTGCATATTTTCATATAAGTGCATTGATTTATCTTTTGAGGGTGTTGATATCACTGAAACCAGGCAGGCATTTAAGTATGACTGCATATTTATTTGTTAAATAAATGTGGAAATGTACCAGTTTAAGCTTTACTTTTTTCCCAAACCCATAATAAATATGGATAAATACAGATAAAGATGTCAAGAAAAACAAATGGATAAATACAGACGGAAATTAAAAAAATAAATACCATAAAACCAGGAGCCCTAATCACGAGGTCTGGCCATTTGATAATTATCAGAAAAGAGTATTCAAGTCTGACATCTTCAGATTTTTCTTGGGAGCTTCAAGCGTGCTACATGCTACAGACCTCTTAGATGAGGTCATGTTACAGCTCAGCTGGCCTTAAGTGGGCTTTTCACTGCTTGGAATGCTAAACAGATAACTATGCCTATTTGAAAGCGCAGCAGTTGATTGAAAACAACTTTATTACGTAAAGAGACCACATGAGAAACTCATATGGACACTTGGGTGCAAAGAGAAATTTAGACAGAGGTTCCAAGAGGAACACTTTTTCACTACAGGCTGGTTTTATCACTCAATACTCTGATTTAATTAACACTATCTAAACACTATCTAATATGCTGCAATTCAAAACGTTCACCTTCATCAAACTAATATTTAAAACCATCATAATGGAAAGGAACACTGTTGTACTTCCCTAGGGCCTGTCACCTTTTACCATTTAAAAATAAAATGTACAGGTGTCCTTTGTCACTTCCATTTGTTGGATGCTTTGAGTTTTCATGCTTACGTCCCTTACTAAAATTGCATTACAGTTTAGTATCAATTAAATAGGTTTATCAGATGTTTTGCTATATTACAGGTTGATAGTGCACCAATTCTTACTATATTGTGTAGCAATAGTGAGAATTATAACTTGAAGGAAATCTGAGTACATATGCAACAGAACTTGCATGCTAAAGAATGCATTTTAGATAACTAACTACGAGTAAGGCTCCCTGTTTTCCGTTTTTACTGATTTTTACAGATAATTACAGACAGAAAATCATTAATTTTCTTGTCTGTATTTATTTTTAAATGTGATAAAAAACTGAATTTGGAGGCTTTTTGTATGAATCTTAATACAATTTGCCATGACTGCCGGGCCAATACCTGTGTGGATTGATAGGTAAGGGGGTTAAAAAAGAAAGGAATTTTAGTAAAGAGGCTTAACCGCATGCGCGCTAAGCGTTTTCCCGCTGTGCGCTACGTTTTTCAAAAACCCGCGGTTCATGACGAGCTCAGCTCGTCATGAGCGTACGAGAGGCGTAACTCATGACGAGCTGAGCTCGTCATGAGCGTCGAAGGGGTTAAACAGCAGTAGCACAAGACTGATATTGAAATGTGCATATTTTCATATAAGTGCATTGATTTATCTTTTGAGGGTGTTGATATCACTGAAACCAGGCAGGCATTTAAGTATGACTGCATATTTATTTGTTAAATAAATGTGGAAATGTACCAGTTTAAGCTTTACTTTTTTCCCAAACCCATAATAAATATGGATAAATACAGATAAAGATGTCAGGAAAAAAAATGGATAAATACAGACGGAAATTAAAAAAATAAATACCATAAAACCAGGAGCCCTAATCACGAGGTCTGGCCATTTCATAATTATCAGAAAAGAGTATTCAAGTCTGACATCTTCAGATTTTTCTTGGGAGCTTCAAGCGTGCTACATGCTACAGACCTCTTAGATGAGGTCATGGGACAGCTCAGCTGGCCTTAAGTGGGCTTTTCACTGCTTGGAATGCTAAACAGATAACTATGCCTATTTGAAAGCGCAGCAGTTGATTGAAAACAAATTTATTACGTAAAGAGGCCACATGAGAAACTCATATGGACACTTGGGTGCAAAGAGAAATTTAGACAGAGGTTCCAAGGGGAACACTTTTTCACTACAGGCTGGTTTTATCACTCAATACTCTGATTTAATTAACACTATCTAAACACTATCTAATATGCTGCAATTCAAAACGTTCACCTTCATCAAACTTTATTACTCTGGTAAATAGCCCCCTTGTTGGGCGTTGCAGTGCCAGCCCAACGAGGAGCCGCCCGATGATGAACCATGCCACCGTGATTGAGAGCTCGTGCTCCACTAGTAGAGTGGAAATTCCTATAGGGTTTCAACAACATAAAACATGGTTTTGAGGACAGTTACCACGTGTAGTGGAATCTGTAAGAATGGGTTCTTTGGGACTTCCGTGCACTATGTTGCAAGAATCAGCTGTTTGAATCCCTCATCTTCAAGCAAGAAACTTGAATGCACCAGAACTATGACATTTATTAAATAAATTGGTGACTATATGTACACACAATTATGAGAATAAGTGGTACAGATGATGGGGACTGGTATGTTAGTTCCTACTGCCGCACAGGCACCTGCTCCAATGCAATTAGTCCAAAAACTATAAATAAAGTTATGAGTAAAGCGCTCTCTAAGCGACATGAAATTCCATTTTTGAGTGCTTGCAAAAATAATCAATTAGAAAAGGTTTATTCTCACATGACACCCCAAGATAAGCATACAATAGTGGCCTTGAGCTCCTTTTGGTATGCTACCACCCATATAGGAATATAGCAAATGGGGAACACTGTTTCCAACCATGTATACTACTACGCATGCCACCTCCTCTTTGGCAGTATAATCGGAGGTATTGACACAAATACACACGGAACATGGAGCCACGCTGGCGGCTAATTTGTGAATGCCGTTGATTGGTAACTTTGAAATGATCTCTTTAATGGTTCTTAGCAATGCTTGGGAGGAGACAGCTTTATGAGCTGTACACCATTACCTAGCTGCTGCTCCAGTACAAGATTGTGACCTCCCTAAAATGATCTTGGAAGCAAACCCCTGTAGGTCGAGGTACCTTGGGTACATGTGCCTCATAACTGAACATTAGCATGAAAAGTCAAAAAAGGAGAAAGCTCCGAAACCCACGAAAAAGCAGAAAGATAAACAGAAAACCAGGACTGGATCTCATCGTCACTAACAGCCTGGAAGGGGAGGATAGCATTTGCGAGACCATGAGTGAATTAAAAAGCCAGATCGATATTATTATACTGATAACCTTCCTTGCTGTTCTCCAAAGGATTCTGGAGAGATTTGACGAACAGAAAGGAGTGGACGAACCGTGTACCGCAGTAAAGATGAGCAGGTCAGAACCAAGAGCAAGGAAGAACAACCATGTGACTTTGAGATTAGGGTACAGAAAGAAGAGACTCTTCTAAAAGGGGTTATAAGATAGAAATACAGAAAAAGGTGTTTTTATATTACGCTCCAGAGTCATACTTCTTGCATGCTTATGACATCATCCTGGCTGAGGATGACTGGTCTCCATCCTTTGTAAAGAATACACCTTGTGAGGAGGAAGTTATACTGGAACTATTTTCCTCTTTATTACCCGAGGATCTCAGGGTAAACGATACACGTGAGTAGGATTGAGATACTGATTTAAAACAAGCTCCTGCATTGTATAGAAATCAATTGGTACTGCATAAGGGCTCTGTACCACACGTGATTCTCCTGTGGAGTGAAGCAGAGGTGCAGGCTAAATATACTTTCAAGCCATAGGCGAAGTGCAATATAAGGGTCATCTTGGATCAAATGTAGAAACAGGATGTGATAGTACCTTGCCACTTGACCAAAAACACTCCTGTTTTTTTAGTATCTTTTTCGAGACACCTTCACAAACGCAAAGTCCATCCGCCGCTTTTCCGCTGGTCGGCAATCGTTCCGATTGCCGGCCGGGAGGTGCTGGGCCAGTAATATGGTGGTGGTGCCTAGCAGGTACCGCCAGCCATATAATGATGTGGGTGGTATACTGGCCCTTCCATGGTGGTGCCGCCACCATAGAAGGGCTGGCGGGGATTGGCTTAGGGGGCTTTGAGGCATGGCAGGCCCCCGGGAGGGTTTTCACTTGGGGGGTACCCATGGTACCTCCATGTAGTTCCCTGCACCAAGTTGCAGACGCCGTGTGGTCCCTGCCACGTGGTGCAGGGAAATGCTGTGCATGCCCTTTTACTATTGCAGAAGGTGCTGCAGCCAGCAGCACCGTCCGCAATGGTAAAAGGCCAGGATGCGGCTGCCATTATAGCGGGCGCATCCTAATTGGGCTGGCGGGACCGCCACACGTCTAGCGGTCAGTCACATCATGCAGGAAACTTACTTCCAGCCTCCCATCATAATGAGCCCCTTAGTTAGGAAAAAAATACAAATGCTCTCGATATTTCAAATAGATTTGTCAGTCAAAATACAGTGCGTTAATCAAAGTATCTTGATCTGTGGAATCCAATATGCCTATACGAGACTGACACCAGTGTACTAGAATAGCCCTGGGCATTTTGTAACAAGAATTATGGAGGTCTTACAAGAAGATCCTAAAGTGTTGTTGTTCATCGATTACATACATCACAGAAGACTTAAAAGAGCACTTAAGTAGGCTGGACAGAACAAATATAAATCTAAGATTGCATATCTCGAATGTGATCTTTTGAGGATCTGAATTACTCATGATGGTAAAGGCCAGGCAGCGGACTTCTCAAAGAAGTGTGCAACATTACTACCTCCAAATACACCAAGAAAGTTGCAGGCCAACACGGATTTCTTGAACTTTGGAAGTGCTTACTTGCCACATTATGCTGAAAGAATGAAGCCCTTTTATGAAATGATAGCTCCGATATTTTCTGAAAATAACTGGACAAAAACAAATCCTGCTGTTTTACGTGGACTGCAGGTAAATATGTTACAAACAAAATATCTTGAGCTACAGGAATACAAGAAATCCTAGCAGTTAGGGTTGGTCCTAGCACTTCAGGCAACATATACGTAGCTTACAAATCTTGTATTTGACTGCTGCGGAATGATTCACTCGAACTACAAAAATCAGGAGTTCAAAGGGCCATTTTGAAAGGAGTGTCTTCTGGCACAGGGAATGTAATTATCATAGTACCTTCTATACTTACACTTGAGGGAGTTATTAAAAGTGAGCATCCCAAATACGAATGCTTTACAGTTGTACTGGATGTAATGGGCCTTGATTCAAAATTCAAATGATATAAAATTAGAGTATGATCCTACACTCTGAATGCAGGACTTACTACAGTATGTGCAAGCAATACCACAAATTCCATACTTATTACCCATACAGAAGTATAAATGTGCATTCTATACAGCCAGGTCTGTGCAGTCTGCAATTGGAACAAAACAGAAATATTCGGTGGGCTACAACGCAATGTAGAGAGGTTCTGAAAATGGTGACTTAAAAACGCTATGCACTCACAGTAAAGATTTAGGTAACTTCACTCCACGAATAGCCGAATTTAATACCCTTTTATTTGCCCTTCAGATCCATCAGTTCCCACACTTCTAGTGTTGGATTTGGCAATCTGTGTACCAGGCTACAAAATGGATTTGCCACATTGGTGCCTAAATAGATTCAGAGATTTCAAAGGCACATGGATAAAGGTAAAAATCTCAGTAAATGTTTAATAGAACTTGAATGATATTTGTGCATTTCACTAATCACTAGGTCTGCCCTATTCATAATGATCAGAAAATGGTATTTAAGTCTGATGCAAAAGATTGTAATGGAGAGACACCTTAAGATTGTACTGGAAGCTTCGAACAAGATGCATGTGACAGACATCTTAGAAGAAGGCAATGGGATGGCACAGTTAGTCTTTTCTATGCTTTTCACCACCTGAAATGACGTAACAGAGCCAAACTATGGTTTCCTCAAATCACAGAAGCAGACTAAAAACAACTTTATTGTGCACCAAATGTAGGTGTTTTAAAGGCCATCTGGAAAACTTGTATGGGTACTTTGGTGCTAAGAAAGAATTAGCTAAAGGTTAGCAAGAGAGGGGTTTCTACCATTACCTGGTTTCATCACTCAATGCATTGGTTTACTGAACACTATCTAAACACCTTCTAATATGTTGCAATTCTTATTTAATAGCCTGTACTATTTTAACCATTGTGTTTATTTTGTTGTAGTAACACCTATTCATGTAATCTGCGCTAGGTTCGGGCATTGATTACTAATAAATCATTTTAATATTCATAGTGTGTGTTCATCCATAGAGAAGAGAGGCTCTGGAAGTCACTAATAAATAATCCTATAGTCTCACAGAACCGATTGTGCCCCTAGACACATCAAATCCAAGTAGGTTGTAGGAGGTACATAGGTTACAATCCATTCAACTTCCATGTCTAAAATTGGCCTGTATTTACTGAGAAACCTGCAAAAATGTATCTCATTCATACATGTGCAATTATCATTAACTCATACACTGATAACATTAGCACCCTCAAGATGTGTGGTTATCAGAGTCTTCAGCTTAAGCTTACAAAAGGCCTTCTATAAAAGAGAAACTATATGAGCAGTTATTAGCTAAAACTCGATTTGAGTGTAACAGAGACTCTTGTGGTGTGACATATCAAAAATACCTGGTCCCCAACATTCCAGCTAGGTAAGGGAGAATGTGTTGGGCCAGTTGAGAGTTTGTCCACAACCAGATTTAGGCAAGTAGTTTACTTTCTGTCTGTTCTACGTTCAATCGCTTTTCCAGCTTTCACGTAATTAAAGTATGTTAAAAGCAGTCATAGTTATCAACAGCTCATGCTTGAACTATGCCAATTCCTTTTATTTCTATGCACTAAGCTATGTTATCACAAAATACAGCTTATTCAAAAAGCTGTTGCAAGGCTTCTTCTGAATGTGAGTACATTTCATCTCTTGAACGTCTAAGGCCTACGAATATGTCAGTGTGTTATGTTTAACATTTCGTGCTTTATCCATCACACTGTCTATGACATTGGCCTTTCTTTTAATCAAAACAAGATCCAATGCTGCTCTCTAGTCCATCCCTTACATTGTTGAGTGCTACATCTATTATTTAGTAGTCCTCGAACCAATAGTCAAAGGCCGGGTGAAAAAGCCAACTGAATGCCAATACTCTCTGTGGAATAGTAAACAAGCACTTGCAATGCAATAGGTCTCGCATTTACAAGAGTTTGAGCTATTGGCATTGTAGATTACAATGCTTTTTATTTATGTGTTTATTTATTTTAAAACAGGTAAATAAAAAGCATTGTAATTTACAATGCCAATAGCTTAAAGTCTCACAAATGCGAGACCTATTGCATTGCACTATAAAAAAATTTTTTTAAAGCGTTAGGAGAGAGCGTGTCCAAAGCGATTTGTGAAAATGTGCTTAGAGGCTGTAATTAAAGCCCTAAGTAACAATATATATATATAGCAGGGGGTGTCGCCATAGGTTGTTACGAAATGAGACAAGGCGGTACTAAGAAGGGACTACTAAGCCTATTGACCAATGAACAGCCACAGTTTACAGTGGACAATGACACAAGTCAATGAAAAATATGGGCTGATAGTGGGCGGAGCTTCAAGTCCCTACCTGAATACAGAATGCCTTGCAGAGCAGCGCATGTGCTGCACAGGTTCGACCTAAGAACCAGAAGAATCAGAAGAAACAGGGGTGACCCTTCAATGAAATGCATTTTCCTACAGGTGGCCTCTGCAGTGCATCAGCATTTCCCACTGTTTAATTAGAAACTTGTTCATAAATTGTAAAACAAAACTAAACATTCAAACTGCACACAGGGCCCACTGTTAGCAGACTATAACAGGAGAAGCTTTAAACAATGCTGTGCTTAGCCAAAGCTCCTTGTGTAGTAGTCTATGTGAAAAAGGAAGCCCTGAACATTCTAAATAGAATCAGGGCAAAGTGTTCACTCAACATTGCAGAAGTAGTTTAAAAAATGTCTGAGAATAACCACTTTGTGTTGTACGCACTGCTTTATTCACCAAAACTACACTTTCTAACTGCTATCAGGGCCCACTGTTAGCTCTGCCTTGCTAGCAGCTTCAACAACCTCTGATTTCTATAGCCAGAATGTGCTTTTTAAGCAAAACATGTTTTATGAGGAGCCCTGTTTTGTAACTACACAATTAAATACTTTTCTCTTATTAGTAGCACAACTAAAGAATTAAAGCATGTATTTTATTTACTGCTTGAAATAAACATTTACGTGTTTGAAAATTATGCAATGTTGTCATGCTCTTTGCACCAAAGTAAGCATGCAATACAAAACATACATGATGAGTAACTTGTGCAATACGTTCCTATACTGCCATTTGGAGGAGAGGGTGTCTGGTGACATTCACAATGCCACTGCAAATGCTGGATGGTGATACACAGGACCATAGCACATTGATGCCTGTTTTGTGAGATAGATAGATAGATAGATAGATAGATAAATAGATAGATAGATAGATAGATAGATAGATAGATAGATAGATCACAAGGAATGAGACAGAGGAGAGAAAAACTCAGATACAGATGGAAATACAGCGAGAGAGGCTCACAGAGAGTCTTAAAAAAGGACACATTTTAATAGTAGTCCCTAGAACAGAAGGACACTTAAGGGAACTACTTTCCATGTGGATGAGCTCCTTGTGGAAGGGAAGAATGCCTTCAATTGTTTTGGGGTGGGGGTGGCCTCCCAATGACCCTCCGCTCTTACCTGCGGCTGTTGCAGGGGCAGCTGCCACAGGAAACGCCAGCACGCACACACCCCCCCCCCCCGTTCTTTCATACGGCCGTTGCGGGCAGCCAGCGCAGGAGCCGCCACAGGCGGCAAAAGTTCTAGCTACGCCGCTGAAGCGAACTGACCCAGTACCCTATCCTGTATGCTGCAGTACGTGGAAGAAAATCATGAATGACACAATAACAGACCTACGGATGGAGGTGGCTGGCTGATAGTACTTATAGGTTGAGTGTATTATACATATAATTTTAATAAAGTCAAAAGGTCTAAGGTGACGCCAGGTCCTAAAATGCTTTATCACCAGACCAATGTTTCTCCGAGTGGGAGACTGCGTAGCAAGTATGGCCACCTCAAAGAGAGCTCAATGGTGATTCACCCCCAAGATTTTTTCTTCTTCTAAAATGGAGCCAGCACTTCACATACAGCCAGCACTTTACATACAGCCAGCACTTCACATACAGCAAACAAAAAGATCTAGCAGGTGGGAGTCCTTACGGTTTTCTGTGGCTCAGTGGACTAATGTATCCATCCAGAGACCGTGTCTACACCTGTGGTCACATGCTGAAGTCTACTCCGCCTTTCATTGTTATCGGTAACAATCAGACCCTCCAGCATTTCGCGATTCACGAAAAAAATCGGGAAATCAGCCGATTACCGCGATGGCCGCTATATTTACAATTATTGCCGCGATATTTACAAAAAAAAGTGTCAGCAAAACAAACAATGCTCTTTCATTGGCTGTGGGCGCACACGTCACTACGTGCCGCCATCCAGTCCTCCAATACCTGCTTCCTCCTGGCCAAGATCCAAGCCTTTTAGCTATCCTGAGATCAAACAACACAAGTCTCAGAGAGCGGCGTGCTTTATCCTTCAGCTCCGGGAATGTGCTTTTCTCTGTAGGTATTACTGTACAGTGAACAGTTTTAAAAATGGTAAACGCACCGAAGTAAGGCTTTTTATGTAATGCATCTAGCTGTTCTGCTTCTGTTTTGGGTGAATCTAGCTTGCAATTCTGAACTGGTAGACGAGGAAAGAATAATATTATCGAAGCACTGCTTGTTCGCACTGTACTTTACTTATAAACTGCAAAGCGGAGTTAAGACAGGCTTTACGAGCTTCTTTTAAAATTTAAATTTGCTGGCTTACCGCAAGTACTGCTCTCAAATACAGTGTTGTTTTAAAGGAGTAGACGTATAAGCAGCGTCGTGTTATGAAAACGTCAGCTCGGCAAAAGAACAGCAGGGAATGCATGGTTTCATTACCATTACAATAGCGACCGCCTAGCGGAAAAGAAATGGTTATCTCCTATTGGTTATTCAGAAGAGAGCGATTTTTGAATAGTTGGAGCTAGCTCAGCAGCAGTCCCCGCCTTTCATGCATGAGGTTGAGAGTTCGAGTATGCAAGACGTCCAAGCATGTCGGGCTGACCCAGTGCCTCCCGTGCATTACATGCTTGCTAGATCATATAATGGATCAAGTGCTCGATTTCTGAATTGTAGGAATTGTGGGTCCAGGGAATAATAATAATGAAAAAACTCTGGAAGTTAACCCCTTCGGCGCTGCTGAATAATGCTCCTGCTGTTGCGAGATCAGCATTTTTTCAATATAAAATAGGGCAGAGGATTGTTATGCCTTCTGCAAAGTATGTGAATCAGGTTACAAAGGCACTTGGCTAGTGTCCTTCCATTTCTGGTACTTTGCTGCAGTTTCAATACATTCTTAGGGTTTCTAATTGCTCAAATGGGGGTAATTTCTGATATTTATCTGTTTCCTTAGACTTCATTGCTTGATTTTGTTCAGGAGAAAATGTCAGTCATAGTCAGTGAATGTCACTCATATTTACACTGAATTTATGAAAATGTCACACATAAGCAATCTGAAACCTTGGCAGCTATGTACCCAGCAGCAGTGCTTCAGAACTGCTGGGGATATTTTAATGTCCCTTTTAGACCATTGGGTTTCAGAAAAGAGGCTAGTTTTTTATGAATTTCCTTGCCTTTGTCCACTCACAAAGTGTCACTTAAATTGTCACACTTAATTTGCTGCATTACTTTCTAGTAAAGCGCTCAAGCAGCAAAGCAGGACTTCCTGTATGGGTCATATTGGTGTTATCAATATATTTTCAATGTTAAAAAGGGTGATAGAAATTACTGTTTTTTAAAATGGACGGGTCGAGGAGGTAGCTGTGCCCCGGCAGGGGTGCATACATGGGTGCTAGAAAACCCCAGGGAGAAATAGGGCTCCCTCTCACGAGGTGCAGATTGGAGCTGTGCTTCTGTAGAGCTGCAAACACTTTAAACATGCCAGTTTCACAGTGGAATACCTTGCTAAATCAGTTTACATTGATTTAAGGCTGAAAAGGAATGATTACGAGTAAAATAAAGTGCCGCAATAATACCGCTAAATTTCCATTTTTGTGCCGCTAAATTTCCATTTTTGTGCCGCTAAATTTGCACATCTATGCCGCAATATCCTGAGGGGTCTGAACAATGAGCATCTGTTATCAGTGCCAAGAAACTGCCTTTTCCGGGGAATGTGCGCTATACAGACTATTATGTTATGCGGGTAAAAACCCACCTGTTTTTATCACGTTAAACTTCCCTTGGTTGGGATCATCTCTGCATGCGCCTGCCCATTGTGGGCCTGTGGCGCTATATGTCAATCATACATAAAGCACTCGGCATGTGATGAACAATCTCTTGTTCCAGACACCTTGCCTAGCTTTCCTGAGCTTTAACAATAGTTGTCCCGTCACAGGTGCGTAACGCAAAATGATGGCGCCCCCTGCGGAATATAGGAGGGGCACCGAGACTCTCATTCACATACCTCACAGATATTCATTGAACATGGCCTGGGGGTACGGTCCAGCCTCCACCGAAGAGCACCCTCAAAACCGCAGCATTTCAAGGTGGAGAATCTACTGTAAAAGTAAGTATTCACTGTAGGCAGTGACGTGATCATGACATAAGCTCTCTCTCCACTCTCCGCCCGCCCCGTGCAGGCTCAGGGGAACAGAGGGCAGGGTTTAGGCACATAATGGTCACAGGGGGCGAGCATGGTCGTTAGCTATTCAGTGAGGAGCTATCCTCGTGCTTTTTTTTTTTTACAGTTTTATATAGCACAAACTCGACCCAAAGGTGTCAGTGCGTTTTACATGAGCACCAGCTGCATTACAGACGGACACATTCATATTTTGTAGACACAGGGAGATTAAGTGATTTGCCCAGAATCACAAGATACTTGAGCCTCCCTCCAGACTTGAACCTGGTTCCCCAGATTCAGGTTAAATGTCAGCCGCTCTAGCCGTTAAGCCATTACGGCACATCGCTTGGATTCCTCAAACTAACGCAGCGAGTGAGAAACCTACTAAGCACTTCTCTTTTATTTCTAGGGGTAGTTTTACATCAACGTAATCCTAGGGTATCAGAGGGAAGGTCACAATTTGCATTGCAACACGTATTAAACAATACAAACATAAAAACATTCGTCAAAAGAGTAATCACTAATTCTATGGTGGGTGCTATATTTATTTCTTGATGAATTTAGTACGTAATTCGCATCATGCAGCACGTGCAGGAACGCAATGATGGAAACACATTATACATCATCACTGGGGTTTAACTTTAAATAGGAGCTTAGGGCGGAAGCTCGAATTCAAGATAGTCATGGCTGGGAGCTTAAGAGGGAGTTTATACAAGGCGTGGAGACCGGTCCCAAAGGTGGGGGTGGTAAGGGTCTCACATTAGAGTCCCATTAGAGTCCCTTTAAGGATCGTAAGTTTCTTCCAACACTTTGTCTTCTGTGTTTTTTTCTTTGGAAGGATAGTAATTTGGGAAGGGCTCGCTGCAGTTTGCTGTTAAGGTACAGGGTTTAAAAGGTATTTTGCCATCTGAAGCATCTGTTCACCAATGTTCTCTTAGTTGCAACGAAAATCCTACAATCCCGAGTCCGCAGCAGGCCGTGTGCTCCAAGGATGAAACCAAAATAAAACACAGCAAACAAGCCATCCATTGTCATAAGCAAACTGAAAGAGGGCGTATGAGAAGAAAAAGACTGAGAGCTGAGCAAGGGAACAGGCACTGAAATGAAACAAGACTGAAACGAACCGGACTCCGGAGGGGGGTTGCTGCTCTTAGGAAGGGGTCCTTGGATTTCACTATGCAGTGCCCAGCGTGATTCCTCCTCTGTGCCGATGCCTCGCTCCTACCCCGGACTGAGCCTCCCCAGGTCGGCTGCAGCTTCATAGGCAAAGGAACGTCACCAAGCTGCCGTATATCACAGAATCACACAGAACCTGCTTTTCCAGACAAAAAGAGAACTAACCTGCCTGCTTTTTACCACAAAACCTGTGACGTTTCAGGGCGGCATACTTTAAATTCTCTCTCGGGAGGAGGGGCCCGCCTGCACAATTAACCTATGCATATTTTCGCCTTTAAGAAACTTCTGCGCAGCTATGAACAATTGTTTAAATAACAGCGTCCCCTTCACAAACCATTAAGCGCGATACGAGCCACAGACGACAGGTGGGCTGGCCCTAAGGGAGACAGCCAGATGATCTGGGGCCGCCGAGGAGGGGGGGGGGAAAGTGAAAGCACGCCTTGCATGCGATGTGTTGTTAACGGCAGCCGTTCGCGGGGACAGGAGATGTGCACTCGTACAAGCGAGCAAGCAGGAGGCATGTTAACGCTGCCACGAGCCCTACACGTGCACATCTGCTGTCCTCAGAGTTGTGCTAATGCTGCCGTACGCGTGCACAACTGCTGTCTTCCCTACGCGTGCACATCTCCTGTCCCCCTTCCAAACCTAAGTCGGCGACAATAAGTCTCGCCAAGGCGAGCAGCGCAAGCACTGCGTCGCTAAGCGAGACCTAAAAACCTTCCATTAACTTGCTAGACTTCTTTAACATTCATCTTTACTCGCTGAAGTGTACAATGTGAAAACAGAAAACATGGATAAATCGCGGTGTCCAAGTTTAAATTGCCTGATTTTAGGCAAATATTGTATTACACCTAAACTCCTTTTTCTTCATGATTGCGTATGAAAGCACTTTTAAAAATGTGAGTTCAGAATAACAGTTGTTCAAAAACCAACTGTGGTTGATATAATATACTTCAATGTTGCTCTATAATAGTCTGGGACACGTACAGGGTTTACATGACAGCTGCATCGCCTCTTAGCTAATGGTTCATGTTTCAAAACTATCACTTTTAACAAGTGCTTCTCAAGGCAGCGCTATATTGTGATTCATTAATGTCACAGCTTCCACATGCTAAAGAAATACACTTTTTTGAATTTTGAAGAGACTTTATAACATTGTAGGTGATGTTTGTTGCATAATGTACCTAGTAAGCATTTTCAAGACTCGGGTTGTGTATAGGCTCTAAGAGGTTGGTGCAGTGGGGAATAGGGACGTTTGTGTTTTTATTGTTATGATGTCACAGCCCGAGACAGACTCCACTGAGAATATGCAAGTCATTATTTTGTACTTGCAATACTCATTGTATAAGAAAGGCTGCCACTATATGCGCAAAACATTTAGGTAGAGGATAAAAAACTTTCCAAATATACATGCATTTTTTTTTTTTTTGCAGTTTTATATAGCGCTAACTAGACCCGAACCGAATCAGGTATCAGAGCGCTTTACATAGCACCAGTTACGTTACATGAGGACACACTTTAATTTTTTTATTTTTTTATTTTTTTTTAGGCACGGGGAGATTAAGTGATTTGCCCAGAATCACAGGAGGTTTTTGGCGTCGTTACCGAGACTCGAACCCAGATCCCCTGGTCCGAGGTCGAGCGCCTTAGCCGTTAGGCCAACCCCTCTCCCCATTTTAGTAATATATTTTGTAAAACTGTCCTTCAAAAGCACATATTCCTCATGTTAGTTGGTAAAACTCTTGCAATCCTGCTAAAAAATAACATCTTGCCCTCACAAAGCTTCCAGAGAACTCCATCACCCAAGCAAACTTCCAAGCAACCTTTACATTTGGAGGTTGTGCACAATTATATTTCTTTCATGTAGCAGACACCCTGGCAGAATGGTTTGATTCTTATTTAGCTGTCTGTTCCCCCAGCTTCACAGCACTGGAAGACTTCCTCAGCGGATGCATCTCAAATGTAGGAATTAACAGTCCTCTGACAGTTGCCTTTTAAGAACAAGCAATAACAAAGCCAATAGGTCTCTCCTATTAAAGAGCAACTGGCTTAGCCAATGCATTTAAGCTAAGTTGGGCACCAGAGTGGCTGTGGTTCAGCATGGATAAAAGTTAGTGGCATAGAGGAGAATGGAGTGGAGTGTTGTAGAGTGGAATGGTGAAGAGTGGAGTAGAGTGTCAAAGAATGGAGTGGCAAAGAGTGTTGTGTATTTGGAGTGCCATAGAGTGGAGTTGCGCAGAGTGGCGTACAGTGGAGTGGAACAGAGTAGAGTAGAATGGTGGGCATAGAGTGTTGCAGAGAATAGTGGCGCAGAGTGCAGTGGTGTAGAGTGCAGTGGACACAATGCTTTGATGTAGGTTAGAGTGTTGCATAGTAGAGTACAGTGGCGAAGAGTGCAGTGGTGCAGAGTAGAGTGTAGTAGTGCACTGTGGTGCAGATTGCAGTGGTTCAGAGTAGAGTGGCATAGAGTACATTGGCACAAAATGCAGTAGTGCAGAGTAGAGTGTCATCGAGTGCAGTGGTGTAGAGTGGAATAGCACAGACTGCAGTTGAGTGGAGTGGTGTAGAGAGGTGCAGAGTAGAGGTGCAGAGTAGAGTGATGTGGCGTAGAAGGATGTACAGTAGCGTGGAGTAGAGTGGAGTGGACCGGTGCAGCATGCACTGGTGCAGATTTTTGCAAAGTACAGTGGTGTAGAGTGTAGTGGTCTAAAGTGCAGTGACATAGAATTCAGCGGTGTACAATGCCGCATTGCAGAATGCAGTGGCATAGATCAGAGTGGTGCATAGTAGAGTGCAGTGGTGCGGAGTGCAGTGGTGCAGAGTGCAGTGGTGCAGAGTGCAGTGGTGCAGAGTGCAGTGGTGCAGAGTGCAGTGGTGCAGAGTGCAGTGGTGCAGAGTGCAGTGGTGCAGAGTGCAGTGGTGCAGAGTAGAGTGGTGCAGAGTAGAGTGGTGCAGAGTGCAGTGGTGCAGAGTAGAGTGGTGCAGAATGGAGTGGTGCAGAGTGGAGTGGTGCAGAGTGGAGTGCCGTGGCATAGAGTGTAATTGCGTAGAGTAAAGTGGTATAGAGAGCAGTGGTGCAGACTAGAGCAGTGTACATTGGATTGGCGTAGAATGCAGGGGCGTAGAATAGAGTGGTACCGAGTAGACTGCAGTAGTGTAGAGTGTACTGGAATACAGTGCAGTGTTGCAGAGTGACGCAGAGTGGAGTAGCGTACAGTGGAGATGTGTAGAGTAGGCTGGAGTAACCTAGACTGGAGTGATGTACAGTGCAACGGAGAAGAGTAGAGTGGCGTAGAGTGCATAGAGTAGAGGTGTGTAGAGTAGAGTACTGCGGTATAGAGTTCAGTGGCGTAGAGTGGTGCAGAGTAGAGTGGAATGGTGAAAAGTGGAGTGGTACAGAGTGGAGTGCAGAGGTGTGGAGTGGTGCAGAGTAGAGTGGGGTGGAGTATGCACAGTGTGGTAGCATACTGCAAATAAAAACACACATTTTCAATTGAACTGACCATTACATTTGCACAGATATACCGTTTTACAAATAAAACTATACAGAGCACTAATGATAATGTGTGGAAATGGCATCACCTGGTGTATTGATTTGTTTTGATCATATTAAAGTATTTATTTCTAACACACTTCAGAATTAACACAACCGTGCTTCATTTGTGTTTTCCTAATTTTGATACATTCTGCAATACTCGGACACTTCATTTGAATATGGTTATGTGATAGAATAATCCATTCCTGCTCCAGTATCCAGTGAATTTGTCACATACATCCTCTCACTTTCAAGTTGGAGAAAGAAACAAAGGCCAAGCTCCCTCGGAAGAAAGAGCCTGACATTTGACCTCAGTCTTTGAATGCACACCAAACATGACAAGATGAGAACAGATTTTACAAATCTGTTTACAGAAAGGAGCGCACGTGGAAGAATACAAAGAGAGGTAGTGTGAAAAGGCTCTACTCTTTGGGAGGGACGATCTCACGCTAGACAGCCGAAACAAATAAAGCCAGCAAATAGAAAGCCAGGAAATGAGAGTTACAAACCACAAAGCCAATGGTGAGCAACGGGCGAAATGCATTCCATGGAATCTTTTTGAATGTCCCCAGATGTCTTTAGCAAACCAGATAGCTAATATTTCCGGTAGGCTGTGATCTAAAAAGTAAGGGACTGTTTTTGTCAAATTAAACAAGCATTTACAATGCAATAGGTCTCGCAACTGTGAGTTTTGGAGCTATTGGCATTTTAAATGGCAATGCTTTAAAAAAAAAATAAAAGGCATTGTTATTTACAATACCAAAAGAAACAACTATTGCATTGTATAGCGTGGTGTCCCTGAAGCGAGCTTCGCGCTAATGACTAAAGTTAATTAAAAAAGCATTTTTCAACTGATTTAATGCCTTATGAAGTTAAGCACAATTGAGGGGAGGGGCGGTGAGGGGAAGAATAAATAAACAAGCCACGGCAAGTTGGGAAATATGGAATTGGATGGCAGGGGTTAACTTAAACTAGGTACAGAGCAAGAAACAACACTGCCACCTGAAGCATAGATACAGGGCTTCGTTGGCCATGCCAGGAGCATCCCTTTTGTCTACCAAGCATAACGCCCGCCCTGTGACAAGAAGCTTTACACGTCTACCTACAGTGAACGCTCACACATTTCAGTGATAGATGGATCCAGACAACGAACGAGTCAATGTGATGAAACCAATGGTATGTTACCATATACACACATTTCTGCAAAGGGGCAAAACGCACAGAGATGTTTTAATGGGATTGGATTGGAAGCGGTGCCCTGAATCTGGTATACACAAACACACATGCATCAGAGGCATTATAGTGCTAAGCAATCACAACAGAAAGTGACATGTGACCTGTAGCGCGCAGACTCACAAACACCTGCAGAGTGTGGTGTGCATTAACCCTTGGAGCTGTCATTGCTAAATTCTAACCTTTTGATCAGTGTACGCCCCGCACAGTAAATAACAAGGGCATTTCCTGTCGAGCTGTAATGGGTGGGAGCACGTGGCCTGCATAAAAGAAAGATGTAAAGCAGGGATGTTAACTCACCCACTTCACATACTGAGAGTGGCACCCTTGACCCCCTGGGCACAGCTAGCTCTCCGCAGCAGGGATATTAACCCGCCAAGCTTTCTTACTGAGACTGGAACCCGGGACTCTCGGTTACACTTATTTGGCAAATGAGTGCTCTACCCCTCCTCTCCCCGTACTGTGTGTGAACCGGGGTGAGATGTCTGCAGCAGGAGCGTTGACCCATTGATTTGCCTCGTCGGAAACACGGCCCCGCTGTTTAACGCGCCTGCAGCTGAGGCTCGCCCGAGCTTGCCGTTTCCTCCCTCCTTGGTTTATGGCCGCAGAAGCCGTCAGTGAAACACAACCTAATATTTTAATCTCAGCCCCTCGGCAGAGGAAACAGGCAGCGACCCCTCTACGTCCAAATTTACACAAAGGGGAAAACGCACAAGGGTGCGCAGCGTGGAGGCAATAACTGGGGGCTGTGCCTGTGGATCTCCCGGGGAGGAAGCGCCGGGGACAGCCCCACATTCCTCCCTCGTCATCTGCTGTCACACACGGGCCGTCAATCAGCGGGGAGTTTGTGCAGGAGACACTGTGTTCCATGTATGAAATAAAACAAGAGACAGGACAAATCTGGTAGCAAAAACGAAACTTACCAGCGGCTTTCTACAAAGAAGCTCACGCGCACCTCATGTATTCTGGTTGCTCACTAGTGTCACTTTGCTCCATGTAACTTATTGTTTGCTTTTGTATTTTGTATTTTGTTCCTCGTGTATCACTATTGGTCCTTTTGTGAAGCGCTCTGACACCTTTGGGTAAAGTCAGCGCTATATAAAATTGCATAAATAAATAAATAAATAAATAAATAAATAAATAAATAAAACGCGCGCGGAAGCCGCCTCCTCCATATACAATGCTGCGCGCGCCAGAAGCCCCTACCCACCGTGCTACGTCAGAGCCTCACGCTCCTGCCGGCCGGGTATCGGCGACCGGGGCTGGACACGTAGCCACTCCCTCCTGACATGATGCCGGATGACATGCCCCCAGTGATGGAAGCCCTGCGTGTGCCCGGTGAGTGGGGTTGGGAGGGTGTGTGTGTGTGCGCGTTTGTGTGTGTATGCAAGCCCTGCGTGTGCGGGGGGGGGTGAGTGTGCGCGTGGGAATGTGTGTGCGCATGCGTGAGTGTGGCTGTGTGTGTGTGCGCGCGCGTGAATGAGAGAGGCGAGAGGCTGCTGAATGTTGAACAGGAGATGTGCACGTGCGCGCCCACGAGGTTAAATCCGCCGAGGGAAAGCGCGTGCATATCTCCTGTCCACATTCCCGCAAACGGGCGACATAAGGTCTTTCGCTGACACGAGACCTAAAAAGTGCCCCTCAGATCCCACTCACTTTGACCTCTGCTTCTCAGAGCTATCTGCACTTGGTACAATATAACAGCACGCACGCAGATCCTGTCTTTATATTTTTTAAATCGTCCCTCTTTACATTGGAGATTTCATGTTTGCATTACCATTGGTGATGAGCCACACAGAGCATGCTACATAAATTATTGCCCCATTGGTCACCTCTGTGTAAACATTGAAGCATGGAACTGTCATCACCCTCAAGGAAACAGCGGCTTCTTTGCAAAGTTCTGTTATTTACTCCTGTCACCTAACTTCACACTCGCTTGCATGGCAAATAGCTTTTTTGTAAATGACTGCACGCAATGATTTGATTAAGAATTCAGCACGGAACTGCTGTTTGAAGAGCTGTAGTTTACCATATTTGTAGATTTTAACTGTGAGCATGTCAGATTTGACTAGTGTTGGAGGTGGCAAAAGACAGGGATGCAGAGAAAGGAGGCACAGGAGTATCTCCACTAAAAAACATAAAACTCAACATTAATGAGCAATTTCTAATAAAGAATGCTTTTTCTTACAGATTTTGCAATCCCACACTTTTTTAAATTGCATTATAACGTCCCATGTTCAAAGAGATCTGCCACACTGTGTTGGAAGAGCGCAACTTACAAACACTGGAGCCCCAACCCCCGTGCTAGGACTTACAACAGACCACAGAGCTTCACAAGCTGTTGAATATTTGGCATTTCCGTGGCATGAGCGCACCTCTAAATGTGTAAAACAGCGAATCCTTTTTTGAATTAAAAATAAAGCCCAGACTGACTCATGATCCTTAAGACTGAAGTGGACTACTTTTTAGGTTTCGCCTGGCGGTAGCACTGCGCAGCAGTGCTCGCGCACAGGCGAAATCATATGTTCCTACAGTGTGGTGCTTTGTCCCGCCTTCTCTTCCATTGGCTAGCTCCATAAATGGAGGCTAGCCATTGGAAGAGATGGTTGTCAATTACTCTTTCCCCGTCACAACGCGATTCGGGGGCGTTTCCGTGTCTTTTTTTAAGTCCCGCCCCCACACCCTCCCTGTTGCCGTCCCGCCACTCCAATGGTCACATCCAGAGCCCGGCTGTCCCGCCTCGGCCCTCGTCACCTCATCCTGGGGCGAATATGAAACTAAGACCGGTCTGTAATTGCCTGCTTATAAAATGCGCAGCTCGCACGTAAAAGCACTTTGCAATCCTCCCCGGGGCACCCAGTGCCTCATAAATATGTAATCACTATTCATTTTGGTGTTAGCAGGCGGCCAAGGAGCAGAGGGGGAGGCGGGGGTCTCGAGATCAGGTAAAGCGTGAAGGGGGCGGGGCATAGGAATTCCCACCTTTTTCTTTCTGGAAGGTTCTGTCGCTGACACCGGTCCTTTGGCCTTGGTTTATCGCGTCAGCTCGCACTTAGTGTGTGGAGGGACCCCTGCTCCTCAAAGCAGGGGTTTCCTCCACGCCCGTCGTCTCCAGTGACACATTATAACTGTGGTGGGTTCCACCCTCAAATCTCGGGTACTTGGCAGTGAGTTGTGCGGGCGAGGCCCAGCTGCCAACGGGCCACTTGCCATCAATTCCATGTACGACACCCTCTAGCCGGACAGGGCCTTTTAGCCTTCATGGAGCTTTAAAAGCTGCAATATTTGTTTTATTATTTGCAGTTTTATATAGCGCGAACTCGCTTTACATGAGCACCAGTTAAGTTATAAAATGACACATTCATTTTTTTTATTTTGGTAGGCACGGAGATATTGTGATTTGCCCAGAATCACAGGATGTTGAACCGACGCCTAGACTCGAACTTGGTACCCTAGCCCGAAGTCGGCAGCTCTGGCCGTGATGCCACATCCTCTTGAGCTCAGGTTTGCGATGCTAAAGAAACAAAAGTACATGTCCTAGGCTACAATGTAACGTGTTGATGACTGAAAGAATCGGGGCAGGGGTCGCATGACGTGAAGCCACATGTTGGAGATATTCCGGTCAGAGCATTTCAGGTGTGCGCAACACAGCCCACTTTCCGACTCCTGCCGTGCTGGATGTTCTCAGCCGGCTCCTGGCTCCAAGGTGATTCATGGGCAGAGCGGACACTAAGCCTTTCATCTCTGACCTTTGCCCTCCCCCCCTCCTTCGGTCCGGAGGCCCTGCACGTGTGCTGCACAGCTGAGCAGTCGGTGTAACCTGCACGGACAGGTCTACAAAGCCAAACGGTGACACTGAAAGGTGCCCCCTCGACGTGCCCTGGTAGAGAGGCCTTTCTGACAGAAGCAACCGCCCGCCTCCCTTACGAGCCCCCCACAATGCTAGACAACCCTGCAGAACACAAGTTTACGACGGAGATTTTAGGTGCAGTGGGCAGGGGTGAACACACGGGGAAGGGGCGAAGCATTGGCCCGCACAGCTGCAGGCTCGGGTGCTGTCAAAACGAACATCTGGGAAGCACAAAACACCCTTTGACAGGCCCGTGCTGCCTGAAGGAAATGTACTGCTATAACGACCCGGGTGAGATATATATATATATATATATAAATATATATATATATTTGGTGTTGTAGGGTGCTGTATACAGGAGCTGTATATACACATATATATATATATATATATATATATATATACATACATACATACATACATACATACACACATATATATATATATATATCACAGCATACTGACAGCCAGGCACCTTGGTGCTAGGACTGTACATCACACAAACAGACTGCTATTTTGCCTCCAGCACCCCTCCCCCAAACAAATAATGGATATTGAGGCTGGTACCAATGTCTTGGGGTGTCTGTACACTCTTTAATGGACGTCAGTGTTCACCATGTGTTATCAGCTCCTGCTGGGTGACCCTGTGGACAGGAAACAAGCATCCTGGGCATACCTTGCCAACTTGGGGCGAACAAAGCAAACACAAGGAGATGATGGACGGAGCGCTGAAACTCTCCCGACACTCACCCCCAGTCCTAGGATACTTGTTTCCGATCAAGAAAGGACCTGGCCTGGCAGTTAGGGCTGGACTGTTCCGATGAGGGGAAGGGTCAAGACTGATTTGCATATGGGTGGGTCTGACCTGGAGTGGTGAAGTGAACAAAAGCACGATGATGGATTTAACTTAAAAGTGACTGGGGGTGTGTGTGTGAAAAGTTTCAGCGCTACATACATCATCTTACTATATTTGCTGTTTCTCATTGCTCACCCCAGTGAAAGGAGCGCCCGTGCCTTTGGAGCCCCCCTGACCTGGGGCGTGCAGGAAAGTTCTGGAAGGATACAAAGGGGGCTCGTACCCCAGCTGCTGCTCTGTGGCTCCGTGAAGGTGGGTGCCTGTGATTTCTGCCTGCATTTCCTTTGTTGGGACTCGGCAGCTCGGATGTCATGAAGGACCACGTGAGATGCAGTGGGGAGTTTAAATTAATTAACTGAGGTGGTCGCACGTGATAGGCTTTAATGGGTGGACGCGCGCATTCTGTCCATAAGTGTATTTCAAAATTGGTAGTACACAGTCTGGGAGGGCGGCATTTCATGGGTGTGTTTTACGTGAAGGGGCTACGGCTTATGATTGAGGGGTGTTTCTATGCAATATATTTATATTTGTACTCATTATTGATTCTGGCGTGTGTGACTTATTTTGTTTTAAATCTCTTCAAGCAGTAGTTTAGACGGGGGTGGGGTGAGAGTTGCATTTGGGCTGCAATTCATGAGTAGTCCTTGGGCTGAACTAAGGAATCTATCTGCATTTACTGCTCCGGCGTCAGTTCAAGTTCAGTCTGCCCTCACGAGTTGGATAGGTGTCGGTGGGGCTGGTCTGCAGCGCCTTTTGTTGGTATGGGGGTGCTCTTCAGGCTCTGGGTGTGTGTGTGTGTGCGTGGCTCTGGGTGTGTGTGTGTGGTTCTGGGTGTGTGTGTGCCTCTGGGTGTGTGTGGCTGGCTCTGGGTGTGTCTGGCTGGCTCTGGGTGTGTGTGGCTGGCTCTGGGTGTGTGTGTGGCTCTGGGTGTGTGTGTGTGGTAGTAATTGCTGTCTGCTGAGCTCGTCCGTAGGGTACAATAGGTCTCACATTTGCGAGAGATTAAGCTATTGGCAATGTAAATGACAATGCCATTTATTTATCTGTTTTCAAAACCAACACATAAATACAAATTTTGTCATTTACAATGCAAATAGCTCTAACTTTTCCAAAGGCGAAACCGTTGCATTGTAAATGCTTGTTATGAACATGTCCCCATTGCAAAATGCAGTCACTCGCAATAAGGGACAGCAATGGCTGAAGTGGGCTGGTACCTTGCCCCATGCTGTATACTGTGGTGGGCGGAAACAAAAAGTGCATGGCACTAAAACTGACCAATCGATGAAGAGGACTGACTGATAGCCCTTGTATGCATGTATGTATGAAATGTTAAGATGTTTTTTTAAAAAACAAAACGGCTCGACTAATGCCACATTTAAAAACTCATTTGATTTGCAAAAGCTGTCAGTCTCTTACCTTTGCTAATGCTATTTGTAATATTTCTTACAGACCGACAGCGAGGTTTGCACAGACAGAGAGGCAGGCTTGCGCAGCCAGACAGAAACAGACATTTAGCAGACAAACAGGCTTTCAAAGACAGACAGGCTTTCACACAGAGAGAGAGGCTTGCATAGAAAGACAGAGAGACAGACAGACAGAAAGGATGGACAGACATACAAACAGTCATAGAGAAAGGGAGGACAGAGGCTTGCACAGACAGAAAGAGAGGCTTGCAAAGGCACACAGGAAGACTTGCACAGACAGATGGAATTGTAAAGATAAATAGATTTGCAGAGATAGATAAGCGTTGCAAAGATAGATAGATAGGGTTGCAAAGGTAGATGGGCAGAAAGACATACAGATCGAGTTGCAAAGATAAATGGATAGATAGATCGCACATACAAGGGCACTGAAAGCATACTAGAAAGTGATACTTCAATTAAACTATATAGCAGAATAACATACAGGAGTGCAGTTAGAAATGCATTTAATTGAGTGCATACTAATTTAAAAAAATCACAACTTCATGAACACAGTTTCAAATGGAATTTGGTATGCTGGGAATTAAAAGTTGTCTCAAAGAAAAGAAACACAAAGGCCACTCCAAAAGGAATTTACTACACCATCAGCAGGAGACAGGAATTGATAAAGCTGTAATGTGCCCAGTGATGCATATGGAAGTACTAGTAAAAAGTTTCCTATTATCATATCAGACTCTAAACACAAAGGCAACAACGGAGCAATAAAGTAAAAACAAAAACACTGGCACTGAAGAGAGCTAACTACTGTGCGAATGTGCACCTTGTGTAGGGCCCGGATCCCCCAGCATGCTCCACGCCCGCCCACAACCCACCAGTCAATTAACGCTTGAGATAAGGTGGGTGTAAAAAAGGCCATGTTTAATATCAACACACATAAACATGACAATGCATAATTATATCAAACGTTACTAAATTCATATTCTGAACAAAATCTTGAACTTCAAATTAGCATAAATCATCTTTAAAATCAGAATATCATTATCCTCTCTTCTTTCCCCCAGCACCAAGGGGCCCTCTGGCTCGGCTCTCCCCAGGTAGCGATGCCCACGCGAGGTGCAACCCACCTGCGCCCCAGAGTGATGGGCCCCAGCCCTCGAGACCTTGTCCGCCATTTCCAGGGCACCACCACTCGTCCACCAGGTTGCCCAGGATCCCAGGAGGCTCGTACCTGTCGCCCTAGCCTCCCCAACCGGTGGTCTCCATCCCCCTGTGGAGAGCTTACCTTCTCTCCCCTCAGTGCTGGCCTAGGGAGTGCTCAAGGTGGACTCCCGTCTATTTGGTCCATCTATATCAGTGTTCCAATGTCTCTTTTCCGCAACTCACCCCTCCAAACTACATAACTAAGGGACGGGTGGGTGGGAGTTAAAAGCAATAGGCTAACGAGCCCGGGGGCGATGTCCGGCAGGTGCGAGCAGGTCACGACGCAGGCGAGGAAAGAGGCCGAACTGAATGGGCTAGTGACCTAAATAGGTCACGGCCTCTGACCCCGCCTACGCCGGAAGTTCGTCACCGCCTGACCCGGAAGGACTTATTCCAGTCCGGTCGGCCTCCCATAGGGTGATCGGCCGGCTACCCTCAACCAATGGCGTGCGTGGGCCGGGGGGCCGGCCCCTAAAGGCGGGCTCGTCTAGCCTCGCCCTTGGTAAAAGAGCTAAGTGAAGTTACCCAGTGGCTGAAATGGGCTGACCTGCCCCAAGCTGTAGTGGACGGAAGTCAAATGGGAATGACACACAAACAAAGCAACAGTTGAAGACAGCTGGCTGAAAATCGCCTGATGTGTAAACATTACTTTTATGAAAATACAAAGTTAAACGGTTAGATCTTTATAGAGGTATGTTAATGCATACTTCAATGGCACTAAAACGCGTTTTAATGATAATCCTTGCTTGAAGTAAGAGCAAGAAGTGTATAAGATTCACCCTTACTGTAATTGTAGTAAGAAAAAGAAAGAAAGACTTCAGGGCAGGGGTCATTGTAACAAAATAGAGAAAGAGTACTTGAAGCATACACAGGGTCAGAGGTTGAAAGTGGTAATAGCTCTGGGTTATCACAGAAACAAATGACCTATTACAAAGACCAAGTAAACTAGATAACAAGAGGGATAAGAAAAGAAAATAAAAACAGAAAAATTCAGTCGTGCAAAATCATGGGAGCACAAGAAGGTTGACATTCCCCTTTGCAACCACTGAAGCTCAGCTTTTTCATCTGTCCAAGTACATTCTGAGCCACTAGGAACTGTTAGCATTATGATGGATGCTGTATGGCAGCAACACAGATGCTTGGACTTTGTGGCTTCAGCTATGGCACGTCACAGGGAAAAGAGCACCCAGCCACCAAAGCCTTGGAAAAGCAAGCACATACCTTGCATTGAATGGACAGAGCTAGTGGGGGCGGGCTCAACTGCCACTAATCTACGGCGATAGACCTTCAGCCCTGGTGTTGTCTGTGGCAAAAGCAGAGCAGCAGGAGGACATTTACTAATGCACTGGGAAGCTTGCACAAGTGGAGAGGTTCACCTTGAATCCTATGTCAGGACTGGAGGCTCGATTATAATTCTCTTTTCTTTACGTTGAATTTTCAGCAGCAAATCGCATTCAAATAAATAAAATTTACATTACCCATGCACCAAAAAATGTTGCGTCCCATGCCTTAATCACTATAAGGCAACCAATATAAGTACAGAAGATTCCATTTTGGGTCCTTTTTCTTTGCTGCTTCGCAGCCAGATCAGTACATTTATACCCTTCTTGAAGAATGTGCGAAGGTATTCCGCAATCCCTTTTATTGGTCCTCTGTCCCCGATGTTGACTTTGCCTCTGTGGCGCAGACTACGCCCATTTGTGTGACTGGCATATAACTACTTCTAATTTCATACTCGGCTTCTATTACAACGCTCGTAAAAGTCAACAGATCGTTTGTCCTGCCAGTAGAGTTTCTTGAGTTTACTTGTGTGGTGATCCTATATTGCTGTCCCTTACACCCTGTAGGATAGAAAATAGCACAGGGCTGTTGATAATGGATGAAGGCTTGGCCTAGAGAATTTCCATGCTGCTTCCTCCACATTTTAAATTGAGGCACCATATTTGCTTAGCTGGGACAATCTCACCACCCCCACTCTTGAATGACCAATAACACAGTGGGAATGGCACAGCGGGAGCCTAATGAGGATGTTTCCCCTGATGAGAACGATGAGCAGTTGGAATTGGTGGGCGCTCTTGACTACAATGTACAGCAATCAGTTAATAAGGCCCTATTCCAGGCTTTTAGTCCCTTAACTCATCATTTACGCGACTATGCGAGTCCACAGGGCTGGCAGCACTTGACCCCTTCGACAGGAAGCAATGCTGCCTGTACAAAAAAGGGCAAGGTCAAAGCAAAGACCCAGGTGGAGGTGCATGCAGAAGCATTTGAGAAACTGCAGTGCAAAAGAGACACTGAACATGACTATAGCGCCTCCCCTCAGGGAGAGACCTCTGACAACACCTCAGACTCCGATCCTTATCATTCGGAGGAAAGCGAAGAGGAAGATGCACAAGGAAGATGCACAGGGGCCTAGCAAGAAAAAACTCCCTTCAGCCAAGCACCCACGTGTACTTACTGTTGATCACAGAGAAATTATACGCCCCAGGGCTTCAAATGTGGCCCCTCCTCCGGAGTTTGCACAGTATGTCCAATTGCACCTCTGTCAGAATTTCCATAAGGAGGTGCGTGCCAGTGTTCGAGCAAAATGCCCTTGACCAGGTCTGGCAGGTAAGGTCGTAGATACCCTGGAGGTGGACCCTACCATGGTCAAAGGTATGAAAAAGTTTGCAAAGGACCCTAAGGTCCTAAACCAAGCATGGCGTAATTGCCAGGACAAGCTCCTGGACGTGTTTGGACCATTGACAAAGATAATAGAGTTGGCTTTCCAGGCTAAATAATCTAACTCCTCAGCGAGGCAGAGGTGAATGGTATGAGGAACCAGCAGAGCCCACCTTGTATCCCAACAGTTCCCAAGGAGGCCATCCACACTTCTGCCGTGGTAATTGCAGAAGGACACGACGAGCGATTCAAGACACAGGATATAACTGAGAATTATACCTTTTTCAGAGGTAACCTTGGGGGGAGGGGGAAGAGTGGTGTTATTCCCAGACAAACTTAGACAGATTACCCAAGATCAGTGGGTCCAAGTGACCATTCCGGGCTTCAAACTAGAATTCTACGACACGCCACTCCAATCAATTCCTCCAAACCAAATGTATTGTTCCCAGAAAACATAGTATTTTATAGACGAAAAAATTCAAACTTTGTTAGACAAAGGGGCAGTATGCTTTTTGGTGCCTCACCCCAATCGGTTCATAAGTCCTATTTTCCTGGTTGAAAAAAAGTCAGGATATTATACAGAAGTTTCAAAATCGAGGGCATTCACTTGCTAAGTGATAGTATTCAGGAAGTTGATTGGATGGTTTGACTGGATCTGAAGAATGCTTAACTTTGGATCCCCATCTACACTCCTTCCTGGATATTTCTAAAAAGAATTTGGAGTATTGTTTATTTTGAACCCCTAATGAAACTATTGTTCTTTGAGTGAAATACAATGAATGAGAAATATACCTGGATGTGTTGTTTTGTTCTTTATTTAGTAATACAGATGAGTGCTATCTGAATAGGTGTTTCATTTTCATTAAACAGGCATGAGCAGACAGCACTCACAAACATTATGCCTCAGCTAAGAGGCGAAGGTGGGCTTGGTGCAACGAGCGAGATGTTGATCCCATGGGGGTAGAGTGTTGCATGGTGATAAAGTTCCTTTCCAATCTGGCCGATTCTGGTTTAGCATACAGAACTGGGAATAACTTCAGGTCTGCTATTTCCGCACGACATTTCTAAGGTAAGCCATGGGTAAACGTCCCTTTATCTGCAAACAAATGGGGGGGAGCATGTGTATGTCCAATCCTCCGGTGCCAAAGTACTCATCTCTATGGGATGTGAATGTGGTGGTCAGGTTCCTGGAGCAATGGCCTGTGAACAGATATTTTTCACACAAACAGCTTTTGGCACAGCTCACTATGCTGTTATGCCTAATTTCGTGTAAAGGGGTATCCAATATTCGAGCACCAGATTTGGCAGGCCGGGTTTTTCACTAGAGAGAGTTACATTCATTATCACATGTCATACTAAAACAAATTCCAGGTGGGTATCCTACCCGGCTTTTCTGGATAACTGTCATTTGTATATTGTATAATGTTTAAAAGAAAATGAGGCTTCTACGAGTGAAGTGAGATTAGAATCTGGTAGTCAACTGCACAAAAGCCTTTTAGACTCGTGTCCTCCGCTATGTTAGGCTGGTGGTTGAGATGGTTGCTGGCAGAAGCAGGTATTGGCAGCTCTGCTTTTGGCGCTCATTCCGCTAGGGGAGCCAAGGAATCAAAATTGTATGCTTCAGGTTCCCGCGGAGAGGCCATTAGGACGGCAGCAGATAGGCCTACCGAATATACATTTGGAAGGTTTTACTATAAGCGTCTGTTGTAGTAATTTAGCTTTGAAAAAGCATAATCGGAGTTTCTAGCTTACGAGGCAAGAATTATCAATTCTATTAAGGATACAGAGGAGAGGATTACCCCATCCAATATATGCTATTACTGTATATGTATTTCATTGATTTTCCATAACAAAGTTTTTAAAACTTTGGGGATTTCTACTTGGAAGTATTTTGTATTGCTGATGTCCATTTACAGGCTTTACAGTTTTTTTTTTTAGGGAATGAACAGAAAATTTTTGAGAAAGTGATTCTCTAATTGCTGTTCACTTATGAAAAATGGGCCAAATATGGCTTGTGGCCTTCTACGCTCCAGAGGCTCCGGATCAGAGGTCTGCATCTGACCAAGCTCGGTTGTTCAACGTCCCTGTTGGATCGTCTGGAAGCTGTTGGATCCATGTTTGGATTGTTTTTTACTTTTGGTGACTAGATGGTTTTCAAGCTAGAGACTTCTGTACTTAGGAAGTCATGTTCCAAAGAAAGAGGACACACAATGGAGACCGCTGTGCGTATATGGATTGCCTTCTAGTTATTGGGGCATGCAAAGTGACCTATTTGGGTATATAGGAAATGTAGTTTTTGTTTGTTTAAATATGATTAGCGGATGAAAATTTACAGTAAAAAAAGAAGTATAAATCTCGCCTCTGTGTCCTTAATAGAATTGAAAATTCTTGACACGTAAGCTAGAAAATGTTTCATCACAGCTTATGGTCCCACTGCCATTGGGGATCTGCCCATGTCTCTAACCCTCCTCACGGTTTGTTGAATGTGGCTTGTGCATGTGATAACTGGAGCTATGATATGGAATACCACCCGTCTACCCCTAATCACTGTGCAGAGTGTGACTGTACCTAGCCTTTATAAATACCCAAAGAGTCCTTTTTTATCCATCTGAATTATGGGAATAGAGAAAGATTTAGCAAAGTCAGCTACTACAATACAAAGGCTGGAGAGCCAGAGAACTAAGAAAAGATGTGGCGTTTTAAACTGAGCAGTCAAAAGTGTAGGGGAGAAGGACTTGTTAGACTATTTAAGAATGGATGCCCAAATGTAATGTCTGGCCATCCCCCCCACAATGAGGAGTCAACAACCAAAGGGATAAATACACTGAGCAAGTTTATACACTCACAAAATGATTTAGTCATGGTGGAATGTATATACTATACCCTTTGGCACTAAATGAAGAGTCCCTGACAAACGAAGAACAGTGAAGGTGATTAGTGTTCTTTTGAACGCAATCGGAGGGTGCGGTAAGCAGCAACTACATTTTTTTATTTTTTGCAGATTTCTCATATAGCTTAAACTTGGCCAAAGGCCATTTGAGCACTTTACAAGAGAACAAGATAATGATACTTTTCTTTTCGCACCTGGACAGTTAGTATTTGCCCAGAATCACAGGTTGTTAATTTGAGGCCGTTACACAAGCCTGGTTGCCCCGTTCTAAAGTGGCAGCTCTAGCCTCTACGCAACACCCATACCAAGGCATTCATGACAGAAAGCAAGCACTGTTAGAAAGAATGGAAGACTGGGTCTGTTTATGGTAAAATTGAAGGAGGTCCATCAAGAGAGAAAATATTTAATCTTTCAAGTTGAAGTGGATGGAGCTTTCCTATATACCTTCAATGGCAGAAAGAGGACATTTTTGGAATTTTCTGTGCATATGGATTTAAGTTAAAGGACTCTTTTTTGATACCCGAGTGGTTTTCATGGCTAGAGGCAGCTTACTGGTCTAGTCCTGGCTGTGAGTAAAAGGTTTTCTGTTGGGGAGGTGGCGCACAGACTGTGGAAACTGCCTCCCATATATACTGTGCGCCATTTTCCTGCATCATTCGGTGGTCCTCCTTCTCTCCATCTCTGAACTTTCGCATCACATACAATGACTGAACTGGTCAAGATCAAAGTTTTTTTCAATATGGCTAAAATTGCTTCAGCATTTTATAGATTGCCTTGTGCCCGGGGACAATTTTCTGAGGATACTTACCTTATCTAGTTGCTACTGTGGTGTGTTCTCTGCCATTTCTTACAAAACTGCCATCATGCCAACTCCTTCCATAGCTTTGTCTCAACTCTTTACAGAGCCTAGCTGCATTTGTCATTTTATACTGTAAAGCTCCTGTAAAGCGCTCTGATACCAGATGTCTCGGGTCTAATTTGTGCTTTATAAAACAAAACAAAACATTCATATTTGGCATGCAACACACTCCTATAATTCTCTTGCAAATGTATTTAGCCCTAGTGAGACATTATAGCGGATTTATCATCATCACCTTCAACTTATATCAGTTCAGTTGTTGACCAACGAGCGATGTGTGCAACTACCAAACAAGCAGTGGCAATGCCAATAGGTCTCACATCTGCGAGAGTTAGAACTATTGGTTTTGTAAACGACAATGTCTTTTACCTATGTGTTTTGAGGTGGAGTGGATGTATGTAGTGAGGAGTGTAATTATGTGGGTTGGATTGGAATGGTTAGTTGTGGAATTGTGTGGAGTGGAGTGGATTTGTGTAGTAGAATTATGTGGTATGGTGGATAGATAGGGATGAGAGTTTCACAAAAAAGATACGCAGGAAGACAGAGAGGGCAAGGTAGTTTGTGCATGAAGTGATGAAGGAACTCCAGACAGAGAAGCAGAAAGGTTCTATGAGAAAGAGAAAGAAGGGGAGAGCAGGCGAAAGAAGGATAAAGTGGGAGCGCCTGTGTACACAGAAGACCCCCAAGAAGAGGAGGAGAGTGTGAAATTGAGGGACGGGAACCTCGAAAAGTCACAGGAAAGAAACTGTGCCTGAAGACCTTAAATCAAACACATGAGAGGCGGAAAGAGTACATGAGAGAGCAAAAGACAGTACGAGATAGAGAGAGGGACTAGTTGCTCTTCCCAAAGAATCCTTTATAACCTCCAAGCAAGGCAGGTGTTTGAAGAGGCAATGACCATCCACCAGCTGACAGTAGGGCACAAAGGATGGGCACTGGACCGACATAGATTAAGACGGACTGGCGATAAACTATGGTAAAGTATAGAAAAATACGATTAGGAAAGCATAGGCTAAGGAAATGCATGGAGGAGGAAAAAAGATGGCACATGTGAGTAGAAGTCAAAGAAAAAAATCTAGGAGGCCTGACACGGGAAGGCATGTGAGGCATGTCAAAAGTGTTTGGTGGCGGGTTTTGGTCAGTGTTATAGTCTAGTGTGGCCAGAGCTGTAATATTCAGAGCTGGAACACAGAATATTGACCAAGATACGGCACTCTTGCGATCACTACAGGCATCAGCTGCCGATGAGCACAAATAGGAGGAGCCCAGCAAGCTACTCTCTCCGAAGCAGCAACAGAAAGGGGTATTTTCTGGGAAAGGGGTGGGTTTTATCAGTGATGAAAGGGAAGACCTACAAGGAGGAGTGGGCAAGAGACTGACGTAACATACAGTAAAAAGCACAGACCAGTTAATCACAAATAGGAAAAGTAGACCTGTGTTCACCAAGTATCAAAAGGATGCATGACCCTCAAAATTTCTGGCCTCCAATCAACTTTTTATTTCTAATTCGCTTACATGAAAACTTTTGTTTTCTTAATCAATTACACCATTATTGTTACAGACTGTTTAAAAAAACACCTTTTTATTGTATTATGAGAACATATTGTGAGTTAAAAAGGAAACCATTAGGTTGCAGTGAATGGGTGCATTCTCGTAATTTAAAAACAATTGATGGGAAAAGTTTAAAAATGCGTAATGAGGGGGCGTGGCCAAGATGGCGACCGGGACGGAGGTCTAACTGCGGAGCTCCTCGCCCTAATCCCCTGTAACCCCCCACAATAGCCCTGAATTCGCTGCTTTGACCCCCCCTGGCACTGCCCTCGACACAGCGCGGACCTGCGGCCCCGGAAAGCCGCCCACCCGCGAAGAATCGGCGATTGCTCGCTGACATCGCCGACCGGAGCCGGAGGGCGCCGAGATCGAGACCGGACGGAGCTCGGACTCGCTTCTGGGCCGCCCCACCTGACGGGGCCGCAACAGGGATCCCGGTCCCTCCTTCACCGCCTTCACCACCGGGGACCCCCGGGACACTGAGCGGCCGCCTGCGACGTGACAGCCCCCCGCGGCCGGAGTGACCTGAGGCCCGGGCGCATCCTAAATCCAGCCCCTGGTCTGGGCCTACAACCGGCGAGGAACCGACAAGGAACACTGAGGCGGCCGCCCGCTGCACTACCCACGTGAGTGACCTCCTCCAGCACTACGATCGGCGCTGAGCCACCGCCGCCCCTGAGCCCACGGGGTGCACCGAGACCCTGACTCTGCGCCCAGGGCAGACTGCGGCCCGGGCGCGCGCTAATCTGGGCCCCGGCTTGGGCCTGCGCTGCATCGCGCATCTACCGACAAGCACAGCCTCCTGTGTGGGCGCTAAAGTTGGGAACGTGCACGCGCTGCGGGCGCTTGGTGCGGCGCGGGCCCTTCCTTTGCTTGGGCGCCTGCTGCACAGTGACGCCCTCGTCGGAACGCTGACCTGAGGCCCCGGCTTGGGCCTGTGTGGCATTGCCACGAAAGAGACGTTCTCCGGGGGTCTGACGGGGACGTACCCGCCCTCACACCATCGCCTGGGGGATCTGGAGGCAAACCCAACCTGCAGGAGCCCTGACCCGGCCGAGCGAGGCCTACTGCGAGTGGCCCACAAGACAGCTGGGTGGCACGGCCACACCGCGGCGCACCGACCATACATTCAGAGGTGAGGAGAGGGGGACCTCGGGGGGCCTGATGATCGTGCCCCCGGCGGGAGGGAGACAGCTGCCTAGTCGCCTTTGACCCCCCCCTCGCCCACTGGGGACTGCTGAAGTGGAATAAGCTAACGACGAAGAGGCCTAGAGGGTGCCACGAAGACGCCTCACACACCCCTGCGGTTGGCCCCCGCGACGACGCCAGGCTCTGACCCACGCCGGTGCTCCCCTAGGGACCTATCGAAGCGTCGTCAGCCACACTTGCCGTGAGGTGACGGATGGGGCGGCGAGGGAGCCGGCTGCTGATTCTTCTTGGTGACGGGCGAAGGTGCGGACTGACCCGGGCTACCTGGACGATCGCAGCACAATGTCTAACACTACCCGCAGGGGGGTTTGACCGATCAATGAGCTCCTCATGAAGACATCCACAAAAAGCGAGAAGTCTCAAACACCTGCGTCGCCGTCGGCATCTGTGGTCACCCCCAACAAACCCTCTGAGGAAGCCCCCATCACAAAGTCGTTTTTAGAAAACCTGTTCAACACGCTACGTGATGATTTCCAAACTTTAAAAACAGGAGCTGGTGAGTGACCAGAGGGAACTGCGCCGAGACTTAGATGGACTGGGGGAAAGAGTGGCAGCGGTAGAAGACTCCAATCATGCACGCGGTGACCAACTGGAGCACCTTCAACAAGAGGTCCTCTGCCTCCGGGAACAACAGGTAGACCTCCAGGCTCAAACGGAGGACCTCGAAAACCGCTCCCGACGGAACAAGATACGGGTTCGGGGAGTACCATCGAAAACCAAAGGGAACAGCGTCACGATGTACCTCCAGGACCTTTTCCGTGAGATCCTCGGGGAGCCTGCTGATTTCCCCATCCGCATAGATCGGGCGCACCGAGTGGGACTGCCTCGCCGAGCCCCGGCGCCCCCTCCGGACATCCTGGCATTTCTCCCGGATTTTCCCCTGAAGGAAAGGATCCTTCGGGAAGCACGCAGGGCGCAACCCCTTCGCTTCCGAGACTGCCCTGTTGCACTTTACCAGGACTTATCAGCCATAACCCTGCAAAAGCGCAAAGACTTTAGAGTGGTCACCACATTCCTGAGAGACAAGGGGGTGCCATACTCCTGGGGCCACCCGTTCCGCATAATCTTCAAATGGGAGGGAACCTTGCACCAGCTCCGTTCGCTTCAGGACACCTGCACCTTACTGGGCCTCGAACTGCCTGACGACGCATCGGAGGAGCCCCCTTCCCCGGGATCCTCCCAACATATCGGGACGCAATTTTCTAGAGACGGATGGCAACAGGTGCGGAGACGTCGTACGCCTAAGACCCGCCTTCGCCCGGACCTGGGCACGATCGCCAAAGAACACACCGCGGCCATCGAAGCTGTGGTCAAAGACACCGCTATGAATCCCTGAATTTGCTCCTGCAGGGGGTCCAATCTCACAGCATGTTCTCGTAGTGGGGGGGTGGGGGAGGGGCGGGGGCCACATGGGTCGCCACTGCCACAGTCTCCTTTACCTTCTAAACCTACAGGCCTAAACTGACTCTGGATAGGCCTGGGACTATGACTTCTGTTTGGGGTCCTCAAGTTGGGGCTAGGGGGGGAAGGAGGGGGGGGGGGTTTGGGGTGTTGGTCTCAATATCACTGACACGGACTATTTTTCACATATGCCTACAGTTTGCCTTTTGGAAGTTTGGGGAGGTTTTTGGGGTTGGGGGAGGCTTCAAGGGTGGGAACCAGTGGACAGGGACCAGGAAGGGGGGTACTGTTGCGGATGAGGCGGGGAGGGGCACGAGGGCGGGGACCAGTATGCCAAGGGACGTCGACGAACTTTGGGTGTTAACTATTGCTTACTGTGTGACACAGCGGGATACGCTACTAAGCTTTGCCGCCATTGTGCTACGCCATGTTGACTGATACGCTTAAGGTATTGTCTCTTAACATAAAGGGCCTCAATAACCCGATAAAAAGAAGAGCTGTCATTTCATATCTAGAACACTCAGAGGCTGACATCTGCCTATTGCAGGAAACCTACCTCCTACCTAAAGACTGGCACAGGATGCGCTCCCGGACCTTTCCTCAACAATTCTTTTCTTCACTTCCATCTAAGAAAGCTGGGGTGGCCATTCTCGTCTCCCGGCGTTTCCGGGGCAGGGTGGGGGCCAAAACGGGAGAAATTAAGGGACGCCTCCTTCCATACAGGGAATAAGGCGCTGACAATTGGCTCTCTCTACGCTCCAAACACCGGCCAGGAATCATTCCTGAAAGCTGCCCTCTCTGAAACACTACAGTCACCTAACTCTCAGCTGCTCATCGGGGGGGACCTCAATTTAGTCATGGACACGAATAAGGATAGATCCGGGCACCGCTATGGGGACACGGGGGCGCTGTCTGCGGCGGGTGGGTCATGGCTGCGGGAGAGGGATCTGGTGGATCTCTGGAGGACGGTGCACCCCAACACAGCGCGCTTCACCTTCTACTCCCATGTACACCACACATACGCGCGTTTAGACCACTTCCTAGGCTCCTCAGACTTGGTCCCTCACATCACGGACGTTTCTATTGTCCCCGCGGCCCTCTCTGACCATGATGCGGTAGAGCTGACGCTCAGCGTGCCCAGGACACCGCGCGCCCGTGGTTCATGGCGGCTCAACGAACCCCTTTTGCAGCGGCCGGCCGTATTAAACAGCTCCATCAATGCATCTTGGACTATCTTGCTATTAATGATAACCCCGCAACCTCAGTGTCGGCTCTCTGGGGAGCCCTGAAGGCCGTGGTTAGAGGGGAACTGATCGCTATTGCGGCTGCTGACGCTAAGATCCGCAAGGAAAAAAGAGAAAACCTCACAGCACAAGTGGCTGAACTAGAGAGGGTTCATAGCCGCACCTGCGCTCCGAGAATTTGGCGTCAACTGAAAGCCGCTAGGGCTCAACTGGCCAGCCTTGATACTGACAGGGCGGAATTTGCCGCCCTTCAACTCCACCACACCTACTATGTGGGAGGCAACCGCACCGGGCGCCTTCTGGCTAGTACCCTAAAGGCCAAGTCTCAACGCTCGAAAATCACCACTCTCCTAGATGACTCTGGTGAGACCCTTACCGATGAGTCACGGGTTGCTGATGCCTTTCGCTCCTTCTACGCCTCCCTGTACAGCGAGGATAAGGTATCACCTGCTGCCATCGACGTGTACTTGAGCTCGGCGAACATCACGCCACTGTCCCAGACAAGCGCGGAAGCCTTAGAAGCTCCTATTCGCCTAGACGAGGTCCTGCCAGCCATCTCACGCTTGCGCCCGCTCAAATCACCTGGACCTGACGGATTTTCATCAGGCTTTTATAAGCTCTTCGGCCAGGTACTGGCTCCGGTACTCACGAGGTTATTTAATTCATTCGAGGGCCCGAGCTCCATACCCCCGGATATGCTGGCGGCAGAAATAGTGGTGTTACCCAAGCCGGGCAAACCTCCGACGCACTGCTCTGCATTCCGCCCCATCTCCTTACTTAATTTAGACTTGAAACTGTTCACGGGGGTATTGGCGGCCCGCCTGGGCCCTTGCTTACCGGGTAGCCTCGAACCAGATCAGTCGGGCTTTGTCCCAAACCGCCAATGCAGTGATAATACTAAACGGCTGCTGCACCTCGTGGACAAGACTCACTTCCAGAACTCGGACTCAGCGCTACTGGCCATCGACGCGGAGAAGGCGTTCCACCGAGTTGATTGGACCTATTTGCAGAAAGTCCTACAGCATTATCAGTTGGGCGACCGGTTCCAGGCCTGGATCGCAAGCTGCTACCACCGCCCTATGGCCCGAGTCCGGTTAGGCAGCCTCAAATCCAACCCCTTCGAGATACAACGAGGCACACGCCAGGGGTGCCCCCTTTCACCCCTCTTGTTCGCCCTGTACGTGGAACCCCTGGCGCAAAAAATTCGTGACAACCCTCGCATCAGAGGCGTTACCTTCGGCCGTGAACCCCACGTAGTGGGGCTTTACGTCGATGATATAATTGCCGCACTTGACCGCCCATCCCACTCTATTCCGGCTGGAGCACTTTGGAGCGGTTTCTGGCTTCAAAGTCAACCGTGGGAAATCCTTGATTTTGCCCTTGGGCAGCAATGCCCATCTTCACACCCCGTCGCCGAACTTCGGCTGCGACTTACAATCCTCTCGGCAGATCCCATATTTGGGAATCACTCTCACCTCCTCCACTGACTCGACGGTCACCCTTAACTATAAAACGCTCGCTTCCCAGATTCGAGCCGACCTTGCGCGATGGTGGAAACAACCCCTCTCCTTGTTGGGCCGCATAGCGGCGGTTAAAATGTCAGCAATACCTAAGATCCTGTATGTCTTCCAGATGCTCCCAGTATCACCGCCCCCTGGCGCGCTTGCTGACCTGCAGAACGCTTTCCACCAGTTCATTTGGGAAAAAAAGCGCGCGCGGCTGCATAAACAGGTGGCGTACAGAGGTGTTGACGAGGGGGGTCTCGGGATCCCCAACCTCTGCAATACTTTCAGGCCTCACAACTCCGCTACCTGGTGGAGTGGTACAGACCCGAGTCCGAAAAGAGGTGGCTCTTTCAGGATAGAGCAATGGCCCAGACGTCACTGTGGAAGATCCCATTCCTGGCCAGCCATCATAGGCCGCGATATCTCCTTCGCTCCCCCATCACACGTACTACTGTGAAAACTTGGGACATGGTGGCAATCAAAAGAGGCCTAACAACTTTCCCCTCCCCGCTCACTCCACTCTTCGACAATCCGGAATTCCCGCCGGGCACTGACCCTCTAGCCTTCCTACAGTGGCGCGATACAGGCTGCCGCTCGGCCGGCTACCTCTTTGATCTAAACGGTTTTCTCCCTCTCACCGATGTTGCGCAGGGATACGGCATCACCAGGCCCCACATGTTCCAATATTTTCAGCTCCGCCACTGGCTTATGGGTCCGGACTACGCCCCCCTAGTTAGTCGGCAAATGACGCCATTCGAAAAATGGCTGGTAACAAAAGACTCAGATAAACACCTTATTTCGGACCTTTATTAAATGCTATCCCCCATAGCCGGCTCAGGTAAAACAGCGGGACAGAAACGCTGGGAGGCAGAACTTGGCAGGGCACTGTCACCTAGGGAGTGGGGGTCTATATACTACAGGGCTGCACACATGACTCGCAATACTAGCGCCAGGGAGGCGGCGGTGAAATTGGCCATCTACTGGCACCTTACCCCGGCTAGGCTCCATCAAGGCAATCCACTCCGAAGCGCGCTGTGTTGGAGGGGCTGCGGTGAAAGGGGCACTCTGACCCATCTCCTGTGGGGCTGCCCCGCGCTGCAGACATATTGGAAGGCAGTGCTGGACGACATCGACTCCACCTTTGACACTGAAATCCCGCGCTTCCCGGCATACACAATCCTGGGGCTGCCCAACGCACTTACATTCCCTTTGAGATCTCCCCGCGGCAAACAGATGGGCATCGCCATGCAGGCTGCATCACAACATATCCTATCACTCTGGGGATCCACCACCGCACCCACCCACACCGGCTGGCTACATAAATTATGGTTCACTGTTGGCATGGAACGTATCCAAGCCACGCTCACACACACAGCTGATTCCTATCGGAAGGTCTGGCAACCGCTTCGGTCCCTCTTGTCCAGAGAATTTCACGAAATAACGTGCCCAAAATATCTCCGCATTCTACGGCTCACGGATCCGCCACGAGAGCCCCCATGAGTTTGAACACCCTGAAGCACACCGCTCTGAGCGTATCACCCCAGAAGTTACAAACGGCATACTGGTCGGGGAGGAGGGAGGGGGGGGAAAATCGCTGGGTAGAGGGTGGGGGCTTGGTTCTTCTTCTTCTTGTTTTGTTCAGTTGACTTTCATGCATGACATTCCTATCACGACATTGGCAGTACACCTCAGTGTTGGCATGTTTTACCTGCTTCTTCGACGACTCATAGAGAAGACGTGCCTGTCTGTCTCGCTCGCTGTCTATGCCTGCTACATATCTACTGTTTTGGTCTGCCTACTTTTCTTGCCTTTAAAACCAATAAAAACAAATTTGAAATTAAAAATGCGTAATGAGATTAAGATAACATGTCAATCTGTAACGTACACATTCAGCCCTTGGGGCATGTAGGCACTGAATAGGAACTGTTATTGTAGTCCAACTCAACTGTACTCATTTCATTTTATTGATCTATAATGATGAAGGATGGAGTGGACCTGCTGGGATTTGAACCAATGCTCAGGAGGGCATAAAGCACTGTGGCATGGATGCAGTAGCCCACTGACAAGCTAAATGGAGATAAAATAATAATTTAAAAAAATTATTAAGAATAAACATTATGTGGGGAGGTAGAAGTCAACCACCAATCCCACTCCTTGGTCCCCTACAGTCCTCCATAACCCCATAATTGAATAAGAGTAGTTTCTAGGAGCTACTTAAAAATACAACACACGTCTGTCAGAGGTTGAAATGTCCCGACCTACCCACATCTGAGTTACGTATTATTTTTGCTCAGACTCCACCATTCAGATGTAAGGTTTTATCCCACAAAACACAGACCTAAAAACAAAATCATTAACACACAACCATTAACACATTACTCTTAACCAAACCACTCTCCGCATCAGTCACATAACATCAGCCGGTTGTAAACTGTTACAAGCTCGTTTCAACACCGATGTGACTGCTAGGGTAAAGAATGCGTTGTGTCTGCCTTTGGGACAGTGTGTGCCTTTAAGAAGGGAGAGCGGTCACAGTGGGGAGCAGGAAATTGGAGTTACAGCATTTTATGTCCTACTCAGTGTGTGCTCCGCTCCCCTCCCCTCCCCCTCTCTGTAGTTTGCACTGAGTTGACTCGCTGACAATGGAGGGATGAAATGCATACACTTGGCAGAGGCCCAGGGAGGAGTGTCCTGTCTCTATTCGCAGAGCACACAGACGCTAGGCAGAACCCCACGTGGTCCTGCCTCATTAACAAAACAAGCAGCATGCAACCCAGCAGAACGAGACAGGGCTCTGAGTAGAGCTTTAATTTGCAAGACGTTGCTCTGAATATTTATTAAAACTGCGCTTGATGGACAACAGGGTAAATTCAGTCTCCGGGAGCAGTTGTGCTGCTCAAACAGGAGCTGCGCGCGCTGATCCAACAAAAGCCACGTGGGATTCAAAAGCATTTAATTAAAAAAAGTATGTTTACACATGCATACATGCAAGGATAAGACGTGATGCGGGGGAGTTGAGACGGCAAGCTGTGACCTGGGAGGGGTGGTGAGGGCAGGCAGACATAAACAGTAAACACAGCAGGTGGAAGGGGATGGCATCGCGAGAAGAGTCAAAAGAAAAAGCAGTGCGCCGCAACTAACTAAATGAACAGAAGTGAACTGATACATGTAAGAGGGTCAGTCTCCAGAGCGGGAACAAAACATTTAAAAGGCAGGACAAATGGAAAGCATTTACCAATGAAGCCAAAGGAATTTTAAAAGGCAGGCCAAGGTACAAATGAAAGCGATGGGCAGGGTTAAAGCCCACAGAAGTAGATACAAAATGTCGAGAGACAGCGCATGTGCTAGGCTCGACCTAAACAGCTGTGTCTTTAGTGCTTTCCCTGAAAGCTGGATGCTCACCATACAGCTCAGATGTTCAGAGATCTTGTTACACAGCCTGGTTGCCTGTTTTGGAAATGCTCTGGCTCCTACCATTGGCAGCCTTTTGTAAAGTCCATAAGTGATTTTAGAAAATATCAGTGCATTTTAAAACAATTTTGGGAAATTTGCTTCCGCTTGAGGGTCTATGTTCAACAATTCCCAGTATAAAAGTAGTTCAAACAAGCTCAAAATCAGGTCTCAAAATTCTTACCTGCAGGATTTTGATCTGTGCACTGAGATGACATTAAGGAAGTCGGAAATGCGAGGAAAGAGTCAGATGTCTGAATTGGGGTCCCATACTGGCAAAAAAGTGTAGAGTTTTTAGACATTTTCACAAAATAGAAAAAGAAAGTTAAAAGATTTTAGCTTTAAAAATTTGAACAAAACATTATTTACATTTTGAATTTTGGGGAGCTAAATTCATTTAGTGGTCTTCAGGCCTCGTGATATCTATTTCAAAAAGGTCACCTTGAAGCAGGCATATATATTGTACATAAAATCACAGATGTAGGTCTCATGAACTGTTTTATGGTTAAAAACAAATTGGCATTCACAAGAACAAATTAAACTCTTGTTTCAAAGAGGCCACCTCTAGTAAGCAAAGAGGTGAACTAATCGGGTGTTTAAGAATACCCAATAAGAACAAACAAGAAAAAATTTGCATGTGGCCCTTCTAAAAGTATTCGTTGTAAATGTATCTCCTGTATTATTTCGTTCATGAGTCTGGCAGCAGATCAAATGACATTGGCTGAGCAGAAATTAACAGTGCCATAATCCCAGCCAGAAAATCTGCATTTCTATCTATCGTTAAGCAAGAGTACGAGGATCTGAGCAGTTACGTGTATTGAGGCTGGCGGAGTTTAAGAAGTGAGGGATGCTTCTCAGTGTGACATTCTTCTGTGATCAGGAAATAGTATTAGCAGAACAAAAACAATCAAAGTATGAATAGACGTTTACCTCGTATCTATCAGTTCCACTTGTTTGACTTAATGTGCTTCTTGATGGGGTGAAAGAATTTGCACCAAACTTAAGCACCAAACTATCAAAATTACTCTCCGTTGGTATTTCAGGATTACTGAATGTCAGTGCAGGTCCATCTGAAAAAGAAATGTAAACATTTTGTTTCAGTACTTTGTTGCCTTGCATTGTGTTTGATTATTATTGATGGAGTGCTATGGTGCATCATTCTCTATGATGTTCTCAGATGAGGACTGAATATTAAATGACCACATATTTTACCACAATTTTTTTCAATGAAATAAATATACGTGTTATCCACTGTATCTACAATATGCATCATTACCCTTACTCCGACTGGGCCATTACTTAGTATGAAGTTGTACTCAAAGTACTGCGCCTCCTGCACAAATTTTGTTTGGTTTTATGATGCAAAATTTAGCAGGGAAAATGTTGGGTATGTGTAGTAATTTACTTGTAATCGAGATTCAGAAGGAAACGAGAGTTTGCACCAGACTCTGGATTACCAGTTTCATCAGGTTCAGGCCGAAACACATAAATTATGAGCATGGCACAGCCAGTGACATATTATTAAGTACAAGGTACATGACTAAGCATGCTGCTGCAGTGGGATAGCTTATTAAATGGTACACGCCCAAGAAACTGACTGGAGAGACAATGCAGTGTGATGGATTGGTGGAGAAGCGTGGCTCAGTGGTTAGAGGCGGCAGACCCGGAAGCTGAGATCGACCGTGGACCAGGGTTCGATTCCCCGCCTCGGCGGGTCTCGGGCTCAAAATTCCACGGACTCGACAATTCTCGCTCTGGTGCCTACTCAACTCACGGGGTCACACTCTGCGACTCTGGGCAATAGCTTGCTTAATCTCCACTACGGCCCCTCGCGGCGGGATGCCTGGCTTTCACCTTGTGGACACCCTGCCGGGGTTTCTCACAGGGGAATACCAGGACGGGTTCCCTAAGCAAGCGCCGGGACGCTTACGGGCAGCTGTGCGCTTTACAAGTCCAGCACATTTACATTTACATTGGTAACGATCAAGCATTTCATTCAAGTTGAAAAAGCACGTTTTCCTGGCCCGCCAATGCCCACATTTACCTTATATATAGACAAACTGATGACTCCATAAAGATGTGCATACTGGAGTACAGGTCACTTGGAAAGTTTTGCAACAGTTTCCAGGTCCACCAGGTATCCAGAGATCACAAGGATGACTTCCACTACTTTCAATGTTCTGAATACAAGTATACATGCACGAGACGTCTAAGAGTGTCCTCAATGCACCTTCCAGTCCGCTGTGCTAAAATGGACGTTTTAAGATTGTCTTCCAAGCACCACTAGATCTGAAGACATGCCACTCTAAGGGGGAGATGTCAGTAAACGAACAATGGCAAAGCAAAGTGGTCTGATTTGTATACAATAATGGACACAAAGACAGACATACATAATTGATCCTTGAATGAGATAGTACATTAAAGGTAGACCGGTTGGCTTTGCCAATCCACACCCCCTTTCAATAGAAATGAGATTTAGCTTGCTGTACAGACCCAGTGCAGGTACTTCACTCAAATCTAAGGGTACCTTTGCAAGGCACTATGGCTATGTAAATATCAAGCTGTGACGGATAATGCACCTTGCCATTCGTAGGGTCGTAGTCTGAATAATATACATAAAAACATTTCCTGACAATGATAATTAGTCCTAGATAACATTTACAAAAATATCATCCTAATCAGTGTAGTTTTTCATTATTAACTTGAATGGTGTGATATGTTTGTTGATGCTGCCCCGGGCGAAGAAAGCGGGTAGGAAGTAGGTGGGAGCTCCCAGCGAAAGAAGAGGACGGGATTGGTAAGTAGAGGTTTTGGTATTATGTGGTAGCTCAATAATATAGAGAATACCCTTGTGTTCAGTGGGTCGAGTTAGTTTGGCCCTTCACATGAGCAACTCCTATAGGTACCAGAGGAGGGGCGAGGATGGCTAATACAATAAAAAAGTTCGCTTGCACACAATTACCACTGTGTCAGCCTGCTACTGCTCACCATCACACTGCAGGCCTAGACCTAACATTTTGGCAACGAGAGCTGGTAACACTCATTAAAGCAGCAAAGCAGAATGCCAGGGAGCCTGCTGGTGTCCTCTGAGCATGATCACCAGGGCAGAGTTAGGCCGTGTAGCTGTGTGCTGGGAGGCTCCACAGGTGACCCCCAACGTGGACCGCAGCTCAAGAGATGAGACATGCGTACCATAAGGAGAAGCATGGTGCTGTCTGCACCCAAGTGCTGTGTGATCTTCGAGCGACGAGGGCAAACCTGAAGACCGCGCACACCCGGTCAAGTTCAGTTGCAGTGCCACACACACTCACACAGCAGAGGAAGGTCAGGCGCCGCTGTAGCAGGCAAAATCAGGCTGGGAAGTCCGCCAGGAGCCACTGCTGCTTGCCGAGTTAAGACACAATAAGGAAAGCAAGAGGCCGGGGAGGGGATATACCCATGACAGTCATACAGAGCACCCAGCTGAAACAAAGACAAAGCAAGTTAGAGGGTCTCTGAGCAGACAACATCTCATAGCTAGAGGAAGGAAGAAAACAAATAGTGTCACAGGTATGTATCCCAAAAGAGCCCGAAATGAGAAAACAGTCTGGTCACAAAACAACACGAGAGCCAACATCCCTTCTCTGGAACCATTTGTCATGGCTGGCCTCCAAATCCGCGCAAGCCCCATAGCTTAAGCTCTGGATTGAGCAGCAGAACATGCTCTTTGACACCATCAGTGTTTGAAGTTGCTGCAAGACAGCTACTAGTCCGCTTGACAGGGGCAGATATTTACAAACTGTCACGAACACAGCAAAAGGCAGTCCCACCCCATACGTACGCCACCATTGTCACCACCCTTTATGCGCATTTTGCACCAATAGCCAATCCAGACAATGAGAGATTTGTGCTGCGGCAAACTATCAGCAATGCCCAGAGGAATCCACTGACTCATTCTATGCCCACCTTAAAGAACTGGCCAGCATCCCCTGAGAGATGAAAATGAGAAGATAAGGGCTCATATTCTCCAAAGGCGTGCTTCAGCAAAGCCAAGAGTCTAAATACTACATGTCTCCAAATCACTGCAGGACATACGGTCCAAAGACCTATCAGAGGTCCAAGTGTCTCATGAGGAGGCAGCACTGAACAGACTCAAGAAGAGTGAACCCATGATTCTAAATGGAACAGGGACAATTTTTGAAAAAGAAGGGAAAGACATCAAAAAGTCCTAAGGCCCATTGGGCGATGCAGAGGAACATTCCCATGTCCTTGAGAGTACCCAGCCACAGGCAAGAAGCGTGCAGCCTGTGGGAAGGCCAATCACGAAGGTTAACCGGTCATCCCGCCAAGCCCCTGTATCAGGGAAGCTATCTGTAAGAGCGGTGGCTCCTGCGGAACCGAAGTGGGAGGTAAACGATATGGACATGGTCGAACTAGATAAAACTGTGCCATCCATCACATCCTGCACCAACAACAACTTTCAGGGTAAGAATCAGGTCAAGAGGTTAGCTAGTATTATAAGCTGATGGGTGCCTGCTATGAGGGCACCAGTTGGTGATTGCTCAGAGTTCAGGGCTCTGGATCATCTAGCTGATTCATGGGGCTTATCAAGGCGTGGTGAGGACGACAAGCCGGCTGCACAAGAAGGTGTGGTTCCCTTTGTTAGATGAAGGAGTAGAACAAGTAATCAGAGGTTGTGTTATGTGCCAGGTGGCCAGAGTGGCTAGTCCGCCCGCTACTGTGATCACACAAGACATTGCACAGCACCCGTGGGTAAGAGCCAAAGCTGATTTTGGAAGACTTTCGGACAGGAGGTATGTGCTGGTGGCCATACACAAATTTTTCAAAATACCCTGAGGTATGGGTAATTGTTAGCAACGCCTCAAGGAGATTATCCAGAAACTCGAGAAGATACTTCCTACCCATGAGATTGTAAAAGAGCTACGTATAGACAATGGGCCTCCATTTCATGGCCATAAACTGGCAGAATACCTGGAGTCACTGGGTATCAAGCATCTGAGGGTCACTCCGAGATGGCCACAGACCAAAGGAGAGATGGAGCGTTTCATGAGGACCCTCAACAAGACAATTTGCATCATCCATGCTGAACATCACCATCTGGAGTGGGCTTTGTGTTCTTTAGTTAGTGTTTCTGGCAGGTTCACCCCTAAACTTGTTGCTTTTAATGGTGACCTGGTGATGGTGATTTTTGGGTTCTGCGCACTTTCACTGTGTCCCAGTGGAAAGTGCGTGCGCAATCTGAGTGCGTAGAGTGAGGTTGGCCTGCCCTCCCATAGGAATGCATGGGGAATGTATGTGTTCCTGGTAGTTCCTGATGCGTGGGGTGCACAGGCTCGAGTCTGGTATGTGTGGACTCGTGTGATTGAATGCTGCAAAATGATGTATGCGGCATGTATGTGTCTAGTATGGAAGGGCCACTTCTAGAAGTGTGCCTGTCTGTGCAGTGAATGTGCTGGCGTGTGATTGGCTGGAGCTGGCTGGGATGCCAGGCTCCATGAGTCATGATGGGTCTGCCCGGTGGTGAGTGTGGAGATTAGCATGCTGATGGCTGGGGAGGAGTGCACCTGGGTCCTGAATAGGGCTGGGCTTTCCCCACACAATGCTGGCTCCGCCCCCTGTGGTGCGTCTAACGACCCTAGCCTGCCTAGTGAATGAAAAGGGTGGTTGAGCACATCAAGGGTGCTCCAAAACCAGCTGCGATTGGGTTCTCCCCCACCCTGCACCTCAGACAAAGGAATTTACAGTTTAAGAAGGGGCTGTGTCCCCTTACAATTGGTTCTCTTCCAGGATCCTATCTGAGGGGGGCTGCTGCTGCTGCTGGAGGCCAGGAGGAACCGCCACTTGGGACTGCCTTCCTGCCTGGAGGGCCCAGTGAGCTGGCCCCTGGCCAAGCCTTGCCCTCCCCACCCCTGCCTTTCTCTGCAAGAAGGACCTTGTTGCTGGACTTTTTTTGTTCACCCTTCCAGCGCCTGGAATCGCTGTATTTTGTGCCCTTAGGAGCGCTTCATTTTTTTCTAGCGCCTGGGAGCGCTTTTCTGGTCCCTAAAGCGCCTGGAAGCGCTGTACTTGCCTTTAGCGCTTGGGAGCGCCTTATGTGCATTGACCAGTGCCCACCCGGCATTTGATCCATTTTTGAATTGCCAATTTGGTGACCCGAGCGAGTGCCCACCTCGCCTTGTTGTTGTTTTTGACCGGGAGCCTACCCCGGATGGTCACCGACAAAGAGCGTATTCCCTCGGGCCGCCGCGCTGCCCACGGCGACCCGGAAGCAGCTTGCTGGCCGGCCAATCGTGGCGCTGCCCCGGGAGAGGCGGCCGGAAGTCCCGCCCCCGCAGCCCGGAGCAGAGAGGAAGCGTGCTGGTTCCCCCGCGGGGCTCTCCCGAGGAAGAGAGCCCTGCCCTCCGCCACTAACAGCACCCGGCCCCTAGAACCTGTCCGGGTGAAGAGAGGAGCAGCGCGAAACCCGCAAGGAGCCCCCGCCAGAGTAGCCCGGTAAGTGAGAAGGGCTAGGGGAGGCTCCGTGTGGCAGGGTGTCGCTGTCTTGAGCCCCTGAGAGGCTCACGCGGGCATTTCAGCAGAGCCGTGAGAGGCTCCAACGTTGGGCCGCACTTGTTCTCGAGCCCCCAGAGGGGGGGGCTCCACCGACGCCCGGCCGGTTCCTTTTTGAGCCGCAGAGGCTCTTGTTGGCATTATTTCCTTTTGAGTCCCCCGTGAGGGACTCCAACGACCCGGGGGGCACAGTTGTATTCCCGAGCCCACGGGAGGCTCTTGGCGGCCGATTTGAGTTACGAGCCCCGAGAGGCTCAGGGCGCAGTTTGTTTAACTAGAGCCCCGAGAGGCTCCACCCGGCCTATCGTGATTTACGAGCCAGAGAGGCTCAAGGGGACATATTTGTTTTGCGAGCCCTGAGAGGCTCTGGAGTGCCATTCTGTTTGTGAAGAGCCCAGCGAGGCTCCAAGGGGACAGTTGGTTGGGCAGAGCCTACAAGGCTCCAGCGTTGGCCCCATCCTTGTCTTCACAGCTGCCCAGCACTTCGTGGGCAGCTGCTACGTTTAGGCCCCTGACATTGGGACACAGGACGGCCTAGCCCCAACAAGGCCAGAGGGCCTAGAGACTGCCACAGGGGATGGCTCATGTGAGTTTTGCGCAATTGCTTGTTCCTTACACCTCTGAATGTTTTTAGGCATCATGTGTTTTCCATCCCTGCACCTCTGAATGTGTTATTTATGCATCATGTGCCTTGTTCCTTACACCTCTGAATGTAGGTTATGCATCATGTGTTATGTGCTTATACCCCTACAGGTATTGTGATACTTAGGTGGTTGTTCTTGCTAGTACAGGTGGTGCTAGTGAGGTCCGAGTTCCCTGCGCAATATTTTCCTAAGGTGGTTAGGGTTGCGTAGGTGGTACTTAACATTTACCAGTAGTTACTGGTTGTGTGCTTTATGTTCTAAGTTGTGCTACAGTGATTTGATATTCTAAGTTCTAAAAGTGCTGATCCCTGACAGTGGTCCAGGTGGCCCTGTCTTGTCCATATCCCCTGTATATTCTGCCCGTGCCTGTTGGCACATTGTAAAGTGTGTGTTTTATCTAATGTGTTTTGGTGTAATACAAAGGCTATTTTTATACATAACCTTGTGTGGAGTTTCCTTTGTGGTGAGCCTTGGGTGTTGTTGCTGGGGGTGCGTGCGCAAACACTTAACTCACATTGCCTCCAAGTTTAGCCTTACTGCTCGTGCTACGTTACCAAGGGGGTGAGCAGGGGTTATCTTGGCGTGTAACTCCCTTGCCCTGACGTGGAAGTGGTGGTCTCTGACTGACTTTGGCGCAAGCCCTGGCCAGCCAGGGATCCCATTTCTAACAGTTAGGGAATACCGGCTGACTCCACGTGGTAGTCTCTAGCCAGCTATACAAGGGTCGTCTCATGCAAAACACTGTCCCACATTAATTTGTGGGTTCCCAAGGATTTGGACGGGGCTGCTGTGACGGCCCACAGAAAGCAGTGTAATGATGCAATGAGTCGCCAGCAACAAATGAGGGCTGTGACTGTGCAAGTAGAGGACTTGGTGTTGGTGAGAGATCACACTCCTGGGAGTAAGTTGAGGTTGCTTTTGAACCTGACCTTTGGAGAATCGTCAGATTACAGGAACCAAAATAACTGCCCGTCATGGTGGTTAGTTACTAACTTACACTGTGTCTCAGTTTAAGAGGTGGGGAGAACAGGCCGCAATGACTGGTGCTGTTAGAGTCCCCTCCCAGACGGAAGTGGATGATATTAATGTTGAGTATAGCCCTCTGCTCCCTGGGATGAGCCCGGTGAGAGTGTGACTAGTTCTGGATTGGAACCATATGCTCTAGGAACAGCCTGAGGAAGTACAAATTGGGTCTGTCAGCAGCCCCTTCTGTCCCAAAAGGTGGACAGAACTCCCACTATCACCTTAGGGCACATCCCAAGCCCTCTACCACAAATGAAGTCTTTGTGAAGATGTAATTGTTATTCGACAGTTGGCGCACTTTCTGGTTACTCGTGGGTGTGATGGTATTATATTTTTTGGGAGGAATGTTAAGTAAGGGCTATGGTATTATTGGGTAGCCCAATAATCTAGGGAATACCCCTATGTTCAGGGGTCCTTGTTGGTTTGACCCTTGATGTGTGAGACGTCTATAAATAGTAGAAGAGGAGTAATGATGGATAATAAGAGGTAAACATGCGCAACATCCTGTTATTGTTCACCCAACAGCGCAAGCCTCCACACAAGTAGGGTGGGTAGTGAGAAGCATTAGAAAGTTGAATGAGGCGGGGCAGAGGGAATGGGAAAATCAGAGGCCAAAAGGCCCTACCAAAAATGAGGGAAGTGCACATGGCAGGGAGGGGAGAAAAGAGGGCAGGGAGGAACATGGGAGAAGCAAAGGGGCAGTGTCGAAGAGGACAGGGAGGAGGATGTTCAGGAGGGGAGATCTCCAGGCATTGAATGAAGAGGAGTTGTGGATGGAAAGGTGGAACAGCAGAGTAAATACTCCCAACAGTGAAGAGAGAGCTCATAGTGTTGAGGGAAGAGGAGGATGGAGTGCGGGGATACAGGAAGGAGCAGCAGGGAAGTGTGGGGAGAGATGCTGCATTGCTCCTTGTGGGGAGAGGAGGCAGGGCGGGGCGCATGCAGCATAGCAGAGTAACAAGGGAAAAGCTACTAAACTGCTCCTGGCAGCAAGAGCAGAGCTCCTGACAGGAGGAGGAGGAGGAGAGAGCATCAGATCTTGGCACGTTAAAATCAACACAGAGGAGGGAAGGAAGTTGTGGTAGTTTCTGTTTGGGACATGGGATAATAAAGATTCTGCCTTAGTCTTGAGACTCTTACAAGTCACTAGACTTCAGAGCAGCCACTTAGGTTCAAGTGCCCGGCTTAGCAAAGACAGAATGCAATGGAGCAGCCATATAAATAGGCCAGAATCTCACTCCAGTCCTAACAAAAACATTTAAATGAAGGCTACCGCAGGGGGGATTAGAAGGATTGCCTTTTTTTATGCAATGCATGTGTGACATCGATGACGGTATGCATGATGATCGAGCATTATTTTTAGATGTAAAATGGCCGTCGTGAAATGACATACCAAACATCCTCAACAGCATGAGGTGAGAGTTATGCTTCTGTGAGTGGGACCAGAATCCCACTTTATTTATATTTTTCTAAATTAATAATAAAACATGTACATGAGAGCTAAGCTGTCTGTAGCCAGACTTAAAACACCTAATTATGTATTTATATTAATTAACCCTTCCCTTTCTCTTAATGGCCTTCTAAGTGTCTTTTTCAGCACTTTTCTGATTTCTGAAACCAATTACCGTCTCCGCTTGATGAATACGTGATACATGGATGTTTGATAGTCCCTCAGAAACAGTAGAGAGGGAGGGTTCCCCATAGTGGCACGATGCTTGAAACTCCTCTAAGAACTGCAGGCTTTTTGGAGCGTACTTCAACTCACTAAATGTTTGGACTGAACTTCAAAATATTTCCAGAGAGCCGTGCAGGAGCTAGGATTTAGAAACTGAATTTATCATTTTCTAAAGAAGACAATAAGGCACTTAGGCCACACATCATTGTGCAGTCTGTCATCAAAAGTACAATATATTGGGATTTAACTTTTGTAATTTCAGGAATTGCAGTACTCAAAACTAATAGCCTAAAGGTGGCCAATGGTAATAGAACAGATTTATATCAGTGGGTCCCATACTGCACCTGATGAAGGCACTCCACAAATTGTGATTTGAAAACATCCTAGGGTAACTACTTCCACATATCTGCTTCTATTACCAAATGAGATACATGTTTATTGTTATGAACAAACCAGAGTGGGTTCATAATAATATTGGCTACACACTGAAAATACAATATCCACAATGTCATCACATAGTTGGGGCATGATTAATAAAAACGTATTACTGTAAGAGTGTGCTTCTAATGACATGGGTCTTGGCCCTGGTCTCCAAATGAGTAACCGCCTTACTGTACACCTTTACTTCAGTTAACAACTATCCCAATTTACCTCAACCATCATGGACCCATACTCCTGGATAAACTGACCATTAGAGAAGACTGCTGATCGCGGCGTTAAGGGAAGAATAAAATCATCAAGGTCTGGAACTAACTTGTCCCCCTGAAGCTCCTGCGGTCCTGGGGCCTAAGCTTGGCCAAATGTCTCTGTATATCTGCTAGATGGCTTTACTGTTTCTCAATACATCAGTTGGATAGTTTCACTTATGATGGCAAGAATCTCAGATGGCACTCACCCCATTTTGCCGATCCCCTTCCATTTTGTGTTTTGTCACTAATGAGGCCTACCATTAGAAATGTGAGGCAAATAAGTCAGACATTAATGAAACATTAGTTCTACAGTACTTAATTGTTGCAGTGATTGCAGGCTGTGGGCACCATCACTCATTCTTGTAGCCACAGACCTCTTTCATCATTAGGTTTTGACATAGAGAAAAAGAGAGAGCAGCAGAAAAGAGAGAAAGAAGGGGGAAGAGAAACCTAGAACATAGTATGAATGGGAGAAAGGAGATATGAAAAGAAAGCTGAAAAACTGAGATGGAGAGACAGAATATGTAGGGTGGATGAAGTGAGGAGCATAAGTGGAATCAAGGTTAGGCATACATAATATTGGATAGCCTTATTCTTCAGCAACCCCAGCATTCAGGAACTTTGTGGGCAAGGTCCTAAGTTAAAAAAAAGCTGGTCCCTACATTTTTTGTTAACAAATGAAGCTGTGTGTGTCTGTCTATAAGAGAGAAGAAAAGCTGTGTCAGGGAATAATTTCCAGACATAATATGAACGTTTTTCCAGATATTTCATCCCTTTCAAAGTGCTTATATCACTATTTGATTTCAATGCGGGAGACCAGTATCAAGGGTGAATACATATTAAATGAATTGGGATCAGGATTTAGGGTGAGGGCTACATAATAAGGAGTGTCAAGAAGCATCACTAAAGCAGACAAACACAAACTGAAGGGGTGATGAAAAGCTTCTGTAACACTGACACTATACCCCATCTCAACTACAGACCCTCTCCCCAGCATATTCAGGCACAGGATAGAGGGATGGCAGGAATACAGACCTAGTTCTGTGTATGCAATGGAGATGGTCAGCCACTGAGCAGCTCTGCACTTTTTATTACCAAAGATATGATGGCAATTGTCCTTTCATTACTGTGCTAGGAAGCCATACTAAAGTGCTGACCTCCTCAAAGGCTCTGCCTAATCCAACAATCATACAGTTGCATTTATTACCATTGTAAGGGATTGCCTAACTTTTGTACAAGAATGTAAGGTCTATTATTAATATTTAACAAAACATACTCTAGGAAACAACAGTCTTGGAGAACATCACTCCTACAATGAGTAGTAATTTCACCCACATATGGCACTTGCTTCATGACTCCTTCACAACAGAATAGGGCGTTCTCATACCACAAATGAGATATTTGCAGTAATTTGCATAAGAGGCAAGTCTCCACAGAAATCTGCAATGTATGTGTGATTATAGATCAGACGTAACCGAAATAGAAATATCTGTGAAACTAAGACACACGGAGACATCATAACAATCCTCACAAATGATCGAAGAGTTAGTGCCAAGTAGATCTGGTATAGGAATTTGCCTTAACAGGACTGTAACATATGCAAGGATAAATTTCCCAGATAGTTATGAAGGCACCTGGGCAGTACAGTACTACAATGAATAGATCATACGTGTCTTACTTTTGTAACCAATACGAAAGGTATGCATCGGAAACATATGTATAATAATACTGCTATATTTGTTGGAATGAAAACTATTGTATGACATGTTAATGTAAAGCACTCTGATACCCATGGGTCATGTTCGCGCAATATAAAACTCTAAAAAATAAAAGAATGTAACTCGGATCTTCGGACAGAGGCCTCGGAGGATGGGAAACGCACAAAGAAAAGTGCTCGGAAAAGAAAGTTCTTTATAGGGCTTTGGTATTTAGCACTAGTACAGTGCAATGTTTGCTCAGTAAAAACATCTCAGAGCTGTAACTGAAACCAATCGCCACACAATGGGCCATATGTATCAACATACCCTTTTGCGATTTCTTAATAGCGATTTTTAAGGAATCGCTATTTAGAAATCGCAAAATGGTATGTATGTAGAAAATCGCTTTTTTTTAGCGATTTCTTAAAATTCCTTAATTGCGAGTAGCAAATTGCTAATCGCAATTAAGGAATAATTTCCCATTCATTTCTATGGGCCAGGAGGCCCATAGGAATGAATGTGAAATTATTCTCAATTTGCGATTCGCAATTTGCTAACCGCAAATTGAGAATAATTTCAAGGGTGCAGGGGTGTCTCAAGAACACTCTGCCGCACCCCTGAAAATGACATGTGTGCGCATATGGCGCACATAAGAGCGTCACATTGCACCTTTGGATTTTTAAAAAAAATGCTTTTTTAAGAGAATTCGCAACTTACCACCAACTAGAAGTTGGTGGTAATTTGCGATTCCTTAAGGGCATTTTGGAATTTCTTTTTCCTTGATACATTGCTTTTAAGGAATCGCAAAATTTGCGATTCCTTAAAGGCAATCGCAAAATAAGGAATGGCAAATTTTGCGATTCCTTATTTTGCACCCAAATTGTTTCATACATACCATTTTGCGAAAATGGGTTCGCAAACGCCGAAATTCTGCGAATTTCGGCATTTGCGAACCCATTTGGCCTTGATACATATGGCCCTATGTATATTGTAGGCAAACTAACTGAACTTGTGTCACTGAGGTAAACAGAAAGGTTTTAAGCTAGTTCCCAACACTACAAAAAAGAAGAAAAAAAAAAAGATCTCAGCTCTTAGTGAGACAGGGTTCCATAATAAATCCTGGTCTCTCCCTCTAAATTCTGGGTCTTGCCAAGCAGATCCTCAAGCAGGGTAAAGGGTGCGCTTTGCAACATATTGTTGAACTGACATGCCAATAATGAGAGCATTTAACTAAATTCTCCCTTGGGATGGAAGCTGCAGAAGGGCCTTTATTGCAATTATAACTATGTTTGATTCATGTTTAAATATTCTAGTGCCAGATGCAGCTATCCTTTCCCTCGATGCAACACTTGCCTTCGATTCTATCGAATGGTCATACCTCTTTGAAGTACTCCTCCGTTATGGCTTCGGCCCCAAATTTATACAGTGGATTCGACTACTCTACACTGATCTCTGGGGACAGGTTTATGTCAACGGTCATACGTCCAGGCGCTTTCCCTTGCACAGAGGCACAAGACAGGGATGCCCTCTGTCCCCCTTGTAGTTCACCCTCACTCTTGAACCCCTGGCCCACTGGATTAGGACCGACAATTCCATCCGAGGCCTTCGATGGAATGCTGAAACGGTCGATAAAGTCTCACTATATGCGGATGACATCCTTGTCTATATCTCCTCCCCCAAGTCCACCCTTACCAGCCTGCTACACGTAATCACCAACTTTGGCAAATATTCGGGCTTCTCTATTAATTGGTCTAAATCGGTGCTCTATGTACTGCATGGTCCTCCCCCACCTCTCCCGCGAGGCTACTCCATCGAAATCGCCCGAGACGGTTTTAAATATTTGGGAATCTTTGTCACTCCGGACCCCCAACTGTTTTATGAACGTAACCTCAAAGGCCCACTCCAGAGGCTTCATACTGACGTCTCACATTGGAGAACGCTCCCCCTCTCTCTTCCAGGTAGAGCTGCCTTATTTAAGATGCTTGCGCTCCCTCGATTTCTATATGCCCTACAAAATTGCCCGTTCCCCATAGCTGACTCGTACTTCAACCTAAGAGAGGGAGACCTCCGCCTCCTTTTGTGGGATGGTGGTTCTCCTCGCATTGCCCTTATCTCACTCACGCAAGGGTGGTACGACGGAGGTGTTGCCCTCCCCAATGTCCGCCTCTATTATTGGGCCACTCAACTGGTCGCTACCAACTCATGGATTTACGGCTCGCCCACGAACCCTGCCTTTCACTTAGAGAAATACCAGACAGGCTGTGGTGGCTACCTCGAGGCCCTTTATGGTAAACACTCCCGTACCCGATATATCGGCCCGATGTCCCACACGTTATCCATTTGGCACCGCGTAAACAAAAGACTCGGATGGGCCAACACCCTCACACTGTCCACCCCACTCTGGACCTCGTACAGACTCTGCACCCTTTGTCACTATAGAGGCTTTGACAAATGGGACACACTAGGCATTTCCACTGTTAGCGACTTGCTTCACAAGGGTAAATTACTGACATTCACAGAGCTGCAAACTACATACGACCTGGCACAATCCGAAACTTTCCGTTACCTCCAAATTAAACACGCCATACTCACCAATATTCCAGACCTCGCTTCCCTCCCACAGTCCTCGCCCCTTGAAGACAGACTCTTGTCCGAACCCCTTCAGGCCAAAGCAATATCCCTCACTTACCGTAAGTTGTGCAATAATATGCCAAACACTTTTCACCTCCTACGAGATAAATGGCAGACTGACATTGGAGTTCTGGATGAAGTGGAGTGGCAGTCAGCATTGATGTCCCCGCGCGAATCAGCCATCAATCATAGATTCAGATTAATACAGCTCAAAATATTGCACAGAACATACATGTCCGGTCCCCTTCTAGCCAGAATAGGCCGACGCCCATCTGATCTCTGCCTTCGAAATTGCAGCCTAACAGGTACCTTCTATCATATTCTGTGGGAATGCCCAGCGATCCAAGACCTTTGGAATCGCGCCGTTCAGACAATGACTGATGCTTTAGGAAAACCGGTCCCTCTGACCCCCAAATGTGCTCTTCTTAATGTATGGGACCCCACAGACTTAACTGCGATAGAACAAAGATGGGCAGCTCTAAGCTTCCTCTTATTGAAGCGTGAAATTGCCATGCAGTGGGGCTCACCGCACATACCGCTCCTGATTAGATGGGTGGCTGCAATGGATGTGTGCATACTGTCTGAAAAATCGGTTTACAAGACTCGGGGATGCCCCAAAATTTGGGATAAGAAATGGGGTCGATGGAATACCTATAGAGGCGAATTGTGCACTTCCCCTTCAGCAGATATGGAGATGACCAGGCCTACTATCCCTCAGTAAATGGGACTGTGGTTACTGCTGTACTGTGTGCGCTCTATGGTGAGATTATAACTGTGACTGTTTTGATACCACTTTCCTCTGCTTCGAACACTAACGTTTGTTTTACAAAAATAAAAAAACCATAGACCTGTACACTATCCGACACACAAGTCTGACTAATCTGTGTACACCCTGCTTTACCATGCCGCCGAACCTCCGGGTTGTCGGCTGAAGGGCTGTGTTACTCCGATAATGGTACTGGGTAAATGTACATAACGCAGCCGGCCCTAAGGGTTGTAGGCTCTGTGCTGTGTTACTACATAATTGTGTAATAAAGGTCTTTGGAAAAAAAAAATTCTATATATTCTAGTGCCTTAAGACAAATCAATAAAAAAGTCAAACAAAAAAGAACCCCTCTAATTGGATAATTGTACTCATGTTGTGTAGGTGACGCCAACAAGTACTTACAGTTTGTGCTGTAAATGCAGAAAATATTTGGATTAACTTGATCTGTTAATTGAACAACTCTCTCCGGGATGGCTTTGGTCATATCCATTGAATAACGAGCTACTCTTTGGGTGCAAAGCTGTTCGTCGTTCCTGCAAAGGAAAGAGAGTTGTTAGGATGATGAAATGTAATAGTTTGTTTGTGAGATTTGGTGAGCGCAGCACGTCAGGCATTTGTGCACAATACAGAAATAAAACAACATTATCAAGTACACTTCACCACACAAATGAAATATTCAAGAGGGGTCTTATTTCCCTAAGAGTGGACAGCTTTAACCATTAAGGAATAGCTCAGCCCTGTGGTTCGCTCTTTTGGACCTAGAATCACCCTTTAGTTTTACTTACATTTGCTGAACATAGAAAAATAGTTCTATTTTCTTTGAGAGGGACAAGAATACCTCTGAGTGTTATGTTCCTGGAATCATCCACTGTCCTCCTGTATCACTATTATAAATAACAGGGCGTGCTGCAATTTTTTGAAGATTTTTCCGTTAGCATTGACATACCAGTTAACTGGGTGACAAAAGAAGATTGGTCTTACAACTTCAGGAAAACTGCAATAAGCAGTGCCCATTTTGTAAGTTGGAACAGCTTTATCGCTCACAAAATGTGGTCTGCGACTCATTATGCATAACATTTAGGAGGGGGCATGAAAGGGGCATCCCCTTCACATTGAGAGTTATAACTGTGGGTAGAAACCACTGATTACTTACCAACAGCTCAAAGATTTGGTAACTGATTTACAAAAGGGAAGTTGCCCCCAGGGGACAGTTTCCCTATTGCGAATTGTGTCTGCCAATCTCGGCTGTGTAGTTAGTGGTCCAGTGGCCACTGCTCTCCTCTAAGTCTTCCTAAACTTGCAATGTTTTTTAGAGCGGCACATATTTATCAAGGGGTAAGAGTTGCTTTAAAAATTTCTTTTTTTACGTTTCCGGTTTGGGAATGCCAAGGCAGGGATAGCGGTCTGTTGCCCCTAGCACGCCACCATTCCTGTGCTCATAGCCAATCACAGGGGGTTGTAGAGTGCAGTCTGCCTAATTAATATTTATTAGGGAGTTTGTATTGTGAACCCGTGTGAATGGGAAATTTGCAATACAACTTATGAGTACATGAGCTGCATCGCAAATTACATCGACGTTTGCCGGTCCATCATTGTGGACATCCTGGTCTACGATGGGAAATAGCACATCGAGCTCTTGGTGTGTTCAGTGCACATTTCCAAAAAGGTCACTCATTCAAGAGTATGCAGGCAGTCTATACAAATTCACATATATCACAATCTTCACAAAATTACATTATTTCACATTATGATAACAAGTGAAAGATGCACAGAAGATCAACCAGCTATCCATGAATGGAAGATGCCAAGGCCAATTATCGACTCCATTGACTGAACCAGCTCCCCAAGAGCACCTCATTCTCGCACTGTTTGGAAAACCAATGTTGGAACTTACATGACAACAGGAACGGAGCACGCGGAGAAGACGCTGAAATCCGAAGCAGTGCAGTCGGGATCGCAGCAGCAGTTAACATCACACTGCGCTACCAGCAAGTTACAAACACAAAGTGTATCAACTAGAAAGGAAAAGCAAATAGATGGGATAATGAGAATTAGATTTCCTCTTAGCCTACCTCGTCTGGAGTTTATTAAGACTATTCTTAAAAATATAACATTTTTAATATAAAAGATGCAATGAAAGAATGATATAACCCGACCACTGCTAATATTTGTATTAGCTTACTTTAAGTTTTCATAGAAAAATGCATTTGTTATTGAAAGACATGAGGCATTCTGCATTCCTGTGCAATTATAGGTAAATAAATAACGTTTCAATGGATAAAGGCGCCAATAAGAGGTCAGTTGAGCGCCTTCGGGAGGTCTGCTTTGTGGCAGGTCATTAGGGAGCTTGCAGGAGGTCGGCCGGGTGCATGCAGGAGCACCGCAAGGTGCATATGCAGGAGCCTCCCATGGTGAAAGCAAAAGCTTAGCCGGGTGGAAGCAAGCACTCAGCAGAGTGCATGCAGGATTCAACAGAGTGCATGCAGAAGCCCGCCATGGTGCATGCAGGACATCAGCAAGGTGCATGCAGGAGCACCGAAAGGTGCATAGGCAGGAGCCTCCCATGGTGGAAGCAAGTACTCAGCAGAGCGCATGCAGGATTCAGCAGAGTGAATGCAGAAGCCCGCCATGGTGCATGCAGGATGTCGGCAGTGTGCAAGCAGGAGCACCGCAAGGTGCATGTGCAGGAGCCTTCCCATTGTGGAAGCAAGAACTCAGCAGGGTGGAAGCAAGAACTCAGAAGGGTGCATGCAGAAGCCAGACATGGTGCATGCAGGATGTTGGCAGGGTACATGCAGGAGCACCACAAGGTGCATATGCAGGAGCCTCCCATGGTGGAAGCAAATACTCAGCAGGGTGGAAGCAAGAGCTCAGCAGGGTGGAAGCAAGAGCTCAGCAGGGTGGAAGCAAGAGCTTGGCAGGGTGCGTGCAGGAGCTCAGAGGGGGGCATGCAGGAGCTCAGCGGGGGGCATGCAGGAGCTCAGCGGGGGGCATGCAGGAGCTCAGCGGGGGGCATGCAGGAGCTCAGCGGGGGGCATGCAGGAGCTCAGCGGGGGCATGCAGGAGCTCAGCGGGGGGCATGCAGAAGCTCAGCTGGGGCACGCAGGAGCTCCGCGGGGGCACGCAGGAGCTCAGCGGGGGCACGCAGGAGCTCAGCGGGGGCACGCAGGAGCTCAGTGGGGGGCATGCAGGAGCTCAGTGGGGGGCATGCAGGAGCTCAGTGGGGGCCATGCCGGAGCTCAGCGGGGGGCATGCAGGAGCTCAGCGGGGGGCATGCAGGAGCTCAGCGGGGGCATGCAGGAGCTTAGCGGGGGCATGCAGAAGCTCAGCGGGGGCATGCAGAAGCTCAGCGGGGGGCATGGAGAAGCTCAGCGGGGGCACACAGGAGCTCCGCGGGGGCACGCAGGAGCTCAGCGGGGGCACGCAGGAGCTCAGCGGGGGCACGCAGGAGCTCAGCGGGGGCATGCAGGAGCTCAGTGGGGGGCATGCAGGAGCTCAATGGGGGCATGCAGGAGCTCGGCGGGGCATGCAGGAGCTCAGTGGGGGGCATGCAGGAACTCAGTGGGGGGCATGCAGGAGCTCAGTGGAGGACATGCAGGAGCTCAGCGGGGGCATGCAGGAGCTCAGCTGGGGCATACAGGACCATAGCAGGGTTCATGCAGGAGCACAGCAAGGTACATATGCAGGAGCCTCCCATGGTGGAAGCAAGAACTCAGCAGGGTGGAAGCAAGAGCTCAGCAGGCTGGAAGCAAGAGCTCAGCAGACTGGAAGCAAGAGATCAGCAGGGTAGGCAGGAATTTAGCAGGGTGGAAGCTAGAGCTTGGCAGGGTGCATGCAGAGGACATACAGGAGCTCAGCAGGGGGCATGCAGGAGCTCAGCAGGGGGCATGCAGGAGCTCAGCAGGAGCACAGCAGGGTTAAAGTGGCATTATAAACGGTCTGCAATCTGATTGCTTGGATAAGTAGCAATTGAGCAATGGGTAGGGAAGAAGGGAGTCTAAAATCATTTGGAGGGTTGAAGTAATGCAGGTGTGTCAAGCATACAGCAAGGGAAAATCTTGAGGCCTTTGACTGTGCACCCAAGGCATCACAATGTCCTGTGGCACTGTGGTTAGAGGAACCTTTTACCTATGGTTTCTTCCAGTGGGTCTATCATTGTGATCTAGAAGCCCATCCTCAGCATACCCTGTTCAGATCTCCTGTCTCATGTTTAGGTCTCTTGACTATGGTCTACTCTTCAGGCCACAGGTCTTCTCTAGTGGACAAAGGGCAGGTTCCTCTACAGCAAGGCAGGCATCAGGTATTGGCTCCAATCAACTTTGCCTTCTACCTACACCTGACGATATTACATATCACGACAGGAAAACTGTACCCTGTGCATTGCCTAGCTCCACGTAGTCACTCACTGTCATTCACTTACTAAATTTCCAGGAGAGTCAAAGGCACAACGGGTGCAGATAGGAACTGTGTAAGATTGTTGGCAATAAATGCATCAAAGGAAAGAAAGGAAAACTAATTATGAGTAAAACTGGGAGGTTTTAAAACCACTGCACTGCTTCTGGATAATGAGTTATTATGTTACAGCAACCCATGATATAACTCCATGTGGTAGTCTAGAAAAATTAAGATACTTGTATAGTGATGTGGTGCACTTTTTTTAAAGCACCATCACAGCACTCTACAATTAGTTACACTATTGGAAACAAATAATTCCTCTTTTTGAAAATTACTATCACAGCAGCCAATTGATCTCGTCAAATGCTTGACTGTTTTGGCAAACATGTTTTTTTATCCAGAAACACTTTACATGTTGCCATTTTCAGAACCATTGTGGTGAATGGAAAGCCAGGAATGGTGGAGGGTGTCACACAGTACAATGGGCACCTATGTAAAAAGTTTCAAAACAAGTTTCACTTTGCGATGATTTTCAGCCTAATTTTCTTAACCAAAGATTAAGCAGTGAAGTGGTGAAATTGCGAAGATTCCAAGTCATGTGCGGTTGTTATAATTCAAGTGATAATTGTCAAAAATTCAAACTGTCCTAAAACACTGAAGCTTGCTAAAAAATGGACGCTCTATCACAGTGATAGCTCTGAGGGGCTATAGGGTCAATGTTATAGCATAACCTTCAACCCTTAGGGTCAGGCTGTATTGTAGCAGCAACTGAACGTTTTCTGAACCGAGAAGAAACAGAGAACCTCAATGCTGGTGCCTGTGTCCCCATGCAGAGCTGAAGCTTTGGTGTGTTTTCACAAGCCCCAGCCTCTAAATTGAAATACTGCTAATTGAGCCCAAATGTTCTACAGAAGCTGGATCTGGTGTGCACAGCCTCAGACAGCTCTCCACTATGGTACCTGCCTCCACAGAACACTGCCATCATGAAGGACAATAGATCCAAATGCTGATAAACACCAGGCCCCTATGCAGGCCAAGGGGGCACAGTGAGGGATTAAAAAGTTCCTGTGGAGCCAGTGCTACTTCTTCCAACCAATACAGACCATTGCCTTAAAGTCCCTACTCTGTTCCCTCACCAGTTCACAGCCTCTGTCGTATTGCTTCATCCTTAGCCTGTTGCGCCTGCTTCCCCCTTCTGCAGCCATTACTTTCTGTCTCCTCCTGCACCAAATGAACATTCACTCCCAGATTATCTCCACATCCTCACACCGATCCTCAATCACTCACCACCCTACAAAGCCTCAGCCCTGATTTCCCACCTTTCGCTATCCCACATCTTCAGTCCACTTTCCCCTTTAGCACCAGCCACGTAGTTATAGATTGAACTGACTAGGCATCTAGTTCTACCAAAAGAACAGGTATTCTGAAGGTGCCTTTGTACAAATTTGTAAATTCTTGACTGGTGAGTAATTTTTAGGTATTTAGGTATTGCCTGTGAGTGCGCATGCACTGCTTTGCTCATGCACTCTCGCTCGCAAGACTATAGTATACAACTAGAGGTGTTGTCAATGATAGTTATGTGTGCAGCATAATTGGGAAATTGGGAACAGTGTAAGTGAATGCAGCATGAGTGGTAGGAGTGTAAGGTGTAACGTTAAACAATGTGAGTGCAGGGAGAGCTACATGAGTGCAAGGTGAGAGATGGGCCCATGTGAGTTCCGGGTGAGGAGTGCATACAGGGAAGGTGAGGAATGAATGCAGGGTGAGCGGTGCGAGCAGTGTAGAAGCAAGGCGAGTGGTGTGCCTATGTGCATGCTGGATGACCAGTGTGAGTGTAGAGTGAGCAGGTAGAGGGAAGGGTGAGCTGTGAAAGTGACTGGTAAGAGCATGGTGAAAGAAGTTATGGCAGAGTAAGTGGTGTGTCCCTGTGAGTTCTGGCAGACTAGTGTGCCTGTTTGCAAGCAGCGTGAGCTGCGTGACAGATGGATGAATGGAGTGCCTGTGTGAGTGCAGGCTGAGCAATGTGCCTGGGTGAGTGCAGGGTCAGAGAAAGGAGTGCAGAGTGAGTGGTGTGAGTCCAGGTTGAGTGTTGTGCCTGTTTAAGTGGTGTGAGTGCAGGGTGAGTGGTGTACCCACCTGAGCAAAGGGTGAACTGTGTGAGTGACCGAAGAGCTTACGTAAGTGCAGGACGAGTGCTGTGCCCGTTTGAAAGTAGGGGGTGAGTGATGTGAGTGCAGGGTGAGTGCACCTGTTTAAGTGTGGATGGAAGTGCAGAGGAGGAAGAATTAATCAATGGTGACATATATGCTTGTTTGAGACTGAGTGCAGAGTGAGTGGTGAGACTGCAGAGTGAGCAGTAAGAGTGACAAGTGGGTGAGTGTCATGTGAGTGCAGAATGAGTGGTGAGCTTGTGTAAGTGCAAAGTAAACAACATGTGTGCAGGGTGAACTGCATGAGAGCATAGTGAGCGGTGCCAGTACAGTGTGATTGGTGTCAGTGCAATGTGATTGGTAAGACTACAGGGTAAGAGTGACAGGTCAGTGGAATGTTAATTGAGTCCAGCTGAGCAGTGTGCTCCTGTGGGTGCAGAGTAAGGGGAGGGTGAACCGTGGAGTGCATGGTGAGATATGGGCCATGTGAGTTCCGGGTGAGGATTGCATACAGAGAAAGTGAGGAATGAGTACAGGGTGAGTGGTGCGAGTGGTGTAAATGCAGGCGAGTGGTGTGCCTATGTGCATGCTGGATGACCAGTTTGAATGCTGTGGGTGGTGAGACTGCAGGGTGAGCGGTCAGTGCAGGGTAAGAGGAGGGCAAACGGCATCAGGGCATGGTGAGCAGTGTAAGTGCAGTGTGATCACTCTGAGAGAAAACAGAGTGTTGAGAATGATGGGTGAGTTGTGTGAATGTAGAATGCATTCCCAGATTCTCTGAGAAACTAAGCATGTTATCCATGGTAGCGAGTGGGATTTCAGATATAATTTAAACTATTTCTATTGTGGCTTCATTAAAGGAAGGATGATGAAGAGAATACATGATTTGTGGGTACTGCAATAAACTTTCAGACTCTGGACATGCCTAGAATTGTGATATATTGATATGTCTTGAAATTGGAAAGGATGTGGCATAACTACTAAAAAAATCAAAGCCTAACGTTACTTTTCAGGAAATATATTCTCAAACTGTGGCAGCAAAAGTAAATTTCCAAATGTAAGGATTAGGTCGAGTCTCCAGGAAAAAACAATGAAGCCTTGTTAACAAGTAAATGGTCTGCTAAACACCTGTGAAATTCTAAGATGAGGCTGAGATGAGGTGTCAGCCACTGTCCAGCCAGCCCACAGCAGCTCAAAAACTTTGTTTCCGGCCAGAAAGCTGCCTCAGCCCAGGCTAAGACACACAACAGGGATGGGGGGAGAGGGGTAAAGCCCTTTCAGCCCTATAGGCATTGCGTGCCTTGCAGGCAATCACTGGTCCTGTCACACTAAAAGTACAGCAACCCTGCTGAGAAATGCTGACACTATCACACTAAAAGGGTAAGTTATTAACTACTGTTAAGTAATGAGGATGATCTTCAGCAAGTCCTGGTTTTTCAGGCAGGTTTGTCGAGCGTGCTGCAACGAGTCGGTTCACACTTATAATCAGGGTCACTGGTATTAAGCGGCAGGCGATGACCAAATTATGTTGGAGGGTTGACTAAATTATGCAGCAAGAAAAGGCAAATTATGCGACGTAAAGCAACACATTTTGTAATAGTATTACTTCATAGATCTGTCTTTTTTTTTACACGTGAAACACGTTTAACCTAACAAGTACCAGTTTAATATTCAACTATAATAACAAGCAAGTGAAAGGTAACTTTTACATAGGGCCTTCCACAGCAACATTGTTGCTGTGATTTTATTCACTTTTGATCCATTTAAACTAGAAACAAAATAGTTTTTTGCTAACATCTCTAACTATGCAGCAGATGATGGATTATGTGGTTTATGCAGCAAATCCATAGTAATGCTGGAAAAAACACGGTAGAAGAATTGCATAATCCCTGTGGCCCTGCATCTAGTGGAAAACATGAAACTACATGCCACAAAGTGCAAATGACTTAAAACGAAAGACTTGCTGAGCATCACCCCTCGCCACATAGGGCAATTTATCAGGAATATATACAATTATAATGAATGAGACTGCCTAAACGAATAGCAGACCTGTGAACTATATATACTTGCCATCATTAGCATCGCAGCCCAATACGGATTACTACGGCTAAGTGGCTGTCGCCTACCCAGTATCCCTCGATAGGGATTTTCCCACAGCAAAAGTTGCCCATGCAGGCGGGAAGTGATACCTACTGTCGGTTACAGGTGCTTGAAGAGCGGAGACCGCGGCGCGAGGAGACCCAGGGACTGCCCGGACCAGAGGGGGTGAGAGAGCTCCATCGTCCTGGGTGGAGTCTGGAGTGGCTGCTCGGTCTCCCCAGGGGATAGACGAAGGGAGTCCTCCAGGGGCCTTAGTGGTCTCAAGGTGGGGTGAAGCATCGGGGAACTTTGAAGGGTCGGGAGTGGGCGAGATGTCAACAGTCCCGGTCTCTGCTGTCTCTAACTTCAAGTCTCCTTCCGCCGTTTCGGGCCCCGTGCCCAGCCATGCCAGGGTGCTCTGTGCGGCGGTGCCACAGCTCCCCAGAGCCAAAATCAAAACAAAAACGTAGGACAGCATGGCCTGGATATAGCACCCGAGGCAATGGCAGCCTCCTATGTCCGGTAACTATAAACAACAACTGCCGCCATCCTGGAAACCAAGGACGCTAAACGTGACAGCAACTACAAGAGCCCATATTGCTTTTTGCAGCAATAATCATCGAAGAAGGACAAGACGGAAAAAACACCCCGAAGAGGTTGACGCTAGTAATATACGAGGTACTGGCCGTGATGTCCTCTAACGCGGCGGCCATCTTGGCGCGGTCCTGCTAAAGAAGTTAGCAGTGTGGAAGTATAGATAACCATCAAGCTAAATTGACTCGATTAACTCTTCCAACACTACGGGCTATAATAGCAATGAGATCCTGTGCTCAGATTGCACCAGCCATTGTTCTAGTCTAGCCAAAAATAGCGCTATGTCCTTAGATCACGAGCAAGGATCTATCCTTGGTGTCCCTGGCTTATTGGCCTTCCCAGGTGTGGAGAATTCGCCCTTGTCTTCCAACATAGTAGAAATCCCTGGAATGGGTGTTAGCAATAGTTCCTTGGAGCAGTTTTCCTCCCTACTACCACAGATGTCACTGTTGAGTTGGAATATTGCAGGAATCGGGAACATTAGGGGATCCTGATTGGGGTACTTTTGTAATGGCAATTCCATTTGTTCATTTAGGAGACATGGGCACTAGACTAAGTGAATAGGAGTGGCTATACAATTTATAGTATTGCTGGGCGCCCTGTGGACGGATTACTAGCCCTGGTGCGATCTACCCTCTCCTACTCAGTTACAACTCTCCATCTGTGCTCCCATGATGCCCAAAGATTAATTTTTTTCTTGTGCTAACTCAAAAACTCTTGTGATACTCAATATCTTTAATAGGAGTTGCAATTATAAACAGGAATCAAAAACCTTACAACTACGGGATAGAGTGTTATGTAATATTCCAGAAGAATGATGGATTAGATTCATTTATTGAGATAACAGGATACCAACGGAGCTTCCTTTCCTCAGTCCTTCCCCTTGAACAGCTGCTTCAGAAACCACAGTGCATTCAATGAGAACAACCGAAGGAAATAGAATACACTATCGAATAATAACATTCTTTAACAAGTGCATGCAAAGCTCGTGAATTAACACGAGAACAATTCTTAAAGGTACACAACACAACACAGCTTCCTCCTAACAAAACAATAAACAAAAAAAAAACAAATTAAAACATTAATCAGAAAAGTAATCACAAACAAAATCTTTTAACCATGTGGGTTTAGATTTAGCTCTAACAGAACGATCAACATTGGTAATAGCATCATGAGACGTAACTACAGAAGAATCAGAAGTAATAAAATTAGTAACACTACCATTGTCAACATCTTCATTTTCCATTGCCTTGAATGTTCCAGTAACAATCATATTATCCATTTCTTTCCTTTCAGATATAGAAGTATTTATCATATCTTCCGATATTACAGCACTATTTACCCTTTCAGATGTGGAAGCACCATCTATTCCTGTGGAAGCACCATCCATACCATTAGAAGTACTAGCTGCATAAGTTCCAGTGTTTAAATCTTGATTTTTAATAAGATCATGTTCAATGATGAAATGTTGTGAAATTCCCTTAGACAAACTAGAAACTCCTGTGTTTTTGTATAAATTAATGTCACTTTTAAGAACTGCAATACGTTTTAAGTTCCACACTTTCCCATCACTTAAACGTACTGCATTTCTGTAAATATTTGTAACCTTTAATGGTTCAGAAAATTGACTCTCACCTTTTTTTAACTCTCCAAGGCTTTTTAACTTTAACCCAAGATCCTACACTAACATCGCAAAACTTCACATTGTGTTTCAAATCATATATATTCTTATTCCTCAAGTGTTTATCTTTAATTCTGTCCCTTAACTCTTCTAAAGGAATCGTTTGTTTCTCATCAGGAACCATCCATTCGGGATTACACTTGGTGCGTACTGACCTACCCCTCATAACTTCAAAAGGAGATGTACCCAAAAGTTCATGGGGTGACGTTCTATACATCCAAATGGTCTTAAGCAACTGTAATTCCCAATCACAATCATTACTTACGGCACCTTGTATAGCATTCTTGAGTACTCTGTGAAATCTTTCAACCATACCATTACCACTTGGATTGTATAAAGAAGTAGTGCAATGCCTTATACCAACTTTTTTTAAATAATCCTTGGCAATATTAGAAGTGAATTGTACACCGTTGTCGCTAATTAACAAAACTGGCAGTCCTTCACCAACAAAAACACAATCCAGAAAATTTATCACAACCTCAGAAGTAATTTTCTCAACAACTTTTAGAACTGGCCACCTTGAAAATAAATCGATAACAGTTAAAACATACTTATTATGTGCTCCTATAGGCCCCATAATGTCAATGGCAACTGTATGCCAAGGAGCCTTGGGAATAATAGGCTCAGCCGTAGCCGGTTTCAAAGTTATCAAAGTTTTGTCTGAATTAGCACACCACACACAATCTCTAATGATCCTCTCAATGAATAAATCCATTCCAGCCCACCAGAACCACTGCTTAACTTTCTGCTTAGTCTTCACTATACCACAGTGGCCTTCATGACACATCTCTACAATTCTTTTCTTGAGGTTGGACGGAGGGACAACCGTCCCATTACGTAAAATGTTACCCTTCAAAATAGAAAACTCATCACAAATCTCCCATAACTGCTTTAATTCATCCGACAAATTCTGTTTATTTGGCCATCCCTTTAAAATAAAAGAAGATAATTCTACCAAAACAGAATCTTTCTTATAAGATAAATCCCAATCACTCCTATCAATACAAGAAAAACCATGATCATGAACTAAAGCAACTTGAATATTCTCCCATTCATGGTCAGAACTATTCAGAAGGTTTATCGGCATCCGTGAAAGAAAATCAGCTACCACATTTTCTTTACCTGGCACATATACTACTTTGTAATTATAATCCTGTAGCCTTAAAGACATCCTGGCTATTCTTGGTGAAGCATTAAATAAGCCTTCCGTAGTTAAAAGTCTCACCAGAGGTTTATGATCGGTTTTTAGGATGCAAGGTTTTCCCCAAACATAAGCTCTAAAATGCTCTAAGGACCAAATACAGGCTAAAGATTCCTTCTCTATCACTGAGAATTTTCCCTCCGTGGGAGATAGAGAACGAGAAGCATAAGCAATTATATACTCCTTACCATCTGAATCTACCTGTGAAAGCACACAACCAAGTCCTTTATTGCTTGCATCAACAGTTACTACATTATCCAACTCAGGATCAAAAGCGCTCAAAGCTGGGTCTTTAGCAATTTCATATTTGATATTATTGAATTCCTCATTACACTCTTCAGACCAAACCAATTTAGATTTGTTCTTTAATAATTATCTGATATTGAAAATTTTACTCGAAAAATTCTTAACAAATTTCGAGTAAAACTCAACCAGTCCCACAAAAGATCTTACTTCATCCTAGGACTAGGAGCATTAATTACAGAATTAACCAAAGAAGGTTTAGTGGAAATACCTTCGCCACTGATGACATGTCCCAAATAAGTGATAGATCTTACACCAAACTTGCATTTAGAATGTTCCACAGTCAAACCTTTTTCCTTCAAGATACTTAAAACTTCTTTCAAGATATTGTCGTGTACTGCTGTATCCTTTCCAAAAATAAGTATATCATCTTGAAAACACCTCACATTATTACATTTGCTGAATAAACGATGCATTAACCTTTGAAAGATGGCTGCTGCGGATGCTAATCCAAAAGGTAACCGCTTATACTGAAAACACCCTGAAGGAGTGATAAATGCAGTTAAAGGTTTACTCTCATCAGTGAGTGGGATCTGATGATAAGCGGCTGACAAGTCTATTGTTGAAAACCAACTTGCATCCTTAATCAAACTTAACATTTCCGAAATTTTAGGTAGTGGAAATTTTTCCACAACAATATTATTATTCAAGTGTCTAAGGTCAATGCAAAGCCTCAACTTTCCATTGCTGCGTCGAGCCACCACAATGGGAGAAATCCATTGTGATGACTCGATAGGTTCAATGATATCAGTTTGAACCAGTTTTTCAAGCTCAGATTCAACTTCTATTCTCAACACAATAGGAATGTTCCTCACTTTATGTACTTTTGGACAACCATCAGGTTTTAGAACAATGTGATGTTTGAAATCATTTAACCTTCCAATCTCCTTTTTAAAAACACTAGGATTTTCACTAAAAATTTCCTTACAAAAATCTGTATTATCATCTAGTAACATTACTTGATCCTCACTGTTAGGGTTAAGAATTATTCCAAGACTCCCTTGATCAATCCACCCCAAAACAGACGGGCCTTTCTTTGAAACATACAATTTACCATATGCCTCTCTTCTAAAAAAAAAAAAAAAATCTAGATTTCTCTAGACTACATAGGGTAGCCTGGCACAGAGCGGGTAGAGCTCAACCCCCCAAGGCTTGAGTGTAATGCTTACAAACTCACCCGCAGTAACCCAGCGACGAACCCCCAAAAATAAGGACACCACACCCAAAATAGAAAAAAATACTGTTTCCTTTTATAAAATTCTTTAGCTTAGGTTTCTTTTCTTTCAACAGTACAGTACATTCAGCTCAGTACATTTCATCACCTTCAATGATTAGTACACTTTAAATTCCAAATGACAGTTCTTATACTTCTGTCCCCCAGTTGCAGAGATCACATTGAAAAACCCCTACAACTTACATGTGCGGAACCCCACACTTTCTCACAATGGCTTTGGTGCACAGTCAGGTTTCTTTACTGAAAATTAAGTGGTTACATTACTTTTGTTTTGTTGCAGCTTCCTCTCACAGTTTCAACACCTTCCCACGGTCTCTTGTGTGTTTAGATGTGCACTGAAGGAGACAAGGAAATAATCACTAACTTGCCAATCAATTCTAGTACATGCCACAACCCTAATAAACTGAGGGACCAGGTTAGAGTGTTCCCTTGCCCTGTTTTATCTTACTTTTTCAGCTATTTTTCACCAGGGTCTATTCGTGACACCACCGATTCTCCACAACCTCCCGCAACTCAGGCTTCAACTGTGATCTTAGCCCTCAACTCGCTCCCCCACCTCTGGGTGTTCGAAATACCACGTTAGTGCTACAGAACCTTTTCCTCCCAGAGCGGTTTGGCACCCGATGTCACAGATTACCCCCCAGTGCGAACTGTCTCACGAGGGTTCTCTCCCTCAGAAAATGTCAGTCAGGATGAGTTCGGAACTTGAACAGTCCCTGTGCCGTTTGATCCGACGAGGGTCGGGGCAGGTCTTCACTCTCTCCTCCCCTCCCGAGTACTCTCCCGGCTTACTTGGGTTTAGGAGACCTCCGAAAGTTCACTCGGCTGTTCTCCCGGACGGCCTGGCTCCGCGGGCTCCCTCGGAAGCGTCAGCCTTCACAGGTTCGGCGAGGGTGTTCGTCTCGGCGACGGCGGGCTCCTCCCACGTCCGGCCTTCAACCTCAGTCACCCCGCCTCTTCCGACGTCAGCTCCCACGCTACCCAGCCTAAAGTCACTCAGCTGGGCCCTGCTTCCTCCGCTCCGCAGTCCGGACTCGCACACGGCGTCGAGCGCTCCTCTCTTGACAGGATGACAGGTGGTTCTGCCGCTTCCACATACGGTGAGTAAATAACTCGCTCACTCTCCGCCGACGCAAGAGCTTGTTCCTAAGTCCCCTGCTCTTCCTTCAACAGCGGAACAACCCGTCAGGAACCAGCCTCAATACTGATGCTTTTGCATATTATTTTTATCGGTTCACTTGGTGATCTCGCACTAGTGCCTCCAGCCACTGCGGGCCTCACTACAGAGTCTATTGGCACTTGTCTGGAAATCGGTGCCAGTGGGGTTTGGTCAGCTCAGGTGGGGTCACTTCCTTGCAGGGATATAGCCGGCCCAAGGGTCGATTGTGCCCCCTCACTAGTGTGCAATCCTCCTCCTCGAGTTTCCTCCCTCCTCACTGGTCACTCCTTGACTGCACACACTGGCTGCCTGGTCACTGGCCTTTTATAGCCTGGCCTCAGACCACTAGAACCTGCTAGAGGGTTCCAGAACCTTCCTCATGTTGTCCTATGGGTCTGCCTCACTGGGATGACCGTTATGGCAGTTGCTGGCCACCATTTTAGGTTGCTTGATTCTCTCTCAGCTTTCAGGTAGAAGACTAGGCCTCAATAAGGAGGTGAAATGGTAGTGTCAGGGAACACCTAACCCCATGACAGCTCCAAAAAAAGAAAGTTCCTGATGGACACAAAAGAGAATAAAACATATGGAGGCCAAAAGGGACAAAAATAAATAATGATGGGAAAGGAACACCAAAGGGGCAGACAGGTCTAACACGCGTCCCCCCAGCTGAAAGTGGGGAGAGCTACCCAACCCCTTGGGAGTTCTCATCACTAAGGCGGAAATACCTAGAGAGACCGTCTGCATTGGCGTGGTCCACTCCCGGCCGATGTTCCACCCGGAAGTCCATTCCCTGTAGGGAGATGGACCATCTCAACAACTTGGGATTTTCCCCCTTCATTTTCATCAGCCAACGAAGGGGCCAATGGTCGGTCTGTACCAGGAAGTGCGAGCCAAACAGGTATGGTCGCAGCTTCTTCAGAGCCCATACCACCGCAAAGGCTTCCCTCTCAATTACACTCCACCTCTGTTCCCGGGGAAGCAGTCTCCTGGACAGGAAGACCACGGGTTGATCCAAGCCCTCTTCGTTGAGTTGCGATAACACTGCCCCAATGCCATGCTCTGATGCGTCTGTTTGGACAATGAATTCTCTTCAGAAATCCGGGGCCCTGAGAATTGGAGCAGTACACATTGCTTGCTTTAAGGTGTCAAAGGCCCGCTGACAAGCCTCTGTCCAGACTACCCGTCTGGGTTGTTTCTTGGATGTAAGTTCAGTGAGGGGAGCCACAATAGTGCCATACCCCTTCACAAAGCGACGGTAGTATCCTGTGAGGCCCAGGAAAGCTCGGACCTCAGTTTGGGTCTTGGGGGGCTCCCAGGCCATGATAGCCTCGATCTTCGCCTGGAGGGGCTGCACCGTTCCCCTGCCCACCAAGTGGCCTAAGTACACCACCGACCCCTGCCCAATCTGACATTTGCTGGCCTTGATTGTCAAGCCAGCCTGTTTCAGGGCCTGGAGAACAGCTTGTAAGTGACACAAATGATCCTCCCAACTGCTACTGAAGACAGCAATGTCATCCAGATAAGCAGCAGAGAAAGCCTCCATTCCAGAGAGGACCTCGTTCACCAGCCGCTGAAATGTAGCAGGGGCGTTCTTTAGCCCAAAGGGCATCACACAAAACTGGTAGTGACCCTCAGGTGTGGAGAAGGCTGACATTTCCTTTGCTTCATCTGTAAGGGAGATCTGCCAGTACCCTGAAGTAAGGTCAAAGGTACTCAAGTATTGGGCAGCTCCCAGCCGGTCAATGAGTTCATCCGCCCTTGGGATCGGATGAGCATCAGTCTTTGTTACTGAATTTAGTCCCCGGTAATCCACACAGAACCTCAGTTCTGGAGTGGTGCCCGGTGGGGCAGCTTTTGGTACCAGAACCACCGGACTGGACCAGGGGCTACTAGAAGGTTCAATCACTCCTAGCTCCAGCATCTTAGCGACTTTACTGTGGATGCTGGCCTTCACCTTGTCTGACAGCCGGTAGATTTTAGACTTCACAGGTGGGCTGTCTCCTGTGTCCACATCATGGGCACACAGGTGGGTTCTTCCCGGGACAAGGGAGAACAGCGAGGAAAATTGCTCCAGGACCTGGCGGCAATCCCTCTGCTGTTCAGGAGTTAGGGATGGTGAGAGAATCACTCCCTCTACCGACCCATCCTTTTCCTGAGACAAAAAAGATCAGGGAGAGGCGCACTTTTTCTCTTCCTCTGCTCCATCGGTCACCATCATCAAGATGACCTCGGGCCTCCCGATGGTGGGGTTTGAGGCGATTGGCATGCAGCACCCGTAGGGGCTGTCGAGGGGTCTTAAGGTCCACCAGGTAGGTGGCCTTACCCTTCTTCTCCTTCACCTCAAAGGGGCCTGTCCAACGATCCTGGAGGGTACTTAGCTCTCCAGGTTCCATCACCCACACTTTCTGGCCAGGCTCCAACTCCACCGGGTGAGCATTGTGGTCATACCACTCCTTCATCACTGCTTGGCTGGCTTCCAAGTTGTCAGAAGCTTGCTTCCACAACTTAGCTATTTGGCTCCGGAAGGCCAGCATATAGCTCACCACATCCTGGGGAAGCTTCCTGGGAGTCTTTTCCCATCCATCTTTCACCAGGCTGAGAGGTCCACGCACAGGGTGCCCATACAAAAGCTCGAAGGGGCTGAAGCCCACTCCCTTTTGTGGCACTTCCCTGTAAGAAAACAGCAGACAGGGTAGGAGGACGTCCCACTTCCTCCGCAGGCTCTCAGGCAGACTTCTGATCATGCCTTTTAAGGTCTTGTTGAACCTTTCCATGAGACCATTGGTCTGTGGGTGATAAGGAGTGGTGAACCGGTAGGTAACTCCACACTCCTTCCACATAGCCCGCATGTACGCTGACATGAAGTTGGTCCCCCTGTCGGACACAACCTCCTTGGGGAATCCCACTCGGGTAAATATCCCCATCAGGGCCCTTGCCACTGCAGGTGCAGTAATGGTCCTCAGAGGAATTGCCTCTGGGTACCGTGTGGCATGATCCACCAGAACCAGGATAAACCTGTGACCAGCTGAAGTTGGTGGATCCAATGGCCCCACAATGTCGATGCCCACCCTTTCAAAGGGGGTGCTAACGACAGGGAGTGGTTCCAGGGGAGCTTTCAGCTTCACCCCTGTTTTCCCACTGGCCTGGCAAGACACACATGTCCGACAGTGGGTATCGGATGCCACCTTCATCTGAGGCCAATAAAAGTGGGGGACAAGCCGGGCAAAGGTCTTGTCCTGACCCAAGTGTCCTGCCAAGGGTATCTCATGAGCCAGTTCTAAAAGAAAGGCTCGATAACGTTGAGGGACCACCAAGGCCCGTGATGAACCGTGCACGAGTGCCTTGGGTTCACTGTAGAGGAGTCCATCCTCCCAGTAAATATGGTAGCTCCCTGTAACGTTCCCTGCTGCCTGGGCTTTGGCCTGACGCCTCAGTCCCTCAAGGGTAGGACACTCATTCTGGCCGTTGCAGAATTCCTCCCTGGTAGGACCTCCCTCCACATGCCATTCAGCAGGGATGGGTAGGTTCTCCAATGGAGCAACATCCTCCTCTGTGGACGCCAGGTCCACCTCCGCAGGTGGCCTGTCCATCTCACGAGGTGGGGATGTTAAAGCAGGCTCCTCCTGCCTACAGTCCTTCCCTTTTCTGGCAGCTGGCTGGGCCATTGTTCCATGCTCCAGCGTATGCGAACTCCCCCTCCGGGTAGTCGCGGACCTTGTGCTGACACAGGCCCAGTCAGGTGTACCCAGCATCTCAGAATGAGTCCGGTATTCCACCTCCCTCCCAGCATTGTGCTCCATGTCATTCCCCAACAGACAATCAACTGGCACGGCAGGGCTTACGGAAACTCGAAGTAGACCTGCCACCCCTTCCCACTAAAATGGAACCTCGGCCACTGGATAGTGACCAATTCTGCCGTCAGCCATCGCGGCGGGGTGGAGTACATGTGGAAGTATCTGCTCTGGAGACACCAGATGACTCCTTACCATAGTCATACTGGCTCCTGTGTCTCTCAGAGCCTCCCCTCTTTGGCCATTGATGGTGACCCATTGCTCATACTTAGTAGTATTTGAGGGCAACTGGATCTTAGGAACCATCACCCGATCCCCCAGGGACACTAAGGTGACACCCGCCCACTCCCCTCCATTACCTAAGGGCAACTCCTCCCCAAGCACTACACTAGCTACTCCCGGGCCTTTCCTCCAGTGGGAGGGGTGGTCTCTTTGGGCACTTCACGTCTCCTTTATAATGTCCAACACCACCACACTCAAAGCAATGGACAACCCTTGGCTGCTGGCTTTGGCCAGGATTAGGGCTTCGGGGTGGGTTAGCCTTAGGGGTGAATCCTCTTCCCTTAAAATTATTTTGGGGACCTTTAGAGAACTCCTTCTTGTTATCTCCCCCCTCCTTCTTCTGGCGGGCGCCCTGTCCGTACCTCTGGGAATCCCCTCCAGTCCCCTTTGAGGACACCCGGGTACTAGCCCAGATGTCCGCCTCCTCAGCAAGCTTCCTGGGGCTGGTCAGCTTGCTGTCCACCAGGTGCTGTCGCAGCTCGGGAAAACATTTCTCGAGTAGGTGTTCCTTGAGTATGAGGTCATACAATCCCTCATAGTCCCCTACCTCGCTGCCCTTCACCCAACCCTCCAAGGCCTTCTTTGCGTAATCGAGGAAATCCACCCAGTTCTGTGTGCCTAGTTTGTGACTACTCCTGAATTTCTGCCTGTATTTCTCTGGAGTCAGCCCAAACTTCCTTATTAGCGCCACTTTCATGGTGGGGTAGCGGGTTTGTTTATCCTGCTCTAGGGCCAACAATGTATCCCTACCAGCAGGTGGCATGTATTTGTACAATCCACCCCCCCAAGGAGTTTCCAGTATCCCATGGGCTCTCAAGGAGACCTCATAGGCAGCTAGCCACTTAGCGATATCATCACCCGCGCTGTAGCTAGCGAAAACATCCTTGGGTAAATAGGGTCTGGGTTCCCTGGTTAACTCTTTTGTTTCGCTGCCACCATTTAAAGGATTGGGAGTCCCTATTTGTAAGTCCTTGAGGTCCAGCTCCTTCAGAGTTAATTCATGGGCTAACCTCCGTTCCTCCCTCTCCAACTCCAACCTAGCTAGCTCCCACTTCAGCTTCCTTTCTTCCCTTCTGTCCGCTAGTTCAGCTTCGGTAAGACTCCTCACAGAGATACTGCTGCCCTCCCTTGAGAGTGTCCTGGGACCTGTCAAAAGGTTCCCCCCTCAGTTTGGTACAACATCTCTGCCCCAATGACAGTGTCTCTATCCACCTCTTCCTTTTCCAGTTCCTCCTCTAAGTGAGCTTCCATCCAGGCCCTCACACTTGTCTGAAGCTCACTTTTCTTCGCACCACTTTTGTAAAATACCCCCTTCTTTTGACAAAAATCTCTTAACTGGGCCGCTGTGTAGGCCTCCAGTTTCCCAAGATCAAATTCCATTTTGTCACGGAGTAACCAACAGGTGTCCAGAAGAAAACAAGGAAGGGTGTAATACAAGGATAACCTCCACCCACCGCCAGAAGTAAATTTGGAAAAGCCAAACATTTAATTAGGAAGTCCGCTTGGAGAAAACTCCAGGTGTAGGCCTGGGGTACGCACCGTGTTACTTCTAGGTGGCTGTAAGCATAAATTCAGATCCCACCACTGCCACCAATTATGTTAGACCTAGATTTCTCTAGACTACATAGGGTAGCCTGGCACAGAGCGGGTAGAGCTCAACCCCCCAAGGCTTGAGTGTAATGCTTACAAACTCACCCGCAGTAACCCATCGACGAACCCCCAAAAATAAGGACACCACACCCAAAATAGAAAAAAATACTGTTTCCTTTTATAAAATTCTTTAGCTTAGGTTTCTTTTCTTTCAACAGTACAGTACATTCAGCTCAGTACATTTCATCACCTTCAATGATTAGTACACTTTAAATTCCAAATGACAGTTCTTCTACTTCTGTCCCCCAGTTGCAGAGATCACATTGAAAAACCCCTATAACTTACATGTGCGGAACCCCACACTTTCTCACAATGGCTTTGGTGCACAATCAGGTTTCTTTACTGAATATTAAGTGGTTACATTACTTTTGTTTTGTTGCAGCTTCCTCTCACAGTTTCAACACCTTCCCACGGTCTCTTGTGTGTTTAGATGTGCACTGAAGGAGACAAGGAAATAATCACTAACTTGCCAATCAATTCTAGTACATGCCACAACCCTAATAAACTGAGGGACCAGGTTAGAGTGTTCCCTTGCCCTGTTTTATCTTACTTTTCCAGCTATTTTTCACCAGGGTCTATTCGTGACACCACCGATTCTCCACAACCTCCCGCAACTCAGGCTTCAACTGTGATCTTAGCCCTCAACTCGCTCCCCCACCTCTGGGTGTTCGAAATACCACGTTAGTGCTACAGAACCTTTTCCTCCCAGAGCGGTTTAGCACCCGATGTCACAAATTACCCCCCAGTGCGAACTGTCTCACGAGGGTTCTCTCAATCAGAAAATGTCAGTCAGGATGAGTTTGGAACTTGAACAGTCCCTGTGCCGTTTGATCCGACGAGGGTCGGGGCAGGTCTTCACTCTCTCCTCCCCTCCCAAGTACTCTCCCGGCTTACTTGGGTTTAGGAGACCTCCAAAAGTTCACTCGGCTGTTCTCCCGGACGGCCTGGCTCCGCGGGCTCCCTCGGAAGCGTCAGCCTTCACAGGTTCGGCGAGGGTGTTCGTCTCGGCGACGGCGGGCTCCTCCCACGTCCGGCCTTCAACCTCAGTCACCCCGCCTCTTCCGACGTCAGCTCCCACGCTACCCGGCCTGAAGTCACCGATCAGCTGGGCCCTGCTTCCTCCGCTCCGCAGTCCGGACTCGCACACGGCGTCGAGCGCTCCTCTCTTGACAGGATGACAGGTGGTTCTGCCGCTTCCACATACAGTGAGTAAATAACTCGCTCACTCTCCGCCGACACAAGAGCTTGTTCCTAAGTCCCCTGCTCTTCCTTCAACAGCGGAACAACGCGTCAGGAACCAGCCTCAATACTGATGCTTTTTCATATTATTTTTATCGGTTCACTTGGTGATCTCGCACTAGTGCCTCCAGCTACTGTGGGCCTCACTACAGAGTCTATTGGCACTTGTCTGGAAATCGGTGCCAGTGGGGTTTGGTCAGCTCAGGTGGGGTCACTTCCTTGCAGGGATATAGCCGGCCCAAGGGTCGATCGTGCCCCCTCACTAGTGTGCAATCCTCCTCCTCGAGTTTCCTCCCTCCTCACTGGTCACTCCTTGACTGCACACACTGGCTGCCTGGTCACTGGCCTTTTATAGCCTGGCCTCAGACCACTAGAACCTGCTAGAGGGTTCCAGAACCTTCCTCATGTTGTCCTATGGGTCTGCCTCACTGGGATGACCGTTATGGCAGTTGCTGGCCACCATTTTAGGTTCCTTGATTCTCTCTCAAGTTTCAGGTAGAAGACTAGGCCTCAATAAGGAGGTGAAATGGTGGTGTCAGGGAACACCTAACCACATGACAGCTCCAAAAAAGAAAGTTCCTGATGGACACAAAAGAGAATAAAACATATGGAGGCTAAAAGGGACAAAAATAAATAATGATGGGAAAGGAACACCAAAGGGGCAGACAGGTCTAACACTATACCATGGCACAATCGATTATATCCTCCTGGACGTAAGACTGTGGAGTAAGCTAGATGAAATGGCAGTGGTAGAGCGAGAGGAAAGTGATCATAATCCTCTGATATTACAGTTAAAAAAATCAATGACACTCCCTCGTCCGGTAGCCGCAGAGTATGGCCACTCACAGCTTGTTGTCACAAACAACAGAAGGAATGTGAAATGAGTATCAGTGGGCACTTCACCTGAGGGAATTAGGGCCCTGTACTCAATCCAGCCCACCCTTATGGACAGTATATGTGCTAATTGGGGGGGGAAATCCTTTGATTTTAGCTGAGAATAACATGGTCTTTATTACATTGAGAAATCTCCTTACCAAGATGTCCATGGGATGCCTTAAGCAAATGCCCCCAAGGAGATGGTTGAACGGCCAGTGCAAACAGGCAAAGGCAAATCTCTTAAAAGCTATAAAGGGGGAGGTGGGGGCAATCAACCTATGAGGGAACTTAGGGCCACCTACCGGGTTATCCTAAAGAAGCAAAAGCAGCCTGGGAAGACTGCATTTGGTCCGATTTATCTGAAGCTGCTGTAGCAAATGACCAGAAGAAAGTCTGGTCTCTGCTTAGCATGAGTTATGGGAGGCCAGGTAATCCCTTTGAAACATCCAGTTTGCCCTGTGACTAGGTGGCCCATTTTGGGAGCTTGTACTCCCCTCTGACTGACCCTGCAGTTGGCTATGTGTACAGGGTTTCTTCTTGTGTAAAGAACCAGACTTCCCCTCAATAGTTTTCACCTTTGAGGAAATGTAGCGAATTGTGATCTCATTTTTTATTTTTTTTTGCAGAGTTTTATATAGCGCGAACTAGAACCGAACCGAATCAGTTATCAGAGCGCTTTACATAGCACCAGTTACGTTACATGAGGACACACTTTCATTTTTTAGGCACGAAATGAACGCCTGGGAAATCTCCAGACCTTGATAAAATCCCTGCTGATGTTTTCAAATCAAATCTAAGGTGTGTCTTCCCTACATTATTGTGGTCTAAAATGCCATCTCGGTGGAAGGAGAAATTCCTCCATCGTGGAAGGGTCCGAAATCATACATTTTTTCAAAAAGGGTGACCCCAGTGCTTTCTCCAATGACCTTCCTATTGGTTTGTTAGATACTCTTCAAAAATTATTTTGCAAACAGATGCTAGAGCGGTTGTTGGATTGGTGTGAGCAAGACCACATTCTTTCGGGTCGGCAAATAGGATTTAGGCATACAATCAGTGCAGTTGGCCAGGCCTTCTGGTTCTTCTTGGTTAAAATGGAAGATGGTGGACTTGGCCAAAGGCAATCTCTATGTAGCATTTATCGATCTTCGTGTCACATTTAAAGTGATGCCCAGAGGGAACCCGGGGATGTGGTCCTGGGGATGGGGACATCTAATGATCTCCTGCATCTGATCCAACTGCCCCAAGAGGGGAATTTTGCCGAAGTTAGGTGTTGCGTGATATTGCCCCCAAACTGTATAACTAAACACCACACTTTAGCTCTTGACTCTCTCTCAGAATACTAAACCAGAGCTGTCCAAAGCTTACGCAAGGAGGTGATCAGGGTTAGACACTATGGATACAGTTAACATAGCTATACAATTTAAAAGGTCACCGCTTCAGTCAGTGCCTTAATTTATAAAATGAAAACAAACATGGGAAAATATACTGTATATGAAATAGCGAAAGGCAAAGTGAACTAGCAGTTTGTAGGTCCTTCTTGACACAAGATTTTACCCCAAACACTGGTACTTAGAAGCTAAGCACTATCAAAATATTTAACACTGACGTCTACTAAAAACAAAGATGAGCTGTGGTCTTTTTTGAGAATGGTGGAATTTTATTCATTGTGTGTTCTAATCTTAGCAACATAAACGTAAGCATATGTGTAGGCTGATAAAGAAGTGCATTACATTTTTGAGGGATGAGGCCTGCCAGTTTACGTTGGAACTAACAAAGTAATGCATTTCATTGTTGGTAGCTTTGCTCTTTTTGTAATGCTTCTAAGAACTTATAGACTGACGGTTGGGTTCTGCCTAGTGTGGATTAGAAGGCATTGTGCCATCCTTACACTGCGTTGTTTGTTGTGGCTTGCTATGCCAAGCTGCTGTCAAAAACATTCCACCATGGTATTTGAAATTCGGATTGGGGTCTGTTTCCAGGGCGGTGCAGTCTGCCAACCCAAGTGTCTTTGAAATACCTCTATGACAGAGACATAGGCTAGTGCTATAATTTTTTCATGTCAAAGGCAAATTAAATACAATATTCTACACTTAGGGCCCGATTACGAGTTGGTGGTCCGAGGATCACCAGGCCCGCATGTGTGCGGCAGTGGCGGTACAGCCACTGCCGCATCAGTGGTCCAAGTTCCCCATTACAAGGGTGAGATGGTGAGACCGCAGCCACCACCAGGGAACTGTCATTCCCTAGAGGTGGCGCAGCAGTCAGATGCTTGGTGGGACCACCGCTGTCCTGCCAAGCATATTACAAGTTTCCTCTCCGCCGGCTGTGACATGGAGGTTCCTCCTCCATGTCAACCCTGGCTGAGAGGAAACAAATGGGGCCCTAGAGGGCCCTCTGTTCCTCCACCGCTTGTGCATGCACACAGGGGGGCATAACATGTGCATGCACAACAGTTCCTGCATGGCATGGATTTTTCAGTCCATGCCTTGCAGCAACCTAGTGAGGCATTTCCAATGTAGTGCCTCTTTCAAAGGCACCACAGCCTTTATAAGAGGCATCACCCTGGGAACGCTACACCACCCGCCAGACTACAAATAACTTGTAATCTGGGGGTGTGGAGGTGGAGTACCACCTGCCCCTTTAACTCTGAAACTCATTATCGGGCCCCAGGTGCAGATTGTTGGAGGTGGCTACATATGCTTTGATTGAAACAATAGTAACAGCATTGTATGGCTGTGTAGGGGTACATTTTTAAAATGGTTTGAATCATGGCTTGCACTAACAAATTCTTTGATGATGTTTTGTGAATAGTAGTTATTTGTTTTATGTTTAATGTGGTTTAATAGTTTTGTAGTTAGTACTGCTTTGTATATTTGATAGTAGGGCATATATATAAGGGATATTTCTAATTTGATATTCACCATGCATAGACTGAGTGAATGGCTAAGAACACATTTTAAAGGTCCCATTCCTTCATCCAGGTTTGACAATGGCTTAGTTTTAGTAAGTTATCTTCTATAGAGAATCTAAGAATTTGTTTATCATTGTTTACGTTGTGATATAAAAAGGAAATGTTCCTCATTATGTGTCATTGTTAAATGTTCAGGTATTTCTATACCTTGGTATCTATTGGGGGGAGGAGAAGCATCACTGTTGGCTTGCTTAGTTTGTGCAATTAAACGTTTTAAAATGGGTATAGGTGTTAGTTGGCCTGTAATGTGTTTGGGGACTTTAGGCACTACAGCTTTTAGGATTTTGGTTGTGGGTCCCTGGGATATAGTGCTTGCCTCTCTCATATCCTGCAATATCGCTCGTACTTCTATTTGTGGCGCATTTGGGGGAGGAGGGGATTGTGTTCCCTTACATGAATTATAGAGCCATCTTTTGTAGAGGCCTTCCCATAGCATGCATTAAAATCTAGTACATTTCCAATTTACATTTTATGTTGATGCACTTTCTTGGTTGTAGGTGTAGCCCATGTGACTTAGTAACTGCTTTCCTTTCTGAGATGTTATATATTCGGCTGTCTGTGTCATTGTATCTGAAGGTCGTGTAATCATATAACTATATACAATATTTTACGTTTTATACAGTTCTTATTTACATTTAAAATTATGCAACTACTTCTGTCTTTTATACTTACATGCATGTTCTTTTTGGATGTTTGACACTGTTTTGCAGCTTTTCTGTGGGGGTGTTCTACGGTGGAGCAGGTTCTTTCTTTTCTGTTGGAATAAAAAAAAGAATCAGTAGCATTTTAAATGTTTTTAGTTGGAAGTTTGTAGAGGTTGAGGTTGGTAGGTTTATTTTTACTCATTATTGGGGTGAGTTTATATTTTTTAATACTTTTTGTATACTTACTTTGTTATATCTTTATGCTGGTTTTTAGGTCGAGCTGGTGTAGCAGTGCGAAGCACTGCATCCAGCGAAGCATCTTTTGTCATCCACTTCCTGGGAATGTGAGACAGGGGATGGGCACGAGCAGGGGATGCTCCAATGTGAGCGCGCACGTTCACCCAGACACCGTGCACATCTCCTGTCCCACATTGCCAGGAAGCGGATAACACACACACACACACGCGTGCGTGCGCACACACACACACATGCACCCCCCCTTCTCCCACCCCACTCACGGGCTCCCCCCCAACCCCCACCCCACTCACGGGCTCACGCGCACCCACACACACACGCACACCCCTCCACTCACGGGCTCACGCGCACACACACTGACCCCCCACCCCACTCACCTGGTCTATCGGACTCCTCTCGTCCCGCGGTGGTGGCGGCTGCACGGGCTTGTTACAAACGTCACGTTTTCTGCCCAGCGGGACCGTTTGTGCACTCTCAGAAGGGAGCCACCGGTCATACCGTCGCTGTAAAGGTGTGAGCCAATGAAAGGACGCTTGCGGTTCAAACCTCGTTTTCGAACCCAATCCGACCTGTCACAGTTGAGCTAATGCGCTGTCATCGGGGGTAGAAACTCAAATTGTGAAAATAAAAATGCATGTTGGCTGGGGTCTTAGCGGCGTTTGGTTGAAAGAGTCATGACGTCTATTGAAATAGACGTTCCCTCATTGGTAGGCGGCCGGGGTCTGGTGGCAGCGGGCCCTGTGATTGGTGTGGCTGTTGTGGTTGAGTGGGAGGCCGCAGCTCATCGCCCGCGCCAGGGCCAGTGCGCGGAGCAGCAGCGGTGCGTTGCGGGCCGGAGCGCAAGCCGCAGACATGCCGCACAAGAAGCCGTTCACTGTCAAGCAGAAGAAGAAGCAGCTGCAGGACAAGCGCGAGTGCAAGAGAGGTGAGTGACCGGCCAACTGTAGGCCAGCACCCCTGGAGCACTGCCGAAGCTGACCAATGAGAACAAAGCACCCCTATACACTCTGCCGATGCTGAGCAATGAGAGGCGAGCACCCACACTCCATTCCCAGCCGAGTGCTTGTCCTTTTGGGAAAGGAAAAGTACTTTTTTTTTTTTAAACATATTTTATTGAATACAAGCATTACAGTACATAATCAAATAGAGCACTACTCAGTTGTGACAAAATAGGGCGCACATCCCCTGGGAAGTCAAGTCGAGTGTTACACCATCATGCAGTGCCTTTGGGGCAGTGCCACATGCATTATTCAGACATCCAATCAATTAGTACCGTCACTATATATCCTTTCACAATTAACTTTAAGGAAAACAAAAGGCAACGAAACCCCAAAAACCACCCGCCCCACCCCCACCCCCCTCCAGGCTCATTCAAGACATAGATGCAGGACATTACAGTTATCTGATTTAACTTTGTCCCTCTGGGTGCAGCTGCCGCATGTGTTAAAAAAACAAACATTTCTGGTCCACAAAATGTCCCGTATACTTTGTCCATCTTAAGCGCTAGAAAAGTGATCAGAGTATCTCCCTTGAGGCAACCGCTTCAAAGGCGCAGGGCTCTATGCTCCCGAGTCCACTGCCACAGCAACGTGAAAAGCACAAACGGGCAGAAACCTGTTATACAAACAGACCACACCACCAGAGAGCAAAATCAAACGAGACAGTTAACCCGCGCACCCCCACTCGCCCTCCCACCCCAGATTGCGGTAACAACCACCGAGTGTAGATCATAGACCACCATAGATCGCCCATTAAAGGCAACACACACACACCGAAGCGAACCAGCCACGTAATCTCTCCCCTGGCCCCGCACCTCCCGGGGGCCCCTGTGCCTAGGAGTACCAGCCCCTACGTGCTACCCCTCCCTTATATGTCCCCAAGGGGATCACAGCCTCTCCCGGGGGGTTCAGCCATAGCCCTCTATAATCCGCCCACCTCTTCCATATTTTATAATGCTTCCGTGGGCAGCCACGGGCGACGTAAATGGGTTGTTCTAGCCCCATGTTAAAATCAAGACCATTCCTCCAGGCAGACAGTGGGGGGCCCGGTCATTCTTCAATCTCCTGGCGATATCACGTTTTGCCAGGGTAAGCCCCAAGAGCAACAGATGCCGTTTATAGGCGTTGCCACCAATCCCCTCCATCACATGGAGAAGCGCCAACTGCGGGGTGCGTGGGAGCGTCCATCCCAACACCTCTGACAAGCAGGAAAACACCCCCCGCCAGAAGCGGTCCAAGGCGGTGCAGGACCAAACCGTGTGGAGAAAGGTGCCCTCACCCCGGCCACATCTAAGGCATTCTGGGGAGGCGATCAGACCCGCCCGCCGCAGCCTGACCCTAGTAAAGTAGACCCGGTGTAAAAATTTAAATTGAATGAGCCGCATGCGCATGGCTTTTGCGGCCCCCTGCGGGGCCGCTAGGGCCTCCCTCCAATCGTCTTCCTCAAGAGCGCCTACGTCCTACTCCCATTTCCCTCTCAGCTTATCCAGCTTTGAGGTACTATGGGTGACCAGGGACTGGTAGATCTGCGAAATCTTCTTCGTCTCTAAATCCACCATGAAGACCTTGGCCTCCAGAGGTCTAAACTCCAGGAGCGCTTCAAGGCCCTCCAAGCTAGGCGACAGGGCATGGCGCAGTTGTAGGTAGCGAAAGAATTGAGATCGAGGCATGTGAAATTCCCTTTGCAGGTCCGTGAAGGACTTGAGCGTCCCATTCCGCACCACATCACCCAGGGTCGAGACCCCTATGGCATCCCAATCCCGAAAACCTTGCGGAGTCGCCAGCTCCGGCAAACGCCCATTATGCCACAGCGGGGTTTCCTCCGTCAGTTTATTCCACCACCCCATGAGCTTCAAGGACTGTCGCCAGATATTGAAAACCAGCTTTGTGGCTGGCGGAAGATCCCTTTGCAGTGGTACCGAGTACAGTATCGTATGTAGGGTGTGTGGCTCCATCAAGAGCCGCTCCAGCGCGTATGCTGGATCCCCCCTGTCCCCATACCACCACTCATTCAAGATCAGGAGATGGGAAGCCTGGTAATAAGAGAGGATATCCGAGGTCGCCAGTCCCCCACAGTATGTGGACAGGAAGAATGTTCGGATTGCTACTCGGACCGCTTTTCCCCCTCACAGGAACTGTCCCAGCGCAGAGTTTATTTGTGAAAGCCCTCTAGGCGCAATCGAGTAAGGGTGGTTCTGCAGCTGGTAGAGCAACCGCGGGAGTGTGACCATTTTAAAAATTGCCGAGCGGCCATAGATCGTTAGTAGCATACGGGACCAGAGCCTCATGTCCGATCACGCGCGCTCCCAGACCAGTACCAAGTTTCTCTCCCAGGATACGACGGGCAGGTCCGTTAGGAACACCCCAAGGTACTTGAGCCCTCCGGCCGCCTTCTGCAGCGTAGAGGCCCATGGCCCCACCGTCCCGGGATCTCCCAGTATCCACAACGTGGACTTCCGGGGGTTCGTATATAGCCCAGACTCGCCAAAGATTCTCATGACCTCCAGAATTCTCGGTCCCGACTTTTCCAAGTTAGTCAAGAAAAACAGGACGTCGTCAGCGTATAATGCAATTCTATCGGAGGGTCCCAGAGCCCACTCGAATCCCTTCAATTGCACATCCATACGCACCCATGCCGCCAAAGGCTTCATAACCAAGGCGAACAGGTACGGAGACAGGGGGCAACCCTGCCTCGTACCACGCTGCACCGAGAAGCAGGGGGAGACGGCCCCGGTCACCCTCACGGACGCTGTCAGCTCAGTGTAAAGGAGGAAGATATAGGATAAGAAACAGGGGCCAAGATTGAGTCTGCGCAGCAGGGCAAAAAGGTAGACCCAGCTAAGAGAGTCGAACGCTCTGTCAATGTCTGCCAGCAGAAAGGCCGCTGGGGTCTCCGACCTCCGAATGGCTGCCAGCGCCACATGTGCCCGCCGGATGTTGTACCGCGTCGCTTGCTGAGGCATAACCTGCCTGATCCGGGTGTACCAGGGCCGATATATGCGGCAGGAGACGGTTAGCCAGTGCTTTGGCCAGTACCTTGACCTCTACATTTAAGAGCGAAATTGGATGGTATGAGGCATGTCCGGCTTCTGAAACACCACCACTTCCGCGTGGCGCCAGTCCGGAGGAAGCCTACCTGCCTCCCTGGACTCCTCCACCACCGCACGATAATGTGAGGCCAGATGGAGATGGTATCGCTTAAAGAATTTGCTCGGAAACCCGTTAGGGCCCGGTGCCTTCCCAGAATTGAGATCCCCAGGGCCCCAGCCAATTCCTCATCTGTTAGCGGTAGATCCAATTGCTGCTGCGTCTCATCTGACACCGCCTTCGGCGGGAGGTCCTCAATGAATCTCTCCACCCACTCCGCTGCCAGGCACTCCCGTGGGGCATAGAGGTCGGCATAGTACTCCGCAAAGCTATCAGCTATGGACTGGGGGTCCACCAGTGGTGCTCCGTCCCCGTCCAGTATTCCCGGAAGGACCTGGGGGCGGAGGGTCCCCTGGCAGAGCCTGTGCAGCATTTTGCTTGGTTTGTCGCCCCACTGGCAGACTCTGCTATGCGTCGCCAGCCACGCCTGTCTCGCCTCCTCTAATAGAAGAGAGGCATAAGACTGCTGCGCCTGAAGCAGGCGTCGCACCCCCACTCCCCCACTAGCCTCCCTACTCTGACGCTCCAGTCCCTCCACCTCCGCTTCTGCCCGAACCAAGGCCTCCCGTCGCCGTTTACGCGCCGCAGCGCACCAAGCTATATCTGCCCCCCGGAGGGTGGGCTTCATCGCCTCCCAAAGTGTCGTCGCGTCAGAGACGGAGCCCAGGTTAATAGTCAGATAGTCCGCGATTGCCTCCCTCATATGTTTATCATACTCCGCATCCTGTAGATGCCACACCGAGAGGCGCCATCGGAACGGAGACCGCGTCTCGCCCAACTGCAGTTCTATGAACACTGAGGAATGATCCGATAACCCCCTAGGGTGAATACCAGCCGACACTACCCTCGGGACTACCCCCCTAGGAACAAACACATAATCAATCCTGGAAAAGGACGCATGTACTGCCGACACATATGTGTACTCCCTCTTGGTGCCATGGTGAAGCCTCCATGTGTCCACCCAATCCAGGCTAGAAACCAGTGCATGCAACTTCGTAGGCTGGGAAGCCACCCGTGCCCAAAGAAAAGTACTTTTAATCCCCCAGTGGTACTAAATCCTACACAGTCCAATGGAGGTGTACAGTCTAATATCTCTGGTCACGATTCCCCTTTGGGCACCTTGCCCCTCCCCATTTGTTCGAGCTCAAACTCACCGGGGCGACTTTGTCTAATGTAGACACCCACAGCAGGGAGCGGACCATGAATAAGGCACAGGTGCAGACTTGCTTCCCCACAAGTTCTGACGTGCACCAGTTCTCTCTTTGTTTTTACCCCAGTGTTGGAGCGAATACTGAACAGAATTTAGTCTGTGTGCCATGTTCCGCCTTGGTCCTGACTGCAGATGGAAATGTTTGGTCTTGGTGTGCTACCTGGGTTGCTCAGGGGATGCTGGGTGCAGCCTCCATCTGCAGTGCACACGTCCTCTTCAGTGAGGAGCTGGGTGCTGCTCAGTGAATCTATTATTGCGCCCTGCTTCCAGACCACCGATGGATAGCAGAGTAGGTGTAGCCCAACTTGGCCGGCACAGGATTCATGCAACATGAGGCTTATAACCCATCACTGGCTGGTGCAGGTAGTTGCAGCTCAAGAAGGGCCGGTGTAGAAATGATGCAGGCTTAGGATGAGACAGGCCAGTAACCTTCCAGGACCCACAGACACAGGCTTGTAACAGAGCAGCACCCCTTTAGTCCAGCTAACCAGCTAATCAGCTAATCATCAGACAGTAGCTCCTGGATATGGCCGATAACAAATCAACACCGCAGCACAGATCCTCGTGTGATGATGCCTTTTGTGAGTTTGTAAGTTTCTCCACTAGTGAGAAGTGAGCAGTGTGAGCACGTGCACACTAGTAAGAAGTGAGCAGCGCACATCGATGTGCCTGCTGTCACTGCAGCTGAGAAAAAACAGACCGCCTGTGCCAGGGCACAAAACAGAGCCTGATAGATACCCGTTTCAAGGCCTCTTTAAAACAAGCGTTTGCAATGCAATAGGTCTCACATTAACACGAGTTTAAGTTATGGCATTGTAAAAGGCAATGCCTTTTTTATTTGTGTTTTGAAAACCAAAACATAAATAACAGGCATTGTCATTTACATAGCCAATAGCTCAAACTTGCGTAAATGCGAGACCTATTGCATTCCAAATGCTTGTTGATGTTCTGGCACCATATCACTTTTCAAAGTCGTAGTGTTTTCTTTTATGAAGTACACGTAAAGAGACAGAGGTCTGAGAGTTTGTTCTTGATTACTTGCTATTTTACATTTTTACGTTTATTTACAAGTATGTTTTAGTTTAAATATAAGTTTTACCTACTTGGTTAGGTAGTTGTCGTGATGTATATATTTCTTCTTTAAGGGTCTGGCAGAGAATCCAGCAGACTTTCATCGTCTTACAGTGTTTGTCGTTTTCGAAGTATTAAGTTGATAACATTTGTTTGCCTTTTATATTTTTTATTTAATTTTTGTCTGAAATCATTGGTTAAAATTGTTAATAATTAGATTGTATTGGTTAGTTTAGTTCTAGCTGAATTTTTTTCAATTATGTTCTTGTATGGTAAATGCTAATTTCGGTTTTATTTATACTGTTTGATATATAGTTTGATAGTTTTTAATATAATCTTATTTTGATATATTTACTACTATTTAGGTTGTTGTATATATGTTTGCAGTTAATGCACATTATTTTGTTTATATTGTTATGATTCTAGTTATATATTTTATTGGGATGAATTGTAAATATTTTGGTGATGTAATACGTTTATTTTTAATTTAAACATGTATATAAAATGTTTTAGATTTACTTTAAATAATTGTTTTATGTAAAAAGTGCTTTTTTATATTCATTAATGATAATGTAATTATTTTGGCGATGTTATTGTAGTTGATATTGTGTGATTCGATATTTTTGACATATATGTTTATTTAAAGGTGACAATATTTTTATTTCTGATATTTGTGTTTCTGATATAAGTAAAAATCAATATCTTTAACAACGATATTTGTGTTCTCGATATTTGTGGTTTTATTGGGTAAGTATAGGAAGTTGTCATTTTTGTTAATGATATTTATTTTTCGATATTTATGTGTTTCAATATTGTATGCATCGATATTATGTCACTGATCCAAAAAGGTGAGTGAGTCTGTAGACCTCACTCCAGTGACAGGGTACAAAGGTCCTGTTCACCACTACTACTCACTACGTGGTATGCTGCCACCACAGCACTTGTGCTGCATAACTCATGGTGAAGGAAGTAGCCTTCCATTGCTGTGTGGTTAGAGCTTTGGGTGCCCCTTCTGGTCCAAAAAGACCGCAATCTGTGAGACAGACCTAAGACATGCTGCAAAAGCATTATCTGTGTTTACCTACGGCAACAAAATTACCCCAAGGCATCCAGACAACGGTATGGCTATGCACTCAGGGCAATGAAACATGTCTTAACCATGTAGAGGACGTTTCTGTCCCAACATACTCTGTGGCAGAGTAGCTTTTTGCTTCTTGGAAGTGCAAGTATTTTCCCAACAAAAGTTTGCAGACTCTGCAAAAACAAGTGCTAAAACTCTACCTTTTACATTAAAGAGTGCAAGTAGCCTGTACTGGGCAGTATTTCTCCAAAGCACTGAGGTTCAGAGATGAGGTCCGTTAAGAGCAGTGACTTGTTGCTGAAGGCCAAAGACATGATGAAATAAGAGGGTCTTATGCTTGTCATCAACCTTAGGAAGTAATTTTTCATCTGATTGTAGGACGAGATTGTTCCAGAAGGTTGAGCCTCCCCAATCTTGGAAGGGGCTGGTCTCCCTTACAGTAGAGTGGGTGAAACTGCAAGAGTGGCATGGTGGGTCCAAACAATAAACAGCAGTTTCTAGCTGGAGCTTGCCTTTTGACAAGCACCAGTGTGGTAATGTTCCCTGCAAGAAAGAATCAAAGTTGCCATCTGCAACTTACTTTTTTTCTGGCCAGGCCGAAAGACTGTCTGTGCGTGAAAGTGAGCAGGCGAGCAGAGAAGAAAGACTCAAGAATGTGGAGAGGCAACATATCTGGCACAGTTTAGTTGATGTATTTGTCTCTAGCATGATATGTATTCTGTGACACTTGTAATCTGCTTTTTGTGTAAGGAGAAAAACTGTGTTATATTTTATGGTAAAATGAATGCAGCCTACTGTTTTATAAAGAGGTTGGCATCGTTTTAAAAAAATGTATTTACCATTGTGCTGTACCTAAAAGTTGTAAAAAGTGTACCACAGCCAAGCAGTTTAGTTTTGGTGGGACGTAGGGCCAGGGAGTGTGTATTTCCAGAAGTGGGTGGGACACAATTGAATAGTCATGGGCTTCGCTCCTAAGCACATTCACTTTTGGAGAGTTACTATCTTTGACCACCTTCTCCATGTCGAGAATGTGGACCTCTAGCAGAGCTCCAAAACTGCTGCCCATAAAAGTACTAAAAAGTCCATTAGCCTTCGAGGCTTGTCCAAACAAAAGACCTAACTGCACACAGAATGTCCTTCTCTGGAAGGTGCAGTAGTGTGCCATGTTTCACCTGAAAGCTACAAGTACAATTCTTTATGCTGGAAGTGGGCAGGCAGCTGGGACAAAGATAACAGTTTCTGATAATTCTTGCACCACCCTTGTTGATGTTGTTCAGATTGGTTCCAAGTCCCAGAATGAAAACACTGAGACAGGATATAGTGTTGGACGAGGTTTGCGCACAGATCAGGAATCCAACATGCAAGCCACAAACATATATGGTAGAATTGACATATTGGCAATGCATGCATGCTACAGCTCACAGCAGATGCAGACAAACTCAATCAGGGGGGGATTGTAAGTGCACTTCTCACCCGTGGGGGTCTCAAGACGCTGGGGCGGGGGGGTCCGCTGGTCTGTTTATGGCCGAAGAGCCAGGTCTTGAGTGTCTTTCTGAAGGTGTTCAGGGAGGGGGCGCATCTGAGGTCTGGGAGGTGTGGGAGAAGGATCTTCCACCTGCCCTTGCTCTGTAGATGCACAGGGTTTCTGCTAGTGCGAGGTTGGAGGAACAGAGGTTTCTTTTGGGTACGTGGAAGTTGACTCTGTCGTTGAGGTATTCGGGTCAGTTGTTGTGTAGGCATTTGTAGGCGTGGGTGAGGATTTTGAAGGTGATTCTTTTCTCTACGGGGAGCCAGTGGAGTCTTCGTAGATGTTGGCTGATATTTTCTTGACGGGGGATGTCAAGGACGAGTCTGGCTGCGGTGTTCTTTATGCTCTGGAGTTTGAGAAGGAGGGACTTGCTGATGCCGGCATAGAGTGCGTTTCCATAGTCCAGTCTGCTGGTGCTGAGTGCGTGGGGACTGTCTTTCTTGACTCGGGGGGGATCCATTTGAAGGTCTTACGGAGTATGCGGAGGGTGTTGAAACAGCTGGATGTGACTGCGTTGATCTATCAGTTCATGGTGAGTGAGGAGTCGAGGATGATGCCCAGGTTCTTGGCGTGGTCTGAGGGGGAAGGTGGGCTCCCGAGGGCGGTTGGCCACCAGGTGTTCTCCCATGCTGAAGGGGTGGTTCCAAGGATGAGGACTTCTGTCTTCTCGGCATTGAGTTTCAGACAGCTGTTGGTCATCCCATCAGCGACTTCTTGCATCCCTTTCTGGAAATTGAGTTTGGCGGTGGTGGGGTCTTGGGTGAGGGAGAGGATGAGCTGTGTGTCGTTGGCGTAGGATACGACGCTGAGGCCATGTTTTCGTACGATGGTTGCGAGGGGGCCATGTAGATATTGTAGAGGGTCAATGCAATTTGATGCTAACTTGCTAACTATGCTAATGGATGTAGCATCATGCACCATTAGTCATGCTTTTATTATGCAGGTATAAGGGCACTAAGAAATGTGCATTAGATGCAGCGCGCTGGAGGAGGGGAAGACTGTTTTAGAAGAGGGATGAGAAGACATGGTTGAGGGAAAAAAGATAATAATAATTATACAGAGTGAACACAATTTCAAATTCAGGCTCCATATAAGATGAGAGCCTATACATTTTATTACAAGACCAGAGGCTCATGTTATGCTTATTTCTTGCTTTAATTAAAACAGCAGCCAAGTAAAGACTACAATACCAAGAAACCCTGAGAAAGTACAACAAACCTACATCACAATTAGGGCTCCCGGTTTTCCGTTTTTACGGATTTTTACATATAAAAACAGACAGAAAACTATATTTCCTTTGTCTGTATTTATATTTAGAAACAGCAAAATACTAGCAGTGCAGAGTTTCCTTGCCACACCCTGTTTATCCCTCTTGCAGCTGCTCAACCATCTAATCCCCAGTAAACTCTCTCACCCATGCCACTTTCGTCCCAGTTGTCCGACTCACTACACATGCACGAGTCACCTCACTCATCCTGTTCAAAGCACTTGTCCTCCCCACTGCAATGGTGTAACATTAGCACCCAGAGGCTGAACACGAGCAGAGAGCAGCGAGAGGTGAACCCAGGCTGGTGGAACAACCCAGGGGTAAGCGGGCGCAAAGGGTTAACAGCCTCCAAGTGGGTTTAAGAGGGAGAGGGAAACTTTCCAGGAACCTGACCACTTAGTGCACCTGCCTCAGCTTGACCCAAAAGCCTCACAGCATATGCATATTCATTGAATGTGTGTGTGTTCATTTGGACTTCCTATTCACTGCGGTTTTGTGGCTTTTTGTGTTGTTGTGAAACCCGTAACCTGAGGCCAAAACACCAAGGCTCATTTACACATCAGTTCCTGGCATCCCTTTAAAAAATACAGTTTTCCTCTGCGAAGACCCCCCACTCTCCCCCACTACCTATGAAGTCAGGAAATTCTTATGCGTGACTGTGAAGCCCCTTCCACATTCCGTTCCCGTTGTTGACATGACAGCGGTTTGTTTAGAGAGTGTGGCTGTCTGGGTCACAAGGCGCTGGGGTGGGCAGAGGCCACTGATGACTCCCGGAAGGTGCTTGTGTTGTGATGTTTCATAGGTTTCTTTTTTGTTATTTTTCTGTAGTGTTAAGATGCTTAATGTGGGAGTTGTAGAGTCCACAATGTAATGAGACATCGACCAGCATGTGTTCTTGCAGTGTGCCCTGAATATTAGTCTGGGAGTGGACACCATGGAACAAGCTTCTCCATGCCCCCTCAAAGTGTAGGCTGGTGTCATTGCCACATTCTATCTCCTCAGTTAAACATTTCACATTGACCTAGGACCTGCCCCATCTCCCTCAGAAATCACTTCTGGTCAACACTCTCAAAGGTGGATTTGGGGAGTAAATATTCATCAAACCCCGCTCTTTATTACTTTCTAATATCGTATTTCATGTAGTCATCCCTTGTTAAAGTGAAGAGGTGCTTTTTCCAAAATCTACTTTTGCCCTTGAGGCTGTCCTGGCTGCCAGACAGGATCCAGGACAGACTGTCCCACCCTCCCCACGTGCAGGAAGCTTATCCATGCTTGTCTGCTCGGTGCCTGCCATGGGCTGTACAGAATGCCTCAACTGCTTGATCGCTTTCCTCCAGTTACTCCAATTATACATTTCATGTGAAGCTCGCAGAAGCATTCAGTTTTAGCAGGCGCTTAAAAAAAAGATTGATCAACAATGGAGGTTTACAACTGTACACTCCACTGGGAAGTTGGGGAGAAATGATGGATAATGTTGAATTGTCTGTTTCTCATTGAGCTTCATATACGTTGTTGTATTGTTGTTATTACTTTCTGTTATACTTTGTTGAATTCTTCTATCAATGCTATGTCTTGTAAAGCGCTCTGATACCCTCGGGTCTAGCCAGCGCTATATAAAACTCCCAATTAAGCCCCTGCAGTGCAGTGGGGCCCCTGAGCCTCGTTAACAAGTGAATGGTCTTTTAAAGACCTGTGAAGTACTCGGGTGCGGCTGGCAGCTCAAAAACTGTCTGTGTGGGTGCCTGTCAGCATCGCCACTTCCCCCCTCTCTGCCCAGGATCTTCTGTGCCCACCCAAGTTCATCATCAAATGTTTAAATATTAGGTGGATATGAAACTTGCATTAATACATCGTCCTTTCTGTCGGTGGATCTCCCTGTTCCTCTCTACGTGCCTGAGTGTGCACTGTCCGACTGTTTCTGCATAGGGTGAGATTGAGTTAATGCCTGGCTGTACTTTGTCTGTGTGTGTCAGCCTCTGCGTGTTGGGTTGTGGTTATAGGTACCTGACTCTCCCTTGCTTGACCTGGCATTCCTCACACTCCTTGCCCCCTCCCCTCAGACTTAAACCTCCTGCAAATATTGAACGGGTTTTCAGTGGGCTTCATTTCATTAACAAACCAGAAAGAGCCTCAATGTCCTCAAAGTCTCTTGAAATGCACATGTGCTTGTACTACAATGGCAAAGTTTTCAGATGAATGTATTGTGTTGATTAACCCTGGGCGTAGTTCGCGTAGTAATGCTCTGCGAAGATACATGCGAAGTGCACTTCGCACTACGCGAGCTACGCATGCGTAGTGCACTGTAGAAAATGCTGTTCGCACTGATTGCACAGTGCCGGATGCTTGTCTACACTGTGCAATCAGTGCAAACCGCATCTTGCATAGTGCAAGCAGTTGTTTTTTGCCGCTCGAGTAGATTTCTACTTGAGCAGCAGCTTTCTCAACGCAGACTGGTAGTTTCTCATCGCGAGCGGCCGCGAGCATACGCGACCACTCGCAATGAGAAACCTGACCTCTCCCGTTGAGAAACTCGCCGGGAAGTTTATTTTCCACGCTCGCGATCGGCAACTTGATGTTGCTGATCGCAAACGAGGAAAAATTCTCGCCAAGATGTAATTTTGCTCGCTCGCGGTCGCCAACTAGACGTTGTGGACCGCGAGCAAGCAAAAAATGACAGCTACGCGTGTTTGAACTGTGCTACTTGCAATTCGCGAAGTAGCGCAAACTTCGCAAACTACGCAAGTGTAGCGTAGTACTTCACCCAGGGTTAGTGTTGACCGATAACAACCGAGCGCCTGTGTGCATTGTAATTTTAAATAAATGTGGAAAAATACTAGCTGTAGCGCCGCCTTTTGCTTGTGGCATAAAGAAATGTGGATAAATACAGAAAAAATGCCCCAAAAATAAATATGAATAAATACAGACAGAAATGGCAAAAAAATAAATACCATAAAACCAGGAACCCTAATCACAATACAGTATTCAATAGGAGGCTGAGTACAGTAATAAATATCTTGACTGAGAGCAACAAACCCTCTTTTCTTGCTGCTCGCAGACAAGATAAGTATTCTGCTTGTAAAATATTTTTTTCATGTTTAATGCCTTGATTTAATTTATCTTTGTTATCTATAGGCTTACTGTTGAGTGTTGATGTTTACCCTCATGCTTGAAGTCACGTTAGCAGTAGTGCCCTCGATGTTCTAAAACCGTTGCCCTGTCTGTGTGGTTTTCCGTGTCTTGGATTCCTGGCTTGTGACCCGCCGCTGGACATGCCCCTGCCTTCATCAGTTAACACTTTAGCCTCTCTGTAGCTGTCTTTTGGGTTAGGTGTCGGTTTTGGGTGGCTTTTAAGTATTTTCCGTTAGTTTATCTATAAAATGGCAATGTCTGATGATGAAGAGGCCCAATCCATGAAAGAAAATGTAAAATCTGTTGTAAAAGATTCTGTACAGCACACACCGCAGTGGAAGAAATCTGATGCAATAGTGTGGACCACTGGCAGAGCCTATACGGTTGCCCACCGCGGGAGTCTAAACCTGGTGCAAGGTACGGGCCAGTAGCAAATTCAGAGCATAATAGTCCATAGTGGTGAAGCCTTGTGGCGGAAATGTGATGTACAAGGCACTGGACTAGCAGCGGCAAAGTGAAGCACTCCTGGATACTGGTTTGACCTGATTGCCAACGCTATCCACTCAGCAGAGACTCTGTCAGTAAAGTGACAGGCCGCACTACTTCATGCTGCACTGAGAGTGATAACCCTTATATCCTTTATGGGGGGGGCCGTATTGTTGAAAATTGATCCGGAGAAGTTGCGCTCTGGGAGGGGATGCCCGACTGCGCAGTGCTCCTACTGAGACATCGTCAGCGACACATGATGCTGGTGAACTTCAGCGCTTACCCTACAGGCATGCAAACAGACAGTAAAGGCAACTTTACGCCTATAACGCAGTGGGGAGTACATTGTCGCACAGCCGCTCCAGGTCAGGGGTCAATGCTTTCCGTCCAAAAACTAGCCATTGGCCGCCTCCATACAAACATGCAGCAAAATGCCACGCGGGCTGGCATTCAGGAGTCAACACACGCGAGAGGTGATGCAGCCGGCGATACTTCGAGCGCAACGCTTGCAGCTAGACTATACTCGGTACTGGCTGTGCTTGAGAAAATTGCAACCACGTTAGACCAGACCAGATCATGTCTTAAATCTAGGATTGACAAGGTCACCTCAGACTTTACTCTTTTACATGCTGACCAACACAAGCTAGCGGAGAAAGTCTAATCGCATGATCATTCCTTGTCGGAGCTGAAACCCGTCACCCAAAGTCATGCCGCGGCTTTGCAAGCCATCCTCGATTGCATGCACCCATTGGGAGACAGAGTTGAGGATGCAGAAGGGCGCTCTCGCCGCAACAATGTATTTGTGGTGGGTCTTCCAGAGGGAGAAGAAGGCCGGACCCCAAAGCACTATGTGGAATGCTGGCTTAAAGACATCCTGCCCCCATGGACACTGTCGTCACACTTTGTAGTAGAGAGGGTGCACCGAGTACCAGTCCACAAGCTCCCCCCCCCACCAGGGGCCCGTCAGAGGCCATTCCTCTACAAACTATTAAACTACAGGGACAGGAATGCAGTCTTGCGTGAAACTTGTAAAATCTCAGACCTCAAGGTCAGTGGGAGTCCGGTCATGATATTCCCAGACTATACGGCACAGGTGCAGAGATGGAGAAGCACCTACGCTGCTGTGAAGCGCCAACTGCATGAGCTGGAACTTCCATACTCCCTGCTGTTCCCTCCCAGGCTATGGGTGGTGGCGTAAGGTGTGGCCTGTTTCTTCGATTTACTTGCAGAGACGTGGGACTGGCTGGAAGAATCAGTTCTGTGGTTGGGGCCTCGCCCCTCAAGTGCGGAGTCAGCTAGGCCCTGCAGCAGGAGGACCCGCGGCCGTGGGAAGAGGAGAAAAATAGGAAACACGTTCACAATGACTGCAGCACCAAACCCAGAACAAAGCTGGATGGAGCGCCGAGACGCCTTAGAGGTGGCTGCAATATTGGGGACTCAGACGTACCGCAAGGGCTGGGAAGTAAGCTCCTCTGGGTCTGCCGCTGCCAGCGGCTCGTCTACCCCTGGACGGGGTGCAGGTGCTGAAAGTTACTCCAGAGACTGCAGTCGGCATTATATGAAAAGAATACTAGGGACATGAGCAGCGAGAAAGTCTGTAAACACAAGTAGTGTCTTCCTTGTGAAGATTGGCTATGTTACTGATCACTCTCTAAAGCATACGTTGCTGCTGATGCCTTAATATGTCACACACATGTACTCTACACATAGGGCGTATCCGCTGTAGCGCATAAATAGCAAATGTGCACACTAACACACGGGTTGGAGAAGCGGGTGACAATACCTCGGCACAGAGGGATAGGTGACACTCATAGTAAGGCGCACACTGCCTGTACCCACACCAGTCTTCACACTGGAATAGTTAATGCCATTTTTGGGCAAAGAAGTAGTTTGGACGAGCCCTGCCACGGAGTTCGCCCTAATCGTTAACATGGTTAAGGTTCATGTTCCAAGTTCTAATTCACCATGGTCAGCCTGGTACCCCTACGAACATTACATATTGGATGCTACACAGCTTGCCCCTAACCAATCAGAACAGTACAATAGTCAGACATGACACAGGTTAAAGTGGCTATATACACGGCATGCAGACACCTACATGCAGATATTCTATATTCTCGTACCTACAACGGCACACGGCAGGTATTGTATTGCTTCAGGAAACGCACATGTCACGGGTTGAGCTGGATCGCTTGCGTGGGAGGTGGAGGGGCCAGGTATTCTGCACCACATATTCAGCGCATGCATGGGGTACATTGATATGGGTCAGAGCGGAAATCCCATTTGTCTGTGAGGAGGACATAAGTGACACAGTGGGTAGGTACACCTTTTTAATAGGAAGCCTGAACGGCCAAGAGATACTGCTAGGCTCCCTCTATGCCCCTAACACCGACCAGGCCCCCTTCCTCAAACGCATATCTGAGGTGGTAGATCAATGGAGAGAGATCTCCTGGTTGGTGGGAGGGGATTTTAACTCAGTGCTCAATGTGGATCTGGATAGGTCATTCCCGCCCTCAACAGAACCCCCTCTGCATCCAATGTGCAGGCCCTCTCAAGCTGGCTTACGCATTGGGCTCTGCTTGATGTGTGGTGGATCCTTAACCCCACCTCTCACGTCTACTCTCAGTATTCTGCCAGGCATAGAGTGGCACTGAAAAAGTTGTACTGACCGACAGACCAAGGCGGGCTGGTGGCTCATTGTTTCGATCACTACTACCTAGCCTCTCAGCTGCAGTGGATTGCCCGGTGGGTGGCAGGTCGTCACTGTGCAGATACTGCGACTACGCAGCCGCCCTACCCACTGGAGCAAATAGTTGCGTTATTCCATCCATGTGCAAGACTGAGACCGCTGGAACCCTTGTTGCTTGCTGTGGCCCATAAATGCTTTCGCATGAGTCTATACATAACACGAAATGTGATCCCCTATGCGGTGGCGATACCCTGCGCCAGCGATCAGGGGATGACAGGAGAAAGGCATCCAAACACTTGGAGACCTATATCACGAGGTGGCACTCACGCCTTACATAACAATAGTAGAGGAAGAGGGGCTGCCACCAGGGCAATTCCTCTCCATTCGCGCGCTCGTAGCTTCGCTCATGGCCAAATGGGGAGATGTCACTACAGAGCCACGGACGCATCTTACCATGCAGTACTTAAACGTCATGGGACAGGGCAGGCATCTAATGCGCTGATTCGCAGCCTCACTTAGAACCCATGCAGCGATTAGCATTGACAGACTCCGCCACACCTGGGAACTGGACCTGGGTCACCAGTTTACCAACACGGAATGGCCTGCGTGCTTGCGAGCCCGACATGCATCCCCAGGAATATGCGCTTCCGGCAGATACAGCGGGGAACATCCTTTACGACACGGATGTTACCCCGCGCTACCATTACGACGCGTCTCTTACAATGCAAGTCGTAACCACGACTTGCGCTGGAGGGCGCTCAAGGACAAGGAATAGTTAATTTACTATTCCAACACCTTCCCTACTATCCAAGGGGACTGGTGTTGGAATAGTAAATTAAACTATTCCTAAGTCCGCACCCTACAGCGCAAGTCGTGGTAACGACTTGCGTTGTAAAACACGCGTTGTAACGGTACGCGTGGTAATAGCCCGCGTCGTACCGTCATACATCCGATACAGCTATACATAGTTCATAGGGCATATCTCACGCCTGCGAAAAATAACCAATACTTCAGTCGTGAAGACGCAAAATGTCGAAGGTACGCTGAGAGTGTGGCTGACTTAGTACACATACTCTGGAGCTGCACCCGGTGGGTACATACTGGAGTGAAGTGGCCGCAATACTACACACTTGTACTGGTCGGGAGCTACTTCTTTTTGCATTGGCCAACCTATTTATTACACAAGTTCTGTAGGACACGCAACACGAAGGTCACATCCAGATTTTTAATGGATGATAGTGGCCAAAAGGCTGTTAACTAAACGATGGAAGGCGCCAGACTACCCTCATATACAGGCTTGGCAGAACTCCATGCTTGCGTTGGCCAAGGCGGAAAGCCTCGCCATCAGATGCGAAGAAACTCTGGGGCTGTGTAAGATTCCCATCGCATCATACTGGGATGCTCTCTACACTGAATTACAACGAAACGCAGACACGACAACTGGGGACTCCGCTGATGCACAGGCTGAAGGTACCTAGCATACATGCAAACTGAGATAGCGTATATACCACGACACCCTTATACTGGCAAATACATGTTGACTGTATTAGAGTACAACCACACACTTTAGAAATTGGGGGGCAGCTGGTAGCTACCGGCTGTAAGAGTAACATACAGCACTATGCATGGAAACGGGGGGGGGGAGGTTGAGGGCTGACCATTTGTTGAACACATTTCTTTCCCCCTTTTTTTTTTTGCTGTCCGTTTGTGCAGTTTGTCTTTTTTGCTCTCTTGTTGATCCATTATTGTTGCCTAGCCGGCTACGAGTACCAGTACAACCACTTAATCTGTATGTTAGCACAAGTAAAGGCATGCAGAGGTAGGTATGTAACAACATATATGGTCCAGAGGACAATCAGGAATGTAAGCTAATATGTAATTGACATGACTTCTGTCCCCCCCCCCTTTTTTCTTCCCTCGCCTTCCTATTGGGCACAATCTGCAACTGCATCTAAAAGTATTGTTTTTTACAGCATTTATACTGTCTTGTTAATGCAATACGACCATACAAATGTACATGTACTACACCTTATGTATTAGATAGTAAACCCAGCAATGACTGCATAAATATGCTGTAAATTGTAAAAATACAAAACTAATAAAATAGATTTGCAAAAAAAAAAAAAAAGATTCCGCACAGCACACTGTGTCTGTTTCTGTGTTGGATGTTTAAAAAAATGTGGAGACCTCTATTTCCAAGATGTTACATGGCCCTAGTGAGATTCCTTCAAAAAAAGGGTAAGAAGCATGTGACCTCTAGGAGTGGGTTTTCAAAGGGCATTTCTATCAAGTTTGGTCCTCCCACCTGAGAGATTGCTTAGTTGATAATAATGGCGTCTTGGATGACGACAGGGCTAATTTGAATAATATAGATGATTTTACTGATAATGGGCCAGTGGAGAAAATGCGTAAAATGTCTCCTTCTGAGGGTACGTCCCTTCCAGTGTTCAATACCCTTGTGTATCATTTGGGGATCCTATGTTCGATCCAGTTATGATACATCCCTCAAATTCCACAGAGTGGTTTCCTTCTGAACATGTGTCCGATTATGTTTCTTTTTTACTTGAGGCACTCCCTGGATAAGTCTTCCAGAAACAAATTGAGGTCTGAATGTCCCCGCCCGTCCATACCCAGTAAAGTGGACCAAAGCTTACCTTGAGACACCAGCCGTGAGGGAAACGGCAAACAGCGGCAGCAAGGACACGGGCAGAGCGGGAGCGCCGAGAGACTCCCGCACCTCTACCTCTACTGCCTACAAGCCCCAGCAGCCTTAGGGGCGGCGCAGCAGGAGCGCGTCAGCAGAGCGCCCGGAGGCGCTAGAAAGCGGAGCCTGCGTCCAGGAGCCCGGGGGACCAAAGCTTACCTTGAGACACCAGCCGTGAGGGAAACGGCAAACAGCGGCAGCAAGGACACGGGCAGAGCGGGAGCGCCGAGAGACTCCCGCACCTCTACCTCTACCGCCTACAAACCCCAGCAGCCTTAGGGGCGGCGCAGCAGGAGCGCGTCAGCAGAGCGCCCGGAGGCGCTAGAAAGCGGAGCCTGCGTCCAGGAGCCCGGGGGACCAAAGCTTACCTTGAGACACCAGCCGTGAGGGAAACGGCAAACAGCGGCAGCAAGGACACGGGCAGAGCGGAAGCGCCAAGAGACTCCCGCACCTCTACCTCTACCGCCTACAAGCCCCAGCAGCCTTAGGGGCGGCGCAGCAGGAGCGCGTCAGCAGAGCGCCCGGAGGCGCTAGAAAGCGGAGCCTGCGCCCAGGAGCCCGTGGGACCAAAGCTTACCTTGAGACACCAGCCGTGAGGGAAACGGCAAACAGCGGCAGCAAGGACACGGGCAGAGCGGGAGCGCCGAGAGACTCCCGCACCTCTACCTCTACCGCCTACAAGCCCCAGCAGCCTTAGGGGCGGCGCAGCAGGAGCGCGTCAGCAGAGCGCCCGGAGGCGCTAGAAAGCGGAGCCTGCGTCCTCTCGCCCCGCGAGTCGCGCGCGGGAGCGCCCGGGGCCAAGCCCGGGCAAAGGGCGGGCCCTCTACGGCCCTCATCGGCAGGAGTAGGCAGGGTCAGGGCCAGAAACGCTGCAGGAAATATTTGCGTGATCCACTCTTCAAGTAAGACTTATCGCTTTAAGATTTTGCTACCTGACATTTTATTTGTACAGTAGTGAGTCTGCGTGTATTTTGTAAACATGCCTACAAAACCTGAGGAAGCCCCGCTAAACACTATTGACAATTACCTTGTCCAGACTGTTAAAAAAATAAATATGCAGAGGAGAGATTCTCTGGGGTTGAGCCAATCCCCAGACTTACGATGTCTGTCCCCTTCCGCATCTACTTTGACTGATGACACCATACTGAAGGAAGTCCATCGCGTGGTCATAACTAGCGGCCCTATTTCTCAAGGAACAAGTGGCACATCTGTTAACGTAGCCCCGGCCTCTGAGGCACCCAATGTAGAGGCTGAGAGCGACATTGATATTGACTCCGATCAGGAGATACAGACTCGCGTCTCATCTGACGAGCAGTCGCCTATAGGGCGTGCCACCAGGTCAAGACGATTATGCACCAACATCCACCAAAGCGGGGCGGGCTACGATCGGGGACAAGATGGAAGAGGGCTATTACCCCAAAGTCTAAGCAAGTGAATAGTGTTGAGGATAAATTAAATCACACAATTGAGGATGCTTTTTTTGAAAAAATTGCTGATTTTCTTGAGTTAAAAATCAACGCTATTATTAAACCTCTAATATCAAAAATTGACAAACTGCAAGCGGAGGTCAAGAAGTTGGGTGGACTCCACACTATGGTTGCAGGTGGGGTAGAAAATATAACTACGCTAGTTACAAATTTTAGTAATAACACAGGGGGAAATGTTGTTAGAGAGGTTGTAGGTGAAGGCGTAGGAAACCAGTTGCCAGAAGAGAATTCACCACCTCATCCACCAACATTGACTGTTAACAGTGAGGGTCCTCTATTAGTTAACACTCCAACAGACAGAATCCTTTCGGTCAATATCCCCCCAGTACAAGTTCACTCAATGGACCCCCTACAATTTATAGTTGAAGCCACACCTGTGGTTTTAGTTCTAGCAAATGTCCCTCCTCTGGAAGGGGGAACAGCGGAAAGTCCCACTTCTCTCACAAGCAAGGCCTTACACTGGTTAACCAGTAACATGCGGCTAGCACCAGGGGGAAAGTACTATCTGGCAAGCGTAATCAAGTCAGCAACTAGGGTCCCCTGGTTGGGAAACCGGCCGAAAAAGTTCAAAGGGGACTGTGTGGCAGTGAGCTTTTCAAATCAAGACGTCCTTCCCAACATTCTTGCTAACTTATTCCCTCCCCAACGCAGACAGGGTACTGTTGTTCCCTTAACCCTAAAGTTTTTCTACGGTGAACAGCAGAATGTTACCTACCCAAGGACCCCTGCGCCAGGGTGGGACAGAAATTGGGATTCGAACCTCAGATGGGGGCAGGACCCAAGGTATAATGTAGCAGCCCACCATTCCCACTCAGTACAGCACAATTATTTTGCACAGCCCCTTCAACTGTTCAATCGCTATGCCCCGTTATCCTTCATGGACCAAAACGATTGACTCTCCCCTAGACAAGACAGTAATGGTGAGGGTCCTCAGCCTGCTCCCAGTTCATTATTTTGGAACTCTGCAGGTATTAGGGTCTGTAGAATTATGAGCTGGAATATCGCTGGTCTCAGAGCCAAATATAACGACAAGAATTGGCTGGACATAATTAGATCCTACGACGTCCTTGCCTTTCAAGAAACCTGGGAAACGTCAGACAGACTGGCTTTGGACGGCTTTTCCCACTTTACTGTACCTGCAGATCCTAGTAAAGCAGGAAGGGCAAAGGGGGGCTTGGCTATATACATCTCACTAGATATTCAAGGAAAGCCAAGACATATTAAATCTAACTTAAAAAACTGTTTAGCGGTTGAACTAACTACACCAAACTTTCAGCCTATATTATTTGTTAATTTTTATAATTCCCCCGTCAGTCAAACCCCAAATGAGCATCTGGCAACTCTAGAGGAATTCCTGTCTACCCACAGTGAGAACAGTGTCCATGGGTATGAGGTGATCCTTATGGGTGACTTTAACATCCATCCATGCCATGCGGATTGCCATGTGGAACACGAGGAATCTTCCCCTTATTCCTCCCCACCGCATTTCGAACACTCATCACGTGGAGAGGCTTTGGAATTGCTCCTAGCAACTTTTAACCTCTATGAATCATGTAGTTGCCCCACAGGCCCGAGGTTACCAACATATGTGGGCAATGACACAGGCACAATTATAGACTATATCTTTTTATCTTCTAGTATTCTGCCTGAAGTTATTAACTATAAGGTAGAAACTACAGTTTTTAGCGATCATAACCCTGTGATTCTAGAGATCATATCACAGGGAGTCTTGGGAAAAAGGGAGATTGATGCTTTATGTGTGACAGAATTGGTCCCGAGAGATCAGAATCGTAGACTGAAATGGGATCAAGTAACCCCAATCACCTTTTTACAGGAAACTCTGGCTAAAGTTGAGGGAGAGGTTGCCATTTGTTTGGACAATAATAACTCTGGTACCACCATGATAGAGGCTTTCAATGTTATCTGTCGTCAGGTCAATCTAGACCTGACCGTAAAGATAAAGCCTAACAGGCTCAGGGGCCCCAAATGGTTTGACTCAAATTGTTCCAAGGCTCACTCAATCCTCCTAAAGGCCCTAAAAAATAAACCTAGAGATAAAGAGCAGATAGCATCACTGAGGAAACAATACAGTTATGCTATCAGGGTGAGGAAATCTGAGATTAAAAAGGAGGCCTGGAATGATTTATTATTGCCTGATATACAGAGAGACAGCGCCAAATTCTGGGCAATAATAAACCACCCATACTTCGTGGGACTAGAGAATCAGAGAGCAGATTGCATTATACCAGACGAACAGTGGGTGACACATTTCAGTAACATCTATAGCTGTCCTGATACCACTCCAGACTGTGAGATGCCATTCACACAAGCAGTAACTACCATCTCTCCTTTTAGTTTAGAGGAGGTGAAAAAAGCAATTAATGACACACTCTATAAAAAGGCACCGGGGCCCGATGGGGTTCCCACAGATTTTTTTAAGAGTGCCCCTGAACTAAGTGCCAAGATTCTCACAAACATTTTTAATACTACAAGGGATCTCATCTTTCCTACTAGTTGGGCCAAGTCCACGATAGTACCGATCTTTAAAAAAGGACAGAGGACAAACCCGGCCTGTTATAGGCCAATCTCTCTCATTGATTCCAGTGTTAAAATCTTGGGAAGAGTCCTTTTAGGAAGACTGACTCAGCTTTTAGAAGGGAAGGGTGTCCTATCAAATGCACAATACGGTTTTAGAGCCAAAAGAGGAACCTTAGACCAGTGCCTAAACCTAGAATTGATCATAAATAAATACGCAATCGCCAGGGGGGGTTCTCTGTACATGGCCTTTATGGACCTCTCCTCAGCCTTTGACCTGGTCAACAGGGCTAAGCTGTGGAGGGTCCTTTTGGCCATGGGCATTGACCCCCCTTTGGTTGGATACCTGGCTGAGTTACATAGGGACCTCATGACCTCGGTCAGAGTGACTAGGGAAGGGAGATGCACTTGCCACTTTAAGTCAGAGAGGGGGGTTAGGCAAGGGTGTATCCTTGCCCCCCTCCTCTTTACTCTTTACATAAACGATCTCGAGGTAGTCTTGGCAGCATCCCACACCGATATCCCGCGTGCAGGTGAGACAAAGATACCTGTCCTCCTGTACGCGGACGATGCAGTCCTTTTGGCACGCTCCGGAGTGGCACTTAATAAACTCCTTTCATCTTTTGGGGACTTCATGTCCTTGTTGGACATGAAAACCAACACAGAGAAATCTCACGTAATGATTGTAGGAGCTGCAGGCAGGAAAAGAAAGTCGAAAACATTTTTTTGTGCTGGGAAAGAGGTCAGGAGAGTTCCATCTTTTCCATATTTAGGGGTGACCTTCGATGAAAAGGGCACTTGGGGCCCCCAGCATTTCGTCAAAAGCAACGCTGTTGCAAGAGCGGCAGCAGGGTTGCTTGGCTTTGCTAAAAAACTGGGAGCCCGCCCCATGGAAAGCATTATAAAGGTCTATAAAGCAAAATGTTTGTCTGTTGCCCAGTACGGTTCTGTTATTTGGGGGTACACTAATCATGACAAAATCCAGAAAGTAGAAAACAAATTTTTGAGAACCCTGCTTTCTGTCCCCCAATCGACTTCCACCTATGCAATACATACAGAGCTAGGATTGGGCTATATAACTGACATTCTAAAACTAGCCCCAGTTATTGGATGGATGAAAACTTGGCTTAACCAGGAGCTTACATTAAATCACATCATCTTAAAAGATTGTTTAGCACTGGACAGAGCCCAAAACGTCCCGTGGGTAAAATATGTACAAACGCAGCTAATTTTAGCCGGCCGACCGGAGCTTTTCTCATCTCCAGATTTGATAAAGCAGGAAGATCTTAAAATAGTAAAAAATACCCTGACAAATTTATATGTTATGGAGAGGGAAGCCATAGAGCTAAAAAAAAACATGGTTAGGAAACACTGTTTGTTGACATCTGTCCCAGGAATGGAACCATACCTTTTCCTGGTAACTAAACCATATCATCGTTTCCTTCTAACGAGATTCCGTTTTGATTGGATCCACTTCATTCTGGGAAATTTTAAAATATGGAATAGACCCGATAATGCTGAACCATGTGATTGTGATCACCTTTCCACCCAGGACACGATTCACTTTACCATGTTCTGCGGCCATTATACTGAGATTAGAAAAAGATATTTGCTTCCAATTTTGCGCAATCTAGGTTTTACTCAGGTAAAACCAGCCTTGATGTTCCTGCAACTCCTTCCCAATGTAAGAGTAGCTTTTCATGTTGCTAGTTTTTTAGTTGCAGGAGCACGCATAAATAAGCACCGCACAAGAACTAGGCACCTTATTCCTGAATATTGATTTCCCTTTTTTATTTCACTGATTTTAAATGCTTATATTCTTAACATTTTCGTATAACTCATTTTGTACATTGTGATTTTAGAGTTTCTAAATATTGATTGTCTGTTAAAATTATGTATTAACTCGTGTTCTGATGAAATGTTGCTATGTAATAATGCTCGTTCTTTTATGATTTTTAATAATCGAATAAAGATAATTGACTGACTGACTGACAGTAAAGTGGCTGATACCCCTTTGATAGACCCAAATATGTTATTGTTTGTTACTAAATTTGGGAAAGACCCCAAGAAAGTGGTTGATAGAGCCTGGTCTAATTGCCAGGATAGAATTCTGGATTTGGTCGGTCTGCTGACCAGCATTCTGGATTTGTCTGAAGAGGCAGAGATGGAGGGAGAACAGGTGAACCCCGAAACCCTCTCAAACTGGACGCAGCGGGCCATATGTATACTAGGGAATGCAAATGCCTATATTTCTCAGGAGAGACGTAAGAGTCTTTATTGAAGGTAGATCCTAAGTTGAGTAGCTTTTCTGCTAAGGAAGAAGGGCCACAGACTATTGGCCTCTTGTTTGGGGATTCCTTCATTAAAGGAATGGGCAAATATGTGTCAACTTTTGTATTGACAAGGCCCAGTTTAATATGAAGAATATTTTTTCCAACCTGGTTTTTGCCAGGGTCAGCAAAGTAGGAGATGCTTTGCCGCCTGCTATTCCACCAGGGGTCAATCCCTCCACAGAGGCTCCTTTGGTCAAGGCTCCCAACAGGATTTCTATCAAGAATACAAACACCAGGTCTATCCCAGTCGTTTCTGTGGATTCCAGAACAGGGGATACAGATCCAAAGGAGAGCAGTTGTCTGGTAAGAACTTTACATTTTGGCCCTCCTCCAGGTTGGCACGTTTTCTAGATGCTTAGTGGTCTTAAACCTCAGATCCGTGGATCATTCATTCAGTCCAGAGTTATTGCATAGACCTGTATATAGTTCAGACGCAAGGTCGTTTTACTCAGCCCCTTCATTTCTCACAAAGCTAATCTCACCTTGTGCAGGAGTAGGTTCAATCCCTTCTTTTAAAACAGGCCTTAGACGAAACCATCTTCGATACATCAGGTTACATCAGCACCATTTTTTTCTGGTTAGCAAGAAAAACAAAATATATCGTCTGGTGATATACTTGAAGGTTTTCAACAACTTTGTAGTATATCATCATTTCAAGATGGAGACCATTCTTCATCTCACAGATTTACTTCTTCAGGACGATTGGTTGGTGTATCTGGATCTTCAAGACGCTTATCTGATGGTTCCGGTTCATCCTTACTTCAGGAACTTTCTGCAGTTTCTGTGGTGCCAGAGGTTTTTCTGGTTCAAAACTCTACAGTTCGGTCTCTCCTCAGCCCCTTAATGTTTCACCAAGATTCTGAAGCCGGTTGTAGCTTTCCTCAGGAGTCAGGGTGTGAGACTCATTGTATATCTAGATGATTTCCTAATAATGGCTCAGGACAGGTTGTGTCTTCTGGCTCATTTATAGCTTTGTCAAGATACTTTATCAGGGATAGGGTTCCTTCTAAATCTTCAGAAGTTCTCTCTGGTTCCTGCTCAGTGACTGGAATTTCTAGGTTTTGTCATAGACACAATTCTACAACTCCCACAACAGAAAGTGGACACTTTGTCTCTTCCTCACTGTTTACTAAGGTTACTAGCTCGTCTAGAAGGTCTTATGGCTTCCTCCATTCAGTCCATATTTCCCAGTCCTCTGTATTACAGAGCTCATCAGAGACTGAAGATTCACCATCTGTGCAAAGGACTAGCTTACGCCGATCCACTTGCTCTAGATTGAGAATCCAGAGAAAAACTTCTCTGGTGGCTGAGACATTAAGACGCTTAGAACAGGAGAACGATTCTCTCTGCCATCCCAGATGGACAATGTTTTGGCAGTCCCTCTTGGAGGTACAAGGACCAAACCCCTGGCAGTTCTGGCCAGGAGTCTTTGGGAATTTTGCCTTCAGAGAAATATCTCTGTCAAAGCGGAGTAGCTTCAAGCAAAATGAACATGGTTGCTGATTGGTTTCCAGGCATCTTTGCGATTTGAGCAATTGGAGACTTCACCCTTTTGTGTTCAATGGTCTTTCTTTGATCTTCGGCACCATGGCCATAGATCTCTTTGCTTCCCATCTCAATTCTCAGCTCCCTTCCTTCTTCAGTTGGAGGCCCGATCCCCTAGCTCTACCTACAGATGCGTTTCTACAGTCTTGGCCCCAATCTCTCCTTTATGACGTCCCTCAATTTCTCTTTATTGCCAGAGTCCTGGCTCAGGCTTGCAGACAAAAGTCATCACTGGTTCTGATTACTCCCGCTTATCAATCCTAACCTTGGTGCCCGACTCTGCGAGAACTATCATCGGATCTGCCAGTATGGAGCCCTCCTTTTCCCTGTTTACCTCTCAAACCTAAGGGTCTGAGGCACATTATAGAGGGCTCTCCTTTGCTCATAGAATGGAGAAATTCGGGTCTTCCAGGAGAACCTCAGGAATTTCGGCGGATGCAGTCCAGTTCATTCAACAGTGCTGGGCCCTGGGCACAGCTAAGGCATACAAGGTGGCTTGGCTGGTCTGGTGTAGCTGGTGTGAGGGCAGGGATTCAGATCCCCTTTCAGCGAATGTAAACTTGGTGGTTAGCCCTTTTGGCCACACAGGGGAAGACCTATTGTACCATTTTTACTTATGAATCGCCGATCTCGGCAGAGCATGTCCGAGTGGATGAAAGACCTATAGTCGAACACCCATTGGTATGTTGTCTTTTGAAGGAAGTATGTTTTGCTAAACCTCCTGTTCCCAAATACAATGTCATGTGGGATGTTGATTTGGTATTACATTTATTTCATGTTCAATTACCTCTTAAGCAATTATCTGCTAAGTTGACTATGCTTTTGTGTTTGGTTTCTATCAAATGTGGTTCTAATGTTAGAGCTCTAGATGTATCCTCTTTTCACTATTCTGCCTTAGGAGTTTATTTTCAATTTAATAGACGTACTAAAACCAATGTATCTGCAGTGCATTATCCGTTTTACCCCTCTCAAACTAAATTGTGTGGACTTCTAATTCTAATTCAATTAGATAAATTGAGTAGCTGGTTTGGTATTCTAGGTCGTACTTTTTTATATTTTTGTATCTGTACATGTTGTGAACTTTGTACACTGAAATAAAAACATAAATAAGCTCACGACGTGAGGTCAACCATAGAACAAAAATGCTGAGAAAACAAAAAGTCCGCAGCAGCCTACTACATCAGCTGGCAGCGTGACAACAACGTCAAATGCAAAATGTTGTTTATCTATCGCTCCATAATAAACTGCAAATTGAAAAGTACAAAAACAAGTCAGGTAAATTGAATTGGAAGTAAGTATATCAAAACCAAGTTTTACAGCGAGCGACAAGGCTGTACTTTTCCTTTCCCAGTATTGTCCAGCAGATGGCAGTATAGGCTCAATCCTCAAAACCCAGTCATTGAGCCGTTGCTTGGTGGACACTGAGGGGCGAGTGAGGCAGTAAGCAAGCTTCTTATGCACCATTGTGGTGAATAGAAATGAGTTGAACATTTTGAATGAATAATCCAACCTCGTTATATTTTGTATGTTTTACAGAAATCTATAAATGTGTGAAAGACATAATACCGTCTCTGGAGAGTATAATTGGCGAAAATGTTAATATAATGGGACCAATACAAATGATGCCATAAAACATCTTCAAGGAAACAGTTCAATGTACCTAAATATTGTATCCTAGCATTGCCCCAAAATATATTTCTTTTTGGTTTTGCTGCAACAATTTTTATATTGTAAAGGGGGCTCTAAACTACAGCCATGAACTAATCATGTTGGAGTCTTTATGCAAAGTAACTCTGGTATGATAAATACCTTTGGGGGGATATGTACAAGAAAACATCAGAGCGCGGTCTGCTGCCAAATTTGACAGTGCCGCACTCCAACATTTTCATAACGCAGGGATGCGCTGTATTCACAAGAGTACGGCGCACTCAGTGTAACCCCAAGCGCTAAAAAAGATTCCTGGCGCAAGCACAGGCACCCTTGCGCCATGTTTAAAGGGTGTCTGCGCTTCAGAGGCAATAGTTTATGTGCAAATAGGGACACCAGTCTTGAAAGACGATTTGCTGCAGAATGTAAGTCGCTTAATGCTGCAGTGTAAATAAGGAGAAGGGTATATTACCACCGGGACGTCGCTAAAAGTGATGTTTCAGAAGCAATATCCTCTTGTAAATATGTCCCTTTCTTTCTTAACGTGCTCTAAGTATGTGTTCAAGCTTCCCTTTCCCTCAAAGCGAAAGTGTGTCACCATTGCTAAAAGGAAAAACAGTGAAAAGCTAGTAACCTACAAAAGACACATTTTAATCAGATTTATTCCACCTGAGGCAAAATATGTAATCACCAGGTTTCCAGCCCATCTAACCCTGTCAAAATAGGGAACCAGACCAACTCTTATTTTCTAACTGCATCTGTCGTGCATATCTAAAATATGGCAAGTAGTAAACAACTGGGCAATCTACCCATCTTTTTGAGGGCTATATGTTGTTATATGAAACCCCATGGGGGCAGGTGTAACAAGACAGAGGTAAATAAATACATTTATGAAAGAGCTTCACTAACCATGGTTGAAGCAGGTGTGTGTGCTTGCTCCCCTGCTATTCACATGGTAGATTTAGTTTCATATTCAAATTCACTCCCATTTTCGTCCTAAATTACATAAGAAGGCAATTTCATTCTTAAAATAGGCTGACAACAATGTATTGTTAGATCTCACAGCCTTAGGGTTACAGACGGCAATGAACAGCCTTGACAGATGTAATAAAGATAACACATTAGAAGTCAATACCAGCAAAGCCATGGTTACAAACTTTGCAAAAAGGTTGTGAAAACAACATGGTAATTCAGCGAAAACCCCATTGAACTAGAGTCACCTAAGTATTAGCTTGGCATTTGGGTAGATTGCTGGGGTATAATTAAATGCCACTATTCACAATTAAAACATAGGACTTCTGCCTTAAATTTCGCCTTATGCAGTTTCCCGGACAATCTGCCCAAAGTGTCCTTAACGTTATGCAAGCTAAATATCTTCCTGCACTTATTTGAACCCATCCGAAGCTCACCCACGCAGGGTTGAGATTGGTAGATCTTTCCCAATGTTTTTTATCAGTTCTATATTTGCACAGCCCGACTCTCCGAGGCAAGGCCGGATCATGCTTGAACTTGGTTTATTCAAGCAATCTTTGGCAGTGATGGCACATTTCGTCACATTTTGTTTCAGGATCAAAGCTGTCCCATGCGACTCATTTGAAGTTCAGATGTTGGTTGGTTTTGAATATTTCAAAGGGAAAAGACCTCGTGCCCTTGGAACAATTACTGGTTGTGTCTCTAAGGTAAGTACATCAAACACACTAGAGGCCTGGTGAGGACATTTTAATGATTTTACATTCAAACGCAACGTTATATGTAGTTTGCATTTGCAGTTGTACAGTCAAGATGTTGGTTAGTTATCTACAAAATGCTGCTAGCTAGCTTTGTTACTCTTACGCCACAGGAGTTCTTTTTGGGCAGAGGATGTGGCCTTACGGCTAGAGCAGTCGACCTCAAAGCTGGGGAACCGGGCTCGAGTCTCGGCAGGGACGCTCGACATCCTGTGATTCTCGGCAAATCACTTAATCTCCCTGTGCCCAACTGCAAGACTGTGTACCTCACATTCTGTCAATGTCTTGCCTTCTCAATAAAGAAATGTATTAGTTACAACTTAAATTTTTGTCTGCAGAGATGGCTATTCTTAACTCAGCTAATGATGTTTGTTTCAATAAGACATGCCTCTAATCAATGACAGCTGTCATTTTGTCATTTTACTGAAAATAAAAATACTTTTTTACAGTTCGATTGCTCCTAGAAGTGAAATTTGTTTCATTTCTGTATGTGAAAAGAATAGAGCAGTGTCTGGTTTGTGATAGTTGGAATGAATCATTGCATAAATAAATCCTGGTTTAGGGAGTTTCCACTCACAAATCTTAACTTCTTATTGGGTCTATTGCAAATCTCCCTATTGACCCTCTATCCCTCAATGTCAATTCTGTTTATGATAGGGATTTACCCCTGGAAAATAGTCTATTTTCTTTAGAAATCTCGGGAACAAAAACCATCCATCCTTCTGAACATGTCCGTGCTTGTTTGGGACTTGCCACATTATTTTGATTTTTCTTGTATAGGTGTTTATATTGATGGTGGCAGCTACCTTAAAACCATGGGATGGACGCTGCTCTACAGAGCGCCAATGCGGGTTTCTTCTACTGGACCATCATCAGACACTGAGATAGTAAGTAGGGGCCCTCATGCATGGTCTAAGTTGGCAGAAGCACTGGGGCGCCCCGCTAGGTACAGGTTAGATATGTAGGGTAGACCGATGGTCTTATTATATCCCGCAGCCTTCTCACCCCTGCATGTATGCATGAAGTTCAGAGTAGTGGTGCATAGATCTGCTGTGACATAGAAGGAGAACACATTGGCACAGTGCTAAACTGGCAAATGCTCACAAATGAACAAATGCGCAAAGTGACAGGAGGTGCGGGCAACAACCTCACAGAGATGTCCTGCAGCAGAGCCAGACCCAAGAAGCACATGTGCTTCACCATCTGCAGTCACAACCAGTGGCACAAGAGAGAGTAGATCTTACAGACAAAGCAGGAAGTGGGAGTCTGGTGCCCACATTGGGTGTTCAAAAGTGCCTGTGCCCTGTAGACACATGGGTGAGAGGTGATAGGTGCCTAATGATTTGTGGTGTCAGGGCAGAAGAACCTAAGAGTGGACATTGACACACTTGCACAATGCCCCAGGGTGCTTCTCAGGGGAAGACCTTACCGGCTGGCCACGGTGTCTCCCAAGAAGAGGCCTGACAGGAAGGAGATAGCTAAGAGGGAGCCCCAGCACAGATCCCCATCTCAAAATTCGGTCATGATGGAAGGCACCAAGGTGGGTTTTCCAAAGGTCACAAAGTTCAACAAATGCAGGCAGCCCCATTTCCAAATTTTCACAAAGCTACACAGGCTATAGAAACGAATGTGTCTCCATTATGAAGAGCTTGGAGAAGCTGCTGTGTGGCTTACATGAGCCAAATAACACATGCCAATGGTCTTTGGTGGTATGGAACCGCAGGAGAAAAGCATTGAGCAGACAATATAAAATAGGCAAGAATCTCCCCTACTTCCAACAATGCTTGATGTCAAGAATTCTACACATTGATGGCACGATAGAGCATGTGAGGAAAGCACCACAACATCTCATTTGAATATTGTGGTGCTGAAGTAATGGGATGGTCTGCAGAGACACATTCCAGACACTCATGGATAGAGAGGATTTATCTGGTCATGATGAAGCAGCGAGCCGCGTGTGACTGCAGAAAGGAGGACATTTAGACTCCCCAGGCACAAGGTAAAGCAAGAGCCACCAGTGGAGTGGGGAGAAAGTGTGGCATGGCCACAGTGACAACCAAGTAGCTGCTCAATGCACAGATCTCTAAGTGAAGAAAAGCTCTGAGGGATGGCTCGGTCCCTCACTAGTGGGAATAAAGTGGAGAAGAACACGAGGTGAAGGCCAAGACACAGGCAGGGAAATTTACATGGTCATCAACACAACAGCTTCAAATGAGTGTAAAGCTCAGGACCAAGTGTTGCCTAACAATACAGAGGCAGATGGAGCTAGGGGCCACCTGAGAACTGGCACGAGACGTAGTAAAAGGAGAAGTTCAACATTAAACACAGCAACAACACGCAGAGGTGAACGTGATGGATCTACGGCTCACTGGGAACTACACGACTACCTCTGAGTGATTAGAAAGAGGGAGGAAAACAGCCAGCAATCTTCACCTAGATGATTAGGTGAAGAACAGTGAAGAGAAACTCTGAGTGACCACAGCATGGGTCTTCTCTAAGGCCAGCAGTCAATAGGTGCTGGCTGATCTCTTCCATACAAGCGGATAGTGCTGGCGACGTCAATAAATGATGAAAAACCACAAAAAAGTATCAGAAAGAAAAATAATTGTTTTGCCTCCTCCCAGAGAACGACGACTTCCAAGCTTAATGGAGAATATGAGCAGGAATAAACCTTGCATGCTTGCAGTTGGAATGGTGTTGATGAACTAACTCCAAAGAACAGATAAAAACGCAAGTATGTGGACCAGCCCCAGACTGCAAGAGGTGGTGATGGTGCTAGTTGTAACTGTTATGGAACTAGGGAAGTCTGAACAGACTCGCCCCAAAGATATCAAATAAGGGCAATCTGATGTGGCCAATATACAAGATGGATTGTGACAGCTTTAAAGCCATGGTTCAATATATGGAAGAATGGATTGCTTTATAGTTCACATAGAGATTCAAGTATAAGGGGACTTGGGATGCAAGAGGATGAAGGAAGAGGTGACGTAAGAGATTTCCTCATGTTGTTGTGTTTAAATAACTGTATACACAGCAGTTCTTGCCTGAAAGAAGTGAGTGTTTATCCCCCAACACTGTGCGGCAGACTTCATCCTTCAACCTCTGGTTCTGACTGCCTTCTCTAATACAAATCCACCAACCCACTAATCACAGCATGTTGACCTACCACACTACACACGTGATGGGGAGGGGAAGCCCTTGGGTTCCATGACGAGGTGACCAGAGAAGAGACACACAGGCGTTACCGTCTGTAGCTGTCAACATTGATGCCACTGAAAGGAGGAGCTGAGCCACTCTCATGCTGAAGCTAAACAAATGAAGGCCTGAAGGACATCATACCGGACACTTTTCAAGCGACAGAGTGAAGAGGAAAATGGATGGGTGGAATAAGAAAAAAATTCACAATATGTGTAGGCCACAGGCAAAGATACTTCTCCCTATGAAACAAAGAGCCTGATTTAGTGTTTGGCAGACAGAATACTCATCTGCAAATGTGATTGAGTACAATGTCCGTTAAGCCCTTGGTCAGCCCACCTCATTCAGAGATGTATGGATCTTAAGTTTTCCTTGAATGGAGACCCCATTGGCTCTGTCAACAGAGAGCTTCCTCTGATGGCCTGACAGAGTACAGGCCTTCAGAGAATGGACATTACACTACCCGCCCTATCTAGGGTAGACAGTGTAATGTCACTTTTTTCTTTCCATCTGCAGGAAACACCTGTCAATGAGGGGCAGATAAACCAATAAACCAATAATGACCCTCACACCCTATGCTAGGAGGAAAAAATCTCCCAGGTTGTAGGGGGTCACAGTTTTTTTGTTTTTCAAAAAACAATCTCCGACTTTGTTTCTAAAAAGGTTTGGTGAAGAGCCATCAAAATTGATGACGGGTATTCCCCAAAATGTTGTACATTTAAAGGAACCGATTTTAAAGTGGTTCCTTTCAATGTACATAAATGACCACTCGGCTGGTGGTCTACTCTAAATTTGACAGACAGCAATTCGTCAAACCATAACTCAGGCCCTAAGGGGCCTACTTATGAGGCCGTTTGAGTCACTCTGGAACCATGCAACGTGGTGCAAGAGTGACAGAAACCTTAAGACAGATATCTGAAGCCATGCAAAGCCACATTGCATGGTTCAGCTTAGGCTCATCCACAATGGCGGAGGAGTATCGCCCTACTGGCTTAGAGCCAGCATCTAAAAAATAAAACAATATCTTACTATCGTTTTATTTTTTAGCTGCTGCATCTGAGCCAGCGTGTGCACGGGAGGAGTGGGGCCGGGTCATGAGATGGGGAGGAGGAGTGGTATGTGCACTTGTAAGTGTGCATGACAGTTTGTTGGCCATCGTAGGCCGGCCAAGCTGACATGTGAACTTTGCTTTCTCCAACCGGCTTGTATTGCACAGCCAGGTTGGACAAACAGCACAGAATCCCTGTGCCTGAGCGTGCGTCTTTTCAGCCCGCTCAGGCCAATCCCCATGCTGCTCTCATGCTTGAGAGCAGCACGGGGATTAGATGGGGACTCCGTAATGCTGCTCCAGGGACTGCTGGAGCAGCAGAGCAGAGAAGCAGCGAGAGGTGAGGCAGCCATCATCATGATGTAAGTTTTTATGTATTAATCCCCTGCATGCCCCCCTCCCCACGATCCCCAGCCCCCCCCTCTACCTCCCACCCCCCACCCCCACTTTTAAACGAGAGCGGCCAGCACTGGCCGTCCCTCAAGAGTGGGATGCTCTTCTTGGACTTTGAAGCATTCAGCCCTCTCAGTATCTCTAGCTGCCAACAACTGATGTTGCTCTGATTTGGGGTGTGTGTCAGAATATGAAGCACAAAAATATGCTACCAAAATATTATAGCCATATTATCAACTACAAAAAGATTGTGTAAGTAAGTATACATATGTTAGTATATATTTACTATGCTTAAATCTACATGCATGTACCTTAATGATATATATGTGCTTTGCCGATATGTATATATAGTAAAGATACCTAGAGATAAGCATAGTAAAACAATTCGTACCCATATATACTTACTTTCACAATATTTTGGTAGACAGCATTCTGATTAAAATATTTTTTAGCAAAATATTTAAAATTAAAAATTCTGGTAGCATCTCCTCTTCCTTAGACTTCAGCAGTTGAAATATCTGAGATGGATAGTCCGAATCCACTCTGAAGTCAACTCTCCTCTGTAGCCCCCATTGTTTTTAATACTCTTTATTAGCTTTGTATATTCTTTATTTATTTAAGGATTTGTAATGCGCATGGCTGCCACAGCGACGAGGCGTCCCAGCGCAGCCAGAAACCAGACAAGAGATAGGGAGACACAACGAGTGATAAATATCAAATAGTGGGGAACAGCCAAGTTTTTAAGGATTTCTGAAATGTCAGAAGGTTAGGGGTGGCTCGGATGCTTGCTGGAAGGGAGTTCCACAGTTTGGCCGCCAAGAGAGCAAACGAACGACCCCCTGCCCTCGCCCTCTTTCAATTATAAATGTCAGTGCATATTAAGATTGTTCTTTCTGTGTAGGGATTTGTAATTAATTGAACCAAAATGAGTGTGGTCAAGCAAATCAGTCATGTTTTGTAATCAGTGGTACAAGGTTACTGGGTCTTATTTTCATTCGAAGGTTTTGGGTGCCTGTCAGTTTCATCTGTCCGGCGCATCCTCATCGTGCAGTCTGTATAGTTACAATCAATCTGCCTTTTATAGCAGAAGTGCGTGGTTGTAGTGTGATTTCACCTGTTGTGTGCTTGTTTCACATATCATAAGGGGTTTTTATTTTGGCCTGAAGTCCTCCATTCTTTCCACCAGATCATTGTGTTTGGACCTAGCGTGCTGTGATGGTTAGGTTGCCTGTGAGTTACCCAGTGATTTGATTTCCAATTCCTTTAAGCACATCTTGAGTTTTGTCACTTTACTTGTTTTTTATTCCATGTGAAAATGTAATACAAACCCCCCACAGTGCCACTTTGAAGGCTTCCCATTAAATTAGTGCATCCTGCTCATTTTCTTAGAACTAATTAGTGATGCCATCTTTAAGTGTGTTACTGAATGCCACACTTGTAGTGCAGTTGATTGCAGTTTGCACAAATGTATGGCAGTAATTCATGAATACCATTTTATTATCAGTAAAAATGGCACGTGGTCAGATATACTGTTGATAGGTAAGGATATGAACATCAAGAAGAGAGTATGAGGAGAACCGTGGGAAGGGAGCGAGAGAGAGGCACCTGTGCCAGATACATTCTCCAAGCAGAGGGCCGGCTCAGTACTGGAGGAGAGGACTTTAGAGTGAGAGAGACAGATATACACATGAATGTCAGACAAAAGTCAAAACAAGCTGTCAATAACCACAGCAGAAACCATGGAGCATTGCTTACAGAACCCTGTGACTTGGCAATGAATCCCACACTGACCAGGAGGTACAGAAGAAGAACAATAAGTCTGCCCAACCCACCAAATGCAAGGAAACCAGGAAGAGGTGAAAAGCAAGATAGGTGCTGGGAGCAATGACAGCGACAAACTATTCGAATCAGGACACCACATAACCAATACCGAATGTTACCAGGCATCTTAGCTCTAAGCATAAGTACTTCTGCTTCTTACACTGGCCCTGAAATGGGAGGCTTACAAACTGAAGTGACTACACACACATAGCGGTCTAGATCTTGCGTCTTCCACCACTCCCAATAACCTTATAGCCCCTTTTTCTGGTTATTGTGTGTGCACCTCTGGGAACTGTTGCCTGACATGTCCATTTCTCCATACAACCCGTTGTCTCTCAGACAATTTTATTCTGTCTTTTTCTGTGATGTTGATCCAACCCAGCTTCACATTTCTGACACATAAGGCCCTGATGGGACGGGAATGCCCCCTGTATGCTGTGCAGTCATGTCCTTTGTGCCTAGCTGTAAGCACCTAGTATCCTGGGGGTTTATTTACATGTCCCTTGCACCACTGGTGCGGCACTTTTTGTGACGCACCGGTGGCGCATTTTGCTGCCCGATATTTACAAGGACACGTAAAGCCACCCTGCATGGCATTTCCTGTCATTATGAATACGGCCCCTTTACACGCAGCACTTTGCGTGAAAGGGGCGTTCCATGGGTGTTCTGTGGGTGTTCCCACACAACACCCATGGAACCTGACACATTCCCAGATTTATGAGAAATCGTAAACCTGGGAATGCGTCTGAATGCTACGCCTCCTCAGTCGTTTTTTTCCTGTTTATTTGTGTGCTGCATTCTGCAGCACAAATATAACGAGGACATCAGATCTTGTGATTGTTTATGTGTCCCTTTCTGCACATAAAAGGTCAATAAAAGGAATGAAGTTTTTCAACTTTTATGTGTGCTGCATCAAGCAGCACACGAAGAAGTTCTAAAACGCCATTTCAGATTGTTTATGTGCAGGAAGGGACACCTTCAAAAAATGTTTTTTGTCTTTTTGTAAAATAATCTTCTGTTCAAATGCTCTATTGCTCTAAAGGAATTATTTTGCTACTCGACTGAACTATTTTGTATTCTATAACCACAATACCAAGGGACATAGGGTCACCCCGTTGGCTTCAATAGTAGAAGCAAAGCTGAGGCCTGCCTCAAAGACTTGCTTTTGTGAGAAAACTATGGGCCTGATTGAGATATCGGCAGATGGGTTACTCCGTCACAATGGTGACAGAGATCCCATCCGCCGAAATATAAATCCCATTATATCCTATGTGATTTATAGTTCGGTGGACGGATTATACGTCACCATTGTGATGGAATAACCCGTCTGCTGAGATCTAAATCGGGCCCTAAGGCTGAGAGACTGAAAGTACACTTGCCAGAGAGGGGGAGCATTGCACCTGTGCCTAAGACTCACACTAGGTCTGCCCTACCCGATAGATGGAGGGGAAGTGAAGGGTGAGCACTGAGGATAACCTGGTACAGTGGCCCTGCGCAAAAGAATCAGAGTACTTGTACATTGCAGTGTGTGGTATTGCATTTTAAAGTGCATTAAAGTACTTTCTTTTTATAAAAGATAACAACTGATCTGGACAATCAGTTATTATGCTGCTAAGTGCTGAGCTTATTGTACCCTTCATACTAACTTCCCTGAGAAGCCTGTGACTGCTCACCATCACTAACTACCACTGAGAGTTAAGTGCTGAAGGGGTTGTATTTGGCCCAGTTTGTAGGACCACAGTAGGACGAACCCCAGGACATCAGCAGCACAGGACCCCAGCCAATCAACTCTGAGGCCCGGTAACCCCTGCTTGACCCCTGGCCCCCAAACAGATCTAAATATCCTGAGTTGTGTGTTATGTGTCCCAGGTCTGTCATACCAAGGAACTTATCCAGGCATGTGAGCAGATAGTTTGTGAGGGAAAACAGAGAGTATTCTCTTACCACCTGGTGCATATCTCGCCACATGTCAGAAAGCCGCCACTGTGTCAACTAATCCCTGAAGATTCCTGGGTGTTGACCAGGGATCCTAGCATTGCTGAAGTGGATCTTTCTTGTTGCACATCACTCACACTGTTATAATCGCCTCCCCACTTTGTGGGTTTTTGTCTTGTGAGCCACCCTGGGGGCAGTTGTTCAAATGGGAAACATCCTTTACGACGCAATTTTTACCACGCAGTGCCTTTACAGCGCAGGTTTTTCAATGCAAGTCATTACAACGAATTGCGCTGGGGGGCGCTCTAGGATAGGTAATAGTTTAATTTACTATCCAACACCTTCCCTACTATCCACGGGGACTGGAGTTGGAGTAGTAAATTAAACTATTCACTATCCAGCACCCCCCAACGCAAGTCATTGTAACGACTTGCGTTGAAAAACCTGCGTTGTAAAGGCATGCGTAGTAAAAGCATGCATTGTAACAACGTACATCCTGTTCAAATAATGCTGCTTGATTAGTTTTGCGAGCATATGTGCTCATTAATGATAATGGGTCTGTTGTGCCTTCTATCAGAACATATCTGCCTTTGGTGTCAATGCGCTTTGTTAGGTTTATGTATGGGACGGGGGTACTCTGAGAAAAGGAGGTAAGTCTGTTCTACCCACGTGCATAGATCAGTCTGTTGTCATTTAGATGGAGCTGGGAGTGGCAACTTTAAAACTCTTCAAGAATCTGTTTTATAAATTAGTTTTTTATATATATTTCTATGTAGATCATTACTCTCCTAAAATCAAACACTTATGTGTGTGACATTAGCCTCATATATTGCATGCAGCAACACCCCAGACAGGAGAAGGTAGCCCTTTGTGCCACAGTGGGTATGCATTGCTCTTTGTGTTGTGGCTCTTATGAGGGCAGTATCACATCCTTAGGGTCACCCCAATTGAATTGTTTAGATTAGTCCCTATGGTGCACTGGATGCCTTAGGGACTGGCCATCCCCACCCGTACAGTCTCTTCAGTTACTATCAGCGCAAACTCATCCAAGGTTTTGCCATGGGGCTATCTCGCAATCCTCCTGCAGCCAATTTCCCATTGGTTCTTTAGAGCTCTCACATCGCTGTTATTTGAGGGCACAAGAAGAATATTTTAAGATAATTAGTTGGTCGAGGTTTCTTGCTTGTAGGACTAAATATAATTTGTCAAGGTCGCCCCACCCATCCAGTGATTAGCCATTGACCCAAATGTATAGTTAATTCTAGGAGCAAAGCCACAGTGGCAGGTACTGGCTACACCTATGCTCCAGTGTTGGCTTTCTAACTATTTTAGAAAATGGTGATCATTCAGTTAATGACATTAAATCGCTTGGACTGCATTATGTAAGTACTCAAGTCACATAATATAATGGAAGGATATCCATACTTGGGATGTGGCAGGCATATCTTGGTTCATTCAGACTCTTCAGGTCTGGGCGAAGAGAGCATTGAACACACATATGAGGCGGCCATTGTTTGACAATGTGTATCCATGCGACTAGGAGGGCAATGCCCTAAGTTGGAATTGATAAAAATCATGTTAAAGTGAGTGCAGCACACACTGTGTATGTAGATGATCCTATTTGCCAAACAGTGGTTGGAAACTGCTGGCGTTAATGTACAAGCCTCAACATCAGATTAATGACTTTCGAGCACTGAATCATCAGGGTGTAGGTTGTCGTGCAAGAAGTATGGTCTGTAACATATATAATTAATTTCAAAAGTGCTGGGCAACACTCAACAGGTAGTAACATCGAGAGTCGTGATTCAGAGAGGGTAAAATGGTTTTCAAGCTAACACACAAGTCCTGATGATTGTCCTGTTAACTAGCTAATGAGACCGAAACGTCGCCACTTTTCGTCACCAATTGGGCTATCATCATGAAAGCGTCTACAACGCATGTTTAAACCTGACTACGTTTTAATATTATGTCTTTATAAAGTGTATCTATATAGTTTTCCCTGTCTCTTTGAATGTGTAGCCTGCATCTTGCTATTGTTGTTATTTTAGAGAACTGATACTTGAAATAATATACTGTGACTTTTTATAACATTTGATTACTCCTATTATGATTGATTCGTATGAAGGTGTTATTACTGATCAATTTGTACACAGTGTGGTGATTCCTTCGAGGGTATTTGTAATGTTGATGCCGTGTATATCATGCCACCCCAGAGGTAGGTGGAGTAAACCCTGATATATTGCAGGGATACATTAGGAGTTGGCATACATGAACAGTAAGGGTTAACCTGTACACAACAACACTGTGTTCTGTGAGCCCGTTGATTCATTGGCCACAACCCATGGATTGTCAGGAAGTCAATCGAGAAAACTAGCGAGAAGCCACAGTTCGCAGCGTACAAGGGCCCCGAGTCTGTCGCCATAATGGGCCAGTCCCTTCTCAAACATTGCGGAGCCATTCAGAGGTACCCACCCTCTGCCGTTCAGGTCACAAGCGGCAGCTCCGCAGGAAAACATTAAAATATGCCACCAGTCATAATTCATTGCTGTTGTTACATGTAATGGCCACCATTTGAGCAGAACTCATTTAGAGTGAGGTTGGTCCTGATGAGAACCCTTGAACTAAAGGGGGTGTGAAACGCATAGACCATTGGAGGAACCAAACAGTGGGCTTTAGAGTTACTTGTAGTAAACAGGATTTTCTCAACTGAATTTAGTCTATTCAATATAAAACGTCTCTGTAAAAATTGTACAATCAAGTTTTTCTAGCAAATGTAAATTGGAAAAAGCATTTCTGTTTTGGTTCACATTGCAAGAGTGTATTAAGGGTATATGCTTTGAGTATGGAATGTATGAATGTATGAAAGGTAAGATTGTTGTGAATTACTTTGGATGAGTACATTTTTTTAGATTGTTGTTAATTGTGTATAGTATTTGTTTGGGTACAGGGTCTAATGTATATATATCTTTTGTCTGTGGGGAGAAAAGTATTAAAAAAATTCAATAGAAATTATGAAATAAAAACTACTAATGAGCTCAAAGATGAAGTGAAGGTGGTCTCGCACATCTTGTTTCTAATTCTTTGTAAAACAAGGAGCAGCATTGGCATTCTCTTTTGATTATTGATGCATTTCAAGACATCATCTCCATGCCCCTTCAACTCCAAGTGGGCATGTCCCCCCTCCAGACCCATCCTCCACATTCCCTATGAGGCAAGCTCCAGCGACCCTGTGCAACTGCATACCCCAGGCGTGCCTTCTGCAGGGCTCTGCCCCGCAGGGCCAGTCAGTATGTTTTACTGCCATGCTCGATACATGAAGGTTGATAATAGCAGGGATACACTGGGCGACCCTAAAGCGCTTCGAAGCTGCAAGTCTGAAGAAATAAACAGTAGTCCCCGTATACTATGCTATTTTTATACATGCAATATTACACGTCTTCTAAAATTCTCCCTTTTTTGGTTAATATTAATGACACGCTATTGAAAGTATTCTAAATCTGCAGGCCTCGGAGAGCAAGTGGAAGTCTGAAGAAATAATCAGTAGTTGCATACGATATTTTTAGATATCTTATATAACACGTTCTAAAGCTTCCTGTTGTTTTGAGTTAATAATAACAAGACGTTATTTAAAGTGTTCCGAAACTGCAAGCCTCAAAGAGCAAGTGCAATAGAAGCAATATTATAGAGACAGATTTTTCCATGTGATATCAAATCACCTCATCCTTCATTTGATCAGTAATTACAACACCTACTGGTTATGGTCCATCGAAAGTGAAAATCCGTTGCACTGCCTCCTTTATGGCTTCACCCTTTGTAGGAAGCTGTCTCTGTATACACTATACCAAAGTAAGGTATAGAGTGCACAGAGTCCACGGGAACTCCAAAGGTAGGCAGAGGTAAAAGTAGATAACACCTTACTCTATATTTGTGGTAGCGTGGGCGAGCAGTAAGGCTTTCAAGGTAGTGCTAATCATTTATTGTACACACTCAGGCAGGAAATGCAATCACACATTCAAAGACTGAACTTAGACCAACTGTTTTGTATAAACATATTATTTAGTGTTATTTTGTTACTAGAACCAAATCACATTACGGGTATGCATTTGATATTAACTTCGCTTTTGTTACAGGTTTGTATACTTTGGCAATAAGTAGTTGAGATTACTTTATAATTACTTTTTTTACTCTGTGAGGTATCTCTAGAAACCAGACTGATACATTTCCCAAGGAAAGGGAAAGAAGTTAATGCATTTTGTAATACAGTGTACAGTTTTGCAAGGTTACTCATGAGACCCTCTTAATCCTACAAGAACAAAAGTGAGTGTACAGTCGGGGAGTAAGATTTGGTCAAATGGGTACTCGGTTCGCACCATCGGCTCAGAGACGGCTGGGTGCAGAGTGCAGGGAACACACGTTGTGCAAGGGGCTAAGCACGGTCAGTGGTTTGGGGACTGCTGAAGGGCAGGCCACCTGGTTGATAGAAAAAAAACCTCCTGGTTTCGAGGTTAGCACTGAAGGGCCCAATTGCCAGCTCGAGCACTACACCGCCAGCGCCACCAGGGTTCACCGGGTGTAGGATACTGTCATCAAGTGTCCAGGGTTTCTCAGTACAGACCGCTGTTCTAGGTCCAAGTGACAGAGTCGGTCAGGGATTTCTTAGAGACGGACAACAACTGGAGCGGTGAATGAGGTAGTGGCAACGTTGTGACCGCAAGGGCTCACAGATGGAGTCGACCGGGCGATTGAACTCTTTGGCCTGCTTCGGTCGGAAAGAGTCGGTCGTGGTGTCGCCTTAGGTCGCGGTTGGAGGGGCCTCCCAGGTAAGGGCTGCAGGCTCGGGAAGGAAGCTTGTGGGGCTTCAACAGTCACTGCAACCCAGGCTAGTATCACCGGGGACCTCCTTATGGTGTTGGGCCACTCAGGTTCGGGCTTAAGGCGCAGGTTGCTGAGTGGTGGGGGACTCACAGAGTCGTCCGAAATTAGAGTCGGTTGGTCTGGAGCAAGTCCGATGCTCATGGGAGAAAATTCTTTGGTTGGCAAAGACAAAGGCAGGGCAGGTCCTCCGGGTTCTTGAGGGCTGCTGGCTGCAGGACTCACCGGGATTTCGCTGTAGTTGGTCGAGGGTGGGACAGGCTGGTAGGACTGGGGCCAAGTCAGTTGGTGTCCTCTCCTTCCTTTGAACGGCTCTTCGGTCCTTCTTCTTCTTGTTTCTTCTTGTCTGAGGAGGCAAGGTTTAGGGTTGCCCCTAAATACTACATTTAGGGGTGTTACAGGTAGGTACAGGTCGGGACCAATGGGTCCCTCCCTTCGTCAGGGTGGGTAGACCCCCTATTTTGCCATCCTCCAGTGGGAGGGGGGCATAAACCTCAATCGGTTTGGCTAGGTCCCCCATCTTCAAGATGGCAGCGACTGAGAGTTGTGCTTCACCTCACCTACCTAACTTGGTTTTCCCATTAAATCTCCCACCCAAAGTGGGGGTCAGATAATCACCGGCATCTACGGGGGGAACACTGGAAGTAGAGGATATCACTATATGCGGACAATGTCCTTCTATACGCGACGAGATCAAGCTTCACAATAAACTGGCTGCTGCAGATTTTCAAGCTCCTTGAAGGGTACTCGGGATACCAGATTAATTGGGATGAGTCTCTCCTGTACATGCTATCGGATGGCCCACCCCCCTCAGTGCTGACAATAAGTTGCAGGTCAAAGATAGTTTTAAATATTTGGGTATACAAATAGCTAGAACAGAAGTGGGATTTCTGGTGGGGAATTTACAAACTCAACTGCAACGCTTGAGGAGAGACAAGGCTCATTGGAGAAAACGGCTGATATCCCTCATGGGAAGAGTGGTGATGTTCAAGATGATGTCGCTACCAAGAATACTATACGTCGTGCAAAACACCCCCTGTCCGATACCTGACAAATTCTTTAAGAATGTGAACAGTGAACTAAGAACACTACTATGGGGTGGCGGGGTGCGAGAATTGCCATGGCCAAACTACAGAAAGGAGTATATGAGGGTGGTCTGGCCATTCCAGATCTGCAAAAATACTACTGGGCCTCGCACCTCATGGTAATCAATGACTAGGTGTTTATGGATAGGAACGACCTGGCATACAGGGTGGATTGTTGGGCAATGGGGGCCGGAGGACACCTACGAGCGTTATATAGTCGAGGGAAAAAGAAGTCTTCCCATCCCATACGCAGATAGTAATAAATGTGTGGATGAAAACCAATCGATTGCTGGGTTGGGTTAAAAGATTGACAGAACAGACACCCTTATGGGACAGCAATGCACTTCAGGAAATAGGCAGACTACTGGGTTTCAGTAAATGGAAACTGATAGATATTGTGCGCTTAGGATATGTGTGGTGGAGAGAGGCTATGCTTACGTTCCCAGAATTACAAAAAGAATATTAATTAGCAGACACAGAACACTATAGGTACTTGCGAATGAAACAGGCACTGGGAGGGCATCTCAAGGAAGGGGAGCAGATACCTGAATACAGCCCACTTGAGGATAGACTAATTCTGGATCCAATCCCGGGGAAAGCGCTATCATGCATCTATAGGAAGATTATTTATAATGCCCTGGACCTCATCGTGAAGCTAAGGGTACCTGGGAATCTGATGTAGGCCTGCAGGAGGATTATGACTGGGTGGAAGTGATACAGAACCCTAGAGAGGTGGCGGTTAGGGCAAGGTTCAGGCTTGTACAACTGAGAATCCTTCACAGGTCTTACTCCACAAGTGTGCTCATTTCCAAGCGGGGGCGCATACCCACTGAAATGCCTGATCATACAGCGGTATTGGTGAGGGGTGACTCGGATAATGTCGGAAGTCATGGGGCAGGAAGTTCCTATAGATGCCAGTTGGCATGTGTTGTGTATATCAAGGGAACATGCATGGCCTAAATACCAACAAATGTGGCTGCGTAATGCGGAGATGACGATGTATTAACGAATACTGCCTATTGGAATACTGTATATTGAGACTGACGAATGATTATTAAAAAAGAAGTTTAAAAACAAACAAAGTGGGGGTCAGAGCCTGTGTGGGCCCAGCCCATCCTGGGGAAGGAGGCTTGGCACCTCAACCCAGGATGTGCATTGTTTCAGGCCTCCAAGAGCGGCAGGCTGTCGACGCAGGGGTCCAGAAACATGTCTGGTGATGGCAGCTGGTGAGATGCCACTCAGCCAGGACACTAGAGTTAGGTTGTTTTTCTGGGGGCATCCTTAAATGCCCTCTGAGTGAATTTTCATTAAATCCCACACTTGCATTAGCGTGGGCTTAATGTGCTGGGAAGGTTGATACCAAACGTCCCAGTTTTCAGTAAAGCCATTATGGTGCTGGGGAGTTCATAATGCCAAACTCCCAGACCATATACTCTTTACGGCATTACTGCACTTATAATGTCCAAGAATTGACTTAGACACTGTAGGGGTACAGGGCTCATGCATCTGTACTCTCACCACTGGTATAGTGCACCCAGCTAGACGGGTGGCTTACCTATGCCAGGGCAATGGATTGTAGGCATGGCACACAGGAATTTGTGCCATGTCGACTCTTCACTTTGTTCTGCACCAAACACGCAGCCTGCAATGGCATTCTGTGTGTGTGTGTGTGTGTGCAAAGGTACAGGGCCTTTAAGGGTGGAACAATACGTGCTGCAGCCCTTAGAGGGCTTCCCTGGTCACACTGCTCTTGGTACCAGTGGTACCTTTTACAAGGGACTTACATGTGGCCAGAGAGTTGCCAATTGGGTTTTACCGCAGTACAGTTTGGGGAAAGAACATACGCTTTGGGTACCTGGTTGGCAGGAACCCAGGGCACACTCAGTCAAAGTACATCAACATTAGGCAACAAATGGGGACAACCACGCAAAAAGGGGCACTTTCCTACACTCTCCTTCCTGGGACTGGTGGTCTTCCTACTTGCAACCCCTCCCTGTTCCCAATGCGCCCGCTGCCACCCACCTTTATGGGTAGCTCCCTAGGTTTTCTGATCGTGCCTCATGCAGGCTTTGTCTCTGCTTAAGGTCTGTGTGCCAGTGTGGTTGGCTTCACCTGTCTCTGTCTTTATCTGCGGCCACTGTGGCCCAGGTGGACTTTCTCCTCTGGTTGTATCCTCACCCGTAGAACTCCCACCCACTACACTGAAGGGCATGAGGAAAGTGGATTTTCAGGTTGATTGACAATGTAAATGTAAATGTAGTATACTTGTAAAGCGCACAGCTGCCCCAGCAACGGGGCGTCCCGGCGCTGTATAACTCTGGGGAACCCGTCCTGGCTTTCCCTGTGGGATGGTCCCTTGCTGGGAGTCCCCAAGGTGGAGCCAGGCATCCCCGGAATTGGTGGGGCCGTTGTGGAGATTAGGCAAGCTAATGCCCAGAGTTGCCAAGTGGAACCCCTGATTAGAGTAAGCACCGAAGCGAGAATTATCGAGTCCGCTGACCAAGGTCCACGACCCTGCCGCGTCGGGAATTGAACCCTGGTCCCGGGCTGACTTCTGCTCTCAGGCCTGCTGCCTATAACCAGTGAGCCACACTACTCCACAATGAGCCCCGACACTTCCGCCTGAGTGCCTGGTCTAACCACTGGGTGTGGCCTGGAAACTGAAGCTATCTGCTTTTCCACTCCATTCAGGCATTAGATCTGGACTTCCCCAATTAAGGGTGTCCAATGTGAAGAGCGGCTCTGCATGACATATTTCTTGTTGGGTTCTGTTACCGCCAGAAAGGACTTTGGATGAGAACCCATTCTTAGACAAGGAATCATAGTCCTCCATCCAGGAAAAAAGACAGAGGTGAAGTGGCATAATGTGGGCGGGGCTACAGAGGTAGTTGCCCCGGGCACAAAATACTTAGTGGCGCAAAATTTGAAAAGAAAACAAATTCATACTAGTAGCAGTATACTAGCAGTATACTACACCTGTGACCGAGGTCTAGTACCGTTTCTCCCCAGCTAGGCCAGCGTTAAGCCCCACAGTACTCCTCTCTCAGAATGAGCCCAGGAGCAATAGCCTAGAGGCCTTGCACTCAATTTCTTCATCTGTTGAAAACATACTTCGTCCGCCTTTTCCTCCTGCACCTGGTAGATTATGTGTCAAGTGCGGTACATCCATAAAAACACCAAGGCTGCAGAATTGTTTAATCCAAGTAGCCCGTTTCATGCACTCACACACCCTTAAATTATCTATTGCTCACCCATTCATTAATCCATGCATCACGTATCCATCCAATCATCCAATCATTGATTCATTCTCTCATTCACCTACACAACTCAACACCCACAAACACCTGGAAGGATTTAATAGATTACGAGAAAACTTCTGAAAGAGAACATTCATGCTGAGACATGTACTTGGGAGACTATATTACTCAGTTACCCCAGATTGGGAACCTTTCACCTTGTCCCCCACAAAAGAGAAGGGAGGCACAGATGACGAGGACACTACATCTGATAAATAGCAGAGAGGAAGCAAACTAAAGCGGGCAATCACTTTTACTGGGGGGTGGATGCTGCTCCAAATATATCAGACATGTTCGAACCGGAGAAAATCTACCACCCTAGATCATCACAATGGGTTCTGCGATAAAGTGTCAGATTATGTTGTTAAAGAGATTAGACAACCTTTGGACAAAGAATTTAGAATGAGATTAAGGACATAGTGCCTCATAACTTCCTTGGGTGTGGGGGGGGGGGGGGGGGGCAAGGTGAACCTGACACCTGAAATCGACACTAGGATATGTATCTACTTTTCAAAATATATGAAGGATCATAAAGGGGACTTAGCTTTCGTGGAGGGCCTGCCAGGATAAGCACCTGGAGGTGGTAAGCCCTCTCACCACGATATTGGAAGGATGCCGACCTGACAATCCCCATTTTTACCCCACATAGGACATTTCTTCAATTCTTGTGAAGGGACCAAATGTATGAGGTTTGAGCACTACAGTTCAGGCTGTCAACCCCATAGTGCTTTACCAAACTACTAAAACCAGTGGCAGAATATCTGAGGCGTGTCAGACTAATTATATATTTGTACGTATTTAAACAAATAGAGAGAGTGAGGATCAAGACTTGCTCATCCTTCTCCCCTGGAATATCATAATAAAGAATAAGAACAAGGTAGAACTGCATCAAGAGTCCATTCTGCGACTCCACCAAGCATTTGAAACGCTAAACTGGAAATACATGTTCAAGGGGCTGGCAAAATTTGGGCTACCGGAGGATTATATTAAATGGCTCCGCCTATTATATCATGCCCCCACTGCTCCTGTCCATACTGGGGGCCATATCTCTGCTGAATATCCGATATTCTGGGGGACGAGACAGGGATGCCCACTCTCGCTGCTCCTGTGTACAATGGCGTTGGAGCCCCTGGCTATCAAGCTGCGAGTCGACGCGCAGGAGATTGGAATTCCGATTGGGCCCACCATACACCTTTTTTTGGCAAATGCGGATGACATCATCCTATACGTCAGAGACCTTAGGTCAGATTTAACACCTCTGGCGGAGATATTTACCCTATTCGAAAGTATATCGGGACTGGCCATCAACCCAACAAAATCACTAGCCTTTTTCTTTCGGGGAACAGGCATTACCTATGACTATTTCATTCGGGCCCACGGCGCTACAATTCGCACCACATACATTTAAATACTTGGGCATACATGTATACCGGACTCCCACTGATCTGGTAGACAGCGACTTACACAGAGCAATTAGAGCCCTTTGCTCTAGCATTGCCTTCTGGATCACGTTGGCACTGTCGGTAATGGGTAGAGTAGCCATAACAAAAATTATGGTCCTTCCGAGACTGATTTATTATTTTACGAATCTGCCGGTGCTGGTCCCACAGCTTACTTTTAAACTCTTAAATACCATGCTAGTTGACCTCATGTGGGGACCTGGTAGGCGAAGGATAAGTCTTAAGAAGCTCCAACTTGGTACGGACAAAGGGGACTCGGAGTTCCAGACCTCCGGGCATACAATTACGCCTGCCAATTGCAATGGTTATCCTTTTGGATGGCCTTACGCAATCTACAAGAAATAGGGTACACCGAGCGAGATACTGCAGCGGGAGCCTTGCATACACTGTTATTGCCGCGCTGCAAACTTCCACAACAGCTTCCTACATTGTTCAGTACGGCGCTGCAATGCTGGAAAGCAGCACTTCACTACACACAGACACACCATGTCTATGCAGGCAACATCCCCCTGGTGGGCATACCACTGACGGCTGGACGTATAAGAATGCATGCCATCACTCCCTGGACCGAAGCAGGAGTCAGCACAGTGTCGGACCTGTTCCATGAGGGGCAGTTACTAGACTATGGTAACTTTATCAGGGAGACAGGAGTGCCTGATCACCTGTGCATACTGCATGCAGCTGTAACACAATACGTGAAAACATATTGGGCCCGCATCGACAGGAACCAGCCACACACGAACTGGTCAAGACGCTATATTACATGGGAAGAGGTAAGCACTTAGTAAAATGGTTGTATGTTGGGATCCGTGCACATGCGGGAATAACCCTCACCCAGTTACAAAATACATGGTTGGGAGACATAGGGCGGGTCATAGAAGACAAGGAGTGGGGGAACATTATAGAACATCCTAGAAAACTTACAAGAAACGCCAAATTTAAATTTATTCAAACCATGGTACTTCATGGGGCCTACCTTACCCCTCATAGATTAGACAAAATGTTTCCGCAAACACAACATCATTGTCCTAGATGCTACACAGTAGGTGCCGATCTAGCTCATATGTTGTGGCCATGTCCTCACCTAGGGGGATTTTGGGACTCGGTCAGACGACATATATCTGCAGCCATACAGAGAGACATAACCAACACTATGGAGGAATGTATCCTGTGCCTTCATAAGTCCCCCTCGAAACACAAGGTACAATATAGATTAGCGAACCTGTTGTTAATCCTAGCAATATGGGCCATCACCATGCGATGGAAGTCCAAGAAATCACCCCCCACTCATATGTGGCATAGCGAATTGATCAGGTGGGGTAGTGCAGAAATAGCGGCCCTAAGACGGGAGGAGGCCAAAGGATTACGTTAAACCCCGATATCACTGGAGTGGGATGCAATGTTAGAAACTCTTAAAACGCAGGAGGTGGACGTATTGGAATCTCGTAGTAGTTCACAATAATGAAAGTGAATCCCAAAACCCATCTCAAACATGTTACTAGTGCTAGCAAGACTACAAATCACTGATTAGGGTTGGTTAGTGCGATACTTCGCATCAGAACTGTTGTTGGTTTGAAAGTGAGGATGCCTGCCGGGCTCTGAGCATATAGCTGCCCTAAAATGTTACTTTTATGGAGATAAAGGACTGGAGGGAGAGGAGGGGAATCTAGTTGGGTAAGTTATGTTTATTATCGCAGACCATGACATGCTGGGATGAGAAATGCACACCCGACTGGGTAGTCATGTATAACTGGGTACTGTTATGGGTGCATTTGATATTGCTAGTGCAAATTATTCACGAGATGTGCGGATAATATGTACGGATGCTAATGGCATTCTATTAAATTGCTCTACAGATTTATTAAAACATGTCACAAATACTATAACAATAATGCAGACTGTACCATCCCAACTGTCTAAGAAATAGTAGAAGCCGTATAGTGTATAATGAAAAACTGCTAATAAAACTTTGTTTAAAAAAAAGAGTCCATTCCGCGATTCATCCATGAGAAAAAAACATTAGGTTTTTTAAAAGAACCCTCACCCACCAACCTAGTTGGTGGCATGCTTCAACAATGGGTTCCCACCTAGCGTCCGAGTGCATCCTAGGTGTGCTAGGACGCTTGATTACAGCGGAGCAGGATTTTCTTTTCGTGTCTATTTGTGAAATAAGTGAGTTAAAACTGTCTCCAGGATACCCCTCCTAGCCAGGAGAAATCTAATAATGGGTTCCTGGGGCAGAGTTAAAAACAAAACATGTATGAGAAGGAGATAAAAATGGTCTTGCACATCCTAAATTAGGTCTACATGTTTCAGCCAATTGGATTTGTTTGAATGGCTTTCTTCAGAACCAAAAGTGAGGGGCCAGAAAAAAGGCCCTAAATGTGTGTGTGCACACGTGCTAAGGTGTGCATGAAAATGGGGAGCGATACTGTGACTTACGGTTTTCACCCAAAGCGATGTTCCGGAAAGAAAATAGATCAGGACATAATAATTGGTGGTCACAATTTCTGTTGTTGGATGATGCAGCGTTTGGTATTGTCTGCACATGCATTGCCGCATATACCTAATGTAATTTTTTTGATGGTAGCACACCTGATCAATCATTCTCGCATGCCAAAAGGCTTTATTTCTTAATCTGTGTGCTCGTAATTCATCAGCAACATCCTGACCTAATACGGTCAATGAACATGCATGTGACACGGTCGCACGTTTGCATGCATTCGTTTTTCTACCCACACCCTGCAAACGCGTGTGCAAAAAACAAATATTTTTGCCTGTAATCATCATTCTTATCAACAGGCATCCTTTGGGTCCAAGTAGTCGGAGCTCCTTGAGAGCATGTGACCTCTCCTGTGAATGTGAAGAAACTCTGATCAAACATTCATCAGTCAGAGACCCCTTGTCAGGCAGAGAACTATTAGAGGTTTTTTTGTGGGTTTGGTAGGTCGTCCCGTATGGTGAATCCACAAGACACACAATGCCAAATACTATGCCACATCTGCGTGTCTATTATTTACAAAATAATTGTTAAGAGTGGTAAAGTATGTAACTTACTATTGTCGCAATAGTATTTTGTGACATGGATCCCAGCGGGAGGCGGTACCTATAGTTAAACCCTATGGGTAAAGAAAGCATAGTTCTAACCATAGCCCTTGTTAAAATAGGAATCATTCCCTCCATTTTTTGGCATAATCAAGTGATTGATGTCAAAACCTCCCCTGGTCCCACTTACTCCATCAAGGTCAGCCGCCTGCATGGAGAAACTATTGCAGCCCTTCCACAAGATATCAGACATGCACTGGTCTCAGCTTCCGCTAGCTAAGTAGCCGGCATTGCTGTGAGCAAAGTGTCTCTGTGCAAGGTCTCGCAGAGACGTAGGAGGTCTGTGTTCATAGGTCAGACCGGACGGGCCTCCTGTGAATTAAATCTGTGTGTGCCATGTAGGTGGAGCACTCAGTGAAGTGACCTAGCAACAGGAGTCGTCATGGCGTGCTAAAGCTATGTTGTCTTTCAGCAAAACTGTGATTTTTTATATAATGTAAGTTAATTTAATGGGGAGATATTACTCTGTTTACGTGTAAAGAGGGGTTCAAAATGAAGAGGAAGACGTATAAGGTATTTCCAATACAGCTTTATGCCGTTTCATCCGCAGCTACATGGGAGTACAGCAGTCCACAGCGAAGCGCAACTGTTGAATGAAGTATTCAACAGTTGGAGCCTCGCATTAGAAACAAACTCAAAGAATGCAGCCATTAAAAATAAACATATGCTGGGCTGTGCACGCTAAAGTGATGGCACAAAGTATAGAATACAAGAACAGTAATAGACATGAAAGAGGTGTATACAATAAATAACAAGAACTGTCACATTTTAAAGTAAGTATAACACTTTACATCCTCTCCTTTTTTATAAACAATGAGAAGAGATCTGTAAAGGAAAAAAATTTGATTAAGACATATAATAATATTTAAACCTGACAGGAATAGAACAATTTTGAGATGATCTACTAGACCCTGGAGAAGAGGGTAAATTGATGGAGGTGGGAGCTTGGGATGTGGTGGTGGGATGGACAGAGTGATGAAAGTTGACAGAAGACACACCTATTGGAAAATGAGAACAATCCTGAACATCTGCGAAAGTGTTTTTGAATGAAATAATTCGGTCAGCTGGTTCAGGTAATAATTTGACAGCTCTCTTGCTCCACCACCCCTTTTTTTCCAAAAGAGAGAGCCTTTAGAGGTTTTTTAAGACCTGAGTGGGACCAGAAAAGTTTGAAGCACCTTTTTTTACTTTGTCGGGACTCTTGATAGAAAAACCCAATCACCAATTTTAAAATCAATAAACGGAGAAGAATGGGAAGAATCAAAATGTTTTTTCTTTACCTTTTGTTGTCTCAAAATTGTTTTGTAAAAGAACTTCATCCTGACAGGCTAAACATGAGTTATTAACATTCTTTTTAAGTAGCCTGATCCAATTGAGATAGATGTTTCTATTGGGATCCCTTTTCTTGAGTAATCTAAAAGGAGAAATCCCTGTAGTGGAATGTGGAGTGACAAGGTAGGACCAGATTTTCCTTCTTAGAAAAAGTTCAACATCAACAGGCGGATTGTATGCCTTCCTTAAGAAATCTGTTTATTATTTCGATAAGACCATTTGAAAAAGGCGGATATTGAGCAACTTTGAGGTGTTTGATGTCATAAATTAAAAGAAATTGTTGCATGAGTGTTGAGCAAAAATTAGAGGCATTGTCAGAAACACTTTCTTTAGGTGAGCCTTCTGAAAGAAACACTCTGCTTAAGAATTTGTTGACTGAAGAAATATTTGGTGTCTCGCAAAAGTCAAAATCTACGCACTTAGAATGATAATCAATAAGAGCAATAATGTAACATTTATCATGAGATTATAAATCAAAAAGTCCTGCAAAATCAATTGCAAGTTTAAACCAAGCTTCCTCAGGGACTTGTACAGGATGTAAAGGAATTTTGTTGGTCTTCCAGTGCTTATCTGAAAGTAAACAGTTATCACAATTATTGATCCAATGAGGGCCATCTTTATCTAGAGCAGGTCACCAAAAATGGTCCTTTAGTTTCCTTGAGGTGGTACCTATACCTAAATGTCCTTCATGTGCTCTTTGAAAAAGCTGTGAGCGAAGGGACATGGGAGGAATGCATTGATCCCCACGCATAATGATATTGTTGACAAAAGAAAGTTCATCAGAAATCTGAGCGTATCATTTCAGAAGAGCAGGAAGCAAACGTTCTTTGGGCCAACCAGAAATTAACATATTCTTGACAGCTTGAAGTGTAGAGTCATTATCAAATGCCTGAATCCATTCTGAATGTGAGAGTGTGACTGAGGAATCTTCAATTGAAGCAACAACACATTCCACATCATCATATTTTGAGTCAGAGGAATCATCAAGTAATGGTAATCTAGAAAGGCAATCTGTGTCCCCCAGAAATATGTTGAATGCTAAAATTATATTCATGCAGTCTTGAAAGAATACAAACAAGTCTTGCAGATGCTTTGCCAGTGCCATTGCCATTGAGTAAATTCAAAAGTGGTTTGTGGTCAGTCAAAAGAATAAAATGCAAACCCCAAATGAAACTTTTACATTTTTCAACAGCACAAGAGCAGGCAAGAGCTTCTCTCTCGATAGTGCTGTAATTCATTTCAGCAGTAGAGAGAGCTCTTGAGGAAAAACCTATGGTATGCTCTTTAGCACCAATCCACTGGAAAAGTACCGCGCCTAATCCACGTTGACCGGCATCAACAGAAATGGAACATTTAAAACCAGGGGTGAAAGAAGATAAAGCAGGAGCTTCAACAATACAATTTTTGATAAGATTAAAAGCAATATCAACTTCTGGAGACCAAACAAACGTAACATTTTCTTTTAACAGGACACGCATAGGTTGAACAATTTGAGAGTAGCCCTGTATAAATTTTGAATAATATTCAGTCCTTCCCAGAAAAGATTTCAAGTAATCTTTGTTGTTGGGAATTGCAACACTAGAAAAAGCTTGTGTTAGGGAAAATGTTGATGTAATACCATTGGCAGAAATGCAGTGTCCCAAATAATCAACTTCTGTCTCAAAAAATGTGCATTTATCTTTTCCCAAAGTAACACCAGCAATTTTGAAATGATAAAGTACTTCTTTTAAAGTGTGAATATGTGCTTCCTTGCTTTTAGAGAAAATGAGTACATCGTCTTGATAAGCTTGCACAAATTCAATGTCTTTCAATAAACAATCCATACATTTTTGAAAAACCCTGGCTGCAGAGGACAAACCAAATTGTAACCTCAAATATTTATATGCCCGAAGTGGGTAATAAAAGTGGTTAAGTCTGAGGATTGAGTCGCTAAGGGAATTTGATGGTATGCACTACGGAGATCAAGCAAAGTGAAGTAAATTGAACCACTGATGCCAGTTAATAAATCTTGGATTTTGGGACGGGGATGACAATCATTAATTATATTTTGATTGAGGGAGTGAATATCAGCACACAAACAGACACTAGAATCCTTTTTTCTCACAATAACAATGGGACTGACCCATTGGGATGAATCGGGTGGTTCAATAATACCATCTAAAACCATTTTGTCCAGTAGCTTTTTTTAGATTATCCCTTACACTTAAATGAATGGATCTTAATTTATGTGTGATGGGTATGGCACCAGGACTGAGTTTAATAAAGTGTTCAAAATTTTTGATTTTACCATTGGAAGCTTTGAAAACATCTGGAAATTCAGAAAATATATCATCAATTAGTGGTATCAAGTGTTCAGAAACCAGAGCAATGGACACATCATTGAGCTGAACTGGGTTTTCTGAGCCCGGTCCCAACTTTCAACCCATTTTAGCAAGATCTCTCCAACCAATAATATTCTTGCCTCTAATAGCAACATATATTTTGGAGTTAATTTGTTTTCCTAAGCAAGTTAAGTCAGCAAAAAAGAAACCCATCATGTCTATATCTTTGTCATCATAAGCTTTAGGAAGAATGTCTAAAACTTGTAACTATACATTTGCAGACCAATACAAATCAAAGAGTGAGTGAGAAATGATGGTCACAGGTGCACCAGAATCTGCCATCATGTTGATAGACGTATTATTAATAGTGACTTCGCACGTTGGATCTTTAATGTGTTCAGAGCTAACTAAAACTCCATTAGTGTCAATACATAAAATACTTTTTTGTTTATCTAACTGAGGATTTAAATGTACAGTATTAATATCAAGACTGTATAGGTGAATCAATCAAAGAGACATTAAGATCAGGGTGTTCGATTGAAGAGATAGAACTAACACGAACCATTTGTTTGCTCCTGCAAACAGTATAAAAATGACCTATTTTATGGCAATTAGTACACATCTTACCAAGGGCTGCACAAATGGGACTATTGCCCAAATGTGTCTTGGAACAGCACCTGTAACAAATAATATTAGTTTTCTTCTGAAAAGGTTTTGCAAATTTGTTTTTAACAGCTATAGCATTAATCACAGACTCATTTTGCACTAAATTAATGGGAGAGACACCATCATTAGCAATACATTTCAAAGAAATGATAGCCCTCTCAATGCTTTTAGCCATGTCTATAACCTCTGACAAGGTTGGATCTCTACAACTAAGAATACTTTCTTGTATGTTTTTTATGGTAGCAACTATACACAAACTGGTCTCTGATGGCCATGTCAAGTGCAGCCCCAAAATTACAGTCCGCAGCCAAATTCCGGAGTATCGAAATAAATTCCTCCACTGTTTCGTTTGGGTCTTGTTTTCGTTTCATAAAGTTAAAACGTTCCAGGATAACATTGGGTTGCTCAAGAAACTTTTTATTAAGTCTCTGCGCAGCGTCTGTGTACACATTCCAACTATCTCTGTATCCTGGGGGAGGGATGGAGGCTGGGAGATTGTCAAATATCTGTCAACCAGCACTTCCCAAATGATTCTATAATATGGCTACTTTGCGTTTAGGGGAATATTCCTCAGCATCAAGTGCAACTAAATAACTTTGCAAACTGTGAAACCACGTTTTCCAAACTTCTTTCAGGTTGCCTGGGACTGGAAGAAAGTGGTTTAATTGAACAACTTGTTGGTTTGAAGCCATATTTAATTATATCTTTTAGCAATAACTTGTAATACCAGTTCAATGTGAGTGAAGTAAAAGTTGTTAGTTTGTAGGTTGTGAGACCAGAAAGTGAATATAAATCCTCCAATTAAAATTTTGAGAAAATTTAAAAAAAAATCAAATTTTAAGTAAATACCTTGTATTTTTTTGTTCTGTAATTAGAGAAGGTGAAGGTATTACTGAGCAGCTATCAAAACTTGAGTCCGATTGTGTGAAAAACGATAGAGAAACAAAGAAATAGATGATACCTCGATGAGTCAATTGCGCGTAAATATCAAGTAAAAGTGTCTGGCAACTCCACGTTAAGAACCCTTTAAAGATGGCAGCACGTTGCGTGATTACCTCATCACGTTTATGTGAGCAGGTGATGTGTTGAGAAGAGTGTCACAGAGAACAATGCCGGGCCCCTTGAAGAAACACCAAAAGCCTCGAAATTGCATAGGAGGCGGTGTGAAGGTCACATTCGGTTCTGGGAAAGGAGTGGAACAACAACGGGAGCTGTTCTGCATGATCAGCAGCACTGGATCCGTGCATGAAGAACACCAGACACCGACGAATTGTTGAAGTCGGAAATCTGCACAAAATTGGTGAAGCTGCTGCCCGCCTCGTCGCCAAATGTAAAGAGGGATTAGAAATGAAGAGAAAGACGTATAAGGTATTTCCAATACAGCTTTATTCCGTTTCATCAGCAGCTACACGGGAGTACAGCAGTCCACAATGAAGCGCAACTTTTGAAAGAAGTATTCAACAGTTGGAGCCTTGCAGTAGTAACAAACTCAAATAATGCAGCCTTTAAACATAAACATATGCTGGGCTGCGCACGCTAAAGTGATGGCACAAAGTATAGAATGCAAGAACAGTAATAGACATGAAAGAGGTATATACAATAATTAACAAGAACTGTCACATAAAGTAAGTATAACACTTTACAATACTGTATAGCCAATTTTTGGATGTTTGATATTTCAACGTAATCATTATGGAACATTGATCTGCACACAGTATTGGCAATATCAAAGGTCATTACCTGTCTAAAATAGATAATGTGGCGTGCCCACGATGGCGGCGGAGTAACACCAACATCTCGGGGCTCTGCTCGCTGAGGCCATATTTGGGCATCCATTGGCGATTTCGAGACCAGCAAATAAGACCTGGGGGCCCAGCAGCAAGTGCTAAAGCATGGAAGACGTGGAAGTGACGCGCGACTCCCTCGGCGGCGCGGCAATAGGCTGCGACATCTCGCGGCAGGTGGTGGCTGTGGTGCCGGGGACCGCTGCGGATCGCCTGGGGCTGGGCTCGGCCTGGTAAAAGTGCGTGAGGCTGCGGCTCCATTTCCGGCGGAGGTGCGGGACCCTGTGAGCTGCCGGAGCAGGCTACAGTCAGTTAGGGAGGGCCTCCCAGTGAGGCGCCGTGCGGCCTAGCTGGATGTGGACCCGAGTGGAGGAACGGCCCAGCCTGATCTGGTGAGGATGCATTGCGCAGGGGCCAAGTGAGCTGCGCTCGCATGTTGGCAGCCTCCTGGGCGCTACGCTCTCCTGCACCCACCTGCTGTGCAACGCCGGACAATCGGTGCACCCGGCTGCCTGAGGTGGGCACCGGACAGGGCCCAGAGAGTGGTCGGATTGCGGAGGATGACGGGCGCCGCCTATCACGAGGTAGCAGGAGCATGCCCTTTCTTCTGGTGCCCCCAATGACTCTCGGGTGGCGACTGGAGTGGAGAGACATTGTGGGGCCCACGCCAGGAGTGAACTGGTGACTGGCATACAGGAGCTACTGGGAGCTGGTCAAGTGGGATCCCGGTGAGAGGTGTGGGAGCCTGGAGAGAGGAGAGGCACTGCTGGGGCCTTGGGCTATGGTGGTAAGTGGCTGGTGCACGGTGGAGAGAGATCTTATGGAGGCATCTGGCCTGGAGTGGGAGGAATGAGCCCGGCTTGGCTAATGGCCTACCTGGGAGGTGCAAGTTGACCCGGCCTTGTCGCGGGCCTTGGAGGTCGGCTCTTTGGATTACAGCCCTTCCCCACCAGGACTGGCCCCGACCCTCTTGAGACGCAGAGCATAAGCCTGGGAACAGGAACGGAGACGGCCTTTAGGGCTCCAAGAGATAATAAAGAAGGAGGGAACGGCTGCGGCGCCCCGGGGAGTGGCTCGCCTGGACGGGGACCATGCCCGGGAGTGGTGCTGACCTGGTGGTGTACATCAGGACCCAAGCTAACGTAGAGGAGGTGGGAGCCGGTGGGCCTCGATTGTAGTGGTCTGAGGGCGGCCCCTCTCCCTATCCTGGTGATCGATGAGACCCAACGGGGGTGCCCCATTCCCCCCCTCTGCTGCTCTCGCACACTGCGCCCATTGTCCTGCAGTCATGGCCACGCAGATGGCCAGGAGGGATACTGCACATAAGGACGCATCCATTAAAGACATGCTCCAAAAATCAGGAGGGAAGAAGGTAGGCGATTACCAAGGACTTTCTGGAGAAGCTCTTCGGCACGCTCTGAGAGGACTTCGCGAGCCTACGACAGGAGATGGCCTCGGACATCAAGCTTCTCCCGTCAGAACTCACCTAGGTGGGGGATAGGGTGGACACCCTGGAACGTAATGGGGACCATCGTGAAGAGCAACTTGCCTTGCAGGCCCGAGAACTCACAGACTTGCGAGAGCGTAATGAGGAGCTATACCTCAAATTGGAAGATCTTGAGAATCGCTCGAGGCGCCCTAATGTCTGGCTCAGGGGCGTTCCACTTCAGGGGGACGGAGGCAAGTTGGAGGAGTGGGTCGTCCGGTTCTTCAAACACCTGCTTCCGGCCCTCGGAGACGAAGAAGTAGTGTTGGATCGCACACACCGGGCTGGGTGCCCTGCCTCTGGTCCAGGCCAGCTTCAGGACATCCTGACCTGTCTACACTCTTACCGCCAGAAAGAGCTCATCATGGCAGCCACCTGCGACCGCACCACGGTGGAGTTCGGCCTTCAGGTTGGGGTCTTCCAGGATCTCTCCCCTATTACCCTCCAGAGGCGCAGGGCCATGCGACCGGTCACCTCCTTCCTCCGTGACCAGGGAATTCGCTATCGATGGGGCCACCCGTTCTGCCTCTCGTTTATATGGCAAAACAAAACCCATGGAGTCCGCAGCCTACAGGAAGCAAGGGAGGTGTTGGGCGAGGCTTTGGCCAAAGCGGGCGGCATGGTGGAGGCAGAGGGGGGGGTCGCCCGGAGGGGAGGCCCCCATGTCCTAACAGGATACGAGGTCCCAGAAGGGGTGCTCAGCTGAAACCGACAGAGGTGGAGCACCAACAGGAGAGAGAGGCAGTGCTGCGACAGCTGCAGAACCAGGAGGACCCCGACGTTGGCTGCAAATGAGGGCTCCCTGGGGACATGAGCCATAGTTATGTTTGCTGAAGGTTTGGTCCAGCTTCATGAGACAGGTGAACTGTCTTGGTGAGGAGAGCCCCATCCCTGGAGAGTTGATGCCGGACCGTCGGACTCATGGACCCTTGCACGTTTGTGCCTACAAGTTCCATTGGAAACAGTTTTTTGAACTTTTCGCATGTTTGTCTCTGAATCCTTTCGAGCTTTTCTCTTTCTTTTCTATTTTCTGTCTCATTTTTCCGCTCCGGAGGGATGTACCACTAAACTGCAGACAGGTAGGTAGAGGCAACGTCTTGGATGGTGGGGGCAGGCGAGGGGGAGCGTGACTTGGGACACAACATCTGGAAGGTGAGCGGGACCATTATGCTCGATGAAACAGTGCGATATGAGGACCCTGAGTGTATTCCTTCATGGGGCTGGGAGACATTTTCACACACATATGTGGGGATTGCCTTCTCCAGATCTTACAAGCCATGATTACGGGGGTGGAGAGATTGGCGCCTGCAGGCGGGCAGAGGGGGGGAGGGAGGAATGCCCCATACCTGGTGGTTACCCTGGGGGGGTCGGCCCTGTATCCGTTAGCGCCATTTCACATTTATCATGCCCAGACATAAAGTGCTGATTGTGAGCTTCAATGTGAGGAGCCTTAACTCATCTGTAAAATGGTGCGCGCTGCTTGCCCTGTTGAGAGATGCTTGATGTGATATTTGCCTCCTACAAGAGTCTCACCTGCTGTGGGCGGACTGGAAGCGACTCAGATGCAAATGGTTTGACAGGCAATACTTTTCCTCAGGTCCGGTGAAAAAGGCTGGAGTGGCAATTTTACTGGCCACGCACTTCCAGGGGAAAGTTGTGGGCATACACGCGGAGGTGGCAGAACGCCTCCTGGCCTTGCGGGTGCTGATGGGGGAGCGTACATACATGATTGCCTCCGTCTATAGCCCTAACGAATGACAGGAAGTCTTTCTGCGAGCCACGATTACCTCTATTCTGGCATCTCCAGATGAGGACCTTATCATTGGGGGGCGATTTTAATTTAGTACCTCTGGCCGACCTTGACAGGTCCACTCTTCGGGTGGGACACTCTGGCTCGATTTCAGATACCATGCTTAGGAGATTAGGAAAGACCGGACTGGTGGATGCGTGGCGTCATCACTTTCCGACAGCACTGGAGTACACCTTTTTCTCTGCGGCCCATCAAACGTACGCCTGCATTGTTCTATTTTGGACCTCGCCCAGGGTTACGACCTCCACCGTAGAGGTGGCTATAGGTGCGGCGATGTTCTCGGACCATTCGCCGGTGACCCTGAGGCTGCTACTTCCAGGAGGTCCTCCCAAGCAGAGCTCCTGGAGGTTGAACCGCTAACTGCTCACCAACGTCAATGAGCTCAAAGGGGCTATTAATGCTTATTTGGAGCTTAATGATAATGGCTCAGTGGGGGTCGACACTATATGGAATGCCTTGAAGGCAGTCCTCAGTGGCAGATGTATAGTAATAGCGACGGGCCTGAATAGTGACCGTAGAGCAAAGAGGGCGGAATTAGAGGGTCAAATCAAGGAACTGGAGGGTGTCCACCAATGTACGGGGCGGTCCAAACACGATGGCTCCTTATACAGCTAGGAAGCAGTTGTGAGCACTGGACCTCAACCGTGCGGAATATGCCCTGCTCCGCACCAAACAGCGATATTATGAGGGTGGTAATAAAGCGGGGAGGTATCTGGCACATGCCTTGCGTGCAGAGACAGCGGCGCGCTGGGTGGCGGAAGTGCGAAACGAACAGGGGACAATCCTGCGGCAGGATGAAGACATAGCACTCGAGTTCGAGTCCTTCTACTAAGTCTTATACTCCTCGGAGTATCTGGATCCTGTGGCGGTGGGAAATTATGTGCAGGCAGCACCGGTGACTCCAATCTGGGCTTACAGCGCGACTGACCTGGGGGCTGACATTGGTCCAGCTGAAGTCCAGAGGGCCATCCAGAAACTCGCGGTTGGTAAAGCTCCGGGAGAAGACGGCTTCCTGGTCGAATTTTATAAAGTGTCCGTGCCCTACTTGCCTCCCATTTTGGTGCGGCTCTTTATCTCCTTCAGCGCCACTGGGAAGTTGACATACCACCACCCTAAGTGCATAGATTACATCACAGAGAAGCGGGAGACATCTTTGAATGGGTTTACCACTAAGACAAATAATTAATTCTAAGCGCATAAATACTTTTGTTTTGTCTTAAATTTCATAACAGACAAAAATAACGCTATTTACAAAATATTCCTGATGTGCAACATCATAGCGTGATTTGATAATTGTCCTTCGTAAATACTTTTCTAAAATATATAAATTTGTCGAAAACCGTCGTGGATTTTTTCATCTGCCGAATAAAATTCTTAAAACTTGAGCTCTGGGTGTCCTGTTGTCTTCAACGTATTTTGGAGATTTGTGGATGAATTACGAGCCTGCTGGTAGCTGTAGCAGGACCGCCCGTGACAGCCTGACCCCTACACCAGCACTAGTGGAGCGTGTATTCTGAAAAGGAGTTGGCTGACCCCCTGAATTTTGTGAACGCCGGAACGAGGTGACTGTTTACAACGTGCGCTGAGAGGTATTTCATGATCATCATACCTCGGATTTGCACGAGGTTAATTTCCGAGCGTATCCTTATCTTATTGACGCTTTGCGTACTGGCTTTAAGTCGGGCATACCGGGAAAGGGAGGGAACGAGCGCCGTACCATTGGTGGGGCTGATTGGAATTCCTGATTACCGGCGTTTTAACCTGACGGAGGGCCAGCGGCATTCAAACTAATTCAGGAGCAGGGAGCACAGTACTGAGATACTGTCTAACAAGTCAGAACGTGCACAGAGCTCATTAAAGATATTGTATTTCACCATGGCAGATGAGTTAGATGCTCGTCGGAAGAAGACTGCAGACAAATTGTTCTTCACTAATCCCAGCAGCAATGTTGATGAAACACCTACAGTTTCCAACATAGGAACGGAGCTAAGTTTGCAATCCAAGCTGAATAAATTGGAAAAGCTATATAAAAAGAACTATCTAAATGGTGGGAGGCTGAGTCCCTACAAAGATACATCGAGGTGAAGAGGGTACCGAGGGGACTACGAGTCTTCACCATTCCCACTTATGAAGATCCTGATGCCGAAATGCTGCAGGAATGGACAGACAATTCAGCAGCCTGCTCAATGACTATGATGCGCATTTTGGTAAAATATGCCCTGAAGGACAGAGCTAAACTCCTTCTGGAGATTGAACAATTAACATTGGAAATTAGCGCACTGATGTCCAAGGATGCACTAGAAGACCATCTCAAGAAATTATTGTCTAGGATGGAAAAATTGGAAAATGAGATCACTGCTAAGAAACAACGCAAATTCATAAGGGATTACAAAGATTACCAAGCGGGTCGCACCCTTACCTTTCAGAAAAAATACGATCACTTATTCGATAAGAGCACTGGATTAGCTATGATCAAACCTACACCTATGAGTGGACAGGATGTAACAGAGAGGGATATATCAGATGGTAATGTTTCTGATGCCTCCAACCCAGGAACCAATCAGGAAGCAATGGTTGATACCACAAAGAATCCGAATTTTTTATTACAGTTCCAAATGATCAGCAAAAATCGGACAGAAATGTTCCAAGATGGGGGCTCACAAAGGGGTCGAGGACGGGGAAACAGAGGAGGAATTACCGCAACAAACAAGCCAAAAAGAGGAGGTGCAGGCGGAAACAGTGCTCCAATGGGCATGGCAACACGGAGCCGAAAACAGAATTGAATATGATGGTTGTCAATTTATCAAAAAGGACACTTACCCAGGATGAAGAAGACATTTTGGCTTTTGGTTTATCATTTTGTCCTTCTATGAACATGAATTTTGCAAAAACTCGCATCGACCTATTTCTGTTTTCAAGAAAGTTAAAACTGAAGAAATGGTTTGTAACCAAAGCCAAAACTGGCGAAACTGTAAGTATGTCTACGACCATCAGTAATCTTGACACACATGATGTGGAACTGTTGCATGTTATCAACTCTGATCCAGACAATGTCAACAACACACCTGATTGGGACACATGGGGGACTGATGTGGGGATTAATCCTGGAACAAAGTTTAAACCCAAGTCGGTTTTTCTTCCTCTAGTCCAATGTGATGCAATAGATGTATTTGAAAGGGGGGTCCTAAAGGATCTCACTAAATTGCGTTACCACAAGGTGCCAGGCATGAAAAAGAACTTAACGAATGATCAAATGATAGCTATTGAAAATTTGAAAAGTGATACCAACATTGTCATTAGACCAAGCGACAAGGGTGGGAATGTAGTGGTGTTAGATAAGACTCAATATCTAAATGAGGGTCTACGACAACTTAATGATGTGAATTGCTATTGTAAAACTAACCAGGAGGAGCTATTGAAATCAAATCTAATGTTCAGGGATCTGTTGTTGGAGTGGACTGATATGGGATTACTTGAACCTGAAGAATTCCAATACTTATATTGTGCATATCCCAGAGTTCCGATTTTATATCTACTCCCCAAATTACATAAAGATTCCCTAGAACCGCCAGGGAGTCCAATCGTATCTTCGATTGGATCTTTACTGGAACATACTTCCAAGTACATTGACCACTACTTAAGATCCTTTGTGGTCGCTCTTCCGTCATACATCAAAGACACCACACATTTTCTCACAGATATAAATGGAATATATTGGGAAGATCAATACATTTTGGTTACACTAGATGTAACCAGTCTCTATACCAGCATCCAACACGAACAAGGCTTGGAGGCTGTAGATCATTTTCTCAGAACACGCTCTGTCTCCTATCTACAGCATTCTAAAATGATCTTATCTATGATTGGCTTTTGTCTCAGGAACAACTTTTTTTTCTTTGACAACATCTTGTATCGACAGTCACAGGGCACGGCCATGGGAACCTGCTTCGCCCCCAGCTATGCGAATTTATTCATGGGCTGGTGGGAGAAGCAGGTTGTCAGAGAAAGGGCAGAGTTTGACAACGTTGCCCTGTGGCTTCGATACATAGATGATATTTTTTTCATTTGGTGTGGGGATGAATTGTCTGTGAGACTATTCATTGATACACTTAATATCAACCACCTAAATCTAAAGTTTAGTGAACATATCAGCAACCAAAGGATAGAGTTTCTAGATGTAACTGTGGAAGTTGGGAGTAATCAGCTTAACACCAAATTATTGAGTAAAAAGACTGCGGGAAACAGCATTCTTAAAGCAACTAGCTGTCATCCCCGCAACTTGGTGTATAGCATACCCTATGGCGAATTACTTCGCGCTAAGCGCAATTGCAGTACCCAGGAAGCCTATAAGGAGGAAGAAAAGATCATGTGTCAAAGATTTCGTAGCAGAGGTTATAATCGAAATATGATTAACACTGCTAAATCAAGAGTTGATCTTAAGAACAGAGAGGAATTGTTGAATCCCAGAATTGAAACAGAGGATACGAATCTGGTTAGATTCATAACCACTTTCTCGGTGCAAGCTCATGATGGGCGAAAGATCTTTAAGAAACATTGGCATGTCCTGCAAACTGATACCCATCTCAAGAAATATCTTAGTGACAATCCACAAATTACGTTTCGTAAAGGAAGATCACTCAGAGATGTGCTAAGCCAGAATTATGTCACCTCAAAACCAATCATGAAAAGTCAGGAAATTGGTTTTAAATGCTGTCGTAGATGCAAAGCGTGCAAACACAGCCAGGATTGCAAGACGCTCACTGTTCCTACCACTAATAGGGAGTTCACGATACGGAAACATCTGACGTGTAATACACCCTTTAGTGTGTATGTGTTAATCTGTCCTTGCAATAAATGGTACGTGGGGAGCACAAAGCATGAAGCTAAGAAAAGAGTGCTGGAACACTTACGTGCCATACATAACAACAACAAACAATATCCCATAGCAAGACATTTTTTCACAGAACATATGCAGGATGAAAAATTGGTTCGGTAGGTTGTGATTGACTGTGTGGATCTGGGGATCCGAGGTGGCAATCGTGAATTGTCCCTCAGGAAACTAGAATCCAAGTATATTGTAGACTTTGAATGTCTAACTCCTAAGGGATTTAATGTCAGTGAAGAATTATCCATACATTTACATGAATGAAGTATATCATGAGAATGTGTATTGTACAGCATGTCTGCAGTTTTCTTGCTTTTAAATGTTTTATTTCTATTATGTTTAGATTTCACACAACACGGGGTAGCGGAAGAAAGTGGATCAGATCACTGGGAAAATAATTTTGTGCACTACTTGTTGTGATTTCTTGTGATTTATTTGCCCACTGGGGCATGACGTGGACAATTTTCGGTTATGTCTTATACTAGGACGGTGTGCCCACTGGGGCGAGTTGCATATTTCCCAATATTGACTAGGAAGATCGATCAAATCGCCTACATGAATGGCATGCCCGTATTATTCACTGTGTATAATTTTGGAAATCGGCTATTTATTATTATATAATGAGGAAACTCAAGAAAAGCCGCTTTTTGTCTGAATGTAACGATATTGAATTCGCATTTACGACAGTGAGTGGCATTATATTAGTTGCCTTGACAATTTTCAACGAATGGCATGCAAGGATGTTGATGAGCCAATGAAAATGCAGCGTTAACATATGTCCAGTATTGATTTATAATGTGCTTGACAAACCTTAATTTATTCTGATATTTGCAACAAGTATATGCAATGGTATTTATGCTATGGGTTTTCGACAAATTTATATATTTTGGAAAAGTATTTACGAAGGACAAATATCAAATCACGCTATGATGTTGCACATCAGGAATATTTTGTAAAAAGCGTTATTTTTGTCTGTTATGAAATTTAAGACAAAACAAAAGTATTTATGCTCTTAGAATGAATGATTTGTCTTAATGGTAAACTCATTCAAAGATGTCTCCCGCTTCTCTGTGATGTAATCTATGCACTTAGGGTGGTGGTATGTTTAAAAATGGCCGACATTACCACGAGACGAGCGTGACCAAGCCGTATTGGCGAAACGCGTCGTGGATTTTTTCATCTGCCGAATAAAGTTCTTAAAACTTGAGCTCTGGGTGTCCTGTTGTCTTCAACGTATTTTGGAGATTTGTGGATGAATTATGAGCCTGCTGGTAGCTGTAGCAGGACCGCCCGTGACAGCCTGACCCCTTCACCAGCACTAGTGGAGCATATATATATATATATATATATATATATATATATATATATATATATATATATATATATATATATATATATATACATACATACGACCTGCCGCTGATATATCAATGCCTGCAACAACTATCTTACAATGTGAACATAACTATTGCATTATCACAGGATTTGGGATTTGTCAACACCAAGAGAAATACGACCTGATTCAGCCAATGTAATTGCTGGGATTTTTCAGAGATCCGGTGAAGGCCAACCTGAGTTTTCAAGAGAACAAAATGGCGGTGCTAAAAAAGGAACGAAGGATTATCATTCTGAAAGACATTATGTCTTTCAGACAACTGACCAGAATAGTAAGTCTTCTGTCCTCGTCTAATCAGGCCATTCTTTGTGTCCTCTACATTACAGGGCCATTCAGAAATTGAAGGCGAGTTACCTCATCTATTGAATGAAATAGTCACAATTCATACAAATATCTATAATAGAAAGAACGGAGATCCAGAGGTGGCTGGATACGAGGAGGCATGGAACAGGACAGCTATCTTCTCAGCTCTTCTGGATATCAAGTCCCTCACAAAGAACAAGGGGGCATATTAGCAAGAACCTTGTTAAAATTATCGCCGATTTAGCGGCAGGAAACTGCAGCTAAAACTGCGATAATGGGCTTGCTAATATGCATTATAGAATTCCAATAGAAGCCCAGGTTAGATGTCCTGCACATCTAACCTGGGCTTCAATTGGAATTCTATAACGCATATTAGCAAGCCCATTATCACCGTTTTAGCAGCAGTTTCCTGCCGCTAAAATGGCGATAATTTTAACGAGGTTCTTGCTAATATGCCCCATGGTTTCTTGCTGCATGCTCATGAAAATGGACAATGTGTCAGCAATGAGATATAACAATTGACTGGTGGGCACAATATCCAACATATTGGTTGAACTAGCAAGGGATTTCTGGTATTTCTGCCTGTAAAATTGTTTTTTTGGACAGCTGAGTATCTATGGGCAAAAAAAACTAAGTGCCGCTTGGAATTTCAGATTCAGCAGGGTCTCCAGCGTTTGTGAACTGAACCACAAGGTCTTCGAAGCTCTGATGCCCAGATGAGGACTTCGCAAGATTGGCCTCTTTGCATTCAGGTTGAACAGCCACCTTCAGGAATATCTCAGCTTAAGACTGTGCTAAAAGCACAACTGGTTGGGAACTCAGAATTAAGTATTTCTCCTATTTACCAGGGTCTCAGCTCAGATGAGAGACAGACAACTGATCTAATTTTGGTGACTCACATTTGGAGATCACAAACATGGTTCCCCAGTCTGCTGGAGGTATCATGGGAGCCTCCAATAGTGCTTCCAGTTACACTGAATATACTGACAGACTAAAGAGATCACTTCCATCTTCTGGTCCTTGAGGATCATCTCAAGTTGATGGAGTGGAGGATTTCTTGGGACATTGGACGAACTAAGGAATTTCAGAGGTCTTTGCAAAGTTCATCCAACAAGCTTGGGCTGAGAGTAAGGTCAAGAGGTAACAATCAGTCTGCAGGAAATGGTACCTTTGGAGAAACATCTGGAGCCAATAGGAGGCAGGCATTGACATGTTCTGAATTTTGAGTCTTGAAAGGGCGGCATCAGGCTTGGCATACAGAACAATAAACACTTTCAGGTCGGCGATCCCTGCAGGACACTGCTGAGCGAACAACAACCCTGTAGGTGAACATGTGGGTGTGTAAACTGATTAAAAAAATTAGACTCTCCAGAGCCTAGATATTTGAGTCACTGGGATGTGGATATGGTTCTAAATTGAGATTTTCCTAGCCTTGGTGTCTGAAAGGCTAGATCTTATTAAAAACATGGAGGTGAGTATTATGTTTATTTCTTGCTTTAATTAATACAGCAGCCAAGAAAAACTACAATACCCAGAAACTCTGTAAAGAACAACATTACATCACAATAAAGTATCCAATCGGACTGTGGTAAATAAATAATTAATTACCGATACTATTTTTCTATACATTAACTATAACAGATAGCTCAATAAATAAGAGGCAGGATCCGTGATATCTGAGTCAGAATGGCTTTAATCGGATGGCTCGAGCCTAAAGACCATGATGTGGCATGCAATGGAATGGAATGGCATGGTATGGCAGCTGCAACGTCTCATCAACATTACATAGTATATATAGGAAAACATTACAATCGCATTGAATACAGTAGGCGTAACAAGTGACAAACGTAAGATAAGAACACATGGGCGTACAAAGAAGGCGTGCATAGGGCGTGCACGTAGACATGTGATGAAAAACGTCACAGAAGTGTCATAAATGGGTGGATACATGGAGGGGGCTACCTGGGCAGCTGGAACCTTTAACCTACTGGTGCGCGCAAACGGGCCATGACGTGTAACTAGGGAGAACTGGGGACTTTGACTTCTGCACTAGAAGAGGAGACTAAAGTCTGGGATGTCAGGACGACATGTACCTATAGCATATCTGATATCTTGTGTTTAGAGAACATGTTGATTGAATCTAAAAGTCATCAGGGCAAAGGCTACTTGACACTAAGGCTGGTGCATGCATATATTTCTTTATGTATTGCGTGTGCTATGAATCTTCTATGGATACTAATTCAGTAATTCTCTTGCATGGAGACAGAAAGACTAGACTATAACTGAAGATGTTTATGCGGTTCGTTAGCTTAGGAATGTGAAGCCGGGGAGCTGAACTGATAACTAGAGGCATAACATATTCTTGGCAGACAGGCAGGCAGGCCAGGCTGGGCACCGTGCTGCTTGGCAGAAAGTAAGTGAAGGGTCTGGGATGCGGGAGGGGCTGCATCGCTCCTCGGAGTGGTTTCAGGAGACGTGAAGCTTGAATCTGGTGTCCGGGCCCTATGAGGCCTAGAAACGGGGACAACACGATGAATTAACGTGCACAATGTAAAACGTTGGCAACATAGGCCTAATACTTGTTGCTTTCAGGGAGACTGGATAACTGGCATACTAACGTTGGACACAACTATAATTGCGTCTTTAATCTGGAGAGGGGGAACATATGCATGTCGATCATGCACAAATAACCTATAATGGGGAACACGTAGGAACACATGACAGGGCAAAATTCAATTTTCCTCATTCCCTCCTTGTTCCCTACGTTTCCTTCAGGAAACATCAATATTCATGATACCATCTATCTGTTCATATAGCATCATTTGCTCGTCTCGAATCTTCTTGGAATGGGACTTAGGACTTGGAATACAAGAGGTAGCGCACAAGCCGCAAATCGCAGGGCCACATTGTAAACATAGGCAACAACTGAATATGATCATTACTACTATTCCTAGGAGTGATAGTACTTTCCATCCCCAGGCAGATATTACACTCCAGAGCCAACCGGACCATGTCCAGGTGCCTGGATTCTGGTGCAACTGATGGGCTATCTTATGAAGTCTGGTTATAGCTGAATAAACAGACGGTGCATTATTAGGAATGAAAATGCAACAACTAGATCCGATGACTCTACAAGCTCCGCCCCTATCGGCCAGTATGACGTCAAGAACAAGGCGGTTCTGAAGAACAACAAATCTCATAGCAGATTGCTCTTCAGTTAAGTTACCTAGAGCGGAAATAGTCTCATTCACTACTGCTTCAAGGGTTCTGGTTAACCTACGTATTAGCTTACTATTCTGGATAGGTCCTATGAAGAAAAAGAAACCTTTATTGAAGTCTGTATACTGTTCTAAGGCAGTTTCAGTTTGATCGACAATTGAGGACTCGATCTCCCTTCTATGTCTGACGTGTACTAGATGTGTATTTCTGTGATAATCGGATGGGGCTAGAAAAACTGGTGGCAGTAGGAAGGCAATGTAACATGTTCCATCCCAATCTAGGGGCAGACGTACATATGCGGTCTGACCACATACAAAATATGAATGACGTGAGGCTTTGAAATTAGATTTCCCACTGTCACTATACTCGACCACAGTATTACAATCACTGTGTCCTAGATGTACTGAACCATTCTTTCGGACACATAATTCGCCTTTCACTGGTAAAACTGTAATAGCAGGCAAGTCTGGAGTAGTCTCGGACTGAACATTCAAAACCATGAAATTCGAGGAATAATTACCTAGATCATATACTTCATTTTCTAGATCTAACCCTGTTCTATGGGAAAGACCTTCCTTGTCTGGGAAACATGTTCTATTCAAAAGGGACTTATCGTCTAAGGATGACGTTATCGTAAACCATGCTCCACACGACCCATTGTGTGAAAACGGATAGGGAAAGAGTGGCAGAACTCCCTTCGGTGTCTGGAAAGGGGGGAGTCGACCACACACCCAACAATTAGTGGCATTGCTGGTCTGGTGTGAATAGTGTAACATTCGAATAAAAGTATTGTTGCGCATTGCAAGTCGGTAGGATAACTCGTGAGGAGGTAGTTCACTAAAGGTGTGCTCTACTGTATCATTAGAAGAAAGATGTACATGTGAATCAATAGGAGGAAAATATACATGTAAAACATAACTTATGCATGTAACTGTAAGACTCAGAAATAACATAAATAATAACGTAATAATACATCTGCTTCGCAGATTTTTACAATAACGTATTTTCTTGGAGTTTCGTCTAACTCTCTCACTAGGGGGGTCTATCTCATACATGTCAGGAACCTGTCTAACCGCTTCACCCGAGAGGGACTTAAACAATTAAACTGTCTGACTTGCTAGACCGGAGCTTTAATTTATACTCCTGCTGCGGAGTTTTCTCTAACAGGGGGAGTTTAGAGTCAGTATCTGGGCAGTCCTTGAAAAAAGTCTTTGGACGGAGTCCATGAAAACGTTTAACGTGACTGGAGTGGAGCCATCCCTTGCGGCCCTCCACTTTGATGGCGGTCCTTGTGGTCATCAGTACGAGTTTCGGCTCTTTCCAGCGGGGCTCCAGCGGACTTGAACGATCAAAGTTTCGGATCAAAACCAGATCACCTGGAACGACCTCGTGCGGTTTCACCTGGGTGCTGTCTGGAAAAGCAGCCGCGACCTGTGAACGACAAGAGAGTAGTGCAGACATCAAGGAAGCTAGGTAATCTGTCAGCATATTACTGTCAACATCAGTAATTTTACGTGGCATAGGTGTACCCCACATGTTCGGGGGACGACCGAATACAACCTCGAAAGGTGACAGACCTGAACGGGAGTGAGCGACCATTCTCATGTAAAAAAGGGCGACTGGCAGAGCTACCATCCAATCTACACCTTTCTCGGCACAGACCTTCGCAATGCGTATTTTCAGAGTCTGATTATGTCTCTCGACGAGGCCGGCTGCCTCGGGGTGTCGTACACAATGGAACTTCCACTGGTACCCTAACAGAAGAGATACTTGTTTCATGAGTTCGGATGAGAATGGCTGGCCATTATCTGAATATACGACCCTGGGCAAACCATAGCGGGGGAAAAACTCACGAACCAACTGCCTGGCAGTGGTCGCGGCAGTGTAATCTGGGACTGGATATGCTTCTGTCCATCTGGACAAAGCGCATACAACTACGAGGACATACTTGAAACCTCGACATCGGTCCATCTGAATATAATCCATCTGGAGGACTTCAAAAGGGTGGTCAGGAGGATGGAATCCACCTTGTTCCACCGGAACACCTTTACCTGGATTGAACTGACAACAGATCATGCAGGTACGCACTTTCTGCTTGGCTGCTGCTCGTAAATGCTTGTTAAACCAAAGGTTCTGGATGCTGTCTAACATGGCTTTTTCTCCTAAGTGTGCTGGACTGTGTGCTGTATTAATAATAACTTGAACCATAGAGTCGGGGAGAAACCATGTGGCTTTTCCCTTCGTCAACCATCCTTGATCTGTCTGGACCCCTCCTTGTTCAGACCATTTCTTGATTTCGTCTGGGGTAGCATGTGACTGTATGTCTAGTACGTCTTGTGTAGGATCCTTGACTGTCATACAAGTAGTCTGAACTGGAACGTCTGTCTTTGTCTTGTTAACTGGAATGTCTGGAGTCTGAGCTGTAAGCTTGGCGGTTCGATCTGCTAGATCGTTACCTTGGGAAATGGTGTCAGTGGCTTTCGTATGTGCTTTGCACTTCATGATGGCAATGGCTTTCGGTAAATGTATTGCTTCTAACAGAGCTTGAATGAGGGGACCATGCTGAATCTTGGCTCCATGAGAGGTCATGAAACCTCTTTCTTGCCAGAGGACTCCAAAGTCGTGAACGACTCCGAATGCATAACGTGAATCTGTATATATGTTTACTTTCAGGTTCTTGGCTCGAATGCAGGCTTGGGTCAGAGCAATTAGCTCTGCTGCTTGAGCAGACAGGGTGTCGATACGATGTGTTTCTATAACTTCAGTCTCAGTAGTCACTGCATATGCGGCTACTAGTTCTCCTGTACTTGTTCTCATACATGAACCATCCACATAAAGTGTCAGGTCGGGATCAAGTAATGCAATGTCAGTCAAGTCTTGTCTTGGCTTCGTCATGATGTCAATAACTTCCACACAGTCATGTGTGGCAGGATTTGGAACAGTCGAGGGTAACAGTGTAGCAGGATTTAAAACGTTGCAGCGTCTGATTTCTATGTGTGGCTGGAACAGTGTCAGTTCATACCCTGTTAATCGTGCAATTGTCAAGTGCTGAGTCTGTGTTCGGTTTAAAAGAACTTCCACGGAGTGTGGAACTTGTACTGTCAGGGAGTGTCCTAACACTATGGAATCACTTTGTCTAATAGCTAGAGCTGTGGCTGCAACTGACTTGAGGCACGCAGGCAGAGCCTGGGCTACTGGATCTAATGTGCTAGAGAAATAAGCACAAGGCTTGTGTTGTCCTGCTTGATCTTGCGTGAGAACAGATAATGCTGTACCATCACGTTCAGTAACAAAAAGTGTAAAAGGCTTACTGTAGTTTGGTGTCGCTAACAGGTGCATTACATAAAGCTTTCTTTAACTCGTTAAAAACAAGTGTATGGGGGGGCGTGGCTAGCAGCCAACGATGGCGGCCGCAGCTTAGGGAGGCTCCTGGGCAGAGGCGGCTTTCCGGGATAATCCGTAACAAAATCCTGATCTTCACTGGCGGATAGGGGCGGACCGGACCCACTGTCCGTGCGGCGAGCAGCGCTGAAGTTTCTGGGAGCGGCGGCGGCCGGAACGGGCATAATCTCGCTGTCGGGAGGCGGAGGAGGAGCTGGGCCCGACTGCAGCCGTGAAGCCGTGGATTGACGGTGCAACTGAATCCGGCCGGAAGTGGCCTGAAGGCGGGGGTGAGTGGCAGGAAGCGCCGGCTTTCCGAGCGCTTCACCCCGAAAACGCCGCGAAGCTCCCCTCCCGTTAACCCAAGCACACGGGCGCACAACAATACGGCCAGTCGGCACTCCCCGGTCCCGCACGCATCCACCAGTAGCGCGACGGGAACTGCACAAGTTCATCCCAGTGCCGCCATTACCCGACCACTCCGTCGGACTGCGCCAGGCCCCGGCAGCGGCCGACAAAGTCACACAGCGGCCGGCAGCGCCACTCAGCGACCTCTGCGGTCGACGGGTAGTAGACATTGCGGACTTCCCAACAGGAGCACCGGGAGCCATACGCAAGCGGAGCCACCAACGGGGAAGGAGCCTGGGCAACACCTATAACAGGGGGCACTGAAGAGGGCATACCGCGGCAGCCCCAGCCGGTGTGGGTCGCAACTTACAGCGCACCACCGAACTTCCCTTTGACCCCTTGCTGGGGGGCGACTCGGCGCCTGGCCTGTACGCAATCTCTAGGTGAGCGTTACACCACTGCATGCCTGCGAGGAGACACCACCCCCCACTGCAGTGACCACATACTTCGACGCAGTCTGCCGCCGGAGCGCAAAGAGGCAGCCCTGCGCAACCCACGCACGATCATTCTGACCGTCTGGCAGTTTAATTCACGGCAGCACTATGTCCCACAGGGGCCCCAGAAACGCCACAACCCAGGCCAAGTTGGATAAATTTGCATATGAGCGGCACTCACCGCCCCAAGACCAACGCAAGGCCGCCGGAAAAACGGCCGAACCCGAGGGGGCGAGGAAGGCCACACTTGATGATGTCCTAGCAGCACTGGCCCAAGTACAGACGACGGTGGGTGCCACGGCAACAGAAGTCACCTTGATAAGAGCGGATCTCCAAAAAATGAACGAGAGGGTCAAGCAGGTCGAGGTGGTCACTAAATCGCTGGTTGAGGATGTATCCGAATTGCAAACAGCGGTAGAACGTCTGCAAACCGATAACAAACTGCTTAGGGACAAACTGGATGACCAGGAAGGGCGCTCCCGACGCAATAATGTCCGAATTTTGGGTGTGCCGGAATCTGAAGACACGGGGGCGTTAGACCTCTACGTGGAGGACTTGGTCAAAACGCGGCTCAAGCCCAAGGGACTCTCAAACTTCTTCTCCGTCGAAAGGGCACACCGCGTTCCGGGAGGAAAACCCAAGTCGGGGGCCACACCGCGACCGATACTGGCTAGATTGTTCAATTTCCGAGATCGGGACGCCATTCTACAGGCCGCTAGAGTGGCACCGGCCATCCAAATCCAGAACTCGAAGATTGCTTTCTTCCCGGACTATACGGCGGAGGTGTCTAGGAGAAGAAGAACGTTCCTGGAAGTGAAAAAGACCTTGAGAGACAGAGAACTGCCGTACTCAATGCTCTTCCCGGCTAAACTGCGGGTGGTAGCGGACAAAAAAGTGTGGATCTTCGACTCCCCTGGTGCAGCCCGGGACTGGCTGGAGGGCTGGCACACCGTTGGACGACAGCGCAAAACACACAGACCGGATCGAGACCGTGGAGAAGGCAGCAGAACTGGCTCACAAACATCTGGTCGAATGGAGGGAGCGGGACACTCACCCTCCCATGGATTTGAAGGGGGGGGCGAGGAAGAATGATCCCGACCACGGACTTTGCACACTAAGCAGTTGCCGACCGCCGAACTGATTTATCATTTTCACTGCTGCACGTAGACGCTGGCATGGCTGCCCCGAAAGCCTTCAGGAAAGCCGCCTGCCTGGGGTGACACTCTCCCCCCTACACGCAAGTACTCTGGTTTTGGGATGGGTAAAGCACTCTGCTCAGTTGGGGTGGCGGGCAGTTCGAGGTCCGTTAAGCAGGGGGGCAGGGAGGGGGGTTTGTTTTTAACTGTTTATGTTGGGAATGTGCATAAAGGGTCGAGGACAATGTTTCAGTACTTATGGGAATCAGAACCCATTGCTGGGAACGGACAGTGACATTATGCCCCCATGATGCTTCTGAACGCTTTGCTGCGTGACGACGCAGCCGATAGACCGGTTACATCTCTGGGGCAATACATCATATACCTAATACCCCCCGATGGCTACCAGTCCCGTACCGGCAGAGGGGGTGAATCACTCTGACACACAATGCCCACCTATGACCTTGATGTCCTGGAATGTGAGAGGCTTGGGGGACAAAGTTAAGCGGGGATTGGTACTGACTGCTATTAAGCGCCTGCGGCCTACTGTAGCCCTGTTGCAAGAGACACACCTGGTGGGGGGAGCTACGAAGGCCTTGGATAGGCGAGGCTACAAAATGTGGGCCCACTCTGCTTTCACGTCCGGCTCCAGGGGGTCCGGTGTTCTAGTACAGAAGAACTCAAGTTTCATGCCCCTATCAATTAAAACTGATGATCAGGGCTGCTTCGCGGCCGTGCAGGGACAATGGGAGGGGAAACTCTTTAATTTGGTATCAGTGTATATTCCACCGGCTTTGCATTCGGTCCACCTCCCAAGACTAGGGGACTTCCTTTTAACACTCCCCGAGGGTGAGACCATTCTAGGGGGGGACTTTAACGCGGTCATACACCCACAACTAGATAAACACCCCTCCCCCAACCAGACAGGGGGGGAAACATACTTTCGACGATTTACCACGGCCATGGGCATGACAGACATCTGGAGACACTTACACCCGGGCATGCAACAGTACACATTTCACTCCACGGTGCATGGCAGCCTGTCTCGCATCGATTATTTCCTGTCGCTGGGGGAGGCCCTTTGTCATGTAGATACCCTGGTGATTCACCCTCGTGGTATTTCGGACCACTCACCGCTCACACTGACGCTTTCACTACAGACGAGAGCACGTAAGCGCATTTACCCCATGCACGCATCATATTTTAAAATTCCACAGGTTCGCAAAGAACTCAAACACGCCACGAAACACTATTTTCTTGAAAATACCCATTCAGTGCGTTCCCCGGCAACGCTCTGGGGGGCCTATAAAACCGTTCTGCGGGGCCAAGCCATTAACACCATAACCGGACATAAGAAACAGCAGTCGCAGGAACTAGCCGACCTAGAGATTACGTTGAGGGAGCGGACCGCGGCACATGAGTCTCACCCTTCTCCCGCTGCCCTGCACGCACTCACTCTCCAGCAACAGCTGTACAGTGATCACCTACGGTTGGTAGTCAAGGGTCACATAACCGATACTCAGAACAGGATTTATGAAGTGGGGGACAAAGCAGGGAAAATGCTGGCATGGCTCGATAAACGTGAGGGTAACTCCAGGGGGGTCCAATGTCTAAAAGATGAACAGGGGGTGCATCACACTGATCCGAGGCGTATAACAGAACTGCTTGCGACCCATTTTGAGCAAGTGTACACCCCGGCTCGTAAAATTACACCTGAGAGTGCCAGGGCGCTCTTGGCACCAATCGAAGTTCGGACCCTCACACCGGAGGCATCGAGCGAGCTGGAGGCGGACATCACTGCCGATGAAATCCAGCTGGCCATTAAGGCACTAAACCCGGGCAAGGCATTGGGACCGAATGGGATACCCATAGAATGGTATCAAGTGATGCCGGACACCCTCAGCACGCATCTGTTGGGGATGTTCAAGGACTGTTTGGAGAAGGGTTCCCTTCCACCGGACCAGCGTGCGGCTACTATAATACCAATCCCCAAGCCGGGTAAACCACCAGAGGATTGCTCCTCCTATCGACCCATTTCCTTATTGAACGCGGAAGTGAAAATCTTGGCTAAACTTCTGGCACAGAGAATCCTGCCCCATCTGTCCGCGATTATACACCCGGATCAGTCCGGGTTTATGCCGCACAGGAACACAGCGCTGAATTTGCGGCGACTGCATGGTATCCTGGCCAGAGCTGACACCATCACCACGCCGGCAGTCATCCTGGCACTTGATGCCAAAATGGCATTTGACCTGGTGGAGTGGGAGTACCTTTTCGAAACACTGACACGTATGGGGTTCGGGCCTCGTTTTTTAGCGTGGGTCAAACTGCTGTACACAGCCCCAGTGGCTCATGTGGTGGCGAACGGCCACATTTCCCGCACTTTCCCGCTGGGACGGGGCACGCGACAGGGATGCCCTCTGTCACCCCTGTTGTTTGCCATCTCATTGGAACCCCTTGCGACTCTCATACGAGCCTCCCCCCTCCTCAAGGGTATACCAGGGACCGGGGGTTGGGAAGACCGTCTGTCCCTATACGCAGACGACATGCTGCTGTATCTAACAGACCCCGAGGAGGGAATACCGGCCTTGTTACGCATTTGTGACGCATACGGCAGGATCTCCGGCTACACGCTAAATTGGTCCAAGTCTGAGATATATGTCTTACGAGGTCCGGCTCCGGAACTCGGCGATAATTGCCCGCTGCGACTGGCGGGATCATCTTTTAAATATCTAGGCATACACGTCACTAAGGACCCGACTGAATTCGTAGATAAGAATCTGAAGCCGCCCCTGGATAGACTCAAGCGGGATGTGGAGTTCTGGTCCGGCCTGCCGTTAACACTCCTCGGCAGGGCAGCGCTTTACAAGATGATGGCGTTACCACGCTTCTTGTACGTCCTTGACAATTCACCCTATCCTGTGCCACCCAAGCTCTTCCAGAAAGTAGCAGCTCTGGTCTCCAACCTACTTTGGGGCAACCTCCCGGCGCGAGTGGCACAGTCCAAGTTACACAGAGACTGGTATAGCGGGGGCATTGCGCTACCGAATTTAAAACTGTACTATTGGGCTGCACAACTGAAACCCATCAATCAATGGATACACGCACCACATACCGAGCCAGCATTTCACTCGGACAGGGTGCAGTTGGGCGCTGATAGTCGGTTGGGTCCACTGTATGATCACCGCAAGGTGCGCACTCTGGTAGGCCCCACCAAGTTGACGGTGCAGATATGGCACGCAGCTACGGCAGCTCTGGGATGGAAGGGGAGAATCACTAGGATGACTCCGCTGTGGGACTCTCGCACACTAGGCAACCTGAGGAACACCAAGGGGTTCGCACAATGGGACACAATAGGCATCTGTGTGGTGGGTGACCTGTGGGAGAGGAATGAAGTGATCCCCTTTGCCCGACTAAAAGAACTCTATGAGCTCAACGACAGGGAACTCTACAGATACATTCAGGTCCGTCACGCACTGCTTGCAGCCATTCCAGCAGACACACCGCTCCCAGATTCCTCACCCTTGGAAGATCGCCTACTCACCGATTACATGTTAGAACGGGCGACATCCCTCACTTACCGTAAGCTACTCAATAACAGCCCTGAACCCACATCACACCTGAAAGAGAAATGGGAAGGGGAGATTGGCGACATGGATGAACATGCATGGAACGAAGCACTTGGGTCCCCTAAAGAAGTAGGCATCTCGGCACGCATGCGGCTGGTGCAATTTAAGGTCTTGCACAGGGTTTATTATACAAGGACAATGCTGCATCGCATACACAGGGCGCCTCATCCCTACTGTCTGCGGGGGTGTGGGGAGGAAGGCACGTTCTTCCATACTGTATGGGACTGCCCCAAGATCCAGGAATACTGGAAACAAGTGCTCCGCACACTTTCGCAGGCATTAGATCACTCCATATTACCTGACCCGAGGAGGTGCTTGCTAAATATATGGGAACCTACTGACTTAACCCGATACGAGCGACTTTGGGTCACGGCGGGACTAATGGTAGCGAAACGTGACATAGCACAGCGCTGGGGGGCAGCAGAACTGCCAACCAAGTCCCAGTGGTGCTTGAACATGGATCGAGTAATGTTAACCGAGCGAGCAGTGTATATCAACCGAGCCTGTCCCGGGAAATGGAATAAGATATGGCTGAAATGGAATGAATACAGGGGGGACATCTGCGAACCTTTGCGAGAAGATGATCAGGATGAATCCGACGATTAGGGCGAGGAGGGCTAAACCTAGGCGGGTTGGGGGGATGGGGTGGAGGCCTGGGCTGCTGCAAGGGGCTTCCTCTTGGAGCTTAGGCAGGAGAGTCAAAGTGGGCAGGGGCGGGTGGGGTGAGTAGAGGCATGCGCGCACTGTGTAGGGCTGTCAGGTTCCCATACTCCCAAGAGACACTAGAAACTTACAATGCACTGATTCGTGTCAGACCACACTGTCATTCCTAACTGTTGTTGTTATGAGTTTGTTATTTTTTAAAACACGAAAAAAAAAAAAAACTCCATCAAAACCTCAATTCCTGCATTGAACAATTGCTCGACTGGCACTTTTATTTTTTTTCAGTACGCTCAGTCACAAATTTATTGTTACTGTAATATTGTTATCCTTTTTGCTGAAAATCATTGTATAAAACGGTCCTCTGATGGCGGCCAGCCCACAGGGTTGTGGGCGTTCCGCTGTGTATTATGCAAAGTGCAATAAAGGTTTTTGAAAAAAAAAAAAAAAAAAAAAGTGTATGTTCCTGGGTCCAAGGGAGGACAGTCGATGTCGCTGCCTCCTGTGTCGTTAACTGTATCAGTGGTTTGGCTAGATATGCATACTGAGGAATCCATTGTCTGCAGTAAGAAGTGAGGCCGATAAAAGCTCGTACCTCCTTCTGTGTCTTGGGCTGTGGAAGATGTGCTATTAACTGGATACGGTCAGGTGTCAACTGTCTACCCCTCTTGGACAGTAAGTGTCCAAGGTATACCACTTGCTGGACACAGAATTGCAGTTTCGAAGGGGACACCTTGTGCCCCATGTCTGCCAGGAAATACAAGACTGTCAGTGACGCACGTTCGCAGTCACGTTCTGTACGGGCTGTGATCAATAGATCATCGACATACTGGAGCAGGGCAGTGTCAGTTGGCATGTGAATACTGTCTAGTTGTCGTTTAAGTGCTTGACTGTAAATACTAGGACTTTCTGTGAAACCTTGAGGTGCTCGTGTGAATTTATAGCTTCTTCCATTTAAACAGAATCCGAAAAGAAACTGGCTGTCTGGATGAATGGGGACACTAAAGAATGCGTTCTTGAGATCAATAACAGTAAAGAACGTAGCTTCGGAATCAATGGCAGTCAATAGGGAGGAGATATCTGGAACCACAGGGTACTGGGGTATGATACATTTATTAAGTTCTCGAAGGTCAATCACTAATCGATATACTGGAGGTGCATTTGGATCAGTACGTTTAAGAATCGGAATAATAGGAGAATTACATACATTGGAGTCAGTTTCTACAACCACTCCTTGAGCAATGAGCTCGTCAATAATTTTCGATAAGGCTGCTACAGCCTCAGGTGGTAATTTGTACTGGCGGATTCGTGGCAATACAACACCTTGTTTCAGAGTGACACGATATGGTGTAATATGCATACAACCTACATCAGTTGGACCTTGCGCCCATAAATGCTGTGGTACATTCAGTAATCTTGGATCAAAATCACGTAACACATAATGACCTTTAAAATCACGTAAAAACAATCTCACTCCTTCTGGGGAACAGCATATGACTGCTCCTAATTCTTTCAATGTTTTAATACCAAGTAAATTTTCGGGACAGGATTTCGTAAGTAACAAATCTGTAGTTCGGGACAATGGACCAACTTCTAGGGAAACTGGTTTCGATATTTCATTAACAATAGGCTTTCCTGAAAATCCCAGGGAAACATTTCTTGAGCCTGAGAGTGGAGCCCCTGGAACCTCGTCATGCCTGATGGTAGTCCTACTTGCCCCTGTATCAATCAGAAACTTTCTGTCTTTCCCTAATACTTGACTATGTACATAGGGACCCTCTTGATCTACAGGAATCTCGATGAGAGGCAAGCCAACCTCCCTCTCTAGGCTGTTTCATGAATACTGCTGATATTCTGGATAATCTGAGTGTGCGTACTGGTACATCTGCTGTGTAACGTGTTGTGTGGCAGCTATAGGCTGCAGTACTGTAACTGTCTGTTGTGCGTTCTGCGGTGGCTGGGCATTCTGCGGAACTTGTTCTTGTCTAGGAGGACGCGGTCTCTCTTTCGTCTTACCTGTAGCTATGTTGTGTTTCAGAACTGCACATTCGTTTATATAATGACCTGGCTGTTTACAGTAATTGCATGTCCCTTTAACAGGAGCTGCAGAATGACTAGTTTGATTCGGACCCTTCTTCTGACTATCTGGTTGAACAGACTGAGCAACTAGTACTTTCATTTTCGTGTCTTTCATACGTCTCCTTTCGTGTTCTTGCTCTTCCCTGATTCGGTTCTGGTGATACTGTAACATCTGGAGCATTTGAGACGGGGTATTAGCTTGCCATGTACTCTCGACTTTCAATACTCTATTTTTAACTTGCGGTAAAGAATTCTCAACTAGTTTAGTAACAAAAAGATGTGGATAAGATTCACTACTTGTTTTCAGACCGCTATTAATAATGAAACATTTCTCAAATCTGGAATAAAAATCACTAGTGTCTTCGTCTTGTTTCTGTTTACAGGCTGAGATGGCGTCCCAGTCTTCCTTTTTCGTGGCTAGTAATCTTGGCAAGACTTGTATTAACAGTTCGGGCAATTCTTTGGCTTTATCCCCAAGACCAGTACCTGGGACTCGTGTGTTATCTTCGTTCTCTAACGCGGTCCAATCTATCTTTTTCTCTCCCACCTCCCATTCTTTTTCTTTAAGTTTTTCATATATGCCCGCAGGCAACAGGACCTTTAACATTTTGATGATATCGGGATACGTGTATTCTCCCATACGGAGCATGTCCTTTAATTCACGGTGGAACCCTGCTGGATCTTTATCGTGACAGGGCACTAACTTTTTCATTTCTAGTAGCTCTATTTTCGTTATAGGGGTGTAAACAAATACTCGTTCGAGCTCACCCCCCGTTCCCTTAACAGGATGCACTTCTCGCAACGGATTCTGTCTATCTATGTAGAAAGGGGGTGAGACAGAAACAAAATGCGGAGTCAGGAACGTTCTGTATTTGTGGCGCTATTCTAGAATGACGTTAATTAAATCGGTACCTAGACCTTTCCATCTGTTTAGGAGTAACTCGTTCAGTACATTATATAAAGGACCTGGATCAGAATGCTGACTCTCGTACAGTGTAATGAGGTGCTGGATCATATACATACCCACCAGTCGCTGCTCGGCTGGCGGTAGTTTCAGAAACATTTGAGCCACTACTTCGTCTGAAAACGTGGTAGAATCACTAGTCCATTGAACTGCTGATCGGGCTAGTTCTTGTTCATGCATGGTACTAAGTTCATGGTAACCTATTCGTAGTTTCAGAACTTTATCGGTAGCCTGGAATACCTGTTCAAGAGAACACTGTTCTGGTACGGGAGGAGGAAAAACTTTCTTGTAGTCTAGGCGTGTGTGTCTATCAGAAGGTCTCGTTCTACCTACATACGCTATTCTAGTGGGATTCTCGTTGTCTACCTCTTCGTCTGAAGAGTCATTCTCTTTCTCGGCTACTCTCATTGCTTCCTCCTTTTGGTGTATACTTATAATTTCTTTACGAATCTTTCTGTACATGGTTTCTATACTATTTTGTGTCTTGTGTTTTCCTTCTGCTATATTGTCACTCCATCTGGTCAGGACTCTCATCTCTTCTGGATTTTTATCAGGATGATCCTGTTCTCTTATTAAACAATTTATTAAAAATTGCAAAATCATGCCTTGAATCTCGACTTTTCTGTGTACCATAGCTTTGTGAATACTTTCTGGTTTCTCCCCTGTTCGGATGAAATGATATATTCTGTCTAGATGTTCTTTCATATTTGATATGGTAACCAAGAAGCTTGCAACTCGTCGTAAGCGTATGGAATATATTATCATACTATCTTCACCTGGTACTGGATCATATCTACAGTCAGATCCGCACTCATTGAAATACTTTTTGAGGGCTTCGTACGTAGTCACTTTTGGCGTACGTTGTAACGCTGCATCTCTCAGCGTCAGGCGTTTTGTTTGAGGCGGGGTGATAGGAATACCTCCCCCTGCCCCTCCTGAACTGGAATCATCAATTAATACTGAATGTGCGGCTACTGGTAACGTGACTGGCAAAGTAGGGGTACGTAATGCGGGTTGGTCCTGGGGTACTGGCACATTAACAGGACCAACGACTGGAGGCTAAGTAATTACATTAACAGGAGGTAGAAGTTGAACTGGCGGAGGATTCGTATTAGCATATTCTGGGACAGTGTCATCTAAATAGGAAGAAAGGAAAATTTCAGCTGCAGTCGGTTTATGACGTAGCTTAGTCGGGACCAAGGGTGGCGGTAAATTACAGGGTGCTTCCGGGGTTGCTTTAGGCAAACCCTCGGCGAGAAGAGGATACATACCTTTAATAAGGGCGTTTCTCTGTCTATCTGATTGTTCTGCTCTAACTCGTTCACCTTCTTCTAGTAATTCCCTTTCTTGGGCTTTTTCGGAAGATTCCCTACTTAATTCTGCTTTTCTGAATTCTTTCTCTGTTCTTTTATGTGATTCTTTACGCCACAATTCTATGGCATCTTTCTGGGACTGTCTGGCTTTCTTTTTCCATAATGCTTCTTCTACTCTCATGATGCACTCGGCATCCCATGTTCCTGAAACAGGCCATCTATATTTCTCTTCAAGATGTTTGGTGTAATCCACCCATAAATCTAGATACAGTATGGCATCTAAGCCATGCTTATGATACATGAAATGTCCAGGACTGTCCCTGGGAGGGACAGGAACTGATTCTTCGAGTAACCCTTTTCTGGTTTTTATCTGACATAACTTCGAAAACAAAGGCATATTTGAACCGTACTTGAACTTGAACACAATACACAATGAACACAGTAATGAATAGCAAAACATTCATTCATACCACGACATTAAGAACACATTAATAACAGTTCGAACAGATACTACCTAATACATTGAAAACATGATACTTGAATTTCTCGAGAACAGACTTACTAGAATTACTGGATGCACTGCTAAAACAGTACAGAACATACCGGTCTCCTAAAGAGACACGTCATACCGTATCCACCTAGGTGAACACGTCGGACCGGATCTGTGTACCCAAACCCGTCGGACCGGGCACAAATTAATGAACCCGTCTAGATACCCCCAGCAACGGTACTCACCGGGAAGCAAACTGAAGGCCTCGGACTGGACTGGACTGCTACGATGTCTGGTTACTGCTACGCACTACGCATGCGCTTCGGGCTTCGGTTACAGGTGGGCCTCCGGATACCTCGGACATTGCTCTCTCGGCTTGGGCTCTGGTCGGAACGACCCGCCTTCCTCACCGCCTCGTCTGGATGCCGGACCGCAGTCTCCGTCTCCTCCGTGGGCCTGAGGGAGACTTGAAGCAGAAATATCTGCACGTGCACAGTAGGGTTCCGTCACGGCTGTAGAAGGGTCAGGGGGCCTGCGTTACATCGCCGGCGCGTGGGGAAGGGGCTCGTACCTGTTCGGGCGCCATTTTATGTGGTAAATAAATAATTAATTACCGATACTATTTTTCTGTACATTAACTATAACAGATAGCTCAATAAATAAGAGGCAGGATCCGTGATATCTGAGTCAGAATGGCTTTAATCGGATGGCTCGAGCCTAAAGACCATGATGTGGCATGCAATGGAATGGAATGGCATGGTATGGCAGCTGCAACGTCTCATCAACATTACATAGTATATATAGGAAAACATTACAATCGCATTGAATACAGTAGGCGTAACAAGTGACAAACGTAAGATAAGAACACATGGGCGTACAAAGAAGGCGTGCATAGGGCGTGCACGTAGACATGTGATGAAAAACGTCACAGAAGTGTCATAAATGGGTGGATACATGGAGGGGGCTACCTGGGCAGCTGGAACCTTTAACCTACTGGTGCGCGCAAACGGGCCATGACGTGTAACTAGGGAGAACTGGGGACTTTGACTTCTGCACTAGAAGAGGAGACTAAAGTCTGGGATGTCAGGACGACATGTACCTATAGCATATCTGATATCTTGTGTTTAGAGAACATGTTGATTGAATCTAAAAGTCATCAGGGCAAAGGCTACTTGACACTAAGGCTGGTGCATGCATATATTTCTTTATGTATTGCGTGTGCTATGAATCTTCTTTGGATACTAATTCAGTAATTCTCTTGCATGGAGACAGAAAGACTAGACTATAACTGAAGATGTTTATGCGGTTCGTTAGCTTAGGAATGTGAAGCCGGGAGCTGAACTGATAACTAGAGGCATAACATATTCTTGGCAGACAGGCAGGCAGGCCAGGCTGGGCACCGTGCTGCTTGGCAGAAAGTAAGTGAAGGGTCAGGGATGCGGGAGGGGCTGCATCGCTCCTCGGAGTGGTTTCAGGAGACGTGAAGCTTGAATCTGGTGTCCGGGCCCTATGAGGCCTAGAAACGGGGACAACACGATGAATTAACGTGCACAATGTAAAACGTTGGCAACATAGGCCTAATACTTGTTGCTTTCAGGGAGACTGGATAACTGGCATACTAACGGTGGACACAACTATAATTGCGTCTTTAATCTGGAGAGGGGGAACATATGCATGTCGATCATGCACAAATAACCTATAATGGGGAACACGTAGGAACACATGACAGGGCAAAATTCAATTTTCCTCAGGACGTCGAGTACAGCAATAATTATCTTGACTGACAGCAACAAGCCCTCTTTTCTTGTGAGAGTCACTCAAGATCAGATTCAGAAAACAAAATTAAAACCGGAGATAAAATTAGAATCACAGTCATGAAATCCTTAAAGATGTCCATAAGATCAAAAACAGCCACAACAGAAAATGAAGAAGCAGAGAGGGAACTCCACCAGGAATAATCCAGAGAAGATGTTTCAGCTTTGTTAATTGGAAACAGCTGAACCTGCTGAAGGCACTGGAGCTGCAAACAAAAGACCAGGGAGGGTTACTAAAACAGTGGTGGGATAATACTCGTCTCTGTGTCTTTAAACAAAAATCTAGCCTTTTAGACACCAAGGCATTGAAAATCTCAAGTTTATTACAAGACCAGAGGCTCATATTATGCTTGTTCAAAGCAAAGACGCAACAGAGTCAGATGGATGAGCAACTAGCTTACAATTAAAAGTTCTGAATGTATTAACGTTTGACCAATCTGTAGGTCTGAGAATATTTATTTATTTCAATTTATATAGTGCGTTATCACCTATAGGTCTCTAAGCGCTTGTTCAGGGTAAACACCGGACATTACAGGACAGGCAACCAACTTATAACACGCCCCATGCTTCTTGAAAAAGCACCGTTTTTAGCATCCGCCGAAACGGCAATAGATTAGACTCCTTCCGAAGGTGCAATGGCAATTTATTCCAAGCTGCCAGGAGAATAGTCGAAAAGGCACGCCCACCCAAAGTGGACAGACGGAAGCTAGGGTTGACCAAAAGAGTATCCTCTGATTAACGTAATGTCCTCCCAGGAGTGTAACGAGACAGTCGGGCTTTAATGTAGCTAGGCGCATTGCCATATACTGCCTTGTGTGAGATGCACAGACCTTTAAACATTGCTCTCTGCCTAAAAGGGAGCCAATGTAATTGGCGCAGGAGAGGCGAAGCATGCGTACTCCTGGGCTTCTTAAAAATCAGTCTGGCTGCATCGTTCATAACTATTTGCAGTCTTGAAAGTTGTTGCTGGGGAAGCCCGACATAAAGGGCGTTACCGTAATCCAACCGTCCTAGGATCATCGCGGACACCACGCTCCTTAAAGTAGAGAAAGACAACAGTTGGGAGATTTTACGAAGTTGCCTAAGAAGGCCGACACATGTGCCCACCACTGAAGACACTTGCTTCTTCATAGACAAATTACCATCAATGTGGATGCCCAGACTTTTCACCACGACTGCCGGTACTGGAGTCCTGCCCAACTCTTTGGGCCAGAAACGATCGTTCCAAAGGTTGCCCGAGATGGAGATAGGCAGCACCTCGGTTTTATCTGGATTAATCTTCAAGGAGTTGGCGGACATCCAGTTAATTGTATACTTTAGGATGTTGTGCAGCCTGGCTTGGGCTCCTGGCGAATCTTCAATTTGGATGATAATCTGTGTGTCGTCAGCATAGTTGTATATCTGACAATCCATCTGATTAAGAGCTGAAATCAGTGGCTGCAAATAGATATTAAATAGGAGCGGTGAGAGAGCAGAACCTTGCGGAACTCCACAGGTTATAGCCGCTGCTGTATCATGTAAACTTGCCAATGCCCAGAAAGCCCTAAAGGCCATAGCCTGTCTGGTTGAATGGGTGCCAAAGGAAACAGTGGAAATGCCATCCAAGTACATTGCCCATCCAACCCAATGAGACAGTGAAGGAGCAGAAACTGGTCTATGTTTTTTTTTAAATGAAATAATGAGTTGAGAAGAGGACCCTCTGAGATCTGCGGTTCGCGAAACGTATGTTTTCAAACAGTCCAACACACAATTTAGGTTGAGAGGGAAACAACAGATAATAAACTGATAATAGATTGGTTTTGTTACGTCTGTTAACTTGAAAATAAACTCCCAAGGCAGAATAATGGAAAGAGGATACAGCCAGAGCTCAAACATCTGAAACACGTTTGATAGAAATCAACCAATAAAAGCATTGTCAACTTTGTAGATAATTGTTTGAGAGATAATTCAACATTGTCTGGCCATGAAATAAACAAACGCAATACCAAGTTAACATCCCACATATCATTATATTTGGGTACGGGTAGTTTAGCAAAAACATACTCCCTTCAAAAGACGACAAACCAACATGTGTTCACCTATAGGTCTTAGGGCCACTCTGACATGCTCTGCAGAGATTGCTGATCTGTAAGTGTGAATTATGCAATAGGTGTTTCCCGGTGAAGACAAAGAGGCTAAGAAATTAACCACCAAGTTTACATTCGCTGAAAGGGGATCTGAATCCCTGTCCATATACCAGCTACACCAGACCACCCAAGCTGCTTTGTATACCTTAGCTGTGCCCAGTGCCCAGGACTGTTAGATGAACTGGACAGCTTCCTCTGAAATTCCTGGGGTTCTCCAAAAAGGCCAAATAATCTCCATGCGAAGTTACTCAGTGGGAAATGCACTATATAGTACATTATGAAACCTCTTTTATTTAATGCACTGCCGAGGTATGTGTGTAATCAGAGAGCCACAGAATTAAATTAGGCTGGTGCAGTGGAGAATAGTGATGTGTGTGTTTATTGCTAGGAGGTAACAACGAGTGACGGAAAGCACTGTGAATGTGTAAGTCATTATTTTATACTTGCATTGCACACGTTATAAGATAGATTGCTACAAACTGTGCATATAGTTTTAGGATAAAATGGAGCTTCCAAAATGTAGATTTGAGTAATATCAGGCCATAAGTAATGCATTTTTTTCATAACTGTACCTCAACTCCTCCTCAGGGGTACTATTAAAAGCAAAACCAAAGGGGATGATGGACGGAGCATTGACAATACAAACACTCACCCCCAGTCAACTGATCTGGGTTTAATCCATCACCGTTCTTTAGCTCACTCCGCCACCCCAGTTCAGACATGGCCATATGCTAATCAGTCTGACCCTGTGCCTCATGGGAACAGTCCAGCCCGAACTGCCAAGCCATGTCTTCCCTGGACCGGAATCAAGCTTCCCAGGACCGGTTTCTGGCATTACAGCCGTCTTCAGCCGGGCTTGCTTGAATCCAGTGGCAAAGTGAGCAAGGGACTCACGTCTGAGCATACCCTGCCAACTTAGGGCGAACAAAGACAAACCAAAGGGGATGATGGACGGAGCGTTGACAATACAAACACTCACCCCCAGTCAACTGATCTGGGTTTAATCCATCACCGTTCTTTAGCTCACTCCGCCACCCCAGTTCAGACATGGCCATATGCAAATCAGTCTGAACCTGTGCCTCATGGGAACAGTCCAGCCCGAACTGCCAAGCCATGTCTTCCTTGGACCGGAATCAAGCTTCCCAGGACCGGTTTCTGGCATTACAGCCGTCTTCAGCCGGGCTTGCTTGAATCCAGTGAAAAAATGAGCAAGGGACTCACGTCTGAGCATACCCTGCCAACTTAGGGTGAACAAAGAAAAACCAAAGGGGATGATGGACGGAACGTTGACAATACAAACAATCACCCTCAGTCAACTGATCTGGGTTTAATCCATCACAGTTCTTTAGCTCCCTCCGCCATCCCAGTTCAGACATGGCCATATGCAAATCAGTCTGACCCTGTGCCTCATGGGAACAGTCCAGCCCGAACTGCCAATCCATGTCTTCCCTGGACCGGAATCAAGCTTCCCAGGACCGGCATCTTTTGGCGTTCTAGGTTATTCCACTCCAGGGGTGACGGAGATTTACTTACATACTTCCTCTGACACGTCCGTGTCTGATGAGGCGGAAAAAAGGTACGACCAGTGAAGATACGTTTGTGTAATCTCCCGATTGTCATGAGTTATCACTCAAATATCAGCTTTAAATGTATTTTTAAATTCAACAACTTCTTACCAAACATATTGTTATAAGGTCTGAAAATACATACATTCTTATCTCAAGTACATGCTTTTGAATTTTTGTATACATACATTAGTATAATAAAACAAAAGGTTTGAATTCAGTAGAACTGGAGCAACTCAGGAGAGCTACTTATGGGTAGCTGGAGAGCTACCAGTGTCTCACAAGCTACTCGTTGGAGAAGCCTGTGGACCTAGACCAACCAAAGCAGTCTCACTGGTGATAAAAGTTGTGTATCCTGTAGCGCTCTAGTGTTTCTGAGGGTCTCGGCTGAGCCCCGGAAACACCACCACACTTTGTATCACCTCCTGGCCAGGCGTGGCCAGAAGGCTATAAATAAATGGTCCGGAGTCGCTCGGGACTTCCGGTCCGACCCAGCAGTGGTAGTCCATGTGTCGTCATTAGCATTGCCTGTACCCTTATGTAATCCCTGTCCTTTGCCCCGTTCAGCTTGTGTCCAGGGTATCTCCCGCAGCAGCCAGCTGACCCCCTACACTGGCGACGAGGGTGGGATCACGGTATTTGTGCCCAAGAAAAGAAGGAACGTACCTGTGACCTGCCGCGCACCCCGGTGACCTGCCGCGCATCAAAGGCGAGGCGGCCAAGGCGGGCGTCTGAAGGATCGGAAGACCGCGATCACCAGCACCGTTAAGCAGCGTGTGTCAGAGGTGCGTGACAGCACCGGTGAAACGAGCGGCAAGAGAGCGCATGCCTCAGCGGCAGGCCCGTTCCGTGTCTGAGGCCTAGCCGCTGGATAGGGAGATGCGCGCATGCGCAGTAGAAGCAAGGCCAGCCCCGGGGGAACAATGCAGCGTGAAGGAGCGCCTGTACAAGATAGAGGAAGAAAACAAAAGTGAAATTCACACGCTCCACACAAACTCCAAGTCACACGAGGAGGAAGATACCAGACACCCCCAACAGCACATGAAGGCACAACAAACACTGGCAAAAGGGAAGTAGCAAACGGACATAGGACAAGGAGCATTGGCAAATGGCATAAAGCAACAAGCACTGGAAAAGGGAAAGCAGCAAACAAGCATAAAGCAACAAGCACTGGCAAAAGAAAGGCAGCAAATAAGCATTGGCAACATAAAACAAAGCTAGGAGGAAGGACAAATCACCACAAACAAGCAGTGGCAAAACCCATAACTGAAACCAATAAGTACTTTGAAACATCAGAAGCATAGAAAGGAGAGCGACAGACCACAGATAACCCGCGATGTCAAACCCGCCAGCTGCAGCAGCAGCGGGACAACAACAAGCAGCACCCCCTGCGCAAGCAGCGCAACCTCCGACGCAACGTTCAGCACACTCACAGATTCAAGCACTGCCACCATTCAGCGAGCTGATCGATCCTGCGACAGCAGCCCCAAGATGGGCAGTTTCGATTGGACTACTTAACAACTACTTCGTAGCAACCAGAGAAACAGATGAGGAAGTCAAGAGATCCTTCTACACTTTGGAGGGGATGAAATATACAAACTCTTTAGGCACCTCCCGAACACCGGAGCAGCCAACGACTATGACGCTGCAGTCCGAGCGTTAAATGCGCACTTTGACCCTCAGCTCAACCCACACTATGAGCGATTCAAGTTCCGACAGTCAAGGCAGAGAGAAGGAGAAACAATGGATGCCTTTCATGCACGCCTTCGAGAATTGGTGAGTACCTGCCCAGAAGATGACCAAACGAAGGAGGTCACCGCACAACTCATTCAAGGCTGCCGCAACAAGCCACTGAGGACGCTAATACTACGTCAACCACGTATCACACTAGAAGAAATCCTAATCCTCGCTCGATCGCATGAGTTGTCAGACGTCCGGGCAACAGCGATGGAAGCATCCCTCAACCCACAGGCGAACACGGGTGCCAGTGTGAAGACTGAATGAGTAGACGCTATCCGCACCCCCAGCCGGAGCGGGAGAGGACGATGGCCAACCCAAACACCACGGCGCGCACCATGCGGCTATTGTGGGCGTGAAGAACACAATCAAGATGGCTGCCCCACGAGAGGGAAGACATGCTCCAAATGCGGTGTGCCGAACCACTTCGCAAGTGTATGTCGAGGAGGCTTCCGGGGAAGGAACCCCTCTGGAAGGAAGACGATAACGGGAGCGGTCAGGCACCTAACCCTAGACGAGACACAATCATCACGACCCATGAAGACTCAGCCCCGTCACTACTCACGTTTGGATGACTCGTCCAACGAAGAAGATGACCAGTGCTACTTCGTGTCGTTCGCGAGTGACTTGAAGAGGAGACGAAGACCTCAGCCTAAATGCCAAATCAATTCAATTAGCTTTATTCGAAAAGTAAAGAAAACATTTCATAAAAGCATGTACAGTGCAGAGCACAAAAATAAAACAATTACATTAATAGGTTTCATTTTATGAAAATTGACATGATTTAAACAACGATTAAATCAATAGATCAACTAAACATTAAGATCAGGAGAATAAAATTAATTTAATTAAAAGTGGGAGTAAATCGGCCACTCAAGACATGACCAGTTCTGGCCCTCCAGATGATGTTATGTTCTTTTTGGGAATGCGGCAAAGGATGGGAATTTCTGGGATAGAAATCCGTTAAACTCCAAGTGGATATAGGTCCATCTCCTAACTGAGGATGTCGAGAATGGAGGTATGAGACGACATGCCTGTTCCTGAATTTGACAAGTACCAGATCACCCGCAATGTTTTTCGGGAGGGGTCCTAACCAACCCACCCTTCTTACGCTAAGTATAGTGCCATCAAGGTTGGGTGGGAGAGATCTATTTTTGGTTAGCCAAAATACTACCTTATTTCTTAGCTCTTGATTGTGCTCGTATTTCCCCAGTGGGAGTTCTGGTACACCTGAGATGACGCACACGAAAGGAGCGGCCTCCGGTGGTAAGTTTAGGTGTTTGGTTTTTTGGAGGACATTGTCAGGGTTGACCTCTAATCCCTTGTGGGGTGACCTTTTTCGGTTTGGCCCTTTTCTAGGCTGGGAACTCTGTGAAGGTGTAACTACCTTAGAGATGTTTGAGTTTTTACTACATGGAGTTACTAATTGTTTGTGAGTGATCTTACTTTGAATGGTGGGGTAGGATATTTGTGTGGGACCTGGGTGTGGTGGACGAGAGGTACATGGTGGCTGATTGGGTCCTGCCTTGGTTCTTAATAGTAAAGGATTTGCCCTGATTGCTTCCTCAACCCCAGACAATCTATCCCCCAAGCTTGTCATTTTGTCAATTAGTGGAGCAATTATAGATTTTATCAAAATTTCAAACGAGGCCAGTAAGGTGGCGTTGGTAGATTCTTTAGATTTTACAAAGCTAGGAGTATTAGGAAGTGGGGAATTTGTGGATTTTTTGTTCTGTCCCCCCAAGTTTCGAGCCCCATCCTTCTTCCTTCTAGCGGGGGACACCAGGTTGGAGGGAACCTGAGTAATAGCAGCGCTGTAAGTATTTTCCTTTGAGCATGTAACATGTGGGGTGGCCTGTGGGGTTTGGATAGATTGAGATGGTATTCTAGTCCTAGGGCTAATTGTTGGTATAGGGGAAATGGGAGCTCTAGATTGAAAACTTTCTAAAGACACCGGTACATATGAGGATCTGCACATGTTATTTAGCTCCTCCAGTAATGAAAATCCTTGGGTCGTAGCGGGAGTCTGTGGAGACAAACAGACCCTCGGAGAACTAACCATAACCACCGTGCTCTCAATCCTCTCTAATTCACGGGCAATAGGGAGAACAGAGCTCTTAAGGTAATAATCCATTGTTCCCCTAATTGAATTGCTCTGAGTGTCTAAATTTCTAGTAGCCCCCTTGCAGTTCATAGCGAACCAGCTTTTTATTGTGGACACTGAAGCGATATCACCTCCCCCAGGGGCAGGTCATTAAATCCGCTACTGAAACAGCGTGAAGAGATCTGAAAGGGGTTTACAAAGTCAATAGGCAAAAAAAGAGGTTTATACCTTAGGTCCATTAAGTCCGTTCCCCTCCGGTTAGAGTTCAAAATCAAGGGGGGATGGCCAGGCCCGGCCTCCTCAGGCCTCTGATGGCCGCAGATGGCCCCGCCCTTGTCCCGGGCTTCTCCCTGGCGCCTCCCGCGCGCGACTCGCGGGGCGAGAGGGCGCGTCTGCTCTTCAAGCGCCTCCGTGCGCTTGCCTCGCGTCACGGGCGCCCCTTAGGCTGCTGGGGGTTGTAGTGCTGGGGGTTGTAATGCTGCCGTTTCCCTCACGGCTCCGCCCGATGGCGTGACTCGCTCCCCCCCGGGGCTCTCGGCCGCGTCTGTAGTGCTGCTGTTTCCCTCACGGCTCCGCCCGATGGCGTGACTCGCTCTCCCCCGGGGCTCTCGGCTGCGTCTGCTCTTCAAACGCCTCCATGCGCTTGCCTCGCGTCACGGGCGCCCCTTAGGCTGCTGGGGGTTGTAGTGCTGGGGGTTGTAGTGCTGCCGTTTCCCTCACGGCTCCGCCCGATGGCATGACTCGCTCTCCCCCGGGGCTCTCGGCCGCGTCTGTAGTGCTGCCGTTTCCCTCACGGCTCCGCCCGATGGCGTGACTCGCTCTCCCCCGGGGCTCTCGGCCGCGTCTGCTCTTCAAGCGCCTCCGTGCGCTTGCCTCGCGTCACGGGCGCCCCTTAGGCTGCTGGGGGTTGTAGTGCTGGGGGTTGTAGTGCTGCCGTTTCCCTCACGGCTCCACCCGATGGCGTGACTCGCTCTCCCCCGGGGCTCTCGGCCGCGTCTGTAGTGCTGCCGTTTCCCTCACGGCTCCGCCCGATGGCGTGACTCGCTCTCACTGGTGATAAAAGTTGTGTATCCTGTAGCGCTCTAGTGTTTCTGAGGGTCTCGGCTGAGCCCCGGAAACACCATCACACTTGGTATCACCTCCTGGCCAGGCGTGGCCAGAAGGCTATAAATAAATGGTCCGGAGTCGCTCGGGAATTCCGGTCCGACCCAGCAGTGGTAGTCCATGTGTCATCATTAGCATTGCCTGTACCCTTATGTAATCCCCATCCTTTGCCCCGTTCAGCTTGTGTCCAGGGTATCTCCCGCAGCAGCCAGCTGACCCCCTACATATCCCATGTGGTCTGAAAACTCTGGGGCAGGACGTGGAGGATTTGAAAACATGGAAAGTATCTAAAATAATAAGGAAAAGCCTAACTGTTTCGGGGTGACTGCTGACAGTAAGTGATAAAGGGCATGATGTGCTGATATATAACTAGGTTACTATTGAACTGGATAACATAACAGGTTTGCGTTGCCTTATTAGGTCTGGAGCAGAAGAATGGTCAGTGAGAGAAGAGAGGATAGAGTTTGTTCGAATGAAGCATGCCTGCCAAGTGTCACGCATGGGGTGTGACACTAACGCATTTCAGTGTGGTGTTCCGCAACACCGCACTGAAATGCATTGTCACGCATTTTCCATCATGCCAGTGTGAGATTGGCTACGCGGTGGTGCCAGCGCGCGCAACCAGTGCCTATAGCATATTCTTTGCCTCGGCTCTGTGCTGCTTCCCACAGACTTGCGTTGCCAGCAGCACTCTGGCTCCGTAAGTAAATAGTTAAATATCTGACTGTTCAGCTCTGGAGTCAGTGCTACAATGTTATAATCTGCCTCCCCTGCTGACTGGCTGCATTTTAATTTCCTGCCGCGGGCGCGGCTTTCCGACGCCACTGCCTCGCACTCTCATCAAACTGGTAGCTGACACCGTGGGAGCCCCGTGATTGGATGTGACCTCGTCACGTCCTGGAGGAGCCAAGAGGAAGTGAGGTAAGGTGGTTGGCAGGTCAGAGAAACGGCGGGGAATTCAAGTGTCGGCGAGTCCTGGTAGCACTAAAGCAGTTCACTGCTCTCGGCCCAATGAAACCCGTGTTAGATCAGCGGGAGGCGGCCAGCATCGAGTGACTAACTTGTCACTCACTTGAGTCTTTCATGTCATCAGAGGTGCTATCAAATCAACATCGTGGTGATGATCGACCGCCTGCGCAAACCAAGAAGTGCGGGGCGGCTACAATTCAATTACACTCGTGGCAGCGCTGCTCGCAGCATGACAAAGGTGTGCAATGGTTAATTAATCAAACAGTCAACAGGCCCGACGCGACCAGCGGCTCAGCTAAGACCCCCACACAGACAGGGGCAGCCACTGGAGTTGCTGAGCCACACCATCATGCCCAGGCCGGTGTTTGCTGCTGCAGGAGTCATTAGGCAAGCTGCGGCAAGTATAAAGAATCGTTTTGCAAAGTTTGTAAGTAGTGACTGGCTTGTGATGTATCTCTATGCTGTAATTTGTTTTATTAATGGCGCGCCACGGTGATGTCGGTCCACTACATTATTTTACTAATATGATTGAGCTTGGATATTAACTACATGCAACAATAGAGCAGGTCTAGGAAAAACTAGGCCAGTTTAAACTTGATCAATTGCCGAGTAGGAGCGGCACTGTAAGAGTGACCATTCGCCCTCTGCCTCCAGAACGCAGCAGAGAAGGTATTGAATATACCGATGATCGGATGAACAGAATGTACACTTCCTGAACTTCAGTCAGAGGTCGAATTTTTGGAATGGAGATTTGTTTCTGTTAAAGCCATGTTATCTGTTTTAAAGGGACTAATCACAGGTGTAAATAAAACCCAAACATAACTGATGTGGGAGGGTGGAGCACTGATAAATGGTTCGTACCTGCCCTTCATGAAGACAAAGGAGAAGCAGACGGTTGGAGAGGAGATATATATATCCAATTATACTTCTGAAAACAAATGTGTGTAGAGCCCTCTCTGTTCATCTGGGCGTTATGTTAGACTTGCAAGTTATCTCATAACGTGTTGCAAAGGCGTCATAGGGACTCGTTGAGCAGGTCGTATTCTGAGTCTTCATGCAGTGCAAGTTTCAGCTTAGGGCCGAATTTCACTGTGTATCTTTATTTTTCTTGTTTTTGTTCATGTGTGCTGGCCTACTTGGCAATACCCCTGATAGTTAATTGTTTTCTTGTGCCACAGCCATGATTCTCTTCTGAGCTGCCACCTGTCTGCCCTGTTACAGCTGAGAACTGACTGTACATCACATAGCAGTCTGTCTTTTCACTGACTGTAAGCTGTGTTAGTAGTCGCTCGTACCTGGTTCAGGTGATTGTGAGAGCCACTGTGGTGCTCGCCAACGTAACTTCTCAGTGCGCCAAGCATCACTGAGTCAGCAGAGCTTGTAGTGTAGCTGTGTGTGACAAACTGCGAGTGGGGTGATGGGTTTGGCAGGTAGTGGGCGGCATGCAGGAACAGGGCACCCTGCTCAGTAATACAGTTTGCAGATTATGATGTGACTCGTTTTAGAGGTCCTGGTTGCTCAAATGGGTGTAATTCTTGTAATTTATATGTTTTGCTTGTTTTCATTGCTAGATTTTGCTCGTGAGAAAGTGTCACTCATAGTGGTTGAAATGTCACTCATAATTACAATGAATTTAAGAAAATGTCACACATAGCGATCTAAAACCTTGGCAGCTATGAATTGAAGCAAGAGGAAAATGAAGAGTAGACCGAGGATAATGTGTATGTTGCTCCTTAGCCGGCTTCTCCGAAAGTCATTGGCACCTAATTTAATCATGGAGTCAAGGACGCAGTCTAGTTCACGGTCTAAAGAACGCATCGTCCTTTTTCAATGTCAACTACCGGTCTCTGACAGCTTTGGCACAGGGCCAGCGCGAGCGTGATCCTTCTACGCCTACATCAAATCGTTGTGACGTCAGCCAGAGGCTAGCCCGTCTCCACGCGAAGCTGGATAGGGGCTCGTGCTGGAGACACTGACGTCTAAACTACGCCAGGTATCCGCCCCTCTTTTATGTCAGCGCGTGCGCGTGCGTGTCTAGCGTGTCCGCGCACAGCACGCCGAAAGCTTCCGAAGATGGCGGTGGTTAAGGTCACCAGGAGGAGCCGGCTCTGACGGGATCACACGAACCTTTAATTTTCCTTCAAACACTTGGACAAGTCCTGGTATTGTCTCCTGGGTTCATAAAGGGGAGACGGTTTATTCCTGTGACGGAGGTGAGCGGAGGCCGTTTTGCGGCGGCTGACTAGGGGGCATTGTCACCCGCAGCCGCGGGAAGCAGGGACGGCTGCAGCCCCCTGTGCCATGTTCTCGGTACTTTCCTACGGCAGGTTGGTGGCCCGTGCAGTTTTCGGCGGCCTTTCCCAGACGGACACGAGGGATTACAGTCTGGTAACCGCTAGCTGTGGCTTCGGCAAGGACTTCCGCAAGGGGATCCTGAAGAAGGGCATGTGTTACGGAGACGACGCTTGCTTCATCGCCCGGCACCGGTCAGCCGACGTTCTCGGTGAGTCTTAAAATGTCTGAAGCCTGTAAACTATCTCAGCTAACAAACCAAGTACCTGGTTGGACGATCCTTTCAAAATGATATATCGGAACCTACTATGCAGGTAGAGTCCTTGACCTTCAACTGCTGCGACACTCCCGTGTAGCATATCACACATAGAATTCCTCATGCAGACTATGGGCCTGATTACAAGCAAATGTGCTATTTAGCGCACCTGGTAAATAACGATACCCTGGGCTTCGAAATTTCTGGGGTGCGTTAAATGGCAGCTATTACGAGTTATTGAGGAATAGCAATAGGATTCTGTTAACGCAAGAAAATCGCATGGTATGATAAATGCTATACACATTTAGACAGTTAACATGTCGAAATCTAATGAATGCTGGTTATTTAAAGCATCCAATAATTTTAGGATCCGTTAAATAAAATCAAACTCCGAATTACGTTATGTGACGAAATTAAACGCCCACCTATTAATCAGAGCCATAGTCTTGTCACTTGTACTCGATTGCTATAAAGGTTGCTATTTGTTAGCGCGAGCGTTAATGTGCTCATTCCAACCCCCCTCCCTCCCAACACCTTTTTAAAGCCAGATTGTGCAAGGTTAGTTAGTTGGGTTCACTCCTTTTGTTTGTGTGCTGTGCTAATAGGAACCAGTTTGTCTAGACATACACCTCGATCTGGCAGGCGTCTCCAAGGCTTATGACATTCAGAGGTCGTAGGGAGGACCTTGCTGCTGGGTACTACCCACACACCTACCTGTTTCGTATTAGACCATCTTGGACGTTCCTTAAACAAGTAATGCTGAAAGAAATAAACGGACGTCTTGCATACGACCACTTGCAAATAATATATTTCATAGAAAAACTTGTCTTGCGATAAAACGTTAACGTGATCTAAATTATTCTCCCTTAACGGGAGAACATAACCTGTTTTTATAAGCGTTATGTCTTAGATGCTAACCTTTAATATCCGTAGTACAGGATTCTAATCATGGCTTTGGCCCATACTGGGCAAACCCCTTTATTGTCCTTCATTGAAACGTGTACAGTAATATAAGAATCATAAGATCCTTGCCCAATATTGTTTCGACTTTTTTCACATAGATTATCTCCACGTCTTAATCTAGACAAGATACTGTTAACGTGTCTGCGAAGCTTTTACTAAAGTATAATCTTCTGCTGTATAGTGCACTGCTGCTTTTGAACAAGGCCCAGGGCTTTAAGTGGGATGAAAAAACTGGGGGGTCTCTCCAAGGCGCATGGCCAGTCTAATTAAGGGCTTGGCTTAAAAACATATAACCTAACAAATCTGTGCTTACCATAGTGTGCCGCCCGACTTGTATTTTGCTGTTTGTCATTGCATCTAGATATGATACAACAAGTAACATCATACCCACAACAAGCCAGGACTATTGCCTTTGTAAATTGTATTTAGTTGCATAAGCTAAATAAGCAGCAACTATGGCTTGTATATAATATTGAAAAAGCTTTCCCTTTAAGCCATCCTGGCACCACGACAATGTTGCTGCTCCTACGTTTCAAAAAGAGAAGGGAAACCCAGAGAGAACACGACTGTCTGTAAAGGATTTCCCTTCCCCTACAATGCTCACCTGGCATGACGTCATGCCATAACTTCTCCACAATGTGACTGCAGGCCGGAAAGAAACGGACCGCCTGTGCCAGGGCCACAAAACAGAGCCCGATAGAGACCCGTTTTAAGTCCCTCTTTAAAAAAAACTGCCGGTACTCATACCCGGTGAGACCCTGCCCACTTAAAGCCCGGGCAAGGCCCATTTTGTACGAGATTCCTAAAATAAAAAACACGCTCCATGCAAAAAAGGAAAAAAATGCTTTTTTGTAGTAAAATTATTTCACGGTTCTGTACGTTATGACTCACTAGAAAAAAATGTTTTGTAAAATTCTGATGATCCTTAAAGGTTTTGCATTTTTCACTGCTGCGATACTGACCCGCTTCATCCTCAGCATTCTTTGCTTTGAGTTGTTGCGTCACAGTGCATTGATAATAATCTTCACTTGTAGTGCACACTGCAGAAATTGTGCTGCCTCTTTCCTTGAACCATGTGTGCTGCAAGACCATCTGACATCAGTAACCTAATTTCTGCCCTCTGTTTCCCAAACAAATGAGCTTTTGACAGTGCCTGGACGTTCCGCGTATGGGAGGGGCATCCATTCCGGTCCTCCTGTACGCGGACGACGCTGTCTTACTTGCACGTACAGGTATGGGCCTACAAAGACTGCTAGACCACTTTGGCTCCTTCATGGAAGCCTTGGATCTAAAAATTAATACATCTAAATCCCATGTGATGGTAACTGGTCTACGCAGGAAAAGTATGAAGATCAAAACTTTTAGATGTAATGATACATCAATCTCCAGGGTACCTTTTTTCTGTTATTTAGGTGTCCCCTTTGATGAAAGAGGAACCTGAGGGCCTCAGTTGAAACTTAAGGGCAATGGGGTTGCAAGATCCACCACAGGTCTTATGAATTTTTCTAAAAGACTTGGCTCGAGACCCATGGAGGCTATGATTCGTATGTATAAAGAAAAATGTTTAGCAATTGCTTCCTATGGGGCCGATATCTGGGGCTACGTACCTTCACCAGGCATTCAAATTATAGAAAATAATTTTATACGATCTCTCTTGTCACTCCCAAAGTCATCCCCCACATTTTCAATCCACTGTGAAGTGGGCTTGGGATATATTACCGATCTCCTAAAAATGACCCCTCTGCTACGATGGGTTAAAACTTGGACAAATGAGGAGATTACACTGAACCACCTCATACTCAGACTGTATGGCCTTGGATAAAGCGGATAGTATACCCTGGCTTGCGTATGTTAGAGCGGCATGCGTGAGGCTGGGGCGTCCGGACATGTATTTATCACCACAGGGCCTCAGGAAAGAGGAGGTAGGGTGGGTAAAGGTGCATTTCCGAAATCTGCTGGAGTCAGAAAGGGAGGAGATTGAACTTAGCAAATCAATGGTGAGATCAATATATCAGGTATCAACCTCCCCAGCCATGGAACCTTACTTAAAATACGTGACCATACCATCGTTTTCTTTTACTTAGGTTCAGGTTCAATCTCATTCACCTTGTGCTTGGTACCTACACAAAGTGGGGGACCCCAGTAAATACCCCACCTTGTACCTGTGATAGTTTTTCTACACAGGACACGCTTCATCTAGTGATGTTTTGTGAACATTACTTGGTGGCACGGAATTTTTTTTTATACCCAATCCTGAAAGTTCTTAACTTTGCCCAGGTGAGGCCTGCACTTTTACACTTGCAAATGCTTAATTCTGTGCAGGTCACATACAGCGTAGCCAGTGTTTTGGTAGCGGCAGCCCGTATAAATAAAATAAGACTCACCCAGACGAATAATCATCTAGGTTGATATCTGTCAACTACGTTCTGGGAAAATGTATCAAGCACAGTGGGAAACAGGACTGGGAAACACGGGTGGCCCTTTTTTAAATGTATAATGCGCCGTATCTATTCTTTGTATCAAAGATTTTAATTGTTTTAAGAATGAACGTATGAACTACAATCATGTGTATATTTGTATATTTGTAAATTTTATTTGTATAATGTATGTATGTTTAAATGTATTGCGTACTGCTTTTATGGTTTTAACTAACCGATTAAAGACATTTGACTGACTGACTGACAGTGCCTATCTTTTTGGCTTTTGAACGGTGAAAGTTAACAAACTAAACCAATACGCAGGAGGGGTTACAGAAGAGACTAAATTACAAAGTTCCCAAACAGTTACAGGGTAAGCAGCATTGTGTTTCTCTCTAACACACAAATCATGTAAAGCTTAGCTAGCACTGGTGTACTACTTATGTACAAAACTGGAAATTGCAATGTTGTCACCAATAATTGCAGTTAGCAGATCTGTTTACGAGAATGAAAGCTGACTCGCAATGCCCTGGGTTGGAGAACTTTAAGTCTTTGGCTAGGTTTGAATTCTCAAGATATCCGTATTGACTGGTGAAATTCTTTCGCTAAGGATTAGGATATTTTATATTTAAAGGGGGCTGATGGCCTGTGTTTCGGTGCGCTGGAATTTCAGAGATTCTTAATGAAAACTAGGCTGCATGCTCTTCTGGACGCGTTGAAGATCAGGAATTGGGTCCACTGACTGTGTTTTGTTGAGCATCCTCTAATAGAGGAAACTGTCAAGTCTGGGTGTGATTTCAGCTTTTGTTTGAGAACCTTCCCGACAGAAGGAGGCCTGAGACATTCTAGACTCTTCCCTCTCTCGTTTCATGTTTACCTATGGAATGAGGTTGTTAAAGTAGTCCAACCCTTTTAGATCAAGCTCTAACCAGAAACGGAGAAGGACCTTGCGTGTGTGTGTGTGTGTTTATTTGTATTGTTCTCCTACATTTTAGCATAACAGTAAAACGACTTTCCTGTATTTTTCAAAGCATCGTCTGGTTGACAAAAACAAGCATTGTAAATGCAATTGGTCTCATTTGATTAAGATAGAGCGTTTGCCATTGTACTTTACCTATATTATGAAGTCCATGTATGGGGTGTGTAGTGGAATTATGTGGGTTGGATTAGTTATTTGTGGAATTGTGTGGCATGGAATTGCATGTTTGTGTAGTGGAATTATGTGGCATGGTGTGAAGTGGAATTATGTGGTTGGTGATTATGTGGTATTGAGTGTACTGGGATTATGTGGAGTGGGAATGTGAATTATGGAGTGTACTTATGTGGAATGGTATTTTGTGTTGTGGAGTGGTTTGTAGTGAAGTTTTTGTGGTGTGCTGTTAAATTGTGTGTCATGATGTGGAATTGAGCTTTGTGGATTGGATGTATGTTGTGTGTTGTATAATTTGTTGAGTTGAATTATGTAGTTTTGTGTTGAATTAAGTGGTTGGTGTGGATTTGAAATGTGTGGCTTGGAACTGTGTGGAACACTTTGCCTTTTTGGTGAAGGAAAAAACCCAATGGGTAGGAGCTAAGTTCCAGATATGTGTTTGTAAAAATATGAAGTAGTAAAATTAGTGTTTTTTTTGGGGGGGAGGGGTTGTTTCAAGTCTGCAGGTAATTATACACAATACATGTAGTCCAAATTTTCTGCAAAATTGTGATTGCAAAATCCTCCACATTGAAAACCCGGCTTTGGAAATTAGACTAATTTATTACTTAAAATGCTGGTGACGCTCCTAAGTGCATTTATTATTAGATATGACCCGCTCAGAACAGAGAACCAGACCCGACGAGAGTTCTTCCCTGTTTGTATTTTGAAATAAAAATATTATTTGTCTCCTATGTACTTAAAGGTCCAAGGTTTCAATGCTCTTCTCTTGATAGCAACTGTTGTACACGTATGTGCTGTAGAGTTGCCACAAGATGGCGTTCTAGTAGACAAATACATTAAAAATGCAACAATAACATCCTGAAAGTTTGTGTGCTCGTATACAAGGGGGACAAGATAACAAGTTTTCATAGAACTGGGATTACTAACAATGTGGACTAAAACACAGTAAAAACAAAGGTCTCGAGTGTGGAATGGAACTCCTTCAGTTAAGGTGGAAAATAGTGGGCACAAGGCAAGGTTAAAGTGCTATGAAGCATACTCACATACACTATTAAGTGCTGCCTTAACTCGTTCTCAAAACATCCCTGTGTCGTGCGGTCCTTTGCATTCGCTTCGCCTTTTATTCTCACCCTGGAATCACAAGCAGCTCTAATAATGAACCCTATTCTGTAAATAAGGCACTTTTTAGGTCTCGCCTAGCGTTGCTGCGCTCACGTGCAGCTCGCTCGGCGAGATTTATTGTTAATGAGTAGTTTTAGAAAAGGGCTTTAATCTCCACCCCTTATTTCCATTGGCTGGCTTCACAGTTTATGGTAAACGGTGGCCTGCCATTGGAAATGAGGGTTTTTGGTGGATGTCTTTGGCCTCCAAGCCGGACTCGGTGGCCTGCTTTGCTGCTCTTGCAAAGCAGTTTCTTAAACACATGGCCCCATAAAGACAAGAGATCGACGCTTGTTTTAATGTGCCTTGCTTTTTGACAGCGTTGAAATGTGCAGAGTGTGTTTCCTAACTTTTTTTTACTTTGAGTCAAAAGTGCACACGTATAATTTTCTTTTTAACATGTTAAGTTAAAGTATTTGCTAATTGCGTTCATTTATTTGTTCATTTTTAACTTAAAGTATTTGCTACTTATTGCGTTGAGCTGAATAAAGGGCTCGAACACTGGTCCACAGCTCCCCAGTCGGCAGCTCTCACCACTGAACAATCACCTCTCTCTCTAAAGCAGCATACCGTTCTCTCTACATGCTTGATCCAGTGGTAAATGGCTGTTGTCTTTAACATGTGCTTTGTACAATGAAGACGTCTTAACTTTATTTCCTGATACTGCATCAGATGCCATCGGGCTGATGAGTGTATTTGCAGAGCCATGCTTTGCTATAACCCCTCGGTGCAATACAGGCAGGCTTGTTGTAGAACAGAAGTGGGTGGGACCTACGCCCCTCTCTCACAGTAGCCGCCATTGGAGCTGGGGAAGCAGGCTCGAGTCTCGCTGGAGACGCGCAAGCATCCTGTGATTTTGGGCAAATCACGTCATCTCTCGTGCCTAACACAATAATGTGCCTGTCTGTAATGCAACTGGTGCTCATGTAAAGCACTCTGACATCTTTGTGTCAAGAACGTGCCAGATAAAACTGAAAAAAACAGCTGCGGCCTTCAGCCCGCCCTAAGAGTGAGCAACCCAAAGCTCTGTAGAAGTGTCCCCATGTTAGGGCCTGGAAATAAACCATTGGGAGAATGTATTTCCCCCATTCACCTCTGTAGCAGAGGCAAGTTCAGGTGGGGGGGGGGCAGCCACAAGTACACTGTTTGTGGCTTAAAATCAGGAGTCTCCCACTGGAAGAGGGTCTACAGGAGCCTCGTGGGGTGCGGGGAAATGCTTGTTTCGTAACTACGCGCTGGTATCATTCCCCCATCTCCGTTGTGAGAGGCTCCCTTTACGCAGTGGACTCTCTGAGGGGTCTCAGACTCCAAGACGTATCTACTGGATTCTTCCCCAAAAAGGGGAGAGGGAGTGCTTTGGCAAGGGACGCCATACCCTACCTCAACTGTGCGTGGCTCCCTTGACTCTGTGGACTCTCTCAGAGGGGTCACTGAGGCTCCAGAGTATGAACATTGGATCTTTCCCCAACAAGGGGAGAAGGAGTGCTTAGTCAAAGGGCAACAAGGGACAGGGGGTTAGGAGGCGGGTCAGATCTGGCAGGTCAACAGAGGGGGAACAAACGGCATAAAAATAAACACATTAATCACAGAAAGAAAACACATTCAATACCAGGGTAAATTAGTGATCTAGAAAAAGTCAAGATCCGTGAAAGGCAGGGGTTGGGGAGAACAATGGGACGGAGCCAGCGAGTTGAAGAGTCCCATAAGGAAGAGATACAGATAGCAGAAAAGGAAATGTATACGTTGTAGAGTCACTCGGGAGAGATGCAAACGGGAAAGCTCAGAATCACAAAATAGTGATATTCAGTACAAAGAACTACTACATGTACTAGTGGTTAGAGTTGTAACTAGGCAAATAGTAAATTCACTCAGGATTCCAATTACATAACGATTAGGCTAAATTGTATATTACTTATCTACAGAGTGAACAGAGAAATAAGACATCCAAGGGGGTAGAGAGAGGGAGGGTGGGAGATGGGCTAGGTGATGGGCGGGACAGGAAGAAAGAGATAAGGCAGTCCAGCCGAGGAGCAATGTCCGAGGGTCGGCAGGATGAAGGATGATATAGTACATAGCAATAAGAGGGGTATGGATCTAAAGCAGCTGTACTTATTTCTGCACTTTTATATAGCGCCAATTTGCCCAGAAGGAATTGGAGCGCTTTACATAAGTAAAGGACATATTTATTTTTTAGGCACAGGGAGATTAACTGATTTGCCCAGAATCACAGGATGTTGATCCAACGCCGATACTTCAACTTGGTTTCCCAGCACCAAAGTTGGCAGCTTTGACCTTTAAGCCACATCATCATTGCCTCACAGAGCAAGAGGGAAGATCTAAGTGACACACTGGACCGTACAATATCCAGGCACTTTTGGACTGAACTGAATTTGGCGTTGGTCTAGGACTAGGCAAAGTTTAACACCGGGGGATTTAGACCGTGTCCCAATGATTCCTGGTCAGCCTCTTGATTTTTGTGGTTTATTCTTATGAACTATATGCTCCTTCTATTTAAAGTGATGAAATAAAAAAAATGAGTTATTGACCAGCAAAGTTGAGGTTTTGCTCTATGAATTATGGACTTTGTTTTATTTTATTGATGTGGTTTGTAAAGTGCTTTTGACATTTTGCCACTTAGTCAATCTAGGTATTCCAGACTTAAGTGGGCTTCTCATGTGAAATCTGCTGCTGATGTGAGCTTGTAAACTCCAGAGATTGTTTTAGGTATCAGTCCTCGAAAAATCCTAACACTGTTAAAAGGCCTGCAGGTCTAGTGACTTAAATAATCTACTAAACCTATTTGTAATGCTCTTGACCCATAAACTGGTTTCAAATAATGTGTTCCTGGGCAAGTATTTTAATTCACTGAGCCACCATTTTCTTCATTATCATATGAGTGCCCCTCCAAATATGTTGGGGTTGAGGGATGAAGTAGTTTGAATTGCTGTTACTAAATGCAGGCTAGGTTACAGTACGGAGAATTTAAAAATGGTGATAGAAAGGAAATAATAAGGATCATCTTTGAGTGATCTTTCCAGTAGGCCCGTAGGAATTGGAGCATTGCCAACTATTGACCTATTCAAGGCCTTTCAAAGAGGCTATTTCTGCTATGGATCTTTACAAATTTGTGGTGGGCATAGTTCTAGCAGATTTGTGTCGTCCCTCTCACAGCAGCTTTACAAAGGGCAAGAAGTCTGCAATTGCTGAAGAGATCGGATGGTAGAATTTGTGTCTGTTACTTCACAGTGCTGCAGAGGCAGCATCAATATGTTTTCATAGAATTTTTTTTTTTACACACTGAAGTGTGCTTTCTTTCTTAGAGGTACAAATGTTTTTTTTTAAATTTTGTTTATTAGTTTTTCAACATAGTACAATACAAGAGTGCGACTGGGCAGCATCAAGAGCATATATCATTCACAGTATATGACAATGTAAACATATGAATTCGACAATGGGCTTAGCAACAGGACGAGTATCATACCAGGCCATCAGGGTAAGCACACACAACCAGCATTCACTAGAGGGGGTATGATTCAGTGTATAACAATGGAATGGAGGGAAAATACGTCAGGAGTGCGCAAATACAACTATTGTCTATTAGTAATGGCTCATGGTAGCCAGTAAAGTACACAGAGGTAAAGCCTGCCAACATGTGCGATCGAAAGCCTCCCACCTGTGTGTTTATCTAAGGGTATGTGTATGTGACGTCTGTGGATTGTTATCGTCGTGTAGATCGTCCCCAGTCTGGGCCAGTAGATAGGTTGTTAGTGGTTCCCATATGTCCTTCGGTCGGTTGGTAACCGGGAGTAATTCAGCGAAGGTTGTGTGTTGTTCCTGACTGTGCGTCATGTCCGTAAGCCACTCCTTAAATTTTGGGGCCCTGCCGCGACCCCATCTGCACGCCACCCGTCTCTTTGCAAGCAGCAGTGCGATATCTACGAACTTCCTACATGTCGGGGAAATGTGTAGTGTGTGTCCTAGGAGTGTTAATAATGGATCAGTACTTATGGTTATCCCGGTCATTATTTCAAGAGCCTGCTGCACCTGCTGCCAGTAGGCCTGGATCGGAGGACACTCCCAGGCAAGATGTAAAAAACCTGCACGTTCCGTGTGGCACCGTTCGCACTTGTCGTTATCAGTTAATTGAAACCTACATTTTTTCACTGTGGTGTAATATAAGCGCTGCAAGAATTTATAAAGGATTATTTTAAGCCTGCTGCTGGCCGATATCCGGGCTGTGAGAGAACAACAGTAGGACCACTGCTCATCCGTGAGCTCAGTGGTAAGGTCAGCGGACCAGTGCAGGCGGGCCGAGGACTCCGGCACCGGGGCACATGTTCTGACATGCCGATACATGCCCGATACTAAGTGTGAGCCATCTAGGGAACAGAGCATATAGTGCAGGGGAGGCAGAGGCTCGGGTTCGTCTGGGAAGTCAGGTAGGATTTCCCTCATCCCTTGTCGCAGTCGTATGTAGTAGAATACCTCGAGCGGAGTACGACTATGCGCAGCAAAGAAGAGGTCCACAGTTTTGAATCGACCAGCTGTAAATAGATCTCCCCAACATGTGATATGTAGTTTCCTGCAGAGCATACGGAAGCCCTGTTCACTCAGGAGTGCGAGTTTAGGGTGATAGGCCAGTGGCATCCGAGGGGAATATAGTAAGGCGCAGCCCAGCTTTTTAGCCAGTCGGTGCCAGGCCTCAATTGTACACATGACGGAGGTATACGGTGTGGTGATATCCGATGTTGGGCAATGTAGAAGCCCATTGAGGGGGAGAGGGTTTGCAAACCAGTCTTCCACTGCCAATTGCGGCATAAAAGGGGTGGGGATCATCCAATGATAGGCATAATGTGCTTGAGCACACAAGTAGTAAAACTCAGTCAGGAATATCGAACCCCCCTTTATTATAAGGCTGAATCAGCCCGGACCATTTAAAACGCGGGTTCTTACCCCCCCAAAACAGACAGCAGAGCTCTGACTTCAATGTTTTAAAAAAGAAAGCACCCGGATAGTACGGGATGTTTAGGATAAAATAGAGAAAACGGGGAGCACTATCATTTTAATGAGGGACGCCCTTCCTGCCATGGAGAGGGGGAGGGATATCCAGCGGTCCACCTGAGTGGCTAGCCTCGTAACTGCCACACCATAGTGTGAGCGTAGCATCTCGTCTTTGTCATGCAAGACTTGGACACCTAGGTATCGAAGTTCTGAGCGGCACCACTCCAGGGGGTAGTCAAGGGAGAAATCGACGAGCGCTTCTGTAAGCGGGTAAAATTGTGACTTAGCCCAATTTATATGTACCCCGGACATCCCGCCGAAGGCAACGAACTCTCTAAGTAGGGGGGTTTAGGTTACATGCAGGGTTTTTGACAAATAGTGTTATATCATCAGCATATAATGATACATCAATTTGACGCTGAAAGCAGCGGATCGCACTCTCACGGTGTAGCTGGCGTAGCCTGCAGGCCAGGGGTTCAACAGCTATTGCGAGCAGTAGAGGGGATAATGGGCATCCCTGACGGGTGCCGATGGAAATATCGATGGAAGTGGACAGGTGGCCGTTGATCAGGACTTTCGCCGTTGGTCGTGTGTGTAATAGCTGGACCCACGAGATGAACAGTGTAGGAAACCCCATACGTGCCAGCACAGTAAACAAGTACGGCCACTCGACCGAGTCGAAGGCCTTAGTGGCGTCGAGGAAGACCGCAGCGACAGGGAGTTCAGGATGTACAGTATGTAATAGGGAAAACAGAGTGCGCAAGTTGAGAGGTGGAGCGGCCCGGAACGAATCCAGACTGATCTGGCAATACAATCCGGGTCATCAATAGAGATAGTCTGGTAGCCAGCACCTTCGCCAATATTTTGACATCGCAATTCAGGAGCGAAAGTGGACGATAAGCGCCACAAACCTTGGGGTCCTTACCAGGCTTTAGTAGTGATGTTATTACGACTTTGCGCATCGATTGAGGGAGGAGACCGCCAGCCAGTGATTCCTCAAAGACCTCACGGAGGACAGGGGCCATAATGTCAATGTATGTTTAAAAAAAACTCTGCGGGCAGCCCATCAAGGCCGGGTGCCATCCCATTTTGGAGTGACATGATGGCATCTCGAATTTCATCGAGCTCAAAGGGGGCAGCAAGGAAGGCCCTGTAGCTATCACTAAGCCAGCAGAGGGCCACATCACCCAGAAAGTCATCGTATGGTATGTCTGAGGTCGCGGCGGAAGTGTACAGTGTACGATAATGCGAAACGAAGGCAGTGAGCAGGTCATCAGAGTCTCTAAGTGTGCGTCCATGGTCTGTTAATAGCTCCAAAACCGTGTTATTAGAGTGTGGTGGTCGCGTCAACAGTGCTAGAGCCTTGCCTGGTCTATCCCCTTCACAATATTTTCTCGCCCGCCAGTGCTTCCCTTTAAATTTGGCTTCCCTATCGGCTTCTTCCTCATACTGCGTCAGTTTGTCTCTAAACTCTGCATGAACGTCTGAGATATCTCCCTCCACCATCAGAGCCTCCAATGCTTTCAGTTCGCTATCAAGCTTGCGGATTGTGCGCTGGATATCGCGCAGGACCCCAAAGCTTTTTGATATGCAGTAGCCTCTTACCGTTACATTAAAGGCCTCCCAAATACTGTTGACTGAGTCGACAGAGCCTTTATTGTTGGGAAAGAATGCAGCGATCTCTTCTCCGAGTTCAGTGCGGAACACAGTGTCTAGAAGGGCCGCTGGTTGCAAGCGCCATTGTGGCCTAGGATCGTCCCACCCAGGTATTTGCAGGTGCATCAGGACGGGACTATGGTCTGAGTATGTCCTCGGGAGGTGCCCCACTTTAGAGACGCCCGCACATATCTCTCTGTTGGTGAAAAAGTAGTCCAGTCGTGCCCATGTGCCCGTCAGGGATGTGAAATGTGTGCCCTCTTTTTGGTGGGGATGCAGATATCGCCAGCTATCTATATGATCGCCCTCTGTGATTAGTCCACCCAACGCTTCCCTAGCCCTAGGTTTGTAATGGGACACCCCGTCCGCCCGGTCCAGGTGAGGTTCCAGTGCTAAATTAAACCCCCTCCCCCCCCCCCCAAATGACATGCCGGCATCCTACATCCAGGAATTTCCCCCAGAGTGTAGTGAAGAATAAAGGCATGTCCGAGTTAGGGGCATAGCAGTTAATTAATGTAATGGTATCGCGACCCAGTCGTCCCCACACCAGGGCATACCGACCTTCCGCTTCAACTAGTTCGCCACATATTTGAAAGGGCACTGTTCGTTTTATTAGGATAGCGACTCCTCTCATATAAGTAGAATAAGAAGAGAAGACACGAGCAGCGGCCCATTTGCTTGCAAAGGTGGAGCGTGTCTGCGGTGATAAGTGTCTCCTGTAGCATGGCTATCTGAACATTATGGCGCTCTAAATATGCAATCACATTGCGACATTTCCTAGCATTGTTAAGACTCCGTATATTCCATGACATACAATTCAAGCGTGCATCAAACCCTGGACCCGCCATAACTGAGTTTCAGTATAAAAGTGTCACATGCCCTAGTCGATACAAGTCCATCAAAGTCTCTTGAACGATGCAATTCCCCACATCGCCCGACCAGCTGCCCCAGCTCCCCACAGAACCAAACTCCCACCCCAAAGAAAGAACTCAGCCCCCCTCCCACTACTGCATCCCAATCATGCCAGCAGCCACCCATGTCCACGGCCCCCCTTCCCCCTCCCCTCCTTTACCTACACATGTGTCCACAAAAAGGGGTACACCCGTAGGGGAAAACAGCGAGGGCGCACAGCCACGTCTCCACCCAATAGCCTACTGTACTGTACCGCCCTCGGAGTAGGCCAGGGTAGAGATAGTGGTCCCTGTAATACTTTACCAGTGGAGAGGTCTAGTAGTCCCCCGTGGCTGCAAAGAGATTAAGCAATCAGGTTCAAGGTCCAAAGGAAAAGTCCATGATGATAGTCCAGGAATCGTTTGAGTTATGAGGATGGTCTCGCCTCACTCGTTGTCCATTCGAAGCGAATCGTCCTCGAGGTCTGCATTGTTCCTCCGATCGTTTTGTTGTGCCCTACGAATCGCTTTCAAGTAATCCTCCGCTTTCTGCGGACTGGTGAAGAACCTCTGCTTGCCCTGGTGCATCACCCGCAACTTCGCCGGGTAGAGCAGGGCATAATCCAGCTGGGCCTCTTAGCTTCTTTTTGTCAGCCAGAAATTTGCGATGTTCCTCCTGCACCATAGGAGTGAAGTCAGGGTAGATAGAGAAAGTGACTCCATTGTGATGTAGGCTCTGTTTGGACCGGGCAGCCCGCAGTGCGACGTCTCGGTCGCGATAATTGAGCAATCGGGCGATAATCGGCTTGGGCGGTGCTCCGGGTTTAGGAATCGGTGCCAATGATTGGTGCGCCCTTTCCACTATAAATTGAGGGGAGAAGGCATCTTCTCCTATCGATGCTCGGAGGATCTTCTCCACATACAGTTCCATCCGCCCAGTATCTGTGGACTCCGGAACGCCCGTGACGCGGATGTTATTGCGCCTGCTTCAAGCTTCCAAGTCCTCATTCTTTGCTGCTATTACTCGCAGTAGATTATCCATGCGGGCTAGTTGGGTTGTATGGGAAGCGGTGATATCGTCGCTGTCCGAAATACGCTGCTCCGCTGTAGTGAGTCTCTCTTCATGCTGGTCCACTTTATGGACCAAGGCGTCCATCCTGGAGGACATCCTGTCCACCTTTTCCACCACCGTGGCGAATCCCTGTCGCATTTCTAAATGCAAGCGGTGCATATCAAGTTCTTTTGAAGGGGAGGGCGCAGTTGCAGGATCCGCGCCGCTAGGCCCTGGCTCCACAGTCCCGGTCTTAGACCCTTTCTTTGCGCTGTCAAAGTTAATCTTTGTCTGACGGTTCTCAGGGCGCATCATCGTGCCCCCGCGCCGCTCACGTCTCTCTATTCTGGGATCTATAGAGGTAGCAGGAGGAATAATCCGGCCAGGCAGGGTAGTGCGCCGTTTAGCCAGTCTTTGAAAAGTGGGCAGCGTTAGGTCCACACCCCGCAAGCCTGTGTTCCACTGGGTCACGACAAACTGAAGACCACCTTGACAAGGTCGTATGGTAGCGTGTCGGCCAATAGGAGACAATAGGTATCCAGGAGTGCGCCGCAGGCGGGATCAGCCAGAGTCGAGTGAAGTATGTCCACGTGGTAGGTGCAACCCGCAGCCTGAGGGGCCAGAACCGCCACGTGCCTAGAACAGTCCGTACATCAAGCTATAGGGTCCGTCCAGGCTCTCAGCCACACCAATAGCCAGGGTCGCGACACTGGCAGGGGCTCTCTGAGCAGCCCGACAGAGTGCACAACAATAAGGAGCAGCTGGACACGTAGCCCCACCGATACCTCCAACAGCCCTGGGCAGGGGGGGGGTTGACGGTCCTGTTGAAATCCGGGGAGGTCCCTCCTCCGCAGCCCCCCAGGGCCACGCGCGCTACGTCCACCCTCCGCGTGCAGCGCACAGAGGGGGGAGGATTAAACCCCGGAACGAGGGGGCCCCTCCACAGGCCCAGCGGAGAGCAGTCCAGAACACCCCCGTCTCAGCAGAGCGACCCGGCAGACCGCAATAGGTCACAGTACTTTGGCGCCAGCAACTGGGCAGGATAGGCAAGATGGCTCGCGCCGCGGTGTCTGTAGGCGTCCGTCTGCCAGCCGCGGTGCCCCCGTCCCCGGAGCAACAGGCAGCGCTGGGGCCCCGGGTAGCCGCACAATAGTCCGATGTGCAGGTCAAGCATATAGCGCGCGGCAAAAGGACGTTGCCACGCGCGCTGGTCGGTCAGCGTTCGAGGCCCACCGCCTCGGGATAAGCACCGGTCTCGCGTAGCAGACCGTGGCCGACCGCAGCAGCACAGCAGATCCAGGGGCAATGCCGGTGATTCTTAAGCGGATGATATCTCGCTCATACGTGCTCCCAGAGGTCTCAGAGTTGGACCGAGTGTAGGCGATAATTCACGGCACAAGCGCAGCCACGTTTGGGTACAGGAGCCCTCCAACAAGTAAGGATCAAGTGAGGATTAATGCTTAAAGGAACGGGAGCCACGCAGTCAGGCGGCCATTCCGTTTGTGCGCCCTCTAGCGCCCCCTAGAGGTACAAATGGTTGTTATAAATATTTCAGAATGCAAGTGCGAAAATGCGCTGCATCGTTAAATACTTATAAGGGCCCAAAGGTGAGACCGATTGCATTGCAAATGCTTGTTTTGTTCTGCTAGCGAGTCTTACATCCACTCTGTCAGTGCACCTCAAACCTAATGTGGCATCGTTGCGGCTTGTTGCTTGTTTGTTAACCCGTTAACCACGGCGCAAAATATGCCACGGTGCGGGCGTGGCCACGCCGGCCAACGGATGTGCGCAGCACTACGGAGGTAGTGCTCGCGATGGCCGGTGGGCGACACACGCAACGGGTTAAGAAGTCTGTGTTAATTATTGGAGACTGATAGTTTAGAGTGCTTTTGAGGTCCGACTGCTTCTTTTTTTGCGTTCCAGTGATTGATGCGCATGCCTTGTACTGTTGGCCTGACATGTGCAGCATTTTAGCGAGAGATTGTGTTCTATCCATGTTTCGGCGAACATTACCATTCGCACTGATTCAGACTAAAAACAAAATGGTTTCAAAATTGGGCAAATGTATGCATTAAGGTGTAAGGATGGTAGGCCAATGTGGACTCCGGGTGACTGTCATTTTTTTAAACATCTACGGAAATACCAAAATATTGCAGTAACGCTCCCTGCTGAAGATCTTTAATGTAAGCTTGCTTATCACAGATACCTTTCTGTCCTTTGTGGCTGCACTTTGTTTCCTCTGTGTTAGTACCTACAAGATCTATTCCAATGTCTCGCATGTCCCTCGAGATTCCTTAGGAGTGAATAATGTGAGAGGCAGGGGGGTGGCTCCTTCGTTATGGTGGAGGAGCGTTGGCTCACAGCCAGCACCTGGAAAAATAAAACAATATAATTTAATTGTTTTTATTTTAGTTGCTGGCTGAGCCAGCGTGCTGCAGGGCGGGGAAGGGGCCTTGGGAGGAGGAGTGCTATGTGCACATCTAAGTGCACATGTGTGTTTGGCAGGTCATCGCAGGTCGGCCAAACACACATGTGCACCAAGGTTTCTCCGACCCGGCTGCATTGAACAGCCGGTCGGAGAAACCCCACAGACTCCCTGAGCAGAGTGTCTTTTCAGCCTTCTTAGGTCAATCCCCGCACTGCGCTCATGGCATGAGAGCAGCGTGGGGATTCCACAGGGAGTCTCTGATCTAGTCCTAGTGTTTGCTGGGGCCAGACAGGAAGACCGAGGCGCAATGCGGGTGGCGGCCGGCAGCTGCAGGCAAGTTTTCCTTTAAAAAAATAATATATTATTAAACTTCCTGCTCTACCACTTTTTCTTTGTGGTGACGGCCACTGGTAAGAGGTATTGGTTTGTGCTGCTCCCAAAGCTGCATTCTCTCGCCGGAGGCTGTGCCTTTGTATGTAGGCGCAGTTATAGTGCCTAAGGGGTTCAGCAACACTCTCTCATTTTAATTTAGTGCTATCGAACAGCAGAAGGTGACTATTTCACCACTCCCAGCATTTCACTTCTCGGCTGAAGGCATTGCTGTGTGACGTCTCTTCTGCAACTTACTTGACTATACGGTCCTATTCTGAGCGGTGACTCCTCTCATCCCGAGAACAGCTTTAGGCTTGTCAAATACCCCAATTCAGCCCAAAATATACTACCTTATTTTGGGGAGAAACCTTTGATGTACCCTGGTTTAAACTAATATTCTTTTAAAAAAAAAAAAAAAAGTAAATTTGCGATAAACGGTAATCTAAAAAATAAAACCTGGATATGGGTCTGGAGCATGGGAGGGGAGCTGGAAATTTACAATTTGGACAGCATGAGGGGGTGGGAGGGGCTAAAGGCAACTTAGATGAGTGAATAAAAAAAGCGGGACGCAGGGTGGCACTTGGACAGTGGCAGGTCCTTCGATATGGCGGAGGAGCGTCACCCCACTGCTTGGCAGCAGTGAAAGAAAGGAAAAATACAATAATAACTTGATTTTATTATCATTTTATTTGTTCCTGCTGTGGCATCTTGGTGGTGGGGGGGGGGGTGTCTGCTTCCCTCACAGGGCAGGGGAGGAGTGGTGGACACACTGTAAGTGCGCACGATGCTTTGGTCGGCCATCTTGGCCCAGCCAAAGCGTCATGCGCGCTTTGCATGTTCACCACCTAGGCTTCATTACAGCCTGGGTGTAGAACATGCCCTGGCCCCGATTTCCTGGCGTGTCGCTGAGCACATCACTTAGACCAATCACAGTGATGCATTGCAGCATTGTAATTGTCTCAGGGGTGCCTGGGTGTGCTTCCTCATTCGTGGAGGAGAAAAGACGTGAGAGAGACTCTGCGATAAGGGAGATTTTTTTATCCCTTTTCTTCATTTCCCGCCTATCCTGATCCGTGCGAACTGCCACTGCGCTTGGAGCTATGACCACGAGCAGGAAATAATCCATGTAACAGTAGAAGTCTTCAGCGCGTGGCCGAAACAGAAAAAGGGGGGACAAATGTAAGCTATGTACCAATGAAAACAAAGGAACTTGGAAAAGCACATGAAGGAACCAATCGTAAGCGATGGGTGGTACTGCATGCTTATACAGCAGGTCCAGAAAGACTGCGCATGCGCTGCCTAAGCAAGACTTAAAGTCCCCTGAACCATCGCATAAAACTCTGAAAGAGTTAATCATATTGCAGTACGAAGGGAAAATCTAGACACCAACATTCAAGTTTTGCCTTCACCAAGAGCTTCATGAGTGAGTTGAAGGACTGAAAAAACCATGTCTGTTTTATTTGTGTGAACAGCTGTCACCTCGCCTTCAGTCAGTAGCTAACTCGAGTAACATCCAAACATGAAGGGCCATTGAAGCGAGGATTGGTGGAGGCTGCGTCATTCAATGCGCGAGTGACTCCCATTGTGCAGTGTGACACAGCAACAGAGTGGAGTTTGCTGTGGTGCTATTGGTCTACCGCTTTTCGTCCTAGCCGTCCTCACCTCTCGGCAAAATGGAGATTTCACACAGATCTGAGTTGTAGTGCTTTTGAGGCAGGTTGCCTGCTAACCTTCTGAACCTACCTCTCAATCTTGGGCCCTTCCCATTTCGCACAGCTGGTCTGTGACCAGAAGTTAAGATAGCCAGATAGTGAGTCTGTGTGCCTAATGTTGAAACTTGTTAATATGGCGTATGCAGGGCAGCAAGTCGGGGATACACGCAGGTACACGGCATCCACCCACTATTTTCACAGGGTGGACGCCGTCCCCCTTGCCAAGAAGTTGTTCCCCATAGAAATATGCTGAACTTGTCCCGGTGTAAGACAGCAGGACACGTTTAGCAGCATCTGTACGTTGTCTGCTTTCAATTGCCAGCAAAATCGTGCAGGCAAGGGCGTTTTTATGTTCACTTCCAGCTGGGCCGAAGTTAAGGGGCCATTAGGCCTCCTTTTGCTTGAATACCCTGTCTGGAGGTGGCCTGGAGCCTCCCACTTAAATTTAAAAGCCACGGAGGGGAAACAAAGGCACACAGCTTTGTTCAGTCCCTGTATATAAGAGATGCATGCACTGTAAGATTGTCAGGTGTTTGTCTGTCCCAGAATTTACACAAATAACAATTTGAATAGCACTAATTTTTTTTTATAGCGCTATGCAACCCAGTATAGTGTGTCAAAGCTCTTTACATAACATACCTAATTATACATTGACAATAAATAATGTCCATGTGTAAATCAATGTACAAGATGAGTTACATGAGACAGGGTTACAAGGTGTAGGAGTCACGTGACTTTCATAGCTCACTGCTATATTACAATTTATGAACTGCAGAAAACCAAATGATCTCTGCAGGGCACACGTCCTAAAAAAAGAAGTGGGGGGACGCTGTCCCTGGAAGTAACGTCACGACGACAGGAAGTGACTTCACGAAAGGTGGCTTGCATCATGACATTAACATTTTGCCCCCACCCCAGGAAAAATTTCTGCGGACGCCAATGACTGCAGGATCAATATATAAAGGAGACGCAGGGTGAAGTGAGTGCCTGGACTGCAGGAACAATATATAAAGAAAAAGCCGCCGAGCTCCGCAGACTACACTGGATGCAGTGCTCTGGAAGGGGGAAGAGGGCTGTGAACGCCTCTGCGTATTTTTTACTTGCAGCGCAGTGTGGGTGGAAGAAACCTCCAATTTTAATTTGGATACTGCTTTGTGCACACTTCGTAAATGTTCCATGGTAGCAGCACTCTGCCCCCCACGTCAGTTTTTTACCCCAGACGGTCCGGCACAGATCTGAGTCCGCATTTCATTTACTCAGTAAAATGACTGATTTTGCCTGACAGTGCAGCTGCAGTAACCAGGGGGCCTAGGGGGCTTTAATCCGTCTCACTGTCGTCCCAGAGAGGCCAAAGCGTGAAGTCCAGCTGTTAGGCAGGGGGGACGACGTCCACCCGGTAAAATAAGTGGGGGGACGCCGTCCACCCGCGTGGTACCCCGACTCGAGCCCTGGATCTCTGTGTTAAAAGTAGTAACCCATTTTAGTATCTCCACAAAATAAAAATCTGTCATCTGCATGTTGCGTGATGTGCTTTGCAGGAGACACGTTTACCATATACTACTTTGATTCAAATCTGGGACTTCACACAACGCAGACCTCTCCAACAAAGGCGTTACAGAGTTAACTCGCCATTGTTCCTATTCCCTGAGATTAACGGGGCACCTTTACAGCCGATGCCTTAACCCAATCAAACATTTTAAAATGTAGACTTTGCAACCAATTAAGCATAACAGATCTACTGCCATGCATCTCCTTGTTGCCAATTTCTTTGTGTCGGGGCTTTAAAAAAAATAAATTTATTAGTTGAGGACCAAATTTTGCGTCAGGATTGCGCCACTTTTTGGCATAACCCCAATGCCAAATCCCATATGTTAAATCTCAATGTGCATAAATGTACTCATGATATACCTGAGAATCATATGTTCTTGCCATTTACGGTCAGTGCAGCCTCTGCCTTCCAGCAAGGAGCGTGTCAGATCATTGAGCCCCAACCTGCCTAACGCGCCACAAAAGGGCCAGATTAGACCAGTCTCTTGATGCAGATTGCAGTGACTACGCTTGTGAGACCGACCATTTGACGGACTTTTCGGTCTCATGCCGTAAATTTCCTTTTCAAGTGATGAAAATGGAACCGGATACGAAGGCGGCTTCATAACCTATCGAAACTAGTCTTGTCTTTTTGCAATGGTTGAGCGTTAGAAACAATACATGGTGGTAGTTAGCTTGTCTAAATCCCGATTTGCTATCGTGATGCCTTCTTTTAGCAATCCCTCACTCATATCTGAACATGTCATTCTTTTAAAATAAACTAGCAGTAACCCCAACACCTTTTATTTTTTTTCTTAAATCCTTTTTTATCACATGATGTATATGCACATTTGGTAATTCATTGTTGCGAGAGTGCCTGAATGTTTATAAATGCCAGCTTTGCTTGGAAAGTGAAGTGCTATACAGGGTCATATCAGACTCCCTATATAGTGTTGGTTGCCGGGGCGGAAGGCAGGGCACACACTTCTGAGCTGAGCAAATCCTTTGATTTCCCCATAGTTGTGCGGCTTCTCCTAATCGAAGCTTGCTGCACCGGTTTTACCAGTTGTGTGAAGGTAGATGCCACCGCCGCTGCCTGTGCCACACCTGTTCTGTGTTAGCGAGGGAAGCTTGCATTGATGATGTCCTTAGACTACCTTTCTATGTCTGTGTACATGCGTGAGGTATGCGCTGTTGATGATCATGTGATCGTGTAAATGTAGTTGAGCTTATATAGCGCACAGCTACCCGCAAAGCAGGTGTCCCGGCGCTTGCTTAGGGAACCCTTCCTGATATTCCCCTGTGAGATAGCAGGGTATCCACAAGGTGAAAGTCAGGCATCCCGCCGCGAGGGGCCGTTGTGGAGATTAAGCAAGCTGTTGCCCAGAGTCGCAGAGTGTGAACCCGTGAGTCGAGGAGGCACCGGGGTGAGAATTATCGAGTCCGTGGAATTTTTAGCCCAAGACCCGCCGGGGCGGGGAATTGAACCCTGGTCCAGGACCGATCTCAGATTCCGGGTCTGCCGCCTCTAACCCCTGAGCCACACTTCTCCACGTACCTCTTCTATATATTTCAAAGTATAATATACGTTTTTCACTATACAAAATGATTAACATTATCAATGTTTGTCAGGTTTTCTTTTTTGAATGGCATTCATATCTAGCTTTTTAGTAGATACATTTAAGAATAATGTCCCCGGGTGCACTTTGTGGAATGGAATTGATGATGGCTGTGCAGTTAATTGAGCGGGAGACTAATGCAAGCATCATTCTTCAGGCTAAAGCACGGCTCCTTCTCTGTCTGTGTGCTTCTTTTTGTGTGGTGTTTTTATATTTTTTTATTGGGGCATTATGAGAAATAAATCCTAACCGTATTAATAATTGGTCTTGCATTGCTTGATGGTAACGAGATTCGGTCAGTAATTTGACATTCACACACCCATTTTGATTTATTGCACAACAAAAACTTTGTTCCGACTTTGAAGTGTAAAATTGCAGCGTGTAGTGGAAAGATTAGGACATGAGCATGAAGAAACACGGGCGTAGGAGGAAACCTGGGTAAGTTGTTGTGGGCCTGATTAACCCCTCAACTTTCGAAGCTGTCCTCTCCTCCGAGGGCTGAACCCTTTTAGTTCTTATCTACCAGCTGAAGCTGTCTATTTGTCGAGCTTACAGCCCACCCACTGCTTACCATTGGTTGCCTTTATTGTAACTCTCAGTGCTTGCTTATTCAATGGCCTGCCATCTTTCTCTTAAGTTTATCCCCCTCCTGGGGCAATACCCGTTTTACAATCCTTTTGATTTACTTGTATCCTTCCACTGCTCACATTTAAGGAACTCTTTTTTTTCTTTTTTCTTTTTTCTTCATCCGCACTCCATTGGAGTGCATATATTCCAGATCTTTCGTGTGCTGCTCCCCTCCAAATAATCCTGTTCTGATGTGCTCCCCACTTGTCTGCAAAAGCACAGCAGCAGGGATATTTATACTGGACTATGGCTGAAGAACATACTATAGGAATTGTTTGTTTTATCTCCTGCATGCCACATATTGAATGAAGTGTACCTGCAACAAATGATGGACGCAATGCTGAATGATTCAAACATTCTCCCCAGTCAAGACATCTGGGATAAATCCATTATTCTTTTGCCCACTACGCCGCCCCAGTTTGGAACCAGCCATATGCAAATACGTCTTGACCCTGTTCCTCACGGGAACAGTCCAGCCTGAACTGCCAAGCCAGGTCCTTCCCTCGACCGGAAATAAGCATTCTGGGACTGGTTTCGGAATTATGTCACCCCTCATCCGCCAGGCTAGCTTGAGTCCAGTGGCACAGTGAGCAAGGGACCCATGTCTGGGCATACCTGCCCGTCCCACTGAGGGCAAAAAGTGTACCTGCAACAAATGGTGGACGGAATACTTAATGATTCAAACATTCTCCCCCAGTCTAGAGATCCGAATTAAATCCATCATTCTTTTGCCCACTACGGCCACCCCAGTTTGGACCTAGCCATATGCAAATCAGTCTTGACCCTATTCATCATGTAAACAGTCCATCCGAACTGCCAAGTCAGGTGGCATGTTGAGCAAAAGAATGATTGCGTTAACTCGGATCTCTTGACTGAGGGTGAATAAATTTACTCTGCATTCTGTCCATCATCTGTGTCTATTGCTATCTCGCTTTAAGTGCACTGGGTTTGCCCAGATGTGGGTCCCGGGCTCACTGTGCCACTGGATGCAAGCTAGCCTGGCTGATAAGGGGTGATGCCCCTCAACCGGTCCCATGATGCTTGTATCTGGTCCAGGGAGGACCTGGCTTGGCAGTTTGGGTTGGACTGTTCCCATAAGGAAAAGGGTCAAGACTGATTTGCATATGGCTGGGTCTAAACTGGGGTGGCATGGTGTTCGGTAATTGACTGTATTATATTGATACCAGCAAAAGCGTGTATGCGATATTGTATTGCTGATATGCTTTGTGTATGTGCGCTTACGTATTTAAATATGGGGCTCTCTGTTTGCTAAGGGGGATGTGTCCCTCTCTGATTTCGTTTTCTTGCAACTAAGGGACACAATGCCGATCCACGGCGACATCTTGTTTACTTTACCCCTTTGTAAAAATACTTTTGCCGGTAATTGGCTGTATTAGGTTGACACCAGCACGAGAATGTATGTGATATTTTATTGCTGATGTGCTTTGTGTATACACGCTTGGGAATTCCAACATGGCGCTCACTGTTTGCTTAGGGGGTTTTGTCCCTTCTTGATCTCCATTCATGTAATCAGGAAACTTTGGCGTGCCATCTTCAAGGTGTCATGAACACCGAAGAAGGCTCGACGCCGAAACGCGTCTGTTCAGCAAGAAATAATGAAGTTCGCAAAACGCCCCCCCCGTGAGTGCTGTAATTCTTTTGGTAACACGAAGAATTTGAGAGAGAGGATGCGAGCCAGGGGTTACGCAGAGGATATGCTTACCAGGGCCACGGCCAAAGCCAGTGAGAGACCCCGAGCAGAACTATTACCAATAGACACTGAGACAGTAAATGAAATTGGAAATAAGGAAGAGGCACCTAGGCTGATTACCACGTTCAGCAGGCAGGAGCGTAAAACAAGAGCTATACTAAATAGGAGTTGGCCAATTGTATTAACTGACAGCATTTTAAAAGAGGACCTTCCGGTTAAACCCCAGGTAACTTTTAGAAAATGCAAGAACATGGCCGCCTATGTATCACAACCAATAGTAGCAGGGGCTCCTGCATCTATGTGGTTGCCAACTAAACAGGGTTTCTACAAATGCACAACCTGCCGGGCGTGCAACTTTGGCATAATCACAACTAAATACAGCACACCTTTCAGTAAATGTGAACAAAAGATTAAAGGCAACTAGGACTGTCGCACAGAATTCCCTGTATACATACTCACGTGCACTTGTGGACTCAGGTACGTGGGAAGTACCATAAAACCAGTGCACGTGAGGATTTTACAACATATAAGAGCAATTATTAACAGTGATCCCACCTTTCCGGTAGCCAGACATTTTAAGGCGATGCATGGAAAAAACATTAATTGTTTATCTTATGTCATTGATTCGCTACCGATACCTAAAAGAGGTGGTGACAGAGAAAAGTTGTTAAGGCAGCTGGAGACAAAATACATATTAAATCTTAACAGCAAGGCTCCCAATGGATTAAACAACACAGAGGATATGCACACACTCTTGTAAAATATATTTTCTAAGTCTAAAATGAATCACAACTAATCAAGAAATAATGCAAATGCTATATATAAAAAATCTCTCATTCCTGTTTTTAAATATCACTTATATTTTTTCACTTTTTGCACTGAGCACTTTTTCTGACAATGATATTATATCTAATGAGCTAAGTTGGTTCTTTGCACAGGATCGGATTCTTAACCATAGAACCTAGTAAAACTTATAAGATGCAAGTGTTGTACAATACATCAAATTATTGTTTTTTAAAGGACAGTCACTTATTGCTAGATTTGCACATATGCAGCAGGGTTCTTCCCCTTATTTTTGCACTGTTATTGCGTAATTTTGCACAAAATTGGTTTCATAGGCATTTATGCCGATATCTCTTTTAACTCTAAAGTTTTATTTCTTTAGGAGTTTTGCACAACCAATGCGTAATGTTGCACAAATGCAGTTTGATTTTAGAACATTCATGCTGGTATATATAAATTCTAGAATGTGATGAATTTTAGAGTTTTTAACAGTTTATAAATTATGTAAATTTAATGATTTTACACATTTATTATTTATTTATTATTTTTGGCATAATGTTGCACAGTTATAAACATTGCATTTATGCAGAAATATATTGTGGACTGCCGAATATTGAAACCGATAAAGAATGTATAACAAGTTGATGTATATGTTATACTGCATACTTAAGTGGACGGATACATTGTCATGAATAGGATGTTTTCACTTTTTAGCACCACGTGGTGAGAATGACTGAAAAAAATGAGCATTGCATTGTCGCCATGTGATCAAGGTTACTTGTTAACCGAAACGCATCATGCCAGAAAGAGCCGTGTGAAGAGATAATAAATCTTCCTGAATACTTACCTGCTGCTTGGTGGTCCGTTATTCTGTGGTCAAAAAAACGCCGTTTGCAGAAGCGGCTAGGATATATATCTATATCTATATCTCGGTTCCAATGACGCGCACGAGGGACCCTTTCATCAAGTGACCGTGGTAACAATTGGAAAAGAACTGATGGGTTAGCGAGGATCGGCAAAATTCCACGGCCTGCCATAGAAACCTCCGAGGAACTTTCAGCAGCTGGAACCATCGGGATCAGAGGGTGCGGAAAGACGCCGTACTTGGTCTGAGCCTTCAGTTGCGACACCTCCGAGGCTATGGCAGAAAGTTTGGGACTTGAGCGGCCACAAGTTTCGTTTTGATAAAATGAAGCCCCACCATCCTGCGATTGTATTGCCAGCACGCTGTATTCTGGGACTGGTAGTCCCCAACACTGATGCGAGCAGAGGCAATAGGTTGCAGGTGAGCCCGCCACCACTTGGAAGGAGGAGCTAGATATAAATTGCTGAGTGGGTGTCTTCACTGTTTACGGACTACGGCATTTGAGAGAGGCACAAGCCGAAACCGGTCATGCCAATGTTTCCTGAATAAATTACCTGCAAAAGCCCTGCAGTGTCCCTGGTGATCTTCTTAACGAAGAAGAGAGTGAGTTGATTGATATAGATATAGAGATGTGTGTGTGTGTGTGTGTGTGTGTGTGTGTGTGTGTGTATTTATATATGTGTATGTGTGATATATATGTATATGTATATGTGTATATATGTGTGCAGTACGAGGGGATCCGAGGAGGCGCTTTGGGTCTTTGGTATTGCATCATGAGTCACATCATCTGAGCCGGCATAGACATTGAAGCCGGTACTATCATGGCATTACCCCCCCACACCGCCAACCTAGATGCATGAACAGGTTGCAATCTGGGAGTTCGAGTATATCTAAAGGTCCGCGACCTCCAACAGGTAAGCTGATTTCGCTTGGGGAGGAGCTCAATATTTTCAGCAGCACTTAGAGAAGCAGGACTATTGGATTAAATAGAAGGACTCCAGTCAGTGCAGGGCGCTGAGGAAGGCACTATCCACGCCGAAATGCATTCGCCGCCACTGATCGTTGTGCCAATGCATTAAAGTGTCCTCTTAGGAATCCCCTCTGGCCTCTGCTTTTTCTTTTGGGAGGAGTTTTGGTATATGTGTATGTATGTGTGTGTATGTATGTGTATGTATGTATGTGTGTGTGTGTGTGTGTGTGTATATATGTGTGTATGTATCTGTGTATGTATATATGTGTGTATGTATCTGTGTATGTGTATATTCAGTGATAGCATGACCCAGAATCCTTTTAAGTCTCGCCTGTGACCTTGCATGTGCTGTCACTTGCAAGACATTTCGTGTAATGAGGGGGGGATGGGGGTGGGGGTGGGGCGTCTTAGATCCTGCCCATTGCTTACCATTATTTGGCGACATTACTCTAATTACTTTGCTCAGCTCATGCCAGCTTCTCTTCCTATGTGTTTATCCCTCTCCTGGATCGTGTTCTAAGTATTGCTTCTTGGTCCAGTACTCCGGTGTGTGTTTTTTTCTTTTTTTTCTTCTTGTAGCATTCCATAAAATTGCATACACTTGTAGTCTGTCTCCTCACCTCCCCGTCGCACATCTTGTATGCCCTCTTCTCCATACCTCCTTTCTGTCTTTGTTTGCCCTGTCTACCGGTCTGCTCTCCCACTTGTCATTGCTTGCCCCGTTGTCCTCACCTACTCTACTGATATCCCTTGCCCCTTCTCTGGCCCTCTTACAAGAAAATAACTACAATGCAACCCTTCTTTTTTTTAAATTTGTTTTTATTGGCATTTATAAGAACATCAATGACATTACAACAAGACAATCATTAGGCAATTCTCTGCATCGGATCTGTGGTGTTTTTTGTACATCAATTTCTTTATAGCATATAGCGGATGTTAATCAACAGCAGTACATTACAGCATTGCGACATTGGCCGTCGCATGCTTCCATATGACCGGTCTGCACTTTGATTAGGGGCAATGAGATCTTGGCCCTAAGTGGCAGTAAATTATTTATACCCGATAGGCGCGTTAAAGGTAGTCTGTGTTCACTGTATTCAGCCAGTTGACAAATGGGTTCCCAGATATAGTGCAAAGTCTGGGGTGGCCAGGCCCCCCTGGGATTGGGGTAGGGTAAGTACCTTCCATGCTATCCTAGGTTGTCTCCCCGCCATACCAATTCGATCATAAGGGAGCGCAATGTTTTGAAGAAATGTGTTAGAGGGATGGGGATGTTAACAAAAAGATACAACAGTTTGGACAGGATGATCATTTTAGCCAGCCGGATGCAACCCACTAGAGATGGGGCAACGTCTTCCAGCGGTGTACCCTCTCTGTGATCAAGTCTACCACTCTGCCATAGTTTTAGGACCATAGTTTGTTAAGGTCATTACTAATCCATATCCCCAAGTACTGTGTCGGCCCTGTCGCCCACTCGGGTACTCCGTTTCAAAAGGCTGAGTGCTGGATGTCAATGGGATGATGACCGATTTACTCCAGTTTATACGCACCCCTGAAAGTTCCCCATAGCGAATCAGTTCTCGTGTCATTGTTGCTAGGTTATCTTTAGGGTCAGTCATGTATAGCGTGATGTCGTCCGCGTATAATTAGATTGTCAGACCTCGTGTTGTGAAACCAATGCTGCGTGGTGTGTGATGCTGTCTGACATGTGCTGTCAGTGGCTCCGTTGCGATGGCGAACAATAGGGGGCACCCTTGCCTTGTTCCCCTGGTGTAAGCAATGAGTTCAGAGATTAGACCATTCACCCTTAAGTGCGCCGTAGGCATGGTGTTTAGCCATTTTATCTGTTGGATAAAGATGGGGCTGAGGCCTATCGGTTGGAGCAACGGGAAAAGGAAGCCCCACTTCAAGGGTCGACTTCCTTGGTGGCATCGAGCAAGGCCGCGATCGCCGGGACGTGTGGTGCCAGATAGTGCATTAAGGCGTATAATGTCCGGAGATTGTGGGACGTAGACAAGTTTGGTAGTATTATCCGGGTAAGCAGTGGTTGCATTCGGGTAGCTAAAAGTTTGGCAAACATCTTTGCATCTATATTTATTAGTGAGATTGAGCTATAAGAATCATATTTGTCCGGTTTTAAGACCATTCTAATAATGGTTTCTCGCATTGAGGTGGGCAGGTAACCAACTTTAATGGTTTATTGATACACTGCCAGAAGGGGAGGTGCCAAAATATCCGCGTACTCCTTGTAAAATCTGGCTGTCAGGCCATCCGGTCCTGGGGCCTTATCTACTGGGAGACCGCCTATGGTCTGCCTGACGTCTTCTACCGTGAAGGGTGCCTCCATGTACTCCCTGTGGGCTCTGTTGAAACATACTAGTGCAATGGAATCAAAGTATTCGTGCAGTACTTCCTCTGCTGGGTCGGAAGTGGATTGATATAGTTGCGCGTAAAAGCTGTTCATAGTGGACAAAATGTCTGGCGGGGAGCGAGCCATTGTAACATCAGTGTTGGCCAATTCTGTAATGAAGGGAGAGCCTCTGAGCTTGTGCAGGAGATTGGCCACTATTTTACTCGGTTTATCCCCCTCCCCGTACCTACGCGCTGTTGCCTGTTTATGTATGAATTTGACTTCACGCTCAGGTTCTTCCTGATATGACGTCAGCGTGGTGCTTATGTTAGCCAAAATGGAGGGTGTTGGTGTTGCGCAGTACTGTGCTTCTAGGTCATGCAATTCCTTTTCTACTCAGACTGTTCCTTAGATCATGGAGGACACCCAACTGACCTGCTATGCAATGTCCACGGATTACCACTTTAAACCCTTCCCACAAAGCACCCTCGGTTGTCACTGAACCTATGTTGTGCATAAAGTACTCTTGGATGTGCGTTCGAATGGTCTCACGAGGGCTGTGTCTAATAAGGCATTGGGGAGTAGGCGTCATGAGAACGGCTGTCGATAAGGCTGTGGGATCAGTAGGGCCAGGGCCACTGGGGCATGGTCCGATAGTGTCCTCACTTGGTGGGTGGCGTCCCGTACCCAGACTTGTAGATCTTTGGTCAAGAGCCAGAAGTCTATTCTGGACCAGGCTTGACGGTGTGTGATGTAGGTTCCCTCTCGTAGTGCGGGGTGGAGCGCTCGCAAGGTGTCAGCTAAGTCGTAGTCCTGTACGATATTATGTAGTGTCGCTGTCGCCTGCAGGTAGTGGGCCCGTGGTGCTCTCTCCCTGTCCATGTGGGCCAGCAATGTGATATTAAAATCCCCGCCCCAGAGTATTGCTGAGCCCATCATTATTTGGATCTTGTGCCAGAGGTAGCGAAAAAATGTAGGATTGTCCACGATCGACCATAAACATTTGCTACAATTAATGATCTGTGATAAAGTGTTCCCTTTAGGAGAAGAAACTGTCCCTCTGGATCTTTTCTTACTTGTCGTGTGTGCCAGGGAATCCCTTTACGAATGAGTCGCTACCCCACAGGCGTAGTTTGAGCAGCCCGCAGTGTGAACTGCGCTCCAGTGAGCAGCTGACTGTTTAGTGCTGGCCATCTCCAGGAGGTGCCTATCCCGTGCACTGGACAGGTAAGATTGTACAAGCTGGGACTTAGGGTAATCGTTTAGCCCTCGTACATTCCAAGTGAGGCAATTTATTTGAGACAGATGGGTGCATCAGTAGCGTGAGACTTAACTTTTTAGTGTCCCTGACTGTATTCTTTCCCCGTCTCGACCTTGGCCACTGGTAGAGCCTACGTCGTACTTGATGTGCATGTCCTCTCAGTGTACTAGCTGTATGTGGCTGTCTGTAAGTAAGTTAACATAATCCAATAACAGAGTTGCCTTGCAACCAACTACAACAAACAGTAACATTTCCCACCCACCCACCCACACCCACCCCCGAATCTGGTTGTGCATCCCTTGCTGAACAACACCCTTTGTAATGGAACCCTTTAAACTTAGTGTAGCGGGGAATTATCCCAAAGGGGCCCCAGTGGGGTTGCCTGCTATCTGCCCTGTCACTTTTGGACAGGGTGGCAGAGCGAATATGGGTGGCTCTGGCTTAAATCCATAATTATCAGGTGGCATCCCCGGTAACGTTACGTATATGACCCCCACCATTTACATTATCAGTCATTGTCACTCATCTGGTTGCTTGTGGTTGGCGAAGTGTCTCTCCTGATGTTAGTTTCCTGAACTTCAAACCAGCACTGGCATCTGTGAAAAACATGAGCTTCCCTCCGGTGTGAACTCACAGCGGATACATCATTGCGTATTTCGTGCCAGTCTGTTGTGAACTCACAGCGGATACATCATTGCGTATTTCGTGCCAGTCTGTTGAAGTAGTTTTTTGGCCGGCATGAATTCTCTCCTTGCCGACAGCTGTACAAGCTTGAGTAAAGTCCGGGTAAAGCGTTATTTTATTCCCTTGATATTGAGTGTCCCCTTTTACCCTGGCCACTCAACGCCGTGTCTCTGTCTCTATAGTTGAGTAAGCGAACTAAAATCAGCCAGGGGGGGGGGGGGGCGGCTTCCGGAGCTGGTCTAGGGCCCAGAGAGCGATGTGCTCATTCCACCAGGAACATCGGGGAAAGTTCTTTTGCACAGAGGTCTCGGAGCAGTTCTTCCACGTATCGTTCCATGTTTTGGATCTTGGTTGACTACTGTATCCCTGTGATACGGACGTTGTTCCTTCTGGACCTCGCTTCCAAATCTTCGTTGCGGGCCTTTATTACCTCAAGCACCCTCTCCATACACAGCATGTTGCCCTGTGATGTTTCCTGTCGATCCTCCGACTCCGAGACTCGTTGCTCCAGTGTGTCTATCCGGCTCTCATGCTTGTCTATTCTTTGGGACATGTGATCCATTCGCGCCACCATGTTATCCAATTTAGTATCAATTGCTCTCAGGCTGCCTCGCACCTCCCGCATCATTGCTCTGATGTCATTGTCTTGGTATGAGTCCATTTCCATCTCGGGAACTAAGGTGAGCGAAGCGGTTGTGGGGTCTTGGAGGCGTGTTGACCTTTTTTTCGAAGGAAATTTTAGTTTGCTTACTGTCATCCTTCCCCATGGTGGTTGTTGGTTCTCCTACTGTCTTAGTACTATTGCCCTGCGAGTGTAGTGGCCTGTTTCAGCTATTGTGGGTCGGCAAGTTCGGATGGAGTGCGCCCAGTCAGTACTGCACTCACGTTTCCCACGTGTGCCCCTCTCACTTCGTGTCAAGTATCTTACACCTGTCGTCGGCCGTCCTGTTGCATGCAATTCGCTGCTCTCGACCTTCCTATAGATGGAATTTCCGGTGTGCAGCGCTTCCGAGTCTGCGTATGGCTTGTAAACAGTTCACTATCATTTGGAGGTTCAGTGAGTATCCCACAACACAGCGATTTCACCGCCAGTCCTCTACCAACCTCCCCCGGGGGCAGTCACATGTACCATATATAGTACTGCCAAGTTGTCTGAGCGGTCGCTCTCACCCTGAGATGCGTCACTCACCGGTATCTTCGCCGCCACTAATCATCAGTATAGGCATCTTGAGTGCACTGCTGATCGACACCTGGGCTGTCTCCTATCGAGGGGTTTTGCTATCTCCATCTCTACTCTTGTGGGTTCCAGCACTGTGTTGTGTCCGGATTGCACCTCCTGCAGTGCCTCACTTTTGGGTCTTCTCACGCTGATAAACCATTACCTTTACCTGCCATATAGGACCTGGGGAGACCCTTCACGTTTTTTGTCTTCTGTCTCTGCCCACTGTCTCTCAGCGCTTTAGCCGCGGGTCTACCTTGCCTGCCTTTGGACGATCAGTGGGATCGTAGCTGTTCACCTTTTTTCTCGTTTGTTTTTATTTTGTTTTATTTTATTTTGAAGAGGTCGCTATTAGCTGATTCGGCATGTGTTGGACGCACAGGAGTCACTGTGATAACGTGTACAGCCTGTTGTAGTGGGCTTTTCCCTTGTGCAGCATGAGGGTTTACGTTTCTCAGGCGCTGTCTTGCACATGCTAGTCATGGGGCCATTTGTCTCGGCACAGGGCTGCAATCGGCCGTCTCGCTCCTGCCAGCCGTGTCGTTGCTGCGCACCTCCGCCCGCACTCGCCACACATAGTTTGCAGTCGTTTTCTGGCGGTGGGAGGGGAGGGGAGAGGGAGCCGCCGGCCGCCGTGACTCACCGTAAGCGACGTGTGCTCTCTATTTCGTTGTCGCTCTGCGAACCACAGTAGAGTCTCTGCATCAGTGGGCTGCCATTTTGGCGTTCTTTCCTTCGCCGATTTCGGTCGCTTGTCCCCCAGTGACTGCCGTATTTCATGCGTTTCAGACGTGGGCGGCTAGATCGGTGGCCTAGTTCCGGTCACTTTCCTGCACGTCCCACTGTAAGCCTCTGCCTTTTGTTTCACGGCCCGGGGTAGGCCGCGCCATGCTCTAACCAAATCTGAGGTCCGCTACTGAATTTCGCTGTCTGGAGCCTCACAGATGACCGCGCGGGGGCAAGTCTTGCAGTTCCTCTGTTGGTAGGTCACAGATTGTTAGCCAGGCCACGGATATTGGACGGATTATGTGCTCTGCCGGCAGAGCCGCCTCACTGTGCGGCCATCTTGCTGCTCGACTTGGCCATGCCCCCTGCAACCCTTCCTTCTTGAGTTCAATGAAAGAAGTACCGTTGGATTGGCCAACAGTAACCCCGTTACACAATGCCAGGAAAATCGTCTTTGAAAGTGAACAACATTACTTATATACGAAGGGTTCCATAGGCAGAGAGCATGCTGTTACTAGAACGTGATGGGCAAGGAATGCTCTATGGTCTGCATTAGGGTCCACTGTAAGTGAACTCATGATCTGAGGGCAGTGGTTCAGCCGAAAGGGAGATCCTCCTAATTGTTTCATTAAGTAGAAACCTGGATTAGTTGCTTGCAAGTTTGTTAATTTATTTTTTAAAGCAGCGTTTTTGCACTGGTATTAAGTCAAACCATTTAGTATGTCCAGTTGAAAATGTTGTTCAGGCAGCATCAATCTGAGGTGTGGTGTTCCGCACTTCAAATTACTAATTGTATAATTTGCACAGTTACCACGTTCCAGTAAGGGTCTGCTTTAGAGACTGACAGTGGAGAGAGCATTCCTTCCCCTTTTAAGGTTTATTACTGAACTTATTGTGCTATTTAACTGTCTTATACTTGAAGATATATGCTTGTCTGCTCACATAATTTTCTTCTGGACTGACTTGGTCTCAACAAAGTGGTTTAATTATTAGCTTTCTAGTAGTACTTGGAAACCTCGACTCCACATATGTAAAGTAAGCGTTGACAACAGCCATGTAAGCAGCAAAACCTGCTTGTCATTTGCTGTGTAAATCATGCATTGACTTGTGTGTCAGTGCCAGGTAAGGGCCAGTTGCACGCAGCTGGGTTCGTTCTAAGAAGGCCGGTCTGCACTATTGTATTTAATGGTATGTGAGCTGCTTAGGTCTGGTATAGATACCTAGGACTAACCTACATACGAATGTGTGGATCTAGACGCTACAAAGATTTGCTTTCTTCCATCCCAATCTGACAGACAGCAACATGTTTTGTTTTCCAACTTTGAGTCCACGTTTACCACCGTCGGCTGAGAGATAAAAAATTACTTGCTTTTATAAGCCTGTTTGAAAAGTCTTGTGTTTAATTTTTTTGCAAAATAGCCTAAAATCTATTTTGTCCCAGACCTTGTCCAGCAGGGAGTTAAATAGATAGGGGCCATTACTAAATAATTACGACCACCTGACCTGTGTTAATGAAACTTTGCGACATGAGTATATTTGAATATGTTGCATATGGCTATGGATGGAGTAGAACTTGCTATGAGGTTCACTTGGAGCTTTAGTCATTGGAAGATGATTGTCGTTGGTATTATTTATAGACTAGTATCTCGCTTTGAGGTGTTCGTCTGGCATTCTGTGAGTTGGTACTTTGAGTGTTGTAGGGAATTTGCGGTTTTAGGTGGGATTAGTCATTGATGTTTGAAGCTTTTGATCCGATATAGGGAGAGTGGAATTAGCTAGATGTTCTGTTTGTATGCAAGAAGTGACTGCAATGGGACTGCAGTCAGTTGCCCTCTTGAGGTGGTTGATTGACTTGGCAGTTGGTGTGTGTAGGTATTGTATTGTAAGATTGTGAATTTGAGACCCGTTAATTCGCAGAAGGATTTATGGAGGTGGGTGATGTTTGTAGGGGCTAAGTAGGATTAGGTGAGACTAGTCGTCATGTGCGCAGGTACTGATAAAGTGAACCGGAAGTAGAGTTGTCCAGGTGGGATTTCAGTATGTGTGGAGAATTTTCCTTGTATGGTAAGTTGAGAAGGGGAATGGGTGAAAGATAGTGTTGGAAAGTATTTTATCGTAAAATGGTGTGTACTGTGAGACAGAGGGATTACAGCAGGAATGAGTGTGGCGAATGTGGGTGTTGTAAGGTAAGTGCTGAGCTGTATTTGGGTAGGTCAATCATTCATGTCTGTAGGTACAGGTAAGATATCGGGCATGAAATGGGGTTTTCGTTTCTACAAATCAGCCTCCGAGTTTGTGTAGTCACTTTACAAAACAAATCTAGAGGTTGTTGAAACCCCTTTCTGCAAAGCCACCTGGCACCGTTCACAGCCGCAGATTCGCAACTCGCCACCATTTGAGATGAGCATGAATTCTGGCATCAATCAACATGCTTGCTCATATTTAAAGTAGCAATTTCCCATAGGTACCTTTTGGGATGCTGATGCCTTTGGGGCTTGCTGTTGGCACCCGAATTGCTGTGCTGGCCAAGATTTGGCAGTGCCTAGCACCAGACCAGCATTGAGGAGGACCAGATTGTTCTCACTGTTTGCAGGCGGTGGGGTGGTGGGAGGTTGTGACCAGGGCGATCAGTATCGAGGGGACCCAAGTAGAAAAACACAGCTTTGTGTCCAAATGAGCATCATAGGGAGCCGCTGCAGGTGATCGGGAGGCTGCCACAGGTTGGACGAGGAGTACCTCGATTTTGTGGAGGGGTGCAGTTTTTTTTAAATTTCCGTCTGAAAGTGAGGAGATCTGGGATTTCCTCAACGCAAGAGGCAGGTCATTCCAGAGGCTAGAAGCCCTCACTTGGAAGGATCTGCCACCCCTCTGAGAAATCTGGATACGTGGGGTGATGATCAGCGACTGGGCCGATGACCTCAGAGTTCGACCAGAATATAGTGTTACAGTCTATTGCCAAGGTAAGGGGCACCAATTTTATGAAAGCCCTTAAAAACCAGCACCAATGATTTAAAGGTGATCAGTTTCCTAATGGGTAGCCTGTGCAGGGATGCTTGAAGAGGTGTGGAATGGGTTCTCGTCCGAGCCAGGAAAATAGCTTGGGCCGCCACATTTTGGATCACCTGGAGGCGGCAAAGTAGAGATTCAGGAAGGCCTAGATAGAGAGCATTTGTATAATCCAATCTCGACACCACCAGGGCTTGAACTATCGTCTTCGGTGGGGGACTGGGAGAAGAGGCAGAAAGTTCCGCAGCATCCCAAAACAGGTCCCGGCCACTGAATGAATTTGGGCCTTCCTTGAGAGAGAGTTATCAAATTTGACACCCAAATTCTTTACGGTCTGGACAGCTGCGGTGGGAGGGGACATGTCTTGCGGCCACCAATGATGCCAGAGATCACAGGACCGAGAGCCAAAGAACATTATCTCTGACTTCTTAGGGTTGCACTTCAGTTGGTTTATCCTGAGCCAATGGAAAACCTCAGATAAACATGTTTATTTCCAAACTGTTGAATTCAGAGCTCTTCCCACAGGTGAACAGTAATTGTGTGTCATCCGCGTATGACACTATCTTAGCCCCACAGTTCTCTGCGAGATGCGCTAAAGGTGCCATGTAAACAATGATCAGAGTGGGACTAAGAATTGAGCCCTGAGGGACCCCCACATTCATAGGGGAAATGGGTGCCGAGAAAGGCGGGCACCAGATAGATTGCTGGTGGTTATTCAGAAAAGAAGCAAACCATCTCAACACTGTGCCTCCGATCCCGCCCTTTTGGAGCCTTCGTAAAAGTTCGCTATGGGGCACGGTATCGAAGGCCGCGGAGAGATCCAGCAGCACCAGAGCGGCCCTGTGCCCTTGTTTAGAGTGATTTTAATAGTATCCACGACTTCAGGATGGCAGTCTCCGTGCTAAAGTTGGCTCTGAAGCCCGATTGGCTAGGGTTGAGGAGGAGGTTGGCTTTACCATAGTCCGTGGTCACCGAATTGACATAGCTCTCCGGGACTTTAGAGAAATAAGGGAGTAAATATATTGGCCTATAATTGCTGGTGACCAAGGGATCAGCCGTAGGTTTTTTTAAAAGGGGGAGGATTTTTGCATTTTTCCTCATCTCAGGCATTTCTGCATTAAGCCTTTGATCAGTGTTTTCATTCCAGCACTGGGCTCCCGTATTGCCGCAAACCAGTCTGTGCTAGACATAGGGTATTGCCGTTAATGAGACAGGTGCAGCCAACTTATCACAACGGTAGTCCATTACAGCAAGATGAGTTTGTCCATGCCATCTACTGGTGTTGGTACCATCTCCATACATACACTCTTAATCCGATTCCTGGTTTTCTCAAATGATTGGCAGCTTTATGTGGCTCCGTTTACAACCGGGCAAGAAAAACTTCTACCTTGTTACTTTTCATAAGTGGTGTATTAACCTACTTAAGATTAATACATTTTATGGTGAGCTGGAGAGCTTCTAGCAGGAGAATGCCATAAACCTGGGACACTAATTGTGCGCATTTATCCATCAAACCTTCACCATCACCTGACTTAGTCTATGCCTGCTAGAAGGGCTTCTGCCACACACTTCCAGCTGCTGTTTTAATTACTAGCATTCACCTCCACATAAAATTACTGGGTTACATTTCAAATTTTAACCCCCTTTCTAGAGACATTGACAGAGCATGTTCGTTGGAGAACAAATTGTTTTTCCCATGAAGATGGCAAGCACGTGACAATTCCCAGATTGATCTTTGAGTTATTGCTATTCTCTGGTCTCATGCCCCCGCTGGATGAAGTCTGCATCTAAAAGACCATCTTCGGACAGTCATGTGGACTTGTTGGTTTTAAATTCAATGAATAGTTGTTTTGTGCGTTTAATTTCCTTTTTTTGAGTTTTTAGCTCTGTATAATTACCTTAAGCACGATTAATCTTCTGCATATTTAAAGCACACATTTTTTGGTGTATACCCTCTTTTACCACTATATTTACTCTGGTGGTGCACAATCTAGAGTCTATATTTTGCTTTTCAAGCAGACCCTTTTCCTTCTTTTGGCGACTTGCTATTTCTTTGCAGTGTTTTTACTTGATCATTTGTAAAGTTGACACACAATTACCAAACATTATATACATTGATATATGAAATTGATTGTTCAACTGGTCATACATATAAACATTTTATATATAGTTTGATTGTGCACAGAAAATTAATAACCATATGTATAAAAAGAACTAGTGTATAATTGTTTTAGGCTATTCACCAAGGTAGCTTGTATACATGTGATTGCCACAGGCTTGCTGTCCTCACTGGCACAGCCGGTCTTCGCTTAATGCGGCCAAGCTTTACCTGCCTCACCGATGATTGTTATTTTAAGATTGTTTCTCGATAGTTTCGCTTGACTCCTGGCCATCTTTGGGGAGGGTTTCTCGATTGCGGAGCCTGTTGTAAATTGTAAAAGCCGAATTTGGTGGTTAAATCTAGCTTGTCATTTTGAAATATTTAATGGTTACCGGTTAATGTTTGTAATCTGAAAATCATAAAGACTGGTCTATAAATGGTTCTTGGAGTTTTGTGCTTTGTACTGTAATTGAAGCAAAGGCTCATGGTTACGGCTGAAGTACTTGTGATATGGTAGGCACATGTACACCTAGCTTGCCAGTTCCTGCTAGTGCCAGACTGATCTAGTGACACCGCAGCTGCCCGGGTTTTCCTGCTGAGGTTTTCCCGACCGGGGTTTTCCACTCTGTTCTTCCTGCCAACAGAAGCTCCGCCCACCCCCAACACTAAAGACGAGCACGTCCACACCTGGATCACACCCAGCGGCACAACCCCTGGCCTGCCCACTCCCTTGTCCCCCCCTGAAGATACACCATCACCGAGCTCTACGCCCTTGAACCCGGACGCGCATCAAACACTGCCACAGCACTGAACCACATGCATCAGTAGGACCTTTTACCTGCACCCACCACACCACCCACCCAAGCAAAAAACAGAGCCTGCATGCACCCTTCTCCACACACGCTCACTGTGCAAGCATTCCATTGGAGTTATGGGACCTCATTGCCACCTCGTGCACACATACACGCCCCACCTGAGCAAAAAACACCAACCTGCATGCGCCCTTCTCCACACACGCTCACTGCGCAAGCATTCCATTGAATAATGGGACCTCATTGTGTCTCTCTCTCGCTCTCTCTCGCGCGCCTCTCTCTCGCGCGCCTCTCTCTCGCGCGCCTCTCTCTCGCGCGCCTCTCTCTCGCGCGCCTCTCTCTCGCGCGCCTCTCTCTCGCGCGCCTCTCTCTCGCGCGCCTCTCTCTCGCGCGCCTCTCTCTCGCGCGCCTCTCTCTCGCGCCTGCGTGTCTCTCTCTCTCTCTCTCTCTCTCTCTCTCGCGCACCTCTCTCTCTCTCTCTCTCTCTCTCTCTCTCTCTCTCTCTCTCGCGCACCTCTCTCTCTCTCTCCTCTCGCGCACCTCTCTCTCTCTCTCTCTCGCGCACCTCTCTCTCTCTCTCTCTCTCGCGCACCTCTCTCTCTCTCTCTCTCGCGCACCTCTCTCTCTCTCTCTCTCGCGCACCTCTCTCTCTCTCTCTCGCGCACCTCTCTCTCTCTCTCGCGCGCCTCTCTCTCTCTCTCTCTCTCGCGCGCCTCTCTCTCTCTCTCTCGCGCGCCTCTCTCTCTCTCTCTCTCTCTCGCGCGCCTCTCTCTCTCTCTCTCGCGCGCCTCTCTCTCTCTCTCTCTCTCTCTCTCTCTCTCGCGCGCCTCTCTCTCTCTCTCTCTCTCGCGCGCCTCTCTCTCTCTCTCTCGCGCCTCTCTCTCTCTCTCGCGCGCCTCTCTCTCTCTCTCTCTCTCGCGCGCCTCTCTCTCTCTCTCTCTCTCTCTTCACACGTGCTCTCACGCAAAACACACCAACCTGCATGCACCCTTCTCCACACACGCTCACTCTGCAAGCATAATGGGACCTCATCGCCACCCTCCCACACAGCCCCTTCCATGCATTCGTCGGCCAACGGCCGTTGCAAACACTACCTCTGTAGTGCTGCGCACGTCCGTTGGCCGACGCGGCCCCGCACACTCCGCTAAACCGCCGCACAGCAGTGGAATTGCCGCCGTGGTTAAGCTCAGAGACATGGCTCAACCTCATACCCACCCCAGACATTGCCCTAGTGACCCCGGCAAATATAAAATCACTCACCAGGACAGCACCAACGAGCCGGGAGGAGCAACAGCCGTCCTCCACAAAGAGACCATGCAGTGTTCGACAACCACCACCCCATGGAACATCTTAAACTCCGGCTCCACATGGACGACAAGACACACCTTTTCATACCCCTCCCCCAGTCAGTGTTATAGCTTCTGCAACACCATTGCGTACTTGATTGTGCCCCCTAGCCTTAAACTCTAAGGACTACATCTTCTTTGACAACCTACATTTAGGTAAGGTAAGAACTTAGATGTTCTGCAACAAGTTCGTTACTACAAAATAGTGAAAGAACTTGGTGAGTCGTTCCTTTATTATGGTTTATATTTTCCTCTGCTCGTTTCTCCCCCTCTTGCCCCCACCCACAGCGTGATGATTCAGAAGCACTTATTTACTATTTTAAATAAATGCATTCATTAGAAAAGAAAGATGTGATCAGTGATGCAGCGCGGTAAAATCTAGAATATTTGTTTGAACATACAGCAGTAACAACTGCAACTCATAAGATTCCAGTTAAGTGAGTCATATGTGGGTGTGGTACATCACTACTAATTGCGGAGCACAGTTTCCGTTGAATGGAAACATTCTTCTGGGTTATGCTTGTCGTGGTTGCAAAATAACCTTGTAATATTGTATTTGAGGTACCTAATCCTCCTACTGTAATTACCAAGGTTTTCATTTGCAGATTCTCAAAGCTGTTCTTCAGTGACTCTAAACATCTGATTTTGGTCATTAGTATTTTTAGTTGAAGCACACCATTTTAGGTTGTATTTAAATTCAGTGTGGTTTTGAAGTAATCAACAGGGGGGGTGGCTGTGTGTGTACCACACTCCAATCCACCAGCCGTCGCTCCTCACGCTACGGGTGCTGCTCACCGCACGGTTTGCGTGAACAATTTCTTGACCGAAATTCCCCAATCTGGTAAGCACTTTTCCATAAAAAAGCACTCTGGAGAAATCTTTTTAATTAATTATTTTATTCTTCGTGTCCGATTGACATACGCGTTTTGGCGTTACTGCCTTCTTCAGTGTCAACAATTCATTTGAATTACGTGCTTTTAAATAAAATTGTGCTATCTAAAAGGCCATAAGTAGTATCAAATCGGGGAAGGCGATGGGACCAAACGGGACTCCCATCGAATTTTTAAAAATGGTTGCCCCACACCTACCGGCCATGTGTAATGAAAGTTACGAGCAGGGGATTCTGCCAAATGATCAACGCCTGGCATCCATAGTTGTGATTCGTAAGCCAGGGAAGCTCGCTGATAATTGCGGTTTCTATAGAACGATTTCGCTAATTAATATAGAAACTAATATTCTAGCAAAAGTACTTGCCTCACGGATGGTCACGGTCATCTCATCCTTGGTCTACCCAGACCAATCTGGATTTATGCCAGGGAGGAACACAGCACTTAACATTTGGCGCCTGCACAGTGTGCTCGCACGCCAAGAATACATGGAAGAGGATGGAGTGGTGCTGTCCCTAGATGCCTCCATGGGGTTTGATTCTATCGAGTGGCCATACCTATTCGAGGTCCTGAAGAAGATGGTCTTTGGCCCGAAGTTTCTGGGATGGGTGCAATTGCAGCTCTATAAGGATGTATAGGGCCAAGTGCGAGTGAACAACTACACATCTCGAATATTCACGTTAAAAAGGGGCACCCAACAGGGTTATTCTATAGCCCCACTGATTTTTTTTCCCTTATGTTAAAACCGTTGGCTGCTTGGGTACGGCGAGATGTAATGGTGAGGGGCTTGAAATGGGCGAAGGGTCATGATGACCGTATATCCCTCTATGCCGGTGACATCCTACTTTACCTGACCTCCCCATATAGATAAATTCATGGGGTGTTAAATATCTTCACAAATTTTGGGAAATACTCCTGTTTTGCCATAAACTGGAACAAGTCTGTATTATTTGTGCTCCGTGGTCCGGTACCGCTACTCCCTGCGGGCTACAATGTGGAAGTGGCCACAGATGGCTTTTCTTATCTGGGAATATAGGTAACCTCAGATCCCACCCTTTTTTATGACCGTAATCTAGCACCACCGCTAGCCCGGCTGCGAGCGGATGTGAAACATTTCAGATCTCTGCCTCTTTCGTTGGTGGGCCAAGCTGCCCTTTTTAAGATGATGGCCCTCCCACGCTTTCTCTACATCCTTCAAGATTGCCCACATCGGGTCCCAGATGCCTACTTCTCGGGAGTAGAGCGAGGAAGGTAGAGAGAGAGAGAGGTGCTGCTATGGAATGGGGGAGCTCCTCGTATTGCGATGAAAGAGTTGACGAAGGGGTGGTATGACTGGGGCATTGCCCTCCCAGACCATAGGCTTTTTATTGGGCGTCGCAATTAGTGGTAGTAAATCACTGGATATATCGCTCCCCTATCAACCCTGCTTATCTACTGGACAGGTATCAAACTGGACGAACTTGATACTTGGGGGCACTATATTCAAAAGTTAGCAAAAGGCGATATTTTGGGCCCACCTCTCACGCTAAAACTATTTGGCATCAGGCAAATTCCCATCTGGGGTGGTCAAATGTAATTACAAAAGTCACGTCCCTGTGGTATACCCAGAGATTGGGACACCTGTGTCACCAACCTGGCTTTGATAAGTGGGATAGGATACTAAAAGGATTTCCACTGTCGGGGATTTGATTATCAAAGGTTCGGTCCTTAGATTCGAGGAGCTTAGGGAGAAATCCGAAATGGCCCAAGGGGAAATATTCAGATATCTGCAAGTTAGACACGCCCTTACCACTGCTTTACCCGATCTCACGGACATACCGGAGTCGTCACCGTTAGAAGAGCGACTGCTCGACGGGCCGCTACACTCAAAAGCCATATCACTAACTTATAAGAAGCTATGCAATAACCTACTTGACATATTCTACAAACTTAAAGAGCGGTGGCAGAGACCCATTGACAATGAGGACTGGCAAACGGCATTATTATCCCCCAGAGAAGCAGCTATCACACTCCGCTTCAGACTGATACAACTCAGAATCTTACATAGATCATACATGACGGGTTACCTTGGCGAAGATCGGCGCTAGACTAGATCGTACATGACCGGGGTTACCTTGCCGAAGATCGGCGCTAGACTACATGCACTCTGCCTTGGGGGCTGCCAACAACCTGCTACCTTCTATCACACAATTTGGAAATACCCTGAGTTGCGGCAAATATGGGAGGGGGCCACAACTCGTATCCAGAATGCCTTGGGAAAAGAAATCATCCTTACACAGAGACTAGGTCTTCTTAACATTTGGGCACCGACTGACCTTACAGAGGTGGACTAACAAACTACATTAGGCTGTACCCTTGTTAAGCAGGAAATTGCGAAAGGTTGGTCAGCGACACACACCTTCTCCCCGAGTGTGGGTGAAATAGTTCGATAAGTGCATGATTGAAGAGACTGAATTTTTCAAGTCACAAGGGTGTTCGAAGAAATGGGATAGGAAATGGGGCAAACGGAATGTATATCGTGGTAATCTATGTATTTCCCCATCGGTGGAACTGGAAATGCAGCATGGTGGAGAGTGGGATATTGGAATATTGTGATTGTAATTATTCTTTCCTTAGCCACTGTGATGACCTATTCAGCGATTTATTCGGAATGTCATATGGAAAATGTATGTGATTCTATTGTTGAAATGAATAAAGATTAATAAAAAATTAAAAATAAAGTTGTGCTGTACAAACTGACCGGAAGTCAGTGATATAGAAAGTGTCTTAGTGCAAAACAATTCTTTGTAAGTGGCAGACATCCTGGATTAGTCATTTTATACGTTACTGTGTGGCAAACCGATTCGATCATATTTACAGTTTTGATCACTATATTATATTTATTGTTCTTGCGCGACGAACGTGACTGAGAGCGGGCGGATACGAACGTTCGCCAAAAAGTAAGATTGCCCCAGAAAACAATTAAAATCAACAAAACAGAAGGCACAGTCGCAACCGGACACCTCCATCAGAGGTGGAGGTTTCAGAAGGATAGCAATCAGGTGGGACACTGAATAAAGCGACAACTTTTTTTCAGGAGTACGAATTAATTCGAGGAATAAGACCACGACCTGCACAGAGAACACACCCACTGTAAAAAAAGGAGAGCAGGAGGACAATAAGGGGCAAAAAAGGCAGGAAGCGAACGCTCCACACCGGTTATGACACAAAGCAAACTGGGAGGAAGATGGAACTAAATGAAAGCAAATAAACAGTACTCAACCTATCAGATTGTGTGTTGACTGACAAGGAGATCAAAGTACTGCAATTGGGATTAACTTTCTGCCCAACTCCCGAATTCAACTACACACAGACACGTATAGACGTTTATAAATGCGTACGTAAAATCAAGTTAATGAAAATACATGTACTGAACCCTAGAAGTAGAGAAGGTACACAAATGGAAGGAATAGAGCCCTTGGTTCAACTCATGGGGGCAGATTTAGAGACCTTATGGACTCTCCATGAATTGGACAATGAGTCAAAATTCCAAAGAGACATTGAAGGTGGCACAACGCGAATGCTCGAAGAAACACGCATAGCACAGAAGAGCTGCAAGAGTAATCGGAGGGTAAAATCAAAAACAATCCCACGGACACCACATGATAGGATAGATACATTTCAAGAGACTGTAATTGAAGACCTGAAAAAATTACAAGAAAAGAGATTCAATGGAAAGTAATCTAACCAAAGAACAAGAGACAGATATGCTTCTAATAACTTTAGACATCACAAGCTTATACACATGTATTGATCACAAAAAAGGCTTGGAAGCCATCAAATTGTTTTCTACAAAAACGACCCCTCAAGTTTCGAGATCATAATCAAATGTTAATTGATTTGTCTTGGTTCTGTCTCAATAATAACATCTTTACTTTTGCAGGCCAACTGTATGTACAAAAGCAGGGTACCGCCATGGGAATATGCTTTGCTCCCAGCTACGCAAATCTTTTTGTGGGCTGGTGGGTGAAGCGCGTGGCCTGAGTGGGTACTAATGAGGGATGGGTGGACAATATGCCTCCATGGACATGCTATATTGAATATCTTTTCACCATTTTGCGGGGTCCACAGAGTGAAGCAGAGAATTATATAAAGGCTCTAAATGAGAATTATTTGAATCTGCAATTTACCAGTTGTATCAGCAAAAAAGAGGTGGGATATTTGGACCTGAGTGTATATGTAGAGAAGGATACCCTCGAAACATCACTTCATCGTAAACCTACCGCAGGAAGTTCAATCCTGCATGCTGGCAGCTATCATCCCAGAAGCGTGATTAACAACATCCCCTTGGGGGAGTTTCTGAGGATGAAACTGAATTGTTCCACAACATGCGAATATAAAAAAGCTAAGAAACAGCTAAACAGATTTCTCAGAAGAGGGTACTGCAGGGGGAATCTAAATAAAGTAGAATCTAGTTGTAGTGAGGTACAGCGGGGCCAACTCTTAATTGACAGAGGAGAACAGCATGAAACAAGAGACGAAAATCAGATGAATCGCAGATTACACTGAGAAATCATCAGAAGTATTCCAAATCCTGAGAAGGAATTGGCGGATGTTCAAATCAGACAGTGTAATAGGGGAACTGATGTCAGATAAACCTTTAGTGACCTACAGAAGAGGAACATCATTAAAAGACCTTTTGGTTAGGAGTCACTATAAAGTGAAACCAAGACAACTTAATCCAATCAAGGGGCTTTATCCTTGCATGAGATGTAAGCCCTGCAGAAATAGCAGTAAGGTAAAGGAATACTTGATACTGGGCAAGAAATCCAAGACTATAATATCAAAGTTTCTTCGCTGCAATTCAGACCATACAGTTTTCTGTTTAAAGTGCCCATGTGGCAAACAGTACGTGGGTAGTACGATCCACCCCACGAAGTAAAGGGTCTTGGAGCATCTTCAGGCAATTAATAACAAGGATCAAATTTATCCGGTTGCCTGACATTTTGAACTCGTGCATCACAGCAACAGTAATCTACTAAAATTCTTCTGCCTGGAGCAAGTAGAAAAATCTGAGAGGTGGGGACAGGGTGAAAAGATTACGCACCCTAGAACCCAAATACATCATTAAACTGCGGAGCAAGGCCCCAAGAGGATTAAACAATGAGGAGGAGATGTGGGTCCATGTAGGCTAAATAGAAAATAAATGGATAGGAAATGAAAGGAGAAGCTTTGGCACAACCAATAAGATATTTTGTAAAATAACTAACTTTTTCTGGTTGTGCTCGTTGACATTGCATAGTATAGGATTTCACTGCTGCGAAAAAAGCCCATACAGGGCATGATGAAAATAAAATATATGGCAAGCATACTAAATGTTCCAAACTGAACCCCTGAAGGAATTCTATTAAATTTAAGAGAGTAGTTCACCCCCGAAAAGTTGGGTGATGGAAATGAATTCTAAGTAGGGTATAAGAAACTAGGGAAAATATTGCGTAATCATATGTAATTGTTCGAATTTCAGTTCCTCCCTCTTTTCCTTTTTCGTCGAAACTGATAATATTTAGGATATATTTTAATTGTATGTATATCTACTCAATGCTACCACATTGATTAGAAGGCCACAGGAGGGGGGCCACGCCCACTGGGGACTGGTCGATAAGTAGGATTAGCAGCACATTCTGCCTCAATATTGCCACAACTTAACGCCACTGAAGAAGGGGAAAACCTGAAACGCGTATGGTGCACGATGAAAGAAGCCAGTTCTTCAACAATTGTGACTGCTGCATTTTTATTAAATTGGTGCAACACAAACGTACCTGGAGGCTCTTCCTTGGGGGCAACTCTTATGTTTGGAAATATATATATTCTGTTCAGCTTGCCCACAGTCCACTACCCTCTGCTGCCTTCGGTTTGTGCCTTTCCTGCTCGTTTTGCTGCCTTCTTTTCTGCCCTTTTTTGCCTCCTTTTATGTTGCCATTAATGCTCATTTCTGACCTTAATTTTGCGGACTTCTATTTTGCCTGTTTCTGCTCTTTATTCTGCCTGTTTCTGCTTGTTTCTTCCCTGCTCTCACCACCCAGCAACCCCTCCCTCCTCCCAGGACCTACTTAATGGAGGCCACAGTGCAATCTCATCGAGGGGTTTCTTGTGCCAGCTCCCCCCTTGACAGTTCTCTTGTCCAGCTTGCTTGCAGTCTGCAACCCTCTGCCTTTGGTTTGTGCCTCCTCTGATCGCTTTCTGCCTTCTTTTTCTGCTCACTTATGACCTTTATTTTGCCTCTTTCTGTTCGTTTCTGACCTATATTTTGCCTCTTTCTGCCAACGGTTGCCTTATTCCCACTGTTGCCCTCGCCACCAAGGGCCTACTTAATGGAGGCCGCAATGCGACCCCATTGAGCAGGTCATCGTGCCAGCTCCACCTGCGACAGATCTCCAATCCAGCTTGCTCGTAGTCCACTACCCTGTGCTGTCTTAATTTAGTGTCTCCTTTACTTGTTTTATGCTCCATTTTAGAGGTTGAGCCTAGCGGCAGCGTGCATGCGCTGCTCGCTTTGCGAGGCATGCTATGCTGTAGTAGGGTATGCTGTTGAAGCCTCGTCGTCCACTCTCCCCCCATATCTCATTGGCTTTGTGTCATTGTCCTTAAATGCTGGCTTCTGATTGGTAAATAGGCTTTTGAGTCCCTCCTTGGTACCGCCATGTCTCTATTTGTTACCGCCCATAAGGACTGGACCCTTTACTGGTCATGCTACACGGTCTGCTTTATCATGGCTAACAGCACTATTTTTTTTCTTTCTTTTCAGCGTGGTCCACTTTAACTTAAGCGGCTGCGCTTGCTCATTTAATCTAATTTTCAGCACGGTCCACTCACTTTAGTGGCCGCGCTTGGTTATTTAATTAATTCGCTATTTTCTTCTGCGTGAGGGGCACAGGCGGGGCTAGAGCTAGGCACGTCACGGGCGGCTTGGTACCGTTGTGGTGAAAGGCAGGCACTTTTACCGAACCAAGCATTTGCAATGCAATAGGTCTTGCATTTACGCAAGTTTGAACTATTGACATTGCATATGACAATGCCTTTTATTTTTGTTTAAGCTTTTGAAATTTAAATAGAAGGCATTGCCATTTACTACTCCAATAGCTTAAACTTGCGTAAATGCGAGACCTATTGCGTTGCAAATGCTTGAGGCTTTTTTTCTGCTCGCTTTTGACCTTTTTATTTCTTCCCCTATCTGCTCGTTGCTTATTTAATCTGCATTAAGGCTGTGCAGAGCATAGCATTGGGTACATGGCAGGCCGTTGATGGTGGGTGTTGGACTGAAAGGCTTGTTGAGCACAGGGCATGGCCTGGCAACTAACCCACACAGTGCACAGCCAAATCTCTGGGGAATGTACTTTGGGTGGCCCCAGCGAGTTGGGAGCATGGCCTGGCCACAGCTCACGTTGCACATGGCTAGAGTCTGTGTGCAGCTTAGCTAAAAGTTAAGTAAATCTTAACAAAATTCAATGGAAAAAAGTTAGTTATGGTTTTGGCTTAAACAAAAATTTGCCACCTATGATTAGCAGCACATGCAACACACGCCAAAACTCGTACAACCCCACATGCTCAAAGCACCAATTTAGCAAATGAAAAAAAGAACATGCAGGAAAGCAAGCACTGTGACATGGAGGGTGGCATGAGTTATGAGTCATGTTCGGGGTTTGAGTAGTTTGATCCCAAACCATAACTCACTTTTTAACTTTATCTGTGTGCATACATATGTATGTATATATGAACTGAAAAAATCCAAAGGTTAAAAGGACATTATAGTTAGATGAAAATTTCAGTTAAAACGTGCAGTTTTAAACGAGCATTGGCATAGCCAATAGGCCTCGCCTTTGCGACCATATAAGTGTTTAGCCAGAGCTATTGGCTTAGGCAGTGTTATTAAGCTATGTCGCCCAAGTGAACACATATGCCTAAGGAGAAAGGAGAGCGTTTGATGTACCCAATGAGTGAAGATCTTGTTAGTGTGGATTAAAATGATAGAGACCCTAAAGGGACTGTGATGATGCTAAGAGCAATGTACACAACGTTTGGCTGTAGAAAGGGTACTGTTTTCCTTGTGTAGTTTCTATATTTTTGCTAACCAGCCTGTCACATTACCAGCACCCGTGTGTGTTGTCTCTTCTAACATATTGCTTTAGCATCAACCTCTGTTTAAGGTCCTGCAATGAACACTAGTGGGCATTTTGCGAAAGGCCAAACAACCAGTGACCTGCGTGTAGCACAAAAAATATATTGGAAACATATTGCTTTTTAATTAGATATATTGTGGTCTAGTGGGAAATAAATGCTGCTGGACAGTTCAATGTATCTTGTCAAAAATATCGGCATCCAGCTGTTCCTCCGGAGATTGGCATAGTGCACTTTTTTAAAGAAATAAAATACAGTAGTATGCTTATAAAACGAAATAAAAAACAGTAGTATGTTTTATTAGACGAATCCACAACCAGGTGTGTATGGTAGAATGTTGACCGTCATTTCACAAAAAAGGCGCATTTGAAAAAACACGCAAACATCAGCAAAACGGACGAGGTGGGGTGGCATTTTTCGCCTCAGATTTGTTACTGAGGCCAAACACGACCCAAGTCCCATGCTTCATGCCGTGACGGTTTTTACAGGTTAAGGGCCCTGTGTTTTCCATGGTGGTTCGGTGTATGTATTATCCAGGTCAGTCAGTGGCTGCTTACTCTACCATAGTAAGCTATACTAACCCCCAAATGGCAGGTTAAATGGAACAAACGATCTTAAACTCACTATCGGTCAGATATGTTCCATTTTCCTAATGGGATGCTCCTCATCTTCCCCTGCAAGTCAAACCGTTCAATGGAGAGTCAACCTTGGTCTAAGATCCCCAATCAAGAGCCGAGGCCCATTTTTGTGCTCTGTCTGAAGGGTTTTGAGGGCAGCTTTGCGTCATACAGGGCCTCCTTGAACATGTATTACCAGACCGTATACAGCATTGAGGGACTGGTAGGCACATACTTCCAAAACTTGATAACACCCAGGAAAACAAGAGTATTCTCCTAGTATTTTAAATTGTAATAATGGATGTTTTAGGTGCAGAACAAGTGAGAAACATGAATATTGGATGGTATAAAGATAGCACCAGCTGAAGACCGGATATCCCTCCTGGGTTGTCTTCCTCGGCTTCTCCTTTGGGATCATACTGAAGGCTTTGCTCATGGAACTGCAGAGGAGGTCTGGGGCCTGTTCTCTGCATTCAGTACCTAGCATCCTGTGCTCCATGGTCGGCTGTAGGTGCTATGTGCACTGTATTAGACAAGGCACGACAACAGGTGCTCTGCCATCGCTGGCTCATATTTTCTGTCTATAGCGTGAGGTACCTTGGATAGCCGCGGCCTGGGAGGAGAGTGTGGGGATTCCCACAGCCTGAGCCCACCCATGGAGACAAAATATACGGTGTACTTGGAGAGCTGTAGGCAGAAGGGCCTCTTTCTGGCCAGACGTGCCCAGACACGGCTGTCCAGCGGTGCGTGAGTCTATCCTCTCGCTTATTCAAATCACTTACTTTAAAAAACAAACCAAATGTAAATCACGATTAACGCATATACATCTCCCCACGGTCCCAGTAGCATCTGCGCTTCTGCTAAAGTTCATATGGTAATTTCTGATTTACGTAGTTTAAGTAAAGGCATTCCAAACTTGACTGCAGTTAGCACACTTGGGAGCGCTTGTGCACTTCAGTTCCAGTAGTTATGGTGCTGCTGGCAATCCCTGCAGTTCAGGTGTGTTTGGCACCTACAGTTGCTTATCTGAGTGGTCCCCAAGTATTGCTGTACTTTGGACTAGCAGCATTAGTGCCTACGGCATTGTTTTTATAAAGCGACAGTGTTTTAAAAATAGGCAGTATTTCCCATTCCCGGCCTCGCAATGAACAAGTTGCAGTGCTTCCTTTTATGGGAATTATGGGAATGGCAGCGCCTCACAGTCAACAGCGGCGCAGTCCTTGGACTGGGAGAAATCCTTGGACTCCCACCCCCTTGACATGGTGTTAATGATCCCTTGGGATCAGCGCAGGACAACAGAACACCCAGCAACAGCCCGGGCTCTGCAGTGTTTCACACTTTGAGGCAGTCACAGGACTGGGAAACATCAGCACTTGAGGGAAACTAAACTTGCACATTTCTGGGAAGCACTAGTTCACGCCCATTATACATACATAAAGTGCAAATGACAGTTCCTAGACATTGCGGCCAGTGGGCCAGCCTTTACTAATCTCCTGAACAAACGTACAGTAGACCCATCCACTATTGCTAATGCATATGTCAAACTACTTCAATCATACAGATGCAATATATCTTCATCAAATATTAATTATCCCCTCCTTTTTTAAATGGAAAGCATGATGAATTAGGTGTCAAAAAGGGTTCTAATCTCATAAATAAGCATAAACGAATTCATCCATAGTTTCATATATAACATGAAAATGTGGCTGTATTGTCTCCCCCTAAGTGGTGCATCCCAATTGCTGAAACAAGGTAAACATAGCTCTTTTACTAAAAATCCTGTAAAGTGCAGGTGCTATAATGTGCATAATGTCAAAATAGCACGATAAAGAAACGTTTCCTATCCAATAAATAACCAGCACTCAGTTGGAAGAGGACCAAAATCTCAACACTGCGGAACAGCAGAAATCTGGGCTAAAGTAATTACTCATAAATGGACATGCAGCTCGGCATCAAGATTATGTCCCTGTAGTCTTTCAGTGCCCAAGAGGATAATCATCTGCAATTCAAATCGGCATAGTTCCAAATTCCCTAATGCCCCTGTGCGGAAGGAGCTTGATGTGCTTAATACCAAAATATTGGAAGGATGCCAAATTGCCTTGGTTCACTTCCCAAAAATGCTTCTCCATGGGGGTATACTCTGTTCTGATGCTTGATTTTCCTAATATACTGCAAAATCCTGAGTCTTAGCCTATTAATAGTGCTGCCCACATAGCATTTACCACAACTGCATTCCAATACATAGACTGCAAACTCTGTATCGCAGGTTATTGTTTCCCGGATCTTGCATACCCTGCCCTCCAAGATCTTCTAATGGGTCCAGTTGATAACAAATGTGCAGGTCTAGCAGGTGGCACATTTTCTAAAGCCTAAACTCCTTCTTTTCAACCAATCGGGCTCTCGATAAAGCCTGTATCTTGTTCGTATGTCTCCCAAGGATGGTGCTCTCTGATAGTTGATCTTGGTATATTGACCGATTACATCCTTCAAATGTTCATCATGCTTCAAAATGTGCCAATTCCTATCGAATAGAGCCATATTCCTTGTTGTATCCCATGAAAAAATTTATCACTTGATTCTGATCAGTTGTAATGCCTCCAACGCGTGTGTTTTTGGTCTGAATGCTCAGTAGCTGATCCCTATTTTTTAGTTAACCCTTTTCTTTGCTTCCCTGAGAATCTGCATTGGCTAACCCCTTCAGAGAATCATGCAATCATCAATTTAACCCCTACTTCAGTAGAGCAGATCATCCGTGCCCCCAAGTAATTGGCTGAAAGGAATACTCCATTTTAGAGAGCGCAGATGGCCCACTATTGCCATGTAGAATCGAATTACAGGCTGTCTCTTTTTCAAAAGACCTTGATTTGTATTGAGTTCCCCATTACTTGTAATTTCACATCCAAGAAATCAATTTCATGTGTGCTCCAGTTGGCAGTCACTTGTATGCTATAGGGATTGATGTTTAAAATGGCAACATATTCAACCAAGGATGCCTAATCTCCATCCCACAAAATAAATAGATCAATGAAACGCACCCACATTGCAATTTTACTGGTGTGGCGAGCATTGCATTCCTCCCAAACAACTTCGTTGTCCCACCAGCCCATGTAGATGTTAGCATATGTGGGGCGATAGCTGCCCCAATCACCGTACCTTGCTTCTGAAGATAGGATAGATTTTCATGTCAAAAAGAAACGTTATGGGTAAGGCAGAAGGAGAGCATCATAAGAAGCATTGTGGTATGCTGTCAATATCAGGGTGTATAGATCTTAAGAAATAACGACCGGCCTCTGCACCGTAGTTATGTGAGATGGAAGTATACAAAGAACAAACACCATGATGTAACCGCTGCGCCAGGGAATGTTGTTAATCTAACTTAAGTTATTTGTGTTTTGTATGTACAATGCAAGACTTGGTGACATAAAAACAAGTCTAGAAATCTTGGGGTGTTCTCTAACATATAAATATTACATATACGTTTTTTATGGGTCAAAACACTTCTCTGTGTAGTTGCACATTTTTGCTTTCTCAAATGTAAAGTACGATCTGTTTAATGTCTCAAATAGGATCTTTTTTTTTGTTTGCTACTTCATAAAAAATTACATTTTTTAATTCTTTAGACTTAAAAATAAATAAATTTAAAACATTTTGATTTTAGGTGTTGCTGATGGTGTGGGAGGATGGCGAGATTACGGTGTCGACCCTTCGCAGTTCTCAGGGACCCTAATGCGAACATGTGAACGATTAGTGAAGGAAGGACGGTTTATACCAAGCAACCCTGTTGGAATTCTAACCTCAAGTTACCGTGAGCTACTGCAGAACAAAGTCCCCTTGCTTGGTAAGTGTGGTGAATGATATCTATTGCCTTTAGAAAGTCAACACTGGATGTAGTGTTTCAAATGCTTTGCACTGTATATTCTGTGGGTGTAAAGAATACTCCCATAAATCGGTGATCCTCATTACACAAAAACGTGTAATAAATCAACAATTTTTCAAGTTCAAGAGATATAACCAATTTCAAAAATTGGAAACTAATGCTGTAGAATAAAATAAAGGCGTGTATTGATTAAGAGGAAAGAGGATATTCAGAAGAGGACATATGATTGGCATTGTGAGTGGCAAACCAATAGTAGCAAAAAATGTATATTACAAAATAAAAAAAATAAAAAAATACTGTTTTAAGGAAACATCCTTCATTCTTGGTGAAAGTAATCTGAGGGGAAAGGCCGCATAAGACTAAGCGGTGATCCTCATCTTGTTCACCCTGACCAGGTGGGATTTATCCCAGGGCGGAACACTGCCTCTAACATCAGACGCCTTCTAACGGTGATGGAGGCTGAAGGGTACAATAAGCAGGAAGCAGCAGTGCTCGCAGGTGACATAGAGAAGGCTTTTGCCAGCCTGGAGTGGCAATATTTGTATGTAGTCTTGGCTTGGATAGGCCTGGGGAGGGATTCCTGAAATGGGTGCAGCTCCTGTACACAGTCCCTTCAGCCCGGGTGCACACTGGCAGTGTAATTTCACCTCAGCAGAGAGTGGAGAGAGGAACGAGACAGGGATGCCCCCTTTCCCCCCTCCTGTTTGCTTTGGACATGGAACCGTTGACGTGCAGAGCCAGGAGCGGCCAGGATTACAGGGGCATAGAGAAATCAACGAGCCGGCATGAAATGAAATGTGAAATGAGGGCATTTTGTAAAGCGCACAGCTACCTCACCCGAGGTGTCCCGGCGCTGTCCGTATACCGCTTAGGAACCCTTCCTGGCTTTATCCCTATGAAATGTCCACTCCTGGGCATCCCCAAGGTGAAGCCAGGCATCCTAGCGCTGTTGGGGCCGTTGTGGAGATTAAGCAAGCTATTGCCCAGAGTTGCAGAGTGGGACTCATGATTAGACTAGGCACCGAGGCGAGAATTATCAGGTCCGAGGAAATTGAGCTCAGGACCCGCCGAGGCGGGTATTGAACCCCGGTCCCGGACCAGACCTCTGCATCAGGGTCTGCCGCTCTAACCATTGAGCCACACTTCTCCACTTCTCCGATAGCCTTATATGCAGATGATCTACTGATCTTAGCCTTATATGGAGATGATCTACTGATTTTCTTGTGCGATACTGCGGGCGAACTCCATGGGGCACGCGCTATTCTGGCCCGTTTTGGCGCTGTCTCTGGACTCCAGGTTAACAGGCAAAAATCCAGTTTGTTTCTACCTACCCTTGATACCCCTCCACCGCTTACTTTGGAGCGACTGTGGTGGGAACCTAGAGCCCAAAGTACCTGGGTGTTCACGTTTATCATGAGGCCTTGGACCTCTTGGAGGGTAATGTAGGCAAGGCAGTGACAGCAGCGAAAGCAGCAATGGATTTCTGGAGCACACTCCCGCTTTCTGTTGCTGGAAGAGTGGCAGTCCTAAAGATAACGTTGCCATGCCTCCTGTATTGTTTCGGGACACTGCCGGTGTGGATTCCACGGGCGATGTTTAAAGAATTGGACTAGACAATCACTACCTTTATCTGGGGCACAGGCAGGCGGAGAGTAGGAATCTAGGGCACAGGCAGGGGAAGAGTAGCACTGTCATCATTGCGATGCCCTAGGGCAGAGGGGGGGGGGGCTAGCAGTGCTTGACCTTGAGAGCTATTAGTTTTTTCTTTTAATTAATTTTTTAACTTAACTGGGCTGTGTTTAGGTGAACGTGTGTGCCTAAATACTTTACAGACTCTGTGCACCATTCAAGGGGGAACTCAAGCTCCCATGGCTGTGTGCTAGTTGTCAATGGAAATATGACCGATTTGTGCCAATTTATGCCCAGTCCCGTGAAATTGCCAAACCTGATGATTTCTCAAATCAATTCGTTTAAGTTATCCAGGGGCTGTCTAACATATAATATCGTGTCTTCTGCATATAGTGATACCAATAGGGGGCCGGTATTGAGTTGTAATCCCCTATGGAGATGCTTCTCTTGGAAGTGACGTATGAGGGGGGTCCATGGCTAATATGAACAATAAAGCGGACAGTGGACAGCCCTGTCTGGTTCCTTGTGTTAGCTCAAATGGAGAAGAAAGCGTACCATTTAAACGCAACTGGGAAGTCAGTTTATTATATAATAGAGCTGTTGTGGCGATAAAGCCCATGGGGCACATTATAGAGCGAAAAAAGAACCATTCTAGGCAGTCAAATGCCTTTTCTGTGTCCAACAATATGGCGGCGGCCTGGACACCTTAAGAGCCGTTAGTTAGCTGCACAACTCTACTGGTTGATTTACTGGGTTAGCGGCAGACCGCAACCCTGACAGGGAACGCTGTCCGGACGCACCAGATACTGCCAACTTAGCAAAAATCCTTTTACGAGTCCGCCACACCTCGCGGCAGATACACAGGCTACCAAGGTGGTAAAGCGCTGTTGGTCCAGATACCTTGATTAAGGTGGGCGCTGCGACTCCCTACTCACCTGCCACACCCCTGACAATGTTGCGATATCACCCACAGGGAGAGCACTGGGCAGGGCTTAAGAACTGGGTGGAGGGGGTACTGAGAGAAATGGGAGACCTATACCGAGACTCCGCACTCAGACCCTTTGTAGATCTGCAGGCTACATATGACGTTCCTGGGGACCACTTCCTGAAGCATAGGGCCTTGACCCGCAAGATTAGGGAGCATTGGAGAGGAGGGGGCACAAAGCCACGAGCGCTGGCGGGGTGCCGATATGTTGCGCTCTCAGCGGGCAGAATTAAAACGGTGTCCTGCTTCTACAAGGCCATACAGACAGATGCACGACTGCCACTAGAACGCCTGAAACTACAATGGGAGGAAGACCGTGGTAAGCAAATTCCAGAGAGGAACTGCGAAAAAATACTAGAACTCATACCAAAGGCGTCTAGGAACGCACGTTTTAAATTAATTAACTAGTCTGTACTGCACAGAGCGTACCTGACGCCGGCCCGCATTAGGAGGTATTTCGATGCGGAATCTGTGGTCTGCCCGAGATGCGGGGAGATGGAGGCACACATACTCCACATGTTTTGGGACTGCCACCTACTGCAGACTTTTTGGGGGGGACATACGACAGATAATAAGCGACTTAATTGATCAAGAATTGCCACAGATGCCAGAGCACTTCCTCTTGGGATGTTTTCCACATATGGCTAAAAACAAGGTGACAGGGAAGTTTCAAGACCTGCTTACGTCCTAGCCAAGAGGGAGATAGCTAGAAATTGTAAGGCCCCGTGAGGACCGCAGATTGCCACCTGGAGAAGATTACACTGAAGAGGTGGGCTCCCCTGGGGCGGCTGACAAGGCTCTAGGCAATGCTCTGGTAGGACATCAAAATTAGCACACGCGACCCCGGCCTCCACTATACATGACTGAGAAATCCGACATGTACGAGCAGCTGCCAGCAAGCTGCCCTTATGCAATCCTTGTTCCATTGCAACCCAGGAGAGGTAGGGGGGGGGGAACTGTTTTTTAATTTCTGTTTTGAGGTAGGTGGATTGTAAGACTTTGCGAATGTTCACAGACCCGTCTCTCATACAATACTTTATGATGAATAAGTCTTTAGCATGTATGTGACAAAGATTAAAAGCCAATATGGTTTAAAAAAAAAAAAAGACTAAGCGGTGATGTCAGGAGGGAGCAAAGACCAGAAAAAAGCATAACATTATATTGAATACTAGTAGGGATTGGGAGAAATGACACTTCTACGCCTTTTGCATTCACTACTGGCTGGTCGCAGTCACAAAATAATTTAGGCAGGGCATGCAACTTGGTTTGCTGAGGTGATTGTTATAAGGTTTCTTTACTGAAATGTTTGTAATTTGAGCATCAGTAAGGGAACTGACGGTCCGCTGCACCATATATCATAACTGCTGCAATTACTTCTTCTTATAGATTTTGGTTTAATTTCATTCTTCTGGATTTATGCAACACTTGTCCTCCCTTTTTTTTATGTTGAATATCCCCAATTCTCTGTTTGCCTGATTGCGGTTGTCAAATGTGGTTTGTTCTTAGAAGCAGAAACTTCCTCAATGGTTAGCACTTTTGACCAGATTTTCACTGTCTGGTGCCAAGCACTCACCCCCAGTCAACTGATCTGGGTTTAATCCATCATTCTTTAGCTCACTCCGCCACCCCAGTTCAGACAAGGCCATATGCAAATCAGTCTGACCCTGTGCCTCATGTTAACAGTCCAGCCTGAACTGCCAAGCCATGTCTTCCCTGGACCGGAAACAAGCATCCTGGGACCGGTTTCTGGCTAATCAGCTGTCATCAGCCAGGCTAGCTTGAATCCAGTGGCAAAGTTAGCAAGGGACCCACGTCTGGGCATACCCTGCCAACTTAGGGCGAACAAAGCAAAACTAACGGGGATGATGGACGGATGGGTGGATGGATCTATTCACACAAATGAGATTAACATCAAAAGTACTAATTTGTTTTGTTGCTGCAGCACTGTCAGTTATAAGTCCCTATTAAATGCGAGAAAGTGGACAACGGTCCTTAACAAAATATAACCTATACGCCTTAAGTTCACATAAGGCATCTGCTATGAGGGTTGTTAGTCACTAGTACTGTGCAGCCAAATAAAAACAGACTTCATCAAATCAACAGGCATGGAATAACTGAAAAGATCTGTCACACATTAATGGACAATTTAGAATACTTTATTATAGGCCAACACTGGTGGTTTCAAATATCTATTTTGGAAAAAGGGGGTGGTGATGGACAGAGTTTCTGAATGATGCAGAATACTCTTACCAAGTCAATAGATCATGGTTTTAATCCATCACCGTTTTTTAGCTCACTGCACCATCCCAGCTCAGAACCTGGCTATATGCAAATTAGTCTGTTCCTGTCCCAGTGCATGATGGGAACAGGGCAAACCAAACTACCAAGCCAATTCTTATACTGGGAAGGAAACAAGCTTAAGTCCCCGGAAGCTTGTTTCCTTCCCAGTATAAGAATTGGCTTGGTAGTTTGGTTTGCCCTGTTCCCATCATGCACTGGGACAGGAACAGACTAATTTGCATATAGCCAGGTTCTGAGCTGGGATGGTGCAGTGAGCTAAAAAACGGTGATGGATTAAAACCATGATCTATTGACTTGGTAAAGGTATTCTGCATCATTCAGAAACTCTGTCCATCACCACCCCCTTTTTCCAAAATCGGTTTTATCCACACTATGTGTGGGAGGGTATACTCAGACGTGAGTCCCTTGCTCATTGCACCATCAGGATTCAAGCAAGCCGGGCCGAAGAAGGCTGTGATGCCAGAAACCGGTCCCCGGAAGCTTGTTTCCTTCCCAGTATAAGAATTGGCTTGGTAGTTTGGTTTGCCCTGTTCCCATCATGCACTGGGACAGGAACAGACTAATTTGCATATAGCCAGGTTCTGAGCTGGGATGGTGCAGTGAGCTAAAAAACGGTGATGGATTAAAACCATGATCTATTGACTTGGTAAGAGTATTCTGCATCATTCAGAAACTCTGTCCATCACCACCCCCCTTTTCCAAAATCGGTTTCAAATATCTATACAATCTGTCTGCTTCCTTACATCCTCCAAAGACACTCACATTTCTCAGCTTGGACAACGCAGTGCAGTAACCGGCTAGACAGACTATATCCCATGAAAAACCATAAAGGGACCTGCAGAGTTGTTAAAACGAACCAGCATGCAAAAAAAAGTATAAAACTGCATGGCTGCGTCTCACATTTTATCTTTCAGTACATTCCTAGGCACTGAGTCCCATAACATGATCACTGCACCTCTGTGGTCATCCTTGAAACAGTTTCCAGATAGGATCAAAACAAAGACATCGCTATCCTCCCAACCGGCCCACCCTGCACTGTGTATGTTGCGACTGGTGTAGCCAAGTGCTTCAACGCACCGCCTACATAGGGGTAGTAAGTGCTTTGTAAATACTGCAATAGATGAAGAATCCAATTAAAATACAATTAATGGGATGTATGACGTTACAACGCATACTTTTACAACGCATACCATTACAACAAATTTTTTACAACGCAAAAACCATTACAACGCATGTATTTACAACGCAGGTACCTTTACATCGCATACCATTACAACGTAAGTATTGCTAAGTATATATTAATTTTTTTAATTTAAATTAATTAAATTTAATATTTAATTTAGTTTAATGTAATTTAATTTAATTTAATTTCATTTAATTTAAATTACTTATATTATATTAATTAAATATATTTAATTTAGTATATATAATTTTTTTTAATTAAAATTAATTAAATTTAATATTATTTCATTTCATTTCATTGATTTAATTTAAATTTAATTTATTTAATTATTTAATTTAAATATAATTTAATTTTATTTTATTTTTACCCTGTATCCCTGTACCCCAAAAACCCCAAATTGACCCTGAACCCTAAAAATACCCCTGTACCCCAAAAACCCAAAACTTACCCTGAACCCTAAAAATACCCCTTTACCCAAAACTGACCCTGAACCCTAAAAATACCCCTTTACCCAAAAACTGAAAACTGACCCTGAACCCTAAAAATACCCCTTAACCCAAAACCCAAAACTGACCCTGAACCCTAAAAATACCCCTTTACCTAAAAACCCAAAACTGTCCCTGAACCCTAAAAATACCCCTTTACCCAAAAACTGAAAACTGACCCTAAACCCTTAAAAATACCCCTTTACCCAAAAACCCAAAATTGACCCTGAACCCTAAAAATACCCCTTTACCCAAAAACTGAAAACTGACCCTGAACCCTAAAAATACCCCTTTACCTAAAAACCCAAAACTGACCCTGAACCCTAAAAATACCCCTTTACCCGAAAACTGACCCTGAACCCTAAAAATACCCTTTTACCCAAAAACTGAAAACTGACCCTGAACCCTAAAAATACCCCTAAAAAAAACCCAAACATATAACATTTTAAATATAATTATAAAAATACCCCTAAAAAAAAACCAAACATATAACATTTTAAATATAATTATATACTTACCAATACTTACGTTGTAATGGTATGCGTTGTAAAGGTACCTGCGTTGTAAAAACATGCGTTGTAAATACATGCGTTGTAATGGTTTTTGCGTTGTAAAAAATTCGTTGTAATGGTAGTGCGTTGTAAAAGTTGCGTTGTAAAGGTTGTTTCCCCAATTAATGCATTTCAGATGTCAACTTTCTATGTAATTCCACCATTCTCTTTCTAAAGATGCCCCTTCTTCCTATATCTTGCCCACCCACTCCTTCTTAATCCTCTTGTGGTGGACAATCCCTATACCCTTACCCACTGTACTCCTGCTCCCTACTTTTGTCATTTAGCACCCTCTAGCCTTGATATATACATATATTGTGTCTAGCCACAAAATGTTCATGTATCTATTGTATAGCCCCTGGAGATGTGATGTTCACCATTTCCTATATACACTTTACATCATATAGTCTTTCTGTGTAACACTTGCTTGTTTAATTATTGTAAAGTGATCTGATACCCATATGGGACTGGTTTGTGCTATATAAAACCACACATAAACACTTCTCACTTTTTGTTTCCAAATTGTTGAGTTTCACACTGAGCTGTTTGACATTGTTTACTTTATATCTTCTAGAACTCAACACACCCTTCTGTATATTCCTGACTCTGTAACAGTCCACATGGAGCTTTAAACAAACACCTTACTCCGAGTTCACATTTTCATTGGTAGATGATGCTTTCTATAGTGGTTGTGTTCAGAAAAAACAAATTGCCTTGTGCCTGGACCTATTTTTCTTAATTGCAAAAAATATCTTCATATTTTGCGTGGCTTTTAAAGTTAGTACACGTCATGGCCTTATCTTAGCCGAACCCTGCAGATAAAAATGTCGGAGCAAGTAGTCCAAGGAAGACAATACTTAAAGTATTCTAGGGCTGCCGTGCAGTATAGGTTCTGTCAGAAACTCGTAAGTTGAAAGAAAAGTTCCTTCACACTTCTGCATGCACCTCCCCAACTTCTTTAGTAATTCTTTGTTTTAACACCGCTAGGGACTATATAATTTGTAGTATAGTCTCACTACCATGCACTTCTGTTTTGGATTTTCTGACATGACCCACCTACTTACTGGGGTTAGCCAAACTACAATTGATATCGAAAACGTCGATATTTTCAAAAACTGATGTTCGTAGGCTGAGCAGCAGTTTGGTGGTGGCAGAACGAAACATGCTTAGAGTGCTTGAAATTCAAACTCTGGACTTATAACGTGCCTGGACTTTTCAACCAATTGGAGAGTGATTATATGAATCCCTCTATTTGGGTCCAAACTTTTGAGAACTGAAGCACAGTTTGTGGAAGGCTATTTCTTTGAGCGGGTAAGTAGTTGGTATTTGAAGAGAAGTTCAATACATCTACTTGCTCTAAGGTAGCATGACCATTTTTCTGCTGTACACCTTTTTAGTTAGTTTTGTCCATCAATTTGCTGGGTCATACTAAAACAGCATTTGTATATTATTACATTAGTTATATGTAAAGTGTGCTTACTCATTAATGTACATAAACCAACATTGCTTAACAAATACATACTGTTACATAACAAATACAATACACGTTATTGCTATAGAAATACATGCTCTTAGTGTTGGATGGAATTCCAAATGTTGGTCGCCGAGTTTTATGTGGACACTTCGTACTTAGCAGCAGAATAGGCGATTTAGGAGTTGTGGCTGGTATAAGGAATGTAGGTTTCCACATTCAGACGCTAGATTTTGCCTGCCATAATCACCAAACTTTTGTGAAAAGAAATATCTTATTGTGTGCTGTAGTGATGTAAAGGAGTGGGCCGTATACTCCTCTTGAAGGGTCAGCACAAGCGGTCGTTCTCTGTGTCACTGTTAACGACAGAATGTAATATTCAAAACTTGTTAATGTCATAAATTATTTTTTTTATGTGAGTCCTTTCTGTTTCTTATTCCCCTGTGAGCTTTTTTAGTGATATCAGATATGCAAGTATGTTCATTAAATTCAAATCTACCTGTTCACTGTAGGTCTCTTGATATGCCATAAGCTGAAATGAAGATGCATGCAAAGGTCATACCAGCTGGATGTTCGTTTTATTTGTAGCCTGAAAGGGATTTCAGCGGACAGTGTCCAGCGCATTGGGAATTTATTATTAATAGGGCTTAAATTTAGATTATATACTTCCATTATAATTAAATGCCAGCATGGAACTGCGTACTTGCTAAAAGTGCTATTTCTATGATCACATGTGGAGCTATTGTGTAAAGTGTCCAATTGCACCTCTTTATAGAGCTTCCGTTTCACAGTTATGCCTACTGTGAGAGTCTGCCATTTGCTTCCAAAAGTACCTTAAATGATGCCCTTTAAAAGTACGAAAGAAGCATGAAGTCGGTATCTGGATGAAATTAACTGTCTGAAGTTGAATGCTGAAACGACAAAGGGCCTATTAGTTGGTAAGGGCTCTACGATATGGTCCAACTCCTGGTGGCTAGCTGATTTCAGCACCCTACTTACAGTAGTGAAATTGGTGAGTAATTTAGGAGTTGCTTTTTTTGACAATTCACAGACAACCTTGACACATGTCGATCAAGTAACAGCCCCTTTCACCATGTTGTGCATTCTTTGGGAAATCGTTCCTTTTAGAATGATTTCCTTAGATAATGTAGATATCCAAGCTTTAATCGCCTTAATTACTGCAATGCACTTTACTTTGACATTAACGAGGTGTTTCAGAACAGACTTCATGTGGCACGGAATGCGGCTGCTGCCGTTATTTTGAACCTATTTAAACATCATTTGGTCTCGAAGGAACTAATTAAGCTCCACTGGTTACCAGTGCAAAATAAAGCATTGTTCAGAGAAGCTGTGCTTTGTTCATAACGCCTTTGAAAACAGTGGTCCAGAGTTCATTGCTTTCAGGTATCACTGGTATGTCCTTTATATTTCTCTCTGATCAGCCTAAACGAGAAATGTTATGTTTCTGAGATTCAAACTTGGTCAATTTGGGCTTCATTACGGACTACCAAGCTGTGGAATTTGCTGCCTGTAGAGATTAAATCCTTAGAACGTCTCGCTTGTTTGAAAGTGTATTAAGACCTGGCTCTTCACGCTGTGATCAGGGATTGCTCTCTAGTTTGTTCTCTGCTGGGGTAGTTGGTTTTAGCTCAAAGTGGCCCCTGGGTATAAGCACTCTTTGCAAGTTTTTTCATTTAATTAAAGTTGAGAGCCAAAATTACTTTTCACTGCTTGATTTGGGTGATAGACTGGGACGGAATGGACAGACCAGGCTCTACCTGGTGCCAGGGAGCAGATTGAAGGAACTAGCTGGGGTCCAAGCCTTTCTGTACGCAGGCAACCACCCAAATGTGGCAGCCTGGTGCTTAATTTTGGGCAGCTTCATATGTGAGTGCCACACTTGTGATGGCACACTTATCAAATGGACCTAAGGGGGATTCCTAGCCCCTACCAAGCCCAAGAATTGAGCTGTTTGGTGGGGCTGTAGACTGAGCTAAGGTCATTTTATTATTTACAGCAGCTCCTCCCTTGCCAAGCACAACAGCTCAATCCTTTTTTAGGTCTCCCCTAGGCAGTGCATGTGCTTTCGAGGGGTGTGGAATTTTTTGAATAATCTACTTGGCCAAGGGACAAAATGGTACTGAGATCTACATGTCCTGTAAAATCCACTTGTCCCACCTACTCCATAAATCAATTATAAGGGCTGACCGAGAAACTGTCTAGTTTATGGGAAAATACGTACTTTTCCCACTGCTCGCCATATATGCGGGATGATATCACAGTCCGCTTTATGTGAGGGCAGAATTAATGATGGATACATTTTCTCCAGGAGCCAGCAGCCTCTCCTATAATATTTAGACCAGGAATCGGCCCTGCCACCTTTAAACTGGGCTCCAGAACCAACACGCTCTCGACTTAAACTGGGCTCAGAAACCACCACCCCTAGGCCATTCAACTCCTAAGCTGAGCATATGCACCAGTGCCTCCCTAATTTTGTCCCTCAAGCCAGAGCCCTCTAGAGCACACCCAGGGGTCTTCAGCCACCTCTAGAGCACGTACAGGATTCTCCAATCTATTGACAAGGCCCAGGAGTCTCCAACCCTGCAACAAAGTTGAGCCTTTAACCAGATGCAGAAGCCAGCATCCAGCCTCCCTCCCAAACCAGGCCACAAGTCAGCACCCCATTCACACCCAAATAACTCAGGCCTACAAGCCACCATACCTACAGTCAAACAAGGCCAATAAGACAGTTTCGCCAGCCCTCTAAAACAGGCTGATCTGACACTGAATTATTCCTCTAAAGCACACGGTCAAGAAGCAAGCGTCCACCATCCCCCCCCTCTCCTCCCGACACAGGGCCCAGGAGCAAGAATTTCCTCTAAACTAGTCACAGAGGGAGCGATGTGCATAAATGATTTACAGCTGGACAGTCTGCACTGTGCACATGTCCACAGATGAGGAAGCAGGCAAGCATACTGGACCAAGAACTCACCGATGATCACAGAAAAGAGAGCTGAAGTCTGCTACTCCAGCGCACAGGGGACTGGAGCCAAAAAGGTAACTTCTGCAGGAGGGGAAAGTAGCCAAGAGCATAAACTGCCTACTTGCACACAATCGGAAAAATATATACATAACAACCATGATGGGAATTAATTCTCCATCTAGCAACTTTAGAAGGATTAAAAGTATAAACCACACATCAACTCCCCCTTATTTGTATGTGTTGTCCCTCTTGACCTCACTGTAATACCACATTAAAAAACTTACTTAAATTTCACAACTGAAACTACATATGATACTACAAGCAAGGGGTGTAAATAAAGTGAATGAGTATAGAGAACTTTAGAACAGAGCCTATCCAATTAAAAACAAGTAAAAGCGGAAAACCAACAACCTGCGCAAAGGAGAAAAGTTTGAGAGATATGAGGTAAGGGACAGTCTACCATCTGCACCCAGAAGTGGGAATATGCAGCGTGCACTGAGCAGGTGGAACCCTTCTCCCTGCAACCATCCAGATCAATGGGACAGACACAAAGCTTGCGTCCCTGCACTAAGGTGAATGTGATGTGTACAGAGAGGCAAGGGGGAGGGGACCATTTTGCTGACTCCTAGAGAGGGGTTAGTATACGAGGTGTGTACAAAGAGTAGAGGAAGACCTACTCTCTCCACCCAAAAGACAGGCGCATTAAGGGGCCCATCCTGCCTGAATCAGGGATACACAGGTTAGAGAAAGACGCACAAAGACTGTACATCATTGAGGGTATAATCATTTTAAGCATGATTACATTCTGTACAGGGAAGAACAGATCCAACAAGCCCTTGCACGAATTGCAGGAGGGGAGAGGCAGACTGGGAAGCATCTTTCAAAAAGCGCGGAATTCTGCTGTGAGACGTTTGAAGAAGTTAGTGCTAGGAAAGGCCCCTGTTATGGCTGGATTTATAGCACAGTCTTTGAAACTAGGGAGGTAGCTGGTACCAGAGACTGGTTTCAGGTAGGGGCTGGAGTTGTTTTTTTGGTTAGGGCTGGTAAAAGGGAAGAGTCGTTAAACGGGGCACAGGCCAATCCCCCGAAGATAAGGGGAGATCGCAAGACTGGGGTGCGCGTGGAGGGCGGGTCGGTGCCAAGTGAAGATGGTCTGTGAAAGAAGGTGTGGCCTATGCCCCCTCTGCTACAGCCGCATGACATACTGCAGGTTTAGGGTGATCCTAGCACTGGTAATGTATCTGCTCCACAGCTGCATCCCTAGAAGTCCCTTAACTGCAGCCTCTTCTTTCTGCTCAGTGGCAGGGCCAGAACAGCAGTGCTTAATTTGTGCCGGTGCTTAGCACCAGCACCTAATTAGCAGGGCCGGGTCTACACACGCTGGTGCACGTAATTGATGTACAGTAATTTCCATGCTTAGCTATTGCTACGGGACTTGGCAGTGGCACAGTGTTACTGTTGAACTCAAGTGTTCAACAACTACTCGTCCGGAGACACTGTATGCCAATATGACCTCCTTCACTTAGAGACACCCCACTCATTCTCGAGAGCTGAGGTTTTAATCCCCTGCTGCACGAAATACCCTTTATGCTCCCTAAGGCGCTTGCCAAGTCTCTCTAGCTGGCTGAGCGTCGGGCGCTGGTGGTTCAAAGAACAGGCCGGGGCAGACACCTGTAAAGAGAGAAATAGAGGCACGCAAGGAAGGTGCGGTGTCTCGGGGAATGTAAGGCATGGAAGAACCATGTGGGAGGGAAAGGGTCGACCTCCGCGCCCTCCTCTTGACACGGGAACATCTGGAACAAGAAGCACGCAGTTTTTAGGTTTCGCCTCGCCGAAAGCTGCGCAGCAGACTTTCGCGCAGAGCGATATCTTATGTCTTACACTGTGTGCTTTAGTTCAGCCTCTTCCATTGGCTAGCTCCATAAATGGAGGCTAGCCATTGGAAGAGAGATCTGCCCATCATTTACCGAGGCGATTGGTGGGCGTTCCGCCGATTCTTTCCCTCTCCGCAACGTCATGAAGACGTGGCCACTGTGGGCGTGTACTTTTTTTTTTTTTTTTTTTTTACACCGATGTTTGTGTTCATTGTTCGTCTTGTCCCTGTCCCGCTGGCTGTTTCCTGACCACCCTCCCGCTGTCCGTGTGCCCGTTCACCCGCCCCCCTCCCGCTGTCCGTGTGCCCGTTCACCTGCCCCCCCCCCCCCCGCTGTCCGTGTGCCCGTTCAACCCCCCGCTGTCCGTGAGCCCGTTCACCCGCCCCCCTCCCGCTGTCCGTGAGCCCGTTCACCCGCCCCCCCTCCCGCTGTCCGTGTGATATTTTCTTCTGTCCTCTCTCTGGTCCTTGATCTAGAATCTGAGCTCTTACCTGTCTCCTTGGGGCCTGAACCCCTTCACTCTCATCACAGCCCCCTACCCTAAACTCAGTACTGCCATTTTCAATTACTTGCTTGCCCTGTCCTGCGTGTGCGGCTCCCTCACATGTCCATAACATACTGTTCATTGTCCTCGTTACTGCCCTTCCTCCAACTTTCTTTGCTTGCTGCCCCTTGGTCTTTCTTTGCTGTTTCCTCGTCTCCCCACTCCACCCTTCGATATCCTGTCACCACCTGCACGCGCTGCTACATGATATAGATTTCGCACCTGGCCTGCCTTTTGTTCCTTTCTTTGCAGTTTTATATAGCGCGAACTCGACATGACTGTATTAGAGCGCTTTACATGAGCATCGGTTGCACTACAGACGGACACCTTCATTTATAGGCACGGGTAAATTACATGATTTGCCCGGAATCACAGGATGCTTGAGCCCCCCGCCAGTCTCGAACCTGGTCCCCCAGGGTCAAAGTCGGCTGCTCTAGCCGTTAATCCACATCCTCTCCTTGATTAGTTTGCGGCGATCCAGGATCTGCCTAACTGCCTCTACACTTTTCTGAGTTCTCTGATGCTCCCTCATTTGTTCCTACCCGTTCCTCCTGATTGATCTGTGATGCTCTCTGATCTGCCTCTAATAAATATTTCTAAATTGTCTGAAACTTTGCACGTGCTGCTCCTCGAGCTCACTTTAGAACTTCCGGATCACACTGTGCTCCTGCTCTTTTACCTATCTTCATTTCTTCCCCATCTGTTTGTAGTGATGTCTGCCGTTTCTACTTATTCTGCATGACTAGTATTTGCTGCTCTTTAGTTTGTCTCTATTTTCTTCTTTATCTGCCTGTGCTGGTCTCTGATTTTGATCTGTCGCTACCTCCCTCAATCACTCTCTACTTCCCCAAAACTGTCTCTGCTTCTTCCTGGTCTGTCTCTATGTCCCTCTGATGTGTCTGTATGTCCCTCTTATATGCCAGTGTTGCGCTTTGATCTGTCTTTATTCTCCCCCCCCCCCCCCCCCCCCAACACCACCCTGAACTGTCTGTTTTTCCGGGGTCTGCTTGTGCTGCTCTCATATCTCTCCCTAATCTGTGATTTCTCTGTCTTTTCTGCTCTTTCTGATCTCACTTTTGCCAGCCAACTCGATCCTCTGTGTCTTCCCCGGCCTGTAGGTGATGCACCTATCATGTTGCTAAGAGGTCTATGTATGGCCCGGGACGGGACCCCTGAAGTTGATCACTAAATGCTGTACATAATGCCCAGGCGAGGCTGAGCAGCAAAGGCCCTCGTTGCTGTTCCCCTGACTTGGTACTCCCTCACGAGGAATTAGGGGTGCTCCAGCAGGAGATTTTTAACCTAATCCCTCAGATCACTGCATTTATCCTTGCACCGACACCCGTTTGCATTTACCCACCCTAGTCTCCTTCTTACATTTCCTCTTAATATTAGAGGTTCACAGCTCTCCTTTGTGCATTTCGGTACCTTCAAATATGCACCGCAGGATAGATTTCTCATTGCTTAATTTTCTTTTTTGTGTTCCTATTTTGTTTCAATGCCGCCAAACTCCCTCTAACCCCAATGTGCTATCACTGACCTCAATATGAACTCCTTCTATACTCTATGGCCCACTCTCCGTACTCTCTATGCCCCTATACCACAGTTCTCTCCTCTCAGGATCCGACCGGGGGGCAAAACCAGCGCAGCGCGGGGGACAGAATGATCCACATACAGCTCACCCCGCACAGCTCACAACACACTGATGGATCACGAGACACAGCTCATCACACACAGCTCACCACACACTGCTCACGAGACACACTCACCACACACAGCTCACTATCATACATGCCGACATTTCAGAAGAGCAAACTGGGTGTGTGGCTCTGGGTGGGTGTGTGTGTGTGGCTCTGGGTGGGTGTGTGTGTGTGGCTCTGGGTGGGTGTGTGTGTGTGGCTCTGGGTGGGTGTGTGTGTGTGGCTCTGGGTGTGTGTGTGTGTGTGTGTGTGTGTGGCTCTGGCTCTGGGTGTGTGTGTGGCTCTGGGTGTGTGTGTGTGTGTGTGTGTGGCGGTGGGTGTGTGTGTGTGTGTGGCGGTGGGTGTGTGTGTGTGGCGGTGGGTGGGTGTGTGTGTGTGGTGGTGGGTGTGTGTGTGTGGCGGTGGGTGTGTGTGTGTGTGGCGGTGTGTGTGGGGCTCTGGGTGGGTGTGTGTGGGGCTCTGGGTGGGTGTGTGTGGGGCTCTGGGTGGGTGTGTGTGGGGCTCTGGGTGGGTGTGTGTGGGGCTCTGGGTGGGTGTGTGTGGGGCTCTGGGTGGGTGTGTGTGGGGCTCTGGGTGGGTGTGTGTGGGGCTCTGGGTGGGTGTGTGTGGGGCTCTGGGTGGGTGTGTGTGGGGCTCTGGGTGGGTGTGTGTGGGGCTCTGGGTGGGTGTGTGTGGGGCTCTGGGTGGGTGTGTGTGGGGCTCTGGGTGGGTGTGTGTGGGGCTCTGGGTGGGTGTGTGTGGGGCTCTGGGTGGGTGTGTGTGGGGCTCTGGGTGGGTGTGTGTGGGGCTCTGGGTGGGTGTGTGTGGGGCTTTGGTGGGTGTGTGTGGGGCTCTGGGTGGGTGTGTGTGGGGCTCTGGGTGGGTGTGTGTGGGGCTCTGGGTGGGTGTGTGTGGGTGGGGCTCTGGGTGGGTGTGTGTGGGTGGGGCTCTGGGTGGGTGTGTGTGGGTGGGGCTCTGGGTGGGTGTGTGTGGGTGGGGCTCTGGGTGGGTGTGTGTGGGTGGGGCTCTGGGTGGGTGTGTGTGGGTGGGGCTCTGGGTGGGTGTGTGTGGGTGGGGCTCTGGGTGGGTGTGTGTGGGTGGGGCTCTGGGTGGGTGTGTGTGGGTGGGGCTCTGGGTGGGTGTGTGTGTGTGGGGCTCTGGGTGGGTGTGTGTGGGTGGGGCTCTGGGTGGGTGTGTGTGTGGGGCTCTGGGTGGGTGTGTGTGTGGGGGGCTCTGGGTGTGTGTGTGTGTGTGGGGCTCTGGGTGGGTGGTGTGTGTGTGTGTGGGGCTCTGGGTGGGTGTGTGTGGGGCTCTGGGTGGGGTGTGTGTGGGGCTCTGGGTGGGTGTGTGTGGGGCTCTGGGTGGGTGTGTGTGGGGCTCTGGGGGGTGTGTGTGTGGGGCTCTGGGGGGGTGTGTGTGTGGGGCTCTGGGGGGGTGTGTGTGTGTGGGGCTCTGGGGGGTGTGTGTGTGTGGGGCTCTGGGGGTGTGTGTGTGTGTGGGGCTCTGGGTGTGTGTGTGGCTCTGGGTGGGTGTGTGGGGGGCTCTGGGTGGGTGTGTGGGGGGCTCTGGGTGGGTGTGTGGGGGGCTCTGGGTGGGTGTGTGGGGGGCTCTGGGTGGGTGTGTGGGGGGCTCTGGGTGGGTGTGTGGGGGGCTCTGGGTGGGTGTGTGGGGGGCTCTGGGTGGGTGTGTGTGGGGCTCTGGGTGGGTGTGTGTGGGGCTCTGGGTGTGTGTGTGGGGCTCTGGGTGTGTGGGGCTCTGGGGGTGGGTGTGTGGGGCTCTGGGTGTGTGGGGCTCTGGGGTGGGTGTGTGTGGCTCTGGGGGTGTGTGTGTGTGTGTGGGGCTCTGGGGGTGTGTGTGTGTGTGTGGGGGTGTGTGTGTGTGTGGGGCTCTGGGGGTGTGTGTGTGTGTGGGGCTCTGGGGGTGTGTGTGTGTGTGGGGCTCTGGGTGGGTGTGTGTGTGTGGGGCTCTGGGTGGGTGTGTGTGGGGCTCTGGGTGGGTGTGTGTGGGGCTCTGGGTGGGTGTGTGTGTGTGGGGCTCTGGGTGGGTGTGTGTGTGTGGGGCTCTGGGTGGGTGGGTGTGTGTGTGTGGGGCTCTGGGTGGGTGGGTGTGGGGCTCTGGGTGGGTGTGTGTGGGGCTCTGGGTGGGGCTCTGGGTGGGTGTGTGTGGGGCTCTGGGTGGGTGTGTGTGGGGCTCTGGGTGGGGCTCTGGGTGGGTGTGTGTGGGGCTCTGGGTGGGTGTGTGTGGGGCTCTGGGTGGGTGTGTGTGTGTGTGGGGCTCTGGGTGTGTGTGTGTGTGGGGCTCTGGGTGTGTGTGTGTGTGTGTGTGGGGCTCTGGGTGGGTGTGTGTGGGCTCTGGGTGGGTGTGTGTGGGGCTCTGGGTGGGTGTGTGTGTGTGGGGCTCTGGGTGTGTGTGTGTGTGTGTGTGGGGCTCTGGGTGGGTGTGTGTGTGTGTGTGTGGGGCTCTGGGTGGGTGTGTGTGGGGCTCTGGGTGGGTGTGTGTGTGTGGGGCTCTGGGGGTGTGTGTGTGTGTGGGGCTCTGGGGGTGTGGTGTGTGTGGGGCTCTGGGGGTGTGTGTGTGTGTGGGGCTCTGGGGGTGTGTGTGTGTGGGGCTCTGGGGGTGTGTGTGTGTGGGGCTCTGGGGGTGTGTGTGTGTGTGGGGCTCTGGGTGTGTGTGTGTGGGGCTCTGGGTGTGTGTGTGTGGGGCTCTGGGTGTGTGTGTGTGGGGCTCTGGGTGTGTGTGTGTGGGGCTCTGGGTGTGTGTGTGGGGCTCTGGGTGTGTGTGTGTGGGGCTCTGGGTGTGTGTGTGTGGGGCTCTGGGTGTGTGTGTGGGGGGCTCTGGGTGTGTGTGGGGGCTCTGGGTGTGTGTGTGGGGGGCTCTGGGTGTGTGTGTGGGGGGCTCTGGGTGTGTGTGTGGGGGCTCTGGGTGGGTGTGTGTGGGGCTCTGGGTGGGTGTGTGTGGGGCTCTGGGTGGGTGTGTGTGGGGCTCTGGGTGGGTGTGTGTGGGGCTCTGGGTGGGTGTGTGTGGGGCTCTGGGTGGGTGTGTGTGGGGCTCTGGGTGGGTGTGTGTGGGGCTCTGGGTGGGTGTGTGTGGGGCTCTGGGTGGGTGTGTGTGGGGCTCTGGGTGGGTGTGTGTGGGGCTCTGGGTGGGTGTGTGTGGTGCTCTGGGTGGGTGTGTGTGGTGCTGTGGGTGTGTGTGGGGCTCTGGGTGTGTGTGTGTGGGGCTCTGGGGGTGGGTGTGTGGGGCTCTGGGGGTGGGTGTGTGTGTGGGGCTCTGGGGGTGTGTGTGTGTGGGGCTCTGGGTGTGTGTGTGTGTGTGGGGCTCTGGGTGTGTGTGTGTGTGTGGGGCTCTGGGTGTGTGTGTGTGGGGCTCTGGGTGTGTGGGGGGCTCTGGGTGGGTGTGTGTGTGTGGGGCTCTGGGTGGGTGTGTGTGTGTGGGGCTCTGGGTGGGTGTGTGTGTGTGTGGGGCTCTGGGTGGGTGTGTGTGTGTGTGGGGCTCTGGGTGGGTGTGTGTGGGGCTCTGGGTGTGTGTGTGTGGGGCTCTGGGTGTGGGTGTGTGGGGCTCTGGGGGTGGGTGTGTGGGGCTCTGGGGGTGGGTGTGTGTGTGGGGCTCTGGGGGTGGGTGTGTGTGTGGGGCTCTGGGTGTGTGTGTGTGTGTGGGGCTCTGGGTGTGTGTGTGTGGGGCTCTGGGGGTGGGTGTGTGGGGCTCTGGGGGTGGGTGTGTGTGTGGGGCTCTGGGGGTGGGTGTGTGTGGGGCTCTGGGGGTGGGTGTGTGTGTGGGGCTCTGGGTGGGTGTGTGTGTGTGTGTGTGGGGCTCTGGGTGGGTGTGTGTGTGTGTGTGTGGGGCTCTGGGTGGGTGTGTGTGGGGCTCTGGGTGGGTGTGTGTGGGGCTCTGGGTGGGTGTGTGTGGGGCTCTGGGTGGGTGTGTGTGGGGCTCTGGGTGGGTGTGTGGGGTTCTGGGTGGGGCTCTGGGTGGGTGTGTGGGGCTCTGGGTGGGTGTGTGTGGGGCTCTGGGTGGGTGTGTGTGGGGCTCTGGCTCTGTGTGTGTGTGTGTGTGGCTCTGTATGTGTGTGTGTGTGTGTGGCTCTGTGTATGTGTGGCTCTGTGTGTGTGTGGCTCTGTGTGTGTGTGTGTGGCTCTGTGTGTGTGTGTGGCGCTCTGTGTGTGTGTGTGGCGCTCTGTGTGTGTGTGTGGCGCTCTGTGTGTGTGTGTGTGGCGCTCTGTGTGTGTGTGTGTGGCGCTCTGTGTGTGTGTGTGGCGCTCTGTGTGTGTGTGTGGCGCTCTGTGTGTGTGTGTGGCGCTCTGTGTGTGTGTGTGTGTGGCGCTCTCTGTGTGTGTGTGTGTGGCGCTCTGTGTGTGTGTGTGTGTGTGGCGCTCTGTGTGTGTGTGGCGCTCTCTGTGTGTGTGTGTGGCGCTCTGTGTGTGTGTGTGGCGCTCTGTGTGTGTGTGTGGCGCTGTGTGTGTGTGTGGCGCTCTGTGTGTGTGTGGCGCTCTGTGTGTGTGTGGCGCTGTGTGTGTGTGTGGCGCTGTGTGTGTGTGTGTGGCGCTGTGTGTGTGTGTGTGGCGCTGTGTGTGTGTGTGGCGCTGTGTGTGTGTGTGGCGCTGTGTGTGTGTGTGGCGCTGTGTGTGTGTGTGGCGCTGTGTGTGTGTGTGGCGCTGTGTGTGTGTGTGGCGCTCTGTGTGTGTGGCTCTGGGTGTGTGTGTGTGGCTCTGGGTGTGTGGGTGTGGCTCTGGGTGTGGCTCTGGGTGTGTGTGTGTGGGTGTGTGGCTCTGTGTGTGTGTGTGTGTGGGTGGTAGTAATTGCTGTCTGCTGAGCTCGTCCGTAGGGTACAATAGGTCTCACATTTGCGAGAGATTAAGCTAATGGCAATGTAAAGGACAATGCCATTTATTTATCTGTTTTAAAAACCAACACATAGATACAAAATTTGTCATTTACAATGCCAATAGCTCTAACGTTTCCAAAGGCGAAACCATTGCATTGTAAATGCTTGTTTCTTTTCTTTTCACAACAGAAAGGCACTTCATGAGAATTCATTAGTTGCAACTGGAACACGCATGCAAACATTAACCTGGACACGCATAACACACTCATACAGGCAGACACACAGATACATAGATGCCAACACCACAGACCTAAATACTTCCATACACAGTCCTAAAAACTCCCACCCAAACTTAAATACTCGCGCACAGACAAAGACACAACAGGCAGACACGCACTCAAAGGCATATAGATAGAACCACGCACACTTGCATACACTGGAGCCAAAGACAAGTAGGTGTGCCTCCGACAAAGATTTGAGCACCTGCACTTCAAATTTTACAAATTAAGCACTGCAGAGCGGTTGCCCCAGTGTGTCTCTCCTGTCCCACGCTGCCGGTTCTCCTCCTCTGGTGGCTGCCCCTTTCTCCCTTCCCAGCATCAGCCCCTCCCTGAGGCCGCCCTGACAGGGAGGCAAACCTATCCCTGTTCACAGGCTGCTCTCTGCTGAGCCCGTCTGGTCTGTAATTCCCGGAGCTGCCTTTCTCTCTGCACCCGGTTCTGACCCTCTGATCATTTCTTCCAGGCCTTCCCTCTGAGCAGCCTGCCCACTGCTCCGATCATAGCTACTGTGAGCCTGTCTCTGCCCCCGTGGCCAGCCTCTTTCTCCCGCAGCCCCAGGCAGACAGCCTCTTCTTCCTCCCACCATTCTAAGTACACCAGACAGCGTCTGTCCTCTAGGCAGCCTCAGGCCTGGTCCTCCTCTCTTGGGGGGCCTGTCTCTGAGCCCCCTACCCTGCCACTGTCTTCCAGTGCACTGCGGGCTTGTTTCTGGTGCCTCCAGGGCCCCTCTCACTGGCCTGGTCTATGTCTCCAGCCCCGCTCCACTCTTGGGGCCCTGTGCCCCTCCATCTGCTCCTGCGCACACTGGCCTCTACCTGCCAGCAGCTGCAGAGACCGTGCAGTTCTCTGCCTATCTGTGTCAGCCCCGCAGCTCCACTTCTGGGGCAGCGGCATCGCGCTTCCAGGTCAGAGCCAGGGAGCTGGAGGGCAGAGACCCGTGTTTAGTGGTTTAATGTCTCCTTGTCCGTCGAACAAAATAGACATTAAATCTTCTTGCCCATTATAAAAATCTACATGGTTCGGGCGTCGGGAGATATAATTCCCCCACCCTGCTTTCTCTTTGAGACTTGCTTTATCTACTCTATGGGCTTTCAGCCTTCCCATCGCTTTTCATTTGTGTGCCTTTCTAAATTACTTTCTTTTCATTGGTTAAACGTTGTGTTTTTTTTTTTGTTTTTTACTGCCTTTGGGTGGGTTTTTAATTTTCATGGCTAATGGCCCTGTTACATATCCCCTTACGCTTTTTTATTAATGGTGTGGTTGGCGCATTCTTACTTTTCATTTTTTTATTTTTTATCTTGCAGCTACAGCACTACGGCCGCTGCAAGCACCGCTGCAAGCACTTCCCATCAATGCTTGTGTTTTCTTTTCATGTTCAGCGTGGCACCTGCTACACTTTTTCTTGCAGTTACAGCGCTGCACAAGCTTCACGGTGTTGCGCTTAGTCACACAGCATGGCGGCTGTTTTGCGAGGCTGTGCCTTTTTCTGAACTGCACCTGGGGCCTATTCCACCTCTCAACTGAAGGTCTTTCCCTGTGACTCAAAGTCACTGCGGCAAAACCCCCAGCAGGCAGGGCTCAAACAGAGCAGGCTGCCTAAAATGACTTCTGCCAGCTACCGGCAACAGAACAAGGCATTGCACTTTAAATTTAGAGGTTCGGAGCAGCAGATCTGAGCGCAGAGCACAAGAAGCGGGAGCTCGCCTTGCTTTCTACTTCTACTTCCGCTTCTAACTTCGGCTGCTACAAGTCTCTCCGACCTAACTTAAAATCTGTGTTGCAGAAACACACCCATTGTACCCAAATATCCACCGTCCCCCGAAACTCTGTTCTGTTCTAAGGTCAAAAAGCACATATTTGTGCGCAGATGTCCTTTGCTAAGCTCCCAAAGCTGTATGGGGGACATGCTGCTGTTTGCTTCAATGCCTCTTTACATAGTTGGCCCTTATCAGGCTCCGATTAGGTCAAACTGGGCATTGTGTGTGTCAGTCACTTTATCAGGACCGGAGCGAGGAGTGCGTTGACTGTTCAATGCAGGGGAGTGGCAACAATGGACTCACGTGGGCGAGCCTGCCATTGTGTTGGAACGACTGGCTGGATTAGTCGCCATTTTAGGGAGAATATCCTTACTTTACAGCAATTGGGAATGTTTCAACATTTAAACTTCATCACGCTGCTGTCCACTGTAGAGAATACACACTGCTTGTTGTTTTTGCAGGTGTTCTCCATACCGTCCAACTGCCTCTTGTTAGGACTGCAACTTCCAGAATCCTTTGTGTATCAATGGCCAGCTGCAGTCAAAAGTGCCTTTGATGTTGTAAAATCTTGTGGTAACTGTGAATACATTTACTGCCTCCGTGCTTAAAATGAGGGCCTCATATTGATGCAGGGTTAAAAGGTTCTACGTTGTAACCGGTAGGAAGCTGAAATGAAACTGCTAATGTTTTCTTGCTCCGATTAATATCCAGATGTGCTCTCTCATAGGCTGTTTACTGCTGTCAACGAGCCAGCAGTAACTTCCCGCTTGATTATACAGTTATTAGCATGGTAGACCACCCTGGGCATCTCACCCCCTTCCCCTTTAAAATGTTGGTTTCATTTTGTCCCAGTTTTGCTTTTATTATCTCCTGCATTTGTTATTTATTTCTAATTCAACATTTGGTTTGTGGAATCTCCTCGCACTTGTCTGGCCTACGAGGTCCCATTGACCAGGAGCTAGTGCCCCCTGTCGGAAACCCATTTGAGCATGAACTGCGCTTCACCCCACCGTAGAAAGTCATAATAGGTCTTCTGTATGTGTGTGGTTGTGCTTGTATGTGCAGCTCTTCAAATAAACATGTACCCGTCTCTTCACTTCTTATAACGTGGGCAGACACACACTTCACCACTGCATCCATTACTATTACAATGGCACTGCATGTTCCACTTGTGTGTCTGTAGTGTGGTACCTGGCCCTCGCAGCTTGTTCTCTCTTGTGGCCTGCAGATGCCCCTCCAGGCTTGATTGGTGGGTATTGCTCCCCCGTTCACCAGTGGACATGAAGTTGTAGCATCCAGGATAATGTGTTGCATGACCAAATACTTACAGGTCCCAAAGGTGAGACTTATCGGCTTTGCCAATACTTGTTCTGTTAGTGTGCGAAAAATTGGATGCGAGGAGCAGACCGCTCCTTTCACCCTCCTACCCTACCAGCAGATGAAATTAACCAGGAGGTTGGTGAATTGAAACCAAGTGGCTAGGATTATGCTTAGTCCCTACCAATCCCTACTTCCTGATTAAATGACACACTCTACAAGAGAAGCATTGTGGAAAGATGTGTCTACAGCTCAGCATAGGATCAGATACTTTGATTTTTTTCTCCATATTTTTAACACTGGAAAAAATTGCAGGTGTATACAGGTCCTTTCTGTATATGCAAAGGAATTTCATTTATTGTTTAGCGCCGCAGCCAGCACTTGTATTGCTTTTGACAGTGCTTAAATTTGTCAAACCTATTGGCTTTACCAATGTTTGTTAATTTCTGGGTGCTTAACCCCTTTTGTCTAGTCATATCTAAGTTACTCTTAATTTTGTTTTTATCAACATGCTTTCAAAGAAAAATATATTCTTGTAATTAAGACCAACTATGAGGAGTGCTTCTGGGATTTAATTTGGTCCTCAACGGTGGTCAAAAAAGGGCACAAAATATTCATCGTGATTTTCCAGATACGATTTTAGATTGTTAATATTTTGATCAGAATGTTTGCAAGTTAATATTTTGATCAGAATGTTTGCAAGTTGTGACTAAAATTATTACTCGTAGTGAAAGTATTTTTTTCCACCATAGGATTTTTTTTTTTCAAGAATGTTATACCAAGATTTTTTAAACTATGGTATTGCGAAACCAATGCTTGTTGCTAGCTGTAAATTCACAAAAATGAGAAAATGAGACCTTTTCACCTTCATAAGTCTAACACTTTTGAGTGGACTAAAATTATGGCATAAATCCGGAAACAGTGGGGGTCCCACATCAATCGTGTATAGACCTGGAAATGTTTTTCATTTCTTCTCATCTCTTCTTGGTTTCTTCCTACCTCTAGATACTACTTTAATAAGGTGCAAGGACTATGTATTTCTTATATACAAGCCTTTGGGAAAAGTAAAGTGTGTGGCTATGCAACGATGTGCTCAGTATGTCCCTAAACAGTACAACCCTAAACAGTACAACAAGTCACCATATGTGTCCTTAGTGTTGCTCAAACAGAAAGAATCAATCTGCTTTTGTAGACCCTAGCTGCTTCACCCATGAGGATCTCTAGGAGCTGTTGGATCATGCTGCTTGTTCGCCTGCTGGTTGAACATCCAGGTCTTGAGGTCCTTCCTGAATTGCTGAAGCAATGGTGAGGCTCTGGGGTGCAGAGGGAGGTCGTTCCAGGTCTTGGCTGCCAGTTGGGAGAAGGAGCGGCCTCTGTTACTCTGGCGAATATGACAGGTAGCAGCTAGGGCGAGGGATCAGAGTTTCCTGGTGGGCTTCTGAAAAGTTGTGTTGGTTGGGGTATGCAGGTCCTTTGTTGTGTAGTGCCTTGCATCCATGGGTGAGTAGCTTGTACTGGCATCTTCTCATGACTGGTAGCCATTGGAGTTTCCTGAGGTGAGGGGTTATATGCGTCCATCTGGGTAGGTTGGGGATGAGTCTGGCTTGTGTTTTGGATCGTCTGGAATTTCTTCTCGAGTTAGGCTGTTATTCCCATTTAGAGGGAGTTTGCTTAGTCTAGTCTGCTGGTCACTAGAGTCTGCGTAATAATTCACCTGGTGTTGGTTGGGAGGTGTCTGTAAACCTTCCGTAGTATCAACCGTAGTACAGAAATAATCTCTACTATGGGTCCACATCTAAGTAGTGTAGACTGAAGATAAACGTAAAGGTGAGCCACACCCCTGAAACCCCCCAGAACAATAAGTAATATTAGGAGCGTTCCATTTGGATTAAGTGAATGTCCTTTTCTATTTTATCGTCTTTCTACGTGTTCTTGTTGACATCACATAGAGGCTAGTAAAATAGGACCAGCCAGCAAATGTTTCGCCCTCTTCAGTGCGATGGCCTGGGGCATTTTCAAAGCTGTAAATAAATGAGGATGCATATCAAGAAATTTTAAATAAAAAGCAAGCAATGTATTGTACCAAATCATAACAATAAAAAAAAATCCTAAATAGAACAACCACTAGGTAGATTAAACATCATGGTGGTGACAGACAAAAACAGACCAAAATAAGAACCATGAGAACCAAAAATAAATCTGTGTATGTTGTATATCGAGTCATGATATCCACCATATTTTTTAATCTGAAGTGTTCACTGGAAAAAATGTCAAACTGTGAGACATGGCACACTTGTGAGCAATCATAACTGGATAGAAATAAGCAGTACAGTGCAGTGCAGGTGCCAGTGTATAGTGAAGGTTTAAGCAATGTCTCATAAATCGATCTTGGTGATCCACTACCCATGCAGCTAGACTAAGTTATTGATAGAACTTAGAAAGAGTTATGCATAACAAATCAAGGTAGGGAAAAGGCTGTATCTCATCTTGCCAGAGAGGCACAGGAGGAAAAGTGGGCTATAGGAATGAGGAAGGAGGGGGGGCTAGCCTGCTTTTTCTGGAGGAAGTGATTCAGGTAAACTGTAGGGCTGTGGATGATAGGCAAAAGGGAATAAGTGTGTCTGGTGACTTAAGGAATTGAATAATTAAAAAAGGGAAAAAAAGGCTTCTTGCAAGTTTGTGCTGAAAGTTACAGTGGATCTAAATACTAATCCGTACCAATCTAGGTATGTCCTTACATTTTACCCTTTTTCATAGACTGATTCCCTGGGACTGTTTTCACAACACTCCAGAGCATTTGGCTTGGTCATAATCAGTGAATCGATAGGAACTACCTCTAACACAATGTTTCTGCATAACATCTCCTTTTTGTCTACTAAACTTAGTGCTGATTACTTGTAACTTTCAGCGCCAAATATGCCCTGAGCATTATTTTTAAATCATTCATATCTTAGGTGTGCCACTTGCCAGCAGTTGGCTAGAAGTCTTAAGGTTGGAGATCTGATTCCCCTCCTCCGCCATTTTTCATCTGTACCAGGAGAAGCAGGTTTTATGATTTCTCATGTTTGCCAAGACTACATTGCTGTAGCCATTCGCCTTGATTATTCCCTCCAGTTGTTCAAACTTATTGTCCCATACCAGGCTAGGATTCCTAGGATGGTTTCTGTTTAGATTATGACCTGATCTGATTTGTTTCAGCATTGACACCACATTTCAGATTCTTTGAGATGGTGATACTTAATTATTGGACAATATTTGGTTTTTCAGGTGAAGGCTGTGCTTGTTTAGCTACGTTTTCTGCTACTCCCTATCAACATTTTAAGGACATAGTGTGGCTGATTTTTTAGCACATAGACCATGCATCGAATTGAATGCAGTCCCTGTCTGATTTGATTGCATATCATTCATGAATGAAGACAAAACAAAATTACGAGATGAATCTAGAGTTTTGACCTACCAGTCTTAAATGGTGTTCTCCTGTTGACCGATTTGCCATTAGTCCTGTATAAAGACATTAACTGATTAGGTTCTGAAGAGGCTCAAGGGTAAGTTTGTAACAGGAACAAAAACATCAGAAATGTATGTAATGAATTACCTCTTACTGTATGTTATACGATTATTGCAAATCACTGACGAGTTCCATGACGAGATTAGCTATGCAACATGAAAGGCACATAGCCCAACTCCAAAGTGCTGTTCGTGGAGTAGGGGCGGGTTTGAGGAGTAAGCTGGAATTTTGTGATTTGGTGGATTTAATGTCTTCAGATTAAATCTGATTTGGCCAGATACTTGCTAATAAGGATTGTGGGAAGGGCTTGAGCTGCAGAACTCTGCAACCTACCTGGTAGCCATCTTTAGACCACATTGAATGTATAATTATGCTGTTTGTTTTTCTGTTTGTTATTCACCCTTAATATGCTAATTGCAGACTACAATACACTGGAATAGCTTTGAAATAGATTTTGTGTTTGATTATTACCCATTTAAATTAACTGGGTCTATGTCATCTTGGCATGAACAGAACACGTTTGAATCGGTAGTCAATAAGTATTCCGTTGCAGTAAAAAAGGACTTAACCAAAAGCACATTTGATCTCCAGATGTAAAAATAAGTGTCTGCTGCATTGTCACTGCCGATTTTACTTTTTGTAGACTAGTTCAGTGTAAAGCAGGTAGGCAGTTGAGTGAAGTAGAGTAGTCACTAGCCTAGGGACTCTTTAAAAATAACCTGAATTGAGAGTAAATCCAGTCAAAGCAATCAGGGAGTCAGAGACTTGTCTTCATCCAGCATGAAGGCTCTGGTGAAAATGGCTGTTTTATTTATGTTTTAGGCCATAATGGGGGTACCAGTCTAGGCATGTTCATCTTTGAGAATTCCCAAGAATTGCTGCATTAGAAAGTCCTATCCTTGTGGTGACAAACTTTATGAATTCAGCAGTCTTCCCCACCCTTGAAACTGAAGGACTCTCCACTGTCCGCAAGCTCCAAAAAATGTTTCTAATCATATTTCAGTATCAACTTATTAGTAGCAATCATCAACCGGTAGGAAGAAAGCAAATTTCGTTGGACCCATTCATTCTAAAATGGCGTTTATGCAAATTGGAGCTGCCCCTAGATGTGAAAACATCACAAGGAAACATTGGCTCTCGTTCTATTTCTGGTAATTAACCTTTGTAGGTTAAGTACCCACGGTGGCCCACGAGGCCAAACAGCGACCTACATTATCATTGTAACATATTAGGCTTTTCTTTGCTGATAAAATTAGCTTCCGGTCATGTGCCATTTCTAAAATGTGGCAGAGGTCTACAGAGTTCACAGTTCATATGCATTGGGCCCATCTGCCATTCATTTAATGGGTAGAAATTGATCACTGGTGATACTGGTCTGCTACTCCAAGCAGTCCAAAACCACCAATTGCGTAAAGGGCCTCTTGTGTTCAATTTACTGCACATACTATGAAATACCTATGGCAGCAGTTTCTGTTTAAATTGTTTTCCCTGGCTTATAAACTGCCACAGACTAAAGGGTAAATCAGACATTGGAGTCTGTAGAATTGCAAACCAGTTTTGTGACTGCATATATAGGGTAGCTACGGCTTTGCCCTATGATGTTCGAAGGGCTTGATTTGGCCCTGACTGAAGAAGTCCTGTATATTCTACATTCTCAATTATTTCAACTAGAAAAGGTGTATCCTATTAGATATGCAGTAAAAGCCAGGTTATGAATAATTGGTGTTTTGGCGACACTTCCCTCTCCTCGCACCACCATCTGATTCCATACCTCCAAAACTGTAATTGTTGGAGTAGTTAGGTATGTGTTACATGGCTCTTTCCACTTTTTCCTCACCCTCACTTTGTATTCTGAGTTGATGCACAGACTGGGCAGCCTTTATAACCACCACCAGCAGATCTGGATATACTAGACAACCTCTATCTAGGTACCTTTCTACCATCAGCCTACTCGCCAACTATTTTACGTTCAGCTTTAAAATGCTTATCAGAAGGGACTGCAAGAGTAGAAGACCCTGGGTATTATATTGATTTTTAGGATTTTTATGTGTCCTAATCGGATTACATACAGGCGATACCAGATTCTGTTATCTTCCAGTATTTTCTTGTAGAGGGTTGCAAGTTGATTTTTCTCCATGTCTCCAGCCGGGCAGTCATATGTAGTCTCTGGTTACAAATTGAATATTCAGTCCACTGAAATGGTAATGTCTAATGTCGCTCTTGTGTATCCACCAGGGGCACAGACACGCTGAGAAAGATCATTTTTTTTGTTGATTGTGAATCCATAGATCTCTCGTTTGGTCCGGCAATACCTCAACTGCTGGAATAGACCTGCCTGGGTCTGTCAGCAAGAGCAGAACGTTGCCTGCCAATACGAAGACTTCATGCTCCTAGCTACCAGATGTGATACCCCTAATGTCTCTGCATGCCCAGATTTTGATCGCAAGCCGCTCGGCCAGTAGAGAAATTAAAGTGACGCGTGGGGGATCTCTGCCTCATGCCTGGGTGGGGGGTGCCGGGGGGGCGATCTGTCCATTCACCAATGCCTTAAGGGATCTAAGTTCTGTTCTCTTCTTAAACTACATCCAGGAACACCTTGAGAAAACACCTTTGCAACATCGAAAGGCGACAGTATTTCTGGAATTTTATTTTTACCAACCTTTTCTATCAGGTGGGTCGGTAGCCTGGTAATATTGCTACTGTAGCGCTTCTGAATAAAGCCCGCTTGATCAGATGCTTTCAGTTGGGTCATTAATGCTTACAGATGGTTGGTTAGAATTATTTGTAAAGATTTGTGCATCTCTGTTTAGCAGCGCAGTTGACTTGTATGAGTCCCTTTCGTCTGGGTCTCTCCGGGGTTATGTAATAGTGTGATGTCTGCCTCCCACATAGTTGGAATGAGGTGCGGTTGAACAGGGTTGGCAATGACTTTCATAGCACTGGATAGACAATTTTGTAGAGTAAGCCAGGGAAGCTGTCTGGTCCTAGTGTCTTGCCTGGCAGCATGACTTTGAAGGCCTGCACAATCCCGAAATTTCTATATTGGCCTTATGGAAGTCCTTCCCCTCTAGAATCCTTTGGTGCCTGTTCCCATGATTCCAAGCAGGCAACTGACTTCTCTATGTTCTTGCATTATCTTATAGAGAGCTTGAAAGTATTCCCGGAAGAAATAGTGCGTACCATTCTCGCTGGTTGCACACGTATGATTTCTTTATCTTTGCAAAGTGGGTCTTTGCCCTTCGGAATCCTAATTTTGTGGCTTGTAGCGTCCCTTTGTCTCCCTTGTCCTGAACTGGACAATTTTAGTAATGCCGTTTCAGCTTGATTTTACCCTGTAAACTCTAAACTGTCCCCTGAGCATTTACTTTTTTTCTTTTTGAAAGATGTATTTGGTTTGCTAGCAGTTCTCTACCAGTATTTTCTCCTTGACATGTCCAATGTACTTTCCTAGTAATAGCTCTGTCACGTAGGGTTTCCTTCAGAGCATCCCATATTGTGCTGGGGGGGGCTCATTGGGGGAGGAGGGAGGGCTGTTGTCAAAGAAATGCTGTATCACGTCTCTTATTATGTCTGTTGGTACTGGGTCTCTGAGCATTTCCGCCTGCATCTTCCAGCATGAAGTCTCTGGGCCATTTTCTCCGTTCCCAAACTATCTCCAAATGTGCGTGATCTGAAATGAAAATATCAGACATTTCTACATCGTGAGGGAACAAAGCAATTAGTGCAAAGCCAAGTAGTCTGTGCATGAGTATATGTCAAGTGCGTGGGGTTTGTAGGGGTCAACTCACCCTGAAGGTATTTAAAGCTTTCCCCAGGTTTATTAGTTTCTTTTTGACTGCCCACAGTGTGGCCTCTGTTACTGGGTATAAGATCTTATCCCGGTCTAGGTCATGGTCCCAGGCAAGATTAAAATCTCCTCCAAACCCCCCAAACTGAAAAGTCTTCGTTTGTTTCCAATCGGGTCTTTGAATAGTTGTCGGAGAAAGGGCTCTTGGATTGTTAGGGGCACATAGGTAGATGAAGGTGTAGGAAGTATTATGCAATGTGAGTTGTATTTTGACGAATCAACCTTCCCTGTCTCTTCACTTTAGCATCCACTCCCCCTTTATTTGCAGAGGATAACCACACCTTGCATCTTTGTGGGGGGTCAGACACTCATTTATTTATTTATTTATTTATTATAGAGTTTTGTATAGCGCGAACAAGACCCGTGGGTATCGGAGCGCTTAACATAGAGTAGGTGAAAGCATAACATATATATTAACAGTAAAAAGAATCACAGATATGAGGTAGATGAAATGCAATCATTCTTGACACATGTGCCATTGTTGAAAAAGTGAGTTGCAGCTCCAATTGTATCAAAAGCAAAGTATATACACATAGGTGAGGTAGATAGTTATAAGTCCCTGAGGGATGCGGTTATAAGGTCATTTAAAGATAACGTTTGGAGATAAATTTATGGACCGTTTCATATCCTAGAATTAGCAAATCTTTATAATACTGATTATTCTTCGCCTTCCTGATGTCATAAATGTTCTGAAGTAAAGCAGCAATAGTTCAGGGCAGTGATCAATGTTCTTCTCTATTTATTGTATTTGTTCATCAGAAGGCTCTTCACTTCCCGCTTGAATGTTGCCACATTTTTGATCTTCCGAATGGTTGGAGGGAGTGAGTTCCAGATTCTGGGGGCAGCTCCTGAGAATGCTCTGTCATAGGTTTTTTTCTTTCTGAAGATGGCTGGTCGTAGTAGCAACTCCTCAGCGCTTCTAGCTGGTCCGTTACCTCCAGACAGCTGAATTTTCTTGGCTAGGTATCCAGGGGTGTTGTAGTGGAGCGCTTTATGTGTGATACAAGCTATCTTCATTTGGATTCTGGCTTCGTAAGGTAGCCAGTTTAAAGCTTTCAAGTGAGGGGATATATGATCATATTTCCTAGATCCGGTGATAAGTCTTGCCGCGGCGTTGAGGCAGGCTTTTAGTGGGGCTGTGGACGTTTTAGGTAGGCCAGCTAAGGTGGTGCAGCCATATTCAATCCTAGAGATAACCAAGGATTGGATTGCCAGTTTGAGATCCGGCTCTGAGATGAATGGTTTCAGTTTTCTTAAGTAGTTCAGGTGGAAGCGGGCATTTTTAGCCATTGAGTTAATGTGGGCTTTCATGTCCAGATTCTCGTCTAGAGTGATTCCGAGCGATTTAGCTGAGTTGACTAGGGTTGGGGTGCAGTTGAGCGCAGTCACGAGTTTCGTCCATTCCTTTATTTCCGCCTGACTCCTTGGTGGTGAGATTAGTAGGAACTCTGTTTTGTGAGCATTTAGTTTCAGATGATTATTAGTTAGCCATTGTAGTGCCATTTTTAATGTCTCGTTCATTAGTTCAATGTCTTTTAGGGATGCGATCTTTATGTATATCTGCGTGTCATCCGCATACATGTGATATGATATCTGTGATTTTTGGAGAATTTCTGTAAGTGGTTCGACGTATAGGTTAAACAGATCTGGGGATAACGTCGATCCTTGAGGGACTCCTATTGAGATAGGGCATGGAGATGAGATAGATTCGTTGACCCGGAATCGCTGTGTTCTGTTTTGTAAGAAGGAGTTGAACCAGTTCAGTACAATCCCATCCTGTCCTGCAGCCTGGTCAGTAGTGCTTCGTGGTTTACCGTGTCAAACGCCGACGACAGGTCAAGGAGAATCAGTAGGCATGCTTGATTTTGGTCAAGTGCCTGTATCGCATCATCAACAATATGGAGAATCGCTGTTTCCGTGCTATGTCCTGTTCTGAATCCTGACTGGCATTCGTCAAGCAAGGAGAACTTGGTGATGTGTTGGCTGAGTTGGTTCTGGACGCATTTCTCAATTAACTTGGCTAGTACAGGGATATTGGTCACTGGGCGAAAGTTGTTTGGATCTGAGGTGTCCGCTGAGGGTTTTTTGATTATGGGTGCGACTTGACCTGTTTTTAGGCAGTCAGGGAGGATCCCTTGTGATAGAGAGGCATTTATTATTTCGGTCCATATTGGAACTAAAACGTGGTTGATTTCTTTTAAGCACTTTGCCAGAAGTGGGTCTTGATAGTGATTGTTTGGTTTGATTTCTGAGAGCGTCTTGGCGATCATGTGCTGGTCGTACAGTTCGAATGTATCCCAGCTTGCCTTGTTTTTTGCATTAGTACACTCCGTTGAAGAGACGGTATCGCTCGAAGGCAGTCGTTCGATGGGAAGGTTCGCCACGGCGTTTTTGAGCTCTGCTTCTAGCGATTTAGCCTTCTCTGTGGAAAAGTCATCGCAGTTTAGGGATGTTTTTGTGTTCTCTTGACCGGTTTTGGCTAATTTGTTCGATTGTTGCTTTAGTATTTCAAAGAGTTTTCGTGGTCTGTTTTTGGCATTGTCTAGTTCAGATCTTATGAACTCCTTTTTTGAGTTGATGATCTTTTTGTTATATTGGCTTCTGATTATTCTGAGGGCTTTCAGCTCAGGGGATGAAGGGTGTTGTCTCCATTTTCTTTCGGCCATCCTCAATTTGCGCCTTTCTTCATTTAGTGTCTCATTAAACCATGGACTTTTTGTCTTCTCCGTGACTCTTTTCAGTTTTAATGGCATGGTGTGATTGACGATATTTTCCACCGCAGTTATGTAATGATCGGTCAGCTCATTGACATTTTTCATGTTGTTCGGTGGCTTTAGGTCTCTTTCACAGCTTTCAACCAATAGCTCCATATTTGCTTTTTTTGTGTCCCGCATCCATTTTTTGGACTGGAAGGGTTGTCTGGTCCTGCCTTTTTCCACTATGGGTATCCCGAATATTATAGCATGATGGTCAGACCAGTCGCATGGGGTTATGGAGAGGATAGTTGTATCTTTGTTCCTTGAGATAATCCAGTCTAATGTCGCTCCTTTCGAGTGTGTGGGTTGTGTGCACATTTGGGTGAGGTTTAGTTCGACGAGGAAATCTTTAAGCGTGTTGACCAGTTTATCATTGTCGTCCTCCCAGTGTAAGTTGAAATCGCCTAGAAATATGTTTTTGGTTTCGCTGTTAGAGTTGGCCGTTATGATCTCCATTAACTCCTCTGTGAACTTTGCATTATCCCCTGGTGGGTGGTAAAACGTATGCATGTTGCATCTTTGATTGTTAGTATATTTTATATTAAGACCCAGGTATTCGCTTGCTTCTAGAGGGTCTGCTTGAATTTGTTTGACCTCAATATCAGATCGATAAATGCAAGCTATACCTCCCCCTACCTTTTTTAGGTCTATCCAGTCTCAAGATGTTATATTGAGGTGGTACTAAGAGGTCCAAGGTTGGGGATGAAGATTCCGTAAGCCATGTTTCTGTGAGGACTGCCAGAGCAATGTCCTTGTTAATGATGAGGTCCGCTAAGTCCGATGCATGTTTGGTTGCCGACCGACAATTGAGTAGAAGACATGTCAGAGGATTTTCTTTGTTACTAAGGTTCATATTTTCGGATTCAGTTGTTGTTAGCTGTATGTGTTGTAAATTGTGAGGGTTAGATGCTCTATCCTTCTTTCTCGATGTTCTGTTGTAGTCGAGTGGTACTGTTTCAATTCTTTCCTCTTCCATGTGGTTCAGTGGTTCATATGTTCGGATTAGTGCCAGAGTTTCCTCCTTTGACAAAGATTTTGTCCTGTCTGGACGGTTGTCTCTATTTTTTGCAAGCATGGTAGTCTCATTACTGTTTCTTTGTGAGGAGTGTCCGAGGTTTTGAATATGCTCGACCTTTGAGTGAATGCTCTCCGTCATTGTCCCTATTTTTTCAATCGCCTGTAAGGTATTAATAGTGACTTGTGTCAGATTGCTCATTAGTTTCTGAAGTTCCTTAATATCTCTCTTGTTCTGAATTGATTTCTTAGGTATGTCTGATCTGTTTATCCTGCCTTTGTGTCCTGTTCGTCTTCGTTTTGGATCTGTTCTAAGTTCCGCAGCCCTTTTCTTTGAATCCTTTGTTTGATTGACAGTTCTCATTCTATTGGAGATGTCGTCTGTGCTGGCTATGTTATGTGTTGTTGGGAGCGCGTTTGTGGGAGAGGATCCGTTCAACGCTAGTATTGTACTAGAGAGAGGTATAGGACGATTGGTATCTTCTGCCTCATCCAATTCCTGGTTATCATAGGGTATTATATTCGTGGCCGGTGTAAGCACTACGTTGGAAGTCTCATCGTTTGGAGACGAGGGCGGCTCTTCACTTTGAAGCTGGTCTTGTTCATTGTTTGCTTGATAGGTAGATCTCTCTGTCCTATCTGTCGTGTTCTCTGGTACTGACATTACTATTTCAGGTATATCTTCCGGGTTAGGGCTTTGAGCGTGTTGGTGGCCCTTAGTTCTACAGGTGCCTCTGGTAATGTTATTGTGGATGTCATGAGTGTTCAGTGGTGGGGTCAGGTGGAATTGGTATCTTGGGTCTTCTAGTGAGTCTTTTATCGTTTGGAATATCCTGTCAAATTTCTCTAGTTCTCGATTTGCTGCTTGTACCAGCACAATTCCGGATTTATATATGGAGATGCTTAGTTCGGCTCTGCATCTTATTGATGGTGAAGTCATCATCTTTGTGCCATGTGGGATGTTTTTCGTAGCTTTAATGGCAAGCAGCTTTGTGAAGGCATTGCGCCATTTAGCTGTTTTATTTGTGTAGAATATGAGGTCGTTCATTGTCGTACCTTTAACTGCATTGAAATATAGATCCGAGAAAAGTGTGTCCGGGTTTTTCCTCAGTGTGTCGTGTTTGAACTTCTTAGCTGCATTTTTGGTGAGATCAGGCGGATATTTTATATTCTGGGCATTTAAGCCAACAGTCTCTAGGTGTCTTTCATTCATTCTATCTCCGTGTTGCATGTCTTATGGTTTCTCTTTGATTCAGGGTAGGATCACTGCCGATGTTTAGTGCTAGTTCTGGTTTTCCTTTCCAGAACTAGGAGTGTCTAGATATGGGTTTGTTGAGTAGTAGTAGATATAGCCTCTATCAACTAATTATTCATCTGTTATCTCTTCATCGTAGGGTTTCAAAAAGATAGTAATTACTAACTCACTCACTGATCCTTGTTATGAACTGGGTTGTGTGTTATCAAGAACTAAGACGTTGTAAGATGGCTGCCGTTATTGTTATCCTTATGAGGGCAGAGGGACTTTCTCTCTTTCCAGTACTTTGTGTTCAACTTCCCTGGTCGACTAGTCCTACTTCTCTGTTAGTTGTTCCTTATCTGGCACTTTGGTGGTTGTGCAGTTTAGGATACTTCAATATCCCTTCACCAATCAGTATCCGGATGTGCTTCTCTTTATGTCCGAATTTTAAACACCTTGGGTCTACCTTCCAGGATAGTCCTCAGTGTTTGTAGACATTACCGAAGGGCGACTGTCTTAAGCGGCCGCCATTTTAGGGTCAGGCGCGCCGCTTTAGTCGTTCCCGGTTCCTTCCCCCTCGTTTATTTTCCCTCGCGTGTGCTTATGGAAGGGGGCAGTGGAGATAGGGTCGCGCGGGGCAAGTACCTTCTTGACTTTCGCCGAGACCGCTCTCCCTTTCAGCGCTTTCCCTTTCACCCCAACTCCCGGATCCCGATCCTCGGCACCGGGGATCCCGACGATGTCCTCAGCCTGGCGACGTCCAGCGCAGCCCAGAGCGACACCGGACAGCATCAGACGCACCTCTTTCCGCCTCTGTATTTCCACTCGTCGATCATCGTCCGCCATCCTTGGGTTCGCCGGCATGAAGGTGCTCCTGCCGTTCGCTGACCAGGTCAGTTAACTCCGTTTGGTGTGTTGAAACCATCGTTCTTCCCGTTACTCTCTGCTCTCTTCCTTCCCTTCAGTAAGGCCTCTGATCGCTCCTGGGATCGCTCCTGGGTCGCACTGAGGGTTATTCAGGGATTTATTCCAGTATTGGATGTCCCTAACCCCAGAGCTCCTCACTAGGGCTCCTGACCAGCGGCCATCTTAGCTCATAATTTATTGTAGTAGTGTTCACATCTCATCAAAATAGGTCTCTATGCAGAAGGTGGGTTTCCTGGTGATAAACCACCTCCGAGTCCAACCACAGCTTTATCCCCCCCTCGACCCCCCCACCCCCACTCCCATTTGTAAAGATGTTGTGGTGAATCGTGGGAGGATTGTGTATTCAGACCTAGATGGTAAGAAATGCTAAGGGCCCAAGCCAATTGGTATTGGACTACAGCAATGCAGTATTATTTCCCTATAGTTTACGTTTCCAGACTTTCGTTGAGCCCTAAGGGTTAATGTGAATTAGGCGTATGCTTTTTTTTCGCCTTGTCTGACTTGTATTGCTCGCTATACTGTCTCTCAAGCTACCTCCCCTGCAGCCCCAAACTTCTTCAAAAGTTGGATCACATCTTACTTTGCCACTGAGTGGCATCGAGTGTATTCTTATTCTTGTTGCCCTATAGTTGCTCAGCTAATCTCGGAGGGATTCCCCACCTCCTCTTGTTTATCGCCTTCAGACCAGCAGAGTTCTTGCTAGGGTAGTGATCGCAGTGCTCGGTTTCCCTTTCCAGTGAAATAAGACTGAAGCGATGCCCATACTAATAGGGGATCTTGTGGTCTCTGAGAAACAGTTATTTGGCAGAACTCTCAACTTCCTCGAAGTCACAGCTGACCAGTCTTGGTAGAGTTGGATTTTGTGAATCCTGGAAAGCATTGCCTTCTCACGAAAGTCTCCTTATTATGAATCCTTCTCACATAACTGTACTATTGTCAAGATAAAGGAGAACTCTGAATCTTGTTGCCTAGATACTCCCTTCTACCTAGCTTTGTTGGGGGCATCTGGCTGGTCTCTGATATTATTTGGGACATTGCAGATGAATCTCTGAATATCTTCCCTTCCACACTTTTAGGTACTACTCTGATTCTGATGTTGGTTTGTACACTACTTTCCAAGACTTACTTGCTTTAGAAATTCAGAGTTCTGTTTTCTAGCAACAGGATACTGAGCCAGTCTTGTGTTTGCTCTTTGGATCTTTTGTCCATTGCTCCATCTAGATCGCCTGCTTTCGCTCTCACCCCCAATTCTGTAATCTCACCACAGAGTTCATCAATGCTTGTCTTCAGGCAGGTCTTTGTACGGATCTCATTTAGAGAGTGTTCAAGATAGTCCTGTGTTTTGCTTGGGGTACGGGGGATGTGGTGTGATTTGACTGAAATGTGTGTTTCCGTTCCAGATTCTGCTCCATTCCTTTTTGCCTCAGAGAAGGTCCACATGTCGATCACTTGGTGCTGGTTTTGATTTGGACCTCTTGTGTTCCCCTCCGAACCACAACAGCCAGCTCCTGGTGAGACAATCTATTCCTCTGTGGACAGGTTTCACAGGTCATAGTTCATTGCCAGAGAAGCGTAGTCCTCCCTTGGTATTTAATGACGGTCTGTAAACTGCTCTGATAGGGGTACTCCCCGCTGCCCTTTCAGCCCTATCCTCCATTTGTTTAAGTTGATACATTGAGTTCACTAACAGGTTTTGGGACTCAGCAACCACAGTGAAAACGCTCAATGCTTCAGTGAAAGCCAGTGGGTTGTGTGTGTGCCAGTTAGCTGTCGGACATCAGTTGTAGTGTTATGAACCTTACAATTAGTGTGGGGGTGGTGGGGGCACGCCTTTTTAGATCGCCTTATCTGCAAGGGCATAATGCATTTCACACACCCTTTTAACAAAATGACAGACTGGTGTCTCTCCCTCTTCTCTGACTCATTGTGCTCCTCTACATTCAGATTAAGAGTCGGACTGTTCTGCCAGAGAAACTCCTACACCTGCAGAGTTTTTATATACCTTTATTTATTTGACATTGGAATGCATAAGGGACTATTTTACATCTGGAAAAAGTCACCCCACATTACACAGAGTAAACGAAAGTATCCTTTTTTGGTTTCTTTTTCACTACTATTTAGATACAAACAATGGTTCCGTCGTGTAATATCACTTTCAAGTAAGAAGCAAATCTTTCAACAAACATATGCGTTATAAATAAACATATCCTTTGTTTTCATCAAGAAAAAATTCACCAAATGCAAAACCAACCAAAAGAATAAGGGCCATGAACAGTTTTAATCACTGTATTTGTTCAATTTATCATTCATATTTTATACGTGATAGGCCCTCTGTAAATGCTTTGAAGACAAAAGAAGCAATTAATACTTCCTAATGAACGGCGCAACAATATGAAAAGTGAATAGTGACATTTAGTGACTTGAGTGACATAAAAAGTGCTCTATGTACAATTGTGAAAAGATAAAAGGGAAAAAGCAAATTTATTTTATCTCAAGGCCAGTTTCCAAATAGTGTCTCTTTGGTCAAGTAAGCCACCCTAATAAACTCAAATTACTTGACCCCAGCAAACTGGTCCTATGGGAAAGATTCGTCGACGTTTCGACCCTGCTGACGCCTGAAATATGGGTCTTGGACGGGTCTTCTTCAGGACGGGGGAGGGAAAGTGAAAATGGCGCCTAATTCTTGTATTACTCCAAGACGTCATGACACTTGTAACACGCCGCAGCTAGCCTTGACAGAGATCGGACTATTTGCCGGCTCTTTGATGGCCATTATATAACGGGCTGCATTACAACAACTTAGCTTTTTTCATTCGTTTGAACTACTACATATTGATTGCCCCAATTAGATGAGCATACTACGTGTCATGACGTCTTGGAGTAATACAAGCCACGCACTGAATTTACATAACAGTGGAGATGACAGCCCCATGAGATTAATCGCTTGACAAGAATAGGAGCCTTTTGGAGATTACTTCCAATATTAAAAGAATTAAGCGCCATTTTCACTTTCCCTCCCCCGTCCTGAAGAAGACACGTCCAAGACCCGTAATTCAGGCGTCAGCAGGGTCGAAACGTCGACGAATCTTTCCCATAGGACCAGTTTGCTGGGGTCAAGTAATTTGAGTCTATTAGGGTGGCTTACTTGACCAAAGAGACACTATTTGGAAACTGGCCTTGAGATAAAATAAATTCGCTTTTTTCCCTTTTATCTTTTCACAATTGTACATAGAACACTTTTTATGTCACTCAAGTCACTAAATGTCACTATTCACTTTTCCTATTGTTGCGTCGTTCATTAGGAAGTATTAATTGCTTCTTTTGTCTTCAAAGCATTTACAGAGGGTCTATCACGTAAAAAATATGAATGATAAATTGAACAAATACAGTGATTAAAACTGTTCATGACCCTTATTCTTTTGGTTGGTTTTGCATTTGGTGAATTTTTTCTTGATGAAAACAAAGGATATGTTGATTTATAATGCATATGTTTGTTGAAAGATTTGCTTCTTACTTGAAAGTGATATTACCCGACGGAACCATTGTTTGTATCTAAATAGTACTGCCCAGGTTCTGAGGGATACTGGGTTACCCCATCCCACGTTTTCTTTTTCACTACAGCAGGCTTGATAATTTTAGTTGGAACTCCGTATACAAGCCAGGCATATTCTCTTTGCCAGTGCTTGTTTGTTCTCTCACCAAATTATCTATTTAATTTATTCTATTTTTATTATTTATTTTTCTCTTAATAAAGCGCTTGGATACACCACTGGTGTGTGTCTGCGCTAGTACAGACTCTGTGAATATTCTTATGCAAGGCTACTGGTCCCTGACAGTGGCTCTAGCGTGCTGTTTGGACAGCCATGTCTTTAAGAAAGTTGGTTTCGCAAGGTTCTTCTCATAGGTCAGCCGGTATGTGCGCCACGTTTTGGCTGCCAGATATCTGAAGAAGCGTGCATCCATTCTTGCTTGGTTGTATGTTCTTACAACGCATTCCGTTGCAACGCATGCCTTTACCACGCATGCGTTACAACGGAATGTTTTTTACGCATAACCTTAACCTCGATTTCTTCCGTGGTGACGTCGGACGTCGTTAAGAGGAAGCGGAAGTTCTTTTCCGTTTCCTCTTAAATGACGCCGTTTTCCTGCACATCTCGACGTTTCTTCTGGTGAGTTTTTTTTATTGGGGGGGGGGGGAGACCCCCCCCCCCAAGCCCCTCTTCTTCTTTTTTTTCTTTTTTTTTTTTTTTTTTTTAACCGTTCACCACACATGCCTTTACTACGTACCTCGTAGTAAAGGTATGCGTGGTAAAGGCTTTCGTAGTAGCCACGCATGCGTTGTAATGCATGCGTGGTTAAGGTATTCGTGGAAACGGCCTCGTTGTAGTGGCCGTTTCCCTTCTTGCTTTATTTAGTCTCGGCACAGTCACCAATGGCTCACCTTTGGATCTTAGGTTCCAGCACAGTGTGTAGGGTGTTATCAATGGTTGCAGATTTACAAAATAAAAGCGGTGTTCTTCTTCACTGCAGAATTCACCCAAAACCTACCAAATCTGAAAATCATGACTGCAAGAGGTTTGACATTTTAAGTTGATGTGCAAATGGTTTTGTTTTCCTTCAGTAGGGCTTCACACTAATAGAAGCAAGTATCTAGAGAGCAAAGGTCGCTCGCTTTCTATACCGCCCCTCCTCGAAGTGAAGGCTATAGCAGCTGTAGAAAACTCCTCGTCTGTGCTACAGTGTACAGGCACTTTGTTCGTGCACATTAGTTATCAATTCTTAAGAATTCTTTTTCCAGCATTAAAGATGATTTTGAATGTAAAGCTTCTAAGGCAGCCTTCGTTCTAACAGCTTATCTATTATCTGGTTGTGTGATCCTGTCACTCAATACGTCCTAGACCAGAAGTTTGCAACGAGCGCATGTTCTTCGATGAATATTTTGTCCAATGCATTACAGACATATGTTTTTAATATCTTTAACCAGTATTTCATGATTCCATGCAAACCTTTGCACGTTGCTATGCTTAGCGCGAACAGCTTCCCATGTATAACCATGCCGTTTCGTTTCAGGGAGCAGCACGGCGTGCATAGTCATCTTGGACCGCGCACGCCATCGGTTACACACCGCGAACTTGGGGGACTCTGGCTTTTTAGTGGTGCGAGGAGGAGAGGTGGTCCATCGGTCCGATGAGCAGCAGCATTACTTCAACACTCCGTTCCAGCTGTCCATCGCGCCGCCGGGAGCAGAGGGCGTGGTGCTAAGTGACAGGTATGTGCATGGTTGTATGAGTGCTGTGGAGATTGAAGTCCGACTTCTCCTTAGCCACAGGTGACTGCAGGTTGTGGAGACTGCCCTGTAGGGACACACGTAACTCCCACGGTGGTCCTGAAAGGGCAGTGGGGCTTAGGTGGGGCATTTACACGTGCAACAAACAAGACCGGTGTCCCTTTTTTATAACAATAAAAACTTTTAAAATAAAAAACAAGACCGGTGTATTTAAAAAGCGCGCATTCGCTCACGGATATCTTGGGGGTTGAATAGCGTGTTATATTGAATCCGCGGCATTGTAAAGGCTGAGCTCGCTCGCCCAGACTCGAAGTTGTTGAGAGATCCGGGGGAGGAAAGCTTAAGCATGGTCCCACCCACCCTCCTTCTTTTCTGGGCCTCTTTGGGTTTCTAATTCCCTGTAGCCTAGCGTGCCTGCCTGGCAGTTTAGTTTCTTTTTGATGCGTTCTCGGGTACGGACGTGCTCAGCATGGCATTGGGGGGGGGGGGGGGGGGGGGGACTTGAGTCGGGCCATTTTAAGGTCCACACTTCGCCGAGGTAATCTCGCTGGTCCGACCGTGATACACACATGTGCACCACGGACTGGGAGAAAGATTACTGCCGCGATGTTATGCGAAGGGGTGGGGCAGCGCTCCCGGGAAGCCTTTCAACGTGTTTATGGAATGTGCACTAGAAGGGCCCTTTTGAATATATAAATGTATTGCATTTTCAAGAGGACCCTAAGCATTATTTCAGGAGGGTCCCCGGCGTGGGACGCTCTTACCATAGTGCATTAGCTGCAGAACAGAATCTGCGTCTGGCGATGCAGGCGCTTCGAGAGAAACAGTTTGGTCCATGTGCAACGAGTTGGAGGTCTGTGGGGCATCTCAGGTGGTTGCCCATCTGCCCTGGGAGTTGTTGACCTTGTAAGGCAAGCTCACGTTGCCATGAAGTGACGTGGGCCTTTTTATTCTCTTTAGTGAGTGATTATTTTCTTTCTTTGGCTGTGCTCTTGTTTGCGTTAGTTTCACTTGTGATAGACTGCCCAGAGGAATATTTCGGAGTCCAGAGATGAAGCATGTGATTACAGCTCATATTGCACGGGCAGCAGTCAAACTTTCCACTGGTAAGTACAGCGCGTTCCGCGAACCAGAGGCAAACTTGTCTTGGCAGAGCCCCAGGTACTGCCGAGGGAGTGTTCAGGAATAGGCCTCACACTGTCCAATGGGGGAGAATCCTTTCAGACTGGAAAGGCGCATGAGCATCCCCAGGCACAGACGGGCTGGGCATTGAACTCCACTAGCCGAATGATTACTGGGAAAGCCTAAAGTAAACCTAACTAGAGATATGAGCGTGCCTGTCGCTCTAATTGGATATGGGTCTTGGGAGGAGTGTGCTCTGTAACTAGTCTCACATTACATGACTTTTTTAGGTAAGTAATGAGCTCCAAGTCTTTTTTTTGTTTTTATTTGAAAATGGTTCCGATTCCTACCATACTTTGCTCCCCCTGGTACTCGTAATATGTACTGCAGAAGTCAAGATTCCCCAAGCACCATCGAAAACATGCTAAGAAACCTTAAAGTTTAATCAAACAAAATGATTAAACTGCACATCGCCTCAGACTCTCCTCTGGAAGGTTACTTTTAAGTACTTTGAAAAAATGATAGGAGGGCACTTTCTAATCAGATGGAACATGAACTCCATAGTGCCCTCACAAGGAATTGTAGCTCTAGTAGTTTCATTTCTTACACCTCACTGGGTGTCAGTCCCATGGAGGTCTGAGATGACCTTGTTGACACTAAAGACCTATTGAGGACTCCTGAATAATATTGAGTGGAGGGGGATAAACCAAGGAAGTCTGAGGGAAGAGTTGTGGGTTAAGGGAACAATCAGACTTCTTACAAGTTTGACTTCCAAGAGGGAAGTACTTGTTGGTGATTCACTTCTACCATGTAGGGTGTAAGTATAAGCTCCACTTACTAGCACTAACCGACTTGAGTAACGTGATGGAAGTGCTGTATTATAAATTATGTTTCCGCTAGCTAGCCATTCTTTTATTTGTTTGTTGATGAAGTTCCCCAAGAAATTGTGACCTAGCATTCTTCAACGAAAAATACTGAACACTAGAACAAAAAACTGACTAAGACTAATCCAAACACCTGTAGCAATGTGTTTCTTGTTTATGAATGCGGAGGATCAAGTTGTAGCTCTTTTTTTTTTTTTTTCATTCTCTCAGCCCCGATGCAGCTGATAGCAGTTCCTTTGATGTTCAGCTTGGAGATATCATTCTGACAGCGACAGATGGGCTATTTGACAACATGCCAGATTACATGATTCTTCAAGAATTAAAAAAATTGAAGGTAATTAACTTTTACACGGGTATCGTTTTCATAAACGTTTCTTTTCTGTGATTTTTAGTAAACATAAGTAATATGTTTGATCAATGAGCAATTTCTACTGGGCATTTCGCTTGCAGTTCAGGTTCTTCTTTAACTTCTGTAGCTGCTTTCCTGTCCCTAGTATCCGAAGACCGAGTTATATTAAGGGTTCGATGTATTCATTGAGACATGGCACATGGAGTTCTCTGTTTATTTCATGCTAGTGACATTCATTAACTCAGCAATGGGCAGCTTTCTTCTTTTTAATTGTTTACATTGAAAATAGCTCCACAGCCAATATTAGGAATATAGACAAACTCAGTGAGAAAGGGTCAGCTGGATACAGTCTTTCAAGCAGTCGGTAATAACATGATGGTCCAATTTGGGGCCTTCAGTGTGCCATAAATACAAAGCATGGGCGGAGATAGTGTAAATAATTTACGCATTCCCACTGGCTCAAATTGCAGCTCCTTTCTTTTGGCAGATATTCCAATACCCTATTCTGACATAAACCAAAATATGCTATACAAGAAGTCACACCTTTTCTCCCAAAACTATTCTAAGCTCAAATAGCCCCATAGCGTTACTCCATGCCTCCCGAAAGTCTTGTTAAATCTTTATTTTACAAGACCAAAAAAAATCTTAAATAGAACCAAACACAATTTTATTTTGCATTGCAATTCTTGCCTCCACAGTGTGGTCACTTTATTGTGGGATGAACAAGTCAGCACATTCCTTGTATGTATGCATAAAACACACAACACGCTTACACCCCGATCTCTCTGAATTATGTGCTGCCTTCAACATTACATCTTTCATAGATTCACATGTTTGACTTATTGACCATTGTTAGGCTGGGAACTCTCAATAAACCATAGTAGCATAGCAGGGGTACCTTTACACCCATTAACATTGAAGATTGCAAAATAGTTTTGTACCCTATTCAGTTTGTGACCAAACACCAGCCAATCTGAAACCTACACCCTAAGGTGCTCCCTGGCAGAGGCTTCAAACTGCCAATTTTGTACTGCAGAGTCAAGTAATCAGTTCTCGAGATGTCCTTCAGAAAAAAAATCACGTATGGAACATTATGGCAGGCATTCTTGAGGGTAAAAATAAATGTGTGGAAAAAGAAAGATCAATGGGGTTGACCCAGTGCCTCCACTGTATCCACCCAGGCCATATTCCTGCAGAATGTGAGATTTGCAAGATCTTCCGCCAAAAGATTGTCAAAAACAGAGCTGTAACTGGCGTCTGCAATTTATGAATGAAAGTCTGAGGCCTCTACCATCATATTTTGTTTTCAGTGTTAAAAGCAAGAGTGGCAGTAAGCCACATTTTTTTTTGTGAGTTTTATATAGCGTTACTAGACCCAAGACATCGGGTAACATAGCGCTTTACATGAACACCAGTTTTGTTACATGAGGACACATTATTTTTTTGTTCGGCACAGGGAGATTAAGTGATTTGCCCAGAATCACAGGATGTTGAGCGTCGTTGCCGAGACTCTAATCCGGTTCTCCAGCTTCGAGGTCAACAGCTCTAGCCGGAAAGTTAGATCCTGTTGTAATGGACAATCGCTAACAACTTTTGTAATTTATTTCCTGACTGGGAGTATGTGTAAAAAAGGGTAACAGAGCTTGGCTGCAATGTTTAAATATGTTTAGACCTGTTTAAGTATTGCTAATTTAGCAGTATATTTGTGAAAAAAATGAGGTGGCCCTGAGTATTTGAATTATTTTTTTGCAGGGGGGAGCACAGCATTAAGAAGTTTGAAAACCACTGGTCTGGAGCAATGTTCCCTAAAATTTATTTCCTCTTTGTGCGGCAGTGCAAGGACTATGTGCACTGCAGCCAAGGCTATTTGCCACAATAACCAGACCATGCATGTGAATGCAGTGCCAAATATCAGTGCAAAAATCAAACCAAACGTTTGCTTAAAAAAAGCGAAAAGATGGTGTATTTCCACACATACAGCACCACGTGAAGGGTTTTAAGGCAGGTTTGCAATTTAGATACACACACCATGACATGAATTGGTTACACAGGCAAGTACACTTCAGGTTGAGAAAAGCAGAGGACTCCAACAGTGGTACCATTATAAAATTTTACTATGGATTCTCAACTGGAGCATCCATGTTGGCAGCCTATACAAGATCACATATACATAATAAGTTACACAATTACATATCTTCGAGAAGATCTTTATCTGCTTGAGAGAATCATATGTTCTAGTATTTAAAGGGAGTAAGTGTACTCTTCCAGGGTGGGTCGGAAATATATTGAAATTTATGGACCATTAGGAATGTCTTGTTTTTTTTATTTGAGTTTGGTTCCTCACTATATTGGAAGGAACATCTCTGGAAATTCTAATGTCTACGGGGTTGTGATTGTCGACTTTTACAATATTCTTCCTCAAGAAAGTTGTAACTACTGTTCTGCCAGAATATTGGTAACACAATATTGTGAAAGGATATCTAAATATACATACACACGTGTGTTTAAATATTTACCTACACATATGTTACATAGCTTCAAAAACAGTAAATATTCCCTTACTTTCAGATCATGGTAGTTAATATTTTGGTCACAATATTCTGGCAGCATGATATGCGGTAACTGGATATGGTAGAACCACCAAGACATGGACTAGCTAGCAGGTCTCCTAGAAGACAAACAAGACATCTAAAAGGTAGGTGGGGATCACTCAACTCCACCTGAAGAAACACCTGGCCAATAGATTACCTGACTAAAAGATACCATGTCACTAGGTTCACTTCGAAGTCCAAGGTTTTCCTAAACCAAGACATTGTTGCTGGAAGGCATATGTGTTGTGAAGCAATGCACCAAGTCTACGACCCATCTGATGTCCCTGAAGAGGGTCCTTCATGCTAAAGCTAAGCTCAAAATGTGTTTGTCAAGCCTTCAGTACTCCAAGAAACGCTCTCGCCTTCTAAAACTGTGTGCATCACCTATAAAGCAGCCAACAGCACACACATGTAGCTGGCATCTAAGAGTCCTACACCTGGAGGACTATACAAGACTCTCAGCAGCAGCCCTGGTTTCCTATAGACCTAGGAGAAGAGGCCCCGAAGAGAGACCTTCTGCAAGGATGTGGTACCCTGAATTTCAAGCAACAGCTCATTGCTAAGTAACCTCCTAGCTAGCACACTTATCTGAAGCAGGCCCCTAATCAACTGTCTGCTCCCTTGCCCACCTACCTACTCTGGCACGTCCTCTGTTGCACATCCCGTCACATATTCTCCCCCAATGTCTGGCCCCTACTGCTACTTTTCCCACCTCTCGCACTAGTCTACTGCTACAACCACTTCTTAGTTTGTATTTCTCCCTCCACTAAACAGCACTCGGTAGCACTGTAGCTGTGTTGCCCCCCACATCACCCAGGTACCAAAGTACACCACTTCCCATACACAGTAGGGTGTGCTCATCTGGAAGAAAGTATAAATACTGGTACATTGAAACCATTATAATAGTTTGTCAAGATTACCCTTGACCTTTCCTACAGCATGGCCATTTTGCTTCCATATATAAACCTGAATAGAGACAAAATATTAGTATATGTGCCCCAAACAATTAAATGGGGACAACAGGAAAACACTAGCTAGGGTTGGCCAGGTATCAAGGTGGTGAACCCGTAACCGGCGAGATACTTTGGGAGCAGTGGTTTGGGTCACAGATGCTTTTCAAGTTGTGAATTGTAGGTCTGTTAAAACTTCAGACCTTTCTCGAAATACATCTGTCCATGGTGCTCCAAGGACTTCTCCGGATTCTCTAAAAACGTACATATGTGACTTACTACTTCATCGCTTCTTAAGATTTGAGCCTTGAAAAAGTTGTCATCACAACGAAACACTTATCGGCTGTACCATTCCTCTATTGACCTGCGTGTCAACGGAATTTTGGATTGGGCTATCTGTGAATAAAAGTTGGATCTGTGAGATAGACCACTCTTAATGACTATTTGTGTAGTGGTCTGGATTTTTTAAATTTGACTTGATATGGAAACTCTGTTTCTTTATCTATATACACATTGAGATGACATAGTGTTGATTCATTTGAGCACACAGTACTTCTGTATTTCATGTAACTACCTTTGACTGTAGTCAGATGTGCAAGCAGTCTATTACCACTCATCTTTTTCTGGTGCAATAAAGATAAACACCTAAATAAACAAAGTGGAGGACTGCTCCGCAGCTGCGCTCTGTTAAGAAAATCGCAGCACTTGGTCAGCAGTAGGGACTGCCAGGACAACTCTGCACCTGGGCGCTATGGGCCAGGTAAAATTGAACTGTTGTGGCTTGGCCCTGGGACCCACATCACCTTTACCGTTCTTGGGTTCCACACAACTCGTCCTGCAAGTGACAGATTGTCACTACCACATTTTCCCATTGACCGCAATGCAAACGTTTTCAGTATTTAATTGGTGTGATTTTTGTTTTGTTCTAAAATCCATAAATCCGGTCATATGCATTTGATCACGTTGTCTAAATTAAGATAAAAATACACTTAATTTTTCATAATTGGTGTCCGATTTCTGTTGTCATGCCATTTACTTATCGTCCATGTTGGTAGTCTGATATGCTTAACACATGTTCCTATAGTAAAGCCTAAATGCTCTTGGCCATACTGCCAGGACTTTGCTACGGGTTTATTGTTGTGAATCTAAGGACCATCTTTGGGGTCTGTGAAAGTGTTGCATGGTGAAGCCTAACAAACATCACCACATAATACTCCACCTTTCTACATTATAGGTCATTTGATGGTAATACCACAATCGGCAAGAAAAAATATTATTATCAATTGAAACAAACTAATATGGCCAGTTTCGCCTGCTTCTTCTAAACTGCAAAGCAAACAGATGATGGACGGAGTACTGAAACTTTTCAGACACTCATCCTCAGTCGTAGATCTGGGTTGAATCCATCATCGTTCTTTAGCTCACTTCGCCACCCCAGTTCAGACCCAGCCATATGCAAATCAGTCTTGACCCTGTGCCTCATGGGAACAGTCCAGACCGAACTGCAAAGCCATGTCTTCGCTGGACCGGAAACCAGCATCCTGGGACCGGTTTCGGGGTAACACCCCTCATCAGCCAGGCTAGCTTAAATCCAGTGGCAAAGTGAGCAAGGGACCAACTTCTGGGCATACCCTGCCAATTTAGGGCAAGAAGGCAAACACAAAGAAGATGGACAGATTACTGAAACGTTTCAGACACTCACCCCCAGTCACCGATCTGGGTTGAATCCATCATCTTTCTTTAGCTCACTTCGCCACCCCAGTTCAGACCCAGCCATATGCAAATCAGTCTGGACCCTGTGCCTAATGGGAACAGTCCAGACAGAACTGCAAAGCCAGGCGTAAAAATCAAATAATTTCAATAAGGAACTTTTTTTTGCACATGCAAACAATTTGCCACATGTGGTCAACAGGAGAGAGCCTAATGTAGATATATTTTGAAGGTACAAGGAGTTATGGAAGTTGGGAACTTTTGCAAAGGAAACCCTGGATGAGTCAACTGGCATGGACAGTGAACTCAGTAATACATATGTAGTCTGGAAACTGGCATAGAGGGTTTCTTGCCAAGGGTGACATCTAGCCAGGAAATGCAAGATACAAGGTCTCAAAGGTAATGGATTTCAGAACAACTGAGAACGTGTGTGAAAGAGACCGATCTTTCTCAATTACCAGGGACACAAAAAAATCCATGGTTGTGTGGATATATAAGAATCTAGATCAGGAACACTACCCCAGGAGATGAGCAGAAGTGTTCTAAATACTGCTTATAAAGATTGCCATAGAGTCACGTTAGTCATTTGGAAGAGAACAAGGCACAATGACCCGACATAACACTACCTTACCTACTCTTGGTATGATGGAGTTAGAAATACTAACCCCCCTCTACAGAACACAGCGCAGAAAAACCATTTGACACTGTCCCAGTCACATAATTAGGTTGGTTGGTGACAAGATCACCCTTCTCAAACTAGAAACACTACTACAGCCTCATCATGCAAACTGAAATACCCAGCTTACTTGAAGACATGGAAAGGTAAATTGCCAATTTCCTCATCTTCACGGAGAGACTCAGTGAGACAAGTCCACAATCGCAAATTTGTGGACCAGTGTGAACCTAAAGTGCCAAGGCACTAAAGAATGAATTGGTGGATGCAGTAGTATACGAAAATGCTCCAGATTGTATCAGAGAACGAAGGTCCATGGGAAAAACATTCAAGATTGTCACTTTCCATACACTGTGCACTCTTCAACATCAGACTGTACATTGACATCAGCCACAGAAGCCATAATCTAGGTATTCTGATTGCTGGGCAACTAATTAGGTCTCCTCTTTGGTGGATTCAGGAGCCATAACTCTTAAAAGCTGCCAGCCAGCACCTTGTAATTTGAATCTTCACCATACATTTATAGGACCATTACTGTGAACCCAGGGCCAAAAGAATCATTTTTACATGCAGGCTTCATGTCTGGAAGGAAGGCTTTCATATGGGACTTCTGGAGCTCAAGAGCATTTTTTGGGGGATTCTGATATTTTCTTCTGCTTCTCATCAGGCAGGTATCCTAGTGGGTAGCACTGCTGCTAAGTTTTATTCTAATGAGCAAGGTTGGCATCTTGCAACTCCGTTATGGGATTGGTTCTTTAAATGGTATTGTTCCTTATAGAGGTGAAGAATAATTTGAGATAGAGCTGCTGACCACAAATGCCCATGCATCACACAAGTGAAACGCCGATCGCCAAGTACTACTGACAGACTGCAGCGGTTGTGGCCTTTCAGAACTGGATTTATTTTACACAAAGGAACTGTTTGGATTTTGCCACTCTTCCAGGGGCATATAAGTAATCATTGGCAGGAGAGCTTGTCTAGGAGAGTAGGACTATTGCTGAAGCCAAAGTATAATTTCAGTTAATGTAGCGAAGCAGTGAACAGCATAACCAAGTAAAGGTATGAAAGCGCAGAGGGCCACTGGGCTGCTCTACAAAGCTACAGTTTTAAAGGCCATGAGTGTCTTCTAGTGCCCATTGACACTTAACTCTTGTACACTCTGGGAAGAATGAAGTAGAGCTTGAGTAAGTCAGACACCCCTACAACACCAAGGACATTTGAAACTCATGAAAACCATCTTCTTCTTTGCCAATTAGTCCGCATGTAGCCAGGTGGCTCAGTCCTCCGCATGGAGATACAGACTTCTCACCAAGCACCCCATTCCAAAATGTCCTACTGTGCAGGATTTGACTAGTTTTTATTCCTAACTCGTTTCTGGCCAGTCCCTCAGATGGAAAATCCAAATGATATATGTTTTTGTAAAACAGGTGCTTCCTTTTGCCAGCTTGGCTTTACAGTCTACAAGTGCAGTTTGCATGTTAAGCTGTCACATTCTATGCCTTATGGGACACGGCTGGCAAGAATCTTGCCAGAGGATATTAGGGCTTTCCTGACTCGGAGCATCGACCGGCAGGATGATTTAAAATACATCAATCATGCAGACCTGGACACACTGGTTGCATTGCTAGAGCTGTTGGTACCAGTGTTTTGCAGGCATGCCTGGATGAGGTTGACCAGATTTTCTGGTAATGTCCAGGCATCACTGATGAACATGCCTTTTGATGGTTCAAGACTCTTAGAAGAAACGACACCCTGTGCAAAACAGTTTAAAGGCAGTAGGGCCACAACAAATGCTTTAGGGCTTTTGACTCCTGCAAAACAATTCCCCTATCACTTGTGCAGGTTAATGGACTATTCCCGGGGGTTGGCATTTGCAGATTCTCAGGGACACCACCATATTGGCAGGGTGGGGGTACTGGGTCTTCTGTCTTTGACTTTGAAATTCCTTTATTCGGCTTCCAAATTTCATAGAAAACCATAAAAGTTCACATAAAAATACATGGATTCAATATGTATATAATGTCACATTGCAATGTTACACAATATTAAAAAAGAATATTAAAATACAATAAAATTTTTATATGAATCAATTTATAAGATAAAACAAAGTTCTTTGGGTGGTATGGACCAAGCGTGGCTTTAACCAAGATTTGCTCTATGCTTAACACAACTTAACGAAGCAAACAATATTTTTTGCATATAATTCATCTTCCAAAAATCGTAGGGCAAGAAAAGCAGGACGGCATCTACGCAGGCCCAACATTTTTAAAATTGGTGTTATCCAGATTTTCCTGGGCTTGTTATAAAATTTACAGAATAAAACAGCGTGTATCAAAGATTGAGAGGATACATTGTCACAGGTACAGACCGAAAGGTTCTTGGACCAATCATTAACTTGTGGAAAGCTCACCAGTTGGTGGAAAATGTTGAACCTAAAACGGGTCAGTAAAAATATCTCATATTTGCTCAGCTTGTATGTTAAATAGGGCTGCATAGAGAAAGTAATCTGGGTAGTTAAAATATGCTGCACTGAGCGTTTTCCGACCTCAGAGTTTAATCTTAGCTCTTCCAAATGTGACATGCAGATCTTTTTTAGAGCCCTTCTTGATACCTTCGATATAGTTAATGGAGACTGATAATATTTTTCCAGGCCCAGATCATAAAGAATTTTTTTACATAAACAAACCACCTAATCTTATGCCTGTTTTCAAGCAAAAGGGAGTGACTGAGGAGAGTTTGGGATAGTTCACTCTTTGGGGACGTCCAAACACGGTGCCATAAACTGATTGGTTGAAGTTTGATAGTATCTGATATATATATATATATATATATATATATATATATATATATATATATATATATACCATTCCCAATTCTAAATGGCAACAATAAGTCGACGAGCTCTGTGGAAGAGCAAGTAAATAGCTCAAAAAGCTATTCTCGACATTCTGGAGGGAGTCGACCTTTCCATGTCCCCAGCTCCCAGCTCCGTAACATGCTACACTAATGCATTTAGCTTGAAATATCTTAATCATTTCGGGTGCTGACCTTTTGCCTATCCTTTGCGCAAATGCTATCAAGGCAGTCGTTGGCCTGAGAAACAATAATTTCCTAGCCTCAATCTCGCCTGATTCCATGAAGACTTACTGTCTATTAAAATCCCCAAGTACGGATATGTGTTTGTTCTTTCCAACTTTGTGTTCTCAATAAAAATATCCCTTGTTTTCTTGCATCCCGTTCCCGAATACATTACAAACTTTTTTATATGTTAATTTTAAGATCCAAGCCAGCCATAAAACTGCAACACCTTGAAGCTCCAGAGGGGTTCTAGCTAAAATCACGGCATCATGGGCGTACAGGAGGGCCGGTATTGGACGAGATCCGATAAAGGGCAGGTCCTGGCCCCCTTCCAACATAGCTGTTCCAACCCGTTGGTGTAAAGGGTAAAGAGGAAGGGAGCCAGGACGCAGCCCTGCCTAACCACCCCTCTCCACAACAAACGATGCCCTGAGTCCTCCCCTGAGCCCATACCTCACTCTTGCCGTCTCATCGGACTAATGAAATGTAATGTGTATACTTGTAAAGCGCACTGTTGCCAGCCGGCGTCCTGGCGCTGTATACCGCTGGGGAACCCGTCCTGGCTTTCCCTGTTGGATGGTCCCTGCTGGGACTCCCCAAGGTGGAGCCAGGCATCCCCGGCATTGATGGCGCCGTTGTGGAGATTAGGCAAGCTAATGCCCAGAGCTGCCGAGTGGAACCCCTGGTTAGAGTAGGCACCGAGGCGAGAATGACCCTGGTCCACGACCCTGCTGCGTCGGGAATCGAACCCTGGTCCCGGGCAGACTTCTGCTTCCGGGTCTGCCGCCTCTAACCAGTGAGCCACACCACTCCATCAGTAGAGTTCACGAAGGAAATTGACCAGTGGTAAGTCTATGCCCATTTCCAATAGGATCACCCATAATTTAGAATGGCTTACACAGTCGAAAGCGGCTGTTAAATAGACGTAAGCCATATATAGGTGTCCGCCTTTTGCTCCTACATATTTCCCTATTAAAAGGGACAAGTTAAGGGCTTGTTCCACTGTGCCTAATCCCTCTCTAAACCCATACTGGAGGTCGGAAACTATATTGCGATCATCTGCCCAGTTTTGGAGTCGTTCCAGAAGAATACAACCCCCCCCCCACCTTACCAAGGGAATCAAGGAGGGAAATAGGGCGATAACATGATGGACTATGGCGGTCACCCTTTTTGAAAATGGGAACAAAAATTGAGGTTGACCAAGAATCAAATAAACCTACGACGCAAGCAGCTTCAAGCAATTTGGTCAAAATAGGGGACCATAGTTCCAGGTTAAATTTAAAAATATCGACCGGGACCCCGTCGGGGCCCGGTGCTTTACCTCCATTGCTAGCTAGTAAAGCGTCTTCCACTTCCCGGAGCGTAAAAGTGAGTGGAATCGGGAAAGATGTTTGTGCTAGGGGTGGTACCCGCCCATCAGTTTCAGTTGGGTCAGTGCAATCATGTAATTCTAAACTAAATATCTGGGTATAATGCTTAATTCATGACATAGCATCAACAGCAACGTCTATTTTGGGATGCTCCTTTTCACCTAGCAGAAAAGGGGTTTTAACAACTCTCCAAAAGCTAGCACTATATTTCATAGTGCAACTTTTGTGCAGTTGATCCCATAAGTCATTTTTTAATTCTACCTTACGAGATGTTAATGCCTTGTTATAGATCTTTCCAAGTTTAAGAATTTGGTCTTTATCCCTCTGTGGATTATGGAGTGCTGCTTTCAGGCTAGAATAGGCTTGTGTGCACGCTTTATTGAACCACTCTTTAACAGTGCTCCCTTTAGATTCCATTTTCTGGGAAAGTACATCTTGTACTATTCTAGTGATGCCTATATAACTGGCCAATATCTCTTTGTGCAAGGTATCGGGGTTTAAACATTTTTCAATTAAAGGCAACGCTTTCTTTGCTACTTTAGATGGTATTAGGGCTGGATCAATTTTTCTCCATTTTAATGAAAAAACATTTAATCTATCTAAATTTAAAGTTTGTAAACCCAAATTGTTTGTTGAATTATGCTTTACTGGGCTAATGGGAATAGATACTAGAAGGCTATTAGGAAAACTGTCGCTTACAGCGTTGTTAACAGTTAAAAAAATCCCAGATAATGGGCTCCATACTACTTGAAACAAAAATATAATCAATGATACTAGAAAGCCCCCTACCATTGAATGTGGCAGCGAATGGAACTGGGGAACCATCAGCTCATTTGCAAAGCCCAACTCCAGAGCGAACATAATTTCGTTCAAGCGATTCCCAATTGTTGAGTGAGGGTAATGGGTTGGAGCAGTATTGTGCTCGTCCAGAATACCCCAACTTTTGTTATTTCTATTCTTGCAAAGCGATACATTAAAATTGCCTCCCCAAATTAACTTAAAATCTTTGTTAGTGTGCTTATTTCGTAATTCCTGAAGGGAGAAAAAAAATGTAATTTAGAACTATCATAAGGTCTGCCTGCTGTAAATTATTGTAAAAATTAACCAAGAAATAATTAGCAGATTTTATTTATTTTAAGCATCAATATCTGAAAGTTAATATCCAATCTTAACGGGACTATATCCTCAATTTCTAAGGTGTTTGATATGAACATTGCGAAGCCCCCTTTTGGCCTTCCCGAGGTCGACGGTAAGGCATATGAAGTATAAGTTGTATAACCCTCAAGATGAATGTCTGTGCTTGTCCTTGTTTCTTGGAAACACAAAATATTGTGTTTTCCCACCAAGTCTAACCAAATATCATTGGACGTTTTAGATCAAAGACCTGCCACGTTCCAAAAGATGATGTTAAGTTTAAGGGCTCCCGATATACGGGAGCCTATAGGAACGTGGATTTTTGGTTCCTTGTTTAATGTACAACCCATTGATGAGACTATTCTCCTCAGTTGGTAACAAGGGGCCTAGTCCAACTGGATCAGGAATCTCTGCTGGGAGATGTGATGCAGAGTGCAGATTAGTGACCGAAATATAGCTGAGGGAATTGGATGTCGTTAGAAGTTCCAGTTGGTGTTGACCCGGACTAGAATGTGCCGGCCATTGCCCCAGGGAAAATGGATCACAGTCAGTCAATCATTGTCTTCCAAACCTGAGAGTGGGTTAAATCTATTGTGAGTAGGAGCAATGCACATTTGGCTATAATCAGTGGCAGTAAATCTTCTTGGCAATATTTACGTGACTTTTTCGGGGAGGGTAAAAGAACCCGAACGGGAGTATGTTAATCCCCACTGCGTCTACAAAGTGGTTCTCGGGCCCCCCCAAGTGTTGTTGTTTGGGGATCCTGATTGTGGCCGTGGACCCTTGGAAGCGGAAGGTCTTTGTTGGACAGTAAGAAGGACTGAGCCTACTCTTCGCCTCAAAGGCAAGAATACTGGGGATTGTGCCAGCTCTGCGGGCGCTGTGTTTGTGGGCGGTGGAAGGAGGCATAGACGGCGAGTGCGAGCGCTGCAGGGACTCCAACATCCAGGAGTCCCTGCGTGACCTGTACCACCTGGTCAGCGCTCCCCAGCCCGGACCCGCCCACCACGCTCACTACTTAATTGACAGAAGCCTCCGCGGCGTGGGAGCGCCAGGCGAAGCCCGGGCAAAGGGCGGGCCGTCTGTGGCCGTCAGGGGCCGACTGAGGCCGGGCCGGGCCCATTCTCTTGCTCCTTACCTCCAATTCGGTCATCGACGAAATGTCTGCTACTGCCACAGGTATGAGCCCTGCAAAGATAACTGTTGACAAGGCGGGGGGGGGTTGCCGCTAAAGGGTACTCTGGACAATTACTTCCCCAAGGTCCTTAATGACCTAGAAAAGGAGACCACGTTAGCAGAACGAAGGGCGGACCGTCGTCATTCAGTAGAAAAAATGAAACTTAAAAACTGTACTGATCCCATGTGGAATGTTTCTACTACTAATGGAGGTAACCTTAGTGAAACTGAAGATCTCATTTTACCAGAGAGTGTTCCGCTTTTGTTGCGTGATTGTACCCCTACACCATGTGCCTCCACGGGGCAGACCCTGAGTCCTATTTCCCTTACCAGTTCTACTAGTGTAACAAAGGATATGGACATAATAAACTGCCCACCTGATAAAACTATACGTTATAAGAAAAAAAGATCAATTATGCCCAAGATCCAGGGTCCTCCACCCAGTAAGAGAAGACGAAAAGAGGGGGCAATCCAAAAATCTAAGGTTAGCCACTCAGATTTTGGCAAGTCTCACAAGCCTGGTACTACAGTAAAGCAGGCGCCAGTAGCTTCAGATGATAGACCGATAAATCTGTCAACTCAACAAACACCTTCACACACTGAGATGGACACCAGCACTAGTGTACCCACTGACGCCCCCGCAGAATCCATACTGAAACCAGCACATACTAGTATTTCACTAGACAGCATGGAACATTTAATTAGATCTTTTATTTTACCCATCATAGAAAGATTAAAAACAGTGGAGAAGCGTTTTGAGGAAATGGAGTCGGGTATAAGGAGGAAAGATAATTTATCTGAGGCAACAGTGAATGAGGCAGTGCCGCCTCTAATCCCGGTCACAGTAGCCACGTCAAACGCCCCGAAAGTTCCATTTAAACCCACCATTGCCAAACCAAAACCTTCTAAAACAGCAAGCTCTATCCAAAACAAGCCATATTCCCCAAAACAGACACAAAAACCAGTCGCAGTTCCTATGAGAAACATCATGAAAGATCAGGAAAAGTTACTTGTGGGGAAAATACAAGATGAAAGGAGAGGCATAAAACACACAGGGGTTCCAAAGAACAGGGGTCTACTAGCGGAGCTCCCACCAGAATCAGTGCCATATGTGGTTGTTCTGACAGGGATTCCTGTACTGGCAGACAACAAAAGGGAAGGATTTACTCGGCTTAAGAACAAAATTATGCATTGGCTTAGATTAAATAGACCAATCACAAGCAATACTAATGGCGACACACTTTATGTTCGCCGACTACCATGGCTGGGCAGCAGAAGCAAGGATATAGAGGGAGACGTAGTTGTAGTCAATTTTAGAGATCCACGCGTGGTCAATTATATATTGAATTGGCCGGTAGGGAATGGTAACAGTATTATCCCCCGCCCCTTGACCTACTTCTATCCCAGATCTCTGGTGTTTGCTTCGAATCATACAAGCAGACAATCAAGCATTCACACCTTCTTTCCAACCCCATTTAACACCGGGCATCTGTCACATACACTATCAAATGCCGGTACCTGATCCATACGGGTGGAATACTGTACCCTTTTGTGTTAATACAAATTTCAATAGAAATATGGACCATCTGAGGCCCTTTACTCCCTTGGAGACATTCAATAGATTTGATGTCTTTAATGGAATGGAAGACTGCGATTGAAGTTTACAGTCCTGGTGGGGCATGGGCGGCCAATCCCCTGCTATTAATTCAGATGATGCAGCCTATGGGGTTTCAGATGATATCACCTTGTATTCTACATCACACCAACCTCTGGTGCAAGAACATATAATTAGTCATATTCAAAGTGAATTAGCACTTGTTAAACCCAGTAGTGTGAATACTGCTCCAAAAAAGACTGCATTGGGGGTAACTTCCGTGGAATTAAAAGATAAGACTAGAATACACCCTTCTATAGTTGGTAGTGGGGCCCTGATGGAAGATAGGGCAATACCTGGGCCCATGCCCCACAACCACAAAATGAAGATTTTGGGTTGGCTAGCTGAAGTAGATACAGGCTCAAAAATCAGCTCACAGAGCAACATCCCCATCGAATCTAGCAATATACTTCGGAATCCAGACTCTCAAAGGGATGTACAAGTACAGAATGACCTGGCCCCTAGAGATTTGGCAAATGATCAGGTTGGCCACTTTTTTGTGTCCTGGAACAAAATAGTTTCTCCTGATTGGCTAAACTTTATTGACAACTATAGCATAATCATTATGCAGGAAACTTGGGCAGCGGAAACTTATCGCCTGGGCTATCTAAATTTTTCTATACTCGCGACCCAGTCAGAGAGGGGAAGGCCAATGGGGGCCTGACCACTTGGGTCAAACAGGATGCTAGGTATACCACAGCGTATTTAGATTCTAATTCCAAGGACATTCTAATTGTTAAGCTCCAATCGCCGGAGTTTGGGGACCTATTATTATTTAATGTATATGCGAAGGGCAGTCCGGGAGGTAAACCCACCGAGACAGTTAAACAACTGGGACAGTGCTTAAAATTATACAGGGGAAAAGCAAACATAATGATAGGAGGAGACTTTAATTGCTCCTTCGAGCCGCTGGACCAATTTGATATTGACCTTACAGAGGCAGAGGATGATAGCTGGCAAATTTCTCCACTAAATATACCACCTATAAAGAAGTGGACCCAAGCAGCTATCCAGCTCAAGACTTTGTCTTGAGCATGGATTAAGAGCAGTGAACAGTAGAACTAAAGGGGACAAGGATGGGAGTCCAACTTTCAATAATGGCATTCGCTCAAGCAGGATTGACTATATTTTCGTCAATCTGGAATTTTGGTCAACCATCCGAGACATGAATATTATCAAAAGAATTGAGCGACCACAATCCTCTTAGCTTAGAGTTTCAGCTTTTCTTAAAAACAGGAGTTCCTAATATAGATACATCCAATGACATAGTCCTTGTAAATGATACAAGAAGGTTAAAATGGGCGGAATGCATAGATAATTGCCAATGCCTTCCAGAAATGGAAGAAATGGTGTCTAGTGCAACCAGTGAGTTACAGTGTTGCATGCCTAGTAATGACTTCATGACCAGGGTGGTCCCTATTCACACAATCCTCTTTTTAAATCTTAGTACATTTTTTATAAAAAGAAAAAAGTGCTGGTCCACGTAAAAATAGGAAGAAACAGGAATCATGGTATGGCAAAAGCTGCAGAACCGCATATAAATCTCAAGCATTGGCCGTGAAATCAAAGGACAGGCTGTTAATATATGAAGCGAGGCGTCATTACAAAGCGACCCAGCAGGAAGCAAAAAAATGCTGGGATAACAAATATTGGGAAGAGCTATACGAGGCATGTAAGACTAGAAATATGATAGGATTTTGGAACTTAGTGAAATGGGGCAAGGGATCCCATAGGCCACAGCCAGATAATTCCGTCCCACCCGAACTATGGGTTTCACACTTTAAATCTCAATTTACAAACCCCGCTCGGATGAGTGGGGACAGTCTGGATCCTATCACAAATTATGTAGTCACCACTCCGTTAGTGTTCAGTCGGAGTGACATTGAACACGCCTTAAACACCATCCCGAGAGGAAGAGCCCCGGGGCCAGATATGATTCCGGCAGATCTTTTTCTCCATTGTAGAGAGGTATGGGTGCCGTATATAGAGCTGTTGGCGAACGCAATTTCTAGGGGCTCCCCGATACCAGACCTCTGGAGGGGAGCCGAAATTATCCCAATTTTTAAAAAAGGGGATCGTGCAGACCCCGCAAACTATAGGCCAATTAGCCTAATTGCATGCATCCAGAAGGTGGTGGCAAGGCTTGTATTACATAGGATCCAGAACTGGATTGATGATTTCGGGGTTATGTCCACACTACAGGCAGGTTTTCTCCCTTTTACTAGTACCGTGGATCAAGTTTTTAGATTTTCTAATATATACTGGAAGTGGGTCATCCTTGGGGGAGGCACTCTTTACGCAGCCTTTGTCGATTTGAAATCTGCATTCGATTTAGTTCCACGCTCAAGGCTGTGGCGAGTGCTTCATGATCAAGGTATGCCACGAGAACTTCTTACCCTCCTAATTAAATTCCATAAAAAGAACTACGCACAGGTTGGTGGGGTAACCATGGCCAGGTCGCTGACAAATTCAACACAGAAAGGGGAGTTAGACAAGGGTGTGTCTTAGCACCAACTCTGTTTAGGTTATATATAAACAGGGTTATTGAATACTATAGGGAGGTTCATACTGACGCACCCAAACAAAATGATATCCCTATACCCCTGCTAATGTTTGCAGACAACACCCTTCTAATCTCCAAAACACAAGAAGGGCTTCAAAAAGCAATTGGCTGTTTTGAGGCTTTTTGTAAAGACCATGGTTTAATCATAAATGTGTCCAAAACTAAATTCATGGTAATGCATAGACACAAAGTGAGGGGCACAGTTTTTATGAATGGTGAGCGTTTAGAACAGACAGATTGTTTTAGCTATTTGGGCATTACACTGGGATCTAGGATGGAATGGAAGCCTCACATGACCTACCTAACTGCAAAACACGCACAGCTAGCAGGAGTCCTCCTTAGAGAAATAAGATCATCAGCTACACAACCCATAGCCCCAGCTCTAAAAATATATGATACGAAAGTTAGGGCATCGATGTTCTATGGGGCTGAATTATGGGGGGTTACTGATGTTTCTGCTTTGACAAATGCACAAAATAAATTCCTGCGGTGTATAACTAAACTTCCCAAATCAACACCACTGACACCGTTGTACATGGACTTGGGATGTCAGAAATTTCAGGACATAGCTAGCTTTCGATCAGTTGCATATTGGAGAAGGCTTTGGGTCACGCCCGAATTAACTCATTATGCTTCGGCGCTCCTAAAAACCAGGAATATGGACATAGGGGGTAAAATATTATGGTTTAAACAGGTAAAGTCGCAATACAAAGCTTTGGGAATGGAGCAACAATGGGAAAATCCATCAGAAAACATCTTCCCATAACGGAAAGTCCTAAAAGAGATGTATTGGGCTAACATCACCCAAAGGGAATATCAAACACATACTGATGCATCACTAACCAGGGCTTTTCTGGAACTTAAACACATCCCCGCATACGAGCGATATTGGGACCTCATTACCATCCCCATTGATAGGAAACTTTTTCATCAGTACAGGGTAGGAACCCTTCCTATCAATACATTCACAAGCAAATGGTCAATCAATAAGAATGACCAATGTCCTTTTGTATAGGTCAATCTGAAACTTTAGCCCACGTCCTGTTCATATGTCCACTATACAAAGCTCCGCGCCACAAATGGATTGAACCAATTTGTTTACAAAAAGGTATCCTCAGTGGTACTGTAGCACTCAGGATCCTAAAAACAGACAGCTCCGACAGTATGGTTATTGCACTTGCAAAGTTCCTAAAATGTATGTGGACCATACGCAGAGACAAATTGAAGTTAATATAGACTGCAGAGTCCTAACCTGGCTCATAGTAGAAAGTATCAGTTCTTAACTATGTAATACATTTTAAATTGTTTTATAATTTTTTTAAGAAACAGTATATATATATATTTTTTTTTTTAAATGAATGTGTTTGGATCACCCTGTACTAAACTTTTACTGACTGGTCAACCGACGATTTTTTTTTTTTTTCTTCTCCCTTGACTTCAAGGACATTTGGATGTTTTAAGTACGAAATGTTGTTTTTATTACTTGTTGTTTTATTGTATTGTCTTTTATGACTTGTGTCGAAATAAAGATTTATTGAATTGTTGTTGTTTAGCGGGGATGCAAATGTTAAAACTATACAGTCGCCTGTTACCATTTTTTCTCGGTGACCCACCCACTGTACCCTTCTTGCCATCTTAAACTCATGGAATGATTGTTTGGTCAGGCCTACCCTGCTACCGAGCCAGTAAAGTGATTTATTTCTTAAGGAAACTCATGATTCATCGTCTGCAGCCCCCTTTTTTGGGACATTGGCCAGAACAACAATATATGGTGTGGCGGCCGGGTGAGGTCTAAATGGTGATCAGACACAGGGGGATCCCACAAATGGTGTTACGGATTCAAGGCAGAGGGTTGATGAGTCTGTGAGGAGTATGTTAGTTGGATAGGGCCAGGCGTTCCCAATCACCTTTTAAGAACGTTATGGCCTTCTTTAGCCGGCCTACTAGCCAGCGGGCGAATTTTCTCGTCTTCGACCCTATTACTCTTGGGTACAATGGAACTATTCTTCATTGGAATATTCAAATTCCTACTACACACCCTCTCTAAATCGATAAGGAGACCTGTTGTTATATGGTTTACTGTCTCAGAAGGAATACTCCCACCCGTGTTTATTGTGCCCTGAGCACCCTTACCATGGATTGCGGCCCCCCTGATTACAATTACTAGAGAAGATCCTCAATGATAGTCAGTCTGGATGATAACTGATCCATCCCGACTCTCAAAGGTCTAATCTTTCGACCAGGGAAAATAAGTTCTTAATGTCATTATGCATGACAGGATTGCCATTTAATTCAGCCTTACTCTTGGTGGGGCTTTGCTACACCCGCCCGTTTTTTCCCTTGTGGGGTCTGCTTCACTGGTTTTGTCACCTTTGGAGCTAGTTGAACGTTGGGGACATTAGCTGTAGCTTTGTCAATAGTTTGAATATCGGCGGGACGTGTTTTTTTTAGCCTTTTTTGTGGTGGTTGCGAAGGGGAGTCACTGTCGATGGATATAATCTCCTCTGAGCTAGGCTGGATACAACCATTAGGAACGGCTCCATTAGGAATACCTTGATCCAATAGAAGAGTTCCATCTGGATGTACTATATCCGAGCCCAGCCTGGAAGAACCGGCTTCTATCGATTCTTGAACAAATGAGATGTTTGTCAAGGACCCCTACCACCCCAGTAAGATAATTCAGCAAAGTCTTTGCCCATTATAGTTGCCCAAAGTTGATCTAGATACAGATTTAAACAAGAAAGAGAGCTTGGTTCACGTCCAATCCGATCCTCTTCAGATCAGACCTCTAAATACATAACAATGAATTATAAAAGTTAAACAACAAGTGAAAAATCTAAAATGGAAAGAAAAAAACAAAATGGTGGGCCCAGCCCGGCCTCAAAACAGTCACAGACGAGCAAGGACGGGTCCACCCTTGGCCTGGGCGAGCCCGCGCTTGTCCCGCGCCACGGGGGCCCGCGTCAGGATTTATGTGCCCGGGATTGGGGGGAGCTGCCCCTCGCCTCTCGTGAGATCGCGCTGCCCCCTGGGAGATGGAGTCCTGGGCAATGCGCGGCCCGCAGCTTCCGTGAGAGCAGCACAGGCAGGCAGCAGGTCCAAGCCGCAGAAGACTCCTGGATCCCCACGGACCGATCCCTGAGCAGAATTCTGGTAGGCAGGAGAGTCCAAAGTTTTCAAGAAAGTTCTCCTGCGCAGCAGGGGCCCGTGTCAGGATTTATGTGCCCGGGATTGGGGGAGCTGTCAATAGGCTTTACATTTCAGGAAGTGGCAAAAGCAGCAGAACATCTTTCTACTAACCAAGCACATGGCAGAGATCTGCTAGACCATGAGTGGTGGCTGCATTCTGAGGTGGCACAGGGCATATTTGATCAGTGGTAGATCTCTGGCTAAACCCATTCATCTCCGCCAAGAACATCCCAATGATTTTTGCACGTTGAAGTTTCTGTGAGTGCATTTTTAGTGTCATTCTGGCTGAAATGAAACAAGCGACTCTTGTACACCTTTCCAGCACTGCCTCCTCTTCTTTAAGTTCCGGAGAAGATAAAAAAACAACTAGGCTTAAATCTTAAGTCATCCTAAATTCCCTGGACTGGGCCAGGAGAGTGTGGTCCCTGGTACTTCGGAGCATGTGCATCTGTCATCTGATCAGGCTACCACTTTGGGAAGACCTCCTATTACATCAACAGGGCAGGGTCCTTCATCCAAACATCTACATTGTACACCTCCATTCATGGAGATTGGGCGGGGCAATTGACTTGCATTTGACATTTGAGTTGCCGTCTGGCGCCTCTTTGAAATTCATCAGTGCTGGACTCTGGGACAAGTTGTTGCCTGGAGTGGTGCCTGAAACACTGACACCAATACAGGCTATGCTTTCGGGCGCTCTTTCTTTGGCCCAGTAAGGTCTTGCAGTGGGCACTGTAAAAGGAAAAGGTTGTTTGCCAGCTTTCTGCATTTTCCAGGCCAGCTGTCCTGGATTAAGGACCCTGTTGATGTTTTTAATCCTTTGCATCAATATCTGCTAATTAACCTTCCTAGAAATACCCCTTTGAGGGTCCGAGAGCCTCCACAAGGGCCAAGGCTGCTGCAACGACTTTGGCATGAGGGGTAGCTGTTGGTATTTCCTGGGCAGTGAAGTGGGTGCTGTGCATACCTTCATGTAGTACTTTTTGGTCTAAGACCTCTTCTAGGCCTTCCTCCTCCTTTGGGAGGTACTGTTTTGGTATATATTCTAAATGTGAGAAATTTGTAGTTGGGACTAACCATCAGAATTACAAGTTCCTTTCCTTCGGTAATGCTCTTTCTAGTAGATTCTCTAAAAGCAGATTCATCACTGCCCTTCCACTTTTCGGTTCTACAGAGCAGCCTCTGTTTACTATCTTAAAAAGTCTGTTGGAGATCAGAACCCTGTAACCAATAATTGTTTCATGCTCTCAGAGGGCACGGAAATGGAAAAAACAAGAAACTGATGTCCACAAGCAGGGGTGGCACTAATGATATGTTGCTCCATGACTTTGGGAAGCCAATGCATTACCCTAAAGTAAGCGTGAAAATGGAGCGGGTTTACAGAGCAGATGCATACTAGTCTGGAGAAAAATGCAAGGGATTGTGATGTCAAATTAGAAAGAGTAGCTCAATTGCATCCTTTCTCCTACCAATAGGAACTTCACCAGGAGTCAACCTGCAAGTCTCAGGTTCACAAACTATTTTCTGGTGAAACCATGCATCACATGCAATCCAAAACAAATAAAAGATTGTACATATTTGAGGTGATTGCTTTTGTAATTGATGAATAAGGCAGTGTAAAGAAGTACTCCTTCCAGTTTAACAAAGGGAATCACATAAGGGTGTTTGGTTGGAGGCATACTTTGCTACTGCACTGCTTGCACAAACTACTTTTTGGTCACATAATTTTGGCAAGCAGGACCATATCTTACTGACCTAGTCTTACCATCTATATTATTAGTAGTGGGAAAGTGTGGTGACATTTGTTGGGTTAAGATGGCAGACAGATAATTATATTGTATTGTGTGAATGCCTATTACATCTGTCAGAAGGAAACTTCTTTTCTCAAAGGAAGCTCTTTCCAAAATGGGCGATGTGGCATATATATGCATTGTGATGTCCCAGTGTATGCACATGATTCAGCAGTCCTCTTTCAATTGAGTTTTTTTGTGTCTATGCAATCCAAATATGGCCTTTGTGAGGTGTAGGCATTGTAACGTCATGGTGCACTTGCAAACACACCACCTGTTTTTCTTTTCACTCTTAACTGCCAAACATTCAATTGTAAAGACAGTAGTTTGACATTTGCGTTTTAAAGGCAAGACTGTTTAGAATTGCCAGTGCTTTTTGCTTTTATGTGGTGTGGGGTGGGGAGGATGTTTTCTTAGGTAGAGTTCATTATACAAAAAGTGATGGCTGGAATCCTTGTGTTTGAATTACTAAGCCAGTTGTAATGACTTGGGCCTGCATCCATTATTTCGCACACAATGCCACCTTAGTTTGGACCCAGCCATATGCAAATCAGTCTTGACCAGGCCCCAATGGGAACCGTGCAGCCCAGACTGCCAGGTCATGTCCTACCTAGACAGGAACACAAGCAACCTAGGGACAGTTTCACCCTGATTAGGGCTCATCAGCTCATAGCTTTGTTCCAGTTACGTTGTGCAGAGGGCCCACTTCTGGGCATACCAGTTTAACTTGAGGCGCCTCATTGAAGTATGAAAAAAAGTGATGCATTACATGCTTAATTTAATCTCAAGTATGCCTCCAACCAACCACCCTTATGTGATTCCCTTTGTTAAACTGGAAGGAGTACTTCTTTACGCTGCCTTTAATCTCAGCCACCTGTTTTGGGGCTGCATCCCAGTCCATTGTTATTTTAGTATAGTTGACCAGGATATTCAACCACCAGTTTGGCCTTGGTGCTTTACTGTCACATAAAGTGGTGAGACTAATACCTTGCATGAAACAAACTCACTTCCTCTGCCTTGAAAGGAAGCCATGGGATTGTGTGTGTGGAAATCCGTGAGGTTCCATGTCTCTGGGGAGTGAATTTGTAAACACCTCTAATACAGATGCTGACTCTTTATGATGGTCAAATATCAATAAGTAGTGCAAAGACTGCTTGGTTCTGTATTTAATCTTTGTATCTAGAGGCATGCACGTAGAAGCCATAGGTTTCCTATAGCTCTGAAGTGTAATGTACGGACTCTCTAAGGAACTATGCCGCAGAAGGGGGCAAGTACTCTAAGAATGTCTGGAGGATAGAATAGGTACACTTAGCAGTCTGTTTCAAAATTAAAATAATGAAAAGTTAACAACACAGACCTGACTAGGCTGTTGAATCTCCAATACGATTCCAGAGAGAAAGAGATCCAAGACTTTGTACACAAACTGGCATTAAGCAGTCTGCTGCATGGTAACCACTAGTACTAAACACTTCAGTGACTGATCTTGAGGGTAGTGCTCCCGATTTCAAGGGCCATTCTCAAGTTTGACTATCAGTGGTGTCATGATGGGAACATGCCTGTATTTTTCAGTGAACGCTGTCTCATTCTGAAGACCATGAATGACTTCATACTTTTGGCTTGTCTCCAGAGAAAACACGAATGTGGCTTTATGTCCGCATCAGTGCACAGCCTACTTTTATCGCAGCCATAGGCAGAGTTACTAAATATTGATCAAACCATGTTTGAGTAAAATACTCACTGGATTGTTAATTTGCTGTCTAATAGGTTGTTGCTTTTGGAATATTACTTTTCCTTTTTGTTATTGACTCCTCTTCATGCTCTAGAAGATGCTCTGAGGCATCCTTTGGTCACATGAGTGCATGTCAATAAGTGTACACCAACGAGCACAATTATAAACTCTTCACCGACACTACATAACACTGGCGCAGTATACCTCAACAACCAAGTCTATCACAAACATTCCAGACACCGTTTCTTATCGAGCTCCTACTCTCACACATCCCACACATACGGAAAACCACATCTGGCGGTCGAGCCTTTTCCCACATTGATTCTAAAACATGGGACAACCTCCTGCTACAAACAAGAGCCTCCTCCTCACTTCTTGAATTCCGCAACAAGCTGAAGACCTGACTTTTGATTAGTCCCTCTAGGCCCCAGGTTTGGTTTGAATAGCATCTGCTTAGAGCCGGGATGCGCTCCCAGGTGATAGTGCGTTTTACAAATCCGCATAGCATAGCCCAGACCCAGGCGAGGACGCCGCCTCCCTCATCAACCTGTGCCAAGAGGCGCACAAAGCTCTGCTTGGTCCCTCGGGGACGCACGAGCGGGACGCGCCGGGCAAAGCCCGGGCAAAGGGTGGGCCATCGGTGGCCAGAAGAGGCTGGGCTGGGCCACCCCCCTTGGCAGCTCGAGTGAGGAGCAACGATACACCGTAGCAAGGTAACATTTAGCCTAATTTTCGTAGCCGGCGACCATGTCTCTACTGAGCAAACGAAAGGGGGCTGCAGGCACCTTGGATGACTTTATTGTAAGGGCTGAGTCTGTACTCATCCATCAAATCCAAGCCACGGAGAGACGGCTATCTTTAGATCTTCAGTGTCCCACTCTCGCCTGCCCACTGGGGAACAAACCAGTTACTCCCTGCTCCTCAATTAGGAGCAAAACCAGTTCCATTAAGTCCGGACATACAGGTTATAAATACCCCTTTGACTATGGCGCAGTCTGCTCAGGACCTACATGTCCCAGCCAGTAATACCCGAGGAAAGACAATCAAACGGCAGGTATTGACTGCTTCAGTATCGGGCAGTAAAAACCCTAACCAAAGGGAACATAGAAGAAAATCACTAGACCTCACTATGGATACTACGAGGAACAACAAAGGTGGGGCCGACACTGAACCACTCAATGTTAGATTAACTAACTATTTCCACCCAAACTGATTTTCTTGCTGTCAGTGACTCCCAGACAAAAGATTTGGGCATTGAAATCCTGGATACCTTGATGGAGGGTTTTGAATCTAGGTTGGACGACTTAATGGGGGTGTTTGCTATGAAACTTGATGGCCTGTGGAAAGAAATGCATAAAATCAATGATGTCGCAGCAGTTATAAAAAGGGTGGGAGAGGGTATAATTGCTCTGGAACCCACGCTGTCTGGCATATTAAACTGTGATAAGGCCCCTAACCCCCATAGAGCACCCGATGTTATGATAGCATCTCCATTAACTCAGGGTGAGAATTGTGGGGAGAGAGGGGGCTCACGTAAAGAAAACGCAGCTAACTGCATACCCCCTAAACCCCTCTTAGAGCCAAATAACGGTAGTAAAGATGTAACCCAAATAACCAGAGAGTCAAGTGTTAGCCATAACTAGGATGTTTTGCATCTCGCACCGGACTCTGCACCTTATGTACTGGTCCTAAGTGGAGTCCCAACATTAAAAAGGGGACAGAGGGAGTCTTGGCCAGACTTGCAAAGAAAGTCAGTGGACTGGCTTTGCAAGCAAAAATGTTTTAATCCTAATAGAAGTAATGATATAATTATGGCCAGACGAGTTGGGTGGATAGGCCCCTCTCATAAACATATCCAGGGGGACTGTGTGGTCTTAAATTTTAGAAGGCCCCAGCAGGTTCGCCATCTTTTGTCTATTAATGATGCAACCTTTCATCCTCGTACTGACATTAGTGCCCTTCCTTTGGGCTATTTTTACAAACCCCGTACCCCACCCAATAGTGGCACTGGAACACCTATACCCCTGTCCAATAATTTTTGTGCTTTTCAAAGTTTGGATCAACAAGACTGACCACCAACACCCCTTGATTTTGAGGCTGTCAGTATTTCACCACCCAGAGTAGCACTGACCGCACCACCTTCAGGGAAGAAAGTCCCAGCAACAAGGAATGATGGGACAAGTCTGAGCATACTCAGTTGGAATGTGGCAGGTCTCCGATCAAAACTTGATGATATTGAATAGCTAAATTTGTTCAGGGAACATGATATTTTGATGTTTCAAGAAACTTGGGCTACCGAAAACTTATACATTGAGGGTTTTTATTGTTATAGTGTCCTTTCACAAAAACCAAGGAAGGGAAGGCCATCAGGGGGATTGTTCATAGGATTCAAGGTGACATCTGGTGGCACATTTGAAATAATCCCAACATATAGCCTAGATTTTCTAGCTACATTGTTTAAAAGGGGTATTCAATTTTATTTATTACATTTTTATAAAAATGATTTTCAGTCAGTCCCTAACAAAAGCTTTTTAAAGTTATTTCATTTTATGTCTGATCTGGTTAACCAGTCGGCAAAAGGAGATACTTTAGGCATATTATTAGGTGGCGATTTTAATGTTAACATATCAGTACCTTGGCTTTGAAATTTAACATCTTTCTGTACACAACCCTCTTATACCAGAGGCCGAGAACTTAAAAGACTTATTAACTCGCATAACCTATCTAATGTTATGGACTTAGTTGTAAGTTTTCATAGGATTAACCTCCCGACATCTAGAGGAAGGGGGAGTGGCTCTACATTAGACTGTTTTTGTATGCCCCCTAATTGAAAAACTGGTGACTTTTGCTGCGGTGACACCGTCTGATTCTGGGCATCATAACCTGATTAAAGTAACACTAAAAGCAACCAGATGGACTATCGCTTATAGCGACTGTGTAGCGGCAAATTCATCAGTCTCAACAGATAATTTAAGATTATGTTGGAAAGGGACAGACAATGCAGAAGTCTTTAAGGCACTGGCTAAAAACAACATGCCTCTGATCGAGTCCTGCCTTTCTCTTGTCTCAACACCTGGATAATCGAGGACTTTGGTAAGATATGTCTGACTGTTAAAAGCCTCATATCCTAACCTCCCAAAAAGGTAGCACCTGTCCCTAGTTGGTTTAATCGAGACTGCTCGAAAGCAAATAGGAATCTTCGCAGGGCCCTAACCACTGTCCCGAGCGGTCCTATAACTGTTAGGCAGGCCAGAAACAATTACAAGGTAGTAACCAAAATTAGGAGAAATGAAGTCCTAAAGGAGCGCTGGGACAAGCTGTCCGACGCCGCCAATTTAAATAATGCTAACATCTTCTGGGCGGCAGTGAGGGAAGTGCGTTCCATGGGGCAGTCACTGACACCTATCAGTTGCAATATAACTAGCGAGGCCTGGGGGGCCCATTTTGCAACTATTTACTGTGCCCCACCTCCATCTGACCCAGCCCCTATTTTTGGTAATCCTACACCTATAGACATCGGCATTTCAGAAGTAACTGAAGCCATTAACCAAATTTTAGGCAATGAAGCCCCCGGCCCGGATGGGCTGCCAATAGACTTAATTAAATGGAATCCGGCGTTTTGGGCCCCCTTACTTCTGAATATTTTTAACAATTTGACCCTGGCGAAGATCCCAGAAACTTGGGCGAGAAGTGTAATAGTTCCGATCTTTAAAAAAGGCGATTGATCACTACCGTGTAACTATCGACCCATCTCCCTAATAGACAACACCCTTAAAATTTTAGGTAGAGTTCTTTATAAAAAAATCTTAGATTGGGCAGAGGAAACTAACATCTTGGACCCTTGTCAGCTGGGTTTCAGGAGTAAGGTCGGAACAAGGGAGCAATGCCTTAACTTGAATTTAATTATTATTAAATATGCTATCGCTAAGAAATCCCCGGTCTCTATGGCCTTCATGGACTTGTCCACAGCTTTTGACCTAGTTAATAGGTCTAAGCTGTGGGCAACCCTTCTATCCAAGGGTCTGGACGAAACTCTGGTCAATTTCCTGGCTTATCTGCACAGAGATCTTAAGGCCCAAGTAAGAATGGGGGTGGAAGGAGAGGTCTCAGGGTTTATTGATATTGGCAGGGGGGTCAGACAAGGTTGTGTTCTGGCCCCCCTGCTTTTTATTACATATATCAATGACCTGAATGCCTCCCTGAAATTGGCCACCCAAGACGTCCCATATATTAACAAAGTACCCTTTCCTGCGTTGCTCTACGCCGACGACGCAGTTTTAATAGGGCGCACATCAAATTCATTACTCCTCCTTGTCGAAGATTTTAAAATTGTTATGAAAAATCTAGACTTACAAGTCAATTAAAAAAAATCTTTTTTAATGAGCATTGGCCCAGGCAAACGGGCTATACGCCCGATTGCAATAGACGGCCATAAGATGACGGCAGTAAAATCCTTTGTATATTTGGGTTCGGCCTTTGCTGCGAACAGCTCCTGAAGTGAGCACTTAGCTCACGCCAGGAGCAAGTTCTCAAAGGCCAATAATCCCTCGCCCTAAGACGATGGGTGCAGTATTAGCTGTCCGAAGGATTTATAAACATCAGTGTACCCCGGTAGCAATCTAGGGCGCTGAGATATGGGGGACGGCCAGCTGCTCTGGTATACAGCAGGAGGAGAATAGATTCTGCAAAAAATACTGAATGTCCCTATTTCAACCTCCCACTACATAGCTCATAAAGAGCCCAATATTAATTTTATTTCTGATTTTATTAGGGCTCCCCCAGCACTTATGTGGATTGCTGTATGGAAGAACGAAGCAGCCACCCTGACAGTCAATCATTAAGGATTGCTTAGGTTGTGCTAGGGTCCTAGATATCCCGTGGTTGGGTTGAGTGTTGAGCAGTTTGCGCAGTATAAATATGGAAAGCATTTTTTGGGACCCTTCACTTGCTGCTTTAGTCGCACAAAAAGGATATGCCGAATGCTCTGTACTCCTTATATAAGACCGAGCGTGAGGCAGTAGAGGTCAGTAAAACTACTGTGCGTAACTATAGGGCCATTGAACATTATAGGCACCCACTCCACATCTATATTAAGGGCTGGCACAATTCGTTTTGTACTCTCCTTCCCACTTGGTTATTATTCTAATTTAAACTCAATCCCGTGTCCGTGCGATGGGAGGAGAGAGCAATCTGTAAAGCATTTTACATTCTCCTGCAAATTTTATATCAAATATTTTAAACCGTTTTTATGCTCGTATTTTAATAAGAGAAGACCAATTAGTTTAGAGGCAGCATTTGATTCCATGTTTAACTTTAGATGAGGACCTTACTTTTCGCACTTGCACTTTCCTAAAAACGGCAGTAAGGGCACGCAGATCCATGGTTGAAGACTGAGTAATGTAAATAGTATTGTACAGTGATGACCCTAAATTTTGCATTAAATCACTTATGATCTGTAAAATTAATGTATTTAGACTATTTGACCGGTTAACATTTTTAATATGTATGTAATGTATTTTTATATTGTGCTTTTATGGGTACTGTGGTACCTGAATAAAGATTGAATGACAAATCCGCATAGCAAAATATTCAGTCCATTGTTTTCAGCTGTGCAGGTCCACACTCGTGGACAGTGAGAATGTCATGTATTTGGATTTTGGTACTTATATTATACGCTTGCTCGCATGCATTTAATATCTTTAGGACTGATATCTTTAGGACTGATTGGAAGAAAATATTTTCCCGTTCTTTGATGGTAAAATTATTCAGTTCCAGAGTGCCAGAGAAGTACCTTTTGGACAAAGCTGGATTCTTTTGTGGCACAGAGTGATTGTGGAGGAATTCAAGTCACTGTATTGAATGACAAATATAGTATCCAATATATAGACTACCACTATTTACTTACTAAAGAAAGTAGGTATGGAGTTAATAACAGTAAATATGTATATTTACCCTGACTTATCTGACCTCTCCCTTGATTTTCAAGTCAACGCCGTTAACACCTGGCTATCTACTTCTTGTGACTCGGTCGCCCCCCTCAGGAGGGTCAAGGCTTGTCGCCTCCACGAAGCCAATAAGTGGTTTTCCAGTGACCTCAAAGCCCTTAAATTGGCTCTTAGACAGTCAGAGCGTCAGTGGAGGCGCAACTACTGTCCCCTCCTGAGGGATCGATATAGGTATCTTTTAAAGAACTACAAGAGAGCTATCCTCTCAGCTAAATTAGAATACTTTTCTGGAAAAATCTTACTTGTGGCTAACAAATCCAAGGAGATTTTCTCCATTGTTCATAACCTGGCCGCATCTGACCGAGTTAATCCCAATCCTGTCCCCTCCCAAGCACTCTGTTCCTCCCTGAATGATTTTTTCCTTGAGAAGATTGCCAATATCAAACGGAACATACCTTTGACATCTTCTCCTCTTCCCCCTCCCTTCCCCCTTTGTCCTCTTCTCTTAATCACTTTTCACTTATCTCGAAGGAATCCTTCCTTCCTTGCTCTGCTCAGGAAGGTCAAGTCAGGCGCCCCTACTGACTGTGGACCGGCTCACATCTTAAGGGAGCTATTCTCTGGTTGCCCCGACCGCCCCCCCCCCCCCCCCCCCCCCCCCCCCCCCATCCTCGATGCATCCATTTCTCAGGGCATAGTTCCATCCCTTTTCAAATCAGACACTATTATCCCTATTTTGAAGAAACCCAGCTCTGACCGTACTCTCCCTGCTAACTTTAGGCCCATTTCCCTGCTCCCTCACTTAGGCAAAATTCTGGAGAGCCACATTACTTCCTGCTTGTCGGCCTATATTGAGGACATCCATTTATTGGCCTCCCATCAAGCGGGTTTTCGACTGGTTCACTCGACCGAATCTGTGGTCCTCTGTCCTGGACGAGCTGAAGAGCAAGGCGGATTCCAACTTTCCTCAGGCCTTGGTGCTTTTCGATCTGTCCGCTTCTTTTGACACGGTCGACCATTCCATCCTCCTCGACCGTGTCAGGGCAGCGGGCATCCAGGGCACTGCTTTCTCCTGGCTCGCTTCTTTCCTCAAAGGCTGGACGCAAGCTGTTCGTCTCTCCGGCTTCTCTGCCCCTTCCCTTCCGGTGTCCTCTGGGGTCCCCCAAGGTTCTTCCCTCTCCCCTCTTTTTTTTAACCTTTACATCTATCCCCTTATTATTTCACTGCTCAATATGGGGGTCTCCGAATACAATTACGCAGATGACATTCAGCTTGTTTTCGATCTCTTCCTCTCCTGATTCCCTTCTTAAATTTCAAACTACTCTTACTTTTATTTCTGATTGGATGAACCAGAACCACCTCAAGCTTAACCCGGACAAAACGGAGTTGGTCCTGACTGGCGGTCCTACTAGCCCCTGGACCCCTGCCTTTTGGCCTCCCATCTTCGGCCCTCCCCCGGTTCCTTCTGCTTCAGTTAAAACCTTGGGAATCAAAATCAGCCAGGACCTCTACATGCGCCCGCAGGTCAGCTCCGTTGTGTCATCCTGCTTTCTCTCCCTCAGGAACATTCGTAAGATCTCTTGTTTTTTCTCATCTGATGCCCTTAAGATAATTGTTTGGCTATGATCCTCTCGAGATTGGACTATGGGAACTGCCTGTATGTTGGCATCCCTGCCTACGAGCAGCGCCGCCTCCAGACCATCCAAATTCAGGCCGCTCGGCTCATCCACCGGCTCACTAGATCTCATCACACCACCCCCTTACTCAAGTCCCTCCATTGGCTCCCCGTCCTGCAGAGAGCCCTCTTTAAGTTAGGATGTATAGTCTTCATGGCCCGCGCCCGCACGGCTCCTATTTTCATCAATTCTAGGATCACCCACTATCTACCCTGCCGTGAACTCCGCTCCTCCAGTCAGGCACTTCTCAGTGTCCCCCGCTTCCGTAAGTCAAGAACAGGCGGCACGAGGTACTCTACCCTTGCCCCGCGCTTCTGGAACAGTCTTCCATTCTCCATTAGGTCTATTACTAACTATCTGCATTTCCGCAGGGCGCTTAAAACCCAGCTGTTTGCTCAAGCTTTTTCTCCTCTGTAATCTCCTGGTGCCCTCTCCTTCTGCTACCGCCAAATCCTCCCAGCGCCAGGAAGCCGCTTGGCCACAGTGCGCTTTACAAATACTTTCAACTTTCAACTTAATAACAGTAAATATATATACTTACTGTGACCGTGTAATCGATGTTTTGGATGCAGTATTTTTGTAGGTCGATATGTGACCTCCGTATACAGACATACACATACGATATTGCAGATTAAAACTGTAAAATCTAGCTTGCGACCGTGATGGCCGCGTTGTAGCTCGGCTCCGTCGAATCTTCCTGCCTGACCTGTCTATCCTGCACCTTATCCTGCCCCGAGAAGTCTTATTTGCTGGAATATGGACTTATGATGTTTTGCTGGCACTCACCGTCTGCTCCGGATGTTCCTAAGTGCCGCGGATCCTGAGCTGCGCCCTTGTTCGCTTTGTGGCCTCCGGGGCGGGCAGGCCTGGTGCTCGTCTGCGGCGCCCAGGCGGGGCGGAGTGCCGGGGCCGACCCCTTGGTGGAGGAGCGGGGTCGGCCAGAGCTGCCATTGTGCGGTTGGACCGGTGGAGACTGACCGGGCCTGGTCTGGCTGTCTGGAGACCTGGTGGTGGAGTGCTGCCTTCCACGGACGGGGGTTGACCGAATGGACGACTCGTCTCCCCTTTGTTCTCCTGTCCGGCCATCTTGCAACCCTCCGCCCGGCCTCGGCGGGCGGCGCCCGTGGGTCGGTGGCCCCGGTTGCCTCAATATTCTGGTGGCCTGCCTTTTTGCCCTGAGGGCTCCATTGCTTGTCGCCGGCTTGTTCCCATTGAGCTCTGTTGGTGGCCGGATTGGGGTCGGAGACTGCCGCGGCCGCGCCGGGCTGCAAAGATGGCGGCCCACACCCTGCATCTACGCCCATTTGGGGACGGCGACATTGGCTCGCCGCACGGCACGTTTGCTGAATACTGTAAAGGTGAGCCTACAGTTGGCGACGTTTTCGCCGCCTTGTGTTCCTGGCGTGCTTCCATGACTGTGCCTGTCGATGGGCTGGATGGTAGCCTTTGTTCCCGGCTCGTTGGGCCGTCCCCCACGTGTGTGTCTTCGCCGCTTCATGGTGCTGCGGTGCCTTTCCTGGACATTGAACATACTAAGGCCACCGCTTGTTTGGACGTACAGATGCCTGCTGCCTGGTATTGTCAAGAGTTCTTCCCTGTGGTGGATGCATTGGAGAGCCTCCGACCGAGATCCGTCCGGATCGGTCTCGCCGGGTCCCCCGGTGATTTTTTGCCTCGGCCTGCCGAGCGGAGATCCTGTAACTGTTTCACCGGGGCAATTTTTTCCCCTTGGTCTGCGGAGCTGCGCTTGAGTTGCCTGCTGCTGTTGCTGTCCTTTTTTGCTCATCCGGTCCGAAGCCGTTATAACTTGTGTAGTAGCTCGACGTTTGGAATCCCTGTTTTTCACCTCTGGCCCCTCATGTTCTGGTTCTTTGTGCACTCTGTGCCTATGGCACTGGACAGACGAGGACAGGGTTGAGATGAACTTGCACCGCCGGACTATTGTTTTGTGGCGTGGCCGGATGACCGCCTTGCGGCTCTACATGTATGATTGCTTTCTCTTCATATTCCTGGTACCTGTTTATTGTTTTGCAATGACTTTATCTTCTCGTGGGCTTTGAATGTGCTCAGACGGGAGAGTTGGGGGCTGATAGTTTTGATTGTGTCTCCTCTCCCGATGGTTTTTTCCTTCCTTTCCCCTTCCTCTCTTTTTTGCCTATATGGTTTCTTCCTTACTTTGACTCTTCTATATTTCGGGTTTCTGGTTAGGGCGACAGGCACGCTGCTGGGGGGGTAGGCCGTAGCCTTCTGCAGGGGTGCAGGGTGGGGTGGGTGGGGGGGGGGGTCTGTCTTTTTGTTTTTCTTTTGTTCTTGGTTCTATGGCTCTTGTGTATTCTTTTTCTGGACGCTGCGTCTGCATGTAGGCCTCCTGGGGTGTTTTTTGCTAGCATGGGCCCACGGCCTCCCTGCTACCGATGTTCATTGCGCATCCATTACTCCTGTTTCCTTTGGCTCCGTGGGCTGCCCTGTTTCGTGTGCTTTATTTGCCATGGGGCATATACTGTGGGGCCGCGTCCTCTTTTCCCTGTTTTTTCAACCCTTTCTCATGATGCTCTTTCCCTTTTTTCCCCTTCCTTCTCTCTTTCCCTGGGTCGATGTAGCGGATGGCTTCGTATTGCAATCCTGACTTCCTTTCTATGTGTTGATACGTATTCTTGTGTTAACGGGTGGGCGTTGGGCAGTGAATGGTATTGTTTGCTGATGTGGGACTCATGTTTTGCCCTTGCTATAATGTAGCTGTTCTTTTTTTTTTTTTTTTTTTTTTTTTTTTTTTTGAAACTCGCTGTGTTTTGTTTCACTGCCTGTTGACGACCCGCCACGGACTTTTGGACTTTAATAACTGCAATGTTCCTGCTCCTCACCCTATTATATTATAAAATTAACCTTCACTTTTCCTTCTCACTGTGGTTTCCTTGTGGCTATAATCTTCGCTTTGTTGCATCTGTTATATCGGAGACCTGCTGGAGTTTCTTTCCTGGCCTATGTGCTAATACAGTGTGGTGGCCGGCCCGATGGGTTGTAGGCCCGTATTTGTCAGCTATCTCTGCACAATAAAGGTTTTCAAAAAAAAAAAAACTGTAAAATCTGCATGTCAAGGCTTTGCACACAACTGGCGGACACCAAAATGTAATACTGCTTTAACAGGGCCATTTTTCCTAAAGTATGTTCCTTTGTGTACATTATGCAAAACCGGTGTTTACCTCAACTTTGATCCAGTGTTAGGACCTGTATCAATTGATATGATAGTTATGTATCAGAATAATTTTGCTCTTTTTCTTCTTTCACTGTAGAAAACAAACTATGAGAGTATACAGCAGACAGCACGAAGCATTGCAGAACAAGCACATGAGTTGGCCTATGACCCCAATTACATGTCACCTTTTGCACAGTTTGCATGTGACAATGGATTGAATGTGAGAGGTATGTCTTTGCATGTTAATCTCAAATGCTTCATTTGCGAATTAAAGTTAATAGCCTAACTTATAAAGTCATGTCTAGTATTGGTGGCTATGTAGAACGACTTAGAAATGGTGTGCTATTTTACTTCGTTTGGCTTGGACTAATTGATTGTTTAATTGTAAAGAGTCCATTTCTATTAAAGAGACTATCTAGCAGTTTATAAGCCTTCTACTCTCCCTTTCTAATGGTTTTGATTGGTCCCTTTCCTTTTTAAAACATTTATTAGGTCTCGTATGTGCTGCTCGCCTTGGCGAGATCTATAGATGTTGGTCTTGTGTCCCGCTTCTTTGGAAGCGGGGTTTGTGTCCGCTGTGTCTCCCTTAGGCCCCGCCCACCCAGACTGGAGATTTAGCTCACGCATGCCGTCTCTTCCAGACACGCGTACCGGAAGCTGCTTCTCCATGTTCACTTCTCGCTACAGCTGCCTGCTACGTAAAAAAAGGTAACCGGAAGCTGCTTCTCAGCGATCCCTAATTGCTGGAGCACATCGCGCCTCAGGTGCCTGCCTGTGCCCTGATCCATTACCTAATGCAGAGTAGCGTGTCTGGTTTTGTAATGGGAAGAGCGCATCTCTATTATTTTTACTGGAAGGGACCTGCCATAAAAGTTTCCTCTGTTTTATGTTCCGTGCACTGGTTTCATAGCTTTCTCTAATGCATTTCCTACAGTTTGTGAATTGTGTGCAGTCTCCCTCAGCCCCCCCCTGTCTCACCCCCAGATCCCGCCCACAGCACAGAATGTACTCCTCGACATTCTACCCAGGAAATCCTAGCAACATTCGCTCTATGGTTTCTGTCAAACACACAGCCACATCACAAGCTGTCCGTCTCGTGCAAGTAACGTCCACTGTCCAGCACCACAGCTCGATGTGCAGGAGGAAAAGCTGAAATTCTGCCCTCGGGTTACCCCTGTGTTGCAACCGTGCTTTCATGTATGTGCACGGTACTCCGGCTACATTGACAAGATTTTATCGCTTGTGTCCCCTGAGACAGGTTAATGTTTGAATAACTATGGCCTCATACATGCCAAGGCTTGTGACCTGCTCCATGCCTTCACACAGGGAGGGTACAAATACTGGATTCCAGGTGGAGCCGCTCTGAAGTGTTGCTTCTGGATCACTTTGCTCTCCTCTTCAGAATTTACGCAGTCTATTCATCCTAAGCAAGTGACTTCAAGGCACCCTTCCATCACCATAGTAATGCTATGCAACCTAGAACCAAGGGACCCAGATGCACTCCATGGTTACTCACCTACAGCACTATCCCAATTGAAGGGTGGGCATGAGCTGAGTGTCCGTAACTTTGGATATCTGTCCCAGCAGCCCAACACTTTCCATAATATCCAGGATTTGAACGAGTCTTGGATGTGGTTGCACATTATCCCCATGCTAATTCCCCCATTGATTCTCTTTCAAGCAAGATTACTTCTCAGGGTGACAGGGAAGGCTTTTGAAACAAAACGTATGTGCTGGCACTAGCGGTGCTGTGTCATAACACCCATCAAATGCCCTCAATCACCCACTCTGTGCAGCACTGCCTATTCCGAATTCCATCAGATTCTGAACAAGGCCTGTCAGGGTAATTATAGGTGTTTCTTCACAGCATATATCACAACAAGACAAGGGCCACTGGCATTAGGTGGCATGGGAGGATCAAATTATGTGGCAGGGTTGACTAGATTGTGCAGCAAGGAAAGGTCAAATATGCAGTGTAATGCAGCACATTTTGTGACACTAATGTTCGAGGCATGTGGGCTGCTAAATTCATATCTATTGCATAGATCGCCGCCTAGTGTTGGGTCCGGATGATTGCACATTGTTGTCCTGGAAGAGTCTTCGAAGTATCACGAGATAGGTGGCTCCTCCCCTGGACTACAGTGCGCATGGGCATCGACTCCATCCCCAGATTGTTTTTTTCCGCCATTGGGTTCGGATGTGATTTTGACGTCTCCTGTCGGAATCGATAAAAAACAGTTCTCTGAAGGCCAAAAGGCTTTCTAACCTCGTTGGTATTGTTGGCATTCGGTTCTCGTGTATACTCCAACTCTTCGAGTCGGTTTTCTGGGGAGTCGTGTGACTCTTCAGTCATCGAGGCCCTTTGACGCCGCAAGACCCCGACGAAACTACAATGGAACGAAGTCCGTTCAAAAAGTGTCCCGTGTGCGGTTCGAAGTACCCACACATCGACGTGCATCCTGTATGCAACAAGTGCCTGTCGCCGGACCACAACGAGGCCGACTGTATGGCCTGTTCGAAGTTCAGGTCGAAGAAGACGCTCAAGATTCGGCGCGTGGTGCGCCTTGAGGCCCAGCGATCAACACCGGCACCGGTGGACATCTTCAACGACCCCGAAGCAGACGAGCAAGAGCTTCAGCTTCAGATATCGCCTCCATCGGCGGAGGTCGAGCCAGACTACGCAGAGGCCGTGGAGGGCCTGGACCTAGACGAATACGTCGAGGAGGTAGGGGACGACGAGGAAGTTTATGGGGCCGCGGAAGATAGCTCGGAGGAAGAGCTATGCCCCGTCCGTACCATAACTAAGGCTCAGGTCACGGGATCGCCACTCGGCCTTACCCACGACCCTCCACCTAAGTCCTCGGCCCCGCCTTCTGGCCCGGTTACAGACATTTCAGCGGAGCCTCCGTTACAGAAAACAAAACCAAAACCAAAACCATCGGCTTCGACTTCTTCTAAGATGGCCGACACACCATCGAAACCGAAGACGGCAGAGATGGCTTCAAAACAGTCGTCTTCGGAGGCTTCCAAGCCTAAAAAGGCAGTCGACAACGAAAAGGCACCCAAAGGGGCCAAGGAGGCCGGCTCCAAGAAAGTAGTCGAGCATGTGTCGAGTAAGGTGGTGGAGTCGACGTCGAAGAAGACTGTCGAGAAACCTTCACCCAAGACTGCCGTGCCGCACTCTGAAACCACGACGCAAAGGGGAAAAACTGCCGATCCGAAGCCGGCGGCGTCGTCGCCTAAGGCCAAGACAGGGGAACGGACCCTTGCTGTCGAGGGTGCGCCCGCGCCCAAACAGAAGTAGTCGATGCTCGGATCCTCACCTGGTGGTGGATCGAAGGCCTCGGTCGGATCGACGAAGCCGTCTGCTTCTTTTACTAAGCAGGTCGCGGACTCCCTGAAGAGGATACGGGACAAGGCGTCGGAACCGACAAAGTCCTCGGTACCAAAGGCGGCTGTCCCGCTGAAGAAGACTTCGACGCCAATCCTCTATACTCTGCCGCCGAAGGTAGCGCCGAAGGCTTTCGCACCTCGTACGGTGCCCGATGACTCAGAGGGGCTGCAGCAGACTCAGCGTACTGGAAGCTCTGCTCAACCACTTGCGCAGGACGACGATTCGGAGCATTTTATCGACGCCGACACGGGCAAATTACTGCTCTACAAGAGGAAAATTACATCCCAGCCGGTGGACTCCTATGTAATCCCTCTAAAAAAGAAAAGGCCTGCACCAGATACTCCAGAGCTTGTGGAACCCATTCCTCAACAGCCTAGGAGGAGTCCGATGCCTTCACCCACCTACTCAGATGGGGATGGGAATGAACAGGATGTTGAGTATACCTTCCCTGCCAATAATGACCCTGATGAACAGCAGGACTCATGGATAGACACTGGTGACCAGGGTGACCAACAGGTGGTTAGTGACCCACAGCTTTATGGAATAAAAACTTCTCCTACTGAAGACTCGGCGGCATTTAATGCCTTAATTGAACGGGCGGCTGCAAATCACAAGGTGGAGATGCATGCCGACCCTGTGGAGGTTGACTTTTTGTTTGATACATTCTCTGCATCGGAAAAGACTGTCAAAACACTGCCAATGCTTAAAGGGGGTCTCAAACATGCCAATGACATTTTCAAGGAACCCACCAGGGCACGGGTGGTCAACCCACGTATAGAGAAGAAATACAGACCGGCACCTGGGGACCCTGCTTATATACGAGGCCAGTTGCCTCTGGACTCTTTGGTCGTCTCCAATGCCCGCAAGAGGGCGAATTCACAGACAACGGGTGAAGCTCCTCCCCCGGACAAAGAGTCGAAAGTGCTGGAGGCAGGGGGCAAAAGGGTGGCAGCACAGGCTGCAAACATATGGCGCATATCCAATACACAAGCCCTGTTGGCTAGATATGATAGGGCGCATTATGACACCTTGGAACAGCTTTTGCAACACCTTCCAGACAAGTTCAAAGAAGGAGCTGAAATGTTGATCCAAGAGGGCAAGCTCATTTCGAATGCTGCGATTAAATGTGCGCTTGACGTTGAAGATACAGCAGCAAGGGCGGTGAACACTAGTGTTATGTTGAGGCGTCAAGCTTGGCTCCGCATCTCGGGGTTCAAGCCCGAGATCCAAACAACTATCCTCAACCAATCCGTCAATCCAGACAGACTGTTTGTCCCGGAGGTTGACACCACCCTTGAGAAAATTAAAAAAGACACTGACGGCTAAGTCCATGGGTGCACTTCAGTCTCAGCAATACAGGGGCAACAATTTTCGTCGCTCAAGTACAAGGGGTGTTGCCAGAGGACACTTGGCACAGCAGACAAGTTTCCATAGAGGAGGCGCCCAGGCCTCTTACCCCAAACAGAATAGAGGTGGTTACAGAGGAAACAGCGCCAAGGGCAGAGGCAACAATACTTCCCGTTCCTCTGCTGCCACCAAACAGTGACTCCCTGTCACTGCCCCCCGACCATCCATCACCTGTCGGGGGAAGACTCCAACAGTTCCTGCCAGTCTGGAAAAACATCACCACAGACAGGTGGGTAACGAAGCTTATCCAGTTCGGGTATTGTTTGGAGTTAACGTCCACTCCCCCCAACATACCCCCAAGACAACGTCCTATGTCAGCAGAGCACTTGCACTTGTTGCAGCAGGAGGTTCTCGTAATGCTGCAAAAAGGAGCAATAGAGCTCGTGCCAGTGGAGGAGGAAGGCACAGGGGTTTATTCCCTGTACTTCTTAATACCAAAGAAGGACGGCTCACTCAGACCCATTCTGGACCTGCGCCCCCTCAATCTATACATACACTCGGAACATTTTCACATGTTAACGCTACAACAGGTTCTTCCACTTTTAAACCAGGGAGACTTCCTCGCAACCTTGGACCTCAAGAATGCTTATTTTCACATACCACTCCACCCATCCCACAGAAAGTACCTCAGGTTTACCAGACAGAAGAGGCATTACCAGTTCAAGGTCCTACCCTTCGGACTGACCACTGCCCCCAGGGTGTTCACGAAGTGTCTGGCGACCGTGGCGGCGCACCTCAGGAGACAGAACATACATGTCTACCCTTACCTGGACGACTGGCTCGTTCAAGCCAAGTCGGAACAACAGTGCGCCGCAGACATGTCCCACACTATTCACCTCCTTCACAGTCTGGGGTTCTCCTTAAACTATCCAAAGTCGCACCTCCAACCTGCCCACGTGCGGCAGTATCTGGGCGCGACCATCAATACTCTGGCTGCCACAGCACAGCCAAACCCGGCGAGGATCAACAACAATCAGTCGCTAATCCAGAGGTTCAGACCCCAACACTCACTCCCAGCGAGAGTGTTCATGCAGTTGATAGGCATGATGGCCTCCTGCATCTTCATAGTCCTGCACGCGAGACTGCATATGCGTCCGCTCCAGGAATGTCTAGCACATCAGTGGACGCAGGCTCATGGACAGTTGAAAGACCTAGTGTTGGTAACCGGTCGGGCATACAACTCTCTGCATTGGTGGACTCCACACAACCTTTGCAAGGGCCGACCGTTCCAAGAGCCTGTACCACAGATCATCCTCACGTCGGACGCCTCTCTCCAGGGTTGGGGGGCTCATGTGCTCCACTACACGGTGCAGGGACTATGGACAACACAGCAAAGGAAGATGCACATCAACTGCCTGGAGTTGATGGCGATCTTTATGGCGTTTAAAGTCCTTCAAAGTACATTTGTGCAACAAGGTCGTGCTGATCCGGACGGACAACATGACGGCCATGTACTACATCCAGAAGCAGGGGGGTACGCACTCTCCACAGCTGTCTCATCTGGCTCAGAGCATGTGGAAGTGGGCCATTCAGAGGAACACCTTCCGGGCAAGGACAACCAGATGGCGGATCTGCTCAGCAGGTACAGCCATCAAATGCACGAGTGGGAGATACATCCATCTGTACTCCGCCCGTACTTCCAGCAGTGGGGTCATCCGGAGATAGACCTGTTTGCCACAAAGGAAAACGCAAAATGCCAAAGCTTTGCCGCCAGGTTCCCTCACCCACAGTCGCAAGGCAATGCGATATGGATGAACTGGTCAGGCAGATTTGCGTACGCTTTTCCCCCGGCACCTCTCATTCCGCTGGTGGCAAGAAAGCTAAAGCAACACTCCATGACGCTCATCCTGGTTGCTCCAACGTGGGCACGCCAACCATGGTACACCACGTTTCTAGAACTCTCCGTGGTACCGCATCAAAGGCTGCACCTCACACCCAGGCTCTTAATGCAGAACCATGGTGACATTCAGCATCCAGACCCGCAACAGCTCAATCTGGCGATCTGGCTCCTGAAGTCCTAGAGTTTGGCTACCTTAATCTGCCTCCTGAATGTATGGACATCATCAGAGAGGCAAGAAAACCCACTACCCGAGCTTGCTATGCAGCAAAATGGAAGCGTTTTGTCATCTACTGTACAGAGCATGACATAAATCCGCTAGATGCATCCATTCCAAACATCATTTGCTACTTGTTACATCTTTACAAATGCAATCTAGCGTACGCTTCCATTCGAATACACTTGTCAGCCATAGCAGCTTATCTTCAGAACAGGCAGCACTCTCTGTTTTCAGGGTGCCTGCCATTAAAGCTTTTCTAGAAGGGCTGAAGCGGGTCATTCCTCCCAGGACCCCACCCGCTCCAATATGGAATCTCAACGTGGTCCTCACTAGGTTGATGGGTCCACCCTTTGAGCCTCTACACTCATGTGAGATTCAATTCCTGACATGGAAAGTGGCTTTCCTCATTGCCATCACGTCTCTCAGACGTGTTAGTGAGCTACAGGCGCTCACGATACAAGAGCCATTTATTCAGGTTCATTCCAACAGGGTGGTGCTCCGCACTAACCCCAAGTTCCTTCCAAAGGTGGTGTCACAATTTCACGTCAATCAGTCAATTGAACTGCCTGCATTCGTTCCAAATCCAGAGACGGTAGCGGAAAGAATGCTCCATACCTTGGACGTTAAAAGGGCGTTGATGTACTATATTGACAGAACACAACCATTTAGAAAAACACAACAACTATTCGTTGCCTTTTCCGCTCAGCACAAGGGCAACCCCATTTCCAAAGCGGGAATAGCCAGGTGGATCGTTAAATGTATTCAGATTTACTATCAGAAAGCTAAACGCACTTTAACGATCCCACCCAGAGCACACTCCACACGCAAGTTAGGAGCCTCCATGGCATTCCTGGGAAACATTCCTTTAGAAGACATTTGCAGAGCAGCCACGTGGTCCACACCACACACGTTTACCAAACATTACTGCGTAGACGTGCATTCCAAACAGCAGGCAGTTGTAGGACAAGCTGTTCTCAAGACTCTATTTCAGACTTCTGCAGCTGGCACAGACGGCCGCCGTTAATGGAGGGACTGCTATATATTCTATGCAATAGATATGAATTTAGCAGCCCACATGCCTCGAACTGAATATGCTACTTACCAGTATGCATCTGTTCTTGGCATGTAGGGCTGCTAACATTCATATCGCCCACCCTCCTCCCCGGCGCCTGTAGTAGCTGCAGATTGCTTCTTGCATTCAATCATTAGCATGGACATCTTTAACACTGTCATACTCCATCTTTGCCGCAATGGCTAAAAACAATCTGGGGATGGAGTCCATGCCCATGCGCACTGTAGTCCAGGGGAGGAGCCACCTATCTCGTGATACTTCGAAGACTCTTCCAGGACAACAATGTGCAATCATCCGGACCCAACACTAGGCGGCGATCTATGCAATAGATATGAATGTTAGCAGCCCTACATGCCAAGAACAGATGCATACTGGTAAGTAGCATATTCAACATCATTTTGTCATTTTTTTGGTCGAGGCTACACACCACCTACATCCACTCTACACCAAACCGCATAAGAAAAACACATTGCCATTAACAACGCCAATAAGTCTAACTCTCACAAATGCTAGACCTATTGCATTGTAAATGATTGTTTTAAGGGTAGTGGTATCCTTGTGTAAGCTTCCCTCCCCACGACACATTTTCAACCAGTGTTCAAAGAATCACTTCTTAATCCATTTTGGCACTACCTTCATTCTTTCAATATTTTTCGTCATTAGGCGTTGCAGGTTTTATAATTTTAGATATCCAATTAGTTAAAAAAAAAAATGTAATCCGTGCTGAAACTCCTCTAGTCTATAAGAACAGTCTAAGAGAGAATCGGGACCAAAGCTGGGCAATTTACTGCAACGTGCTGGTATCAAGTTGGCCAAATCTTATAGTACCGGTCTCAGTGTTTCCTCCAATGCACCTCTGTTTAGGAGCGCAAACCATTGGTTTGCAAGTACATCCTAGAAGGAAAGAAGCAAGTCAAAAGATCGGAGGTATGGAATTACCAATTCAAGTCTAGGCAAGGTGGCATACAGGAATGCTATTGTTTAGACTATGACTTCTCACTTAAATTAAATGTCATTTTTTTATTGTACATAGCCACCATCATTTATCTATCTTTGGTCGAGGTGCCTTTCCTGAAGGAGATGCTGGTGCTTTGGCATGTGGTTTAGGACATATTTGATAACTTTATAAAACAGTTACTTGTATGTCTCAATTTTCTTATTTCCAACCAATGGGTACCTTGCGCTACCAAGAGCCGTGACTGGTAATTGCTTATCTAAACAGTTAATTATGAGCTTTGTGTACATATTGCTTGTACGCTGTTATGCTAGATTACTTTAACAGAGGCATACTTTCAGAAGTTGTTGCCCCCCTCCCCATACTCATGGGTTGAGAACCTGGAACCTGAGTCTTGCACCCAGTATTTCCACAACTGATGATCCTTGCCTACACTTTTATTTTATAGCTGTTTTCCCCATTTCTTTATTTTCGGCAACTGGTGCCTTAGTGCGCTGCTTCGAAGCCATGCATGAAAGGCAACAAGCCGTTTATAGCAGCTGACCCATATGCTTACTCTGTTAGCTGTCAAAAATACATCTCATGCATGCCTCCCCTCTCTTTTCCTGCTTGGGTAAGAGGTCTTGCAAGATGTTTTACATGCATGCAGAAAAGGTGACCTGTGCGTCAAAACATTTTAGATGTAGTTTTTTTTGGGCTAATTTGGATTAAAATATCTAATAGACTTCTCCCCACAGATTCCTTAACATAGAATTATCCCCGGGTGCCTGACTGGATCCGGAAAGTTTTCAGAAGCAGTACCCCTGCTCGCCGGTAGGTGGCAACGTTCGGCTCAGCATGGCATCATTGGCAACATCCGCAACGGAAGTCAAGTCTGCAGTGCCACCTAAGTGTGCTGACATCGGTTCTTTTCTTTCCGTGCCAGTCAGCGCAGATCCGGGAAGAGCTACTCCTTTGTCACTTTTTTGGCAAAGAGGCAGGAGGGGTCGCATTACAAAGGTGGCAGACCTTTGAAGTTTCCCTCTAAGAGCACTGGCCCATCCTGAAGGAGGAAGCATGACACCTCTGCCCAGGATGTGCATTGTTTTTGGCCCGAGAGCAGGGGCAGGAGGTCTCCACCCAGAGGTCCAGAAACATGTCTGGTGGTTGCTGGCTGCCTACAGCCGGTCAGAGACCACACTAGGGTTGGTAAGGATTCCGGTGGCACATTTGAGGTGCCCTTTGGGTACATGGTACAATAAATCCCACACTGGTACCAAACATTCCTGTATTCAGTAAAGCCATCCTGGTGCTCTAGAACTCTAGTTGTCCATGTACTCTCTATGGCTTCTCTGGCACTTGGGAAATGGGGCCCAGTATTGTAGGGGCATATCTACTAATGCCCTGCCTTAGGGCTGTGAGGCCTGCCAGAGGGGCGACTTACCTATGCTGTCAGGCAGTGGTAGCTTTGTCATTTTCTCCCTCACAGGCTGCAAGGGCGCAGTGGCATTGTCCCAGTAAAGGGGGTCCCCTTGTACCCTCTTCAGCCCCAGGCCCTAGGTACCCAAGGCACCATTTACTAGGGACTTACAGTGGGCAGAAGTACCAATTGGGGGTTTGTTTTAGGGAAGGAGCGCTGGCAAAGTGGACCTGGTTGGCAGGGACCCTGTCCACTACATTTGAAACCACATCAAAACCTGGCAAAATGTGAGGGCTAACCTTGCGAAATAGGTAATTTCTCACAGCAGTGTATAACACTTGATTACACCTTTGCTGGATGATTTGTCTTATGCAGGATATCAGCATTGTATTTGAGGTCCAACCATCTTCTGTTACCTTGAAGGACTTTAGAGCCACAGATGTGAAGAGTTTGTAGCTGTAATGGTAATCAACACTTGAATCCACAATTGCATAGCAGTGATTTAAGTCTGATATGGCAGGACTGTGCGTTGTGAGTTTAACTTCAACCCAGCACTATTTTTGGAATAGAAAGCGTACATACAGGAACGTTAATGTCGGTCTTGTATGGTAATGTTAAAAGGTAGGACCTATAGTAATACATGTTTTCATAAAGTAAAAAAGCATTGGCTAAGACGATGCCCCCCCCCTCCCCCCCTTTATAATGCAAGTGCCAAGTAAAAGAAAAAATGCATTTGAAAATACTGTAGGAAAAGCATACATCTGCTTAAGGTTCTCTACTGAACTTTAAGTTCAATATTTTTAATCTTTATGGACCGCTAGGTTTATTCTCCAAAGTTCATACGGAATCACTTAACGGAATATAAAAAGCTTATTGCATGCAATCCAGTTTGAAAATACCACCAAATTAGTTGAAGGTATTTTTAAAGACCATAACAGCTGTCTAAGGAATTGTCAATGTTTAAAGCGAACATTTGCCATTTACTTTATTCACAAGTTGGAAATGAAAGTAATGCTCTGGCTGTTTGGTTCTATGCAGAAGCCATGGGGAGCATATTTATTAATTTCCGGGAGAAGAGACTGCTTCTTTACAGTCTATCGAAGTAAACTGTCTGCCTTATGTGTAGGCTGAGTGATTGCAACAGCCTGCCCCTTCACCTGTACCATAAATATTGCCTAAGTGTGGGACATGACAAGAAACAGGACTTTCATGTAACATGTGGAAGGGGGGGATACAAGATCACCAATTCGATAAAGTCTTCTCTTTAGCCAAACCTGTGAAATAGTAACTGTTGCTGTACTTTAATTGGTGACCTTGGGGGAAGGGAGCAACACAGAGCATGGAGGGGTTAGGGCTGCTGGAAGGTGCACATGGAGTGAGAAAGAAAACACATGCAGATAATGGAGCGTTCACAGAAAGCAAGTTGTTACCTGCTGTGAGCCGTGGAAGGAAAATTTTAATTCAGTTAAAAGTCTGTTACATGAGCTGTGCCTCGTGGGCAGGGGGTGAGGAAAACCATTACATAAGAACCAAGCAATCTAGATTTACAAGAAAGCCAACAAATGATGTGCAGTCTGCTAACCCAAGCCTACAAAGTATTAGTATTGTCAATAATAGGCAGTTATCTATGGGTGAGACCTAAAATTATGGTATATTCCATATGATTGATACTTCTACCTGCAAATGCCTCACCTCTTGAATCTCCTCCAGGTGCCATGCTGGATCCAGAAAAGGCAAAATAGCTCTCCGGTGCTGCTAAGTGATACTTAACCATGCATCACTGCACCAGACATGATCTCACCAGAGCCATAGATGTTCCACCCTGTGCACCAATGTCAACCCCTTTTTGTTTTTTTGTCTCTTTTTCCCCTGTGCCCTTTGACGCAGATTCTGAGTGCTCTTTTCAGAACTGTGTCCACAAAAGTCGAAAAGTTACAATGTGAGCAGGTGTTCCCCAGGAAATCCGGGTTTAAGACTTTCCTGCCATGAGCAGATGTCCATTTCGACCGACAAGGTGTTTAAGGTGCCTAGGGCTCAAGCACAACTCCATGTCGTGCTATAAATTATACTTTATGCAAAGGAAGGCTATTAAGGAGTGGGAGCAGAATGCATTTATGGCTCTATCCTGGCATCGTCCGAGTTCCAGATATCGCTCCACATCTGCTCCTTTTCCATCGGCAAGCAAGTTACACAGGACTTCAGGAAAATCAAAGAAAAAAACTCAAGAAGCTCTTTAGATCAGCATTGATATGATGCTCACATTCCTGTACCCATGGTAGTTCTCCAGTCTTTCGCCATGTGTCCACTTCAGCCTCATCTTTTGGAGACTGATCTCGCCTACGTCACCCCAGCACAGACTCGAGGGGTCAGGCTCTGTGCTGCCTCCGATTTTTTTCAGAATTTCCAGCCTTCGGAGCCGACCCCATGCAAATTGTGGCCTTTAGTTGATGTAAAGTCACTATGGTCCAACTGCATTTTATGTTGGGCCAACTCCATTGTGGCTAATGGAGGATGCCAGATTCTCACTCTCATATAATGGAAGTCGCCATCTTTCCCGATTTATGCAGAATCATTGTCATGTTTGTCATTAGAAGCATATGTCGCCTGACCTGATGTTTCTAAGAACTATGAGGGCATCAAGCCATTCGATTGATATAGATAGATACCACGCCTAAATGCAACATTCGTCTCGGTCAAATGCTTACTTTTCACCAAGTCAACGTTAAATAAGAACACACAAGCAAATAACCAAAATAATAACCAAATAACAAAAATAATGTATTCTGAATTGATGTCCTTTTAACTTATATGTTCATAAGGAAGCGATTGGGATACACACCTTGATACACATAATCTATGTCAGACCTTCCTAATCTTGTGTGAGAAATTCCAGTTTCTGATCATATTTAGTATATATGGACTGCCACTTGTCAGAGGTCTTCGCCCCAATTATTGCCCGAGATTTTGTCAAAGACGGTTTCACCTACTTCCAGCACACTTTAAACTTTGCAGATGCTACAGCTCGCCTGAAACTGAAAAAGCAGCTTCTTTGTCCTTCGCAGGGGAACACTGTCTTCACATTTGAAAACATGCTAGAAATGTTCATTTTATTCTCGTTGTTTGTGTCTTCTTGCATTTTTTTATTATATTGTGTAGTTGTTTTAGACATACTGAGAAACAGATTTTGTGTAGTAATAAATAATTAGACTCAAAAGTGTTTGTTCATCTTAGCACAGTCAGTGTGATACTGTGAATAATTGCAGAAGGCTTGTTACTGTTACCATGGTGCCCCGGATCCCCTTATGGGATTGTTGCTAACCCAAAAACAATACTTCGATCTCAACTACACATTGATTAGTGTTTTGTAGGGCTAGAATAACCTGTCTTTCACATTCGTCGCTGGTGCATTGAACCAAGTTCACTCGTGTCACCCATGGGTGGGTAAACACACCATGTAGTGTTACACCAAAGTCGTTATTTACGCAACACACTCAGGTGATGGTGAACTAGTTTTGTCATGCTCCCTGAGGTGCACCATTAGGGTACATGACGCTGTTGTGTTTCTCGACTAGAGGTCTGCCCACGCGTATACACCCACCACCAGTTGGCCCCTGCTCAGCTTCTCCTTAAATCCTGCCATCACATTCCTCCCCTGAAGGCCTCACCAGTGGTGCCACACTGTGCCATCCTGGAGCCGCCAGTGCTGTCTTCCAAGCCATCAAGTTCTAAATACCAAGCACAAACATTGGTAAAGGACTCTCAATAGAGACCCCTACTTAGGAACAAATACTTTAGAATAAAAAAAACGCATGATTTATTCAGGTAAGGCTATTCATACCAGACCTTGTCAAACATGACACCAAAAGCAGTGATGAGGTTAACCATTTTGTGCCAGCAAGCACCGATGGCCCTTCAAATACCAGTGTATATGATCCCTCCTCAGAGGTTGGCTTGGAGTGTCCAGTGTGCCCCATATAGGCAGAAGCGATCTCCTTCGCAACTGTCTAGAATAAGGGCCCTGTGGCCCTGGAATCACCTTTCCCTACAAGCGAAGAACAAGACAAACATCCAAACCGAATTTGAAGGTGCCCCTGTTCAATCTTAGTTGACTTTGAAGAAACAAACTTCCACGCCATTGGTGAATACAGTCGTGTCGCTCACTGACATTATCATGCCTCTGTGGGATAAAAGTTTTTTTTTTTGTTGACAAATCTGTCCCCAGAGTCTCCTGTAGGCCACGCATCATCCTGTGGTGGTGCAGGCATCATCCTGCTCTAAGCAGGACCCGGAACCTTTCCCTATGGTTCCCCCTGATCATGAGCCTTTAGAGACAGAGGCTGTCAAAGTTTCTCATGAGATAGCCTGGCTCTTCACTTCACTGATGCGTCCCACCTCCTTGCTTGCTAATTCCGTGTCCTGTGGAAAATGGCTAACATATTGTGACAAATATTTTGGACCATTTGTGAGACCAATTTGATGAGGCCGTGTGTGGTGGCCAGGATGCAGCTCAAGAAAGCCTCTGGTCACGGTAGACTTGGTGGCATGCTCTATGGTGCCCCCTGTCTCCGTTGTGTTCCACTGGGTTTTTGAGGGATATCCAGGCCAACCTGCTTGATATGCCAGTCAATAGCTCTTGCCTATTTGAGGGTGGAATGCCTATTCGGCTGTTGAGAGGTTCAAGCATAGGTGGACTACTGCACATTCCCTGCAACTGACCGCCCCTGTCCGACAATTTCATAGGAGATAACTTGACATTTGCAGGTTCTCCAGGGAAATGTCCTTTCAGCATCGCCAGCTGTCCCAACCAGTGCAGAAGCCCAACCAACTGCTGAGCGTTCCTCATCTTTAGCCTCCCTCACCCAACCCTGGGTTTGAGAGGGAGGGTATCTTCTGAATTAGTAGGCCATCACAGCAACTGATGGTGTGCCTGGGTGGCATATTGCTCAAAGCATATGCCTAGGCTGGTACTTGGAGGAGAGTGCTACCCACTGGTGCAGTAGAGCTGTTTTGACTTTTCTTTCTGGTGTCTGGAGTAAATTCAGAGAATGACAATCTGCAGGTAGAGGGAGTATCCACCAGAAAGATCGTTACCAAAGGTAAATTGGACGCTTTTGCTTGGTTTCTGTTCCTCCTCTTAGACCTTCAATCACTTAGGCCATTTGTGTAGAATCCTCCTAACACTCAGATTACCTTGTAGCAAAGATAGTTGCATTTCTCCACCATACTTCAAGTTCAGCTAGTTAGTCCTTCATAATTATGGACTCCTATAGGTTTTTTTTTCTCATAAATTTGTTTAATCAATTTCACCCACAAACTGTTTTTATTTAGTTACCTTAGCTTCTCTCCTGCTTGCTTTGCCACATAGCATCTCTGGCTGTTATGTAGGCCGAATACATTTAACATAGCCCAATATTTAAGCATGCACCTGTATTAGTGACCTCCAGACCCTAGTACATTGACCCTTAAATTGCCTACTTATCACTGTTACACCAATCTGATAGAGACTTCTAACTGTAGATTACTTACCTTTGAATTTCTTGGCATCAGGCTGGATCTGGAAACGTTTGCGCGAGCAGTACCCCTGCATGCCGTCTAGTAGCTCCGTTCTCCATGTGCCATCTGTTTTGTCGCAGTAACCTATATAGGTGCCACCCAGGCGTGCGGACGCCAGTTCTTTTCTTTCCGTGCCAGTTAAGCTCTGATTTAGAAAAGAACTACCCCTCTGTCTTTTTGGATAGGCTTTTTTGACAATTTTGTTGAGTGATTTTTCTTTTATATCGAGGATTTCATTTAGACGTACAGGGTTTAAACCAGGTAGCGCCTGTCAACGCACCATGTCGGTGCCTGACCCCCTCCTTGTCTGTTTGTAGTGTCTCAAGCGTGACCACGACACAAAGTTGTGCTCTGATTGCCGAGCCATGGCTCAGAGGGCCTTGCGGGAGCTAGCTTTGACGCTCCTTGAGGCCGGGCAATCGACCCTGTCCAGCGAAACTCCGCTGAGATCCTGTCCCATTCGAAAAAGTCGCGGGACGGCTCCAAGAGCTCAAAGTCCTCCTCTTCACACTAGAGGTTTTTGGGACACTCTGGGACGAGGTACCTCATCTGTCATCTGTCGACTAAGCTAGTAAGGAGTACTGACGCTCTAAACATGGTTCTGCATAGCCCTAGAAAGGTTCGACTTTGCACCTCCTCCTATTTCCAGGAGCTGCAGTGACCCCCACTTAAACTAAAGAATTTTACGAGGCCATGCACTGCACATTTGAGCCGGCCAACCCCTCTGTGGAGCCTTTGGGCCCCTTAAGGTTTTTGTAGGGGTTCCCATCAGGTTCTAGACCGTCTGCTCTGGCCACGGTGCCGCTGGGGCCTCATGGACCCGATTCCAAGTTGATGCTGGTCATGCAAACGCCACCATTCAGACCCGAAGTCGGTGCCTTCAGCGGAGTCGCCACCAGCCCCATCCTTATACCCGGCAAGTCTGGTCGACGCCCATAGAACCCTGAGGTTCTAAGTCGTTGCTTGTGCCTTTTGAGGAAGTTTCAGTCATGGGTGTGGATTAGGAGGGGTCTATGAACCCTTTAGAACAACATGTAGACGTTCCTGTGAAACTGTTGGTCTGGACTAATAGGAGGATCTTGGAGAAGCCAGTGTACTGGACACCTCTCCAGATACTGATATCGCTCCACTGACTGTGGTTACGGAGGTGGGGGCTTCTTATATCATGGTGGGAAGGAGGGCAGCGGAGGTCATTGGACTGGCGCTGCCCTCGGTGCAGATCGGGACTAATCTCTTGACCGAGGTGCTTCAGCCTGAGGCTTCCACGTCTGAACCCCTATTGCCCTTTAAAAAAGCACTAACAGATGTCCTTCTAGGCTGTCTGTCCAACCTAGCACAGGGGCTCCTGTGAATAGGACAATTGCATGCCGTCTGCACCCTGCGCGACCCAAGTTTCTTCAGCCAACACCCCAGCCCTGAGAGCTTGGTGGTTCAGGCTTCAGCGTCCCATGGCGCATTCCCTTCTGCTCCTCTGATAGGGAATCAAGGATGCTGGACTCACTTGGGAAGAAAATGGTTTCTTCTATCAGCCTGGCATTGTGATCGGTGAATACCACATGCTTATTGGGCTGTTTCTCCTGCACCCTTTGGGAAACTGTTATGCAGATGTTGCCACAGGTCCCGGATAAGTCCCGGGCCGTACTCTCCCAGGCTGTGAAGGATGAGAGAGATGCAGCAAAATTCACGATTAGATGTGTCTTAGACACGACTGACTTGCTGGGCAGATCGGTTTCGTCGGTGGTGGTGGTCTTACAGCGTCACGCCTGGCTCAGAACATCTGGCTTCTCGGGTGATGTCCAGGCTAACCTCATGGACATGCCCTTTGATGCAAATCCCTTTTTGTGGTGACAAAGCGGACTCTTCCTCTGAGCGCTTCAAGGAATCTTGTGCTACCTCCAGATCCTGCACAAAAACAATTGGACGATGGACAGAATGCAGAACAAAGTCATACATTCACCCCAGTACAGAGATCTGGGCCTAAATCCATAGTTTGTTTGCTCCTCATGCCATTCTAGTTTGAACCCAGCCATATGCAAATCAGCCTTAACCCTTCACCCAATGGGAACAGTACAGCCTGAACTGCCAGGCCATGACCCCCCTGGACTGGAAACAAGCATCCTAGGACTGGTTTCGTGGTTTCACCCCTCATCAGCCAGGATAGCTAGACTCCATTGGCATGGAGAGCACTCGTGGTGACAAATGCAAAAACAACGGCATCCCAGTTACACCTCGTGGCAAGTCTAGCTTACAGCCCTTTCGTGTCAATGTAATGTGTTTTTAACCGGGTCAGTCGTATCCCTACGCAAGCTTAAGTTGTGAGAGGATGTGGACGCGGTTTATTCCGACCTCTGAATGGTAGCCAGAAGTAGTCTGCCACCCAGCCCTTGGCAGCTGCAGCCTCCAAGCATTCCTAGTTTGAGTCTGCACGACCATTCTACTACAGCTGTAGGGAGAATTCAACACCATCTCCTCCTCTTGAGGTCCATAACATCGGACAAATGGATCTTGCAGATCATTCTGGAAGGCTATTCTCTTCCTTTTCTTTCCTTTCCTCCTATACTGCCAATTCAAGAATGGCTAGCAGAGGATCATCTAGCATAACTCCAAAAGGAAGTTACAGCTCTCCTGGCCAAGGGAGCTAAAGAAAGTGTTCCGATTTCAGAAGTAGGCACTGGTTGCTATTACTGCTACTTTCTGTTTCCGAAAAAGAACAGAAAGTTCCAACCCATTTTGGACCTTAGGACTGTCAGTCTCTTTCTCAAAAAGGAGAAATTCAAGATGCTGACGTTGGCTCAGGTCTGGTCTGCCCTAGGCCATGGAGACTGACTGGTAGGGTTGGACTTGCAGGATGCGTATTTTCACATCTCCATCCTTCCGGGCCACAGGTGTTATCTGTTGTTCAAGGTAGGCCACAAGCACTTTCAGTTTACCATGCTACCATTTGGCCTTACCAGCGCCCCTCGCAAGTTCACCAAGATGATCGTGTTGGTCGCAGCTCATCTGCACAAGTTAGGGCTATCTGTATTCCTCTACCTTGACAACTGGATTTTGATTGCGCCTTCGCCCCAGACTGTCTTCTCCCACCTCCTTACTATGGTGAAACTCCTGCATTCGCTGGGGTTCTCTATAAACAAGTCAGTCACACCTGACTCCTCGGACGCTCCCTTTAATCCGAGGTGAATCCTAGACCTCCGGTCCAGGCCAACACTTTCCCCAGCAGCTCTGCACTCAGCACAGGCTCATCTCTGCTCAGAGCCTCCTGTCTTGCCTGGAACTTGCCAGGGTTCGCCCCAGCTGCTCGTCGCTGCTCTGAGGCGATCGCGCTCCAGCCTGGTGTCTCACTGTAATTCTCCAGATTTCTAACATTTATCGTTCCCCCCTGCTATACTGTTGTCTGTTTAATTTTTTCAGGTGTGAATCTCCTATTTATTATCGTTCCTCCTATTGTCTTGTTGCTAGTTCCTTCCTGTACAGGTTATTCCCCCGTTCTTGCTCGCTGTCTTTCCCGCCGCTTTTCCAGCCACCGCTCCTGCCTCAAGTCACGCCCCCTCCCCTACTTAATGGCAGCAGCGGGCGTGCCTAAGGCACGCACGTCTGCGCCCGTCCCGACCATTGCCAGGAACCCTGGCTCTCCCAGGCCCCACCGCTACGACTGCCACCCACACAGTCCCAGAAGACTCTCCGACTGCGTCAGATCCTCGCCGATCACCACCCACAGACGATTCTCGTGCAGACCCTGCCGCAGATCCTTCACCACTGACAATACCCTCACCACCGCCAAAGGCCCTACCCTCACCACCTCCAAAGGCCCGCCTGCCACACACTCCACTAACACCCTGAAATACATCCTCCTCAACGTGCGCTCCCTGCACCGACATGCCATAGAAATCTGGGACCTGATTATCACCCTCTCGCCCGATGTCGCATTCTTCACGGAAACCTGGACCAACGCCACCTCGGGCCAGTCCTCGCCAGGGCCATCCCCTGCTACAAGATCCAGAGAAAGGACCGCCCCCACTGCCCAGGAGGAGGATTCGCCATCGCACACAAGACCCCTCCAACACTCCACTTCCAACACGAGTGACCCCCACTCACACAGAACACCTCCACTTCCAGATCCACACCAGCCCCAGGACCACGCTACGCGGCACCCTCATTTACAGACTGCCGGGACCTCGCACCCAGTCCGCAACCACCATCGCAGAGCTCACCGCACCCCACGCAATCACCTCAACGGACTACATTCCACTCGGCGACCTGAACTTCCACCTCGACATTCATAACGACCCCTACTCAATCACGCTCCTCGCCAGCCTTGGACTGAAGCAACTGGTCAACACACCCACAAACAGCCGGACACGCCCTCGACCCTATCTTCGTGGGAGGAACAAACATCCATTCCAGCCACACCACCCAGACCCTCTGGACGGACCACCACTGCGTCCTCTTCACTTTTTACACCACCACTGCACCCAAGCCTGCCCCGCGACCACCACAAAGGAGCTGGAGCAAGGTCACAGAAGAACTCCTCATCACCACCCTCCTCCAAGACCCCCCCCCCGTGCCTCGACCGATACCAACTCGCACTCCTCCGCCACTACGCCAAACAACGCCCTCTGAAGGCCGCCTGGTTCACCACCCAACTGCACGAAGCCAAACACACTTGCAGACGCCTAAAGAAAAGCTGGTGAAACAAGAAAACCACAGAAGCACGGAACAACCACAGGAGTGCCTTAAAGGAATATCACCAGTGCATAAGACCCCAAACGGCCCTTCATTAGGGACAAGGTACAGACCAACACGACCAACGCCAAAGAACTGTTCAACGTCATACAGCAGTTCACAAACCCCCCCCCCCAGCGAAGTTAGGGACGTCACACCTTCCCAGGAACTCTGTAACAAACTCAGCTCATACTTCCATCTGAAAATCAAGACCCTCTACAAATATTTCAGCGAACAGACTCAGGACACCGCCCCCCAAACCAACCATCATGACCTGGGATCCCACCACCGGCGAACACATCAGTGCCACCATGAAGAAAACCCACCCGGGAGCCCCACTGGACCGCTGCCCACCGCACATATTCCACAGAGCTGCCATCGCACCCGAACTTGAACTGACCGTCAACCCCTCCTTCAGGTCCAGGGAAGACGTGGCTTGGCAGTTTGGGCTGGACTGTTCCCATGAGGCACGGGGTCAGCGTGATTTTCATATGGCCATGTCTGAACTGGGGTGGTGGAGTGAGCTAAAGAATGATGATGGATTAAACCCAGATCAGTTGACTGGGGGTGAGTGTTTGATTTGCTCCAACACTCAGTCCATCATCCCCTTTAGTATCCTTCATGTCTGCCATCTTCCCTGACGACTGGAAGTGGGTGGAGGTTCAACTCCTCCTCAAGAAACCCACGGCCGACCCAACCGACTTGAAGAACTACCGGCCCATCTCTCTCCTTCCTTTTGCGGCCAAAGTCACAGAGACTCATGAACGCCCAGCTGACCACCTTCATCGAAGAGAACTCCATCCTAGATGCCTCCCAGTTTGGATTCCGCAGCAACCACAGCACCGAGACAACCCTCCTCGCTGCTCCCAACATCCGCATGCTACTCGACCAGGGACACACCGCAGCCCTCATCCTTCTACACCTCTCTGCAGCCTTCAACACGGTCTCTCACTGCCCTCTCTGCAGCCAGACTGCACGACGCAGGGATACAGGGAACAGCCCTCAACTGGATACGCTCCTTTCTCTCCGGCAGAGCCCAGAGCTTCAAACTCCCACTCCCCCCACCTCCCCAGCTTCCTCTCCAAACCCACAACATCAACCGCAGAGTACCCCAAGGATCATCGCTCAGCCCCACACTCTTCAACATTTACATGGCCCCCCTCGCCGCCATCGTGAGACAGCAGGGGCTCAGCATTGTATCCTACGCTGACGACACCCAGCTCATCCTCTCACTCACGAAGAACCCTGAAGCCACCAGACTCTGCTTCCAGGAAGGAATGAAGAAAGTGGCAGACTGGATGAAAGACAGCTGCTTGAAGCTCAACTCAGAGAAGATCGAGGTCCTCATCCTCGGACCCTGCACCTCTGCCTGGGACAACACCTGGTGGCCTCACCCCTCTGGAATCCACCCACGCCTACGGCCACGCAGGAAACCTCGATCATCCTCGACTAATCTCCCTCTCCATGAACCGCCAGATTAACGCCGTCTCCTCCATCGGCTACAACTGCATGCACATCCTCCGTAAGACCTTCAAATGGATCCCCCCGACTGCAGAAAGACTGTCACCCATTCGCACATTACCAGCTGACTTGGCTACGGCAATGCCCTCTACACCGGAATCAACAGAGCCCTACTACACAGACTCCAGACCATCCAGAACGCGGCTGCCAGACTTGTCCTTGGAACACCTAGTCACAAACACATGACCCAACACATACGAGACCTCTGCTGGCTCAATCATCGAGAAGAGGGTCACCTTCAAACTCCTCACCCACACCTACAAATCCCTCAACATCGGACCCAAATACCTCAATGAGAGAGTATCCTTCCACATACCCAAGAAGAACCTCTGCTCCCTTTTTTTCAGTGCCCTAGTTATGACACACACAAGTCAATTCACTTTCTGACTCTTCGGTTCTGGCGTGGAAAAGTGAAAAGGAACGGATGTCTACACCCCTGGGTGGCGCCTATATAGGTGACTGCGACCTCATAACCGATGCGAACGATTCTGACACAGAGCCAAAAGGAGCCACTTGACTTTGCGCAGGGCTACTGCTCGTGCAAATGTTTCTGCATCCAGTCTGACGCCTGGGAATTCAAAGGTAAGGAATCAGCAGCTAGATATTGTCTCTACCAGAAAACGTGTTAATGAAGGTAAGTAACTTTATCTTTGTCAAACAGATTTGCTGCACTGCTACTGTAGCCTTTCTGCAATACAACTGTACGACCTGTCCTGTAGTCCACACAAATGCTCCACTTTATGTAACTCACACCAAGCAACACCCTTCTCCCTCACACCTGCATGCCATCAAGATGAATGGTGTCAGACAAAAATAGTGCCAATACTGTTCTCCTTATTCTTGTTCAAATTCACATATGATTTAAACAATGTGTCATCACAGCTTATTTCCAAAATAAATCTTTTTTACTTTTTAATTTTGATTCATTATTTTGGATACACTTTCACCAATTTCATTTTTCCAAAACGACTGTACAAAACATTGACCGAATTTTTCTAAAACATTACCCTCTTCAAAACACTGCCGAGCGTGGATTGATCTTCCGGCAACACAGGCGCCCCAATAAGGCGGCTGACAAGCATAAAAAAAAAACCTGTACATGGTGGCGGCCGACAAAAAGAAAGGCCGGTCACGGTAACTAACAGTATTTGACTGCTGACTTTCAATAAAACGAAGTGTTCAGCGTCGCGGTTTATACGGCAAAGATACAAGCCTTTTTCAAGAAAGCTCATGGTCCTGATGAGAACTCCACAACCAGTTGCGAGTTCGAAACGCGTAGACCTTTGTGTTGAGCCGTATCTAAATGCTCTTCAATCTTTGTAAAACTGACAAACTAAATGGTCTATGGCATTTTGTGAATAGTGTATTTGAAGTGTAAATAACATTGTGGTGTGTATGTATGTGAGAGATAGTATGATTGAGGGATGAAGTCATTGTGAGTATGAATATGAATGTGTATAGGGTAATGTTTTAGAGAAAATCGATCAATGTTTTGAATGTTTTGTACAGTCGTTTTTGAAATACCAAATTGGTGAAAATTTAACCAAAATAATGAATCAAAATTAAAAAGGAAAAAGATTTATTTTGGAAATAAACTGTGATGACACATATTGTTTAAATCATATGTGGATTTGAATAAGGAGAACTGTATTGACACTATTTTTGTTTGACAGTAGTCAGTGGCTTGGCCTTGCTTTTGGGAGCCCATACCCAGTGGTGGTTTTTCATCAAGATGAATGGAGCATGGCATCTAAGCAACACTATTGGCAAGTGCGCGGTGAAAATGACCAATGGCAGTTTGCAATCAGTGAGCAATGTAACACTCCTACACCTTGGTTTGAGTGTTCTCTCAACCACATCAGATAAACTGTCCAATGTGTTGGTCAAAGGAACATCAAATACATTGCGTATTTCTATTTAATTCCTGAGGGCCCTTTTGTTTGTGCATGATAACGTGGCTTTAATGATTTGATTCCTCCTTTCAGTATACTATTAACATGTTCTGATCAACACTGTTTCAGTTCTTTTGACTCTTCCTGTGAAGAACTGTTGAAGGTCTCACATGGAGTGCCTGCTGTCCTCTTTAGCTTGTGTAGAAACTGTGTACAGTCTTGGTTTAATGAGGCCTACTCCCTGATGTTTGGAAATGGTTGTTGTCTAAATGGCTTTGCTCTCCTTTATGTTCACACATAATTTACAATGAAAATAAGTTCTTTAGCATGAAGACTGGTCTAATTTGATATTTATTCTGTTTTGTTGCAGGAGGAAAACCCGATGACATCACAGTTCTTCTTTCTATAGTAGCTGAATATACAGACTAATTTGCCTGAAATATCGACTTTTTTCTGTTTTTTAACCCAAACGTCCTACCTTGAAATGTGTGGTTTCCTGCTGGCAGGGCCATTTTCTTGTGTTACAACTGAGTTTGGTGGCAGTTGCCTCCCAGCCCGTTGCCCCTACTTAAGAAACAGTGATCTAAGAACCACTATTAAATTATACAGAGAAGCAACTGAAAAGAAGAACTTCAAACTAATCCATCCTTTCTTTTTTTAAATTCAAGTGGGACAGACGTCAGCCACCTGCCTGCTACATAGTAAAAGAAAATGTTAGAACAGTGTATTGTGTGAAAACAAAATTTATTGGTGGAATGTAAGGCCAAGCTAGATGTCATTGGACCTGCCTCAAATCCCAGGGAGTGTTTTTATTGACAGTGTTTAATTGTATACCGATCTGGTGCAGGCGTTCAAATACAAATCAACAGGACGTGGAACACATTGCTTCTGTGCACCACAGGGCCATTTATGAACCTAATGCAGTATATTATTCCAAACTAACTTGTTCCTGCACTTAGTCAGTCTGAACACATCCCTGCTCTTATGCACAGAGGCATCTAAAGAGTCCTGACGTACCTACACTGAAACTGATGTTTAAGAGCTTCTGAATCAACTATAATGATGTTTACAATTATTTAACTTCTGAAATCTAGCATTTCTTCATGGATTACAGTAGAGTACACAACTGTCAACTGGGTATTTAGTTCAGTACAGTTCACGTAGAAGTTAACTGCTGTAAAGTTAATTTTTGGTTCTTTTTTTGTTCGCTGGTAGAATTATAGCTCTATCGATACTTAAATCAAAGCCATGTTTTTTTACATAGATCTATATATATACTTGTCGGGTAACATTTGTTTGCAGACGTACATTATGGAACCATATTAGTAATCTTCACTTTTTAAGAAACGTCTATTCTTCATTGTGGCATTATAGAATGTTGTAATATAGAAAAAAAACGTGTCTTAAAAGGAGATTTTATTAAGTGGCTTCATTGTAATAAAACTGTTCAACTTTGAACACCCATTTTTTTAATACGCTTAGTTGGACTGTATATGTGCTTGTGTGTGTGTTCAACCTATTTAAAATCCTTCAACATGTACCATGTACATGTCATACTGTATATCTGTGTCATGCTTGGAAGTGGCATTTCATTTTTTACGCCTGTGGTTCAGTAATGTATCTGTTTTGGGATTGGCACTATTGGTTATACATATTAAAGCAACCAAAATTACTAGTTAAAATGCCTTAACTGTCCTATTAATATTAAATCCTCAAATTAGTCAGCAACGCATTTTGAATGCCTTTTGAAAGTTGAAGTGTATGGCAATGTGGTACAAGTGATAAATGGTTTAGTTTGTAATTGAATGCCTGTCTTATATATCTGATTTGACTTCTTTCTATGCAGCTCTATTACAGGTTTGTCAGCATGATCTGGCTTTTTACATAGTATACCATGACTTTATGTGGATTAGGTTAAATCCTTTTGTCCATGTTCGCTAAGACATGTATTTTGTCATGAGTGGAACTGTATTAGGACCGTAAAACACATAGAATGCATTCGCTAGAAGTAACTCACGTTAGCAAATTGAGTGCCTCTAATAGACTATTGGAGCTTATGTTGATAAAGAATTAGTCGGGCAGTATTTTATTAACCAGTTGGTTCAGAAATTATCCTTCATGACTCTGTAATGGCTCACATTAAGCAGTCTCTGACATTTTTTTTGATTGAATTTTACTGCGCTCAGTTCTTTAGCAGCTTCTTCACTTTTATGTTGCTTGTAAAAGTTGCTTGTTTATGGACCGGTAGTGGTCCACTGCCTTACAGTTGGCAAGAGTACATTCTTTGGATCTCGGTTTTTGAGAATTCTCCAGAACTTGGTGAAGTTTTTGAAAACTAAGCACTGCATTTTAACGTTGCATGACTATTCACATATTTAAATGTTTGTCTCAAGGCTACGAGCACTCCTGGTGTACATTTTACAATATTTTCCCTTACACTGAAGAGGGACACGTTTTCCAATTTCTGAAAGTTCTACATCTTCTTTGAAAGATTTAACAATTATTTTTTTAAAGGTCAGTCTCAGCACGATTGTAGTCTTAAAGGACCAGAGCTCTTGTCAGATTTGCGGGGAGTTCTAGGTTGCTGCAGTTAGTCATGAGTTTCTACCTTGCTTTTGGTCTTATTGTGTTCTTTGTTTAAGACCTAATGCTTTGCAGAAGTTGCAAATACGACTTTTGCGTGGTGTTCAGAAAAAGCACTTGTTGCCTGTCCTGTTCCAACAATGATCAAACTCTGCTTCCTTGTAGCAGTTGGGCACATATGATGGGCCAAAGAAAAAATGGCTAGCATAGTGGAGGCAGTATTTCTGAAATGCTCCACTGACAAGATTTTGATTAAGTTCCTTCACTAAGTATTTTCTTTAAACTGGTGTGCATGTTTTGCATGGATTTTTTTTTTTTTTTTTGCCACTGCATCCTTGACTGGTATTATTTGTTTTAATAGGCTTCCGTCTTATGTGGTTCAGGTAAAAAAAAAATGTTTTGCAAGTAGTTTCTTTATGAAATAGCATGTTGAAAATGGGTCCAGGGAATGGAGAAGCTAGATGCTTGCATTCAAGCAAGACACTGTTCCATTCATATGACTGAAACGGTAGGAGCCTCTTAACAGTGATTTAGTTGTTTTCTCCAATGATCAGCCATGTACAATATATTTAGCATTTGTACCATTTGACGTGCTTTCTCCTCTTGATCGCTAATATTGCTCACTAACGTGCTCAAGCCCCTTTGCAGTTTCAGTTCCTCCTTTGGTTTTATCTAAAACTGAAGCCAGTCATAGCTGTAACTGCGTCTCTTCCAAGTTATGGAGAAGGGGTTGCTTCATTCGTATTGGTGTCTCAGTGCAAAGTGCACAGAAGGCATAGAAATTAATTATAGAGCCATTACGGTTGAGATTTAAAGAGTGTAGTAAGATTCGGAAGTCAGTTGTTTAGGGTAACGTGCACACATTAGTGGATAAAGCTAAATAAACTCAGAAGCCAGGCAGTTTACAATCCAAAAGTATTTTTATTTCCAGTGAAAACTATTGTGTACTCCTAGGGATTTTCATTTGCTTTTATTAGTTTACTACAAGCATAGCAATTACGGGCACTGAACGGCTATCAAGAAAGATTTACCAGTTTTGGGGTTAAAGAGGCTTGATCATTCACTATCGGCTCTTAGTCTCAGATGACTGCATTTATTTCAGGATTTATGACTTTCATAAAGCTTGTAAGTTGTTAAGTCAGGAAAGAGAACTGAAGTAGAATCACAATTGTAGCTTAGAGTCCAGACAGTACTCCAAGGTTTTTTCTGTCCTCACAGATAGTTTTAAGCACAGAGCACCTGTGCCTTTAACGACAATCCTCACGAGACACCCTTTACTTGCCTGGTTTATGAAAAGCCAATATGCTTTTCTTTATTTCGGAGTGATCTGTGAGTTTATGAAGCATGTTATAACTCAATACTTGGTTGTAACAAACCATTTTCATACTTAAAACATGCTGAGATTTTCCAATTTACTGTAGAGTCCATATCCTTCAGAACACAAGTTGCACATTGAGACCTGGTTTTAACCTTGCATGCAAATGTGTTAAAAGCTTGGTAGTGTAACAGCCCAAGTTCAAGTATTTTGGCAGCGTGAGCTGAAGTTGCATTTTGCTACCACCTTTCACTCAGCCTTCTTTACTAGATGCATGCCCGTTTTCAATATACCTGGTAATATATAAATAATAGTTTGTTTTGTTCTGGCTAGGCTATTGAGGTATGAGCATATTCATGTCTAAAGGGCTTTTTTTTTTAAATGCAACATTGGTCATTCTGTTTGCGTCAATATTGAGTCGTGGTCTTCGAACACTAGATCTTCATCATTGCGTTTATTCTTGCATATACCTAAACTTTGAAGCAGATCTGACCATCCTACGTGTTAAATCAACGACAGGTCTTACATTTGGGATCTGAAGCATTTCTCATCTAGATCTACGTGCCTCTTGAACACCAAATGTAAGACTGAATGCCAAAAAGGCAGTGGTAGGGTACCTATTAAAATGTGTGTCTTGAACTAGTTTAAAGAAGAATTGCGCTTTGCTCAAATTCCTTTTCATCAAGGTTTAATGTATGGTTCCTCCATGATCCCAATTACTTCCTTTATTATGATTCTACATTACTGCTAGATATTGCTTCGCCTTGGAACAAACAGTCTTTGCAATCTTTGCTGTCACTCCTTTTTGCAGGCCAAGAATAGCGTGCTGACCTGTTGCGTGTTGGCCATGGACGTACTGCACTTCAGTCTAAAGTGTGGGCCTGTTTAATGTGAGAAGTTCAACATTACTGTTCGTTGTTTTGACTGTATTGTATGTTTTACATTTCACCCTGGTGATAACCTGTAGGTTTCCTGCTGAAAGGAAAGTTTGATATGGGTTATAACTTGCCTTTTTCTCTCCTCTAGTCACTCTTCATTCCTCTCAAAAGCCATGTCTTACGAACCATCTTAAAATATTTGCTTGAAAGCGTCTTGGTTTACTAAACAAGAGTCCATCTAAGCATTTTCTAAAGTTGTCCATTTTTAAAAATCCTCCGACTTTGATCAGCACCGAATTACTCTTCCCAGAAGGTCTTTGCTTTTCTCTGTATTAAAGTGTTTGAGGGACCTATTCGTTTTGGCATATACTCTGTAGTTGTTTTGTCTATCAAGAACACCATGCTTGTTTAGTTTAGAATGTTTGGATATTCTTGGTAGTTCACAAAATGGAGTGCACTCCATGAATTCTTATTTGTTGTTGTATTTCGCTTTCATTCCAATACAGAAAAGATGGATAACTGCTGCATGGTCCCACACATTTTTATATCGCTTAGAACAGGCGTTTTACTTGTAATGTGGGCTAATGTCTTCACTTTTCATGAGGTTTACGATTATCTGTCATTGCCTATAGATACACCTGCAACACCCATCAGCCTAGTCTTTAGTAAGTGCCCTAGTGTTCTGTGTGGTTCACAGTCTACAAAGTACATATAATTAATCTGTTATAAATAGCGTAATTAGTCCTAATGTTTCGTCACTTTCCAGATCGCAAAATGAATCTCACAATGCACAAGCTCGATAAAAAGCCAGCCTTGCAATCCTTTTTAATGATGAGATCCAAACTTTGAAATGGGTCTTAACCTAACTCAAATCTTGCATAAGGGTCACTGTCCGCATTTCCAGTGACAAATCTGCATCTAAACTATCGCTAAGTTTCATTGATTTTATTGGGAATTTCTGACACAAGTGAGCTCTGATTTCTACTATTAGTTCATAGGCCTTGATTAGTGACCACACTAAAAATGGCAGTGTCCAGTTGAGTTCACTGAGGGTGTAATCTGAAGAACACATTTTCCTCAATTGGTCTGCTTTAAATTTTTATTTTCCTTTGGAATGTTTCATATTATTGTGTCCCATGAACTTGCCCTTGACCAAATTGGGTATTCAAACCCTATGCAGAGAATGCTTAAAAGTGGGTCATTTAGGTTAGTAACTGTCTAACTCAATCTCATCTACACATGCATCTGTGAATACATGTTTTCCTTAACATTTTTACCAAAGGATCTCTCTTACTAATGGCCAGTTACCTTATAGTTATAGATAGCACGCATTGTCATGGCACGATCAGTTGAAGCTTCTTTTTACAAAGTGGGTTGTAGGAGCTTCGATATCAAATGTTTCAGCCAATTAGGCACTTATACAAACTTGAGTAGCGGTTTGAACGTTATTCTTCAACCTGTTTAAAAAACATTATGTAGAGCTGATACCCTTCCTCAAATGTATGTCACTGCAGATCCACGAGTTTTGAAGGTAATTGTGTGATAATAGAGGAGATCATTTACTGATAGTTCCTTAATTACAATAAATGTTTCTTATTAAAACATTTAATGTCCAGGGATTTCAAATGCTTACTAAAAGTGAACATTAATCGAAAAAGGAAGAAAGTGCTTTTTAAGACAATTGGTAAAGCATATTGATAACTATTTCTGCAGCTGTATGTGCTGAGCCTTCTTCATCTACAATTTGTGCGTGTTTACAACTGCAGTTGCTTTTATGTGCAAAAGCAAAACTCGAATGCTATAGTGTATTTTTCTCTAAGTTATCCTGACGTTCCATGTGGTCAAATGTTGAAATAAAAAAGTCTGTGTTCTTAAAAAATCAGCTTTGTTATATATGAGCCCATCAAGTCGACAACACTAACAAAAATGTAGATTAGTTTGCATTTTAACTTTTGTTTTCATTCTGTGCGAAGTTGGTGTGTTGGTGCAGATTACAGATGCCTTTTTTTGTATTGGGAGCTAATTTTACAGTAGTTATATATGCTCATCTGCTATTGGGTAGGAGCACAGTACTGAGCAAACATTTGATTTTTTTTTACAGTAATATGCTCCAAATTTTTTGAGGCCAAATAACAAATTTGTTAAACACATTTACGACTGATCGGCTGAATGTAAATCACTTTGTTGAAATAAAAATAAGCTGAACCATGCATTTCAAAATTAGTTAGCGTTGTTTCACATGCAATCCTATTTTGAGTGAATAATAGGCGAACTTTTTTTGCTGCTCGCTTGACGCACATGACTAATAAGGGACTTAAGCTTTTAGATTTGTAAAGCAATACTGTATGCTAAATGTCTTTTCTAATCAAAATTTTGTGAATTGTAGTTGCTCAGATTTTTGGGATTTTCACCATAACATATCAGTTTCATTTCGTCCTGTAAATATACAAAGCTGATAACGCACAAAAAAATCCGCCAAAAATGAAGCCAACAAATAGAGGGCCCCATGCATTTCTACAAGCTAAAAATGTTTGTAATGCTACTTGGACATTTTTTGGGGAACCAATATGGTAACAAGATATGAAGAGAAACACGCAAAATATCCTGCTTTTGCGTTCAAAGTACTGGCTATGAATGTATTCAATTTATCAGAACACATTGATTTTAAGTGGACACTGGATGTTAAGGTATGCTGTCGAAATAGTCTGACCTAATGAAGGTGAAACTGTTTTATATTGCACAATCTTTCTTCACCAAGGTAGGTTCATTACAGAATTTCGCTTGAAGTAAGTGTTGGTGACATGTGTATAGGGTTTAATTCACAGTACTAAGAGAAAGTGTTTAAGGGTGAAATGAGGCTTCCATGCAGTTTAAGAGAAAGCTTTGTTACGGTTGCAACATAATTTTTGTACAGATGTGTTCTGTTTCCAGTATGTAGAAATGTGCCTCAACCAAGCGTACTGCAGTGTGTAATTTAGGGCCTGGTGCCAATTTGTAATAACTCATAGTGCCGCAAGAAATTAGTTTGTCTAATATGATGAAATGATTGTTGCATACCGTGAGCCTGACTTTCGGTTTGAAAATAGATTTGTCAAGTTAAGGATGCGTGAAATCACTAATGAGTAGTGGAGAGTGCAACAAGTCTATTGCTCTGTTTGTGCTTTAGAAAGAATTTGTGTTTTTGTTTGAAACTGTTGCCATCTGAAATGCAGTTACCCGAATCTAATGTCTGAAATGCAGAAATAACTCTGTAAATACATTTAAAAATTCTGTAAAAATATTTAATAAATATAGTATTTATACTAATGTTGTGTGTTTTAATGTTTATTTTTAATGGATCTCTTATTTTTTTTAAGTAAATAACTTTTTGTGCATTTGTTAGAAATGCAATTTTTTAGGTCTGGATGGAGAGCTTTGCCAGTACTCAAGCAGTTTTCAAAAAGACTTAATGTAGTATTGAGAGAGGTTTTGGCTCCACCCTTTTGTTCTTTTCTACAGGCATTTGATTTGTCACCCTGCTTATAAAATATACACTTTGTTCATAACTGATAGCAATTCTGTGAGTACGGGATCCTGTAGTAAGAAGACCTCTGCACCCGTGGTGAGACCACAATATGAACCTGTGACCCCTGATTCGCCTGCACATACATCCCCACTCCCCTGTTCTCCCTTTGTGTGTGTGGATAAAGGCTGCAAGCAGTCCAGAGCAATTGTTCTTGTTAAATGCTTAGACAGCCTGGGTCTTTAATGCCCGTCTCACATTTTATGCAGCATCGTTGGGTAAACCAAGGCTCACAAGTGGAGTAGGAGGACTCGGTTTAAGAATGACTGCTTCAACATAGTTTGAAGAGTAATACTCTCCACATTGTTAAAGCGTACAGTTTGTCTTGAGTCATTATCTGAAAAGTTGAAGGGTGGCATTAAGCCCTTGTGATGAAATAGTAAAACTCACACACCCTTAAAAGATTAGCATTGCGGGTGTTTTTGTATTTGTATTTAAATAGCACTTACACTAAGGTAGCAGTCACACACTACCAGAAGCGTTTTTAGACCTTTCTGGATTTATATCTCCGTATCACAAGATTCCCACCCCCACCAGAATAGCAGTTCCACATTATTGACAGCACTATCATATCCCTCAGATATCTTGTAACCCACACCAAAATGACGAGGGGCACTCCCAGAAATATTACCTTATCCCCCAAGTTGAGTTTGCTTGTTGCACCCCCTTTGCAGAACAGTAAAACGGACAGCCATTTCCCACTCATCCCTGTAACGTGTTCGGCTCATCTAGATTTAAAATGGTATGAGTCGAACAAACCTTCCAGAGAAGTTTTTATCTGTAAGGATTCCTTTTACTTGTGCTGACCCTCACCTTGATCCCTGAAAGCAGTAAGCTCACACAACCGACTTTGTTCATTGATTAGTTATTTATTATGTATAATAAGCATGCAAACTGTGTGTAGTAGGATGATATATTCTCACCATCCATTATATAGAACAAGATCAATATTAGAAAAACCGAAAGCATCTTGTATCTCACATCCCTGCTATCTGTAATAATTAGTTTAAACCCTACTGACTTTTATATATATGTATATTCTCATTGGCCTTCTAATTACAGTATTAGCTGATCTTTAGTACTTTCCCTCACTACGTTATGCCTATACTTCCATGGTAAGTTATATACAAAATGTAAAATCTCTTTAAAAAAATGCAAATTACATTTTTCAAAGCTATTGCATTCCAACAAAGATGCTGTAATGAGAGCAGAGCATTTATGAATTGTGATAATTGTGACAAAAGGTGTGCTGGAGCTATATACAAGCATGTGTACAGTACCAGGGTTTGTTATACAGACATACAGATATTTTTTTTAAATGAAAGTCCACTGTCCATATTATCATAAATGATATCAATCCACTTGTCTAGTTGTCGACATGTCGACCCGATTTAAAGATTTTGAGTAGGGTCATCGGGACCAAAAACGAGATCTACCTAAGAGAACAAGCATTGGCGGAGCCAATAGGTCTCGCTGTTGAGAGAGGTAATGGTGTTTGTTTTTTGCCATGTTATTTTAATTTAGAACGCATACAGAAAACTCCGGGAGGGGTATCTCGGGCAGCCCAGATCACAAAAGGAGCTTTTTGCGGCCTAATAGCTGTGATTCAGTCTTAAAAATTACCAAAATTTAAAATGATCAGTGCAATGACGTAGGTAGGGCGTAAAAGCCTGTTCCAATACAGAGGGGCCAAATAAGAAAGTCCTGCCTTCTGAACGAGACTTTATTTGAGAAACAGTAAGCAGGGCTTCATCACTAGATCTCAATGAATCGTCTGGCCGATAAGGGAAAAGCTTAGCGGACAGATATCTTGGGCCTTTGTCATTTAAGGATTTGTGTCAGACAGCAGATTTTAAAAATTATTCTTTTGTGAATTGGCAGCCAATGAAGAGAAGGCAAAAGGGGAGAAGGCGGTGTCCTGGGTGAGAGGTCAGTTATGAGACGTGCTGCAGTATTCTGGACCACTTGCAATTTATGAATCATTGTCTCATTGATCAGACCCCCCCCCCCCCCAGGATATTGCGCTAATAATTCCTTTTCTGCCTTAAATCAGTGGAAACTGTTTTAGTATATTTTGTTTTATTACATTCAAACGCCTGCTTCCTGAAGAAGCCAGCTCTTCTTTCGATGATGGTGAACAAACTGGTTCTTTGGTAGGTTCTTTGTTGCATGTAAATATGACTGGTCGATGCCTTAACTTGGATTCCATGTACAGTCTGAGAGCAAACATCTTCCCAAAAACATTTAATAAAAAAAAAAAGATTGTAGGCACAACTTTTTGGGATAAGTTATTGTACTCCTATTTTGCACCTCTCCCTTTCACCTCATTCTGTCTCTAGCTCGCTCCTCACCTGCTGAAAACCGTGACTTCAAGAAATTACTCTTACCCTCTTTATCCTCTTGTCCTTCATTCATTCCCCTGTGAAATGGATCCAAAAAAGACAAAGGAAAACATATTGCTTTAAAATGCCGTCTTTTATGGACATTTTTCCTCTCCAAAGTGCAACCTTAGGACAGATAAAAACAAGCATTTACAATGCAACGGTCTCGCCTTTGAAAAAGTTAGAGCTATTGGCATTGTAAATAACAATTTTTATTTGTGTTGGTTTTGAAAACAGATAAATAAATGGCACTGTCATTTACAATGCCAATAGCTTATTTTCTCGTAAATGCCACACACAAACACAGACCCACACAGAGTCCCACACACATCATACCTACAGAGCCATACACATACATACCTACAGAGCCACACATACACAGAGCCACACACACACATACACAGAGCCACAGCCACATACACACAGAGCCACACACACACACACAGCCACATACACACAGAGCCACATACAGACACACACACAGCTACAGACACACACACAGCTACAGACACACACACATCCACTTCATCCACCCACTAAGTCCATCCACCTAGCCACCACTCCACTCATCCACTGACTCCATCCATCCACCCAACCACACCTTGTCAGGGGTAGTAAGCACTATAAAAAAACAGTTACAAAACAATACATAAAACGAACTTGTGCAAGTACATGACAGCCTGCGCGACACTGCTTGTGCAGTTAACGCCAGGCTTCGACCTAAAAAGTAAAGTTCATTAAGCGCCCTCAGATCAAAGGGCTCACCCACTCCTCCCACTGTCACCAGGAATCTAATTAAAAAGTGGACGGCTGGCCGAAAAGGCAGAGTCAGCACCTTTTTGGGTGGGTGATCGGGGGCTGCAGGGTTTCCAGCCACAGCGGTGTTCAGTTCTCATTTAAACATACCTTAGTGAGGGGGGGGGGGTGCTTCAAGTAGGGGTGGGTAGTCCGAGTTAACCAGTGTTCCCATGTTAATGGTGGAACATTCAGCAATTCCTGTGTTTGTTTGTTTGTTTTTTAACCGAAACAGCACTTTGTGAGCTGGGATCTATCGCCAATCCTACTTAAATAAAAAAGAAAACATGGAAACATGTGCTTCATAATGCCAAGTGCTTTGGGTTAATAAAAATGACAAAAAAATATCCCAACGAGGTCACTTGGTAGCTGTGAATAAGTCCACCCTGTAGCTGGGTTTGGGGTGGTACTGCTTTGAATGATGGTTCTGGTGGCCTAGGGTTGCCTTACTGCTTTGAGTGTGGTTTAGGGTTGAGGTGCTTGCAGTGTCCCCCACCTGTGGCAGTCCCTAGGCCAACTGGCCTTGTTGGGGTAGGACGCCCTGTGTCCCAGAGTCAGGGGGGGCCTAAACGTGGCAGCTGCCCACTAAGTGCTGGGCAGCTGTAACAACAATGATGGGGCCTACGTGGGAGCCTCACAGGCTCTGAACAAAGGAAATGCTCCCTGAGCCTCGTGTGCTCTCAAAATAACTGTGGCGCCTGGAGCCTCTCGGGGCTCGAAGACAAATGGGGCGCTGTGAGCCTCTCTGAGCTCGAAGAACAACTGTGGCGCCTGGAGCCTCTCGGGGCTCCTCAACAAAACGTGGGGCCAGGTGGGAGCCTCGCAGGCTCAAGAAATGAGTGGGCCCTTTGGAGCCTCGCTGGGCTCTACAACTAAGAACTGCCTCTGAGCCTCTCGTGGGCTCGCATTAACAATGCCCGCTGGAGCGGCCCGCTGCCTCTTGGGGCCGCTCCGTCACCACCGGAATGCCGCCTGAGCCTCTCTGGACTCTTCAATAATGTGGTCCTGGTCGGGGAAGTCCCTCTCGGGGGACTCTGCATCAGGTAAGGCCCCACGGGCCTCTTAGCGCACTCGCACTGGAGTGGAGGGGCGGGCACCGGCAATGTGCCCCGACGCCCCCCTCTCCGGCCACTCACCAGAACGTTGGACTCTGGTTGCGGCTGGAGGCAGCCTCGCTGCTATCTTCACCGGCGGGACTCAGGGGAGCCTCGCTCCACTGTGGCACTCCTCCGGCGGCCGCTCTTCGGCCGGTATATTCCGGGGCTCTCCCTCGCTCCTGGGAGCCCCGGGGGGAAGCTCCTTAGTCTTCCCGTCATCTCGTCATCCCGCCCCCAGCCTGCCTGACTTCCTGTGCTGAGGGCCGCCAATGGCAGCGCGGCCCTTGGCAGGGAGGCGGGCACAGCGCCTCCTTAGCGATCTCCGGGCCAGCGGCGGTGAAACACGGGCTCCCTCTTCAAGCTAATTATAGAGCGAGGTGGGCACTCGCTGGGGGCAGCAATCCAGGGGGCCAATGCCGGGTGGGCACCGGCTAAAACATTTAAAGCGCTCCCAAGCGCTAGTGAACAAGATGCAGCGCTCCCAGGCGCTAAAGCAAAAATAAAGCGCTCCCAGCGCTCGTGGCACAATTACAACGCCCCTAGGCGCTATGAGGAAAAAGCAAAGCGCTCCCAGGCGCTTGGAGGCCAAAAGAAACCGACATCGGCCAGCGGCCTCAGTGTGCAGCCCACTCCTGCAAAAGCCACGAACAAATGATCAAAACATGCCGTCCCCCCCCCCAAAAAAAAACGCCCACCGCCACATGGCGTTCACAAAGGGGCAGAGCGAGAAATCACCGGAACGCCCACAAATCTGCTCCGAGAATTACTGACAGATCTCTCTTCCAATGGCTAGCCTCCATTTATGGAGCTAGCTAATGGAAGAGAGAGGCAGGTGAAAGCTCCTTACTGAAAAACATAAGATTTCTGCTGCGCAGTGAACGCAGGCGAAACCTAAAAAAGGAACCGCGATTCCAGTTGCTCCCAGGACCTAGGTGCCATTTGCCTCCCTTCCAACACCAGGCTTCAAAACTACCCCTGCCCCCCACATTAGTCTTTAAACAATGCCTCTATAACAGGTTACACACTGCCCTTATGTCCCAAATCCTAACCGAAAAGCAGCCTACTTTTCTTCTGGCAAGCTAACATTTGTAGCATAAAAAAGCATCAAACTGCCTCCTTAGTGACAACCGCAAATTATAGTAACAGGTTGTAAACTACTTCTTAGACAGACTGCACGCTTATCTTGTCCTCGGACTCAAAACTGCCTCGCGATGATGCAACCTTGACTGGTATACAGTGCAAACCGTCACCCCGTCTGACACACGGTGTGGATTATGCACATCCTAACACCTAGTCCCGCATCTACTCCACCAGCTGCACAGCACCTCTCCCCTATGGTCCTTCCCTAGAGATTGTCAAAATCCCTAGGATGCTGTGCACCGCCCCCTCACAGCGGTCTGACTGCAAACTGCCCCCTCTCGCCAGGGAACAAGCTGCCTCTGTTCCAACACAGAGCGAAAACATCCATCATGTCCGACACAGTAAAAACTCCTTAATCCTTAAGCTGCACACAGTATCAAAAGCGGTAAACTGTCCAGTGAAACTGCACAGCCCTCTAACCCTTGACAGAGTGGAAACTGCTCTATTCACAAACTACAAACATCTGCCACCACGACCACAGAAGTCTACCACTACCCTTCCCCCCCCCTTCCACCACAGCCGCAACCTGCCGCGCACCCAGGGCTGCACAGTGCCTGCACCCGGCATACATTTTACCTGGGTGCCATTTTCAGGGGGACCTCCTTCCCCGCCAGGTGGTGCTTGCTTCACTCTATGCTCAGTGTCCCACGCAGAAGTCAAAGTGCATTAACAACCGTATGAGCCGCGGCTGGTCCAGACATCACGGGCACTGTTGTAAAAAGTGCAGCCTTTTTACAAAAGATGCGATTTCGCAAATTGTTTTGCAAATCGCGAACTCCTGAAGGGTCTGATTGATGGAAGCCAATTAGGCATTACAATAATATAGGCGGCTGATAACTACAGCCTGAATCAAAGTCTCCCTGGTAGAATGAGGAAGAAAAGGAAAAGCCCTGTTCTATAGTAATGTAGGTGTATAGTTAGTGTAGCGGGGGTAGTCCGGTATCATTGGCATAATGTAGTTCTGTTTCTTTGGTCCTGCTGTCGCGAACTGATAGAGGTTTTTCATTCTTTCAGCATGCCATACTTCATTTTGTAGGTCTTAAGGTACTGGAAGAATCCGGTGGCCATGCAAATACCCAATACCATTACTTAACCCAATTGCGTCGCAATTATTGTGTATTGTAGTCTTCCACCTAATTGTACAGCATTCCATCCCACTGACATTCTTGGACCTGCATCTTTAAAGAACATTGGCAACCACCTCAACAGTGTTATCAAAATTGTTTCTCTACTCCATGAAAATAATCAGCCAATACTGTCAACATTACGAGTTGCACTAGTTGCCAACCTCCACCTCCAGTTAACCATATGAGCCTAAACCTTTAATGCTTATCTGGGTATGTGCTCCGGATTATATGCACTAATGTGGCTACGTGCCCATGCAGCAGTATATCCTGGTTAATACTCATGGCTTCTTCAACTGGAGGCCTGTATACGATGAGTACCGAGAGATCACTGGTGGCTGCAGTTTTTTTGTGCAGTTGTATATGCGCGAACTAAACCCGCAGGTATCAGACGCTTTACATGAGCACCAGTTGTATTACAGGCGGACACATACATTTTTAGGCACGGGGAGATTATTCGATTTGCCCAGAATCACAGGATGTTTGAGCCACTCTGCAGACTCTAACCTGGTTTCCCAGCTTCAAAGTCGGCCTCCCTAGCCTTTAAGCCACACCCTCTCCCAATTTTTGCAGTTTTATATAGTGCTAACTCTACCCGAAGGTATTGGAACGATTTGCAATGGCACGAATTGCGCATGCGTTTCATAGTGAACTAGCACTGGTAGATACAATAAGAACGGCTGCTGGAAACTTTGGCAAACATCAAGATCGCTTGATAGGCGCGCGTTTCGATATTTGTCACTTTCCTTATAAAGAAATTACAACTATATAAAATCATATAAACCCCTTTAATATGAACTCAGAAATATACATATATCATGTACTGTGCAATAAGTATTTTATACTATGTATCTAAAATCTATCTGTAAGCTAATATTAAATTTGACATTCGGGCTTCAATGCATAAACTGTATTGAATTTATTTAAAGCCATTCACAGGCAAGATGCCAGTCTTCATTTCCAGAAAGGCCCTCCCACTACACTCCTCTTTGTAGGGCTGCACGTTTAGGCATCAGTCCTTTTCTTCTGTCTGCTGCAGTCTCGTGGCACCAAAGCAATAACAACCACCGAGCCTGAGGACACTGCAGCCCTTGGCAGACTGCTGGTAATAAGTGGGGACTCTGCTGGATTTATGCGTGTGCGCTTAGAACGAAAATCATTAAAAATGAAACCGATGTTTATAAAAATACTAAAAGTGGTTTTATGGATGTTATCCAAACAACACATTTTAGTGTGAAAATGGCAATCCAAAACGAGCGAAACTCAAATAAAAAAAATAGTGCGCAAATAAACACATTAATATAACATAGAGTAAGAGTACATGTAACGGGGCAGTCTCCATGGGAAGGGACCGTACACCGAAAGGAGGGACAAATGGGCACAATTTACCACTCGGAAGTAAGGCTTTTAGAAAGGCATATAAAAGAACCAACTAAAACTGATGGGCGTGCTGAAAGCCCACAGGAATTACAGAATACCTTCTGTAGTAGGGGATCTCTGTGTATAGTCATAATCTAGTGAATAGCCCCGCTCATGTGCGTGTGGACCCCGGCAATCAAAAATAATCTCTTAAGCTGTCATAAAACTGCAGAACTGCAAAGACACTTAAATAATTTAAAGACAAATAATGCAGCCTATATGCACAGGCTACACTGTCCAGTACTTCAACTAGAAATTCCACCAAAAAAACACACACACACAACAGCACAGTCTGCCCAGTTTCTCCATAAAGAAACCTGCCTCTACCAGTAAAAACCTCTGGAATTATAGAGAGGAAGGCATGGACAGACAAGCCCCATAGGCTGCCATTATATGGCTTAAATAGGATACTGTACCTTTAAGAGAACCTTCCAGAACTTTCTCCTAGTATCCCAGAATGCATAGCAGGTCCCACTTACTTTCATTTCTTTTTTCCGGCTCCTGCTAACAGGACCCTGGTGCATTGAGCTCTCCCTTTTTCAAAGGGTTTATTGTATTTGTGCACTTTTTTAACTTAAAAGTGTTTTCTGTTGTTAATACTTGGTGTTTTGCTTCATCCCTGGGTGTTTGTTCAGGCTTTTAGGGATCTAAAATGCCTGCTCTGTTTGACAAGTGCCCTGCATGTGGAAGGAAGAAGGCCAAGTCTGACTCACACGACGTCTGCAATCTCTGCCTCCCTGAAGAACATGTTCCTGAAGGCTGTGATATTTGTCAGACCTTTTCAACTAGGACCCTCAGGGAAAGGTTGACGATTAGGCTCCAAGGCCTCGAGGAGAGACGTATGCAGGCTGCAGGTGGGTCTGGGAAGGCTCCCTCTGCCCCTGCTGAGGCCTCTGGGGGGCTCCCCAGAGGCAGGAAGACCAGCAAACGCTCCCGGTCTCCGTCGATTGCATCGACGACGACGTCGAGAGGGATGACGACGGTGTGTTCCCCATCTCCCCGGGGCTCCGGGTCGAGACAGCGTGGGAAGTCGACGTCGAAGTGCCTGGGCAGGCCACCGTCGAGGTCGACGGCGTCGCCGTCGACGTCGGAGGACCAGTAGGCATTGGCGCTCGCCGCCGAGGCGACACCGCCGTTCGCCGTCGAGTGAACGTTCGGCATCGAGGGGATCCTCGACGTCGAGCACTGCAAAGGAAACGGTCTGCGAAGGACAGTCGACGCTCGTCGTCGAGAGCTGACCGCTAGTCGTCGAGGTGGCGGCGCTCGGCGTCGAAGAAGAAACACTCGACGTCGAGGAGACGGCGGTCGACGCCTGAGTCACGGGGTCGACGTTCGACGCCGGATAAACGTAGCTCGACGTCGAGGAGGAAGAGATCGGTGTCTGGGAGCCGTTCTGCCTCCCCAAAACGGCGCAGAAGGACTTCTGGCGCCAGAAGTCAGGCGGGGTCTGGTGAAGGACGCCGGAGGCGGCGCTCAGGTTCTGGAGGGGCTGGGTCGCAGTCCCCTCCTCCGAAGAAGTCACCGGGCTCGGTGTACTCGGTGGTTTATACACCACCTCGGCTTAAAACTCCTCCTCGGCTTAAAACTCCTCCTCCTCTACTTAAAGAGGGATCCGCCTGTTAAGCCCCCACTGCCATCTCTGCCACCAACCGGGGCTTCCGCCGCCGCTTCCTCCGCGTGGGACTAGGCCTCGGTCGGGGACTCCTCCGACCCCTCCGCCGAGGTCGGCGTCCCTACCCAGGTTACCTACACCTCCAAAGGGGACACCAAGACCTAGAACCCAGGAGAAACCGCGGAAGACGCCTCCTCGGAAACCTACAGAGCGTCCGCGTTCTGGGAGGTCGAGATCCCGTTCCAGGAGGAGAGAAAGATCGCGCCACCGGTCTTCCACACGGTCGAGACGACGCCACAGGAGGCACAGGTCTCGTTCCCATACAAGATCCTCGGGGACCAGGGACTATTCTCCGACGTTGTTGGAATCACCGGAGACAAGGGTTTCACCGATTGATGATCTGGTGTCCTTTCAGGAAGTCCTTTTGTGAGGTGCAGCGAAGCTGGGCATCTCGTTGACGGTGCCCACTCCCAAGACGTCGGTGATCTTTGAGACGCTACACCAAAAACATCTATCCCGACCATTGCTACCACTGGTGCCGGGTCTGGAAGAACCGGCCATGGACCTTTTCCTCACCCCAGCGGTTACCAAAGCGGCGCCCTCGAGGCTTCAGAAAAATACCGGGCTCCCGACTCGGATCCGGCCTTCCTGAGGACGGAACCTCCTCCGGATTCTGTGATCGTGACGGCTGCGCGCAAACAGCATGCCACCACTCCGTCCTCCACAGTTCCGCCTGATAAAGAATCCAGGTGGCTGGGTTCCTCTGGAAGGAAGGTTTGTGGGACTTCGGCGACGTCTATGAAGGCGGCGAGTGCCACGGCCCTATTGGGACGCTATGATCGAGCCCTCTGGGAATCCCTCCAGCAGTTTGTGGAACTTCTGCCGCGGGACAAGAGGGAGGATTTTCAGGAAGTTTTGAGCGAGGGGATGTTGGTGGCAAATCAGGTCATCAGCGCCGCTGCCGATTCCTCCCTACTGGCGGCACATGGTTTCTGCCATGGGATCAACCAGCGCAGACACGCCTGGCTCCGCCTTACGTCATTAAAACCTGACGCACAACAAAGGGTTGCCAACCTTCCATTCTCTGGCGAAACCCTGTTTGGGAAACATGCGGATGACGAAATGGCCCGCATGAAGGCGGAGGCTGAGACGCTCACAGCTGTGGGTTTGGAAAAACCCAAGGAGAGTAAGAAGTCGTACCGCCCGTTCCAGAGACGGTTTGGTGGACAGGGCAGAGGGTGTGGCCAGTCTTCAGGTCAACAACAGCAGCAGCAGCAACAGCAGCAGTTCAGACGACCATTCCAAAAGCGCCAGAGGGGCAGAGGAGGACACCAGTCGGCACCAGCGACTAAAGGCCCGGCCGGGTCTAGGCCCTGATCGCTTACTTCCCCTTCATCCGTTACCCACTCCGGTGGGGGGGAAGGGTTCAATTTTTTCTGGCAGAGTGGAGAAAAATTACTCCGGACAAGTGGGTGCTGAATATTGTTTGCAATGGATACAGTCTTCGGTTCACCAGCCCTCCTCCATAGATTCCTCCGGTCAGCTCGCAGTATCAACTGCGCGAGCTCCAGGCGGAGGCCGATATCCTGTTAAGGAAAAGGGCGATAGAAGACGTACCTCTGTCTCAAAGTGGAAGAGGTCTGTACTCCAGGTTCTTCCTGGTCTGGAAGAAGGACAAGAACGAGTTCAGGCCCATTCTGGACTTGCGACAGGCAAACAAGTGGATTCGCAGGGAAAAGTTTTGCATGCTGTCGTTGCATCAGATATATCCTCAGTTGCAACAAGGGGACTGGCTGTGTGCTATAGACCTACAGGATGCGTACTTCCATGTGCCCATTGCACGCAAACACAGGAAGTTCCTGCGGTTCCAAGTCGGCGCCAATCACTATCAATACACAGTACTCCCGTTCGGACTGAAGTCTGCGCCAAGAACATTCTCGAAGTGCATGGTGGTGGTTGCAGCACACCTAAGAAAGAACAAGGTGTTCGTCTACCCGTACCTGGACGATTGGTTGATCAAGGCCTCCTCCTTCTCGGAAGCTCAAGCGGACTTCCAGAAGACGTGCGTTCTCTTGAACAAGCTGGGGTTGCACATCAACATGTCCAAGTCTGTCCCGACTCCAGTCCAGTGCATACAGTACTTGGGAGCCTCCATCAATACGCTGTCAGCAAACGTGTCTCCTTCGGAGGAGCGACGATTATCACTCCTTCGGAAGGCTCAGGCTCTCATGACCACTCCATCTACGACAGTGAGGAAGGTGTTTTCCCTACTGGGGTCGATGGCCTCTTGTATCTTCCTCACGCCACACGCACGACTGCACATGAGACCGTTGCAGGAGTGCTTGGAGGATCAGTGGGATCGGAGGAGAGGATCCTGGGACGACAGGATACGGCTGTCTCTGCATGCTCTTCAGTCTCTGAAGTGGTGGTGTTCAGCGGAGAATCTCCTGAGAGGGGTTCCCTTCCACAAGGACATTCCCACACAGACGATTGTGACGGATGCTTCCCTCCTGGGTTGGGGGGCGCACTCCGGAGACCTACAGATTCAAGGGACGTGGTCCCTGATGGAGTCCACGTACCACATCAATTTCCTGGAACTCAAAGCTGTTCACTTGGCGCTGAAGGCCTTTCTTCCGTCCTTCCAGACCAACTCTCTGCTTGTGCAGACGGGCAATACGACCACGATGTATTAACTCAACAGGCAGGGGGGTTCGAGATCGCGCACTCTGTCGCAGGAGGCGCAGGCGATCTGGCGCTGGCTTCTGGCCAGAGGACTGTCGATAACGGCTACCCATCTGCCAGGTGTGCAGAATGTTCAGGCGGACGCACTGAGCAGACTGATTCAGGAAAACCACGAATGGGTCATAAACGACGAAGTACTAGGAGAAGTCTTCGCAAGGTGGGGAACTCCAGACGTGGATCTGTTCGCCACTGCCGAAAACAGCAAATGCCGAGGCTTCGCCTCCAGGTACTATCAGCGGGGGACGCTGGGGAATGCACTATGGATCGACTGGTCGCACAGCTTTCTGTACGCTTTTCCACCCATTCCCCTGATTCCGGCAGTGCTCATCAAGCTGGCCCGGTGCAGGGCTCAGATAATACTTATTGCACCGGAATGGCCCAGGCAGTGGTGGTTCACGGACCTGCTTCACCGATCTCTCCTTCCGCACATACGGCTGCCGTGCAGGCCGGACCTTCTCACGAAGTTCGGGGGACAGATGTTACACCCCAACCTCTCGTCTTTGAGTTTGGCGGCATGGCTCCTGAGAGAGTGCAATATGGCCATTTGAATCTGCCTGAAGATTGCATGGACATTCTGAAGGAGTCTAAGCGACCTCACACTCGGACTTCCTATGCTTACAAGTGGAAGAGGTTCTGTATCTGGTGCAAGTCCAAGAACTTTGACCCGACGACGTGCAAGGAAGATGTCATCCTTCCTTACCTTCTACATTTGGCGCAGTCTGGCCTTAATGTCCATTCCATTAAGGTCCATCTAGCTGCATTGACTGCCTACAGGACATGCCCTTCACAGACTTCCTTTTTCCAGATCCCTGTGATCAAAGACTTTCTGGAAGGCTTGAAGAAAGTATTCCCTCCTGTCAGGCTTTCTTCGCCTTCATGGGAATTGAATGTGGTGCTGTCCAGATTGATGAAGGAACCTTTTGAACCTATTCATAAGGCTTCGTTGCAGCACCTGTCCTGGAAGGCGGCGTTCCTCGTGGCCATTACATCGGCCCGCAGGGTGAGTGAAATTCAGGCGTTGTGTTGCCAAGTACCTTATACTGTATTTCATGCCCCTAAGGTTGTTATGCGTACTCACCCTAAATTTCTTCCCAAGGTTAATTCTGATTTTCATGTCAACCAGACCATAACTTTGCCTACGTTTTTTCAAAATCCTTCGTCTCCAGCGGAAAGGTCTCTGCATTCCCTGGATGTCAGGAGGTTGTTTAAATTTTATCTGGATAAAACCAAAGATATTCGTAGGTCAGACCAATTATTTCTCAAGTATGGATCAGTCAGGACGGGTCTTGCGACCTCTAAGCAGTCTATCTCGAGGTGGATTGTGTCCTGCATACAGCTATGTTACCAAAAAGCTAATAAGACCTTAGGAGGTAAGCCTAAGGCTCATTCCACCAGGGGCAAAGCTGCCACGACAGCCTTGCTCCGTAATGTTCCGATTGCAGAAATCTGCAAGGCGGCCACTTGGAAGTCGGTTCATACCTTTGCTAAGCATTACTGCCTGGACACTGATGCCAGGGCAGACGCTCAGGTTGGGCAGGCTTCGCAGTGAAATCTGTTCGCACAATAGTGGTGTTATTGCTCGTTTCGCCACCGCCGCTTTGGTGTGGGGATGGGCTTGCCATTCTATTTACTAGATTATGACTATACACAGAGATTCCCCTACTACAGAAGGAGTAGTTTCTGTCCTGTAACTCCAGTTCTGTAGTAGGGGTATCTCTGTTATAGTCATAAGCGCCCGCCGCCCTCCCCGGTGGAGAGAGATATTCATGTAAGAAATGCTACAGGTCTGGCGTTTTACGCCTTCAAAAAGAACTGAAAGTAAGTGGGACCTGCTATGCATTCTGGGATACTGGGAGAAAGTTCTGGAAGGTTCTCTTAAAAGCACAGTATCCTATTTAAGCCACATAATGGCAGCCTATGGGGCTTGTCTGTCCATGCCTTCCTCTCTATCATTCCAGAGGCTTTTACTGGTAGAGGCAGGTTTCTTTATGGAGAAACTGGGCAGACTGTGCTGTTGTGTGTGTGTGTTTTTTTGGTGGAATTTCTAGTTGAAGTACTGGACAGTGTAGCCTGTGGAAATAGGCTGCATTATTTGTCTTTCAATTATCTCTTAAGTGTCTTTGCAGTTCTGCAGTTTTATGACGGTTTAAGAGATTATTTTTGATTGCCGGGGTCCACACGCACATGAGCGGGACTATTCACTAGATTATGACTATAACAGAGATACCCCTACTACAGAACTGGAGTTACAGGACAGAAACTACTCCTTCCAGAGCAGCGCATGTATGCGGTCTCTAGGCTCGACTTAACAATGAGCCAAATTCATTAATTACACTTCAGGACAAGATGGTAAATAAAACAAGATATTTTGGAAAGAGGTAATAAACATACCAGGAATAGAATAATATGAATTTTGTTTGCCCCCACTTGTCGGCGCACTAAAAAAAGCAAAACCATGGATATGGTTTAAAAAATTAAAAATCTGTCCCACGTCCACATGCAATAGTGCTCCACCTATGTGACCCCAAACCTCGGTTTATTTTTAAGGGGAAAGATTACCGCAGGCACCCAGTGTTCAGAAAGTCAATATATGGATAAAAAGTGCCACTGTGAAATTTTATAAATATAACCTCTATGAAAAGTGGAGCATTAGAAACCAGCAAACGGAAAGGAATTTGGTTTTTTCTACTGGGCCTGCTCGAATGAATGTAGAAAACAATGGAATTTATTAGCCGTGAACTAAACTACAACCAACACTGGTGAATAGGCATGTTACTGGTTAAAGGGACTTAAAACAGATTCACCTAACTGAATCAGAAGAGGATGCCCCCAACAGGCTGTTATCTAATGACGTATAGACATCGGAACAAATAGCATCCCACAACGCATCCCTTTTGTTGTGGAGACCGTATCCATTTGCACACAATAAAAAAACATGTAGAAAAGGTCTGCCATGCAGTGGATGCAGCAAGCTACTTACTGAGCAGCAGGCACACTGAAATGCAGAAAGGTCTGCTTACACATGTGCGAGCCTCTGAAAATAGACTTGTGGTTCGCATGCATGTTATAGGGCAGACCTTACGCAAATATATGTTGAACATGTATTTTTTTATTTGAGAGGAGCACAATATCGGTTCTCAAATATTTTTAAGCAAAACTGGATATTTAAAAACGTTTTTGACTTTTGGGGAAAACACAGTAATTGTACAATGTTTGGAAAGGTTGAAAGACCTTAATGAAAATAGAAAACATCTTCACTGGAATAGTCAAAGTAGAGTTCTCATTCTACTAACATCCCAATGAATGTAGGTCCGACATATACTTGAAATTCAAATAGACCCAAATAGAGTATCACAATTTTATGTATAGTCTCCACAAAATCTTATTACTTTTTGGAGAAACGCATCCTTTCTAAAGGCTTCCCCCTGAATTGAGTCTATTCTTAAGAGTCCAATTTATCCATCCCCTGTAAATTCCCAATCAATACATTGAGGAAGGTGGGTGTGGCGAAAAGTCTTCCTAAAAAATCTTGAAGTACAGAGCGGGTAAAGTGACGGTCTTTCCTCATTTCGGAATCCAAACAGTAATGTTTGGCAAAGGTGTGGAGAGACTATTACCTACCCAGTTTGCAAGCCTTCAGCTAATGCTGCTATTGAGGATTTGGCTCTGGTGCAGTGAGCCCTTATTCCTTCAGATTTAATTATTTTATTTTTTTAGCCAGTGCTTAACAGATTTTTTATACACATGATGATCCATGCAGCTTTTTTACATTAGAGATTGTAAGTCTTTGAGCTGCTTTACTCTTTTTGCAACCAGTGAAGAGCTGGTTATGTGATCTTAGGTCCTTGGTGCGGTTAATGTAAAAGTTCACCGCTCTACTAGGGTCTTATTTGTGAAGTTTTTCTTTTTCCTTTGGAAGATGTGGAGGCAGATAGAATACTGGTAAAGTGATAGTATCAAGCCAGGTAGACTTTGTTACCGTATGGGCTGCGCTTTCTGCTTTGAAACCTCTGCACTTTTTACTTATATGCCCTTATCTCGTTACCTTTCAATTTGAAAAAGAAAGCTTGTATGTTTGTAAAAAAGTGAAACCTACACACCTTCCGGTGATTTCCTGGTCCGTCGCGGGCTTGCCCGATTGTGTGGAGGAAATCAGCGAACGCTGCCCTTTTCCACTCCTAGAACATCCAGGCGGTAGTGGTCTAGTGCGACGCACCACCAGAATAAAAACGAATGACGGAGCAGGTGCGTAGCGGACACGTGCCGCTGGTGTGCCAAAGACAAGACAGTCTGTGCCCGTCCATGTCCGGATCGTGACCATTGCTAGCCCCCCTGGACGTTTCATAGCAGGACACACTGCTAGGAGAATTTACTCTAAAGAGGAGCTGATATCCATGCAACCAGCCTTCAAACATATGACCTGCGTCAACCTGTAGCCATGATTGAAGATGAGAGATCAGTGTGTCCAACATGTCTCTTTGCCCCAAAGTCATATTTAAAGGAAGGCAATATGTCATTGCTACTAAAAAGAGTGGAGCTAAGAACATCCAGTGCGCCCTCATGAACGCCAGATCTTTATAGAGCAAGACAACATAGACATATTGTTTAAAACGGAAACCTGGTCTAATGCCTCCTTGGGGCCAGAACTAATCACAACCACTCCCCCTGGTTATGAAACAACTATGCATGACCATACAGACCATAAAGGTGGCGGAAATGCCATTATCTCTAGGAATACAGTCACAACTAATTGTCTACCCCTTCCATATAATCCAGAAAGCGAAGCACTTGTTTTTAAAATAAACCTCAATGCAAAAAAAACCTTTAATGGAATACTTTTGTACCAGCCTCCCGTTATAAAATTTCTCACATCTTGGAAGTACTAGGCCCTTTCTTAGAACTGCGTTGCGAAACAACACATTTCACTATCCTGGGTGACTTTAACTATCACCCAGAGGTTAATAAATTAACAGATAATATGGTCACTTTCAGGCTTAGCCAAAGCCACAGACCACCCACTCCTCCATTTCTAGGAGGTTCTACCGTTGGTGTGGTCTGACCACCATGCCATACTATTCTACTTCTCTTACACCAAACCAGATATCCCCACTCCTCACCTTCCAACAACCAGGAAGAGTCATTCCTGGAATAAAAAAACACCTAGCCAACCTAGAGAACGCTCTGTATCTGCCCCCATACCAACAACAGTGCCTGACAAAATGGCAATAAATTATTAGGTTTGGTTAGTAAGGCTATGATTAACTTTAGCTCCATTGACCATTTCAATGGGACAATGCAAAAATCCCTCTGAATCATGGTACTCATCCCCCCTCCCCCCGCCTTAAAGAACAAAAAAAGTCTAACGGAAATGGCAATCACAATATAATGAGGATAAAGTCCAATATAAGTAAGTGCTCAAAAATTCTAAATCAATGATTTTTGCAAATCTGCCTATTTCTCAGAGAAAATTAAATTAGTTAAAGACTCAACCAAGGAACTGTTCAGAAGGGTTAAAGCCTTATCAAATACAACTCAAAATAAGCTGATCAACGCCAGTCAACTCTTATGCAATGAGCTGGCAAAGACTTTTCAATCAAAAGGACTCCATATTTTTTCCACTTTTACCACTAACGTTCCCAAATTATCTGTCACAAGCCCCACCCTGAAACCATCAGTGAATGCTGATTTCCTAACTTCTTACCTATAACCCAAGAACAAGTTAGGACCCTCCTTGCCACCATGAAATCAGGATCTCTGGAAGACCCATGTCCCCCCCAAGTGCTACAAGGCTTCAAAAAAGAAATGGTCGGGAGGGATCAATACCAAAGATCCTATACAAATCAAGGGATATTAATTCCCTGATTGGGGGAGCCCAATTCTCAATTTTTATTTTTCAGAATATTTTATATACAGAAGAACACATGCCTGATCAACGTAGTGATTACTAATTTTATTTGTAGTAATCCGTACTTGAAAGTAAGCCGTTTTTTTCTTATTATATACATTTTATCGTATCAAATGCACATATATACATACATCTCAATTGCAAAAGAATATCTATATACACATTCTGAAGTACAAAAAAACAAGAAAACACACTCTATTATATAGAGGCAATTCTTTTTTCTCTTTCTTTTTTACAACCAACAAAGAACTTATTAAATTAAAGAAAGTGCCCCCCTATTTACTCAGGGGGTCCACTAAGAGGAAGTAGTGCACCAACACAATCGATTCTACAGATTTGTGAATCAAAATTTCAGATTGTGTTCAACAAAGCATGTTCACTCAAGTACAGCGTATCAAATAGACTCCTCTTGTTGAAAAATGGCGTGTCACCCCAACTGCTACATCTCACTACTAAGATAATCTCTGGACGTCTCACATTTATTTTCAATGAAATCATACACACCGGTTCTTTCCCAAAGCGTTGGAAGAAAGCAGCAATACTTCCCCCTATAAGGAAGGCAAATCTCCCAGCATCAGAGCCCTCAAACTATCGTCCCATAGCACGACTACCTTTGCCGGCCAAAATACTAGACAAACTTCTTAATCAGCAATTATCCTTGTACATAAAGGAAAACGACCTATAAGATGACTCTCAATTTGGATTCCGGAGTCAACAGAGCACTGAATCCGCTTTATAATTTCTGCAGAAAGCATTAGATCTATAGTAGACAGGAGAAAACACAGGACTGATACTATTGGATCCCACGGCGGCGTTTGAAACGTCAGTCTCAACATTCTGCTAAATCACCTTAATGAGATTGGCATTCAGGATAAATCCATCTCCCTACTAACGTCCTTCTTAGCTGACAGAGAACAATACATTACCATAAATTTCTCATCAACTTCTTGGAGTTCTCCCTGCCGAGTCCCTCAAGAGTGTCATGAGCGCTACTCTATTTAATCTTTATATTGCCCCTCTGGTAACTCTTCAAGATCTTTGGTTTCTGTCTCCTACACTGACGACACGTAAATTGTTGTGTCAGTCGCAGGAAATCTTGGAGATACAGCCACACCGTTCTCCCTCTGCATGGAAAAAATCGGAATTTGGATGGCATAAAGCTGCCTGAGAATAAACTCTGGCAAGACAGAGATACTACTCTTCAGAAAAAAATACTGATCTCTGGTCCCCGGTATGGTGGCCACCAGAAATGGGCCCTATTCCATCTCCAGAAGAAAAGGTTAAGAATCTGGGTATACTCTTTGATTAAAAAAAATGTGACTTTTGAAAACCAGATCAACCAATTTGCATTTTTGATTTTCTTTCTTTTAAAAACTGAGAAAACCCTACCCTATATTCCCCCTAACTTACAAAAATAGGTCAAGTCTGCTCTAATTCTGACTGAACTGGAATATTGTAATGGACTATACTTTGGCCTACAAAAAAAAATTGTATTCACACTCGAGACCCTCAAAAATGCAGTCGACAGTCTCTTATTCAATCTCCCTAAATTTCAGCCCGAAGCCACGGCACTGAAACTTACACTGGCTGCCTGTAAAAAAATTTTTTTTTATAAAAAGGATTATATTCAAAGCATTATGGATTGCCTTTAAGGCACTTGATGATACTGACCCAATGGCTCTTAGACAGTATTTCCACTGGTACACACCTTCTAGACCATCACTCTTCTGGAGCAATGATTATCGAAGTACCCAAGTTCAAACTAGCCCGATAGGGTGGCAAACGTTTTGCGACCTGTACGACTCGACTGGAACTCTTACTCTGCTCAATCTATGCCTGAAATTGTAGGCTCTGGAGACTGAGGTGCAGAATTTGCCTTCCCAATTATAACCACACGTCTTCTCTGAGCAGAAGATGAACAGAAGCTGCTACAGTTAGATGCCATAGGTTTGTGGATTACACACTTCTCAGGCAGTCCAGGGTGATGAGAATTATTTGGACCCGGTCTCGGCGAATCTTCAGAACTCAAGGAATCAAGGGTATGGGGGAAATGCATAGTAAAGTGGAAACTTTCATGTCAACTGAATTTTCAGCTAAGGCTCCCTGCAAAGGATACTGGACGACACAGATTCTCAGGCAATGAATGTTTTCAGTAGCGAACAGGTCCACTTGAAGTACACCCCAAAGAACAAATATCTTGACCTCTCTCCGGGTTAAGATTTTCTTCGTGGTAGGCAAGATGACGCAGACTCAAGCTGTGGTCCATTGCCACAGCCTGTGTTCAAAAGCCCATGTCAAGCACCTCAGGCCTACATGGTAGAAAAACTGAGACCCCATTCATCCTTGTTAGTTCAGGTACTACATTGCAGTTGTGTTGTTGATCAAGATGTGGACTGACTGACCTGGAAGAGAGGCAAGCCTTGAGTGGCAAATATATAGCCCTGAATTTCAGAAGATTGATGTATAACTTCTGCTCTTCTAGAGATCAGAGGCACCTAATTTCCAGGCCCTCCAGGTGTGCACCCCACCCAAAGGTGGAGGTGTTTGTCCAAACTGTGGTGAACAGTGGAGGGGGACGGCAGGATCTCTCTCAAATCAGGTTGTCCTAGTTTCCCTACCAGCTCCTCCCCACTGCAGCATCTCTGGAGGCCACAATAAATTCTGTCATGTCTCCTTAATATTGGAAACACTGCCTGCAGGGGCTTCACTAAAGAGCCATTGTGCCAGCACGTATGTGTGAACAGGCAGATGCAAGAAGCAAACAGAATGAGCAAAAATTGGATTCCTCACCTTTCCAATATTCCTCAGGTGTCTTGAGAGGAGCAGTACTGGACAGACTATCTCTGCAAGCTTTCCTTCCTCCCCCCCCCTCCCGAAAGCATCCCAAATATTCCAGATATGATTCTAATGTTTCGGGGGAGGGAGTGTAAGCTTGGATACCAGTCTCCACCTGGTAAGTCTGGCTTCCTGCATCTTCTTAGATAATATGCATGTTGGCACATAGGTGCTCTCCAGTGTTTCGCCTCAGGCTGTGGTTTCAGCTTGGGGGAGATCTGTCAGACTGCATCAGAATGTTACTGTGGACCAGGCCTGTTGGTCAGTGGAGGATGTCCTTCAACCCTCCACCAGCCATAACTATGGTGGTAGTGATGATGCATCAATCCTTGTGTGTGGTAATCAACTGGAGGTAAGATGCCTTTGATCCCCAGGAGAGTGAATGTTGCACATCAACTTGCTTGTACTGAAGGTGAATAGGCTGGTGCTCAAAGGCTTCGACCCATTTGCGTTGACCCTGTCCAGATCTACAAGGACAGTACAACTACGCTGTGGTATATCAGCAACATAACTGTCAAACCAGTGCATGACTGAGTTGGCCTTAATCCTGGCTAGCTCACAGTGCACCATCTGGACCTCTACCCTTACAAGGAATCGGATGGTATGTGCAACCTCAGACCATGACGACTGACTGCCCAAGGAAATCATGGAAACAGATCCGTCCCTTTCATTAGTAACTCAAAGCATGCCCAAAGATAACACACATACTCAAATTGGCATTTCAAATATTGATTGAAGCAATAAGATTCTTGTGTAAAATGCATGCGCTGTAATGAGTAATAAAAGGAAACCGAACAGTTGAAGATAAAACATCTCCTGTGCAGATGTTTAGGAAACTTCCTTCTTAAACAGTAAGGTTTTCAGTTTGCTTAAATCAAACTTCACATTTGAGATTGGAATTGAAGGCAAAATTGCCTCTTACCTATCTGCGAGCAGGTGAAAAAAGAACTTGTGTACAACAGGTCATGACCTTAGAAACCATCACCAGATATGGTGTTCCTGGTTTCATCCCACAGCAACCTTGGTCATTCAATATCAAATAGCTTCCATTCAAAAGCAGCCTGAATGCCTGATGAATTGCAGCGGCTGAGGACAATTTCGCCTTGGATGCATTACATGCCCCATGAAGTATAACTTCTCTGAAAATGACAGAAAGGCCTAAACTGTTCTCAGTCTATACAGCTAAGACAAACCTCAGTTGCACCATTTCTACATCTGTAAGTGCAAGGTGAGACCCATGCCTCGTACAAATTCCTCCCCTAGCGCTTCATATCTCCCTGCCTAATAGTGTTCTAAGCAGTACTTAAAGTGAAAAGTTGAATTTGGCAGTAAAAGACATCCATGTATTATCCAATTAGCTAATGTTATCTCTGATACAGTGAATGGTCATTTTTCTTTGTGTAACATCGTGTATGTCACATCTTTTCTGGCCATGGTTTCTGTTCTTTTGTCAAATTATCGCAAAAACAAATTGTTGGGTTTAAATGCTTCCATGGAACACAACCACCGTGCAAAGCCTGCAAAGTCCAGCTCAATAGCATAATATACTTAAGCTGTGTTTGTCCATGTTGTAATAGGGACATGTCACGCTCTGATGTCAATAGTAGACAACACAATGTTACTCAGAGAATATATCTTCGTGGATAATGTAGTTGCACCATTATCTACTACCGCTAGAGCCTTCTGTAAATTTTCTCTGTCAATTTCACATATTTGCTCAGCAGTTTCCTGCTGCGAAACCTGCCACACTTCATTGTATATTGCATACAAAAAGTGCATTTTACGTGACTCCGTAGGATCTATCAAGAAATCCTGTAAATCCATGTCATCAGAAAGGAGATGTTGAATGTTTTATCCAATCTAGGCACAACTTTGCAACGCTATATGTCGTGTTAAGAAAACGTGCATGACATCCATTAGTATGTAATGGCCACACATGCCATCCCTCTGGACTGAAACGTGAAGAATTGTATGTGCCATTCCTAAGCATGTAGTTGAACGTTTCCTCCCTGTAGTTTGTGAATTTTCCCCAATTCTAAAAATTTGCAAATTTTGAAATATTTGGTGTAGTCATAGCTTTTATTTTGACCAGGCTGAGAGGACGTTTACTGCACTGTTTTGTTCAGGAAAATCATTTGTTGTGATACAAGCATGCCCTGCACAAAGCTTCATTACTATGAACTTGCCAATCTTTAGTTCCCCAGGTGGATTTCAAATCAGTTATCTTTCCAAAACTCATACCCTTGTATCGACAACTGTAACATGAAAGGGGCTAAATAAATTAGCATAGTGTCAGCATATTTTTCTTTGCTTGAAACAGGAGACGCTTATAATAGAATTATGATTCTACAGGATTGTGGCCAGAAAATAAAATATGCAAATGTCTTTGAACTACACACTGGTGGTGTGGGGCAGTGTTCCCATTTTGTGTAATTAAATTCTGCACGTTGAGTACTCGATTTATATAAATAAGTGTCCATAATGGTGAAAACAAACCAAACATTTTATCCTATCCGATGTACCAATATACATATCTTCACTTTCAAATACAGTATAATGTTCTAAATCATCAAGCATTTGCTTTATTGTATGAATGTCCCAGTCATCAGAGATGCTGCCATCATTGAGAGAAATTCAAAAAAGATGTGGGACTTTTAAAGTCTGTCAGTCCAAATATATCATAGGGCACCCTATCCCAAACAATTCCATCAGGAACGGGAACTGCAGAAATGTTCAAAAGGGGCAGTTCTCTTCGCACTTTGTGTGATGAAGAATGAGACTTCAAAACCTTGTTTTGGGGCGTGTTTCTCTAGCCTGTTTTTTTCGCTTCATGTTTAAAGGGATATTGTGGTTGTGCTGGTGGGCTGGGCCTTATGGGTATGATGTGGTAAGACGATCATTCCAACCCAAACGGTTGTAATATAACGCCGGGGCTTGTGTTAGGGCCCACTCCGTGGCGTGTGTGTTTTACCACTTCTGAAACCAGGTCGGAAAAAGCTGGTAGTATTACTGTGTCTCCTAGTGGGACATTTCTAACAAACTCAGGTGGCTAATCCTTTTCAGCCAAGAGAATGTCCTAGCCGAATGACCAGTTCTCCCAGAAGAGAACATTATTAGCATGTGGTATATCCCCCTCCATCTGGAGTTGTAATTCATATAATTGACTTGAGACGATTAGCCTCTGGTCCTGTGTTTCTACTTGGACGTAGTCACTCATTGCTACTGCCCCAGACACTCAATAAGATTCTGGCAAACTATTGTGACTTTTGCTCCGCTGTCCAACAGAGTCCGAGACCATTCCCTGTTCGAAAGCAGAGTCCTCAATGTTTATGGCATGTTTCATTTTATCCCAGCCACCTTCTTTTTAAATCTAGGCTTTTTCTGTGGAAGCTTTTCTTCCTTTTTCATTAGGAAGTCAAAAGAGCATTGAGTCCTTCTTCGGTTTCATGTACTCCTCTGAGCTGTACTCGGATTGTCCTCTCTTTGACTGGTTTTTGGATGATTCCTGAAAAGAACGAGGACGACATGTCAGTGTCCTAATACCCATGTGTAGGAAAGTGTCCTTTTTTCGACAAGGTCATCCCCACCTTTTGCCTAGTACTGCTAACCAGGTCCCCAGTGCCAGATCTCTTTCCCAAAAGTGTGTGATTGTACCCCAATTGGCAACACCTTTAGCACCCTCCCTGTAAGTACCTATTAAAGGGTGTACCCCTGGTACCTAGGGCAAGGAGGGTAAAGAGGGTCCTTAAGGGCTACTGCACAAACTGTGCCACCCTAAATGATGCCTCGCCAAACTCATATCGACTGCTACTGCAGGCTAAGTGCCTTGGTGCGGACCAAAGTGAAAACACCACATTGCACACATCCCAGTGTGCCATGCACAAAAACACTGCATGCAGTATAGGCAAGTCACCCCTACAGCAGGCCCTACTGCCCTAATTCAGAGTGAACTATACTACATGTGGGACATATTTGTATGAGCAGATGTGACCCAGTGCTGTCCGCTCTATTGCTACCAGTACAAGTGAAGAGGGAGGGGTAAAATCATGTTCGCCAGCTACATGATGGTTTCACTGAAAATAGGACTGTTTGGTATCAAACATAACCTATAATAATAAACCCACGCTGATGCCAGGGTTGGGTTTATTAATACATGCGCATAGAGGTGTCCCCCTGAAATCCTACCAGCTACAGGTGTGCTGACTGACTTGTTCTCGCCAGCCTACCACCAGAGACCAGCTTCTGACCCCCAAGGGTGAGGGCCTTTGCTCCAGGAGGCCAGAAATCAAACCTGCTCGGGCAGAGGATGCTCACCCCAGTCCACATGTTGACCTGCAGATTAGCATGCTGAGGCAGGGGAGCTTCAAAGAGGCCACCTTCTTTTGGTTTTCAAATCTGGCTTCTTTCACAGGAAAGGAAGCCAACCAACTTTGCTCAGAGCCCTTTGGCACCTGGACAGGTGGGAAAATTAGCTAGTCAGGTGTGCCACCCTCAGGGCAGTACAATCCTTAAGGTGGGCTACCTGAGGTGGAGGCAGCTTTTCAGCGTTAGCCATCTTGGTGATGGCAAATTTAGGAACCCTGGGACCGGGTAATGGCCACTTCCCACAGGAAGTGGTCGTTTAGGCGGCATAATGACTGCAGGGGTAGGAAGCCCATTGCCTACTACCCTACACTCCCCTAATGCCACTAAATTCACTATTTAGGGGAGCCTCTTGCACCAGAAAATCGTATCCTGATGACCTGCAAAGAAGGACACTAAAGAGCCGCGAAAGCCGACGACGAGCAACGGACCTGACACCAGCCCTGCTGGCCTGTCTGCTTTTCCCTGTCGAACCTGCCACAAAGATGACTCTTCTTGCAACTGTAATGCCTCCAAAGCCTGGGAGGACTGCCTGCCTTCAATAAAGACTCAGGAACTCCTGTTGAGCAGTGTAACTGCTCTCCTGCAGCCTGACAAAATCTGAAGCTGCCAAGCACCACTGCACCGAGCCCCCCAGCTCGAATGGAAGTGGGCCAATAGTTTCCACGTGGACCCAAAACGCTCCCAAGATAGTCCACTTTCGTTTCACACCTTGTGAACTCCCACACGTCGCCTGTAGCCTCTGTTTGCAGGCCCTCCCCCTTCAATCGTGAGTGCTCCCGGGGCGAAGAAACAAGACATCTCAAGGACCCCCCCCCCCGGCCCGAAGAGAAGAGGACCACCAGTGTCCCCACGTCTTCTAGCATCGCAAGACTTCAGCCCTTTGCTTTGTTCAACTTGACTGGCCTCCCAGCCCAAACCTGCAGCTTTTTTTCCCGCAGACCAATCCACATTGACTTACATTGGGTGCCTGCACCCCTGCACCTGACTGCCCTATTGCCGCTCGAGGTGACCTGCTAGTGCTGCCTTGCACCTTGCAGATACTCCCCCTAAGTCCTGGAGATTGATCTCATAAGTAGCTGTACTGTACCTAAATGCCGTACTTGTTTTTGCTTCCATAGGATAACACTGCAGCTTCACAAAAAATGCATTGTCAACTTTTTAAGCGCAAAATGATTTCTCTCGCAAAACGTACTTACCTGATCGTATTGAATCTGGTGCATATATATATATATATATAATATATATATATATATATATATATATATATATATATATATATATATATAATCTCATACAGTACCATTGGTCTTTTATGTTGTAAAATTGTGATCACTTTGGTGAGCAAAATGATATGCATATTAGACAAACTTTGGTTCCAATGTATTTGTATTTGTACAGATATTATTTTTATCACGTTTTGTAGACATACATGTGGCCCCTGCCAGAGTTTACATTGATACGTATATGGTTGTGAAAGTTTTTCTTCCATTTCATTGTATCAATCATGTGACCTCCTTCGCACAAGATTGGTGGTTAGTGTGTTTGAATTATGTATATAAAAAAATGTTGGGTCACTTAACACTCTAGTTCCAGTGAGCAAGGTGACTGCGTTCGCTGAAACGCGTCTGGTTACACAAATAAATACCTGCTTCGAGAGGAAACAAGCAAGTGTCCGTTTCTCTGTCGTTCGCTAGCACGAAAAAAAGGGCGTGTTTGATATATATATATATATTATAGTTGTGTGCGGTTTACAGATGTCTAACACTCCTCACAGATAAGCCTAAGGCTGCTTGACCTCACTACCCCATAGAAGAGCACATTGGGATTGCTAGAGCAAGCCCTGTCCACTCAAGAGGACTTTGCATGATATACCTCCTTGTTGTATACTATATAAGGATTGAGGGGCATCTCCCATGTGCACTCGGAAAAATAAGGTGTAACTTTTCTTCTCTCTTGTTGAGTTTTTCACAAAAAACGGTGCAACACCACATCCTGTTTGCACCTCGTAAGAATGACCGTACATGCCTGGTGATCCTCTATACGGGTAAGCACACCACGGTAAATAACTCTATTTACACTAATGCAACTAGGTTTCACGTATCTCATTATCCGTTGATCTTCAGTTTATGATTACAGTGTCCTACTAAGTAATGGAGAACGGAGTCGAGCCTCATATGTACGTTTCCCGCATACACTTAATCACTCTGTGCACCCCGGTATTATCTAGAGTATGTGAACTTTTCTGCATTAACCATTGACCTGCAATTTGAGTGTTTCACTCTTTCCACTTGGCTACTTGTTCCAAATGTGCTGTCTCGCACCCGGTTACCTCTTGCTTGCCGAATCATGGGTTGACATGGCTAAATTGTCATTAACGAAGAAGAAAAAGTGCCAGGGCTCGAGTTTTACCCACCAGAGCTTATTTATTCAGCTGGTGTATACCTTAAGAACCCTATTAACTAAAAGAAGGGTTTGGAAACGCGTCGGCTATTTGGCTGTCTAAAGTGGCGCATAATACCATAGGGCAATATATTTTAAAAATACCCGAATAAGCTGAGGTGTACATGATTTAATGTTTGTTTTACATGAAATAGTGAAAGTGTAACCATTCATGAATTCCTTCTGATTTGTTTTTTGTTTGAATATACCGCAAGCATTTTTAATGTATGAAATGTTGTCTCTACAGCAAAAGGAATGTCTCATCCTCTGTTTAAAAATGTAAATATGTTGTGAAATGTTGAAATAATGACAAATGCACACCTTCTGGAAATAATGAAAGGAAGGTATACACCAGCTGAATAAATAAGCTCTGGTGGGTAAAACTCGAGCCCTGGCACTTTTTCTTCTTCATTAACGTATGTTGTCCAGCCAGGACCCGTAGGACAAAACCCCTCTATTTATAGATGTAAATTGTCATTAACAGCTCACACTCTTTTTGTTCACGGTTTATACGCTGGTATCACCATATATGCATAAGCACATCTCATCCTTCACAGCATTACACCATAGACCTTGGCCATCCCTGTACTGAACCTAAGTTTCCTCTACATTTCAGCTTTACAGCCCCGGACGAAGGGCATACCACCCGAAATGCATTGGGCACAATTGAATGTGTATCACCATGTTTCTTGCTACTGATTGTTATGAAGTAATAACGACTGCCATTAAGAAACATTGAAAGACACAAAACGAATGACCATTCCAATAAAGTTTTTTGTAAAAAGCTGAACAAGAGTGAAGAAAAGTTATATCTTATTTTTCTGAGTGCACATGGGAGATGCCCCTCAATCCTTGAGGTCAGCGCTTTTTGGAGTTTAACATTATCCTCACACTCAGGAGGATTCACTCAATTGCACCAACTACTTTTATACATTTTTGTTATTATTCACTAAAAGGGAGTGCGTCCATCTGCCCCAAGGTCTAATTATTATACTATATAAAGAGCCAGCTTCCTACATTGATATTGCACCCATGGAATACAAATCTTGACATCTACTGTACCCCTTGGTTAACAGGTGATTCCACACAGGAATCCAAAATGGTCATTAGTTAAAAGCATTTTTTCCCAAAATGGTTAAAAACGTAGCTGTTAGGGCATTGAGTTGAGTCCCACAGTGACACAGTTTAGAATTTAAAAAGTATACTAGTAGCTAGACCCAAAAGTTTATTTTAGAACATTTGTCATTTTCTAAAAAGGTCCCAGCTTTAGTACCAATGTCTTCTACAGGGGATCTGGTTCAGGAGCTCCACCTGACTCCTTATCTACAGCTTTCAATGTGGTAGCTAAAGACTCTCTGTAAAATGTATAAAATCGAAACAAGCTCAACTCCTACCAGGGCAGAGTTCCTGGAGCTCTTGGCAGAGTATGAGAAAGACCATTCAGAGGATGACACTGTTCCCCCTGAAGGTCAGAATATAGACAGTGGACAGGGGGAGACCTTGGAGCGTTCCCTCAGAGGGAGATGAGACCTCCCAAAGGAGAATCTTGCTCTCAAGAGACTAGCCAAGAGGATGGCTTTAGAAGCCAAAATCCTGACTATAGAGAAAGGAGGCGCTGAGATGTGCCTAAGGCCCATCTCTGGTGGCAGTAAAATAATAAATAGGGAGAAAGCAGAAGCTTTTAACCCTAAGATCCCCAGAGTGATTGTAGCCAAACATACAGAGGGTGATGATATCTCCAAATGGTTTACAGCCTTTGAGAAAGCTTGTAAAATGAGGCCACTCAGCCAAAAGTATTGAGATGCTCTTCTCTGGGAACTGTACTCAGGAAAGTGTAGGGATAGGCTCCTGACACTGAATGAGGCAAATGCTCAGTTTTATGATCTCATGAAGGATACCCTGATTGAGAGCTTTGGACTCACCACTGAGGAATGCCGGATCATGTTCCGGGAGACTCGAAAACCCAGTCAGACCTGGGTAGATTTTGTAGACTTTTCAGTGAAAACACCATGTGGCTGATTGAAAGACAACAATGTGCATGACTATGATGGACTTTATAATGTTATTATGAAAGAACATCTGTTGTGTAATTGTGTTCCTGAGAAATTACATCAGTACCTGGTAGACCTAGGTCCACTTTCTCCTCATGAGTTGGGGGAAGAAGGCAGACCGCTGGGTCAAGACAATGGTAACCAAGACAACTCATGGTGGGGAGTGACCAAAAGAAAGGGGTTACTCAGCCCGCCCAAGGGAAAGCTAGTGAACAGCCTAAAATAAAAACAAAGCCTTCTCAAGATCCCAAACCCCTGTTCAGGAGGTTGGGCTTCGACTCAATACTGAGTGTAAGTGTGGGAACCAGGGTAAGAACTGAGATCCCAAGAAGGCTTGGAGCAATAATTGCAAAGCCAATGGGCACTGAACCAGAGACCCTAGCTGTCCAAACAAAAAGAATCCTCCTCATGCGCCTGCAGTAACTGCAGTGGTAAGTTTCCAGATTGGCTCCCTGGGGAGCCCTGACTATGTCAGAGAGCTCACTGAAGCTACTTTAGTCTCAGAGGGTGGGGTATATATAGCTGCCCTGGCTGTTCAGTCCATTAACATGGCAAAATACAGACAACAGCCTCATAAAAATGGGATCAGAGTTAAAGCACAGCGGTATACAGGTGCAAGTGTCACAATGGTGGATGAGAAATTGATACCCGCCGAACAGTATCTGACTGGTGAGACATTCGCTGTCATCCATGCTGACAACCAAACTAAGGTCCATCCCATGGCAATGGTGTCCCTAGAATGGGGAGGGATTACTGGCCAAAAAAAGGTGGTGGTATCCTTTGCAATTCCAGTAGCCTGTCTGCTTGGAAATGATCTGGAGCCCTCCGCATGGGCTGAGGTCGAAGGCAAGACCCATGCAGGTATGCTGGGAGTAACTGAATGGGGTGAGGGGTGTAAACCACAGCACAATGCAAAGCCCAGGATGAAAAAGAGGAGTTGGAACCTGAAATGATGGCCAAGCCGTCCAAGAGAAAAGGCAGGATAACTGGGAAACCAGCTCCAAATCAGCCACACGCTCAGGTCCCCTCTCCTCGGGGAGAAGACTAGTCAGCCCCAGAGGGAACTGAACCCTAAAAACTTGGGCCTTACACAGCAGAGATCCTCTTCCACAGAGGGACCCTCTAGAGAAGGGCTGTGCCAGGGACAGAGGACCTGTCCCACTATTGAAAGCCCGAGACAGCAAGCTGCTGATCAGGAAAAGGAATTTGTCAGTGGCTCCCACTGGAGGGAAGAGCGACTCCTTTACACTGAGGCCAGAGACCCCACACCTGGTACCACTAGGAGACTGGAGGTGCCTCAGAGGAATAGAGTTTCTGCTCACTTTGGCTCATGACAGCCCCTTAGCTGGATATCCTGGCCATGCCAAAAAATGGAATAGGTTAGTTACTCACTTCTACTGGATAGGTATGTCACAGAAGTTGAAGGAGGTTTGCAACTCCTGCACTACCTGCTAGGTCAGCGGCACCGCAGATGGCCACCCAAAGGCCACCTTAAGTCCCCTGCCAGTGGTTGGGGTTCCCTTAAGTGTAGGGATTGACTTTTTTTTGGGCCCCCAAGCCCCTCCATCAGCATAGCGGAAAAGATTTATACTAGTGGTAGTGGATCACGCCATCAGGTACCCTGAAGCAATTCCCCTTAGGACTACTACAGCTCCTGCAATGTGGTTAGGGCCCTCATTGGTATCTTTACCAGAGTGGGTTTTCCTAAGGAAGTGGTATCAGACAGAGGTACAAACTTCATGTTAGGCTACCTGAAAGCCATGAGGGCTGAATGTGGAGTGGCATACAAGTTTACCACTCCCTATCACCCACAAACAAATGGTTTAGTAGACAGATTCAACAAATCCATGAAAGGTATGATTGGTGGACTCCCTGAAAAACTTACAAGGACGTGGGATGTCTTACTGCCATGTCTGCTTTTCGCCTACAGAAAAGTACCACAGAAGGGAGTAGGGTTTCCCCTTGTGAAAGTCTGTTTGGTCAGCATGTAAGGATACCATTGTGTCTAGTAAAGGAAGGCTGGGAGAAACCTCTCAAAGATTCTAAGCCAGACGTAGTGGACTATGTACTTGGCCTTCGTTCAAGGATGGCTAAATACATGGAAAAAACATCCAAACACTTTGAGGCCAGCCAAGAGTTCCAGAAGATCTGATAGGACCAAAAGGCTGCACTGGTAGAGTACCAACCTGGACAGATGGTGTGGGCTTTGGAGCTTGTGGCTCCCAGGGCCCGCTAGAACAAATATAGTGAATCCTACTCTATCTTAGAAAGAAAAGGGGAGGTCACCTATCTAGCTCTAGCAGGAACCCCCAGAGAGTCATCCATGCCAACCGCTTTAAACCTCATCATGATAGTGCTGAGGTGGCCATGCTAATGGTCACTGATGAGGATCAGGGGGTTGAGAATTAACTTCTCCTTGATCTCATAACCCTAAAGATGGGTCAGTGGAAGGAGTTGTCTTTTCAGACTCTCTGCCCAACACCAGGCTGATTACAGGTAAGTCCTGCAACAGTATGTTGAGTTCTTCTTTTTGACCCCTGGCCAGACAAGCTGGTGCACACATGATGTGGATGCACACAAGGGGACAGCCTACCTGTCAGAAATAAAATCTACAGGCAGTCTAACCAGGTCAAAGATTGTAGGAAGGTGGGATCCTAATCGCATGGGTACCTCCCCCTTTCTGCCTGGTGTCAGTGTGTTTTGACTTAGTCTGCCGGGATTCTGGCAATCATGACCCCAGCAACTGGGCTTTTTCCCCTAAATTGACATGGTTAGCACTTTGGTACCTTTGTGATTGGCTACTGGTGTCCCCTTAGAAGTCCCTAGTATATGGTACTAAGGTTACTAGGTCATAGGTACACCAGGGGTCTTCTATGGGCTACAGCATGTGTTGTGCCACCCATGAGAGTCCACTTAAACTGTGACTACAGGCCTGCCTGTGCAGCCTGTGTGAGTTAGTGCTTGCACCTCTCAACAGATTATCATTTCCTTATATCTGACGTCACTGCATTTAAAACCAATAAGTCACCCAATGGCAGGCTCTTCATTCCTGAGGGCAGGGTGCTTGGTTCTAAGTGTGAGAGTAGCCCTGCATGAGCAGGACACCCCTACAAACCCCGGAGTAGATTCTCCAGGCTTTATAAATGTAGTCAGCGATTTTAATGCATATATCGACATCACTCATTATGAGATGTTTAACTATATAGTAGGTGGACTAAACCTGGTCATGGTTGGTATCAAACATGTTGGAATCCTACCCCAACACAGGTTCCAGTGTTGGAAGTATGCTCCCATGTACTGGGTGGCTCCTTAGGGGACACCCCTGTGCTCCCAGTAACCGCCTTTCAGGGACTGCAAGCAAGCTAGTGCTGCTGCTGCTGACCACAGACATGATTCTGATCTCCTGCTGCTGAGCCAAGCTTAAGCAGGGGAAGGTAGAACAATAGGTTTTCTGTCACAGGGAGGTGCGACCACCTCCCAGCCAGGACTTAGTGTACTGGACTGGGGTGGGGCCGCTTGCCAGTGCCACCAGTTCAGGGAACCGTTGGCTCCCGCACTGGTGCAAAACTGGACAAAGGATATAGGCGTATCCTCCCCTCTGTCCAGCCCCTCCTCTGGGTGGGACCCCTGAGTTGTTCCAACCCTTTCCTTAGGGTACTTAAGTGATTACCTGTTGGTGGATCCTTAGATTTGTAATCAAAGGGGAAAGGATCACTTGTCCTGAACAACCTTAGGTCTGCAGGATGGTTTTCGGGGGGAATTCTGTCCCAATAAAAAGACCCTCATGCACGTGATGGGTATGGTGTTGTCTCAGAGCGGTATATCTTGGTTCTCCGCTTCTATTTCACGTGTGTGCATAATCATCAGGTCTACTTAGGTTATGCAGCCTCCACCAGGAGGATTTTACCCGAAAACTAAAACTAAAGGCCTTTTTCAAAGGAGAAGGACCCAGAAGAGAGGAAGGAGATACATCCTTGAAAAAGAAATCAACCTTCTGCCCCCTCAACTCCCAGGTCCCAATCGAAATCCAGACCTTTGAACAAGCCATTTTCAAAGGGATTGACGATCTGGCTCGGAAAACTAAGAAACCTTTCCAGAATATTACTAGATCCGAACAAATAGCCTTGAATTCATTGACAAGTGACAACAACATAGTCATTAAGCCAGCCGATAAAGGCGGAGGGATTGTCCTACTAACCAGTACAGGATATAACCAACAGTGTATGGACCTGTTGTCAAACGACAAATTCTACAAAATTCTATCCACAGACCCAACACCAAGACTACAAACCACAATAGCCATGATGATAGAAGAAGGGGAGACCAATAACTGGATCTCCAAAAAAGAGGGGGACTACCTGAGAACCACAACACCGAGAACCCCCTACTTCTATTCCCTTCCTAAGACACACAAAGGACGAATTCCACCACCAGGACGCCCGATAGTATCGGGGATTGGTTCGATCCTTGAGCCCCTTTCCCAGTTCGCCGACCAATACCTGCGGCCACTGGTTCAAAACACTCCAACTTATTTACGGGACACAAGGGATCTCCTGAACCAACTAAAAAACATCGAATACTCACCTGAGACTATGCTCCTGGTGGGTTTCGATGTTGAAAGCCTATATACTAGCCTCCCCCAAGAGAAGACCATGGCAACCCTTGAAGATACTCTGTTTAACATTACATGGCCACACAAAACCCCCAGGCACTTCGTTCTAGAGTGTTGCCGCTTGGCCCTAATGGAAAATTTTTTCCAATACAGAGAGACACTATACCTACAGTGCCATGGGACATCGATGGGCAGTACCTTTGCCCCGAGCGTGGCAGGGCTGTACGTGAGCTCCTTTGAGGAGACTCACATTCTGAATGCAAGCAACAATCCCTACCATCATTGTATACGTTTTTGGAAACGATACATTGATGATATCTTTGTAATCTGGGAAGGAGACCACCAGACGCTAACATCATTTCACACCTGGCTGAATCAAAAGGACGAATGCCTACAGTTCACCCACTGTGCCAACAATAGGAGCATTGACTTCCTGGATATAACTGTCTATGCTGCAGAAAACACCCTCCACACCCGAACATTTTTCAAAACGACTGCAAAGAACAGCCTGTTATCTTATAACAGCTTCCATCCCCGCCCGCTACGAGAGAACTTACCTTACAGCCAGTTCCTCAGGCTTCGGCGCAACTGCAGCAACCCTAGAGAATATAAAGAACAAGCGAGTGACCTCTGCAAAAAATTAGAAAAGAGAGACTACCCAAAAAAGATCATCAACAAGTGTGAAAAACGTGCAAAAAACCAGAACAGAGAAGCCCTCCTAGAGATTACTCCAAGAGAACCTGTGGAAGAAGTACTTACATGCGTCACCACGTACAGCCCAATGACTAACAATCTTAAGAAAATAATCAATCAGAATTGGCGCATATTGACATCAGGCGATCTTACTTGGCAAAAACCACGATTTGCAAATAAAAGGAGCAGGAACCTGAAAGATATCTTGGTCCATACAAGACCTCCCCCAAAGAGACTGAGAGAAAATCTCAACCCATGGGGAAATCCACAAGTAAAAGGACACTATCCGTGTGGCTCATGCTCAGTTTGCAGCCTAACAACAGCAACAAAAGAACTGCAACTCCTGCCAGATTTCAGATGGACCCTGAACAGTCACACGAACTGCAATACCACACACGTGATCTACATGATTACATGCCCGTGCAAGATGAATTATATTGGGATGACGTGCAGGAAAGCAAAACAGAGACTCTGCGAGCATAAGAGCAACGTGAAGTGCAAAAAGAGCACCACAAAGATGGCCACCCATTACTTGGAAAAGGGCCACACTACACTTGATTTACAATGGGTGATCTTGGAAACTCTCCAAAACAAAGACCACAATGCAGAACGAATCCTCTTTGAGAAGGAGCAGAGGTGGGTCCATAGACTGAAGACAGACACAGAGGGGCTGAATGACAACATACCCTGGCTCTCAGTGGCAAGAAAATAGAGGTCGTACCGTGCACCCTATGAATGAGCAAAACCAACCCAATGAAAGCTACCCAAGAATTCCTTGTAGAATGCTGACAACTATATTAAATAACATGAGAGAGAACGAGCTCTCAATCTGCCAAAGGTTCAATGAAGATAGATGTCAGTAAATAAAGATCGACATCATCGCACACACCCGTAAGGAAAAAGAAAAGACCCCAAAAATAACCACGCAGGTATGCACCTTGAAAGCAATTCTAACGAACATCGATAACTATTGCTAAAATAACCTTGAAATATCATACGCGAAAGAGCCAACAAGATATCATAATGTCACCTAAAAGAAGAAGATACCACTCACCACATAAACGTAACCATGATGTAAACCAATCATGCGAGTAGCCCATCACAAAATTCTTTCATTACTACTAGCAGAATGATAAGAGCAATCTACCCGTGGTTAATATCTATGAATACTGAAGGTCCAATAGAATAATACAAAGAGCGACAGTACTATTGCAAGAATAACCTCGCCCTCCATCCCCTCCTTCGAAATATCACCTGTGAAAAAACAAATAAGAAATCACAGCGTCACCAAAAAAGACACTACTTGTCAGATAACATCACAAGCTGTGCAAGTAGTCCATCAACCCTCTTTTATAATTCCTTGATTCGTGTAACTTTCTTGGACATTAGCGGAATGATAAGAGCACACTACCCGTGTTTCATATTAGTAAACACCGATGGTCCAATAGGATCACACAAAGAACTTCGGCACCGCCCACAAGGCGGCTCAAGAAAAGCGACCCGGAAGAGACAGGAACCACTTCCGGTTCGGTAAGAGCAGAGCAGCGCGCGCAATAGCGAGCTGAGGACGAGGCGAAACAGGTAGCAAGAAGATTCCCCTCACCCGGTCCACAAAAACCGCAAGTACCATCCAACCGCTCTAACCTTAATGCTTACTTTTGTTTAATTCCCGCCTTTAGCCCGCTCCAATATTCTTACCGGCTGAAGGAAGTGTGCATTAGCAATGCGCGAGGTAACTGCTAGCGTAAATGACATTTGCATGCCACGTGGCGCCGCTACGATCACGGCGCCCCCAGCTCACCAAGCCGCAGAGTATGACTTGCATGCCACGAATATGTGTCAGCAGACTCATTCACCCGCCCTGATAACTACAGACAAACTCACGACCATTATAGTCACGTGAATCCACAAACGAATATATTCACGATACAAAGATAGTCCTGCACTGCCCCTCTGCCAGCATGCTATAGGACGGTGCCTGAGCATGGAGAGGTTATGAGAGTTGACACTCGAATGGACACGAACGGTCTATCAAGTATTGCCATTTTTTAGTTGTTTATTGTGAAAATGACAGCGCAAATCGCTGTGGGTGTGTGTCTTTCCCTCCCTATCCCCCGACCCGGTGTGTGTGCGTCACAATTATGTGTTTACTCATTACAGGTACCATAAGACCTCCAAGACTTAGAAACAGGTCAATAACCTTTTCTTTTCACTTATTACACTGTATGATATTTTGCACGTTATTTCACGGTCCTGAAGAATGCCCGTAAGTCCTATTAGCAAGGCAACCGAGGCAGAAACATGTCGACCAACCTTTTAATTCCTTCATCACTCAAAGTGCAACTGTAACTCCTAAACAGGTACAAACGGATGCACAAAAATTGAGTTTACCAGACCCGAAATCAGACCTATTAAAGCTTTGCCCTTCTGATCTCTGGTCTTTTTATCTCTGGCTCACTACTGCACCAACCTTTGGGTAAAATCCTCCTGGTGGAGGCTGCATAACCTAAGTAGACCTGATGATTATGCACACACGTGAAATAGAAGCGGAGAACCAAGATATACCGCTCTGAGACAACACCATACCCATCACGTGCATGAGGGTCTTTTTATTGGGACAGAATTCCCCCCGAAAACCATCCTGCAGACCTAAGGTTGTTCAGGACAAGTGATCCTTTCCCCTTTGATTACAAGTTATCTATTGGAAAATGAATGGATCAATATTCCATCTCCCTCACCTCTGATTAGAGGATCCTTAGATTTGTCATAGGACACGACTTAACTGTGAAACTGCATCGCTCTTCACTTGTCTGGACACTTCTACTTTGTTGAACATGGATTGGAACCACGACTGTACCAAGGAAGACTCCTGCTGCTCCTGGTCTAGCTGTTCTTCAAGTCTTCTTCAACGTCTGTGTCTATCAATGTTCTTTAACAGACGTTTGGGCATCAAGGAAACCTGAAGAAATCTCCCTTGGAGTGAAGGAGTCACTCTCCTGAATCTGCAGGCACCACAACAAAGCTGACCGGTCTGCTGCTCCTGTCGTCCTATGGACTTCCCTAGGCTCAGCAACACAGGTAGTAGTTCTGCAACTCCCTCAAGGCCTAACCTGTCCTCTGTAATGTGTAGGCCTTTATTCCTCGGAACCGCAGGAACCAAACTTCTGTGCACCGCGTCGACTTTCCGTTGTCAAGGCTTGTTGGCTCTGCACTCCAGAGATCTTCGGGCTACAAGAAGCTCCAGCATCTCTTTCCTCCAAGATCAGCGTTCTCACTGCATCCTCTGCACCGTGAGCCTTCATCTTTGGTGAGCTACTCTAGGTCCTCATGCGACTCCTGTGCCTTTGGCCTTTGGGTCCTCCTGAGGGTCTTCCACTGCTTCATTGGGCTCCCCTACGTGCTCAGGGCAAGCTCTGACTCTCCTGTTGCTTGACTCTTCAGAACCTCCTAACATCTGTGGGCATTGTGTCTCCGTGCCTCCTGGTCACCTCCGAGTGGCATAGACTCTGTCTCCCTCTGCTTGCAGGTTTTTCACTTCCAGAATCCACACTTGAATTCCACCTAACTCCTTCAGTCTTCTCCAGAGGCATCTTCTTCGAAGTCGTTCATTGTTGTCTATGGGTTGTTTTGATGTCACTTCACCCCTATGCACCCAGCTTCCCTGGTGTAGGTAACCTGGTTCCCAGGGCATACCCAGGTGGGATGGCTCTCCAACCTTTTGTCTTCCAAAGAGTTTTTTTCAGGATCTTCTGGAAAGGGACCTTCTTCAAAACTGTAACCGTGACTTCTCCATTGATTTCCTTTGGGCACCCAGCTGTGTTTCTACTCTGCACACAGCCTCCATGGGGTTCCTGGGTACTTACCATGGGTGGTTCCCTGAGTCCCTGGCTCCTCTGGGTCTTCTGGTCCAAGTCCCATTCTCCTTTGCAGTTCACATTCCACTATCTTAATAAATGGGTTGGGCTCCCCCTGGAGACGACTGTGTTTTGTGCTACTTACCTGATTGCTTTTGAAGTATTTTTGTGTATTGTGTTGATATTAAGATATCTCTTGAGTTGTTTTTGTTAAACACTGTGCGGTTTCATTTAATCTAATCTACACTACAGATGAAACTGGTTAAACAAGCTGCTTAACACTCCTTCAAGATGAGCCAGAAGGCTGCTTTTCAAAGCTACCACTTTGAGATCTTTCTATGGTTATCAAAGACTACCAAACCCACCATAAGGGTTGCCGGATTAGTGCAAGGTGAACCACTTGAATAAGTGTGCACCATATACTAAGCCAGCCTCCTACAGAGAGAATCACAGCTGAAGTAAGCAGGATGCTGGAACTGGAAGTCATTGAATCCTCTGAGAATCCCTGGGCCAGCCCTGTTAACTTCATCCCGAAACCCAGGGTGGAAAAACAGAGCTGAGGGTTTGTGTGGACTATAGGGGCCTCAATGCAGTCACCAAGAAAGATGCACACCCAATTCCTAGGGCTGACGAAGCGATTGACAGGGTAGGGGTTCCATATTTCTCAATACCATTGATTCAACATCAGGGTACTGGCAGAATGGTCTGACCCCAGGAGCAAAAGAAAAATCTGCATTCTCAACCCCAGGTGGGCATTATCAGTTCACTGTTATGCCCTTTGGACTAAAGAATGCCCCTGCCACCTTTCAAAGGTTGGTGAACAAAGTCCTTGCTGGGCTGGAGGCCTTTAGTGCCACATATGTAGCTGTCTTTAGCTCCACTTGGCAGAATCACCTAATCCACCTTGGAAAGGTCCTTGAGGCTCTGCAGAGTGCAGGCCTCACTGTCAAGGCAATCAAGTGCCAGCTAGGGCAGGGCTCTGTTGTATACTTGGGCCACCTTGTAGCTAGAGGGCAAGTTCAAACCGAACAACCCAAAATCCAGACAATTGTAGGATGTGTAGCTCCAACAACCCAAACTGTAGTCACAACATTCCTTGGCATGACTGGGTATTACAGGACGTTTGTGAAAGAGTATGGGTCCATTGTGCCCCCCCCCCCCCCCACACACACACACACAGAGAACTGACCTCTAAGAAAATGCCAAAGAAAGGAAACTGGACAGTGAGCTGTCAAAAGCCTCTTGACACTGAAGGACGAGGTGCTCAGTACCCATTCTAAAAGCTCCAGATTATTCTACGCTGTTCATAGTGCAGACAGATGCCTCTGCACATGGGATAGTAGTGTGGCTCACTGGTTAGAGGCGGCAGACCCGAGAGCAGAGGACGGCCCGGGACCAGGGTTCGATTCCCGGCGCGGCAGGTTTCTGGACCAGGGTCAGCGGACTCGATAATTCTCTCGCCTCGGTGCCCACTCTGATCAGCGATCACACTCGGCAACTCTGGGCATAAGCTTGCCTCATCTTCACTAACGGCCCCACCAGACCGCCGGGGATGCCTGGTCTCACCCTGGAGATACCCATTAAGGGACCATCTCTCAGGGAAGCCAGGAAGGGTTTCGCAGCGGTCGAAGCGCCTTGGGACCCTACGGGTAAGTAGTGCGCTATATAAATGCCTATACATTTACATTTACATTTACATAGGAGCGGTCCTGTGCCAAATCAATGATGGTGGCCATGTCCAATCTGGTGCTTTCGTTAGCAGGTGGTTACTTCCCAGAAAGCAGCGTTGGAGTGCCATTGAGAGGGAGCCTTTGCTGTGGTTTCATCCCTGAAGAAGTTGAGGTCATATTTGTTTGACTCCCACTTTCTTGTCAAACTGACGATGGCTGATGCAAATGAAAGGTGAAAACCCCCACACTGTTGAGGTGGTCCATGTCTCTGCAGGGTATGGCCATTACAGTGGAGCACAGACCTGGGACTGACCATGCCAATGCAGATTACATTTATACGTTTTTCCACTTAGAAGATGACGACTGTCTTGGGAAAGGTTAGTCTCATTATCTTTCATTTGGGAGGGAGTCCTGTAGGAAACTGCCCTGTTTCAACATGGTCACCCCAACTTTTTGCCTGGTATTTGATGTGATTTCGACTGAAATTGCACTGGGTTCCAGCTAATCATATCCTCAGCATGGTTTCCCTAAAACAAGATTACTGTCCAATTGGCAAGGCCTTTAGCACCTCTGTAAGTTCCTAGTAAAGGGTACCCCTGGTGCCTAGGGCATGGAGGCTAAAGAGGGTCCTTAAGGGCTCCCACACAAGTTGTGCTACCCTAAAGGATCTCTCACCAAACACATACAGACAGGCATGCGGGCTGCGTGTCCTGGTGCGGACCAAAATGAAAACACAACATGGCACACATCCCTGCCCACAAACACTACATGCAGTATAAGTAAGTCACTACTACAGCAGTCCTTACAACCCTAATTCAGAGTACAGTATACTACATGTGAGGACATATCTGCATGAGCAGATGTGCCCTTGTGCTGGGCAGCTCTATTGCTACCAGCACAAGTGAACAAGGAAGCCATTTTAAATACATGTGATGAACACTGGCAAAAATTAGTTTGTCAGCAACATGATGGCTTCACTGAAAAATAGAGAGGTTTGGTATCCAATATCTTGTATTATAAAACCCACACTGTTGTTGGTGTTGAAGTTATTAATACAGGCACACAGAGAACACCTTATAGGTGCCTCCATGAAAACCTACCTGCTGACTGACTGGTTTTCGCCGCCTGCCACCAGAGACAAGTTTCTGACTCCCAAGGGTAAGGGCCTTTGTTCTCAGGGGGTCAGAAATCAAAACTGCTCAGGCAGAGGGTGCATTTCATCCCAGCTCATAGGGTGACTTGCATATTAGCACTTGAAGGCAGGGGAATTTCAAAGAGCCGACCTTCTTTTGGTATGTGAATCTGGCTTCCTCACAGGGGAGGAAGCCAACCACTTTTTTCCAGTGCTCTTTGGCACTTGGACAGGTGAGAAAATTAGCTAGTCAGATAGGCGTGTCCACCCTCAGGCCAGTACCAACCCTAAGGTAGGTTACCTGAGGTGGAGGCGACTTTTCAGGTTTAGCCATCTTGGTGATGGCATACTTGGGTACTATGGGATAGGGTTATGGCCACTTCCCACAGGAAGTGGTCATATAGGTGACATATACACTCCCCTAGTGCCCATAAATTCAGTGTTTAGAGGAGCTCTTGGCACCTGAAAAATGGATCCCAATGACCTATGAAGAAGAAGGACACTGAAGAGCCACGAAAGCAGGAGACTGAAGAAGAGCAACTTACCGGGCACCAGTCTTGCCGGCCTGTATGCTGTTCTCTGTTGAACCTGACCAAAGACGACGACTTTTGCATCTGCTGTCTCTCCAAAGCTTGGGAGTACTGCTTGCCTTCAATAAAGACTCAAGAACTCCTGTGGAGCAGCAGAACTGCTCCTCTGCATCCTGCAGGCACCCCATGACAAATCGTGAGAACTCCAGAACCGCCAAAACCCGACACCTCCAAGCACCACAGCACCCGAGCCCCCAGCCCATGTCGAAGTGGGACAGAGGTGTCGGTGTGGACCCCAAGCACTCCAGAGACAGAGTTCACTTTGGTTTCACCCTTCGTGAACTCTCAGACATAGCCTGCAGCCTCTGTTTGCAGGCCCCCTCAATCGCGAGTGCTCCCGGATGAAGAAACCTGACACATTAAGGGCTCTCTGCAGCAGCGAGAAGAGGACCGTCAGTGCCCCCTAGCATAGCAAGACTTGAGCCCTTTGTTTGGTTCAACCCAACTGGCTTCCCAGTCCAAATCTACAACTTATTTCCCCGCAGACTGATTCCCCATTGACTAACATTGGGCACCCGACGCTGTTTTGCACCCCTGCACTCGCCTGCGATAGTGCCGCTGGAGGTGACCTGCTGGTGCTACTTTGGCCTATGCACAACACTCACCTCAAGTCCCATTGCTTAGTCTTGGCAGGTGCTGTAGTGAACCTTAATGCCACACTTGTTTTTCCTCACATAGGATAACATTGCAGCTTCTGAAAAAAGCAGTGTCAACTTTTTAAACGTAAAAGTATTTCTATTGAAATACTTACTTACCTGAGCATATTGAATCTGGTGCCTAAAAATATAGAAAGATATGTGTTATTTTTATAAATTGGTGTGAATCTCCTTACTGAGTCGTGTGCATAATTTATTGACCATTGGGTGTTCTTGTGGATGTCTAACACTCCTCTCTGATGGGCCTAAAGCTGCTAGATCACACTACTCCTAGAAGAGCACCTTGGGGTTGCTAGAGCAAATCCCTGTCCACTCACGAGGCACCCCCTGGACTCTTTGCATGATCTATCCCCTTGTGGTATACCATATAATGAGCCAGCTTCCTACACTATCGGGCTGTTTAATTGTCTCTCACGGTTATACAAATTGTAGTGCTTCTCAGAGAGCTCCAACTGAGGAGTTCCACCCTGTAGTTTAGTCTTTATTTTTCTTAGCCCAGCGTTTTTTGTAGAGGACTCTGGTGCCTATTTCAAGTTATCCTTTTCAGAATTACCCTTTAGTAGTGGTTTTCTAGGTCTGGATTCCAAATTATCTCGACCTATTTAGGAATAGGTCTCTGCAATAATTTTAGGTAGTTTGCACTCTCGGTCTACCGGAGCAACCTGCGTGAGTAACTGGCATATTGCCAACGCTGCTGCCTCCCCTTTTATATTACTTAATATCATTGAGGAAACTGTAGCAATATTGCCCATTAATTTTATTTCAAAATCCAGGGCTGGGGCTGCCCTGTACTCATTTTGAATCTGTTTAAGCATCTCTTCAAAACAACTAATGCTGGTGTACCATTCATTATGGTATAAACTGCAGCAATGATTCTTCCCCAAGTGGTGCAGACTTCCATGGGGGAACCAGCCCTAATGGTAGGCACATTGTGAAGATTCTGTTTTTCTTGAGGTCCCGTACGGGGAAGCACTGCTTCAAGCTGATTTAACTTTTGTGCAGTCTGGGTCAGAATCTCATCCCACCTGATTGGAACCTTACCCATAGTTGAGGTCATACTCACTGAACTAATTCCAAGCATCCTAATTGTGGTTGAGCAACTTGAACAGCCCTTGCTGTGGTTGTTGTTATGGTTCACATAACCAATTGTATTAGTTGTTTATATAGTGATGCAATATCTGTGTATAGTTTATGAAGATCTGGAGCTGTAAGGTTTCCTATATCTGGATAAAGTGTGTAACTGGCTAAGACTGGCCATGTTGCTCCCTGATTACCGAGGGGAGCCAGTCTGACAGTTTCTAATGTATGTGGTAGGGTGCCTAGGAACCAGTTCATGTGTTTATGATATGTCAATGGGATTTCTAAATCCTCATATGGTCTATAGTTGTTTGGTATTTGTGCTTCAGTGAATCAGTGTATGTGTGAATATTACTCGTTTTGGTATTTGCTGCTGGGAATGTGATTCATAAACAGAATAAATCTGTTCTTTATGCTTCGTGGGCCTCTACCACGAAGATAACGTTCTCCACCTGCAAGGGTGAGCCCATATTGCAATAATGGTTGTGTTAGTCCATGTCTGCAATTTAGTGGCAAAGCCACCTGTGCTGAACGGGTAAAGAATCTGCAGGTTGTAATATTTATCAGACGAACTCTACCTGCAGATTCCTCACGGATCCTGCCCTCCTCCCCATTCTGAAAAATGCTCAGACACCACATTAAAAAGTTCCAATTTTGACTACTGCTTCAATTTGGTTGTCATTTGCTCGTCTGTCTCAAAGGGTGCAGAAAATATTTACAGGAAGCTGAGGTCAGTGAGCTGCTGTGGTGTGCTATTTGCCTCCAGTGGCGTCTGGCGTGAGTCTCTTCCGGTACGAGGGAGCCAGCACCCCTACTGATGTATGAGAGCTATTGAAGTTTCCAGATCCAGTCTGGTGCCTGGGATATTCAACAGGTGAGAAATCTGCAGGTAGACTATCCACCAGAACAATTTTTACCAAAGTTCAGTAACTTTTTCTTTTGTCAATAGTGTGATACTGTGCGCTATAAGCGGGGTTTAGCAGAAAACTAAATTGTTCGTGCCTAGCTATGCAGGGAAAGTAAACATAGGGTGGAAAATTAACGCTAGAAGCAGATAAACAAGCGATTATGGTGGCTTAAGGGAAGGATTTGTGTGCCAAAGCACAGCAAAGGTTGTGCCTCCATCTCCCAATAAACAAGCATTTACAATGCAATGGTCTCGGCATTATTAAAGGTAGAGCCATTGGCATTGCTCATGAAATTTTTTTTTTTTTTTTTTTAACATAAATAAATGGTATTGTCATTTACAATGGCAATAGGTGAGCATTAGAGAGTAGTAGAGAGGACACATTCATTTTGTTAGGCACGGGGAGATGAAGTGATCTGTCCAGAATCCCAGGATGTTGAGTACCCATGCCGAGACTCAAACATGTTACTCCAGCTTCGAGGTCGACCCTCTAGCCTTTAGCACATTCATTGAAATATTTGTATCTTTTGCTTATAACACTTCAAGGGATTTCTTACTCTTTTCTTCGTGTGCTGCAGCCCTCTCAAACCACCCATAGTCATTCTCCATGTTACTTATCCCTGCCGTTGTTAGTGGTTTCCCTCAGCTCCCCCAGTCTTGCTTTTTTATTATGATATTTCAACACCCAGCCCTACTGCAAAGCTCTCTTTGCTCCCTCAACCCTGCAGGCTCCTACTGTCTGCCAACCGACTCCCACCCCAAAACTGACTCCTCCATTGCTGGGTCCAGCAGATGCAATTTGCAGCAAGGCTGTTCGTTTCCTAAAAAAAGGCTTTTCACACACATTTTATTTCTTTTTTTTATTTACCACTCCAAGAAGGGGTCCTCCATCTTGGAATGGTAAATAAAAAAATGCACTCACATTATGCCTTCTGTATGCACTTTAGTGGTGATGCATGTGCACACATATGCCATTACTCTTGGCCACCGTAGCGTCATGAATCATAGACACACATTCTGATGACACATGCATGCAAGCACATCATCAAACTTTTTTATTTAATTTTTTGCCGAACCTTTCAGTATCACCAAACAAATATTTTATTTTTTGCTGATGTCAAACTGCATGGGCAAAAAGACTTGGCAAATCCAAGAGGTCTGCAGTGGCAAATCCAAAAGGCAAGACTTATTGGCTTTGCCAATGTTTCTTCTTCCATTGCTCTGACCCACGTGTTAGTCTGTTAAACAGCGCTCACGCATGACCTTGGTGCTCTCTGCTGTTCTAGTGCTTGTACTGCTCCGTTGGAAGGGCCTGTGTTATGTCTCCCTGGGCACTGATTGTGTCACAGTGACGTCACGTGTGTGACGCAGGTGGATTGCTGCTGGTGAGAGAGCCACCTGAGCCAGGTAGGAAAGCTCATCCAATCAGGGCTGGAGCTCCTGCCCACATCATGCCCTGGGGGGGTTACTCTGGGGTCTGACCCCTACGTCGTACTGTGTCTCAGTGACCCTACGTGTTTAACTTTCTAACGCGTCATTTTCCGACATGCACTTACTGCCCGAGCCAGCTGCTAGCACGATCACGACAAAAAACACTCCGTACAATTACTCTGAGGGATGTACTGTAGCCCAGACCTCTTCTAGGCGCTATGGAGATGTCATCGCAGAGGGTGACACCAACCTGGCACAATCACTGATGTTCAGGGGGCCCAAGTCCATCTCCAGCTTCCTGGAATATTATCCTATAAGAGAAGAGTGGCGGTAAACTTCGTTAACACTTACCTGGGGTTGTCGGTGGGTGCCTGAGGCCAAGGTCTGGCAGATAAGATCAGGAGCAGTGCCTCCGCACAAGACCTGTGCCCGAGGTCCAGGCGCTGCAGGTAAGGTTAAGAGGCGGAGTTGTGCCCGAGGTCCAGGCGCTGCAGGTGAGGTTAAGAGGCGGAGCTGAGGTTGGGGTCCAGGCGCTGCAGGTGAGGTTAAGAGGCGGAGCTGTGCCCGAGGTCCAGGCGCTGCAGGTAAGGTTAAGAGGCGCAGCTCATGTGTCCAGGTGATGTCAGCTGCTATGTCCGAGGTCCAGGCTTTGGAAGAGTTGAGATGAGGTCAAGCTTCAAGGGACGAGGAGCATAAATGCCGCTGGCCGCGCGACGCGAAGGGGAGCTAAGCGAGACAGCATCTTAGTCCCACATTCCGCGCGCACGCCAGCTCTGGCACGCCCCCTTTCATGCGCGCCAATGGGAGCAGGCCACCAGGTGTGAGGGGCGGCCCTTAAGGGGTATAAGTCTAGCGCGGCAGCGAGGCTCGGCCTTTCCTGCCGTCGCGTTCCTGGCTGCTCTGCGCTGTTGCGGCTCAAGCGCGTTTCTCTTCCGTCTGGATTCTCCCCGGCACTGCGCTGTTACCTCTCCCCCTTTTCACCTGATGGCCGTTGCTGCCCGTACGCTGTTTCATGCGTGTTTCAGCTTCAGTTTGCTGGCGGTCGTGTCCTGGTTCTCGTCGCGTTTCGGGGGGATTTGTTTGCGGTGAGTTTGGCCTTTTGGGTGAAGACCGCAATTAAATTGTTGCACCGTCAGAGCATCGACTCGCCGTGCAAGAATGGCTCATTAGGCATGCGGGACAGCGAGGGGCTGCCGCATTGGATCGCCCGTAAGATGACCCACCTTATTTCCACTTGTTGTGCAAAATAAACCTGCACCACTGCTTTCCCACTAATTTGTCTCATGAGTTTCCTTGGTATGTGAGTGTTATGGGGCGCAGAGTGGAGTAAGCGCTGGGAGTGTGGGCACTATAGACGTGTGGGGGCCACCCCTCCCTTGCACACACGCCTCTTGTGACACGTCACTAGTAATAACATGAAAGTGATTCTGAGGCAGGAGTGGGGAACCCCGCATGAGTCACCGTGTGTCACACGGAGGAGACCCTGTCGCGCTGTGCCATATTTTTGAATGTATCCTTAATAATGCTTTTACCTTTCTGCCATGTTGATATCACTTTGTTGAGTTCTAAAGCCTGAGTGGCAATTTCTGAGGCGCGTGGCGTCTTCAGCACTCGCTGCACTCCCTCGTCTCGTTCGTATTTCTTGGATAAACGCACAGATAATCCTTTAATTGTTGGAATTAAATATTGGCCCACCAACGGCAGCAGGTATAAAGGGGGGGTGTTTTCCTATGGTAGGGGGGGGTGTGCAGAATCGGGGAGAGTGGGTGGGAGGAAGAGGGGGGAGAAAATTAAAATTGGCATGGCAAGTCAAAATGAAGATAAAATATTCTTAGCAAGAAAGAAAACTTTAAAGAGTGATAGGAAAGGGGAAGTGTTTTTTGATTTGTTTTACATAAAATGATTTATTGCAGCTGCCTCGCTTGGAACGTATCAGGCCTGAACAAAAAGACCAAAAGAAATATAGTGTTTCCAGAATTGAAAATGTATGATGCTCAGTTGGTTATGCTAACGCAAACACATATCTGCTTTAAAGATAAAAAAATCTTGACTCAACTGGGATATGAACTGGTGGTTTGTACCACTTTAAATGCGCCAATAAGAGGGGTTGCAATACTAAAGAAAAGACATTGGCAAGGGGAAGTTATCAAAACTGCAGCAGATAAGGGAGGGCGGTGGGCAATAATGCAAATCCGGCTAGAAGATAGCATTTATGTTTTTTGTGCCATATACGGTTCTAACAAAGATGAGCCACGGTTATTTGATTGATTGAATATAGAATTACTATCATGGGAAAGGGAGCTTATTTTAATGGGAGATTTTAATATCAACAAGACGCAACCAAGAAAGGGATAGGGCTACGCATGCGTAAAACTAGAGCAGCAATACTGGAGCTAGCAAAAATACATAATATAAAAGATATATGGCGTAGCCTTTACCCAGGCATACCTGGCTATACATACTATTCATCTCCCCATAAACTATGTTCCAGGATAGATCTGGCTTGGGCTTCAGACGAACGAATGAGTAGGGGATCTATGCAGGTTATGCCAAAAATCTCCTCTGACCATAATCCCATAATATTTACATTTGGTTTAGCCTTAAGGTCAAAAGAAGGGCGCCCTTTTACTTTTCCAAGATATTTATTATCGGATGAGGTTTTTGTAACTTCTCTTAAAAAACATATAAAGGAGTTTATTACACATAATATGGACACGGCTAGTGTTCATTTAGTTTGGGATGCTTGTAAGCCCTCCATTAGAGGAATAGCTCAACAATATACCTTCAAACAAAATGCAACAAGAAAAAAATAAAACAAAGTTATTGACAGATAATATTTTACATATCGAAAAACAACTAGCTGATAGTCTTAAAGATGGGGCTAGGAATAGGTCTGAAATACTACTTCTGGAAAATAAACTGCTGATCTCACGTACAGATATCAAAAGTTCTCTCAGGGAAAAAAATAGCTGCAAGATACTCAAGTACAAAATCTCGCAATATGAATGTGGAGATCGAGTAGGAAAGCTCTTGGCGTATAAGGTGGCCGAAGATCGAGCATCAACACTAATCAAGTCCATAAAAGGCCCCAATGATATTTTGTATACGCAGCCTGTACATATAATGGAGCAATTTGCCTCCTACTACGAAGAATTATACACTCCAGAGACTAGGGCCAGTCCAAATCAGATCCAATCTTACTTAAATGATAAACTTCCCGTAAAACAATTTATAGATCAGGACACTCTAGATAACTTGGAAGAGAACTATACAATAGAAGAACTACGCTTAGCCGTGTTCTCACTTCCATCCAACAAAGCGGCAGGGGAGGACACGCTTCCTATCGAATTGTATTAAATCTGTGCGGAAGAAATACTTCCCCTTCTGTGTCTAGTTGTGAATTCAATAGGCACAACAGGTAAGGCTCCGGAATCCTGGAGAACTGCGAAAATTATGTTTTTTAAAAAAAAAAAAGAAACCACCGACGGAATGTGGGTCATATAGGCCCATTTCTTTAATAAACACTGATGCTAAGGCCTATTCTAAGCTGCTATCAATACGATTGGCACCCCTTATGCCGCATTTAGTCAACGAACAACGACACGGTTTCGTAGTTGGAAGGGATACTACAGCTCATGTCAATATGGCGATTACGGCATTTGATATAGCTGCTACTAATCTCACCCCACTCGGCATGATACTGTTGGACGCAGAAAAAGCGTTTGACCGAGTGGGGTGGGATTACTTGTGGAAAGTGCTAATTCAGTTTGGGTTTAAAGATCGTTTTCTTAGAAGCATACAGGCTATATACAGGGATCCTAATGCTAAAATTAGTTATGCGGGGCTATTCTCACCAACTTTTGCAATATTAAGAGGGACTGGGCAGGGGTGTCCACTCTCACCCCTGCTGTTTGCTCTCTCCATGGAACCTTTCATTAATGCCCTGCAGAATCAAGAAAAGATAATACCGGTAGAACATGAACATAAAACTCTCAAAATTACTGCTTATGCAGACGATGTAGCTATATATACTACAAATGTAACAGAAGCATTAACTGGAATTGCAGACGAAGCAAAAAAAATTGGCGATATCTCAGGCTACAAATTAAACTTTAATAAAACTCAAACTATTATGAACTATCAAACTAATCAACTAGTCACTGGGTTATGCAATTCAGCCGTGTACTTAGGGGTGAAAATCTCTTCTAAAACTAATGAAATAAACAAATTAAATTATGACCCTTTACTTAAACAAGTTACAACGGTGCTTAAAAAATGGCACAAAATTCCACTGAATATCCTGGGTCGAATCAACTTGCCCAAATTTTTATATCTTTTTCGTTCTATTCCCCTCCGAGTCAACAATATATTTTTTAGGAAACTAGAAGGAATCTGCAGCAGTTTTGTTTGGAGTTACAAAAAACCTAGGAGATCGATGGCGATACTAAAATTACCCCTAGAGAAAGGAGGACTGGAATTTCCGGACTTTAAGTCTTACTTTTTTGCATCCTTTTTAGGGCGGTTTAGGAGCTTATTAAATAAGAATCACACTTTTTTTTTTTTTTATCAATTTATGTTAGTCACAAATTCATCTCAATTTCTAGCCAGAGTACAAGACCCTAATTTTTTCAAACGAGTTAAATTCAAGACAGCAAGAGATTCGGTAGTGATTTTTAACCAGATTATGAAATTTTGAGATACTTTTTTTCATACAGACTTACCATTATGGGATAATCCAGGGCTACCCGGTATTTTTAATGATAAAGGCGGGAGAGACTGGGCCATCCATGGGATTAAGATATTGGGAGACCTATACGGCCCTGATGGCTTTCTTCAGTTTTCGACTTTACAATTACTTTATACGCTGCCAGGGGAAACGATACTTAAATATATGCAAGTTAGGGATTACTTAATACGGAAAATGAAGCTGAAAAAAATTACAAGTTTGGATATTTGAGGATGTTTGTATAGTACAAAAAAGAAATCGTTAATTAGTATGGGATACAAACATTTAAGTCAGCACAATGCGGATGATTGCCCAAGACTGTCACAAAAATGGACGTTAGAATTAGGAATCAATGTGACACCACAGAACATATCAAATGCTTTTGTTAGTATCAATAATATAGTTCACTCCTCAAGCTTAAAGCTTCAATTATATAGGACGGTCAGCCAACTCTATCATACTCCGCTGAAAATTTCTAAATGGTCACAAAATAATGACCGTACTAAATGTCCTAAATGTGATCTGGTGGCAGCAGATCTTATTCATATGATTTATTCGTGCCCTGGCACCATTTTGGCAAGAAATAGAAAATACTTTACACCAAAAGCAATTGATCTGTTCTCCACTCACTGCACCTATGGTCTTACTTTCTTTACATACGAGAGGCAACAAAAATATTACCTGGCTAAATATAGCGTTATCTTGTGCTAGATTGGTGGTAGCTAGAGCATGGATCTCACCGAATCCACCTCACAGGACAGAATGGTTAACTTTATTACATGAAATATACACCATGGAAAAGGCCCTTGCTAAGAATAGAAACCGAAAGTCAGTAGTTAAAATGGAAAGGATTTGGGCTAACTTTGTATAAATTCTAAAGGATACAAGATGAATTGTTTGCGATTTTGAAGTTTAAAGATGGAATGCTCTTCATTTGCTTTTTTTTTATATATTTGTCTTTTTGTCAGGCTGAAACTGTATTATGTGTAGAATACTGTGTTACTTTGTATATTTGATCTTTCCCTGATATCACTCTAAAATATGTTTTTGTTATAGTGCTTTTTTTGTTGTTGCTTTTTTTGACATGCTTGCCAAATAAAATTAAAAAAAAAAAGGAATTAAATATTGCCTACAACATCCACTGCTTTGCATGCACAAACAAGGCGAAGGAACCTTTCTGCAGTCTTGTGTCTCCATTGATGCACGCACCGGAAGTCAGGCAATGTCGCATGTGACGGGGCCGCGTCCGGACTGGAAGAGGAGGCAGGCGGAGTAAATGCGTATTGCGGCCCGGGGCTCCTGTGAGCGGTGGAGAGCCCTGGGGACGCCAGCAGGAGGTTACGCAAGTGTTGCGGGGCTCCCTTGACCAAGAGGGAGCCCCGGGAAAGGAGCTGGCAAGAGCCGCAGCGGCGGAGTCCCCGGAGATTGGCCCGGTAAGTTAAAAAGGGCTGGGGGGGTGTTGGTGAACTTGTGTGTGTGTCTGTGTGCGACGGGGGTGGAAGCACTCGTGTGTGTGTGCGCGCGCGTGTGTATGTGTGGGGGGGTGTCTGTATGTGCGTGCGTGCATGGGCGCTCGTGTGTGTGTCTGTGTGAATGCGCGACAGCAGCTGGCCACAGCGAGCGCGTGCGCGTGCCAGTTTCAAATCGCCTCCAAGGAGATGCGCGCGGCCAGGATTGTCTCCTGGAAAGCAGACACGCCGACAAAAAGTCTTCGGCGAGAACGCACTTCCGCGCGCTTAGCCGAGACCTAAAAAGGCAGGATAAATGTCACCACCAACCTTTAACCTTCTTATTGCCACATTGCAAGGAATGTAATAGACTGAAAAAGAGCAGTCTTACTCTTGAACACTATGTTTTGACAGCAGAAAAATCATGGTCCTCCCTACAGCTTAAATATAAGCTGTCTGTAATGTACAAGACCAATTAATTAAACACTATCATGTATTCCTAGTTAAGGCAATGTATGCTGGTGATGTAGTTAGCATTAGTAGGTAGGCTATTAGTTTAGGATCCTCCGAAGGAGCAGTAAAGGAGTTGCTTTGGTGGGATTGAGAAGAGAATGTATAGTGACCATTTAGAAGGGAAGAAGGCACAACCCCACTGGAAGTAGTTCCCCACTAGGTAAATTAAGAATCGTTCAGGGGCCCATTGTAGCAGTAAGGGTACAATACACTTGGCTATGGAAACCACCGAGACCCTAATTAGAAGTGAGTTGATATTTTCCACCTGGGTTTGCATAAGAGTCCAAATTCGCAGTTGTGTGGTATTTACTGGGTTCTTTAAAAAACTTCACTCTTTGTAAATTTCAGCTGGTCAAACATGATGGAATTTAACAGGAGAAAAGTGTATGACATTTACCATACATGTTAATTTCTGTTGCGTTTCACACCAAATGTTCATATTATTGCCCCAAAACTCAGAATAGGGGCTATTTATTGCACCCCATAAATTCCTGATCCCATGGAGTCTAATTTTATCGAGAGAGATAAACAGCACATACTCCTTTGTAAATTCTATAAACCTTGCACGTGTCTCATTTTAATCTGTTATAAAAACGCATGTGGTTTACAAATGTAAACCTGCACTTTACATTTTAAGAATGTTGAGTACCCCTATTATGTTACTACGTCGGAGGTTTTCTAAAGTCTGCAGTGCATAACTGCAAGTTGTTGCTTTTTTAATTACGAGTTGTTTTAATTTGTATTATTAACGTGTAGTTCTTACTATTTGACTTTCATATTTGCGCTTGCTAAATGTTGTACTTTTATGATTACTTATTAATAATAGACATTATGTGGGGGTCCAAGTGGAATTGGGAAAGATGGCCACTGGCAATCGTTCGGGGGGGAAGGGGGGGAGCGCTAGGGGGATGGCATTGCGTAACCTGAAGGACTAAAACTAATATGTCGGTCAGGCTGGAGCGTGGCACCAAGACTGATGCTCCGTGCTGGAACGTGAAGAGAGTGAAGCAGGGCTTGAAGGCAAAGAGTGGGAAAAATGTATGGGAGAAAAAAAAGCAGGGCTAGAGTGCTGCACACAATTCTAGATACATTTGTGGCAAATCCTCAGCAAAGAAAACGGAGTGACTGGCAGTGCTATACAAAGTGGTTCACTGGTTGCAAGAAGCATGTTGCTGGGGCACCACAGTCTATACCATGAGGCCTCATGAGCCCGTCTCCATTGTTGCAGGTTTGAGATGACTACACAAGAAGTACTGAAACGTATAGATACATCCATTTTTCTAAGACTCGGTCCTTCACAGATTCACATACTAGAATAATTTTCTCGAATCAGGCGGGGAGTCATTGGTAATTTTATCTATAGCAGTAAACCATTGTAACATGCAGGCAGTATTGTTTGAGTAGCACGTTTATCTCATTCAAAACTTCCAAAATAATCAGCCACTTAGATGAATGTTCTGAACACTTCACTCTCCCTAGAACTAGCCAAATGGTCTAAGGTCACACGTCGGACTCGAGTCCATGGTATAATGATTCTCTGGCCATACTACGTAAATCGTGTAAGAAATTGGAGAGTGCCTGGAGCAAGGACTACGACCCCGCGGCTAAAAACTGCTATCTGGCCGCTATTTAGAGCTACCATAGGACCATTTACACCGTCCGGGCGGTTTACTTTGCTAATGAACTCAAGCTAAGCCCCAACTCGGCCAAGTGTATTTTTAAAATACTCAAGGACCTCAGAGTTAGGAAAAACTCTTCTGCCTCCGTGATTACGTCTGAGCAACATTGTGAGGACCTGGTGACCTTCTTTGTCGATAAAGTAGAAAGCATCTATAGGTCTTTTCCTTTGGTGTCTCCTCCCCTGTTGCTCCTCACGGACCGCCTCCTTTTCATTCTTGTAGGTTATCCCCATCATCACGCAGGAAGAGTTTGTACTACTGAGTGGGAAAGTTAAATCTGTCTCTCCGGTGGATCCTTTAAAACCAGCCCAGTTTAGGGACTCTCTATCTGTGTTCCTGGCTCCCTTGTGCCAGGTTGTTAATACATCTCTTTCCACAGCTGTGGTCCCTGAGCTATGGAAGCTGGCGATGGTGACTCCTATACTTAAAAAACCTTCTCTGGACCGCAAAATTTCCGTCCGATAGCTCTCCTTCCATCGGTAGCTAAGATCGCTGAGGCTCACGTAAATCACATCTTAACGGGGTTCCAGAATACTAATGGAACCTTGGATCCCTCCCAGAATGGCTTCCGCCCTGGTCACAGTACGGAGACTGACCTATTGGCTGTGACAGAGCATCCGCGGACCATTCATGACTCTGGACACACAGCGGCACTGATTTTGCTTGATCTCAGTGCCACATTTGACACGGTTTCCCATGGGTTCCTGTTACATGATCTGGAAGAGGCGGGTGTTGGAGGCCTAGCTCTGGAATGCTTTAGATCTTTTTCAGCAGGGAGATCATTCTGAGTGTCTGCTCCCCGTTTCTCTCCCGTGCCCATTCCATCGGACAGGGTGTGCCTCAGGGCTCTGCCCTGAGCCCGGTTCTCTTTAATCTGTATGTCCAACCTCTTGCTACGGTGGCTAGGAACAAGGGCATCACCATGGTCTCTTACGCCGACGATATGCAGTTGGTGGTGGCCCCCTCTCAGATGGCTCTATGCAGGATGCTTCCGAGTTTAGTAGTGGCCTGGCTGCTGTCGCAGAGTGGATGACCACCAACTGCCTCCAGCTGAACACTAATAAAACTGAGGTGCTGCTGGTAGGGAAGAATAGGAGTCTCTGGAGTGAGAAACAGTGGCCCACCATTCTTGGTAATGCTCCCACCCCTAAGATGGTGGTTAAGAACTTGGGGGTATGGATGGATTCTACCCTCAGTTTCCAGGTAACCCAACTAAGAAAGTGGCAGGCACTTGCTTTGGCCTTCTTCGGGGACTTAGGCCCTTGTTGGGGTTCAATCAGCCATTCTATCTAGATTAGATTATGCAATCTTGCTCCTCTTAGGGGATAATCAAGCTGAGGTTATGCGCTTGCAGTGTGTCCAAAATGCGGCCGCCAGAGCTCTGCTGGGGCTTTCGCGTAGCTGCTCCTCTACGGGTGCTATCTGGCGGTTACACTGGTTGCCCATGGCCAAGCGGATCGAAATTAAGGACCTTTGTCTGTCCTTTAAGATCTTGAAGTTTGCGTCTCCCGCGCGTTTGGTTAATCTGCTGGTACCTTATGTTCCAAGTCGCCAGCTGTGCTCTCTCGGGACAACACTTGGTGACAGTCCCCCGAGTGAACCGTCTCCGGGCTGGGGGACGATCCTTCCGCCGCCTGCCCTTCCAGATCCGTAGCTTGGACTGTTTGCTGGACTTCAGGAAAGCCATTAAAACATTTCTCTTCCCCACTGCCTAGCCCTTTTTCTTGCTGTCAGCGCCGGGACGCCTCTTCGCTGAGGCAGCTGCGCGCTATATAAGCTCAGTTAACATAACATAACCACAGCTCAATATTTACTTTGTCTGTGGGAAGTAGTCCCTTGCAAGGCTCTGCTCTTCAACTTTCATATAAACTGATTTTGTCTCAGATTTTCCCTAAGGCCATTTCCCACTCCAAGCTTGTTGTGAAAGTTGATGTTCTGGGTTTTAGGACCAGTGAATCCTATTGAACAAGTTACTTACCTTCGGTAACGATATATCTGTAACAAACATTAGTTAGTTAGATTCCTTACCTTAGAATAACCCCCAGGCGTCAGACTGGATCCGGAAAATTTTGCGTAGCAATACCCTTGCGCGTCGGTAGGCGTCGTCTGCAGCTCCGCATCCGTCATCGGCGTCATTGGCGCCAGGATGACGTCGTCGGAGTACTTAGACGCTGCCCTTGCCCTCTGACGTCAATTCTTATACACAGCTTTTCAGCGTCAGAAACGCAGAGCCATGATAAAAACCAACACTGGTGCCATGAAACTAGGGCCCTGAAAGGGATGACCTTAACCCTAGATATCGGGTCGTAGAACGGGGAGGATGGGTGGGGCGGTAAGAAATCTAACTAACTAATGTTTCTTACTTACGAAGGTAAGTAACTTGTTCATCTGAAAGAAACACGTTAGTTAGATTTCTTACCTTAGAATAGATACCCCAGCAATACCAACCCTGGTGGTGGGTCTGCGAACCAAGATCACACCAGAAAGTCCTGGAGAACGGAACAGCCAAAGAAGCCATCTCTCCGGACTTGGCTGTCCAAGCAGTTGTGTCTAGCGAACGTGTGCAGCGAGGCCCACGTAGCTGCCTGACAGATATCATGCAAGGGGACTCCCTGACCCAGGGCAGTAGAAGCGGCCGTGGCCCAAGTGGAATGGGTCCTCAGCCCAACAGGAGGCTTCTTCCTTGCCAAGGAGTAGCAAATGATGCACAAGACGACCCACCGAGAGATGGTTCGTTTGTGCACCGCCCGTCCCTTCTTAGCGCCCACGTAACCAACAAAGAGTTGGTCATCCACCCGGAACTGGCATGTGCGATCCAGATAGTATGAGAGCGCACGTTTTGGGTCCAGGTGGTGGAGCCTCTCTTCCTCTTTCGAGGGATGCGGAGGCGGAAAGAAGGTGGGCAAGGTGACTGCCCGATGTGGAAGGCTGTGACTACCTTGGGAAGGAAAAAGGGTTGCGTCCGCAACACAACTTTGTCCGGATGGACAGAAAGGAAAGGAGGTTTAAAAGAAAGAGCCTGGAGCTCACTCTCCCTTCTGGCAGAGGTGATGGCAACCAGGAATGCAGTCTTAAGAGTGAGAAGACGAAGAGGATAGTTATGAAGTGGCTCAAAAAGAGTGCACATCAGATAGGTCAGAACAAGGTTTAAGTCCCACTGCGGCATCAAGAAAGGAACAGGAGGAAACATATGAGTGATGCCCTTCAAGAACCTATTTACAACGGGGGACTTGAACAAAGAGGGCTGATCAGGTAGCCTTAAGAAGGCGGAAATGGCAGAGAGGTAGCCCTTATTAGTGCCCAGAGCAGAGCCCTGCTGGGCAAGAGAAAGAAGGAAGAGGAGAACCTCTGAAAGGGGAGCAGAGAGTGGATCCACATCCTTTGCTGTGCACCATGCCACAAATTTGTTCCACCTGCAAGCGAATACCGATTTTGGGGAGGGACGCCTGGCTGCCAGAATTACATCGCAGACTTCAGGAGGCAAGTCAAATGGCCTCAACTGTCGCTGCTCATTCTCCACGCATGGAGGTGGAGACTGGACAGGTTCGGGCGGAGGACTGTCCCCTGCTGCTGCGACAGAAGGTCCTCCTGAAGAGGCAGACAAATTGGGGGATCGACTGACATGCTGAGTAGCTCGGGATACCAGTATCTTCGTGCCCAGTCCGGAGCCACAAGGATGACTTGGGCCCGGTCGCGCCTGATCTTCTTCAGCACTCTGGGCAGAAGTGGTATAGGCGGAAAGGCGTACAACAGACCGCAACTCCACTTGCGACGAAAAGCGTCTCCGAGCCAGTGCCGCCTTGGAAATTCCAACGCGCAGAACTGATGACATTGCGCGTTCTCTTCTGTGGCGAATAGATCTAACCAAGGCTCTCCCCACTGCTGAAAGAGACCTTGCGCCACGTCCAAGTTCAGATGCCATTCGTGATCCATCATGCACCGACAGCTGAGTTTGTCCGCCCTGGCGTTCAGGGAACCTGCCAGGTGTTGAACCACCAATGTCACGCCTTGATGTTCCAGCCACTGCCAGAGGTGTAGAGCCTCCTGGCATAGGGTCTACGACCCCACCCTGCTCTGTTTGTTGGAGTACCACATGGCGGTGATGTTTTCCGTGAACACCTGCACTACACTTCCCCGGACAGAGGGAAGGAATGCCTTCAGTGCAAGCTGGATCGCCCGCAGCTCCACAAGGTTGATGTGGAGCCGGGACTCTGCCGGAGACCAGAGTCCTCTGATCTACGCCTCTCCCATGTGGCCTCCCCAGCCCAGGAGGGACGCGTCAATCACAACTACGTGCTACGGTTGGGGAAGGGAGAGGGATCTGCCGCTGACCCAATCACGGTCCGTGAGCCACCACTGCAACTGTCTCGCAGTGCCCTCCGATATCAGGACATGGTCGGACAGGTTGCCCTGATGCTGGGCCCACTGAAACTTCAGGTCCCACTGCAGAGCCCGCATCCGCCACCTGGCGTGATGCACCAGAAGGATGCAGGAGGCCATCAGCCCCAGAAGCCGCAGCGTCAACCTGACCGAGACCCGGGATAAAGGCTGAAAGATCGGAATCAGAGCCTGAATATCCCGAACCCGCTGTTCGCGAGGATAAACCCGAAACTGCGCCAAATCCAGAACCGCTCCGATGAAGAGGAGTCTTTGAGAGGGACACAGGTGCGACTTTGGCACATTGATGGAAAACCCCAGCAAATGCAGGAGGTCGGCCGTAGTCTGAAGGTGGCTGATGACTGTCTGGGGCGAGCCCGCCTTCAACAACCATTCGTCGAGGTAGGGGAAGACTAACACCCCTAACCTGCGCAGATGAGCTGCGACTACCGCCATCACTTTCGTGAACACCCGTGGGGCGCTGGTAAGGCCAAAGGGGAGCACGGTGAACTGGAAGTGCTCATGGCCTACCATGAACCGCAGGTAACGCCGGTGGGCCGGCAGGACGGGGATATGAAAATACGCGTCCTGCAAGTCCAACGCTACCATCCAGTCTCCAGGGTCCAGGGCAGCTAAGACCTGAGCCAGAGTCAGCATCTTGAACTTCTCCTTCCGGAGGAATCCGTTGACGTTCCGTAGGTCCTAGATAGGGCGAAGGTCCCCTTTACCCTTCTTGGGAACCAGAAAGTAGTGGGAACAGCAACCACGTCCTACTTCTGGCCCAGGAAAGCGCTCAATGGCCCCCTTGGTCAAGAGGGCCGACACTTCCTCTTGCAGAAGTTGCAAGTGATCCCCCGACACGCGGTGGTACTGCGGTGGCATGGCTGGAGGGGTCACCTCGAAGGGGAGGGAGTAGCCCCTTTGGACGATTTGCAGCACCCACCTGTCCGAAGTGATGGTGCGCCAGTGGAGGAGGTGATGGCGGACCCTGCCCCCCACTGGCGTTAAATGGGCCTGAAAGCTCTGACAAGGAGGGCTTTGAGGCGGATGCTGCGGGGGTGGATGTGGACTGGCCGTGCCGTTGTACCCTGGCACCACCACGGCGGTTACCAAGTCCGCCGCCGCACTGGATGTTAGACTGCGGCCCGTGGCTGGCAGGACGTGAAGGGGCGCCCCTTCCTTGGTCACGAAAGGAGCGAAAGGCAGACTGCTGCTGGCCGAGAGGCCCAAGGACTTGGCCGTAGCCCTGGAGTCCTTGAAGCGTTCAAGCGAATGATCTGCCTTGCCACCAAAGAGGTGGCTGCCATCAAACGGCATGTCCATGAGGGTGTTCTGGACATCGGCCGAGAAGTTGGCGGACCTCAGCCAGGCGTGACGGCAAACCACCACCGTCGTTGACATCGCCCTGCCCAGCTAGTCCGTGGTATCCAGCCCACATCGTATGGAATACCGAGCTGCGTCTCGTCCTTCCGCGAGGGCTTGAGCGAGCTTCGCCCGGGCCTCCTCCGGGCACTCTGGCAGCACGGCCGCAACCGTATCCCACAGAGAGTGAGTATAACGGCCCAAAAGGCAAGCGGTGTTGACTGACCGCAACCCACAACTGAGGGATGAGAACAGTTTCCTACTAAACTGTTCATACCTTTTGGAATCCCGATCTGGGGGTGCAGTCGGGAATGCGGATTGGGAAGTAGAGGCCTGGATAACCAGGCTCTCGGGGGTGTGGTGGGTGGACAGGAAGCTAGGGTCGCCCGGAGCTGGGCGGTGGCGCCTGGCGACGTTCCTATCTACAGGGGGGCCTGAAGCGGGCCTGGACCAGGTGCCCAACAGGACATCCATGAGAGCCTCATTAAACGGCAGCAGAGGCTCCGGAGCACCCGTCTGCGGTTTAAGGACCTCAGTGAGAATGTTCGCCCTCACAGTAGCGACGGGAAGCGTAAGCGCCAAGGGCCTTGGCTGCCCGCGCCAGCACCACACTATAAGCAGCCCCCTCCTCCGTAGCCACGGTAGGAGGGGAGACAAAGCCAGTACCAGGGGAGGTATCAAGACCACTGGCCTCCCCTAGCTCCTCTGTCCAGTCCTGAAAGGACTGACACTCACGTGTCAGAGGGTCCTCAGACCCCTCCCAAACCCCTCGTCCTCCGTCTCCTGAAATTCAGGGTCAAAGGATGGAGCTGGATCAAAGAAGAAATGGTCTTCAGCCGGCGTCGAATGCGGCGTCGGTCGACGCCGGATCCGGACCCAGGGAGGGATCAGGAGCAGCGACGTGCAGGGACACCCTGGGGGTCGACACCGGTGGGGTTGTGAGGTCGACCAGCGGTGATCCGGAACCGGATCCAGCGAGAGCCTGCGGCATCAGAACCTAAGTAGCCGACCGCGCCGGAGCCGAAGCACCCGATGGCGCAGGGGCCACAGCACCTGGCCCGGCCATGAGGAAGGCCTAGATCTCCGGCGTTGCGTTCAGCCCATGGACGGGCGGGTATGGAGCTGGTTGCGGCGCCTGCGGCTCCGGCGGAGCCGGTATCGCCCGAACCCCCGGCTGCGTCATGCGAGCGTCGGGGGAAGTCGGAAGAGCGATGTCGTCTCTTCGACTTCTTGTGCCTCTTACCTGAGGACTTGGAACCCGACAAATGGTGTCGACTCGTCGAGCTTCGATGACTGTGTCCCTGCGACCGGTCCCTCGACCCCCTCCTGGACCGGGACCTTGAGCGGCGCGAGGCCGACTGCCGGAGCTCGAGGCGCTTACGGGACTGCTCCGGTCTAGCCTTCGACATCAAGGCCCGGCAGTCGGGGCACAACCGGTCTTCGTGGTCGGCCCCAAGGCAATACAGGCATCGGCAGTGGGGATCGGTAACCGACATCAGTTGGGCGCAGTCGGTACAGGGCTTGAACCCTGGCATCCCTACCGGCACCGAGAGTCGAGAAGAGATCAAAAATGATCAAAAAAGTTTAGTCAAAAAGTGACTAAGGTACTGCTTTCTCCGGACCTGCGCTTGCTGGCACGGAAAAAAGAAGAACTGACGTCAGCGCGCGAGGGTGGTGTCCAAGTACTCCGACGACGGACGCGGATCTGCAGATGGCGCCTACTGATGCGCAAGGGTACAGCTACGCAAATTTTCCGGATCCAGTCTGACGGCTAGGGGTTATTCTAAGGTAAGGAATCTAACTAACGTGTTTCTTTCAGATTATTTATTTTCCGTAACTACATTTTTAGAAGAGTGTTGTTGGAGAATGGGGGTGAGGAGGGGAGAGGGGGGGCATTGCTGGAGTGGAATCATTTTATGCCTTGTGGTACCTTAGGCTAGATTTATGCCTAAAAATTTTTATATGCCAATTACTTTTGACTAAAGTCGTCCACAAGTATGGAAGTAAGGCCGGGTATGCCTTTAGGGAGGCACCTTTAAAGATGCGTCGTCTTAGGGAAAACATCAGTGAGAAGCTCTTCTGTAATACCTTTCAAAAAGGTACATAAATCACAAATTGGGCATTCAGACAGAGAAAGTGCCAAAAGTCTCTAATTAGGAACTGGCTTCTTCTCTAAAGAGCCACCTAGAAATCTAACCAGCATTGCCACAGCCAGTAGGTCTCCCCTTTGAGACCTTCTAAGTGTTTAGCCATGCAGCACATTATCCTAGCTGCTATGCCACCAGGGATTGAAAAGCTATAAAATGACTACATGCTGGGTCATGCAGTGTGATTGAGAAATACATGCTTGCCTCAAAAAACATTTATGGACACATTCCACGGCAGATGAGTGCCTCGATGCAAGTCAAAAGCACCATAACATTTTGTGTGCAACTGCGTCACTAGAGTATTGAACAGCCTATGAAAAAAAAAAAAGCAGTGAAGTACTTTCCAGTGGCGGATACATCACATCCCTTCTCTCCCTTCACCAGGATCTTCCACTGAAAACACTGTTTGCACCATCCGTTTTGCAGCAAGCCCCCAGGCCCCGCTCTCTAGCCCAGCCCCCTCGGTATAGGAGCTCTGTACAAGGCAACAATAACAAAAAACTCCTATTATCATACAGGGGAAATAATGAATAAACAGGGGTGGCATCTGTATCAACGTGCACCTAAAAACAACAAAATTAACCTGACCTTGTGTAATGTAATTAGTTCTTTTGTAAAGCGCTCCAAAACCTTCGGGTCAGTCAAGTTCGTGCTCTATAAAAATGCCCTAAAAAATTAATCTAACATAGTATAATGTAACTAGTGCTCATGTAAAGTGCTCTAACGCCTTCTGGTGGCTCTAGTTCACATTATATCATAAGCAAGCATTTGCAATGCAATATGTCTTGCATTTATGAAAGCTAGAGCTCTTGGTGTTGAAATTTACTTTTTTTTTGTATGCAGTGGAGTGATGAAATTTGCATAGAACTATTGCCATTCATCTGACCTGTAAAGGGAGGGGGTGTAAATATGAGGTTTAATACATAAGCTTGGAATAGAACAAAACTTCTACAATGAGCTAGAAAGTGTGCATAAAGGAAGGTAGTTCCGGGGATAACGCTTAGGTTTATTTTGTTTGAGAAAGAAGTTTAAGTGTGTCTGCTCCTTCATGTACAGGTATTTTACCCAAGCTCTACTCAAAGGATACCAGGGTTATCAATACAGCAACAAATGATTGGATATCAATGGATTTAAACATCTAACACCACAAAACAAGAAGTTTCTTATGAGTTTAAAGTAAATAGAGCAGCTCTGTCAAGTGGGAGGGGTACTAACTGACAGCAGCCCAAGCCTGTTACAGACAATTCACCTAGCTGTGTTTTACAAACCACTGAATATGCAATCTATGCCATACACATTATTTTCTGAGAAACACAATGTTTCAAGGCTATCCAGAATTTACTCAGATGTATTAACGTCTGTCTGAAGCAGAATGATGCATTGTGGAACAGATGCAAACAATTTCATAATATGATACCAAATGTCCATTGCCAGCTGTAAATTACAAACTGCATCACCGAGAAAAACACTACAGCCAAGATGTTCGGAGTCCTAAGTCAGCAAAGATTTCTGTTCAACACTCTCTTGAATTTCTTCAAAGTGCCGTCTTTTGTTCCTAATTTACAAGACCTCAATAAGCCAGGTAAAACCACGTTGACTAGACTACTCCCTGGTATATCTGGTCGCCGTTGTGCGAGCCTGAACAAACTGTTGCCTTTTTTTAAATTAGTAGTTTGGTAACCATGGGATGAAAAGCAGCTAGCAGTTGTCAGAGCAAACCAGATAGGACTGTTATACTGGCGACTTACTTTATCAAACAGCAGTGTATGACAACTAAAGTTACCAGCCAAACGTGCAATATTATGTAAATCACAGCTGGATAAACATTCACACATTGCCCCTGCATACATTTGACCCGTCTCCCTAACTAGGAAACAAGCCCCGTTTGTCCACGAAGGAAAATATCGATGTGGCAGTGCTTCTCATACATTTGGCCTGCGCATGCATGTTGACTTGTAAACGCGCCCTGGTGCAGCAACTCCTGGCTGTGCATCTGGGTTGACTTAGACTAGCCCCCCGTGCAGCCACTCCTGCCTGCTTCCCAGGTTGACTGCAAATGCTCCCCAATGTAGCTACTCTTACCTGTGCACGGATGTTGATTTGGAAATGCAGAGCAGGCATGTTAGCTTGAAAATGCCACCCTCAAAGATTTGCCTTCGGTAGAAAGTAATTCCGCACAGCACACATCCGCTTCCATTCAGAGGCATCTGTTTAGCATTTTGCTCTCAGCAATCAGCTGCATTGTGCTACTTTTAAGAACTACTGCAAAGACTGCTAATTTCAAACAAACCGCTTCACTTAAATTCTTTCACTGTCTGGGATCTTAAAAGCTCAGTTTAAAGTAATCCCAATTTGCGGTATTTCTATAGAAGCCAGTTGTCCTTGGCTTTTGAAACGAAAGGGATCCAAACACGTATTATTTAATATAGATTTCAGGCACAGAGTCTTTTACGGGAAATCTCTCCCAGCCCTTCCCCCAAGAACCTTTCAGAGACATGAACCCTAGCGCATGGAAACCACTGTGAAGTTGAGTTAGGCGAGGCGCGCGACCGCCATAAAAGATAAGCAGCAAAAGTGCAAGCGCTGGGAGGCTGTTGGTCACATGATGTTTTAGTGGCCCCTGCCCGGCGTAGAGGCATACTCCGTGGCGGGGGATGAGGAGGGACGTTGAAGCAAGGAAAGGCACTCAGAGCGCCAAAATGTGTGTGCAAAGTAAAGCAAGACATGCGGCCACCATGATTAAATGTCAAAAAACAAAACGATTTGGGGATCTGCACGGCCTGTCCTGCGAGTGGTGGCCTCATTAAGAAAGCACGCGGCGACAGTGATGGAAGATGGCCACTCGCTAGAGTCTCTCCGACGCACCGGAGATTTCATGCGCTTGCACGGAAGCATTTTCCTCACTGTGCCGGCACGCTGAGGTGGCGGAAGCACTCTGGAGTGGCAGGGTATGTTTAAGACCTTGCAAAGGTCTGTTTGCCCTAATTTAATCTTTTACCTTGCCGCCCCCGGTGCGCTCTGACTCGTGGCTGCCATTTTGAGAAGCTCTCACTCCGATTCTCCTCAGGTGCTGCTGCTTACACACTGTTCCTCCTTATTTAACCGTCAATGGAGGATGATAATGAATGGTAATTTTCCCAATTTGAGGAGTTTTCTTTTTTCACGTAACCTAAGTACTCAGTGGTCATTTTATATGGGCAGAATAGCTATATTCAATTTTATTGACACTCTTTGTGGTCTTGACAGGAACATATCTTTTTAAAAATAACACATTGGTGTTGACTCCTATAACTTTTTTTGGCTATTTTAATGGTCTGACTTGTTGTTTCTTCAACTGAAGTTATTAAATTCCTGCCTTCATAGTCCTTGAAGGAATGTATACGCCATCTTACCGCACATTACTGCTCCTACAATATGGAGATGGCACAGTCACCTAAATCTGCTTCTCCTGGCAATTCCAATATTAATACCTGCAAAGAATCTGAAGTAACGCTACAAGAAGGGCAAAAAAGGATCCAATTTCTCCCAACAAATCATCTTTACCTTTGACTCTGGAAGACATTATGGGCGAGTTGAAAAACATAAAACCTTTCATGGCGGACACTCATGCAGAGTTTCAGAAAATTGAAGATAAATGGCTTCATTTGGATTCTTGGCTCACAGAAGTTGAACAAAGGGTCAGTGACACCCAAGATGTGACTACAAAAGTTGATACCCTTTCCAAAGAAGTGACTCAATTAAAGAAATTAACTGAGGATCTAGAGAACCGAAACAAGCATAATAATCTATGTATCTATGGCATAACGGAGGGTTCTGAAGGTCCCGACATGATCAATTTCTTGAGGATTCACATACCAAAAATAGTCGGTATACTGACTTCCTTTGAACTCAACATCCAAAGGGCTCACAGAATTGTCCAACGGGTGCTTCAACCTCAAAAAGACCACGAGGGATCATTGTCTATTTTCTTCAATATACAGATTTAATGTTGATTCTCTCTGCAGCTAAACAACTCAAACAAATGCTATGGTCTAGCCATAAGATTTTCTTCAGTCAAGATGTCTCCAGAGCAATGGCACAACTCAGAAAGGAGTTTTCAGATCTCAGATGCATGTTGAGATCCATGAATGCGCATTTTGGTCTAATTCATTGTTGCTTCTCCTAGGTCACCTTTGACACAGGACTACCACTTTTGCAGATCCCACAGAACTTAAGAATTTCATACATATGCACAAGGGAGAAGTCATGGAATTTAGTAATCCCTAAAGTGTTGTCATTCTAACTTTTTTCTCTTTTGCAGGTCCCTGGATCCCTCTTGTTTGATGTTGGTGTCCATATTCAATATTGTTATTTAGTCTGCTACTTGTGTCTTATCTAGTCATGCTGTTCCCCTACTGTTCAGTAAGTCACAAAGGCACTGTTATGTTTTTGTCTTTTTGCTTTTATCCTTCCCTCCTCACTGTTATGATATGTTGTGTACTTATTCTGGTGTTTTGATCTCTTCGAGTGGTATTGTTCTTCTCTTCATCTCCCCCCTCTGTACTAATGCACCTTTTGATCCTGTTTCCTATGACTAAAGTCTCTTGGCTGTCTGTCTTCTTTTCTGGTAATCCACATTGGGATAGACCTTGTTCTTCCCTATATCCTCTTGTTTCTTTATCTGCATGTCTTATCTTTTCTTTTCTCTCTTTCTTCTCTCCCTTTTCTTTGTCGTGTAATGAGCTTTCCTTACTTAACTTCATTCTGTGGTTTTCCGCTATTTTTCATCGGATTACTTACGTAGGGATTTTCTTCTTTTTTTACTGCCCTATCTTCTTTTCCTTCCTTTGCTTTATACACTATAGTGACTTTTGTTTTACACAAAATTGTTTTAATGGTTTTCTATTTTTTCTAGCTGACTTTTTTCTCTCGGTTGAAGCTTTTATTCGATATGCAAGATATCTTGAAAGCGTACACAAATACAGCATTTTTAAGAAAACTGGAAAAATACATTTTAAGAGCAGTATTGAATGTACAGTTAAAAAAGATAAAAAGACATGAAATATCAGAATAAATTAACTAAAAAACGAATTAAACCGCTATTGACAATCTCTTGCAGCGAATCAACCAAAAATGTTTTAAAAATTTGGCTACACCACAAACAATAGGAGGTGAAGTGTCCGTCATAAGGATGCGAAGAGCTACCAGATGGCTACCCATATTGCGACAAAGGGGTTTGAGCCAAAAGCCCCTGGGTTTAGCATAATCCGGGCATTCAAACAATATGTGCGGTATGGACTCTGTCCTCGTGGTGCAACAGGCGCAAAAGGGGGACGTGTGGACACCCGATTTCCACTTAGACACCAGGGCACCAACTGGAAGGGAGCCCACTCTAAATTTAAAATACAGTGCTCGATCAGTTGCCAGGGTAATTAAGTCCAAATATGGTTCGTAGACTACAACATCTTTAATTATTAAAAAGGCAGCTGTAGATTTACAATGTCTAGAATTTGTCACTAGCTGGTCCGCTACCCATTTCCAGTAGAGTCTTTTCAAAACATCTTTTGGTGGAGCCGTTCTTGATGACCAACAGTCCCCAAGCCCAATATCCTCCAAAAGTTTTTTCGTGTCGCTCAACCACTTGATCTTTACCCAACCGCCCAATCTCATTATCTCTGCCAGCCCTTCAGCATATGATTTTAACTCTTCACCCCTCCAAATACGTGCCCATAGAAGGAGTGGCCGAAGCCGGGCTTGATCTTTGATATTCTTACTCCCAGTGTCCAACAGCACAGGCACTGAAGGGGTGCTTGGAGGCAGGGCGATTAGAGATTTCAAGAGCTTGCTCTCTGATGTTACCAGGGAATCCAGGCAGCAATGCCCCCACAGCTCTGCTCCATATAGGGCTGATGTTACTCCCTTAGCCTTGTAGATGTCAATTGCTGGGGCAAGCGACCTCCTTGGTGAAGCCCGAAATTCCCTCAGGAGGGCCCCTCCTACTCTCTTATGATTCAAGACCATCTTAGCAATATGGGGTGACCAATTCATGGTGTCCGTAATCCGTATTCCGAGATAGTCGAATTCGGATACTTTTTCCAAAGGAACAGAGTTAAGAGTGGGTGGGCGACCCAGTTTCTTTGGAGGGTTTAGAATAAGGAACTTGGTTTTATCTACATTGATTACCAAGCCTCTTAAAGCACAAAAGTTCTGGAAGCGGGCGAGCAACTTCTGGAGGCCTTGCGGAGTCTTAGAAATCAAAAGCGTATCGTCCGCAAAAAGTAATGTTGGGATCCGCACTCCCCCTAGACAAGGAGCATCGGCTGGTTCTTGCTGGAGATAGTCCACCACCCCATTGACATATAATGAAAAGAGGGTGGGCGCTAGGACGCATCCCTGTCTCACACCCCGAGACACTGGGATCTCTTCAGTTATCTCTCCATTTCTCCCCCAACAAACCTGAGCAAAGGTATGTTCGTGTAGGCTAATAAGGAGGGACAAAATGTAGGGAGGTAACCCCAACCCATAGAGCACCCTCCATAACTCCTCCCGGGGAACTAGGTCAAAAGCAGTCCTTAGATCTATAAATGCCAAGAATAGACTGCCCTTGCCTAGTTCCACCACCTTCCAACCAAGGAGTGCCAACCTAAACACCTGCTCAATCGTCCCTGTACCTGCCCGAAACCCTGCCTGGAAGTCTGTTAGTATTTTGTTTTCCTCCACCCAATGAAGAATCCTGCCCAGGATAGCTTTACCTGCTATCTTTTGGGTGGAGTCAGTGAGGCTTATGGGGCGGTAGTTCCCTGGGATTTCTCTAGAACCTTTTTTATAGATTGGGACCACCACCGCCCCTTTCCAGGAATCGGGCACTGGCCCCCCCTTCATAATATCATTAAGGAGTGCCGCTATAACCTCTCCCCAGGCCACTGGATATGCCCGCATGAGGTCCCCCGGTAAGCCATCTGGGCCTGCTGCCTTCCGGGGGGCTACACGCCCGATCACCTTTTCAATCTCTAGAGCTGAAAAGAGATTGTAGCCAGATACTGATGGGGGGAGCATCCTAACATTTAGTGCCCCATCCGCCGGAAGGTATAGGGCCCCAAAGTGTTTGACCCAGCTTTGTGGGGGGATATTACAGGGTCTCATAGCTTCATCAGGCCTATTCCGGGAGCCTACAAGGTTCCAAAAACTCCTAGGGTCTTTGCTTTTACTAGCGACAAGTAGGTCCTCCCAAAATTTCTCTTCCCACTCCTTTTTAGCAAATTTAAGGGATCTATTATATGCCTTCCTTGCTTCCAATATGTCAGGGTGGGATTTGGATTTCACTGCCTCAACAAGTCTTGATTTGTTTAGCCTGCACAGTTGTGTGTACCACCCGCTAGCTTTCTTTACACCTCCTTTCCTCCCTAGCTTACTCGGGGGGATAGAAAACACATTAGTCAGCGCCTCTGTTAGTGAGGCAAAGACCTCGCAAGCCCTACACATCCCTTCCGGGATGGTCCCCAAATTTGTAAGTGCATGATCTAAAAGGGTTGATATTTCTCCAACTTTTTCCTCCGACATGACCAATTTAGCCCATTTTAGGCGCCTTCCACATAGTGAGACTACCGACTCATCTGGGGGAGTTAATATGGGGTTATTATACCCCTTCATAGAATGACACCACCACTGAACCATGGTCAAGGAAAGCGGGTTGTGATCGCTTTCGACCGTGGGTACCACAACCATATCCCTCACCTGGCTCCACAGACATATATCTAATAGAATATAATCAATTCTAGAAGTATGTCCTGGTCTGTTATAAGTATGTGCCCCCCCCTATCTGAAATCGTCCTCCCATTCACTGCCCTTAAATTAAATTCAGTGCTCAAGGTGTATAACTGTAACGCCACCTGTGACCATCTCCTAATGGGAGGAATCTCCAAGGTTGGGATCCCTATCTTCGCGTCCTCCTCATCTTGCTCTAAGGCAACATCCGAGCCCAAGGGCTCGAACGTACAGTTCATGTCGCCCGCTACCAAGGTACACAACTTGTGTGAAGTTGTACTAAGGTAGCTTTCCAGGAGAGATAATACAGTCGACTTCCTCCCACCCTTAGTCCCTCTGGCATATACGTTATAGATATTCAATATTATGCGACCCCTAGAGTCTCTTAAAATAATATTTTGAATATCTGGACATTCTGTCTGAAGGTCCTCTATTCTACAGTCTAGGGAAGCTGCCACCCATATAAGCAAACCTCCCGAGGGGCGTCCTCTCCCCGATTCTGAAATTTGTGCGGGCACATAGTAGGAGGAAAATCCCACCCTGTGTAATGGGTCCAAACTCCAGGTCTCCTGGAAAATGCATATGGCGTGGTCATCAACCAAAGCATTCCAGTCTGGAAGAGCCAGTTTTCTTGCGATCCCTGCGACATTCCAACTGAAAACCTTACAATTACGGTCCGTCACAGCTGGTGCGTCGCAGACCGCGAGAACACTCCTGTCCTTAGGCCTCGCAGGGGGAACAGGCAAATTACTGTCCAAGGGAATGGGGAGAGAGTCTACCAATCCACTGTCGCCTGTACTTATAGGAGAGAATATTCGGGGTGGTAGTACTGTCATTAAGCCCATTCTAATGGCAGTTACCATGCTGGGATCAGGCACTACAATCACCCTCGTATCACCCTCCTCCAGTCAACAACTCCTTGGCCCCCACAGAGGATTCGACCCGTTGTGTCCCAGACCCCCAACCACACATGGGTCCCAGTTTTGGCCGGAGGCAATTGTGCTGGGGCCCACCCGGGATGGCATTACAATTGTCCTGGGATAAAAAAAGGTTAGGTCCACTAGTTTAACCCCTACCTCATCCATATTTTTTATAGGGCCACATATGGAACTCACCACTCTGGGATCTTGGAAGTTTATAATTACACAATCCCCCTCCTGTATTTTTTTTCCTTGGCCTATCCACCCTACTCTGCGGACGCTTAAAATTAGCCCATCTAGACCATTCGGGATTGGCTTATTTGATTTTAGCCAGTGAATACACTTATTCTTGAGGGACTGGTGATTCTCCACTTGGTCTTCCTTCAGTGGGGGAACGTTTACTAGGACACCAACAAAGGGGTGACAATCTGGTGGTAAATTTATTGGAGGAGTCCGCCGTGGAAATTTATGGGGAACCGTTGTAGTTGTAACCGGGGCTACAGGATGAGGGGCAGTTTTAGTGACCTTCTCTGTCGCTACTCCCTTGCCTTTGTCTTGTGTGCCAGAGGCTTGGCTAACCTTTACCATCCCTCCACTTACCGAGGGCTGCGGATGGGATGTTAATTTAGGTATACTTTTGGCGACCTCAGAAGATGTTTCCATTCCCTTGTGTTGGAGCCCTACTTTTGTTGGGGGAGGAATTACAGGTACAGGTGCTTGTATGTTGCCAGTATTTACCTTCTTTGCCCTTATTGAGTGATTAGAATCCGCCTGAGTTTGCGCGGGGACTACTGAGGGTGCACTCTCATTTAGGTCCATGGCCTGGTTCTCACTCACTCTTTTATGCTGTTTAAATATAGATTTAAGTGAGAAGAAGCCGTCAAGGGTTGATTGCTCTAATTTGTCTATTCTAGTCCCCAAACCCTTAACCTGGGTCAGCAACGGCACAAAGAGAGTGTTTACCCTCTCCATAATCCTATCAATCATATTTTGTTCAAAAACTGAGGAAACATTAGCAGCACTACTAATAGAGGGCGAGCAGTAATTTCTACCCGTGGGTGCGTCCACAGAGCTCCCCTCCACCACTACCTTATCTGCTGGGACTGACCCCCTTACGTCCCTCACACCCTGCTCAAGAGGTTTTCTCGGTTGCTTATATAGAGCGGCCTGTTTCACCGGCCTACCCTTACTAGAGCATGCTGCCCTTTTATTTTTGGCCCTTTTATTTTGCCCACTCGAGTCAAGCACAGATTGCACCCCAACTAGGTTTACTATGTTATGAACAGGTGAGGTTGGCAATATTATTTGAGTAGAGCTTGTGATTAGGGGAGCAGGTGGAGGTGCTGTATCTGCGCCACAGACTTCCACAACACCACTAGATAGAAGCGCAGATGGGTGTTCCGGCCTATCTATATTGCTCCCAGTTTCTACCATTTGGGGAAGATCTACAGAAGCATCCGGGACATCAGGGGGAACAGAATGAGTTTTCTCGCTAGCAGGTGATAAGACCTGGGCTACAGCCCCCAGAGAGGAGCGTCTGGCAGGGAGATAGACCTCGGAGAGTCGCCGTTCAGAAATGGCGATCTCATTTTCAATGACCGCCGCCACTCTCGTAATAAAACGGTCCATAGTTTCAATCACTGGGCTCCCAACAGCACCACCCCTTTCGCCCTCAGACCTAAGTAATTTGCCAGAACGGGTTGACATAATAAAAGGAATGCCTTTAGACAATGTAACGCGACCCACCAGGGCCCGGAGCTGAATGTAAGAGACGTGGCCCAGCCCAGCCTCTGTCTGCCCCTGACTGCCACAGACTGCCCGCCCTTTGCTCGGGCTTCGCTCGGCGTCCCGCTCGCGTCCCGCTGAGCGTCAGGCTGTTGGTTATAGAGGGGCGTTGCGGCCAGGGGGTGTGTCCTGCTGGGGGCGCGGCCGTGCACACCTGTGCAGCGCAGGGACTCCTGGTCTTCTGAGTCCCTGCGGCGCGCGCTCTCCTCAGCCTCAGCCTCACGGAACTCCCTCCTCCTTACTCACGCTGAGCAGTCCTCCTAGAGCCTCGACCCCACGCCTCAAGCCGCGCAGCGGCACCCGCGAAGCGGGTGCTGCAAGAAGTAACCGAGCGGCAGGGGCGGTCAATCCCTCCGGGGATACAGGGAGGCTAAATCTCAGGAAGTCGGCGTGTTCGGTAGCAAAGCACCCAGGTAAGTCTTAAACAGAGTCCCACTGCGGGTTAGCAAGCTTCCTGCTTTTATTTTCTGGTCGGCCGGGGGGTGTGTCCTGCTGGGGGCGCGGCCGTGCACACCTGTGCAGCGCAGGGACTCCTGGTCTTCTGAGTCCCTGCGGCGCGCGCTCTCCTCAGCCTCACGGAACTCCCTCCTCCTTACTCACGCTGAGCAGTCCTCCTAGAGCCTCGACCCCACGCCTCAAGCCACGCAGCGGCACCCGCGAAGCGGGTGCTGCAAGAAGTAACCGAGCGGCAGGGGCGGTCAATCCCTCCGGGGATACAGGGAGGCTAAATCTCAGGAAGTCGGCGTGTTCGGTAGCAAAGCACCCAGGTAAGTCTTAAACAGAGTCCCACTGCGGGTTAGCAAGCTTCCTGCTTTTATTTTCTGGTCGGCCGGGGGGTGTGTCCTGCTGGGGGCGCGGCCGTGCACACCTGTGCAGCGCAGGGACTCCTGGTCTTCTGAGTCCCTGCGGCGCGCGCTCTCCTCAGCCTCAGCCTCAGTCTCACGGAACTCCCTCCTCCTTACTCACACTGAGCAGTCCTCCTAGAGCCTCGACCCCACGCCTCAAGCCGCGCAGCGGCACCCGCGAAGCGGGTGCTGCAAGAAGTAACCGAGCGGCAGGGGCGGTCAATCCCTCCGGGGATACAGGGAGGCTAAATCTCAGGAAGTCGGCGTGTTCGGTAGCAAAGCACCCAGGTAAGTCTTAAACAGAGTCCCACTGCGGGTTAGCAAGCTTCCTGCTTTTATTTTCTGGTCGGCCGGGGGGTGTGTCCTGCTGGGGGCGCGGCCGTGCACACCTGTGCAGCGCTGGGACTCCTGGTCTTCTGAGTCCCTGCGGCGCGCGCTCTCCTCAGCCTCAGCCTCACGGAACTCCCTCCTCCTTACTCACACTGAGCAGTCCTCCTAGAGCCTCGACCCCACGCCTCAAGCCGCGCAGCGGCACCCGCGAAGCGGGTGCTGCAAGAAGTAACCGAGCGGCAGGGGCGGTCAATCCCTCCGGGGATACAGGGAGGCTAAATCTCAGGAAGTCGGCGTGTTCGGTAGCAAAGCACCCAGGTAAGTCTTAAACAGAGTCCCTCTGCGGGTTAGCAAGCTTCCTGCTTTTATTTTCTGGTCGGCCGGGGGGTGTGTCCTGCTGGGGGCGCGGCCGTGCACACCTGTGCAGCACAGGGACTCCTGGTCTTCTGAGTCCCTGCGGCGCGCGCTCTCCTCAGCCTCAGCCTCACGGAACTCCCTCCTCCTTACTCACGCTGAGCAATCCTCCTAGAGCCTCGACCCCACGCCTCAAGCCGCGCAGCGGCACCCGCGAAGCGGGTGCTGCAAGAAGTAACCGAGCGGCAGGGGCGGTCAATCCCTCCGGGGATACAGGGAGGCTAAATCTCAGGAAGTCGGCGTGTTCGGTAGCAAAGCACCCAGGTAAGTCTTAAACAGAGTCCCACTGCGGGTTAGCAAGCTTCCTGCTTTTATTTTCTGGTCGGCCGGGGGGTGTGTCCTGCTGGGGGCGCGGCCGTGCACACCTGTGCAGCGCAGGGACTCCTGGTCTTCTGAGTCCCTGCGGCGCGCGCTCTCCTCAGCCTCAGCCTCACGGAACTCCCTCCTCCTTACTCACACTGAGCAGTCCTCCTAGAGCCTCGACCCCACGCCTCAAGCCGCGCAGCGGCACCCGCGAAGCGGGTGCTGCAAGAAGTAACCGAGCGGCAGGGGCGGTCGATCCCTCCGGGGATACAGGGAGGCTAAATCTCAGGAAGTCGGCGTGTTCGGTAGCAAAGCACCCAGGTAAGTCTTAAACAGAGTCCCCCTCTCAACTCTTAACCCCAACATTACTTCTCTGTTTGTTATTTAGATATATTTTGTTTTGTATTATTTTCTCTCATTGGTGTCTCTTCATTAAAAAAATCTCATTTAAGTTTGATACTTGATTAATATACTCCTTATCCTTTTCCCTATGAGTAATTTACGTATTGTGACATGGAACGTTAAAGGTCTTCGTAATCCTGTTAAAAAGCAAAGGGTTTTATCTCATTTATCCAAACTGAAATGTCAAATAGCTTTATTACAAGAAACCCATCATAAAGAGCAAGACCCAAACTCTGTTAAAAACAATGAGTTGGAAATGTTTTAGTTCCCCAGCTGTAAATAACAAAAATGGTGTGCTTATACTGTTTCATAAGTCGTTAAACGTTCAATTGTTAAATGAATTTAAGGATGATGCTGGGAGATGGCTTTTTTTTTAAATAAATATTTTTTTATTAAACTTAAGAAAAAAACAAGGCATTAATCACAATACATCAGTCCGAATGAGGAAGGAAAGCAATATTCTGTAGTAGGGGATCTCTGTGTATAGTCATAATCTAGTGAATAGTCCCGCCCATGTGCGAGGACCCCGGCAATCAAAAATAATCTCTTAAGTTGTCAGAAAATTGCAGAACTGCAAAGACACTTAAGAGAGAATTTAAAGACAAATAATGCAGCCTATATCCACAAGCTACACTGTCCAGTACTTCAACTAGAAATTCCACCAAAAATCCACAAACAGCAAAGCCTGTCCAGATTTCCCTTGCTTTAACAGCAAAACCCCTCTGGAATGATAGAGAGGAAGGCATGGACAGACAAGCCCCATAGGCTGCCATTATGTGGCTTAAATAGGGTACTGTGCCTTTAAGAGAACTTTCCAGAACTTCTCCCAGTATCCCAGAATGCATAGCAGGTCCCGCTCACTTTCAGTTCTTTTTTCCGGCTCCTGCTTACAGGACCCTGGTGCATTGAGCTCTCCCTTTTTCAAGGGTTTATTGGAGTTTTTGTACACTTTTGGCTTTAAAAGTGTTTTCAGTTGCTTCTTGGTGTTTCCTTTCACTTCTGTGTGTTTGTTCAGGCTTTTTAGGGATCTAAAATGCCTGCTTTATTCGACAAGTGCCCAGCATGTGGAAGGAAGAAGGCCAAGACTGATCCACACGACGTCTGCATTCTTTGCCTCCCTGAAGAGCATGTCCCTGAAGATTGTGACATCTGCCAGACTTTTTCTACAAGGACTCTGAGGGAAAGGCTGAGGATTAGGCTCCAAGGCCTGGAAGAGAGGCGTCTGCAGGCTGCAGGTGAGTCTGGGCAGGCTGGGAAGGCTCCCTCTGCCCCTGCTGAGGCCTGTGGGGGGCTCCCCAGAGGCAGGAAGACCAGCAAACGGTCCCGGTCTCCGTCGACGTCGATTGCATCGACGGCGACGTCGAGAGGGATGACGACGGTGTGTTCCCCTTCTCCCCGGGGCTCCGGGTCGAGACCGCGTGGAAGGTCGACGTCGAGAGGCCTGGGTAGGCCGCCGTCGAAGTCACTGCCGACGGCGTCGTCGTCGTCGACGTCGGAGTCGAGGCATCGCCGTCAATGAAGGAGGCACTGGTGCTCGCCGTCGAGGCGACACCGCCGGTCGCCGTCACGCAGTTCGCCGTCAAGGGGCTCCTTGACGTCGAGGACTGTGAGGAAACGGTCGACGAGGAGGAAGAGTCGACGCTCGCCGCCAAGGTCTGACCGTTCGTCGTCGAGGGGGCGATGGTCGTCGTCGAGGAAGAAGCACTCGGCGTCGAGGAGACGGCGTTCGACGCCGGAGTCGAGGGGTCGCCGTTCCACACCTGAAAAACGACGCTCGACGTCGAGCAGGAAGAGGTCAGCGTCCCCGAGGATCTCCGCCTCCCCTAAGCGGCGCAGAAGGGATTCTGGCACGAAAAGTCACGCTGGATCTGGGTAAGGATGTCGGAGGCGTCGCTCGCGCTCTGGAGGGTCTGGGTCACAGGCTCCTCCCCCGAAGAAGTCACCGGGCTCGGTGTACTCGGTGGTATAAACACCGCCAAGGCCTGCGACTCCTCCACCTCTACCGAAGGAGGCTCCTCCGGCTAATCCTCCGCCACCTTTGATTCCTCCGGTCCCCCCTGCGGGGCAACCTCCGCCGCCGGTCCCACCTCATAGGCCACCGAGGTCGGTGTCGCTGCCTCTGCTTCCGACACCTCCTAAGGGTACGCCTACTCCGAAGCCTCAGGATAGGCCGCGGAAGACGCCTCCACGGAAACCGGTGGAGCGCCCACGTGCTGGGAGGTCACGCTCCCGCTCCAGGAGAAGGGAACGTTCGCGTCACAGGTCTTCCACACGATCTAGACGGCGCTACAGGAGACACAGGTCTCGTTCCCGGACCCGGTCGTCTGGGACCAGGGACTACTCCCCTACCTTGTCGGACTCGCCAGACACAAGAGTTTCGCCGATCGATGATCTGGTACTGTTACGTGGTGCGGCGAAATTGGGCATTACTTTGACGGTGCCCACTCCCAAGACATCAGTCATTTTCGAGACGCTCCACCAGAAGCATTTGTCTCGGCCGTTACTGCCACTGGTGCCGGGTCTGGAAGAACCGGCCATGGATCTTTTCCTCACCCCAGCGGTGACTAAGGCGGCACCCTCCAGACTGCAGAAGAAGTATCGGGCTCCGGACTCGGACCCAGCCTTTCTAAGGATGGAGCCCCCTCCAGATTCGGTGATTGTGACGGCGGCGCGCAAACAGCATGCCACCACACCTTCCTCCACGGTTCCGCCAGATAAGGAATCTAGGTGGTTGGATTCGTCTGGGAGAAGAGTTTGTGGGACCTCGGCGACCTCAATGAAGGCAGCTAGTGCCACTGCCTTGTTGGGTCGGTATGACAGAGCCCTTTGGGAATCCCTTCAACAGTTTGTGGAGCTCCTACCGCGGGACAAGCAGGAAGACTTCCAAGAGGTGCTGAACGAAGGGATGTTGGTGGCGAATCAAGTCATCAGCGCTGCAGCCGACTCTTCTCTGCTGGCGGCGCATGGTTTCTGCCACGGAATTAACCAGCGACGACATGCCTTACGTCTCTGAAACCGCACGCTCAGCAAAGGGTTGCCAATCTGCCATTCTCTGGCGAAACCCTGTTCGGGAAGCACGCTGATGATGAAATGGCCCGCATGAAGGCGGAGGCCGAAACGCTCACAGCGGTGGGTTTGGAGAAGCCCAAGGAGACCAAGAAGTCGTACCGTCCGTTCCAACGTCGGTTCGGTGGTCAAGGTAGAGGGCGTGGCCAGTCTTCTGGACAACAGCAGCAACAACAACAGCAGCAGTTCAGAAGACCGTTCCAGAAGCGCCAGAGAGGCAGAGGCGGCCATCAGTCGACCCCAGCGACTAAGGACCAGGCCGGGTCTAGGCCCTGAGCACTTACTTCCCCTGCAACTGTTACCCGCTCCGGTGGGGGGAAGCATTTAATCTTTTCTGGCAGAGTGGAGAAAAATTACTCAGGACAAGTGGGTGCTGAATATTGTTTGCAATGGATACAGTCTTCGGTTCACCAGCCCGCCTCCATCAATTCCTCCGGTCAGCTCGCAGTATCAACTGCGCGGGCTCCAGGCGGAGGCCGATATCCTGTTAAGGAAAAGGGCGATAGAAGACGTACCTCTGTCTCAAAGAGGAAGAGGTCTGTACTCCCGGTTCTTTCTGGTTCGCAAAAAGGACAAGAACGAGTTCAGGCCCATTCTGGATTTGCGACAAGCAAACAAGTGGATTCGCAGAGAAAAGTTTTGCATGCTGTCGTTGCATCAGATTTATCCTCAGCTGCAACGGGGAGACTGGCTGTGTGCCATAGACCTCCAGGATGCTTACTTCCATGTGCCCATTGCACACAAACACAGGAAGTTCCTGCGGTTCCAAGTCGGCGCCAATCACTATCAATACACAGTACTGCCATTCGGACTGAAGTCTGCGCTGAGAACTTTCTCAAAGTGCATGGCGGTGGTAGCCGCACACCTACGGAGGAACAAGGTGTTTGTCTACCCGTACCTGGATGACTGGTTGATCAAGGCCTCCTCATTCACGGAAGCGCAAGCGCACTTCCAGAAGACGTGCGTTCTCTTGAACAAGCTGGGGTTGCACATCAACATGTCCAAGTCGGTTCCGACTCCAGTCCAGTGCATTCAGTACTTGGGAGCCTCCATCGATACGCTGTCAGCAAGCGTGTCTCCTTCGGAGGAGCGACGATTATCACTACTTCGGAAGGCTCGGGCTCTTATGACCACTCCATCCACGACAGTGAGGACGGTGTCTTCTCTACTAGGATCAATGGCCTCATGTATCTTCCTAACGCCCCATGCACGGCTGCACATGAGACCGTTGCAAGAGTGCTTGGAGGATCAGTGGGATCAGAGAAGAGGATCTTGGGACGACAAGATACGTCTATCTCTGCATGCTCTTCAGTCTCTGAAGTGGTGGTGTTCAGCGGAGAATCTCCTCAGAGGGGTTCCCTTCCACAAGGACATTCCCACTCAGACTATCGTGACGGATGCTTCTCTCCAGGGCTGGGGAGCGCATTCCGGAGACCTACAGATTCAAGGGACGTGGTCCCCGACAGAGTCCACGTACCACATCAACTCAGAGCTGTTCACTTGGCACTGAAGGCCTTTCACCCGTCCTTCCAGACCAACTCTCTACTTGTACAAACGGACAATACGACCACAATGTATTACCTCAAGAAGCAGGGAGGCTCGAGGTCACGCACCCCGTCGCAGGAGGCGCAGGCGATCTGGCGCTGGCTTCTGGCTCGAGGACTGACGATAACGGCTACCCATCTGCCAGGTGTGCAGAATGTTCAGGCAGACGCACTGAGCAGACTGATTCAGGAAAACCACGAATGGGTCATAAACGACGAAGTACTAGGAGAAGTCTTCGCAAGGTGGGGGACTCCAGACGTAGATCTGTTCGCCACCGCCGAAAACAGCAAATGCCGAGACTTCGCCTCCAGGTACTACCAGCCGGGGACGCTGGGGAATGCGTTATGGATCAACTGGTCGAACAGCTTTCTGTACGCTTTTCCAACCATTCCCCTGATTCCGACGGTTCTCATCAAGCTGTCCCAGTCCAGGGCGCGGATGATACTGATTGCCTCGGAATGGCCCAGACAGTGGTGGTTCACGGACCTGCTTCACCGGTCTCTCCTTCCTCACATTCGGCTGCCGTGCAGGCCGGACCTTCTCACGAAGTTCGGGGGGCTGATGTTACACCCCAACCTCTCGTCTTTGAGTTTGGCAGCATGGCTCCTGAGATAGTGTATTATGGTCATTTGAATCTCCCTGCAGATTGTATGAACATACTGAAGGAGTCTAAGAGACCTTCCACTAGGACTTCCTATGCGTACAAGTGGAAGAGATTTTGTATCTGGTGCAAGTCTAAGAACTATGATCCGATGACTTGTAAGGAAGATGTCATCCTTCCTTATCTTCTACAGTTGGCGCAGTCTGGCCTTAATGTCCATTCTATTAAGGTTCATCTTGCTGCTTTGACTGCCTACAGGAAATGCCCTTCGCAGACTTCCTTCTTCCAGATCCCTGTGATCAAAGATTTTTTGGAAGGCTTGAAGAAAGTGTTCCCTCCTGTCAGGCTTCCTTCACCTTCATGGGAATTGAATGTGGTGCTGTCCAGGTTGATGAAGGAACCTATTCATAAGGCTTCGTTGCAGCACCTGTCCTGGAAGGCGGCGTTCCTCGTGGCCATTACATCGTCCCGCAGGGTGAGTGAAATTCAGGCGCTGTGTTGCCAAGAACCTTATACTGTATTTCATGCTGCTAAGGTTGTTATGCGTACTCACCCTAAATTTCTTCCCAAGGTTATTTCTGATTTTCATGTCAACCAGACCATAACTTTGCCTACGTTTTTTCAGAATCCTTCATCTCCAGCGGAAAGGTCGTTACATTCCCTGGATGATAGGAGGGTGTTGAAATTTTATCTGGATAAGACCAAAGATATTCGTAGGTCTGACCAATTGTTTATCAATTATGGATCAGTCAGGACGGGTCTTGCGACCTCTAAGCAGTCTATCTCTAGGTGGATTGTGTCCTGCATACAGTTATGTTACCAAAAAGCTAATAAGACCTTAGGAGGTAAGCCTAAGGCTCATTCCACCAGGGGCAAAGCTGCCACGACAGCATTGCTCCGTAATGTTCCGATTGCAGAAATCTGCAAGGCGGCCACTTGGAAGTCGGTCCATACCTTTGCTAAGCATTACTGCCTGGACACTGATGCCAGGGCAGACGCTCAGGTTGGGCAGGCTTCGCTGCGAAATCTGTTCGCACAATAGTGGTGTTAATTCTCTTTCCTCCACCGCCGCTTTGGTGTGGGGATGGGCTTGCCATTCTATTCACTAGATTATGACTATACACAGAGATCCCCTACTACAGAAGGAGTAGTTTCTGTCCTGTAACTCCAGTTCTGTAGTAGGGGTATCTCTGTTATAGTCATAAGCGCCCTCCCGCCTCCTCGGTGGAGAGAGATGTCCATTTAAGGAATGCGACAGGTCTGGCGTGTTACGCCTTAAAAAAGAACTGAAAGTGAGAGGGACCTGCTATGCATTCTGGGATACTGGGAGAAGTTCTGGAAAGTTCTCTTAAAGGCACAGTACCCTATGTAAGCCACATAATGGCAGCCTATGGGGCTTGTCTGTCCATGCCTTCCTCTCTATCATTCCAGAGGGGTTTTGCTGTTAAAGCAAGGGAAATCTGGACAGGCTTAGCTGTTTGTGGATTTTTGGTGGAATTTCTAGTTGAAGTACTGGACAGTGTAGCCTGTGGATATAGGCTGCATTATTTGTCTTTAAATTCTCTCTTAAGTGTCTTTGCAGTTCTGCAATTTTCTGACAATTTAAGAGATTATTTTTGATTGCCGGGGTCCTCGCACATGGGCGGGACTATTCACTAGATTATGACTATAACAGAGATACCCCTACTACAGAACTGGAGTTACAGGACAGAAACTACTCCTAGTTAAGTATACAGACAATATTAGGGAAGGGATGCAATGGAGAGACGAGCTTCAGACCAATTATGCATAATACAATACAAGGAATGGCAGGTCAGGGTGAAAGTGGAACTTCAGGGATATCTACAAGAGGGGGAGTGCAGATGTCTCCACGGTAAGTGTTCCAATGGCCCTAGATCTTACTCCATCTCCTGGGTCGCCCCCGTGCCACATAGACCGTCTTCTCCCTAAACGTGCACCAATCCATGTTTTCCATCCATGCCTCTACTGTGGGCGGCCTCGGGGAACCCCACAACTGCACTATATCTCTCTTAGCAACCATATTTCCCAGGGACGCCCACTGCGTCTGCGGTACATCATAATCATTTGGTTCCCAGACATTCAGGAGACAACGTCTGGCCTCGGGCAGCAGAGTAACACCAGTAGCCTCCACCATCTTATTGTGTATCCCAGTCCAAAAAGCAGCTACCTCAGGACACTCCCAAATTATATGCAGAAACGTGCCAAGCAGCCCACAACCACGCTTGCACAGACCCTCCTCTGAATATCCCATTCTAACCAAACGGGGGCCAGTCACATAAATCCTGTGCAGGATTTTGAGTTGCACCAACCGGAGACGGGCCGAAATTGCGACCTCCTTAGGAGAGGAAATCGCGGACTGCCAGTCTTCATCATCTAATTCAAGGCCATCTCGGGTCCATACGTCCCGGAGCTGCACCAACAAATCAGTCCTATCGTTAATCAGTTTTTTGTAGATCAAAGAGATAGTACTATCTGGCACATGACCATCCAGTTTTCTGTCCTCAAGCGGAGAGGACTCCGGAATCTCCACCCCCTCGGGGAAAACAGCCTGCAAGGCATGGCGGACCTGAGCATACCGAAAATATTCCCTGTCATTCAGTTGGAACTCAGCCTTCAACTCGGCAAATGTTTTAATCATGCCCTTAGCCCACTTACTTTACTAATGCCAATGATATCCCACTTCTCAAATCCTTTCGTTTTCCACAAGTTACCCAGCTTCTCGGAAGCAAAAAGCAGGGTCGCTCGAGTCAGTCGATCTCTCCAACCCATCGCACTATTAGCACAGTTCCATACACGTACCGCAATCTTTGTAGGCCCCGAGAGCCGCCCTCCAGCCAATCTCAAATAGAGCGCTCTACAGTAATTGCCCCCCCGGCAACAACCACCTGTCCATTGCAAACGCGGGGTTCAATTCGGGACCATACATGCCATGATTAATGGCCCTCATTTGAGACGCCCAGTAATATCGTTTAATGTCAGGGAGAGCAATACCACCATCATACCATGGAAGCGTCAGCTTGGCGAGGGCGATCCGTGATCGCCCATCCCAGATCAACTTCCTTTGGAGACCCTCCACCACTCGGAAACAGCTCGCGGGAATTACATCAAAGGTGTTCTGGAGAGCGTACAGAAAGCGTGGCAACGACATCATTTTAAAGAGCGCCGCACGGCCGAGCGGCGAAAGCGGTAGCCTGCGCCAGCCCACCACGTTCAGTTTCAACCGGTTTAATGGTGGGAGCAAATTCCGCTGGTAGCGGATAGCCGGGTTCAACGATACATTAACCCCAAGATACGTAAAACCCGTCTGTGTAATCTGGATGGGACAACCGCGCGGCAAAAGGGGGACATCTCCAGAGAGGACGTACAAGTAAGATTTAGTCCAATTAATAACTAGGCCAGAATTCCTACCAAAAGAGGTAAGGACATCAAGCAGAACAATTAACGATTTCCGGGGGGACGTCAGGTACAACAGTATATCGTCTGCGTAAAGCGAGATACGATCTTCAAAGCCTGGGGCCCTCTGAATACCCCTCATCGACGGTTCCCATCTAATCCAGGCAGCAAGGGGCTCAAGAGCGAGGGCAAACAGGAGCGGTGACAATGGACAACCCTGTCGTGTACCTCTCCCAAGAACGAAAGGCTTAGAGACCCGACCGTTGACCACAATCTGTGCCAATGGGTCTTCATAGAGGAGTTTCACCCAGCCAATGAAACCAGGGCTGAAACCAAACTTTGCAAGTACGGCCCACAAATAAGGCCACTCCACAGTATCAAAAGCCATCGTGGCATCCAAGGAAGCCAAGATGGCCGGCTCATGCAATGATGCAGTCCTCGCGAGGACACCATGCAAAGGTCGCAGATTCAGGGCCGTATTCCGATGCGGAATGAAACCAGATTGATCCGGATGAATCAAGTCACTGATCACTTTTTTTTATACGATTGGCCAATAATTTATCAGGAATCTGGGGTTCCGCGTTAATGAGTGATATCGGCCTATAAGAGGCACAACGGTCTCTTGGTTTCCCCTTCCTTATGAATCACCACAATGGTCGCAAGACGCTATTCACGGGGAAGGGAGCCCCTATCTCGCGATTCCAGGAACATGTCACGAAGATACGGCGCCATTTTGTTGGGGCGCAATTTATAAAGTTCAATGGGGAGACTATTAGGACCCATCGCCTTCCCCGAACAAATGGAACGGATAGCGAGAGCTATCTCATCAGCGGTTATTACTGTATCCATCAACTCTCTATCGGAATCAGACAAACTAGGCAATGCAATGTCGCGCAATAATAGATGTGAATCTTCCTCCGGTCTATCAGATACGGGGGAGTATACTTACTGGAAATGCTCCGCAAAACTCTGGACTATCTCCTCATGTTCAGTCACACGCAATCCATTCACTTTCTCAATCACAGGAACCACACGACTTGCCCTCTCTTTTTTATCCAACCATGCTATCAGTTTACCCGCCTTATCCCCGACATCATACAATCTGCCCTGCTGCTCCCTGCTCATGACTTTCGCAGCATTCGTCACCAGAGCCTCGTATTCAAGTTGTTTGAGACGCAAAACATGCATCTTTTCGCCGGTGACACCCAGTTCCAAGTCACGCTCTAGGTCGGCAATTTCTGCTTCAAGGTTAACCACCTCCTCATTCTTACTCTTCTTAGTGCCAACAATTAATGACAACGCCTGACCCCGGATGACCATCTTAAAAGCTTCCCAGAGCGACACCGCCGAAGACACCGATCCCTCATTCTCAACAAAATACTGGTCAAGGGATTTGACCAACACAGCGCGGGTCTTAGGGTTACGGAGATACCATGGGTTGATCGGGGCTACTCGTCCCTCTGCGCGTAGACGCGACTCCATCCGAAGCCATAGCGGAGAGTGATCGGATATTCCCCGAGCCAGATGGCGAACCTCAGTAATGGAGGGGGCCTGCGCTGCTGGCATCAAAATGTAGTCAATCCTGGAAAGGCTACCGTGTGCAGCCGAGTGGAACGTGTATTGACTCTGAGCCGGATGCAGCAATCTCCAACAGTCCACCAATCCCAGTGTATCTATAAAGCCGCTAAGCCAATTCTGTGACCCTGTGAGGTCCCTGGGCGGGTGTCGATCTTCCCTACCAGAGACAACCAAATTAAAATCTCCTCCCATGACCAGAGCCCCCTCAGGAAGTCCCAATACTACTCGCCCCAAATCCGCAAAAGTTGTCGACTGCAATCCCGGGGGAACGTAGACCGAGAGCAAGGACACAGTTCTACCCTCCCACCGTCCAGTGATAACTACATAGCGCCCCCTATCATCCAGGACTGTTGTATCTATTTCCAAGGGGAGAGAACTCCTGACTAGGATACCCACCCCTCTGGATCCAGAGGAGAACCCTGCATCGGCAACCAGCTTATACCCTTTCCTGTTCATAGCACAACAAGTGTTACCGATCAAATGCGTTTCCTGCAACAATACAACATCAGGGGAAAGCCGTTTCAACAATTGTAACACAACCCCTCGTTTTATCCTGTCCCCCAACCCATTTACATTCCAACTCATTAGTCTCAATCCCCTACCCCCCATCCCGAAAGTAAAGGCAAATCCAACCCCCCTCGGAGCTCAGCATCCAATTCAAATGACAGAACAATATGTTGCCTTGTACAAAAACCAAACATACCCAAATAAACACCCTCCCACCCCCAAACCAGAAACCCGTTACAAATCCCCCCACCCTGCACCCCTGCTGACTAATTAGCCACCCCAACTTGCAGTGTGCCTGTCGCCCTGGCATCAAACTAATCTACAAAAAGAACCCCAGAGGAGGAAAGAGTCCCATCGAGCGCCCGCGACCCCCGGGTATGATGCATCAAATCACACAATAAAATCGTCGAACCACAGTCAGGGCTATCAGCAAAGTTCAGAGTCCGGAAATCATACTCCTATTCCTGCTCCATCGGGCCGCCCTCCGCTCCTCCAGAATGTTCCTCCCGGCCACACTGATGAAGCAAAGTGTCGAGCCAGTCTCCCACCACCTCTGGACGATCAAAGAAATGTGTCCTTTCCTCGAATTCGACGCGCAACTTGGCTGGAAAAAGCATTGCATATTTCAGTCCCATCTCCCTCAGTCGCCGCTTGACACCCAGAAATCCTAGCCTCTGCTTTTGGACTGTCTGTGTAAAGTCCGGGTAGAAACTTACAGTAGTGTTTTCGTAGTTCATGGGTCCACCCACCCGCGAGGCCTGCAGGATAGCGTCTCTATCTCTGAAATTAAAGATTCTGTCGATAATGGGCCGCGGCGGGGCACCCAACTTTGGTTTACCACCCGGTACTCTGTAGGCGCGTTCAACTGCGAAAAACTTGCTCAGTCCTATTGGTGCGAGGTGCTTGATTATAAGATCTTCAACAAAAAGATCAGCCGCCGGATCCTCCGACTTCTCCGGGACCCCAATAATGCGTACATTGTTACGCCGGGCCCTACCTTCAAAATCCTCCACCTGCGGGCAAAAAGATCATTGGAGGTCCGCAGGTTACGGACCTCCATCTGCAAGTCGGACACATCACCCGTCCGGCTGGAAGTCTTCAGATCCAAAGATTTGACCCTTTCATTAGTCTTTGATCAATCCGTGCGGATCAAATTGACATCGATCGAAACAGTGTCCAGTTTGTGGGCAAGAGTCTCAAATTGTTGCTGATGGAGGCCTTCATCCCATCAAGGGCACCCATGACGTCCTGCAAAGTCAATTCCGCAGATGAGATCGGGTCTTCCCTAGTACCCTCCAGCAATTTACCCGGTCCACCGGGTGATCCCTTAGATTGGGCATATCGATCCATGTTGTTTGCTTGGGTATAGCCACCTCGCCGAGTGATCTTGGACTTTTGCTTGACTCCCTCAGATCTGGCCACCATCACGGACAAGGGGACCCCCAGAAGCAGTGGGCGACGAGAGAAGATGGCCGCACTGGGAGCCGCAACCAAAGTATCAGCGGTGACCAAAGGGCATAGCCCGTCAGGACCCAGTAGACACACTCAGGACATCCCCCTATGAGCTCCATGCAGCCCAAGAGCTTCCTGCTCGCATAGGCACGCTCCCAGACGGGATCAGACTGGAACCTCAAAAGCGAAAGTGAAAGTTCAAATCAGTACGACAGCCTGTACCCCCTCAGGCCGCTGTTGTTCAACTTCTACCCGGGCACCATGTCAACTCGAGCTCCGGGCAACACCGCGGGGCAGACCGCAATATTCAAGTCGTTGTTATTCCGGTTCCTGAAGTCCAATTCAAATTCGGATAGCGGTCACCGCCTAAGCTATGGCTCGTCTTCAATAACCCGTCACATAATCAGGATGATTGTCAGGATAGATGCGGGAGGTCCCAATGTTCTCGGGAGCCCTCTGCTCACGGTGCATCTTGGTTGCGCGCAAAGCTCCTCCTCGGGAGATGCCTTTTAATATATGTTAAGATTAATAATACACAATTTTCTATCTGTAATGTATATGGCCCAAATAGTGTAGATACTTTATTCTGGAATAATTTCTCTAATAAAATTTATCCTCACATTCTTCTGAAAACCTGATAGTTGGAGGGGACTGTAACCAACTTATTGATCCCTTTTTAGACCGTAGATCCCAGACCAGATATGTTCCCATCAAAATGCATAAAGCCTTTCAGAAAGCCATATCCGCCATAGGGGTAGTTGATGTTTGGAGAGTACCACTCCCTGATGTTTTGGAATTTACCTTTTCCTCCCCTGTTCATAGTTCCCACTCTAGAATAGACTATGTATTTTGTACTCGACACACACTTCAATTTTTAACACATGCGGAAATAGGTTCAATTCTTATTTCAGATCACGCTCCCGTTATTGTAGACCTCGATTATCCCAGCTCTATTTCTCCCTCTCGTCTAATAATTCCCTTTTATTGGATCAACAATTCAAGGAACAATTTTCAAGAGTTTTTCACATTTAACCTTCCCTCTGAAACAAATGAATATTATTTGGGATGCTTTTCAGCAACTGCAAGGGGATTTATAATTAATTTTGTAGCTAAGAAAAAGGCTCTTAAAAATTCCTCACTACTTTTAGATCAGATTAAGACTTTGGAACATGAATACTTTTCTTCCAATGGTAATGAAACGTTAGCTAAACTTATCAAGGCCAAGTTGCAATATAACAAGCAATTCTGGGATAATGAATGTGATACCCTACTTCACTTTAATGCAAAAATCTATGGGGGTCGGAACAAAGCTGGTAAATTATTGGCAAACTACCTTAAAATCAAAAAACTGAAATCTGGGACGTGGCCAAGCACGGGCCGAGGATGGCCGTGCCATAGAGGGGCTCCGCCGACCGTCATAGCCCACGACTATCCTGTCCTTGGTCCGTTTAACCCCCTGACAGATTTGGAAACCGGAATACCAGCGGAGCCCATCCCGCCGGCTCCGGTGCTCGTTGCTCATCGCACCGCGGAGAACTTGGTCCCGGCAGCTCCGGCCTGCATCTGGGCCAGAAGCCGGGACCCACAGTGGAGAGCCCAACCTGGCAGGGAGCTCCGTCATACCTGCCGCCACCCAGAGGTGGCACCGCGACGTGTGTGCCGGGGCGAGGATCCTGCCCCTGAGCGGCCTAAAAGATATCTCAGTGTATACACGGAACGTCAGCGCTCCCGCCCTGAGAGGCACTGGAATACCCTGATTGAGGCGTGATAGGGCGTGTCCGCCGCGAGGAGGAAGATGGCGGCGGCGCGACCCTGATGAGGGGTGCCTCCTGTTGTTCCCTCAGTGTTGGATCCTCTGTTTGCCCCCCAGGACTGCTGATACTCCATCTGGGGCCCGCGGCTCACGCCCTCTGCCAGCTGTGGCTCCCCCGCTGAGACGCCTTTGGCTTCCTCCTCCTGCGCTGTGTGCTGAGGCCATTGGAGGGTCGGCCGCAAGAGGCTGCTTGAAGACCCGGTGCGGGGGCCATTGACCTGTTGGGGGCACCTGGGGCCCCACCCCGACCTATATATCCTACACCAGCCTTCTGCACAGCCTGGACAAGGGGCTCACTTCCTTGTTGGAGGATCAGCCAGAGGTGTGAAGCGTGTGCTGGCACCTCTCTTCTTTGTTGGGGGGTGTCTGAGGACACCCGGGGAGAGCTGAACACATACCTGTATCTACCCCCTTCCTGCTTTGACCTCTGATGATATCGCAGTTCGACGTGGTGGCTGGGGCATAGCTTCGGATTCCTTACTGGACTAATCGCTGAGGAGCAGGTGTCTGGCACCCCCAGGAGGGATTCATGGGTCTGGTGGCGGCGGGAAAGTCGGGACCCTGTTGGGACACGCAGGAGCAACAGTGGGGTGCATGGTGATTTACATGGTGGACATATCGGACGTGTGGTGGTCACGGAGGGCGGGGTGTCCATGCAGGTGATGATTATCCTCCACCAGCTCTGTCTCCGCCGTCCTCGCCCACCTGCAGAAAGGACCTTGGTGGCCCTACCTGGAGACGTCTCGCTGTCTTTAGTGAATTCTCTGCTAGAGCGGTGTGGAGCAGTCCAAGATGGAGCGCAACAAGACCACAGGGCCAGCGCTCCCAAGACCACGCAGTTAAATAAGCCTGACCGCTATACAGTCCCTAAGGAAACGCAACAGGTCCGAGCGCCCAGACACTCCGGAACCGGGGTACTAGGCGAGGAGGAGCAAGAAATCTTGCTCAAAGATGTTATGGCCGCCATTACTGGAGTCAAGACTTCTCTGGACACTGTGGCAATCGAGGTTAACCTCATCAGGGTCAATATGGGCAAACTAAATGAAAAGGTCAAACAGGTGGAACTCACTACAGCCAGCCTGGTGGATGATGTCTTGCAGCTCCAGGGGGAGGTTAAGGAACTTCAGGACTTCTGCAAATTTACCGACCTCAAGCTGGATGACTACAAAGGCCGCCTGCGTCAAAATAACCTATGCATCTGGAGAAATCGGAGGGGCAAGCACCGGACCTTTTCGTCTTGGACCTCATCCTCAAACATCTGCAACCTAAGGGCCTCAGTAAGTTCTTTGTGGTTGAGCACGCCCACAGGGTCTGGGGCGGCCGTCCCAAACCAGGCGCTTTCCCGCGGCCCATGTTGGCACGGCTTTTGAACTTCAGAGACAGGGATGTTATCCTCCAAAACTCCAGGGCCGGCGCCCCCCTGCGCTACGAGAACGCTGACATTTCCTTCTTTCCGGACTTTACTCAACGTGTACAGCGACAAAGATGATCATTTATGTCAATCAAGCGCGTCCTTAGTGACCAGGGTATGAAGTATTCCATGCTGTTCCCTGCCCGTCTCCGGATTGAAGCAGACGGGCGAGTGTGGTTTTTTGATCATCCAGAGGCGGTAGAAGACTGGATCGAGAGCAGGGGAGCGAGAAGCCCGGCTGATCAAGGAGGAGGTGGTACTGACAATAGTCAACCGGCCTGAGAGGTCCCCGTCCAGTGATTGGGCTAGTGCATTTGGCATTATGCGGTGGGTGGAGGGAAAGGGTGTGGGGTTGTCAGTTTTCCTTGCCAACTGGTAAGTGGACTTACTTGACCCGATTTATTTGTCTTATGTGGGTATATGGTAGGCCTGTTGGGCTGAGATGGGACGGACTCTGTCTCCCCCCCTCCTAGGTTTCTCTTTCTTTCTTTAACTTTTTCTAGTGCGACAGGCACCTGCAAGTTTTTCCCCTTTTTTTTCATGGGCAGTTCTAGGCCCAGAAGGCAGGGCAGCGGGGTGGGGGTTGTTGGTTGGGGTTGTTTACGTTTTTGTTTGTAGTTTTGACTGCATCAGCAACTGTTATTGACACATTGATTGGGGACATGGCATGGCATTCAGTGACATTCGTAATATTTGCATATGGCTTCAGTTGGGGAGAATGGGGTTAAACTGTTGAGTTGGAATGTCAACGGGCTGGGGGACAAGATTAAATGTAGCGTGGTTCTCCAGTACATTAAACGCCAGGACCCGGACATTGTCCTACTGCAAGAAACCCATCTAGTGGGAAATACATGTAGAGCGTTACATAGAGGGGGCTACGTCTTACTTGCACATGCGGGGTTCACCACAGGCTCCCGGTGAGTTGGCATATTGATGAAAAAATCCTTTCCCCTGGTGGTGCAGGTCACTTGGTCGGATGCTAGAGGACGGTATGTTGGAATCTCTGGCATATGGGAGGGTCACCCTGTCACCTTCCTTTCAATTTATGTACCCCCCGTCCTTCAGGCAACCACATTCAGGGATTTGGGTATACTGCTGCTAGGGGTCCCGGAGGGCCACCTGGTGCTGGGAGGGAACCTGAATTCGGTGGTCTCCGGGGATCTGGATCGACACCCTCTGTGCAATCTCCCTCGCTCGCAACATTGGCTGCCTGATTTCCTAGACTCCTTGGGACTGGTAGATGGGTGGAGAGTTTTTCACCCTGACACATCTCAGTATACTTTCCACTCCGGGGCTCACGGGAGCTTATCCAGAATTGACTATTTTCTCCTACCCGCATCCCAAGTTCCACAGGTCCGGGAGGTCAAACACCTAGCTAGGGGCATCTCAGACCACTCGCCGGTGTGGCTTCAGCTGACGTTTGGTCACCAATAGGTGGGACGGGTGGCCCCTATCAATCCATGGTATCTGCGTGATCCCCGTATTCGGCGAGAACTCCTTTCGGCAATTGATAATCATTTTAGTGAAAATGTTGGCTCGGTGGAATCCCCTCAGGTGCTATGGGAAGCATTTAAGACAGTGATACGGGGCCAAGCCCTTTCCTTAATTTTTGGGAAAAAGAAGGAACAGCGCAGAAAGTTGGGGGCACTGGAGGCAGAGGTGGGGAGACTTGAAGCAGAGTTAGAAGTGGACGTCACTCCTGATAAGCTCCACCTTCTCAAGCTCAAACAACATGACTACAGGGCGCTGGCGACTGACCAAGCAAAGATCATAGGTAGAGTGGTTCAGGGGCGACTGTATGAGGTGGGTGACAAAGCCGGGAAACTCCTGGCCTGGTTGGATAAGAAGGAGTGGGCAAACAGATTAGTGCCTGAACTCCAAGGGCCAGAGGGCAACTCCCTGACAGATCTGCAAGCTATTGTGGACTGTTTTGCGTCCACTTTAGGGATGTCTACACCTCGGTAGCCCCATACCCCATAGATGATTCCCGCCAGATGCCTACCGATATTGCTCTACCCAAGCTGTCGGAGGTCGATACGACCTCATGGACGGCGACATGTCTAATGATGAAATAGCGGCGGCAATACGGTCGCCTAAGGCGGGTAAGGCCACTGGCCCAAATGGGCTACCAATCGAGTTGTACAAGCTGAAACCAGACAAATTAACCCCATATCTGAGAGCCATGTACGAGGACTCAAGACAAGCGGGTGTTTTGCCATTAGATCAGCGTACTGCCAGCCACTGTAGTCACTATTCATAAGGAGGGAAAGCCCAAGACCGACTGTGGTTCTTACCGACCAATATCCCTGTTGAATGCGGAGCCCAAGATCCTAGCCAAGCTCCTTGCTACTCGCCTCTTGACAGTGATCGGGACCTTGGTCCACCCGGACCAATCCGGTTTCATACCGCACCGTAACACAGCACTGAACCTGTGCAGAGTCCATGGGGTCTTGGGCAGGGCAGCTTCTATATTGGAACCAGCGGTTATAGTCTCTCTGGATGCAACCATGGCCTTTGACACCATCGAATGGCCGTACCTATGGGCGGTTTTGGAGAAGCTTGGGTTTGGTCCCAAGTTCATTCAATGGGTGCAGTTACTATATTCCCAGCCTATGGCCCAAGTGGTGGTCAATAACAAGAAGTCGGACGCTTTTGGGTTGGGCAGGGGGACCCGCCAAGGCTGCCCCTTGTCCCCATTGTTGTTTGCCCTAGTGTTGGAGCCACTGGCAGCTTGGATACGTCAAGACCTAATGATTAGGGATATGCGTTGGTCTTCAGACTGGGAAGACTGGATTTCCCTTTATGCGGACGATATCCTTCTATATTTGTCCTCTCCTAGGAGATCTTTGATAGTAGTTTTGGAAATATTCACGATCTTTGGACGATACTCTGGTTATTCCATAAACTGGAGCAAATCCATCCTGTTTGGGGTGGTGGACGAGCCTCCGATCCCGCCCTGCGGGTGCCAACTACAAACTTGTGTCGACGGGTTTACATATTTGGGAATGTTCCTCTCTCTGGATCCCTCTCTTCGCTATTCCTGTAATCTCCAGCCCCCGCTAGTCCAGCTGCGCAAGGATATCATCAGGTGGAAATCGCTTCCCCTTTCCATGTTAGGTATGGCGGCCCTCTTTAAAATGATGTGCCTGCCCCGGCTCCTGTATGCCCTTCAGAACTCTATGGATCCGATACCCACGTCATATTTCCGAGAGGTCGAAAGTCTACTGCTCGCCTAGGCTGGAGACGAATGTGAGAAGTTGGCCTGATATATGATGCTCACTAGTTCTAGTGATCACCTTGTATCAGTCCAAACAACCCTTATGGTGATTGGTTGTAAGTCAACCTTATAGACCTGCTATCCTAATGGTAGCATGGACAAAGCAGTCTTAGGCTAAACTCTTTTGGCATGTGAAGCCAGCTGTTTTACCACAATATAACCCATTGAATACCAGATGAAAGGACACCACACAGGTTGTTATGAAAATAAACAGTATATTTATTAATAACAACACCTCTGAACTCTTTATGAGGTCAGAGGGCTAAGCACATGACAATCTCTTACGAAAAATACGACAAGTTGCACAAAATTACAATGGTGCCCTTGGGGCACGACAAACCATATACTAAGTAAGTGGAATGTGAGAGTCGATAAAAGGAATGGAGCTGTCCAAAGGCTGTAGGATCGATGGGACCACGCTACACTAACTCTAGGTAAGTAATAGGAGGCCCACGGAACGCGTGTGCAGAGTGTGAACTCACACGCGAGATGCGTAACAACGTCTATGGACAGTACAGTTCAAGTTAAAGGTAAGTACGGACAATCCTGACTAGTTAGGACAACAACGACTGTGGAATTGGACACTAGGACAGTTAGACTACCCTTGAGCACCGAAATGCTCTCGTTACCTCACCCACGGGCTGCAGGTGCATAGGTGCCAAAGTGTGTCGGGTTCTCGCGTTGAAGTCAATGGAGCCTGAAAGAAAAGATGCTGCAGGCGACCAGGAGGAAGATGTCCGGTGCGATCCAAGGGTGGATCGGTGAAGAAGAGGACCTGAAAGCAGAGGGGACAGTGTTCAAAGTCACTAGCCAGTGACCGGTGTGGAACCAGGAAGGAACCAGGTGCTGTCGTCGCGATCAGGTGAAGAGTGGACGCTTGACTCTGCAGCCACGTGGACCAGGAGGTGTCTTCGACAACCAGGATGGAGGCACGAGCTGTCCCACGCAGGCTCTCACTGTCGGCGGTGTTGGATCCGGGACTGGAGTCAACAGGCCTTGGCGAAGGCAACCCACGCGGTGAAGGGAAAAGACGTCTGGTGCGGACTAGGTGAGTTCGAGGTGCCCCTCTTTTGGAAGGGAGCAAGGGCCAGTCTGGAGCAACCAGACCAGCAGCAAAGATTCAAAGGTTTGTCGTCTAGGAGGCCACTAGCCAGCCGGCAAGTGACCAGACAACGCGTCGAGCAGCAAACAAGCAGAAGGGCCCCACGCAGATCTCGTGAATGCTGGAGGGCTGATCTTCGGTGCAGGGGCTGCTCGGGGCTGGGGCTTCTCAGTCCCCAAAGCACTTGGTCGAGTTTACCTCGGGAGTCGTGCTGGAAGCGAAGTGCAGTTTCTTCCAAGATGGCCGGTCCCACGTGTCTCGTCGCACCCACGGATCTCAGCTGTGCTGCAGATGTAGGTTGAGGTCGGAGAGGTCTGGGAATCCGGGTCTCGTCGGGCTCTGAAGTCTGGATCCTCGAGGGAAGACGACAAAGGGAAGCCGCTGGACGCTTGATGGTGCCTGCAGTTGCAGGGTGGACACTCCTTGCCCACAAGGGAGATTCTTCAGTCTTCTGTGGAGCAGAACGTCGAAGGCCAGAGTTTCTTCTTGTTGAATAGTTCAGGATAATCTAATTTGGAATGGGACCAGCTCCTACCTTTATCCTGCTAAAGGGGGCTGCACTACTGACTAGGTCCCTCCCCTGGGTGGGACCAGAAAGGGGGGTGGTTACACCCCCTATCCTTTGTCCGGTTTCGCGCCAGAGCTGGGGCAGGGATGCCCCAGCAACTGGTTTGAACCGGTGTATGCACAGGGCACCTAGTGTGCCCCAGGCATGTCTCATTCCTTTCTGGCATATCCTCCCCAATACACAAAATCCTGTCTGGGGTGGTGCTAGCACCTCCTAAGGCAGGAAACCCTTTGTCCAAGCCATCCTCGCTGGAAGGATTCCCAGCAGCAGGAGGTCAGACTTGTGTCTGTGGTGGCAGCATCCATTTTGTGATGCCAAGGCTCGAGTTAATTTTAACCGGGGTTCACAGTTACATACATGTCGTGTCACTCTAGAAGGGTGGAATGCTACCCCCGTCGCCAGAATTGGCGAGGGGGTAGTATTCCAAATCGTATGACACCTTACTCGACATGTTTTGATGATGTTATACCAGAGTTAGCATTTAACCGCGAGGTTGATAATGCACTTAAGAGTATATGATATAGCGTTATCGTAGAACAGCTATTAGGACTTGGTTCCGCAAGCTGCAAACGGGCTCAGCTCATGCCAGAGCACCATCTCACATAATTCCAAGCACTCTGCCTTCAGGATTGATAAGGCCTTCCATAGGAGTGACTGATAGGAATATATGTGTACATTTTAGGGTTAGATATAGGTATACTATATCTATAGCAAAGGGTGATTACACCACCTTGCCCCAGCTGTCATGCAGCCAGTTGTGTCAGTTTTAGATGGCCTACCAGGGGTGGCATAATACATGCTTCAGCCCCTGGTAGGCCCTGGGTACACCTATGCCCTGGATACCTAAGGTACACTGTACAGGGACTGATAAGGTGACCCAGTACCAATTGGTAAATGCACCTAAGGTACATGGTTGACAATTTAGAGAGAGAACAGCTAGGCTGTGGGTCTGATTAGCAGGCCCACAGCCAGGGAAAGTCGTAAACCAGTGAAGCAAAAAGCAAAAATCTGGGGTGACCATAGGATTGCAGACCCCACTCTCCTACATAACCCCCCCCAAACTTAGGGACATTAAACTAACCTTGACCAGGTGAGTCTTCCTGTTCTAAGTGGAAATACCTGGAGAGACCATCTGCATTGCCATGGTCAGTCCCTGGTCTTTGCTCCACTGTAAAGTCCATCCCCTGTAGGGAAATGGACCCCTAAGAAGTTTGGGGTTTCACCCTTCATCTGGTTTAGCCATAAGAGGGGCTTATGGTCGGTCTGAATCTTGAAGTGAGTTCCAAACAAGTATGGCCTCAACTTCTTCAGGGCCCAAACCACAGCAAAGGCCTCCCTCTCAATAGCTGACCAACGTTTCTCTCTAGGGGTCAGCCTTCTGCTTATAAAAGCAATGGGCTGGTCATGACCATCAATATTCAGTTGAGATAGAACAGCTCCCACACCCAACTCAGATGCATCTGTTTGGACAATGAAGGTTTTGGAGTAGTCAGGACTCTTGAGAATAGGTGCAGTACACATGGCCTGCTTTAGGTCATCACATGCCTTCTGACAGCTAACTGTCCACTGAACTTTCTTTGGCATTTTCTTGCTTGTCAAGTCATTAAGTGGTGTCACAATGGACCCATAATTTTTGACAAACTTCCTATAGTAACCAGACAGGCCCAAGAAAGCTCTGACCTGTGTCTGGGTGGTTGGAGGAGCCCAGTCCTTTATGGCATGTATCTTGCTCCCCAATGGTTGAACCTGGCCTCCACCCACAAGGTGGCCCAGGTACACAACCTGACTCTGTCCTATCTGGCACTTAGTAGCCTTGATAGTGAGGCCTGCCTTTTGCAGGGCCTCCAAACCTTTCCTCAGGTGGATCAGGTGATCCTCCCAGGTGGAGCTAAAGACAGCAATACCATCTAGATATGCTGCACAGAAGTCATCCAACCCAGTGAGAACTTGGTTCACCAACCTTTGAAAAGTGGCAGGTGCATTTTTCAAACCAAAGGGCATCACCACAAATTGGTAATGACCTCCTGGGGTAGAAAATGCTGTTTTGGCCTTGGCATCCTCAGCTAACCTGATCTGCCAATAACCAGCTGTTAGGTCAAATGTACTTAAGAAAGTTGCAGAAGCCAACTTGTCTATCAGGTCATCTGCCCTAGGTATTGGATGGGCATCTGTCTTAGTGACAGCATTGAGACCCCTGTAGTCTACACAAAACCTCATCTCTCTCTTACCATCCTGGGTGTGAGGTTTTGGCACTAGAACTACAGGACTAGCCCAAGGGCTCTCTGAGGGTTCAATGACTCCCAATTCCAACATCTTTTGGACTTCTTTCTTAATGCAGTCCCTGACGTGGTCAGGTTGCCTGTAGATTTTACTCTTGACAGGCAGACTGTCACCAGTGTCCACCTCATGGGTGCACCAGTTTGTCTGACTGGGGGTCAGTGAGAACATTTGTCTAAAGGATTGAAGAACCTGTTTACAATCCTCTTGTTGATGTTCAGAGAGGCTGTTAGAAAAGACTACACCATCTACTGACCCATCATCAGGGTTCTGAGTGAGCAGGTCTGGGAGAGGGTCACTCTCTTCCTCCTGCCCCTCATCTGTGGCCATGAGCAAGCCCATGTCCTCCCTGTTGACAAATGCCTTGAGCCTGTTTACATGAAGCACCCTATGGGGGCTCCTGGGAGTTCCCATGTCCACCAAGTAGGTGACTTCTCCCTTTTGCTCAATGATGGTATGGGGTCCAGACCATTTGTCTTGGAGAGCTGCTGGGGCCACTGGCTCCAACACCCACACCTTCTGTGATGCATGATACACAGTTAGGACAGCCTTTTGGTCATGCCAAGCTTTTTGAAGTTCTTGGCTGGTCTCAAGGTTTTTGGATGCCTTCTCCATGTACTCTGCCATCCTGGAGCGGAGACCAAGTACATAGTCCACTATGTCAAGCTTAGGCTTTTTGAGAGGTAACTCCCATCCTTCCTTCACCAGACATAGGGGTCCTCTTACAGGATGCCCAAACAGAAGCTCACAAGGACTGTAGCCAACCCCCTTCTGTGGGACCTCTCTGTAAGCAAACAGGAGGCAGGGTAAAAGGATGTCCCATCTTCGCCTAAGCTTTTCAGGTAACCCTTTTATCATCCCTTTGAGGGTCTTGTTGAATCTCTCCACAAGCCCATTGCATTGTAGGTGATAGGGTGTGGTGAATTTATAATTGACACCACACTCCTTCCACATTGCAGTCAAGTATCCTGACATGAAGTTTGCACCTCTGTCAGAGACAACCTCCTTAGGAAACCCCACTCTGGAGAAAACTCCAAGCAGGGCCCTGGCCACAACAGGAGCTGTAGTGGTCCTAAGGGGAATAGCTTCTGGATACCTGGTAGCATGATCCACTATCACCAGTATAAATCTGTGCCCAGATGCTGTTGGGGGTCCATTGGTCCAACAATGTCTATCCCCACTCTTTCAAAGGGTACCCCCACCACAGGTAGTGGTATGAGGGGGGCCTTTGTTGTGCCACCTGATTTGCCACTGGCTTGGCAGGTGACACATGAGCGACAAAACTCTTTGGTGTCTTCAGACATATGAGGCCAGTGAAAGTGTGGGGCAAGCCTGTCCCAAGTCTTGTTCTGGCCTAAGTGACCTGCAAGGGGAATCTCATGGGCTAAGGTGAGAAGGAAACCTCTAAGAGACAAGGGGATGACCAGCCTCCTGGTAGCACCAGGCTTGGGGTCTCTTGCCTCAGAGTATAGGAGTCCATCTTCCCAATATACCTTATGGGCACCTGTAGCATTCCCTGCAGCCTCAGCAGCAGCCTGCTGTCTGAGGGGTTCAAGAGAGGAACAGTCTAATTGGGCCTGCCTCAAGTCTGCCCTGGAAGGTCCCCCTGTCCCAAGAAACTCAACCTGATCAGGCTCAAGCTCTTCTAGGACAGTTCCTTCTGGGGTCTCTGGGTCAGCCTCCTGAGAGGGCTGATCCTCAACCTGAGGCAGGGGGGAAGGCTCTGTCTTAACCCTACCATTCCTTCTCTTGGGTAGTGTCTGGTCCATTCTTCCAGGATCCAGCACTTGTTCAGCTGGGCATTTCTTGGCCTGTGACCTAGTCACAGCAAGGACATGAGAGGAGAGACCTAGCATTTCTACATGAGTCCTGTACTCCACATCTGACCACAGTGAGGATTCCAAATCTAGCCCAAAAGACAATCTACTGGGAGGTCTGAACTAACTACAACCCTTTTGAGGCCAGTTACCCCTCCCCAGGAGAAATTAACAACTGCCATACTGTGATTGGTAGTGACATTGCTAGCATTGGTCACTAGGTAATCTGAACCTAGCATGATCTGGTCAGGGTCCACAAATGTTGGTGTCACCATGGTGACACTGGCACATGTGTCCCTGTAGGCCTGAGCCATTTTTCCATTAATTAAAGGCGTTTGTCTGTATTTGCCCAGAGTACTAGGACTTACAGTAGGGGTCATATCCATGTCCCCAGTACAAACAAGAACTGCCTGAGTAGGAATTCTGACTAAGTCAGAACCCACCTCAGTTCCCAGGGTTAACCCAACTCTAGCCTTGGGAGGTACACTACCACTACTAACTGTACTAGGGGGTGCAGGTGTCTTAGGGACAGTAGTGGTAGGAGCTTGGCCTTTCTTGGTGCACTCACTAAACCAGTGAGTCTTACTTTTACAGTATTGGCACCATGGTTTCTTAGGACCATCATTCTTGTTCTTTTGGGAAGTTTGGGACCCACCCTCCTTAGGTTGTTGGGGCCCTGTTGAAGACTTCTGGTCATTTTGCTTATTCTCATTACCCTTCTGGTCTGCTTTCTTCTGCCCACCACCCTGGTTCTGGTTCTGCTGCTTGACCCTTGTCCTGACCCATCTGTCTGCCTTCTTTCCCAATTCTTGGGGAGAGGTCAGATCTGAGTCAATCAAGTGCTGATGCAACAACTGGTTCTGACAATTATTTATGATTTGCTCTCTCATAATTAGATTATACAATCCTGTGTAATCAGTAACTTTACTTCCCAGTAACCAGCCCTCCAGAGCCTTAGTGGCACAATCAACAAAGTCAGTCCAATCTTGAGCCTGAATTTTCTGAGTATCCCTGAACATCAACCTGTACTGTTCAGTGGTTAAGCCAAACCCATCAATCAGTGCAGTTTTCAAGACTTGGTAATCATTAGCATCCTCATCTCTAACAGTGAGGAGTTTGTCTCTACCTTTACCTTCAAAGGAGAGCCACAATATAGCTACCCACTGACTCTGGGGTACCTACTGTACTTTTCAGGCTCTCTCCAAAGCAGTTATCCACTTGTGGATATCATCTCCTGTCTTATAGGAGGGCACTATTTTACTCAGGTGTCTATTATCAAAACTCCTGTCTCTATTCCTAGGGATATTGCTGCCACCAGTGGGGACTACCCCACTCAACTGTTGCTCCCTAGCAAAGGCAAACTTCTCTTTGGCAAGGGCAAGTTCTTCCCTTTGGATCCTCAGATTAGCTTCCTTCATCTTGGCCTCATGCTCTCTCCTCTGAGGGGAAGTCATCCTCCTCTGAGCAGATGCATGAGAGGCACGAGAGTGCACAGATCTAATGGAGTCCCTAGAATGAGACCTATCTCTTCTAACTCCATAGTTAGGCCTGCTTAGGTTCAGCACTGGGGGTCCCCCAGTTCCTTCCCTATGTAGGTCTAAGTTGGCCCTTGTGAGTCTGCTGACTATCACAGAACCTTTGTCTGCCTCATCCCCAGAGGGTTCCTCATCCTCCTCCTCCTCTACATCTTCTGTTTCAGGGAGATCTGGATCACCACGAGTACTTTCTAAGGCAGGCATGCTCCTATCTGGATTAGAGGGGTCTGTGTTAGCAGCCCTTCTGGCATCATATGTCTCTAAGAGACCTAACAGAAAAGGAGTGGTAGGGTTAGAACCCTGTTTCAATTTCCTGGAGGTACACAATTGTCTCATCTCCTGGAAACTGAGAGCTGCATATCTGGAAAGGACCTGTGGAGGGTCACTAACCACTTGGGGAGTCTCTGAAGTTTCTCCATGGGTAGACGTGCTTTCTAGTGAGGTGTAAGTGATGCACCTACCTACACTACAGGTTTTCCTATTGATCCCTTGCTAAGAGTTGTAGTCAGGGTGTGCTAGGCCCTTTCTACTACAACAGCTGGTTCAGTAGAACTCAGAGTATTTCTAAGCTTGTTATATGTACCTAGGTACCTTATGTGATCTTTCAAATGATATTTCAAGATTATATGTGGTAAAAACAACAGCAAGCTCAAATCCCAACCGCTGCACACCAATGTGAGAAGTTGGCCTGATATATGATGCTCACTAGTTCTAGTGATCACCTTGTATCAGTCCAAACAACCCTTATGGTGATTGGTTGTAAGTCAACCTTATGGACCAGCTATCCTAATGGTAGCATGGACAAAGCAGTCTTAGGCTAAACTCTTTTGGCATGTGAAGCCAGCTGTTTTACCACAATATAACCCCTTGAATACCAGATGAAAGGACACCACACAGGTTGTTATGAAAATAAACAGTATATTTATTAATAACAACACCTCTGAACTCTTTATGAGGTCAGAGGGCTAAGCACATGACAATCTCTTACGAAAAATACGACAAGTTGCACAAAATTACAATGGTGCCCTAGGGGCACGACAAACCATATACTAAGTAAGTGGAATGTGAGAGTCGATAAAAGGAATGGAGCTGTCCAGAGGCTGTAGGATCGATGGGACCACGCTACACTAACTCTAGGTAAGTAATAGGAGGCCCACGGAACGCGTGTGCAGAGTGTGAACTCACACGCGAGATGCGTAACAACGTCTATGGACAGTACAGTTCAAGTTAAAGGTAAGTACGGACAATCCTGACTAGTTAGGACAACAACGACTGTGGAATTGGACACTAGGACAGTTAGACTACCCTAGCGCACCGAAATGCTCTCGTTACCTCACCCACGGGCTGCGGGTGCATAGGTGCCAAAGTGTGTCGGGTTCTCGCGTTGAAGTCAATGGAGCCTGAAAGAAAAGATGCTGCAGACGACCAGGAGGAAGATGTCCGGTGCGATCCAAGGGTGGATCGGTGAAGAAGAGGACCTGAAAGCAGAGGGGACAGTGTTCAAAGTCACTAGCCAGTGACCGGTGTGGAACCAGGAAGGAACCAGGTGCTGTTGTCGCGATCAGGTGAAGAGTGGATGCTTGACTCTGCAGCCACGTGGACCAGGAGGTGTCTTCGACGACCAGGATGGGGGCACGAGCTGTCCCACGCAGGCTCTCGCTGTCGGCGGAGTTGGATCAATGACTGGAGTCAACAGGCCTTGGCTAAGCGCTGCGAGGCCTCAGGGCAGTTATGCGCTATACAAATGCAATTTTTTCATTTCAAAGGCAACCCACGCGGTGAAGGGAAAAGACGTCTGGTGCGGACTAGGAGAGTCCGAAGTGCCCCTCTTTTGGAAGGGAGCAAGGGCGAGTCTGGAGCAACCAGACCAGCAGCAAAGATTCAAAGGTTCGTCGTCTAGGAGGCCACTAGCCAGCCGGCAAGTGACCAGACAACGCGGTAAGCAGCAAACAACCAGAAGGGCCCCACGCAGATCTCGTGGAGGATGGAGGGCTGATCTTCGGTGCAGGGGCTGCTCGGGGCTGGGGCTTCTCAGTCCCCAAAGCACTTGGTCGAGTTTACCTCAGGAGTCATGCTGGAAGCGAAGTGCAGTTTTTTCCAAGATGGCCGGTCCCACGTGTCTCGTCACACCCACGGATCTCAGCTGTGCTGCAGATGTAGGCTGAGGTCGGAGAGGTCTGGGAATCCGGGTCTCGTCAGGCTGTGAAGGCTGGATCCTCGAGGGAAGACGACAAAGGGAAGCCGCTTGACGCTTGATGGTGCCTGCAGTTGCAGGGTGGACACTCCTTGCCCACAAGGGAGATTCTTCAGTCTTCTGTGGAGCAGAACGTCGAAGGCCAGAGTTTCTTCTTGTTGAATAGTTCATGATAATCTAATTTGGAATGGGACCAGCTCCTACCTTTATCCTGCTAAAGGGGGCTGCACTACTGACTAGGTCCCTCCCCTGGGTGGGACCAGGAAGGGGGGTGGTTACACCCACTATCCTTTGTCCGGTTTCGCGCCAGAGCTGGGGCAGGGATGCCCCAGCAACTGGTTTGAACCGGTGTATGCACAGGGCACCTTGTGTGCCCCAGGCATGTCTCATTCCTTTCAGGCCTATCCTCCCCAATACACAAAATCCTGTCTGGGGTGGTGCTAGCACCTCCCAAGGCAGGAAACCCTTTGTCCAAGCCATCCTCGCTGGAAGGACTTCCAGCAGCAGGAGGTCAGACTTGTGTCTGTGGTGGCAGCATCCATTTTGTGATGCCAAGGCTCGAGTTAACTTTAACTGGGGTTCACAGTTACATACATGTCGTGTCCCTCTAGAAGGGTGGAATGCTACCCCCGTCGCCAGAATTGGCGAGGGGGTAGTATTCCAAATCGTATGACACCTTACTCGACATGTTTTGATAATGTTATACCAGAGTTAGCATTTAACCGCGAGGTTGATAATGCACTTAAGAGTATATGATATAGCGTTATCGTAGAACAGCTATTAGGACTTGGTTCCGCAAGCTGCAAACGGGCTCAGCTCATGCCAGAGCACCATCTCACATAATTCCAAGCACTCTGCCTTCAGGATTGATAAGGCCTTCCATAGGAGTGACTGATAGGAATATATGTGTACATTTTAGGGTAAGATATAGGTATACTATATCTATAGCAAAGGGTGATTACACCACCTTGCCCCAGCTGTCATGCAGCCAGTTGTGTCAGTTTTAGATGGCCAGCCAGGGGTGGCATAATACATGCTTCAGCCCCTGGTAGGCCCTGGGTACACCTATGCCCTGGATACCTAAGGTACACTGTACAGGGACTGATAAGGTGGCCCAGTACCAATTGGTAAATGCACCTAAGGTACATGGTTGACAATTTAGAGAGAGAACAGCTAGGCTGTGGGTCTGATTAGCAGGCCCACAGCCAGGGAAAGTCGTAAACCAGTGAAGCAAAAAGCAAAAATCTGTGGTGACCATAGGATTGCAGACCCCACTCTCCTACAACGAACACTAACGATCGCAACGCCACTTTGGGATTCCTGCAACTGGGTGATCTGTGGAAAAGTAAGGGGTTCAATAAATGGGATCTCATAGGTATTACCTGTATAGGGGATCTGTGGGATAAAGCTGACATCAAGTCTTTTACAGCACTGTAGCAACAATATAACATGGCCGAATCGGGGGGCTTCCGCTACACACAGATTCGACACGCACTTCGTGCTCACTTGCAGCCCGGGACCACACTGCCGGAATCAGCCCCATTGGAGGATAGAGTGCTGGATGGTCATCTCCCTGATAGCACTATTTCCCTGATATATAAAAAGTTGGTCAACAATCTCTCGGATCCTCTCCGGGTCCTCCCAGAGAAGTGGACAAGGGACGGCATAGGAATGGATGATGAGGAGTGGCAGGATGCGATCTCTTCTCCCAGAGTCGTAGCAATTCCTGCCCGCCTTCGCCTGGTCCAACCAAAAATACTTCACCGCATCTATGTAATTGGGCCCCAACTGGTGTGAATGAGAAGGGTTGAGGAGGGTCCTGCAGGCGGGGTTGTGGCCAGATGGGGACCTTCTTTCATATAGTTTGGGAATGTGTACGGATTCAGCCCTATTGGCGAGACATCCATGACATCATCAATACCGTCCTGTCAGTGCGGCTCCGTGTGGAGGCCCGTCGGTGTCTCCTCAACATTTGGGAACCAACGGATTTGAACGTTTGCTTGACACAGTGGGTATCACTGGGGCTAATGCTGGACTGTTATTTTCTAAAGGCGATATTGCCTACTGGTGGGGGGCTCAGGACCTGCCCACAGTACATGATTGGGAAAAAGACTTGGATTGGGCAATGTTTAGAGAAAAGACTTTTTATGTAGCGCGTGGTTGTCCCAAAAAATGGTCTCGTGTGTGGAGCGCGTGGAATTTCTATCGTGGGGAAATATGTCAGCCTCCCTTGGCCCCTACGCTGGATGACCCCCCGTCGCCCCAAGCCTTCCCTCATGTATGATTGTATTTTTTAGTCTTACCTACCGTACCACTGATGCATGTCACATTGCTCTCTCTGTATTACCATGCTAATGCTGATGCTTTGTTTTTGTAAATAAAAAATGTTTTACAAAAAAAAAAAACGAAATCTAAAATTGTCGCCATAACTGACTCATCCGGGGTTCATCATGTGAGTGACTCAAAATATTTAGAATGTTTTTCGGTATATTATACCAATTTATACCCCTGAGTTGTCCCCCTCTACAGATCAATATGATATATTTTTTCCAATCAATACATAAAAACCCCCAAGATTTTGCAATTTATCTTCCCTAGATACTCCTATATCAGAACACGAATTATTAGCTGTAGACATTGAACTCTATTTTAAAGAAAACGAAGGCTCAGTACAATCTGCGGTCACTCTTTGGGAAGCTTTCAAGACTGTGTTACGCGGCAGAGCCCGAAACATTATTGCCCACGAAAAACGACGGGAGCTTCAAGCGATCCTGGCGCTGGAGCATAAGCTGGTAGACCATGAAACTGAGGGAGCTCCCCTATTAAGTGAGCACAAGCTTCTCCAAATCAACATTACTAAAAGGGAATACCAGGCACTGGTTACCAAAGAGGCATTGGCGTACCAGCTTGCAGTCCAACCTAGACTGTATGAGACCGGGGACCGAGCAGGTAACGTGCTAGCATGGCTGGGTAAGAAAGAACAAGAGTAGAGGTGGGTTGCATCTATCAGGAAACATGGCAAGATTTATTCGGCACCTCAAGACATTGCGGGGACATTTGCCCTGTACTATACAACACTATATGAAGCCCAGCCCCATGCCAGTGAGGCACAAATAACCCACTACCTTGATGAAGTCAGGCTTCCCTGCCTGGGCCCAAATGAGGGGGATAGGCTGGATGAAGCTATCACTCTGGCGGAGGTCATAGAAGCCATTGGTCGGCTGAAAACAGGAAAACCCCGGGTCCGAACAGCCTCCCGGGGAAATTCTTTAAAGCAAATGGGGCACTGTTGGCCCCACATTTGCTTAGGATGTTCACTGCTGCCAAAGAGCACAGGATACTCCTGGCTGATCTCAGACTAGCAACAGTGGTGGTGATTCATAAAGCGGGGAAACACCCGGATGAATGTGGGTCTTACCGCCCCATCTCACTGCTAAATGTAGAAACTAAGATCCCAGCCACTATTCTGGTGACACGTGTTTTATCTGTTAGTCCCTCGCTGGTACACGAAGATCAGTCGGGCTTCATGCCGAAAAGGGCCACAGGTTACAATTTACGGCACGTTCCCAACTGGATGGATGTGGTTAGGGATCGGGAAGAGGCTCATCTCCTACTTTCTTTGGACGCTGAAAAAACATTTGACACCATCCACTGGCCCTTTATGAGACACCCTAGAGAAATTTGGATTTGGCCCAGGATTCTGGGATTGGATGGCACTTCTCTATAATGCGATGGCGGCCAGGGTCAGGGTCAATGGAATTATTTCTGAGCCTGGCCGGTCCAGCGGGGCACTAGGCAGGGATGGCCACTTTCCGCCTTATTGTTTGCCCTTATTTTGGAGCCCCTGGCTAGTGTCATCAGGGCCTTCCCGGGGCTGGGTGGTTTTGTGGACGGTTCCCGATTAATAGACGAAGAACGCATATCTTTATATGCGGACGACATTTTATTATATGTGACAAACCCGGCGGTGACGCTCCCTCTAATCCTACGGCTCGTTGGGGACTATGGGCACCATGCGTGGTATAGGATTAACTGGACTAAATCTACCCTGTACCCGGTGGGTGGGGTGGTGCCGCCACAGGGGATTCCTGGTTGCCTGCGTTGGTCAACAGAGGGATTTACTTATCTTGGTCTATACATCACTACGGATGCGGCTACTAGCCTAGTTCGTAACATTAAGCGGGTCTTCCTAAATTTTCAAGAGGATGTTTAGAGATTGAGGAGACTTCCCTTGACCATTATGGGAAGGGCTGCCATGTATAAAATGGTAACGCTCCCGCAGTTGCTCTCCAGACACGATGTTTAACAATATCAACAGTGAATTGCGTCTACTTCTATGGGATGGGGCGCATCCGCACATCCACGCATCGCACTCCCAACATTGCAGAGGAATACGTACAATGGGGGTCTGGCTTTGCCTGACATTAGTCTGTATTATAGAGTGGCCCACCTTATGGCAATTGCCGAATGGATCCATGCACCAGAGGACCACCCGACCTATAGACTTGAAAGGTTACAGTTGAGAGACAGTACTTATCTTCACTATATATACAGCGCTAAGGAGTGTGGTAGGTTGCTCCAAGCCACCCAAAGGACGCTGGAGGCATGGAAGAGGGCCGAGCGACAAATGCAGTGGGAGCACTAATGTACCAGAGAACCCCCATTGTGGGAGGGGACCAGGCTGAAAGAGATTGGGAAACTATGTGGTTTTAGGCAGTGGGATCTGATAGGTATTTCTAAAATAGGCGATGTCCTGGATCATGGTGTGTTGGCATCCTTCAGAAAGCTCCAAGCCAGATATCAACTTCATGACACTCAGATATATGCATACCTGCGGTTGAGACATGCACGGAGTGCAGAGGGGCTTGAAGGGGAGGCACTACCGGAATATGGCCCACTGGAGGGTCACCTCATTCAGGAGGAAATCCAGGCTAAGGCTATTTCATTTACCTACAGGACACTACTTAATAATAGGCATGATAAATAAGGCTCACTCCTAGCAAAATGGGAAAGGACAACGGGGGTGCTTGACGATATAGATTGGGAGGCCGCCCTCATGCATCCACGAGAAGTGGCGATCAAATTGAGGTTGCATCTCATTCAATATAAAATATTACACCAAACTTATTTTTATAGAGCCAAATTACATATAATAGGGAGAGCTGACAGCCCGAAATGTCTTCGCTGCCACACGGAACATGGGACGTTTGTACATACCCTATGGGAGTGCAACGAGATCCAGATATACTGGGGTAAGATTGTCGGGGAGCTTAATAGTATCCTAGATGTCCACATAGAATTGGAGCCAAGGTTTCTTCTGTTGGGAATTCTGACAGATATAGACATGCCGAGGAGCAAACTAGTACTAGCCAACTTGGGATTGGTCATAGCCAAACGGGATATTGCTAAACACTCGGGGTCCCCGCAAATATCCACCCTTAATAAATGGAGGACTAGCCTTGACTTGTACATGGTTGCGGAACACGTGACATATAAAGCCCGCGGATGCCCCAGGAAGTTCCGGAAAATATGGGCCCCCTGGAATAAATACTATGGTTCGGAGGTGGCGGGAGTCACAGAGGGTAGGAGTCTGCTGTCCTGAAGACCGGGGACAGAGCCTTGAACAATGCATTGTTGGTTTTCTATTGTTTACAACCATGAGAAATGTAGATGTGATCTTTGTTCCTTCTGCGCCCAGGATGCTTCAACCCATTTATGGACTCATCCAGATGGCCAGCTGGTGTTTCTAACTGCCCTACACTGCCAATATGGAATGCCCTATATTGTGTATTGGGTATTCATGCTTTGTTTGATGTTTTGTTTTATTATGCAAATTATTATTTCTTGTCAACCATTTTCTGAACACAGGGCAGACTCAAGGCTCTTTCTCCCAGGCCATGCTCTGTTTACTCCCTAAGAAAGATAAAGACCTCACTCAATGTAGCAACTATAGGCCTATTTCATTGAATAATACGGACTGCAAGATGTTTGCTAAATTGCTTGTTCTATGTATTAATTCAGTTATTCCGGATTTAGTTGGTATGCATCAGTCAGGATTTGTGAAGGGAAGATCTATTTCAGAAAACTCTAGTACTTTCCTTAACATCATTCATTTAACCGCTAAACGTAATTTCCCCATAGCCGCCATAACACCCGATGCCGAGAAGGCTTTTGATCAAGTGAATTGGTAATTTATGTTTGGTGCACTGAAGGGGCACAGCTTTAGTCTCCATTTTATTCAATACATTAAACTTTTATACACTGCACCGTCTACCTCTATTTGGGTTAATGGCAAACAATCCCACTACTTCCCCTTACATAGAGGTACTAGGCAGTGTTGCCCTTTATCCCCCCTTTTATTCATTTTAGCATTTTAACCCTTCCTTGAAACAATTCGCCAATCCTCTACATTTTATGGTTTTCAATTAAAACGCTTGGATATTAAATACACAGCATATGATGATGATATTTTATTATATATATCTAATCCCTCTACATCTTTACCAGAATTTTTCTCTTTATTAAACACATATTCGGTAGCTTCAGGTTATAAACATAATATTGATAAATCAGAAGTTTTGCCATTGAATAAATATTGCCTTCCTGATATGTTTAAAGATTCTGGTTTCAAATTAAACTCAAAGGGTATTAAATGTTTAGGCATCCTCTATTCCACCTACATTAAAGAAATCATTAAGATTAACCTTAAAAAGATTATGACCAAAGTTAATGCACTAATAGAGGGTAGGTCTTCTTTATTTTTGTCCTTGTGCGGCATGCTGGCTACAATTAAAATGATGTTGCTACCTATCATGAATTTTTATTTGTCAATACTTCCAATATCCCTTCCGCACACTTTCTCTGAAACCATTAATCGTGCTTTGATTACATTTTTATGGAAGGGGTGTAAACCCAGGATTGCTTTGGCACGCCTTCAACAACCCAAAGACTCAGGTAGGGTCAATTTCCCCAACTTTAGAACATACCATTCGGCATTCACTTTGAAACATATTTGGGTCTCCATTTCTGATACTCACACAAATTCATCAGCAGTCTGGGGGCAACTTGAACATGCACAATTTTTACTTTTTACATTCAAAGATGCAATTCTTATCACCCAAACCTCCAAAAGGTTTTATTTCCCCTATACTCATCCATTCTATAGCTATCTCCAAACTTTTGATTTTTTCCCCTTATTCCTCTTCTGAAAATATTCTTCACACCCCAATTTGGTAAAACTCACACATTAAATTAAATAATCGAATTCTTGTTTGGAAAGAATGGATTAACAAGGATATTATTGTCGTCGGACAGTTATTTTCTAAAGGCTCTTTGTTAGATTTCACCGAGATACAGGGTAAATTTAATATATCTAATAAATACGCTTCTCATTTTCACCACCTCAAACCTCTTCTCCTCTCATACATATCCCAACAATCTGTTATACTTTAAAACACACAACCTCTTTCTCCGGTAGATTTTTCTTCACAAAAAAAATGCCTCTAACATATACAGACTATTGCTTGGCAGTGAATGTCCGGTAGCACGAACCATCACTATCCAAGGTGGGAGACTATCAAATTTCCTAGCTATCGTAAAGGATAGTTTCAATTCCATTAAGGACGCAGAGGTGAGGATTATACTATCTTTTCTCCGCTTTATTGAACAGCTATGTAAAAATATCAGAAAACAATTATAAGTCCCATGAACATTAGGGAACAAGTTAATTGGAGTGCAATCAAGGTCAACCAATCAGGCCATCACAGGACCATCATAGTTCCACAAAGGAGTCCTATCATCCTTTTTCTTCAAATGACGAGCATCTGGAATTAACTATTAATCCTGCTTGCCCAAATCATTTCCTGAAACAGAGAGCAACATTGAGCACATTTTTGTGAAATGATTCATTACTGCATGAACTGTGTGGCTAACAATGGTAGACATTAGATATGAACTTTATTGACATTGTCACCTAGAGAATTGAAGCTTAATCACTAATATTCTAATGACGTCTTACCGCTAGCTGGGGGGGGGGGAGTAGTCCCACTATGATCCCAGGAGGTAATTCTCGCCTCGGTATCCTTAATAAAATTGAAACTTTCCTTTACAATAGCTAGGACATTTTATATTCTATGTCAGGTCATGGAGATGAGGATTATGCTAGTTCAAAGCTTATCTATCACAAAGGATACCAGGTTGTGAAGTGGCTTAAAATAAAAGCTCTTAAAGACCGATTCTGAGGACCAATCTGCTGCAAACATGATGTCCTCTAGTCGAGCTTCCAGGCAGAAGGCCTTCTAAGCCATCTCGCCCCTGGAGGAGTGAGCTCTGAACGTCTGAGTATTGATGCCAGCCTCCTGCATGGCCCATCGATAGTAGGGGGCGAGACTTCTTTATGTGATTTAGTGAAAGCAATCAGAAGTTGCCATTCTCCATGTGGTCGGTGGCCTTCCGTCATTGCCTCGTAGGCTTTAAAGCATTTGACTACTCATAACTTGGGAACATGTGGGAATGCCGGATATGAGATCACCCTGGAATTAGACTTAGTCTTTCTGGGAATGTGAAATGTGACTTCATCTGGGGTGAAAACCCTACCAGTGGTATCCGAAGACATTGAAACTCACCTGCAAGATATAAGACCAAGGAGGGATGCAAGTTTGCAGACAAATTTTTCCTAGACAAGTACTTGTTACTTGGCCAAGAGGTCAACAGATTAAGCAGCACGTCAAGTCCTAAAGGACCGACTTTTGGGGTTCTGGGGGTTAGAGAGTCTTCTCCCCTTAAGCACTTTCTTGTCAGCGGATGTTCACCCAAGGGAACCCCGTCAATAGGAGCGTGACCTGCAGATATTGCAGAGTGGAAGGTGTTGACCGCTCTGTAGGCCAGGCTCCCTGAAGCTAGAGAAGCCAAAAAATGTGGGACGTGGACAACGGAGACTCCTAGCTGATACAGGTGTTGTTGACAACCACAACCCAACCATCTGGAACAAGCTGATCTATATCTCTTCGTGGTATTACTTACCCATGCTTTGGAAAGGAGAACCGCAGAGTGTCTCGGAAAACCCAGGACATGCCATCGTCCCCAGTAATCCTCTACGCGATGAGATGAAGAGAGCCCTCCTGTAGGATGCGAATTGCTTGAGGGATCTCGGAGGAGAGTCGGCTACAGGGGTAGACGGATTGGAGAATCCCAAGAAAGTTCCATCAGAACAGGGAAACTATGCTTGAGACCTCCACAGGGGCATAATCTCAACCAGCTCCGCTCGCTGTTGCTGAACCTGAGCGAACTACCTCATTATCATGGAGAATGGGGGGGGAAAGCATAACCCTTCTCTGCTACCCAATCCTGTGTGAATGCATCCATTACTTAAGCCAAAGGATCCGGTCTCCAGCTGAAGAATATTTTGACTTGGTGATCCAGCCTGCATGCGTATAGATCCACTGAGAAGGGATCCAGTTCCCAAATACTGAAGGGTCCAGCCTCCAGAGACTGAGGTCCCTCAGATACTGGGACTGCCAGTCCGCCGCCTGGTTGTCCGCACCCGGAAGATGCAGTGCTGTGACTGAGATCAGATTCTCCAGGCAGTACTCCAAGAAGCTACTGGACAGGTCTGACTGGGGCTTGGATCGAGTACCCCTAAGGTGGTTGATGTACCGACTGCGGGAAATTGTCTATTTTAAAAAGGATGTAGCACTGAATCCAATCATTTGTCCAGCACTTGACTGCAAGGGAGCCCGCCATAAGTTCTAGGCAGTTGATGTGAAGTGAACTCTCTAGCTCTATTTTCCTCCTGTGCAGAATTTCCGACATCGTGCCCCCTGCCCACTCAGCTGGTGTCTGATTCTGATACGTGTTGTCAGCCGCATCCACAACACGTAGGACCGCGGATTTTAGCACGGGGTGTGGAAGACGAGAGTTTTGCTGATAATAAATAAGGATCTAGTCAGTAAACAGGACCCACCCCGTTAAAAAGGTGTCCGGAACTGCAGATCCCCGACAAACTGAGACAATTCTGGAACTAGTGAAGGATTTTTTAACAAAAACTTAATAGAAGAATTACAAGTTGACCATATATAAACACAGAATAAAAAAACAGAGGGAAACAAAGCACGATACAAAGAATTATAAAAAGGTGGCTTCTAGGAGACAAAGAACAGCAACAAGATGAATGAACAGAATAATATGAAGGTCTGAACACTCTGTATTCAGAAAATCTACGAAAATAAGATCTTGTGCTATGTGATCAAGAGTCTTGTGTCAGTGGCAACCAACCAGTGCCTAACAACAGGAGAGACTCATTACTTAGTCTTGACAAAGATGGTAGAGTATCAATAAAGACCATCGAAACGCGTCGACGCCTTCTTCGCACGATCAAGGGACCAAACCTAGCCTGTAGACAAAAAATGTAACAAGTCCAGGTTCTGGTTATGTTTATGTTAGGTCTCAAAACGTGCAAAATGTAATGACAAACAACGTATGTCTCTGTATGTCTCTCCTTCTCTTTCCTTTGTGTAACTCTTCTAGTGACAGTCAATGAATTTCAATATAAATTGATTGTTTTTTTTTAAATGTAATTTATGTGTATCAAAATTGTATTTTAAGAAATTGTTCATGTGTTTTTTTTTTATTTGTTTTTTTTAAAAACTTTTTATTGAAGTTGCAAGCATACATTACAATCAGAAGATTCCTTTTAGGGTGATAGTTCGCCATCTTACATTCTTGCAGCTGTAAACCATAACAGTTACCATTTAGTTATATGAATATTATGCGATTATTGCATGAGTGTGCCAAAACTTTTGACCATACATCCTTACGTCTGTCTTTGCGTATAATCTTAAGAACCTTCAGCTTTCAGTGCGTGTGTTATAACAATCATCAATATAAAAACATTAAACAGTAGAAAGAGTCATCCTCAGTAGGTACATTTGAAACATCGACATTGGTCGATAGCCGTCCCTTACATCCCACGCTGTGTCATATTAGGATCTGCATTGGAGCTGCACAGTGTCCGCCAGGTCAATTGCAGTAACCACCCCCCTGCCCTCTATTCGTCTTCTCCTTCAGAGTCTAGGTCCTCTTCTTCTGGCAGTGGTTCACAAAGGTCCCCTCTATAAGTGTTCCATGCTGTCCATACCTTATTCCATTTGCGGGGGCAAGCCCTCATTACGTATACTGCTCTTTCGGTAATCATCAGCTTATCCATGTTGTTACCCCACCTATAAGCTGTAGGCGAATCTGGTGCTCCCCACTTTTGCGCAATGTCTCGCTTTGCCACCATCATGGTCAGGGTAGCCCATATCAGTCCATGCCTATTCAGGTCATTAGGGTCCCAAATGTTTAACAAGCATTTTCGAGGTTCTGGCAAAATTGAAATCTTAAGCGTTTGCGAGATGGTACGCATAATCTGTCTCCAAAATTCTCGTATATGTGTGCATTCCCAGATTGTATGATATAGTGTCCCCTCCTCCCCGCACCCCCGGAGACAGAAGGGATGTGGTGCCCGATGTATTCTGTGAAGCAGGGTCCTAGTGTAATAAATACGGTGTAAGATTTTCAGTTGCACCAATCTGAATTTTGCTGAGATGCCGACCTCTTTCGGGGAGGCCAGTGCCTCATTCCACTCAGATTCAGTAACCTCTCCTATTTCCCCCACCCAACCATCTTTCAGCTTTTCTCTTGGGTCCCCCAGATTGTTGATCAATTTTTATATGTGAGGGAAGTAGCGCTTTGTGGCATGAAGTCAGTTAAGAGTCTGTCCTCCAGTGGCGAGGATTCTGGTATGTCTGTTCCCGCTGGGATCGCTTGAAGTAGTGCATGCCTTATCTGTACATATCTAAATGTCTCGGTCGGGCTCAGGTTATATTGTTGTTGTAGTTGCGGAAACTCGATCACCGTGCCTTTGTCCCAGAGGTCCCCGATTGTGGAGATTCCTATACAGTCCCACTGCGTGAATCCCTTGCATGATCGTAGGGCCCCCAGTGCTTTTATGTCCCATAGCGGTGTCAGTTTGGTGCGTTTTCCTTGCCATCCTAGTCGTTTTGTTGCAATGTGCCATAGGGCCGTAGTGTGGTGTCTCGGGCCCAGTAGTCGCCGTACCTGCGGCTTGTTATACAGTACTGCAAGCATGCGACCAGTCAGCTTTGTACGCTGGGTCGGTCCTCGGAGCATGTATCCATTGGTTTATCGTTTTAAGATGTGCTGCCCAATAATATAGCTGTATGTTAGGCAGAGCTGTGCCTCCTTCATACCAGCTCCGCGTCAACTTGTCATATGCTATACGCGCCGGGCCATTGTTCCAAAGCAGGTTTGAGACCAATGCCGCGACTTGTTTGAAGTATCTCGGGTCCACAAGATATGGGGTATTCTCCAGCACATAGAGGAACCTGGGAAGTGCCATCATTTTATAGAGCGCTGCGCGCCCTAGGAGAGTCAGTGGCAAGGCTGCCCAATGTTTAACATCCGCCCGAAGGCGTTCTATGGGTGGCTTCAAGTTTTTGTCGAAAAAGTCTGCTGCGTTATTCGCAATAACAATGCCCAGGTATTTAAAGGAGTCACTTGTTAGCTTCAGGGGGCAGTTCTCCTATAGCACCGGGTCCGGACCGTGTAGTGTGTACACCACCGATTTAGACCAGTTCAGAGTATACCCTGACGATTTACCGTGTGTGTTACATAGATCCAGTAGCGCTGGGATTCCGCTTTCAGGCTCTACCATATAGATCAGCATGTCATCTGCATAAAGGGATAGTCTATCTTCCCATCCCTCCTCCCATGTGATTCCTTTTAGCAATGGTGTAGTTCTGATTAGGATTGCCAGTGGTTCTATCACCAGAGCGAAGAGCAAGGGTGATAGCGGGCATCCCTGCCTAGTCCCTCTACCCAGTGGGAATGTTTGCGAGATGTGGCCATTCGCCACTACCTGTGCCACCGGCTTTGTATAAAGTAATCTCACCCAGGCTATAAATTTCGGTCCAAAGTCCGTCCGTCTCAACACCGCAAAGAGATATTCCCATTCCACCAGATCAAAAGCCATTTTGGCGTCAAGGGAGAGAATAGCTGCCTTTTCGGGGATAAGGTGCGCTCGTGCCAGCACCCCATGGATTCGCCTGAGATTCAGAGTTGTACTTCTGTGAGGCATAAAGCCTGACTGGTCAGGGTGTATCAGCGACTGTAGGTGCGGTATCAGACGGGTGGCCAGCAGTTTTGCTAGCACCTTAGCCTCCAAATTAATCAGGGAAATGGGGCGGTATGAGGAGCACTGGGACGGAGGTTTGCCCGGCTTTGGAATGGCCACAATCGTGGCTGTGCGTTGGTCCAGTGGTAGTATTGCCTTTTCCAGGCATTCCATATACATTTTCCGCAGTGGCTTACTCAGTGTGTCAGCCCGCGATTTGTACCACTCCAAGGGTATTCCGTTGGGACCCAACGCTTTACCTGAGTGTAGTGCCTGAATTGCTAGTTGAATTTCGTCTTCTGTCGGGTCTAATTCTAATTCCTGTACTGCCTCTTGAGCGAGCTTGGGGATGTCAATGTTTTCAAGTGCGAGTGTTGCCTCTTGAGCAGTAACCTCTCGCTCAGGGGTGTATATTTCTTGGAAGTGACGCGCCAAGGTGCATATGATGTCTTCTGGGTGTGTCTGTGATGGACCATCGTGTGAGTATAGTTGCTGTATACCTTTATTACCTCCCCCCCTCTTATCTAGCCAAGCTAGCATTTTCCCAGCTTTGTCTCCTACATCGTATACCCTGTTGGCTGTACCTGTGATATGACCTTGGACTGTCACCGTAAGATAGCCCCAATGTTGTTGCTGCCGTAATTGTAGTGCGTGTGCTGTTTCTGGTGAGGGGTCTGCCATGTGAGCGATGTTCGCGGTGTGGAGTGCCAGCTCTAGCTCCGTGAGGTCCCTCCTGCATTCCCTTTTATGCCCCGTAATTGCTGCGATTGCTCCCCCTCGCAGGACCGTTTTGTATGCCTCCCAGAGTACCGAGGGAGAGGACACCGTTCCCGTATTTTCTTCAAAATAGCGTGTGGTTACTAACTGAAGTTCCTTCCTGATTTTCAGGATGGCGAGGTAGTTCGGGTATAATAGATAAATTCTCGTACGTCTCTTTTCTTTTGTGGTGAGTGTCAGAGACACCGGTGAGTGATCAGAGATCCCTCTGGGCAGGATGTCAATTTTGTCTATCTTTCCCAGTCCTGCCCCTAGAAATAGAAAGTAGTCAATGCGGGTTAAGCTATTGTGTACGGCGGAGTAGTACGTGTATTGTGCCTCCGTGGGGTGCAAGTGACGCCATACGTCTGTAATGCCCAGTGCCTCTAGGAATCCCGGGAGAGCTGGAGTCCCTCTATGGCGTTCTCTAGCGGGAAATGTGTCTAGTGTTGGATCCATTATTGCATTGAGGTCACCCCCTATGATCGTGTCACCATCCGGAAGGTCTAAGAGGAAGCTGCCTAGTGCAGGTAATGCCACAGAGTGGAGTGCCGGGGGGATGTAGACCGATACTATCTTGAGGGGCTTCCCCTCCCACTGCCCATGTAGTGCCGCGAAACGACCCTGATCGTCCGTTTTGCGGTGTAGCACCATGAAGGGTGACGTCTTTTTCATGAGTATCCCCACCCCTCGGGAGCCAGACGTGAACACCGCATGCGCCGCCATGACATAACCACGTCTGTCAAGTGCCTTACATGCTGGTCCCGTGAGGTGCGTTTCCTGAAGGTGGATAAGGTCAGGGCCTTGGCGTTTGATTGCTTGTAGTACCAACCCCCGCTTTATTTTGTCTCCCAACCCTCTGACGTTCCAAGTAAGTAGTCGCAGGGGGGGCACCTCAAGGGCCGCACGTGCACCCTCAGTGGGTGTAGTGTGTAATTGTTGGGCCATTGGATCGCCTGTGTAGTGCTCTGTATGTCATAGTACTGGTCTTAGTGTACATAGATTGTTCAATGTTGAGGTGTAGAGGTAGCATGTTGCCCAGTGCATTCATGCATCGTACGGTGCTAGTGATGGCCGCCAAGACTAACAGCCCCTGTGAGGACTCACTGTAGTTGCAGCGCTTCGCTACGGTGCGAGGGAATCGCTTAGTGCCTTGTGCGTTCGTGTACCCTGTGGTGTGAGTGATGACTGCTAACAATAACAATAACTGTGTAACTCCCCTTTCATCCCCCCTCCCTGCTCCCCTGCACCACGGACAAACCCCCGCCCGCTTGCCCAACTGTGCAGAGTGCTTTATCCCATCCCAAACTATCTTACTTGCTTGTGGGGTTGGTGAGTCCCCTACAGGCACCGGCTCTGCCCACCTTACTTCGTTTCACCAGGCCCAGGTCCATCGCTCGCATCCGGCCCCTCCCTCCCACGGTCCAACTTCAGATGGGGCCCGGTTGACCAGAGTCAAGCGGATTCTGTTCCACGTCGGATTCCGCTCCCGCTGAGATCTCTCGCTGTGTCAATTGGTCGGTCTGCTTGCCTGCTTGGTCTCCGTTACGATGGTTTGGCCGATCTCTGTGCGACCGGCGAGGTTGTCCCACCTGTCTCCAGCCGTCAAGCCAGTCCTGTGCCACCTCCGGCTTGTCGAAGAACCATGTCTTCTTGTTGGCCACGATTCGTAATTTGGCAGGGAACAACATTGAGTATGGCAGTTCTCTGTCTCGCAATGCCTTTTTCACCTCGGTGAATGATTTCCGGCGTCTGGCTACTTCCGCCGTGTAGTCTGGAAAAAAAGCCAAGGTTGAGTTTTGGAGTTTAATGGGTGGTGAGACTCTTGCCGCTTGTAAAATCGCATCCCTATCTCTAAAGTTGAACAGTCTAGCCAGCACAGGCCTTGGCGCCGCTCCTGGTTTGGGTTCGCCTCCGGGCACCCTGTGCGCCCTCTCCACTGAGAAGAAGTGTGATAGCCCTTTAGGTTGGAGTTTATTTTTGATGAGGTCTTCTACGTAGAGGTCCATCGCTCTTTTCCCTTCTGTCTCCGGAAGACCAAGGATGCGTATATTATTTCTTCGGGAACGCCCTTCTTGGTCGTCCAGCTTGTCCTGCAGTTGCTGAGTGACCTTTTCCATACGCTCCATAGCTATTTGTAGTTCCGAAGTGTCCTCTACAAGAGATTTCGTAACCACTTCTACCTGTGATACTCTTTCCGTCATTTTTTGGAAATCAGCTCGCAGCAGAGTAACCTCGGAGGAAATAGAGCCCACTGTTGTACGCACTTCGGAGAGGGTTTTCATGATGTCTTCCAGTGTGACTCTCTTGGTACCCTCTGCTTCTTGATTGGCGCCTGTGGAAGTTCGTCCATTCACTTGCGATTGACCCTGTTGGCCATATGCAAATTTATCTAATTTGGCTTGCGTTGATCCACTCCTAGGTCCCCTGCCCGCCATGGCTCACGGCTTTTGGGTAATAGTCCCAGTTCCGGCGATCGCTATGGCCACTATACCACTAGTATCTCTTCTTGCTCGTCGTGGTCCAGGGGGGGGTAGGTCGGCTGCAAGTCAAGAGGAATCCTCCGCTCCGGAGATCTGTGTACCCTGCTCACAGGGGCTTTCAGCCCTATTATTCCAGTACTTGCCGTGGATAGTGATCTACTGCGTTACCTCCCGTACACCGCTGCCCCTCCACCGGCCGTGCAGAGCGTCTATGGTATGTGTCCTCGTGACTTATGCCCGCTAATATCCTTTGTGGCCGTTCTGGGTGCTCGTGGCCTGTAGCGCTGCTTATTCGTAGGTAGTTGCTGCGTCGTGCCATTTCAAGGTTCCAAGTGCGCTCTGGCGGTGGCTACCCTGGTGCGTGTCCACAGTCCCTCTCGGTGAAACCGAAGTCTGGCCTCACCCCACCTAAGTGCGCGCCACACTCACAATGGTTGGCTCGAACCGTCTTCTGTTGGTGGTGTCAGGCGCATCGGTCCCACGAGGTCCTGCTGCAGACGCTGTCTTTGTGGGGTGTCTCCCGTCTGGAGTGTCTCCCACTATTCTTCTGCCCGGCCTGGACCACCACCGCTTCCGCGACCGCCACTGTCTCTGCTGGCCCCTCTGATTTTTTCCTCGTCGCCTCCGCTCTTAGTGGGACCCCGGGGGGACCCGCAGGCAGCCCCGATGTCCAGCTTCACGTGCGGCCGTGTATGTCCCTGCCGAGGGCGGAGGGGTTCTATCGTGCCGGTCACTGCAGTGCCTCTTCTTCCTTAGTTGCCCCGAGGAGTTCATGTGGTTTTAATGCAGGCGCGCAATGAGTTGTTTTTAACAAAAACTGTATTTGTAGACAATAACTTTTTATGAAAATAAACAATGAGCTATATTACTGTTGTGTGAGTGTACTAGATAGTAAAAGGATCTAGTGGTTATAGTTTGGGTGGCTGTGACAACCTTATTGGTTGTCAACAGAAGATTTCTCAAACGAGAAATCGAAAAAGCCTAACCGAACACTACAAACCATTCACAAACCTCAATGGGGTTGGACTGGTAGGTATAGTGAATGGAAAAAGAGAAATGCTCTTTTTCTTGGTGTCCCCTCACTCACCAGGGTTGCCCCATGGTGACATGCTTCATCATAGGGGCCATCCCAGCCCTCTACGGACTGGGGCGTGCTGCGACTGGCGAATTACGGAGGAGCACTTATAATATGACTATGTGTGGTGCGGGTGTGATAGTGGAGTGGGCTACGTGAAAAATTTAAAAATACCTGCCTAGTAAGCTTTCAATAAACTTTATTCCTGCTTCCAGGTGGTAACGTTAAAATATGGGGTGGTTGAACTAGGATTTCCTAAACGCAATGTGTCAGGTGTACCTATCAACTCCTGTCAACATGTTTCGTGCATACCCCAAGCACTTCTTCAGGACTACACAGGGACCAGCCCTGTGTTCGCCACTCCTTAAACGCTCAAATAAGCTTTTCAATGCAATCAATACATGCATATAATACCTACGTATTCTAATGAATCACGCGGTTCATGTAGAGGGACCTAACTGTGCCCCATGGACTTGAAGGGGATCAGTATCCCAGCGATTTGCTAACAGGATACCTCCCTCTTTTAAGCACCTACTCGCGCCGCTTCGGTCCGAAGCGGCGCGAGTAGGTGCTTAAAGTCTTTGAGTCCATGGGGCACAGTTAGGTCCCTCTACATGAACCGCGTGATTCATTAGAATACGTAGGTATTATATGCATGTATTGATTGCATTGAAAAGCTTATTTGAGCGTTTAAGGAGTGGCGAACACAGGGCTGGTCCCTGTGTAGTCCTGAAGAAGTGCTTGGGGTATGCACGAAACATGTTGACAGGAGTTGATAGGTACACCTGACACATTGCGTTTAGGAAATCCTAGTTCAACCACCCCATATTTTAACGTTACCACCTGGAAGCAGGAATAAAGTTTATTGAAAGCTTACTAGGCAGGTATTTTTAAATTTTTCACGTAGCCCACTCCAATATCACACCCGCACCACAAATAGTCATATTATAAGTGCTCCTCCGTAATTCGCCAGTCGCAGCACGCCCCAGTCCGTAGAGGGCTGGGATGGCCCCTATGATGAAGCATGTCACCATGGGGCAACCCTGGTGAGTGAGGGGACACCAAGAAAAAGAGCATTTCTCTTTTTCCATTCACTATACCTACCAGTCCAACCCCATTGAGGTTTGTGAATGGTTTGTAGTGTTCGGTTAGGCTTTTTCGATTTCTCGTTTGAGAAATCTTCTGTTGACTACAGTATCTGGAGGGTGAGCCTGGCCTCCCTTTTCCCTCTATCTCCCTTACCTTTTGTTCTAACCTTATTGGTTGTGTCATGTGAATAAGTTTGCCAAGGGAAGATTTCTCTTTACTGTCATAAGTACCCTATTCCCCTGGCCACTAGGGGGTCTCTCTCAATTTTTGAAACGTCTGATTCTATTACCAGGCCTGGTTGCGACCCAAAAATGGCACGCCTGTACTAGGCCTCCTTGTGCGCCAGTCACCACTGGAGCTCTGCTCTCGCCTCATCAGACAGGGGGATGCACTTTGAGTAGGTGATTCCCAGCCAAATATGAGAGATCTTGAGTCGTTGGAGGGCCCTGTAATGCAAGTGGCCCACGAATATGGCTTGGATGGATGAAGAGAGAAGACCGATCCCTCTGGCTACCTGGTGGAGGGAAGTGGCTGGTTTTGCCAGGATGCGAGTTATCTCCGATCTTGGTGATTTTCTGAGAGTAAAGACTTGGGGTCGCTTGGACAGAATCCACCAGAAAGCCTCAGAAGACTATGGACTAAGTTGGGGCCAACTGCGACTTCTTCTCATTGATGAGAAAACCCGGAGATTGCAGAAGGCAGATCGCCCATCAGAGAGGAGTTTGAAAGGCTCCCTGGTCCTGATTCATTAGAAGAATATCGTCCAGGTATCTAATTAGGCAAACACCTCTGGCCCGGATGTGCTCAACCACTGGTCGGAGGATCTTAGTGAAGCACTAAGACCAGAGGAGAGGCCAAACGTAAGGGTAGTAAACTTGTAAGTGGTACAGAGTCATTGGAACTGGAGAAAGTGGCAGTGAGGGGAAATATGGGCATTGTGAGGCATGCGAGATCCAGATGCATCAGCCAGTGCTCGGGGAGGGGGAGGAGGTCTCTCAGAATGTGGATCCCCTACATCTTGACATGGCAGTAAACCAACCATTCGTTGAATTGTTTGAGGTTGATCACCGGGCATTTCCCACCACTAAGATGTTGTTGAATAAACCGCGAGATTGCAGGGTTGTCTGGATAATGGCCCCTTTGGCAAAGAGGTCCTGCATCTCTGCTTCTACCAGAGAAGATTGCTCAGCTGAAAATGAAGGGGCTGTGGGGCTCTTGACTGGGGAGCCTTAGTACCCTATTTGAAAGCCTTGGACGGACTTCAGGACCAAGCATCAGATATCCAAGCTCTCCAGTAGTGTATAAAATGAGCCAGTCTGCCCCCAATTGCACTCAGGGAGGAAGATGACACTCACTGTGAGAGGAGTTCTGCTGATGCCTACCTCTGGATGGGATAGAATCCTGCAAATCAGGATTGATCTTGGAACTGTCCCCTTCTAGAGGCTGAGCCCCTGAAAGAGGCCTGTTGCTGTCCCCGGTTGGTTGTGCGCCCCCTTTCACAGACGTCACTGGTGAAAACCTGTGGGTAAAAGATCTTATTTATTGAGGACTGGGCCTTGCCTAAGGAATTAAATGTTGCAACAAACTTGCTGAGCTCTTTGATGGAGGGATCACCACATAAGCCAGCCCAGTGCTATTGGGTCTGCCTCAGAGGGGGCAAGATCTCCTCACTAAGGATCACATTTTATCAGGAGGGACCTTCTCCTTTCTGTAGATCGGGCACAATTGGCATTGTCAAGGAAGATTATCTCCCTCTGTGCCCATCCTGAGAGAACCTCGGTGTGAGCCGGAGGCTTGGCATCCTCCACCACGTTGAGTATTTTGGTAAGTGGGCCTGCCAAATCTAGAAGTTTCTCCTGACAGGATCTCTAGAATCTATCTATGCCCTGTTTAGGTTCACGTATGTGTTTGGTGAGGAATGTTGCCATGCAGCGATCGATTTTGGGTGTAAAGGCCAACTTATTCGCCAAGGAGGGATGAGGGCACTGCTTTGAGGCGGTTACAGACTTTCTTGTCAATAGCTTTCCAGAGTCGTTGAGCCACATATGTGTCTATCTTCTCGGCCGGAACCCAATCCGAGGATCTGGGGTGTGGTAAATCATCAGGGTTCAAAAGATCCGAGTTGGGGGCTGAGGACAGCCCCTCACCATCAATTAGCATAGGGGTTGACTGAGGGCACCAGGGCCTATCAGGTTCAATATCTGCATCTGAGACTGGGGATGTGTCACCCTCAGGTGATTGGTGATCAGGAGAAGGGGGAATCTAGATCAGGGACAGGGAATTAAGGGAGTTGGGGGGGAAAGAGGGTATTTGAAGGGCTAGTCGGCAAAGCTTTGGTCCAGGAAGGTACGTTTCAGGCGAGCAAAGGCACCCAGGTCCTACACCAGCGTGCTTTGGACCGGCTTGTATGGGTGTTTTGGGTCGTTCTGTAGACTTTGGGGGTGGGGACTCCCTGGGTTCTCAGGTCGAGGGGCCTGAAGCATTGTGCAGCCAGTGTCATTAGTTTTTTCTCTAGAGGAACATAGTCCTCAGAAACAGCCCAGTGGAAAGAGGCAAACAAGACATTGCAGAAATCGTCGTCAATAGGGAGGTAAGTGACTGTCATGAATCTCCTGCATTTTTGTGGAGGTGCTATGAGGGCTGGCAATCACCAGGAAATATGAGGGCCTGAGAGGCACCGTTGATTGGGGACACCAACAACCCTTTATTTTCTTAGAGCAAACCAGCAGCAGGGGATTTCAAACCTGTATGCCCTGCTTGTGATAAACTGTAAAAAGCTGTACTACGCTATAATAATAATAAGGCCTGGGTGGGGTGTCGAGTCAGACAGAGGTACAGTCCCCAATGATTATATTTTGCATGGTACATAGAGGTCGCGTGACCTCAGGATAGGCCTGATTGGGTGTATGTGCGCGGCCAATGAAGAACGAGGCCGCTGACCTCTGAGATCGGTCCTGCTGGCGTATACGCATTGAAAGGTCACGTTTTATACACTATGCAGAGCCGCCAATGGCGAAATACAGACCCCCTCAGGGCGTTGTCACGCCGGAGCTCATGGGGAACAGAGGGTTGGCCTTGACCACTCCAATTGGCCTCAGTGAGTAATGCAATTTAATGGGCAGTGGTGCCTCAGTCGTGAACTGGGCGCCACCCAGATGTCGGAGGACCACACTGCACAGCCCCGCTGCGTTTCAAGGAAAGCGAGGCACCGCGTAGAAGTGAGAGCTCTTCTGCTGGCCAAATAAATCACCCTGAAAAAGAAAGTGTTTATTAAAGCATGAAAATACAGTGCATAGGTTGCAACAAAGAAAGAAAAAGGTGCAAAACCTGTATTTATCTTATGGCTGCGAGGAGCAGCGAAGAAAGAGGAAGATAGGACTCCGTTGTGGTACTATGATGGCCTTGTGATGTCCTAATTGGTTGACCTTGATTGAACATCCAATGACCTTGTTCCCTAATGTTCACAGGACTTGTTGTTTTTTCTGATGTTTTTACATGACTGCTCTTCAATAAAGTGAAGAAAAGATAGCATAGTCCTCGCCTTCGGGTCCTGACACATAATTAATATTGCATGCAGGATCCGCATGCAGGGAATAAATATGGCTCTTGCGATATTGAAGCATAGGAAATTGATAACATAAAAAGCTATTAGCTTCCACTTTGCTAAATAGGTTATTTAGGAAACACAACGTTTTGTAACTAAACCATGTTACTAGTTGAATTTAAATAAATGGCAAATTCCTTCTTCCGACTAAAGACAAGAGAGACTAAGGGGCCGATTACAATGGTTGGCGGACTTAAGGCTGCCCGCCATCGTACCATTACAGGCGAGCGGTCCCGCACCCCTAATTGCGATGTGACTGCCACCGCTGCGGTCGCATCTGGCAATTTAACATTGCGGTGGGTGCTGCTGGCTGCAGCATCCGCCGCAATGTGAAATGGCCATGGTGTGCAGTTCCCTGCACAACGTGGCATGCACCGAGCAATGCCTGCGACCTTGTGCATGGAAATGTAAGGGGGTACCATGGGTACCCCGCCAGTGTACAACTGGCCCCCCTCCACAGAGTGGGCCAGCAATGCACCCCCCGAAGCAGCCACCGCCAGCCTTTCCACCGCCATAGAAAGGCTGGCTGACGCTAGGCAGCCAGCATATCCCCGGTCTGATTCGCTCCGCCAGGCAATAGCAACGATTCCACCCACCATCCTGATGTGGCGGGGGAAATGGCAATTCAGATGGCGGAGGGACCACCACCGCACGGCTAGTGGTGGTAATCCCTCCGCCATCGTAATCAGCCCCTAAGGTAGGTCACACAATACGCTGTGCAATGAATGTCCTGAAACACTAAACAGGAGGATATTTACAAAAGTACAAATACAGTATGACTTCACTGTTGTACGAGAATATATGACGTTACAATGTAAACCATTACAACGCATGCTTTTACAATGCAGTTTTTACAACACAAGTACCATTGCATCACATGGATTTACTACGCATATCATTACAACGCGAAATTATGTTAATGCATTAAATGAACCATTACAACGCATACTAGTACAACACATACACTTACATCACTTTTTTTTTATTTGCATAATAAATCCCTGGGACGGCATGTAGGGAAAATAGGGGTTTTGGGTGGGGTAGTGTAATAAAACACGGATACTTACAATGGCGGGCGGACATCCTGGCGGGGATTGGGACCGTCAGCCATGCATGCGGCGGTCCCACAAACCCAAATAGGATGCGACTGCCACCATGGCGGTCGCATTTTGCTATTTAGCATTGCGGCGAATGTTGAAGACTGCAACACCCGCTGCGATGTTAAAAACGCATGTTGTTCATTTAACTGCATTACGTGGCAGGCACCACATGGTGCCTGCCACTTGGTGCAGTGAAATGTAGGGGGGTACCCCAGTGCACAAACAGCACCCCCAAACACAAGGGGGGCACGCAACGGGCCCCAAAGACCAATCCCTGCCAGCCTTTCAATGGCGGTTTACTTTCCACAGAAAGGCTGGCTGAAGCCAGCATCCTAATTTGAAAGATGGTGCCTGCTAGGCACGCCACCATTTTAGGGATGCATCCCACTCCGCCAGGTAATTGGAAGGATTGCCTGTGGCGGTTCCTTGGCGGATGGTCTTTGCGTCCGCCACGGTCGCAGTCTCGATCCCCCGCCATCATAATGTGTGTGTGTGGGGGCATTGTGTTCCGCCTTCCGCCATCTTAATGACCCCTTAAGTTTTTTAATTAATACTCAAGTACTAAAATTAATACTTGTGTTTAATAATTATATAAAAATCTTATACTAACAAATGGGTCGGGATACGAAGACGAAAGGGGTTTTGTTTGGGTTACTGTATTCATACACACAGTATTTTAAAAAAGTACTGAACATTAAAATTAATACTCAAGTACTAAAATTAATACTCATGTTTTTTATCGAGAACAATACAAAAAATCTATAACAATATACTTTTCTTTTATATAATGAAAATATATTTTTCAATTTTTTTTGTTTAAAGAAAATAATTAACAATATAATTTTTAATTGCATATTTATATTAAAAACACATCATATCAATATTTCCAAAATAATTTCAAAAGGACGACGACCCCAAAAAACAAACATTTACACACTTTATTGTAGGAAAATATCTACAATTAATTATTTAATATATTAAACATAATATAACGCAATAACGCAATAACACAATAACGCTATAACGCAATAACACATAACTAATCAAAATCCAAACAAATAATCCACCATTTTAAACTTCATGAAAACGAAAGTCCTACAACACTTTCAATGAAATCACCTTGACCCGCAGTTTGCCAAAATGGCAATAATAACATATCTATAAAAAAATAACGAACATTTATAAATCTAGAAAAATAAATACAGATTTACAGAGCATTAAAAAGATACACAAACCATATTTTGTTTTCAATTAACGTACACCACAAAGAAACGTATAAAAGCAGCGGTCTGCCATTTTAAAAACAGTGGTTAACTGACTGCCGGACATACCACATGCGTTTTGCCTGCCAGAAAATTATAGACATCAAACAGTGCCATCTACAATTCCAAGTAAGTGAAACCTACATTAAATGTTAAATATTAGCAAATTAATCCAAGCAGAAATGTAATCACCTATACCATTTTAAATATCTTACAGCTATTGTCGAAAAATTGTCAGCATTGCATAAAGCACAATAGAAAACAGTCACAGAAAAAATATATTATTTGAGTAAACATAACTTTGTATATCTTTAAATATTTATCGTTTTTAAGTAAAACAAACATTTATTAACATTACAAAAAGAGTACAATATTGTATATTTGTAAACTAATAAAACTTCTCTAACAAGTGCTTGCCTCTGAGAAATTAATATATAGTTGTGGGTGCAAAACTCTTACGGGTGCTTAACTCTGGAAAAACAATGGATAGTGGGGAGATCAAAATTACTATTCCTCCTCCAAAAGGACATTACCTCAGGGAAAATACTGGAAAGTGGTGAGGAAATAATTACTACTCCTACTCCGACGGGGGCTTAACTCAGGGAAATTAATGGATGGAGTAGGGGGCAAAATTACTAATCATACTCCAACAGGGTGTTGCATCAAGGAAACTGCTGGAAAGTGGTGGGATTAAAATTACTATTCCTACTCCAAAGGGTGCTTACCTCAAGGAAAGTGCTGGATAGTGGTGGGTTCAAATTACTATTTCTACTCCAATGGGTGCTTACCTCAGGGAAAATGCTGGATAGTGATGGCTGCAAATTACCATTCCTAGTCTGAAGGGTGCTTGCCTCAGGGAAAGTGCTGGATAGTGATGGGGTTAAAATACTATTCCTACTCCAAAGGTTGCTTACCTCAAGGAAAATGCTGGATAGTGGTGGAAATAAAATTACTATTCCTACTTCGACGAGCGCTTAACTCAGGGAAAATGCTAGATAGTGGTAGGTACAAAATTACTATACCTAGTCTAAAGGATGCTTGCCTCAGGGAAAGTGCTGGATAGTGGTGGAATTTAAATGACTATTCCTACTCCAAAGGGTGCTTACCTCAGGGAAAGTGCTGGATAGTGGTGTGGTTAAAATTACTATTCCTACTCCAAAGGGTGCTTACCTCAGGGAAAGTGCTGGATAGTGGTGCGGTTAAAATTACTATTCCTACTCCAAAGGGTGCTAACCTCAGGGAAAGTGCTGGATTGTGTGGGGTTAAATTCAATATTCCAAATCCGATGTGTGCTTGCCTCAGGGAAAATACTGGATAGTGGCGGGGGCAAAATTACTATTCCTACTCCAATGTGTCTTTACCTCAGCGAAAGTGTTGGATAGTGGTTGGGTTAAAATCACTACTCTGAAGAGTGCTTGCCTCAGGAAAAGTGATGGATAGTGGTGGGGTTAAAAGTACTATTCCTCACGGACTCTGCCAGGCGCGGTCTGCCCGACGCAGGTCCTGATACTCAGATCCTCTTCCGGCGCCTTGTGCTCCTCCCTGGAGGCAGTAGTGCAGGTCTTTGCGGAGTTCTACACCACTCTATACGATGCTCGTGAGGAGCTCGCAGATTCGCTCATAGATGCCTTCCTCATAGATATCCCTCCGAAGCGCTTATCCGATGAGCAACGAGACGCTCTCGATAAACCCATCTCTCTTGACGAATTGCAGGCCGCCCTCACCAATATCCACCCGGGCCGTGCACCCGGACCCAATGGGTTCCCCTACGTCCTCACATGGGGACCGTTGGCCCCCACCTTCTCGGCGCACTATACCAGGCGCTCAAGCAGGAAATCCTGCCCCCAGGCTGGCGGCATGCCGAAATCGTTGTTGTCCTCAAACCGGGCCGACCGCTGGAGGACCCGGGCTCGTATCGCCCCATATCCTTGTTGAACTTTGAGCCAAAGTTGTTGGGGAAGGTGCTGGCGGATCGCCTTTGCACTTGTATTCTGGATCTTGTCCACCCGGACCAGTCAGGCTTCATGCCACGCCGTTCTACCAGGCATAACATACGTCGCGCACATAGCACCGTGGCTGAGGCCCACCACCTGAGACGTGCCGCAGTGGTCCTACTGGCCGATATAGACAAGACCTTCGACTCCCTGGGCTGGTCATACCTTTTTAAATTACTGGAGGCTATTAATCTAGGTTCACGCTTTCGAGCTTATGTTAAACTCCTATACACCGACCTGACGGCCTCAGTGAGGGTGGCCGGGTATCGTTCGGACCCCTTTCGTATTCGGAGGGGGACAAGGCAGGGATGCCCTCTGTCCCCGCTTCTTTTTGCTTTGGCCATCGAGCCATTGGCGGCATGTGTACGCCTGGATGCGATCTATAGGGGTCTGATTTGGTCCCCGGAATACACAGATAAAATCGCACTTTCCACGGACGATGCGCTATTCTTCTTTTCTGACCCCAGGGTCACGGGTCCGAGTGTCCTGGAGATTCTGCGGGTGTTTGGCGAGACGACGGGTGTTAGACCCGGCTTCCTGGGCACCAGGGCACTCAGGGGTAACTGCGCTCCAATCGCATCAACTGGAGTGTTCCCTCACTGATGTCCTGGGGCCTCAGTACTAAAGGACCCAAAACTGGATAACCAAGTACTCCTCTCCAGCACTTGACTCTCTCAGGGTAGCGAGACAGAGCAGTCCAAGGCTTACTCAAGGAGGTGAGGTGGGGTTAGACATTTAGAATACAGTGTAAACCGTACCACCAGCTGATAAACTCAATGTCCAGTCAGTGCTTTACTTTTTATAAAAGAAAAGTACTTTAATACACATACGATAATTATTCTACACATAAAACTAGGATAAACAGTGAAAACCAGAAGTCTCTACAACCCTCTGGGGCAGAGTTCTGACCCAAAACAGTATTATAGCGCCTAGACGCCAAGCACTATAAAAACACAGTTAACATGAAAACACACAGTAAGCATTGCATATTACAGATCATGTTACACAGGGCTGTTCTCATTCACTAGAGCCTTGATACCAAACTTTGTATTGAAAGGATATAGTTTCAGCATATGATGTGAAGTCAAATGTTCGTGATCAGCCCCATAACCCCCCACCCAAAGCAACAGAAGTGCCCTCCCATTGTGAGTGAGGACACCGCTCTAGTGGTGTCAGGGATCTGATCAGAGGTGCCGGATGTCTTGGCACAGTTTACTGGAGTCCCACTAGTCCAGTAGCCACTGGCTAGCTGAAGAAGGGTAGTGGCTGGACAGAGTGCCAGTTCACCCTGATACCCTCAGAGTTCACAAAAAGTAAGGTGGGGTCTGCTTCACTGGCCTCTCTTCCCAGTAACTGCTTGTACAGGCTCCCACAGCGCAAGGGAGGAGCCTAGAGGGGATTTGATCTCACCTTCAAAGACTAGAATCAAGCATCCTCCTCTCTCTGGCTCTCGTCCTGTGCTGCAAGCTTCTTTCCACCAGCCTCTGTGATGTGCTGTAAGCTTCCTTTCCACACCTTTGGTGATGTGCCGCAAGCTTCCTTCCCACACTGGGCAGCTGTCTGTAATTTCCTTGGTCCAAAGCGAACGCTCCTCCAAGCCTTACAAACAGCTGGTCCTTAATGACCGCAGTGAACAGAGTCTTATCTTCTGCCTTCACACCCGCGGGGTCCGTGCCTGGCTATCTTCTCTGTCATAGCCCAGTCTTTGAACAACAGCTGACCACTCAGGCCAGACTTTTATCACCTCTGATTGATAGGCTCATCCAATCAGAGGGTCTGCTACTTTTTACACCTCCAATCACAGACCATTCACCGCGTGTTCAATGCATGGGTAAAGCATGTAGCAGGTCGTATTCTGGTATCAGGCTGCGCAACCCTCTAGAGAGGAATTTTAATTAACTCCAGCCCAGGAGGCCCTGACAAGTGAGGGAGGGTCCTATTCACACAGTTAGTGCAGCTAAACCCAGATAAGAGCTGAGGGTCTCCCCCAGCCCACCAGGCCTTTCCAAGGAAATAGGGAGGGGGACGGGGGAGCTGGGATGACCAGCAGGACAGCTCGCATTCCTCACACTGGCTCAAATCACCATTCTTCCCCTGTACACCCACGGGCTCTCAAACACACATCAGCCTGACAAAGGCAACAGGCCCACAGGCATGGCAAACTGCACAGACTTGGTCAGGAGGGTGCCTAGGGACTCACCCCTCCTGACTATAGATTTATTGCTGCCACCACTGTCAGTCTACCACAGCCTTAATAGAGAGGGCAGTAGCCACTCTCTGAAAAATAGGGGTGCACTAGGCATGCCCCCTCGACCTCAGAGCCAAGCTCTAGGGTCTCAATCTATGTAAACAGGGAGACCCTCAGTGGACATGTATGATTGTCATGCTCACTGAGGTAGGGATCTAGAAACTATACAGTAGCTTTTGAGTGACTTGCCTAGAGATTAGCATAAGGCAGGGGAAGCACTCTCTCCAGAGACATGCAGGAGACTTCCCGTCCCAACATATGCCCTCCCCAGATCAGAATGGCCGGTACTTACTTCCCAGTGGGAGAAGACCGATCATCTGATTGGATAAACCGGCGGGAAAGTCCATCTGCATTGCCGTGCTGTAAGCCTGCTTTATGTTTCACTGTAAAATCTAGTCCCTGCAGAGATATGGACCACCTGAGCAACTTTGGATTCTCACCTTTCATTGCCATAAGCCACTTGAGGGGCTTGTGATCTGTTTGTACCACAAACTTTGCACCAAACAAGTAAGGCCTGAATCTTCGAAGGGCCCACACTATGGCAAAGCATTCTTTTTCAACTGCAGACCAGTTCTGCTCCCTGGGGAGTAGTCGGCGCTGATAAAGGCCACCGGATGCTCCCTTCCCTTTTCATTGAGCTGGGCAAGAACTGCCCCAACTTCCTTGTCTGAAGCATCCGTCTGCACAATGAAGGTCTGACTGTAATCAGGGGCCTTCAACACAGGTGCATTGCATAATGCAGCCTTCAATCCATCACATACCTTCTGACACTCTTCGGTCCAGATCACCTTCCTGGACTGCTTCTTAGCAGGCAGGGTGTCTCCTGTGTCTGTGTCAAGCGCACAGACAGGCGTCAGCCCAGGGGTAAGTGAAAAGAGACGGGACAATCTCCCCAGCAGCTCTTTACACTCCACCTGCTGTTCAGGTGTCAGTTCAGAGGCAAGCTTAACTCCCTCAAATGAACCATCCTTCTCATCACCTTGCAATAAGTCAGGGAGGGACTCACTCTCCTCTTCCAACTCTTCAGCCATTTCAAGTAAAGAAACCGTGCCATTCCTGGGAAGACACACCACCCTCTCTAAGTGTACCTCCACGACTGGTAGGGGAACCAAGGGTGCCTTCATCGGGCCACCAGACATGCTGCTGGCCTGACAGACCAGACAGGTATGGCAAAACCTCTCCACATCCTGACCTACTCCTGGCCAGTAAAACAGAGGTGCTAACCTGTCCTTTGTCTTTTTGATGCCCAGGTGACCAGCTAGGGGTACATCATGGGCTAGCTGCAGCAGGAAATTCCTGTGCACCTGAGGAGCCACCAACCTTTTGCTGGTTCCTGGCTCTGGGTCAGGAGGCTCACTGTAAAGGAGTCCATCTTCCCAAGCCACCTTGTGCTTTCCGACTACTCCAGTGGAGACCTGCTCCTGAGCAGTCGTCCGCAGGCCAACAAGTGTAGGACACTCAGTCTGTGCCTTACAAAACTCCTCACGGGACGGTCCTCCTGCCACAAGCAGCTCCTGCAGCTCTGGCAGGGACCCAGACTCCAACACCTTATCCGCCTCTGGATGCACACCCTCCTCTCCAACAGGAGCAGGAGGTGCAGACACCAGGACAGGTGCCTTCTCAGAATCTGCCCTTAGTTCTAGTTCTGCCTGTTCCCCTCTAGTGTCTCTTCCACTAGAGCGGTCCCCACTTCACTAGGAAGCAGTTTTTCAGTCTGTGCCCTAGTGAGCATAGCTGATGAAATCCAGGCCATATAGGCCTCAGGGCCTGGTACTAACCCGGGTTCAACAAGATCATTCCCCAGAAAGCACCCAGCACCCTGCTTCTCTCGCACCCCGACATTGACAATGGCCTTCTTGCCATTCACCCCTACCTGCACTCTAGCAAGAGAGTACTCCATGTCATCACCACTAGCTACAAGTCCATACCCCTTGGAACCAGGAATGATCTCTTCAGGTTTGAGATATTTGCGTTCAACCATAGTCCTGTGGGCACCAGTATCTCTCATGGCAGGAACCTTCCTTCCATTGATACTTGCCACACTCATATACCCCGTTGAGCTAGGGTGAATATGCTTAAGGGCTTCTGGGTCAAGTTCCCAGATGTCCCTGGTGACTAAGTTAAACTCACTTGGGCCTCCCTTCATGTCTGCCCCCACTGAAAGCACACTTGCTATCACGGGTGCCACTGGCACCACGTCCTTCACTGGGCAGTCTGGCTTTAAGTGTCCCTCTCGGTGGCACTTATAGCATGTAATCACCTTTGGAGTGAAAGGAGCCTTACCTCCTTTCCCCTCCTGGTACTGACTAGAGGCCCCGTTTCCCTTAGACTCTTGTCCTGACTGAGAGCCTTGGGAACCGTTCTGGCCCTTCCCCTCTGGTTTAGGGCCAGCCTGCTGGGAGTTCTTCTCCCCCTTGGGCTTGGAAAGGGGTTGCCCCTGCCCCCTGTTCACTCTGTTGGCAAGCCACTTATCTGCCATCACTGCAAGTTTCTCAGGATCCCTCTCCGGAAGGTCAGACAAATATTGTCTGAGTGGGACAGAGCACTCCTCCCGGAGACGCTCTGCAATCATCACCTGATTTAGGGACTGGTAATCATTTGCTTCCATCCCTCTCACCCACTCATTCCAGTCTCTTACTATGTCATGGACCCAATTCTCAAAAGGAACCCTGTCTGCCTTCTTGTTCTCACGGAACCTCTGCAAGTACTGGGCTGGTTTCAACCCAAACCGCCTAATCAAAGCATCCTTCATGCACTCATATGTCAGACTGTCTTTCTCAGGCATCCTTTCAATCACTAATAATTAAACAAGAAGAATCCTACTACCTGTGTAAAGAAAGGGGGGGAAAAGGGAGGGGGAAACACTCAATGTTGTGTAAAATACCCCTCACACACCAACAGGCCCCTTGGTGTCATGCTTCATCATCGGGGTCTTCGCACCCCGCTGAAGGGATGCGGCACGCTTCGACCTGTGACTACACGGGAGCGTTGACAAATCAGACTATGTGAGGTGTGTGTTGAGTGCAAGTGAAGGGTTTGGATGTGAGTGGGAGGTGTGGTGATGAGTTAAAAAGTACCTGGCTAGTGGGTGAAGTAAAAATTTTTTATTAAATACCCCTAGCTGGTGCTGTTAAAAGATGTGCAACTTTTCAACTCCTACCGAGGCCCGATTTTGTTTTTAGAGAGATACTCACGAAATCCGCCTATATTGGCCTCCTTCTACCACCTTGTGCTGCTCCGCCGTGAATGGATTGCGGATGAGCTAGGCGGTATAAATAAGGGGTTAAGGCATGTTATTATTGGTTAATAGGCGGAAGCGGTAAATGACCATGTATGGGCGATACCTGTGCGGCCCTCCCCCTCCACGTATGTGGTCGGGTCACATGTAGCGTGTACACCTCTGTTATTCGTTTCTTACCGGGTTCTAGTAAGTCCAAATAAGGACTTTCCGTTCATTATCCACTTACTGGCTGCCCCGTGGCTCGCGCTGATCAGTAGCCCATGTGATGCCTCTGCCGCGTAGTTGTCTTCCCTTCGTGAGTATCTCTCTAAAAACAAAACAAAATCGGGCCTCGGTAGGAGTTGAAAAGTGAGTAAAAACGACAACACTGAATCCACTCCTCTATTCCTATAGATTGTGGATCCACCTACCTACCTTGATGCCAGAGTTTTGCTCATGAGGTAATAGCCAACCAAGACCACAAGTATGTTCACAAAACAAAAAAAACAAAAACCCTAAGTGTGTCTTATATGTCTGTATGTGTTATATGTTGTATGTCATTTTTTCCTTTACAGGTTTAATGAACTGTTTGGGGCTCCAGGTGACTGCACCTGTCTGAGCCAACCCTAGATGGTAACCAAACCTAATGGTTTTTTCTTTTTTCAGGACATGTAAATAATTTAAGGGTCTCTGCTAGCTCAGCCCCTCCTAAGGAGGCGAATCCTGGGACAGGGGAAAAGGTAGCCCTGGAGATAGGGGGAGGTGAAAGTCTAGGGGCAGGTCTAGGGGAATACCTAGGGGAAAGCATAGGGGAAAGCCTTGGGGAATGCCTTGGGGCTGGTACAGGAGAAGCCTGCACTGACTGACTTAGCAGGCTTGTGGTATCAGTGCTCTCCAACTCTTGCACAACAGTGACCTCTTGCTCATAGCATTTTGTCATGTGGCTAATCAAGGGCACCCTGTCCTTAGACCTTGGGACCTTCCACCCCCTTTCAGCACACATTTGCTTTAATTGCTCCACAGTCAAGTTCTGCAATTCCAAGTCCTCTCCAATGTTATCTGCCATTTTACATATAGCTTATGGATATCTGCTGGAATTATCAACTGGCCTCAGGGTCCACTGAGCCTGAAGTCTAGTGATCCGTCACCGCTTGCCACCAATGTTAGACCCGGCTTCCTGGGCACCAGGGCACTCAGGGGTAACTGCGCTCCAATCGCATCAACTGGAGTGTTCCCTCACTGATGTCCTGGGGCCTCAGTACTAAAGGACCCAAAACTGGATAACCAAGTACTCCTCTCCAGCACTTGACTCTCTCAGGGTAGCGAGACAGAGTAGTCCAAGGCTTACTCAAGGAGGTGAGGTGGGGTTAGACATTCAGAATACAGTGTAAACCGTACCACCAGCTGATAAACTCAATGTCCAGTCAGTGCTTTACTTTTTATAAAAGAAAAGTACTTTAATACACATAAGATAATTATTCTACACATAAAACTAGGATAAACAGTGAAAACCAGAAGTCTCTACAACCCTCTGGGGCAGAGTTCTGACCCCAAACAGTATTATAGCGCCTAGACGCCAAGCACTATAAAAACACAGTTAACATGAAAACACACAGTAAGCTTTGCATATTACAGATCATGTTACACAGGGCTGTTCTCATTCACTAGAGCCTTGATACCAAACTTTGTATTGAAAGGATATAGTTTCAGCATATGATGTGAAGTCAAATGTTCGTGATCAGCCCCATAACCCCCCACCCAAAGCAACAGAAGTGCCCTCCCATTGTGAGTGAGGACACCGCTCTAGTGGTGTCAGGGATCTGATCAGAGGTGCCGGATGTCTTGGCACAGTTTACTGGAGTCCCACTAGTCCAGTAGTCACTGGCTAGCTGAAGAAGGGTAGTGGCTGGACAGAGTGCCAGTTCACCCTGATACCCTCAGAGTTCACAAAAAGTAAGGTGGGGTCTGCTTCACTGGCCTCTCTTCCCAGTTACTGCTTGTACAGGCTCCCACAGCGCAAGGGAGGAGCCTAGAGGGGATTTGATCTCACCTTCAACGACTAGAATCAAGCATCCTCCTCTCTCTGGCTCTCGTCCTGTGCTGCAAGCTTCTTTCCACCAGCCTCTGTGATGTGCTGTAAGCTTCCTTTCCACACCTTTGGTGATGTGCCGCAAGCTTCCTTCCCACACTGGGCAGCTGTCTGTAATTTCCTTGGTCCAAAGCGAACGCTCCTCCAAGCCTTGCAAACAGCTGGTCCTTAATGACCGCAGTCTTATCTTCTGCCTTCACACCCGCGGGGTCCGTGCCTGGCTATCTTCTCTGTCATAGCCCAGTCTTTGAACAACAGCTGACCACTCAGGCCAGACTTTTATCACCTCTGATTGATAGGCTCATCCAATCAGAGGGTCTGCTACTTTTTACACCTCCAATCACAGACCATTCACCGCGTGTTCAATGCATGGGTAAAGCATGTAGCAGGTCGTGTTCTGGTATCAGGCTGCGCAACCCTCTAGAGAGGAATTTTAATTAACTCCAGCCCAGGAGGCCCTGACAAGTGAGGGAGGGTCCTATCCACACAGTTAGTGCAGCTAAACCCAGATAAGAGCTGAGGGTCTCCCCCATCCCACCAGGCCTTTCCAAGGAAATAGGGAGGGGGACGGGGGAGCTGGGATGTCCAGCAGGACAGCTCGCATTCCTCACACTGGCTCAAATCACCATTCTTCCCCTGTACACCCACGGGCTCTCAAACACACATCAGCCAGACAAAGGCAACAGGCCCACAGGCATGGCTAACTGCACAGACTTGGTCAGGAGGGTGCCTAGGGACTCACCCCTCCTGACTTTAGATTTATTGCTGCCACCACTGTCAGTCTACCACAGCCTTAATAGAGAGGGCAGTAGCCACTCTCTGAAAAATAGGGGTGCACTAGGCATGCCCCCTCGACCTCAGAGCCAAGCTCTAGGGTCTCAATCTATGTAAACAGGGAGACCCTCAGTGGACATGTATGATTGTCATGCTCACTGAGGTAGGGATCTAGAAACTATACAGTAGCTTTTGAGTGACTTGCCTAGAGATTAGCATAAGGTATATGTAGAAATGGTCGGAGTCTGATATTTGGAGTAACAAATATCTCAAAGAATTACAAATTTTCCAATGGATCACTTTCGCTTATATCTAAACCACAAATGTCACTCAAAGTAGAACAAGTATATGCATTCGGTGCATATTTTTATTTTTGCACATCTTAATTTCTAAGATACGTGAATTCCAAACATTAGAGTAGAAAATATTGCAATTGATGCATTGACAATATAAATCAACTTAGAGAAAGCACATTTTTATACAATAAATACATTCAAGTATGTTATCGCGCTCACGGTGCACAGAAAGGAAAGTATTTAGGAGGGATAGGTGTGTGGGGGTAGAAGTGGGGACCGGGTAAAGGTGGTGTGACTAGGTTGTAATCACAGTGAAAAAATGAAGCCTTTACAGTCTATATACAGATCATTGGGTTCCGAAATAATCTCAAGCATAGGTTCCGTAACCATCCATTTTTAAGTCCTATGCTTGGAATGATACACAGTATCGGTTGTCGACGTTTCGACCCCTGAAGGTAAGGGTAGTTCAAAACCTCATGCTGGGGTCTTCATCAGGACGCGTGGTAAAGCAGGAGCGCCTATAAGTAATACGATAGTAATGAATGTATCTGGTACTACCATAAACCATTTGCTGCACTCGAACTAAAGTGGAAAATTACATACTTTGTATGGGGCACGGTGTGGGCCTCGAACTTGGGACCTTCCAGGGTTCCTATGGTGTATGGTAAGCCTGTGAATTGAGTAAAAGGATCATCATTGCAGTGGGCTGTCCAACGTGTGGACAGTTCACCAGTGTAACACACAACCAAATTAAAAACAAGGGGAGCACTTACTGGGAGCTTAGCAATATCCGATTGAATTTCGTGAAATTCTTTGGCCAGCTAGACCGGCCGGTCCGTGGAAAAATCCGTAGGTCTCTAGAAGTGAAATGTTACACACGGATCAGTCTGAGTGAAGGAAAAAATAATTTACCGCCATTACCGCATTGTAGTTGCTAGGTAAATGCGCGGTATTATGCATAAACTAAGGGAAGCCTCTCGGGATGGTGGTAAAGTAAAATATTTAGTGGGCCATCATTCTAGAAGGTCGTTTAGAGAAAACGTCCAGGGATGTCCTGGCTGCTTGGCATGAAAACGGCATGACAACGGTACAAGATGCAGTTAAATGTAGTCATGTAAAGAAAGTATAGGGGGACCCCTTAGGAACAAATTGGGACCAGGGGAAATGCCAGAGAAAAGTGTTGCAATGTCCCTACGTTAGAGAATAATCAAAAGGTGGGGTACCTGCTACGTAGGCCACCCACTAGGCAAATTCCTTTACTGGACACAACCACTAGAGTTCAGTTATCAATGGGTAAGTTCTCATAACACCAGGTTTTTGTTTCAGTCATGGACATGGACATATTAGCATATCACTGTGTAAGGCATTTCATGTGACAAGAAGCAATCTAAATCAAAAGTTTGGTATGTATAAAATAGACATAAGTTTATTACACATTTATCTTGAATTTTTTAAAAAGCAGATATATTGTACACAACGAATACAACAAATACATAAAAATATACACAAAAAATTGTTAAAAATGTTCAAAGGAACACAGGTCGACGCGGCGTTTCGGTTTAAAAAACCTTCATCAGGACAGTTTCTAAAAAGAAACACAATATTACTGCAATATTATAACAGGTGTACATCAATAGAAAACAATAAAGCAGCTGTCACGTAATCAATCACATTCTTTCATTTCAGCGATTTGTCCTAGTGTCCTCTCATGAACAGTTACGAGAGATGTCAACTTGCGAAACATTATTGAGAACAGTCGTTTTTTATGCTAATGGTTGTGCCATTGAATTTGCTTGAGGAGTATAACACAAAATGTGGTAATATTACTGGGAGTCTCCAGAATGAGAGATCTATTTCAATTATTACTGGGCGGGTATGTCAATAAACCGGCCACTCGTATGAAGATGTCTTACCTTCAGATTTTGTGACTGAATTCACAATTTGTTCAGTCACCAGCTTTTGTGATGACAAAGCCTAGATGTGTCCTGGTTTGGGTCCACATATGAAGATAGTAACGTCCCATATATTCGGGATAGGATAAAACGTTTCGCTATGGGGGTACAGATAAAGACCAGAAATGAATTAAGAATCCACTATTGTTTATACACAAAAGGTAAATAAAGAATCAATGGGTGACATAAATACCTCAATTGTGAGTGTTGATTACTTATCGCTGTATCGGAGGGGCCACCAGAGGATTCGTACACTATTACATCTGTATACACTGCAATTTAGGAGAAACAGGGTCTTTTACTGTTCTTAATCGAAGATTTCCCCTCTTTTTGCAGCTATTTCGTGGATACTTAGTTTGTCACCTATTGGGAATATAACTTACCGATAGCAATTCTTGCGTAATCGCTATAGCCGTTTAGTACATGTGCTTCATGGGCTGTTTTTATATTGCTTGCGATATCAGTTCCATCTGTAAATTAATAAATTTTTTAAAAAAAATTGTTTAAAATTTTTTAAGCTAGTTGCCATCTGTTTTGCAAAAAATAGTGTTATTGGCTGCCTATTCTATTTTTATTCTTCCCTTTACACAGCCAGCGGTCATCGCAGTGGGATATTAGTGTCATTGGAAACGGGCGCTCAAGATTGCCCTCCATATTTTAGGTTTGTGCCAGCATCATCGGGGTTCTAAATTACCCAGTGTTGTTGTCATGGCTGTTTAACTCCCCCTGTTTAAAAATTTCCACATTATTCTATACGTGGGGCTTGTTGCATTATCCCAAGTATTTTAATAGTCGTTGCAAAAACCCGTATGGTAGTGGGACTGGAGCACGGTGTTGTGCCAGCACCGCATTGCTAATATAATCGTAACCACATCGCTCTTGCAGTACGGTGCCATGCAGTATGCTTTATAACTAACACGGAGTGCGTGCTACAGGGACTTGCTCTAATCGTTAAAAATGTATTGATTTACTGCTGGCGCGGTAACTATCTAAGCGTAATGGCATCATTTTAAGCACCTAGCTGTTTAACGGAGTGCGTGCTACAGGGACTTGCTCTAATCATTAAAAATGCATTGATTTACTGCTGGCGCGGTAACTATCTCAGCGTAATGGCATCATTTTAAGCACCTAGCTGTTCAACCCTTCAGTGTTTCTTACCTGCATAAATAGAGCTGGCCTCCCTGCACCTCCGTCTACAGCGTTCTGGATTCTGATGATCCCAGTAGGAAACGCTGACATTTTGTTTGTTATTCTTTAAATAGCAACCAGTCTGCTATTGGTAGATACACAGGGCTCTGTGAGTGGCTGCAACCTGGTCATGTGATCGCGATCTACTTGTTTTTTTTGGGGTGAAAAACTTTAATGTTCGCATTCAGTCTTAACTAAATCTTTACACAATCTTTTCAGTTTATAAAGGCGACAGTTTACAGTCTACTTTATAAGAGTAATTTTCCATGCATAGTTGTATTCGATATATTAGTCACTGATAATATTTAAGCCCTCTGGAAAGGCTGTGAACCAACATAGGTTAGTCTCGCTAGCCAAAGCTACACATACATACAATTGCAGCGATAGTCGCCCTACAACTCCAACATTTAAGTAATGTAATGCATAGAAACCAAGGGCTTAAATATTATCAGTGACTAATATATCGAATACAACTATGCATGGACGCTAACCTAAGTATAACCTATTTTAAGTCCCAAATCAGGTATACAATAAAACGTTTATCCCAAATGTGCATTATGGAAAATTACTCTTATAAAGTAGACTGTAAACTGTCGCCTTTATAAACTGAAAAGATTGTGTAAAGATTTAGTTAAGACTGAATGCGAACATTAAAGTTTTTCACCCCAAAAAAAACAAGTAGATCGCGATCACATGACCAGGTTGCAGCCACTCACAGAGCCCTGTGTATCTACCAATAGCAGACTGGTTGCTATTTAAAGAATAACAAACAAAATGTCAGCGTTTCCTACTGGGATCATCAGAATCCAGAACGCTGTAGACGGAGGTGCAGGGAGGCCAGCTCTATTTATGCAGGTAAGAAACACTGAAGGGTTGAACAGCTAGGTGCTTAAAATGATGCCATTACGCTGAGATAGTTACCGCGCCAGCAGTAAATCAATGCATTTTTAATGATTAGAGCAAGTCCCTGTAGCACGCACTCCGTTAAACAGCTAGGTGCTTAAAATGATGCCATTACGCTTAGATAGTTACCGCGCCAGCAGTAAATCAATACATTTTTAACGATTAGAGCAAGTCCCTGTAGCACGCACTCCGTGTTAGTTATAAAGCATACTGCATGGCACCGTACTGCAAGAGCGATGTGGTTACGATTATATTAGCAATGCGGTGCTGGCACAACACCGTGCTCCAGTCCCACTACCATACGGGTTTTTGCAACGACTATTAAAATACTTGGGATAATGCAACAAGCCCCACGTATAGAATAATGTGGAAATTTTTAAACAGGGGGAGTTAAACAGCCATGACAACAACACTGGGTAATTTAGAACCCCGATGATGCTGGCACAAACCTAAAATATGGAGGGCAATCTTGAGCGCCCGTTTCCAATGACACTAATATCCCACTGCGATGACCGCTGGCTGTGTAAAGGGAAGAATAAAAATAGAATAGGCAGCCAATAACACTATTTTTTGCAAAACAGATGGCAACTAGCTTAAAAAATTTTAAACAATTTTTTAAAAAAAATTTATTAATTTACAGATGGAACTGATATCGCAAGCAATATAAAAACAGCCCATGAAGCACATGTACTAAACGGCTATAGCGATTACGCAAGAATTGCTATCGGTAAGTTATATTCCCAATAGGTGACAAACTAAGTATCCACGAAATAGCTGCAAAAAGAGGGGAAATCTTCGATTAAGAACAGTAAAAGACCCTGTTTCTCCTAAATTGCAGTGTATACAGATGTAATAGTGTACGAATCCTCTGGTGGCCCCTCCGATACAGCGATAAGTAATCAACACTCACAATTGAGGTATTTATGTCACCCATTGATTCTTTATTTACCTTTTGTGTATAAACAATAGTGGATTCTTAATTCATTTCTGGTCTTTATCTGTACCCCCATAGCGAAACGTTTTATCCTATCCCGAATATATGGGACGTTACTATCTTCATATGTGGACCCAAACCAGGACACATCTAGGCTTTGTCATCACAAAAGCTGGTGACTGAACAAATTGTGAATTCAGTCACAAAATCTGAAGGTAAGACATCTTCATACGAGTGGCCGGTTTATTGACATACCCGCCCAGTAATAATTGAAATAGATCTCTCATTCTGGAGACTCCCAGTAATATTACCACATTTTGTGTTATACTCCTCAAGCAAATTCAATGGCACAACCATTAGCATAAAAAACGACTGTTCTCAATAATGTTTCGCAAGTTGACATCTCTCGTAACTGTTCATGAGAGGACACTAGGACAAATCGCTGAAATGAAAGAATGTGATTGATTACGTGACAGCTGCTTTATTGTTTTCTATTGATGTACACCTGTTATAATATTGCAGTAATATTGTGTTTCTTTTTAGAAACTGTCCTGATGAAGGTTTTTTAAACCGAAACGCCGCGTCGACCTGTGTTCCTTTGAACATTTTTAACAATTTTTTGTGTATATTTTTATGTATTTGTTGTATTCGTTGTGTACAATATATCTGCTTTTTAAAAAATTCAAGATAAATGTGTAATAAACTTATGTCTATTTTATACATACCAAACTTTTGATTTAGATTGCTTCTTGTCACATGAAATGCCTTACACAGTGATATGCTAATATGTCCATGTCCATGACTGAAACAAAAACCTGGTGTTATGAGAACTTACCCATTGATAACTGAACTCTAGTGGTTGTGTCCAGTAAAGGAATTTGCCTAGTGGGTGGCCTACGTAGCAGGTACCCCACCTTTTGATTATTCTCTAACGTAGGGACATTGCAACACTTTTCTCTGTTAAATGTAGTCAGCCATTATTGAAAACGGTATTAGGTTAACTGCCCAGAGGAACGCTCATAGTGTGCGTGAGGTAATAGGCAGATTCACTCGTCGCTAATCAGAATGTGATTGTTAAGAGGCAATGAAACGGAAAACACCGCACAGCCAGAGTTTTCGACTAAGTGCCAAATATACTGTGCGTCGGGAGTGACTCATAATCCTAAAGGTCCTTCACGATGTCAGAATGTTAAGTGAATAATGGTTAAATCTATGAAGCCTCTTGGGACCGGGGAGACGCGCTGGAAAGCGTCAAGGTCTCACCTGTTTACTCGCAGGACATGCCTGTCTCAACCAACTCCTCCGGCTGTCAGCGGCAATCTGAGCCGCCTCGAGGTGCCGGCGCTAAATGCTGCTTGGGGGCTCGCCGGATCCTGGCCAATCACCAGCGAGTACGCCCAGGGAGCGGGAAAAATCGTAATCCTTGTTAAAACTAAATGTCAATCACAAAGGGATGCACGTTGAGTTGGTGTACAATGGTGTTCTGCCTAGACATGCTCATATACGGACAGAGGTACATTCAAAAAGGTAGGGCGCCGGGTCACTTGGGGTGTACGAGTTAATTACAATAAGCTTCTGTATAGATAGACAGACAACTCCTCCGGCTGTCAGCGGCAATCTGAGCCGCCTCGAGGTGCCGGCGCTAAATGCTGCTTGGGGGCTCGCCGGATCCTGGCCAATCACCAGCGAGTACGCCCAGGGAGCGGGAAAAATCGTGGGGGTTTGGTGGGGTTCTTGTGGACTTTGGGTAAGACATAAATCGTCGGTGTCCGTGGTTGTTCAACATTGAGATAAGAGTGTTCTTTCTCGGAGAGGAACCCGGCTTCCTTTGCTTTGCCCGTGATCGCGAGGATCTGGCGTCTGATCTCGTTGGTCGGGTTAGTTGTTAGTGGCCGATAGCTCACCTTGTCCATTTCCAAGAACACTCACACACACCTGAATCACTCAAGTGGGTGGTCATTGAAAAAATCACACTGGGCCCATGGGGTGGTAATCTCAATTCTATCCTGAATGTGCGTGAGTGTAAATGGATGCAATCTTTCAACTCCGTTCAGCATGGCCTGAACGAACTGGAAACAACATTCTCTCAGATGGCACTTCTAGATCCAGATTGAACCATGAGGCTCCTCCCCACGCTGTATTGTATAGCATACCTTAGACCCTGTCTCAGGTGTTGATGTACTAGGGGCATTTCCAGCTCAACCTTGAATCCACTTAGACGATGAGCCACTTGTCAATTTCATTTATTGCAACCCGAATAATTACAGCATGGGGTTGCTCTATAAAGTACGTTGTATAAATATTCTTGAACTACTTTGTATATCATGGATTGATGTCTGTATTTTGTCAAGGCGTAAAAGCGGCTTTTCGAATGTTTACTGTATAATTGTGATTTCAGTGCGCTATAACATGTCGTTTTAGCCCTGCGGATCCTAAGTCACTTAATATTCTGGGTCAGGTGCATGGACGTATACTTCACAATGCTATGTCATTAATACAATGTTGCCCGGGTTCAGTGTACCCTTTTCGTGTCTGTCTATCTATACAGAAGCTTATTGTAATTAACTCGTACACCCCAAGTGACCCGGCGCCCTACCTTTTTGAATGTACCTCTGTCCGTATATGAGCATGTCTAGGCAGAACACCATTGTACACCAACTCAACGTGCATCCCTTTGTGATTGACATTTAGTTTTAACAAGGATTACGATTTTTCCCGCTCCCTGGGCGTACTCGCTGGTGATTGGCCAGGATCCGGCGAGCCCCCAAGCAGCATTTAGCGCCGGCACCTCGAGGCGGCTCAGATTGCCGCTGACAGCCGGAGGAGTTGGTTGAGACAGGCATGTCCTGCGAGTAAACAGGTGAGACCTTGACGCTTTCCAGCGCGTCTCCCCGGTCCCAAGAGGCTTCATAGATTTAACCATTATTCACTTAACATTCTGACATCGTGAAGGACCTTTAGGATTATGAGTCACTCCCGACGCACAGTATATTTGGCACTTAGTCGAAAACTCTGGCTGTGCGGTGTTTTCCGTTTCATTGCCTCTTAACAATCACATTCTGATTAGCGACGAGGGAATCTGCCTATTTCCTCACGCACACTATGAGCGTTCCTCTGGGCAGTTAACCTAATACCGTTTTCAATAATGGCTGACTACATTTAACTGCATCTTGTACCGTTGTCATGCCGTTTTCATGCCAAGCAGCCAGGACATCCCTGGACGTTTTCTCTAAACGACCTTCTAGAATAGATTGCCTCTTTGCCTCTTTGATTTTACAAAACAATTAAAATTCTTTTTGTGCTTCCCTCTTTATTCTTTATGTGTTATGTTTGCTTTTAGGATGTCAATAAAGCGCCGGGACACTCACTGAGTAGCCGTGCGCTATAAAAATCACAAATAACATAACATAACATAACATGGCCCACTAAATATTTTACTTTACCACCATCCCGAGAGGCTTCCCTTAGTTTATGCATAATACCGCGCATTTACCTAGCAACTACAATGCGGTAATGGCGGTAAATTATTTTTTCCTTCACTCAGACTGATCCGTGTGTAACATTTCACTTCTAGAGACCTACGGATTTTTCCACGGACCGGCCGGTCTAGCTGGCCAAAGAATTTCACGAAATTCAATCGGATATTGCTAAGCTCCCAGTAAGTGCTCCCCTTGTTTTTAATTTGGTTGTGTGTTACACTGGTGAACTGTCCACACGTTGGACAGCCCACTGTAATGATGATCCTTTTACTCAATTCACAGGCTTACCATACAACATAGGAACCCTGGAAGGTCCCAAGTTCGAGGCCCACACCGTGCCCCATACAAAGTATGTAATTTTCCACTTTAGTTCGAGTGCAGCAAATGGTTTATGGTAGTACCAGATACATTCATTACTATCGTATTACTTATAGGCGCTCCTGCTTTACCACGCGTCCTGATGAAGACCCCAGCATGAGGTTTTGAACTACCCTTACCTTCAGGGGTCGAAACGTCGACAACCGATACTGTGTATCATTCCAAGCATAGGACTTAAAAATGGATGGTTACGGAACCTATGCTTGAGATTATTTCGGAACCCAATGATCTGTATATAGACTGTAAAGGCTTCATTTTTTCACTGTGATTACAACCTAGTCACACCACCTTTACCCGGTCCCCACTTCTACCCCCACACACCTATCCCTCCTAAATACTTTCCTTTCTGTGCACCGTGAGCGCGATAACATACTTGAATGTATTTATTGTATATAAATGTGCTTTCTCTAAGTTGATTTATATTGTCAATGCATCAATTGCAATATTTTCTACTCTAATGTTTGGAATTCACGTATCTTAGAAATTAAGATGTGCAAAAATAAAAACATGCACCGAATGCATGAACTTGTTCTACTTTGAGTGACATTTGTGGTTTAGATATAAGCGAAAGTGATCCATTGGAAAATTTGTAATTCTTTGAGATATTTGTTACTCCAAATATCAGACTCCGACCATTTCTACATGTACCTGATTAACTGACCCAGGTCAGAGAGTTCTTAGGGTCCACCCCGTTGTAACTCACTAGAGATTAGCATAAGGCAGGGGAAGCACTCTCTCCAGAGACATGCAGGAGACTTCCCGTCCCAACAACGGGGCTTTGCGCCAATCCCTCTAAATCGCTGCTTTTTCACGATATGTGGGGAGCAGGGGTGTCAGGACTGGGCTTCACAGCTAGTCGTGGCAAAGGATGGGTTTAAATACCTTGTTGTCTACATCACCAGGGATCCCACTTCGGCGTGGTTGCCCAACATCGCCCCTCTGCTTCCAGTGGTCCGGGAGGAGACAACGGTATGGTCCCATCTTCCCCTGTCTCTTTACGGCAGGTCAGCGATTTTTAAAATGGTATCTTTGCCGTGCTTATTATACAAATTGCAAAATTACCCTTATCCCATCCCTCCGTCCTGGTTTCGTCAAGTAAATGCTCTCCTGAACAGCATCCTGTGGGATGGCGAGGCGGCCGGGTGGTTCTGGCGACCTGTGTCCAATCTACTTACTGCGGGGATATTGGGGCTGCAGACGTACGACCTTATTGCTGGGCGTCCCAACTGCTGGTCATCAATGAATGGTGGTATAATCCGCAGGACGATCCGGTTTATGCGGTAGAGCGGCTCTTCATAGAGGTCTATCTACTGCTAGATCTCCTGTATAGTGCCTCTGCCCTGGCCGCCTCCCCCCGGCCTGTCGCACTGTGATCCAGATTTAGAGAAGTGTTTCGAAGTCTATGGGTTGGTGGGGTATGCTGACGTGTGAGACGCCTCTCTGGCGAGGCACATGCCTCCGATCGGTCGCGGCGTTGCCTGGGTTCCGCCGGTGGGATACAATTGGGATCTCGACACTCAAATCCTTTCAAAGGCTGCAGGAGGAGTTTGACCTACACAAATCCCAATTCCATAAGTATCTCCAGCTTCGCCACGCTCTCTCTCTCCCCTGATTAAAAACCTTACGACACTGCCAGAATTCCATCACCTGGAGGGTAGACTGTTGATGGGTGATCTGAGGGAACACAAAATCTGTCAGCTCTATCAGACGTTGACCACACATACTAAGACGAACCTGCATCGGACGCGGGTGGCGTGGGAAGCGGATATACCGACCCTTTCTGACGACGACCGGACCGAGGCTCTTGCCAGTCCTAGGGGCTCAGCAGTATCATCTAGATATAGACTGATACAGTTTAAATACCTGCATCGGGTGTACTATACCCGCCTCCGCCACTGGAAGATGGGAGCTATTTCATCCCCCGCATGCCTCAGATGCCAGTCAGATGACGGATCCTTTTTACACACGGTCTGGGGTTGTACAGTGTTACGTCATTTTTGGTCGGTGGTACTGTCTTGCCTGGCGCGGGTACTGCGGTGGGACCTCCCAGAAGATCCACGACTGACCCTCCATCACACTGATGATGACATAGGGGGAACATCTATAAGAGACACCTTCTTTTTCTGGGACTTACACTGGCTAAGCGTAACATAGCCCAGTAATGGAAGTCTTCTTCTCCCCCTGGGGTGGCGGCCTGGAAATTCGCATTAGATAAATGCATGTCTGCCGAGGTGGCGGTGTTTCAGGCCAGGGGTTGCCCGCAGAGGCACGGGAAAATCTGGACTGCATGGGCCAAGTATCGGGGCATAGATCTTTCTTTCTTTCCCACGTCCAAGAATCAAGATCTCATAGACAGACTCACCATCACATGACTTTCCACTCTTACTCGTGGATTAGTCGGCACGGAGATGCGATCATATGTATTTATGCCTATTTAGTCTTTCAAGTGGGTTGGGCGGTGCAGGGATGGGGGGTGGCGGGGGTTGTTGGGTTGGGTGTTTTATTGATTCTCGAAGGATAGCCTTGGTAGCAACTTGTATACCTCTGTTCATTGCTATGTATGAATATGGCTTGCTCGGGGCTCACCCCTTTGGATGGGAACATTCAATAACATTTGTTGTAAAAAAAAAAAAAGTACTATTCCTACTCCAAGGGGTACTTGCCTCAGAGAAAATAATGGATAGTGGTGGGTTAAAATTTCTATTCCGACTCCAAAGAGTGCTAGCCTCACAAAAAGTGCAGGATAGAGGTGGGGATAAAGTTACTATTCCTACTCCAAAGGGTGCATACCTCAGGGAAAATGCTGGATAGCGATAGAGGCAAAATCACTATTCCTGCTCTGAAGGGTGCTTACCTCAGGGAAAGTGCTGGACAGTGGTGGTGTTAAAATTACTATTCCTACTCCAAGGTGTGCTTAACTCAAGATACATGCTGGATAGTGGTGGGTGCAAAATTACTAATCCTACTCCAACATGTGCTTGCCTCTGAGAAAGTTCTAGATGCTTTTTTTCAGGTTTTAAATATTTTATAAAAATATAAATATGTATTATACATTTTAATATATCAACAGATAACTACAACATCCATCAAAAGCTCTAAAAAGAACAATATGTTTTCTTGAACAAATAATCAACAGAAGACCATCTGAAAATTATTTAAAAAGGTAATTTCTTAAAAATATTTACACGAAAAAGGACTAAAGCAATAATACTGTATGAAAAACAAGTTTGCAAAATAGAATTACATCCAAATTACATTTTTAAAACAATGTAAAGATCTTTTTTTCTTCCAGATTTTACAACTTTAAACATCAAAGCATTTCTAAAAGTCAGGCATCAAAACAAGAAACATCACAAGGTAGTTTTTACAACAAAAAAATATGTCAGTAAAGTTTTTGAAACGTAAAAAAATCGATAACAGTTTAATTCTCCAAAAGAAAAATACCTTTTCAAGGTAAATAAATATGTTAATCTTCACATATTTAATATTGCAAAATAAACACTAATGTATTTGTTCTGTAAAAAGACAAAAAGTATTGAAAAAAGCCAAACCATTAACCTGTTCCTCCATAACCAAAAATATGTTATTCTATTTCAGGTAAACATTTGAACATTTGCACAAACTCCTAACAATGATTTATTTTCCCCTATTTCAGACCACAATACAATTCAAACTGGTCAAGATACAGAAAACCACAACCAAAACCTTTCAAAAAAGGTAAGATTACTCAAACAATAAACAATAAAATTACTTAACCATGTTTCTCTCCCTAGTAAACTTTATTAAAATAACATAAGACTGATAAAACACATAAAATATTTTTCCTTTCAGAATCAACTAATTAACAAAACCGTCCACCAAAGTAAAAGCATCAAGCAACATCTGGTCAAAAAGTAATGAACTAGAAATATTTATCAATAAAACAACTTACCCATTTTTCTCTCCCAATAAAGATTTTTTTAAATAACATTTCATGAAATTTATAAATGCATCACGTTGAAAACATAAAATATAACTTCAAAAAGCATTAAATTCAAACTGTTCAATAAATTGCATAACTTGTACTGTATAATTTTTCCTTTAAACAGGTAAACACCAAAAATTATAAATAAAGTAACATTCTTTTTTCTTTTTCAAGCAATACCTGAAAATGACGTCAAGGGGCGTGGCCAAGATGGTGGCGGAGTAGGACGTGTCTCAGGTCCTCTCCGGCCCCGGGCCCTGCAAAGCTTTGTGTAGCACAGCTCCAGAGAGTTATTTCTGCCACCTGGTCGCCTAGGCACTACTACGGAGTGTTGGCCGTCGGCGGTGAGCGTCCCGTGTACACGAGAGTCGTCCAAGTGGCTCCGGAGTCGGAGGCGGTTGCCGGGCCCGGAGCGGTCCAGAGAGGAGGGCACACGAGGGCGACTCGGGACTCCCTGAGCGGCAGAAGTTGGTGGGCTCACCGGGACAGTGAGGTGGGTGCCGCCGGAACCGAGCTGCAGCGGGAGGACGCCGGATTGGCGCTGGTTCCCCGAGCCTCCCCGGCGGGGGTGGAGCCTCTTGCCGGCGAGTGCCCGGAGCTGAGGGCGGCTGCCCTTCCACTCGAGGCCGCGGTCTGAGGCCTAGCGGGGGGACCGCTCGGCACTGCCCCTTGGACCCGTACAACGTGGCGGACCCCTGGACTGAGCGATAGCATTGCACGCAGGTGAGAGTGCGCGTGCTTGGTGACAGTGGAAGCGGCGGACAGCGGACAGGGACGAGGACCGGACCATGTGGCGGCACTAGCGAGAGGTGGCGCCTGGGCGGGCGACGACGGGCAGATCCCGAACCCAGGGCACTGCGAGGGGGAGCTGGATTGGGCAGTGGAGGTCTGCGACGGCTGCATCGGCTGCCTGGAGACCGGGTGAGGAATACCTTCGTGCGCTGCTGTGACAGGCCCAGCCAGTCGCCGCCTGAGAAGGCCCCGTAATTGCTGGTTCTTCGCCCCATCCCCCCTAGGCGAGGGGCCTGAGGCACTGGTGAGTCGGGGGAGCGGACAAGGTCGAAGCGCGGGCTGGGTCGGGTAGCCATCGAGGATTGTGCCTGGACTCGCTGTGCCCATACCAGCATCGCGGCCTGTGGGGCTCCTGCCCGCTTATCTTCCTCTGTGCTGAATCTGCACCGCTGCGTTCTCCCTGGCCGTAGGGGCTGAGCAAGGGCGGCGGAGACACCCTCTACTGGAAGTGACTCCTACTGCCTGTGCTACGACCTGAGCCTGTGCCGCGAACCCTGGGAACCCGGTGGGGGTACCCTCTCGAGCCCTTGAGTGGATCTTATTGGTGGCGGAGGGGTACGGATCGTGGTGGCCTACAAGACACTTGGAGGAGATCGCGATGGCTAACGCTCAACGCAAGGGGAAGACCGTGAGGGATGGACAATCAAAGAGCACTCAGCAACCAGCTTCCCCTGGCCCAAGCTCCTCTCCTAAATGCTCCGATCACGAGGCGCCGGCCACTAAAGCATTTATGACCGACCTTTTCAAGTCCATCAAAGAAGATATCTCGGACCTCCGAGCGCAATTGACTTCTGATCTTCGGGAGGTGCGGAGGGACGTGGACGCTGTGGGAGAAAGAGTAGCCACACTAGAGGACCACGATCTCAGCATGGCAAATGACGTCCACCAGTTGCAGCAGGATGTGCTGAGACTCACGGAACAGAACCTGGACCTGCAGGCCCATGCGGAGGACTTGGAGAATCGCTCTAGGAGAAACAACATTCGCATACGAGCGGTACCATGCGATGGAGAAGCAGGGGACCTCCGCGGCTACGTCCAGGACCTCTTCCGCCAGATTTTGGACGACGAGGAGGTACATGAGATTCGACTGGATCGGGTCCACAGAGTTGGGCTGCCACGTAGGGGTGGAGGTCCGCCACCGGATATCCTGGTGTGTGTACATGATTTTCAGCTCAAGGAACGAATCCTTAGGAAGGCACGTGACGCTCCCTCTCTGCAGTTCCGTGACCATCGCCCGCAACTCTATCAAGATCTAGCAGCGACGACCCTTCAGAAGCGGCGGGAGTTCAGGCCAGTCACGGCATTTCTACGTGCCCACAACATCACCTACTCGTGGGGCCATCCATTCCGCATAGTCTTCCGCTGGCAGAATAAATTGGCGCAGATACGCTCGTTGCAGGTGGCGAAAGATCTTCTGGGCATCGGGGATGATTCTCCAGCTTCGAGGGTAGGCAGCCCTTCACCAAGGCGGCGACACCGATCCTCCTCATGGCACAGAGTGGGGTCGGCACCGGATCGTGGGCGGCCGGATCGAGCAACCAGCCTACAGGAAAGAGGGGACGCAGTGCCTACGGGCTTAGTTGCGCGTTATAAATTTCATTTCATTCATTCATTCATTCATTCATTCATTCAGTGGCCTCCGTTGCCTCGGCAACATTGACGTCTTCGCAGCAGAGCTTTGGAGCGGCCTGACTTGAGGGCTGCGGGCCTTACGGGGCCGGAGGGGCCCGCGTTCTTTGGTTCCGTGGGTAAGCAAGTACTTTGTGAGAAGACACCCCGGACCGAGGCCCTGGGAGACCCTCTTGAGGTCTTTCACCCCCCTCCCAGTGACTTCATGGTGCGCTGCACTGTTCTGGGACGCTTCGTTGAATCTGTTAAGTATCTATGTTTATTTTTGGTTTGGGGTGGGAGGTGGGTCGTGGGGACTGTTGGGGAGGTCTGGTTGGGAAAGGGTTGGGGGGTGTGGGGGGTGGTGGCGCCTGGTATGATTGTGTGTTGTGCTTTTTCACTTCTGTGGCTGCCCTCTTGGGGTTCCTAAATGACGTGTTTGACCGAGATTTGGCCATTTTGGTGGAGTGTACTCCTATGGATGACCTGGGGCCCACTACCGAGACTTGTAGGTTCTATGGAGCAGTGGTGACGGGGGGTCAGGTGAACTGCGAGGAGGAGCTTCTTGGAGGGAGGTGGGGTAGGGTGATGTTAGCGTTGGTTGGCTGGTGGTGGGTGATGATATCCCAGTATGCCGCTTAGTATAGGGACGTGGAACGTCAAAGGTCTTAACTCCCCACAGAAACGACAAAAGATTTGGAAAAACATTGCTGATCACAATTTGGATGTGGTGGGGCTCCAAGAAACACACCTAGCACGTAAGGACGAGCTTCGGCTGCGTCATAGGCACTTCCCACTGATTTATAGGGCTTCCGCCTCCACCAAACATAGGGGGGTAGCGCTTCTCTTTCGAGCTTCATTACATTTTCAGCCTCTGGGGATTAGCGGTGACAGGGACGGGAGGTGGCTCATGGTTAAAGGGATGCTTGGTGGGGTGAAGTGTACTTTTGTGGTGGTGTATGTCCCCAACTCGGGGCAAAATCCCTTCCTCCGAGACCTGTTGGATAGAGCGGGGGACTTTGTTGAAGGATTGGTAGTGCTGATGGGTGACTTTAATATGGTGTGGGATGGGGCTATAGATAGCTCGCGGGTGCAGAGGGCGGGAGCGGGGGTGTTTTCATTGGAGACTCAAGAATTGATTAATGACCTAGGCTTGCTTGACAGCTGGAGGGCCCTACATCCCCAATCCCGCGACTACACGTATTTCTCCCATGTCCATCACTCCTACTCTAGACTTGTCCATGTTTTTACGAGCCAGGCGCTGCGAGGGGATCTTCGGGCGGCCAGTGTTTTCCCCCTTTCTGTCTCGGATCACAGCTTATTGGTTCTGACGCTTCTCTGGCCTTCCGGGGGAGATGGCGTGAAGAATTGGTATTTCCCGCCGGCACTCGTACGGGATGATACCTCCTGTAGGGAATTGCGTAAGGCTCTGAGGGAGTTTCACACCCTCAATCCGGTCTCCGATACTTCCCTCTTTAATACCTGGGATGCATGTAAGGCCTCCATAAGGGGCACATGCCTACACCTCAACGCCAACCTTAATCGGTTGCGGAGGAAGGAGCGGGAGGACCTCGAAGCGGAGCTGACCGCATTGGAGCAGGCCCACAAGGCCAATCCATCTAGGCTCACTCTGAGACCATTGACAGCGGTTCGGGGTAAACTGAAGGCGCACTATACTAACCGTGCTGAGCTTACGCTACTCCGGCTGCGACGCACTTCCTATTCTCAGGGTAACAAGATAGGTAACCATCTGGCGCGTCAACTGCGTGATAAACGGGAAAAGGAATATGTGGGTGGCATCAAGGACCCCTCCGGTACGCTTCACCACAGCGATGCTGACAAGGCACGCATTTTTGGACGGTTCTATAAAGCGCTATACAGGGGTGACTCCCTGGACCAGGCGGCGCAGGATCGATTCTTAGCGGACCTCCCCATACCAAAGGTGTCGAAAGAATGGAACGAGTTACTAGGGGCCCCTGTCTCTAGGGAGGAGGTGCTGGAGGCCATCGGGGAACTTAAGCTTCACAAGGCTCCTGGGCCGGATGGCTACACGGCACTCATTTATAAATCTTTTGCTACGGAGCTTTGCGAGTTCTTAATACCCCTCTTTAACGAAATGGCTACCTCAGGACGGTCTTCGATATCTATGGCTGAGGCTAAGATTTCAGTAATCCCTAAACCAGGGAAGGACCCGTCCTGCTGCTCGTCCTACAGACCGATAGCGCTTCTCAACGTGGATGCCAAGTTGTATTCCGCAATCCTTGCGCGCAGGCTTCGAGATCTGATGCCGACCATAATCCACCCGGACCAATCTGGCTTTATCAAAGGGCGTCAAACACACGATAACTTATGGAGGGTGATTCACCTCATTGAGAAAGCCACGAGGTTTCGCCTCCCAGCGGTGTTGGTGGAGTTGGATGCGGAGAAGGCCTTCGATCGAGTGGACTGGTCTTTCCTGTTCCGCACTTTGGAGGCCTTTGGTTTCTCGCACCAATTTCTCACCATGCTACGCGCGAATTATAGCAACACTTGCTCCAGGGTGATGGTAAACGGTCATCGATCTGCTAATTTTGCGCACACCAGGGGTACAAGACAGGGTTGCCCCCTCTCGCCGCTGCTCTTTGCCTTAAGTATTGAGCCCCTAGCTATCGCGCTGCGGGAACGGGAACAGATACAGGGCCTCCCCTTCTCGGGGGAGCAACATAAAATCTCCCTTTTCGCAGATGATGTGCTCCTCTCAGTTGGGGACCCGGCACACTCCCTACCGCACATACAAACTCTGCTGTCTGAATATGAAGCTGTAGCTGGCTTCAAAGTCAATTTTGATAAGTCCTATATCCTAAACCTGACGCTCCCGCCGGCGGAGGTCGAGGGCCTGCGGTCAATTACGCCATTGTTGTGGGCGACGACCTCTCTGCTATATTTGGGAGTTCACCTGACACCTTCTGTGGGCTCCCTTTTCGCAGCGAACTTTCCGTCCACATTACAAGCGGTGCGGGGGGAATTGAACAAGTGGAAGCCGAAATACATAACTTGGCTGGGTCGGATCCACGCCATCAAAATGGTTCTCCTTCGGCGATTCCTGTACCTCTTCCAGGCCCTCCCAATACCGATGGAGGTGGATTTCTTCCGACGACTGAAGACCCTCCTCCTGAAATTCATCTGGCAAGGCGGGAGAGCGCGTCTCTCTTACGCGGTTCTGCGGAGCCCGAGAGAAAGGGGGGGAGTGGGCCTCCCGGACCTGCAACTGTACTATAAGGCAGCGCAGCTAAGGGTCTTGGTGGAATGGTCCCAGCGAGAATCCGAAAAACACTGGCTGCACATGGATAGAAGTGTGGCAGGGCGGACGATTTGGAACCTGGCATGGAAGCCCAAACCCGATAGGCCTAGGAATGCATACATCAGCACCCCCACGAGCACAGTCCTAAAAGTATGGGACACGGTAACGGGGGACGACCGCTGGACGACGTTCCCCTCCCCCTTCACCCCTTTACACATCAATCCGGCTTTCCCGCCGGCACTCCTGGAGGGACCCTTCCGGCCATGGCGGGAGGGAGGCTGTAGGGCCCTTACGCATCTCTTTCATGGTAGGGAGCCCCTCACCTTTACGAATTGCATGCGGGATTACGGCCTACCACCCGAGGAACGATATCGGTATGGCCAACTGATCCACTGGGCAACTTCGCCTGGGCTGAGAGAAGCCGCGACAAGACCTCCCTCGCAGTTCGAAGCCTTCTTGCTGCGGACTGCCACGATGAAGGGAACGATCTCCTTCTTATATAAACTTTTGCTTGATACTGTTATCTCTCCTCGTCCTCGCTACATGGACCTCTGGGAGAAGCAGTTGGGTAGGGATATTGCGGAGACGGAATGGAAGGCTCTCTGGCGGGACATTCAGTCCCACAACCACTCGGCGGACTTGCGAGATGCCCACTTCAAAACCATGTTTGACTGGTATCTCTACCCCTCAAAACTTCATCGCATATTCCCGGCGACCACGGATCGCTGCTGGAGGGGCTGCGGTCTGCTGGGTGACTTTAGTCACATCTGGTGGGACTGTCCGATTGTTAGGCCGTTCTGGGCCGAAATCCTATCTCACATCAAGGATATGTTGGGGTACCCGATCCCGGATTCGCTATCCTTTGTGGTACTGGGTCTTCGAGACCCGCTGTTGGATCACCAGACGACCGCAGATAAACGTATTATGTGGCTGTGCTTGGGGGCAGCTAAGTTAACGCTGGCTGCGGCTTGGAAGAAACCGATGGCTCCGGCGGTATCATTATGGCATGCAAAGTTGTGGAGGCGGCTGAGCATGGAGAGAATGGCGGACATCTTTATGGGCAATTTTAAGAACTTTATGTTCCGCTGGGGACCCTTGGTTAGAATTTTGTCGAAGGGTCTGCCGTCGGCTGTCTGTCCACCGGCCCTAAGGGCACTTCACCTCTTCCAAGTCTGACCGCACGAATGCTGAGTGTGTAGTGTGTGACGTGATACAGATTGGCGCTACCACCCGGGGGGGTTGAGGGGGGGGCCTTGGGGACGGGAGGGTGGGGGGGAGTTGGGGGGGTTTGGTTTCGGTAATGCGGCACTGCAGCGAGGAGGATGGACTTTCTACGCTTGCATATGCCTTGTGACACTCCGTAGGCAGCTTCCCCTCCTCGAGGAGCATACGACAGGACATTAAGTGGCGCCTGCTGGCTGGAACTCTCCTAGTAATGTCATTTACTTTGTTGTTGCGAATGACTTTCAAGGTGGCCCCTGAGGCCCTTAAGAGCTCCTGCCTATATCGCTGTAACTTTGCCGCCTTTTTGTATGTTTCCTCACGCCCTATTTTGCAAACTAATAAAATCTACTTTTACAAAAAAAATGACGTCAAATCATGCCAAATGTTCAACATCAGCAGAGGAAACCGTTTACTAAATCATAGTGGGTATGTTTATTGTAAGGAGAGACTATCTGAGCCAGGTGTCATTGGAGGTGTGTGCAATACTACTCAACCCATTGCACAGGCAGAGCGGCTCTGTTTTAAGAGCCACAGAACATAACCACTCTCCCTCTGCAATGGAGATTGAGGTAAGAGAAACAATAAATGAAATTAACACTATCAATCCTACAGCAATTCATCCTCTGTGCTGCAGATCCTTGATTCCCATTGTTCATGACGAGCTCAGCTCGTCATGAGCACACAAGCAGTGTACTGCATGACGAGCTGAGCTCGGCATGAGCATGGAAAGGGTTAAAGAAATTGCATCCACCTCCAATGAACCCTGTGGTGCAGTTTTGAGGGAGGTAGCCCAACACATTCCACCACATGTTGCAAGTAGTATGCCCACAATTCCTAATCTGAGAAGAATTGTACAACGTAAAAAACAGGCAAGTAACCCACAAAGAGTAACACCCCAAACCTATTCTGACATAATCATTCCACCTGAACTCTCTGTAACTGTTACTAATAAACAATTCCTTTTGCATCACAACAAAAACCCTCAAATGAGAATTATAATCTTTAGCACACCCCAAAATCTTGTAAGGTTGGAGAACAGTGATATTTGGATGATGGATGGAACTTGTAAAAGCACGCCCCATCCATTCACTCAAATATACACTATTCACGCATATATTAATAACACAGTAGTTCCCTTAGTTTACAGTGTAGTCCTTAGTCCTTGATAAACAATCTTCAACATACACTGAATTATTGTCAGGGATAAAAGCTGAAACATCAAACAAAAGTCGTAGAAAAGTACTAATTGACTTTGAATTACCTATGATTAATACTATTACCACATTGTACACGGATACCCAAATTCAAGGATTTTTTTCAACTTTTCACAGGCATACTGGTGAAAAATTAAAAAACATCCTTAATTGAGGATTATATATCGGATAGCAAACTACAGTTTGAATTGAAAAAGCTAACTGCCCTTTGCTTTGTTCCTCCTGACATGGTAGATGAGTACTACACTTCAATTACAGAATTGGAATGCTTTACCTCAAATGAACCTAAATTGGCACCTATTCTAAATTATTTTGAAGACACATAGATTGGCCATCTAAGCAGGTCGGGTTGCAGGAGGAAACCACTTTTCCATGTGGAGTAGTAGAACTGCTACACGACCTGCTTAGAGGGAGGAACAAAAATAAACAATGCCATAGAGGGATGTCAAAACACGTTCAATAAATCAATTGGAAACCTCATCCTAATTTCTATAATTTCTTGGAAATTTTGAGGAAGGAGCAAAGTTTCCAAGAAATGAGAATGTCACAATCATTACCAGGTAATCTGAACCCATGTATTTCTAAAAGAACAAAGGAAATGTCTGAAAGACTATTGGGTGTAATTCAACAGTTTACGTTGATGGTGGCTTCAGACTACCTTGATAATCTTGCACACATCCTGCATTTCTAACCCACACTATCTTCTTACTTGCTTGTTTTTCCCCTACAAAATACCACAAATTCATTTTTTTTAAATTAATAATAAATGCCAGCTCTCCTTACCTTCAGATGTCTTCTTTTTTCAACTCTTAGACTTACGCTCCAACCATTTTTTCACCAAGAGTCCTTTTCTTAAAAATAATCCATTACCAATAATCCACATTCCTTTTGGAAAATCCATAACCCGATTTTTACTTTTTAAATGTGCACAATTTTTACACAAAAAAAGTGTGCATTTCTAAAAAAAACGCACCCAGAAAAATCCCGAAAACAAAATCCAATGTTGCAATCCAATTTATTTCTAAAACAATTTCATTTCGATTCCATGTTCCATAATCCATCGCCGAAAATCCATCTCTTAAAAATGTAATTTGCCCATCCAAAATCCAAATACCAAAAAGTGGATGTAAAAATATGCGTTCTATTTTCCAAAATGTAAATCTTTTTTTAGTCATATTAACAATGCATCTAACCGCGATGACGATAAATCCTTCTTTTTTTTTTAAAAACCTGTCGCAAAAATGAAAATATAAACCTTTCGAAACACTTTTGTTTATTAAACTTTTTAATGTCTATATTGGTAATGACTTTATTAAACAAAAATTGTTTCGAAAAAACGAGACCCGACATGGGCCCACTACTGCAACCTGTAATGGAGTGAAAAAGTTGGTTAACACACAACAAAAGTACCTAAAACACATTTACTACATCTATCTACCTCCCACCTCTCTCCTTACAATAAACATTCCCACTATACTATGGGGCCTATTAGGATGGCAGTCGGACTTTTTCCGGCCGCCACCGTAGGGGAGATTGGGACCAACCGGCATGCGTGCGGCGGTCCCGCACATGGCATTATGATGTGACCGCTGCATGCATGGCGGTGATTGGGCAAACCACCATGCTTACAGTGCTCCCGTCCATTGAATTATGATGGGCCCGCCACCGCAGCGGTCGCATTACGCAGGGTTAACATTGTGGCACCGCTGCGTTGAGAAAACGAGCATGTTGTGCATTTCACTGCACTATGTGGCAGACACTGCACCCACACCCCCTTGCAACATGAGGGGGGCCCGCAACGGGTCCCCAAACACAATCACCGCCAGCCTTTCCATAGCTGAGAGACCGCCGCGGAAAAGCTGCCTTCCACATGCATCCTAATCTGGACGGCGGAAAAAGCTGGGCACAGGCAACATTTTAGAGGTCCAGCTCTGCCCGCCAGGCCAGTGGGTGGATTACTACATATATATTTTATTTAATATCCTTAAAAAAAATTGTCATGTATTTCTATTAATATATTACATTACCCCATGATATTACTAATATATATATCAATGCTTCCAATAAAACAATTTCTTGAAAGTACTTATTTTAATACCTGAGTATTACATTCAATCTTCTAAACAATTACTATTATTTTTTATTATTCATCTCTTCTCCCTGATATTAATATAGCACAATAAAAATTTTTTTAAAATACTGTAGCATTTATTTTTAAACCTGAGTTCTTGAAATAATTTTTTTTAAACATTCACCTTTTTAAATACTTATACATTAATATCTAATTTTTGTTATCTTTACGCTTTAATATTTAATTTAATACCTAAGTATTGAAAGTTACAATAACAACTTTTTTTAAACAAATATAAAATATTTTAAACATATATTAAAATTAGTTTAGTATTACATTTAGTACCTGAGTATTAAAATAATCAATTAAAACCTTTTTTAACATGTTAAATATTTTAAACACATATCAAAATATAAAATAATATACATAAAAAGAACAGATTATTAATTAACTTACAATCCTATACTTACTAATACGTTTTAATTGCATGCGTTGCAAAAGCATACATTGTAATTGCTTGCCTAGTAATGGTAAATGCATTGTAATGGCATGCGATGTAATGTTGTCTGCGCTACTCACTTCTCCCCCAAAAGCCCTGGATCTTGGGCACCCCCAGAGCGTGTGGATCATGGTACCCTTCTGCTGGCAGTTCCTTTGGCAAAGATCTTTGTCAGACCTTCCCATACAATACAGCTGGGTCCTTGTGATGTACGCCCTGTGGATTCATTTTCGCTGGATTAGTTGGAATCCTACCTGTATGGCCACCTCCTGTTGACAGTGGAATGCTTCACCCAGTCATTGTCCTCCATTCTACCAAGGTTTCTTTCTCATTTGTCTCTAAGACTATCCAGCGGGGGTAGGCAATTATGCAGAAGTGTAGAGTATATTTGGGACACAGGATGTTGAGCCAATTGAGATCCCAGCACCCTGTATTCCAGTAGTGACTCGTCTGGCACCTCATTCAAGAAGTCTGCATGTCCTTGCAACAAGTGTGTTAGTTGTTGGTATCGGGAATACTGATACAATATTACTGCATACTGCTTTTGCAGCTCAGGGAACTGCATCATTCCATCATCCTGCCAAACATCCCCCACCTTGGAGATGCCCAATAGGTCCCATTTTTTTATGGTCCTCTATTTCCAGCAGCCATCTCAGGATGTCTGACTCCACAGTGGGGTTTCCAAAGTCAACTTGCCCGTTCTGCGGGCCGCCCAGTGCCATGTAGTTATCACTATTGCCATCAGTGTGGGCAGTGACGTCAGCTCCTTCCGCTCATAGAGATGTCTGATATAACTCTTAGGGTCCATCCTTCACCTGTCCGCCAGCAGGGAGGGATCATGTTGTACTGAAAAGACCCAGTCATTTATCACTTACAGTTGCTGTTTGCCTGGCTTCTTCTGTTAAAGATCATTTCAGTGGGAAACAAATGATGAGTGAGTTACACACAGCAGGCATCTATGAATGACTGCTTTCCATCAGGGAATCTTTCAGTGCAGTTTCCACCCTCTACATAGCCAGGTGGGTGAGATAGGTGATGTAGGAAACTGATATACAGCCAATTAAGGGCTGACTTGACTAGACGAGCTACGGCATCCAAGGCTTTATTGATTGAAGACAGCTTGAAGTATTTCATGAATGTGGCCTATTTGTCTACTAATTGAACATTTATTAGAAAATTGGCATGTCGAGCACTTGTAAACCATGGAGTGCTCGGCCTGAAAAGCAACATTCCATTGTTTTTTTGTTTCACAGCAGCGAACAAAGGCCTCTTGGAGCCCGAGTGGATTTAAACCCCCTTGGGCTCCGAGAAGCCTTTGTTTTTACAAATTTGAACATTCTGCACTCTAGTAGTGAAATGTTCTAAGAGCCTTAGAGCCCTCCGTAGTGGGCTCTACCAGTTATTAAAGGCCCGCTCCCTTACCAGGAGCGTCACTTTAACGGCAGGTTGAGGCCGCTACGTCGGGCTCTAAGGCTATATTAGGTTTTACTTTTAGCATGGGTATCGTGTTGCTATCCCAAGGTATGTACTTAAGCTATAGAATCCAAATCAAGAAGCCTGAGGGACAGATGAAAAGCAGATCTAGGTAGCCAAAGAGAACAACCAGGTTCTCTGTCCCGTATGAAACAAGACAACGGTCACCAGTAATTGTTTTTCATGTTTGCTGACAGATACAAGAAGGAACAGCACCTACAATTGGTCTTCCTAATCTTTGCAATGCACACGAGGCACAAATAAACCAATCAAAGCGGGCAAACAAGAGTTTAAGGGAGGGGAATCCACTGAAAATACAAAGAGCCCATTTAAAAAAAGGCTTCATGACAGGTACAGAGATTTTTAAACATAATTAATTTATCAACAGGGAGCCAATGATAATAGGATACAGAAGAATGCCTGGGAAGATTAAGAAGGGAAGAAGTGGTATTTTGTATTACCTGAAGGTGAGTAGTCAGAAACATGGGTAATCCCAAATGCAATGAATTACCATGATCTAGATCTGCAAGATGATGGGTAAGAAACCTGCTTTCCTACACTCATCGGCTAAATGTGGCACTTTCTCACACAAGGCGAATATAATAGAAATATCTGCAGTAAAAGACATTTGTGAATAGAAAGAAACAACATTGTGGGACCAGAAGCTTAACTCAGTGAGATGGCGTGGAAAGGGAGTAAAGGTCAGAAGACAACCACAAGGATGACCATACTGAAGGGAACCTCCCAATTATCAGAGCCCCAGTCTTATCTAACTTAAGCCTGAGGGTATGTCTCTCCTCTATCTAGCTACATCCAAAATAACTGATTAATCCAGTCAGAGCTCCAAGAATGTAAAGAGATTGTTGAATTATCCTAGGGCTGTAATTAATTCGTACCCTTTTCTTTCTGACAGGTTAGGTCTAACAAATGTTGAAAGTTATGTTTTGAAGTTAAATTTTGTCTTGGAATCAGATTTGAAACAAGACTCATAGTATTAGACAGAGTAGCAGAAAGTAGAGTTCTAGCATTACACAAAGAAAGAGGAAGTGACAGATCTCCTAATGCATTTTGTTCTATTCATGATGCACTGTACCTGAAGGTAAAGTGTTCTGGGAATCACCTATTTCCAGGAGTTCTGGGAAATGTAGTTCACTTTTTGTTTCTTAAGAAATGAGCTTTTGAAATGCTACAGAGCTAACAAAGAAGAAAGATAATTGATAATCCTTTTCACCAAGTGCTTAATAGAGGGCATCCTCAAATCGCAGACATTGGGTTGGGGAACATAGCGGCGGGCTGAGTTTCTGATGCTCGCGCTCTGGACTACCTCTCAGGATGACTGCAGGTTAAGAGCCTTACCCCCTCCCTGTATACCCCAGTGGAATCTATTCCTGAAGGCTGAGCATACCATCCTACTGTCTGTTTTTTTTTAGGGGGGGCATTTTTGCGATAGCGGGTCCTTCTGTTGATGTAGCAGGAACCTCGTAGTGGCTCCTTGAGCGGCACACAATGAAGCAGGGTTCAGATTTGTCAACGGGCCATCCCTTGTCCATGATAGTGAGCTGGGCCTGCGCAGCTAAACCCCAGGCATGGAAGCAGGCAGCTGTATGCAACAGCTCCAACACTGGGTCAGAAGGCTGTACCCAGCAGCAAGAGAGCCAGAATCAAGTCTGGGAGGGCAGCTATAATATTCAAGGCAGTGAAGACGGCGTTGAGAACAGCATATTGCTGAGAAGGTAAGAGCCCCATGTTGGTGAGGCTTGGCGGGACATTAGTTCTATGTCAGTAGCTTTGGCCCCTGAGTGAGTGGGTAATTTCGTCTGTATTGTCTGTGGGGTATCATGCCGGAAGAAGGACAATGAGAAGAAGGCATTTATTAACCCCTGTAAAAGTGATCTGAACTCCCTGATCTCCCAGAAGTCATAGACTCTTTGTTGTATCACTGCTGGCAAGGGGACGTCTAAAGTTGGTGCTCATCACCATAAAGCAAGTAGATACCACTTGAGGTCTTCCAGTTTGGTAACTTGAGTGGTGAACTACATCAAAACAAACAGGACAATAAGGCTTGAAGGAAGTAGGGTGAGTGGACAGGCCAAGAAGCCTCTGACAGAGACAAAGACAAGCAGGCTAAGAGGTAATTTGAATAGCCCCCTTTAAGAAAGTCCCTTCATATCTCTAAAGGCCATAACTTTCTGAAACCATTCCCTTCTTTACAGACATACTTTAAGAAAATAAGCCCTCCAACTCTATGTCTCTAGCCGGTGCCACAGGTACCTTTGCTTGGACTGTCTAAGGAGTTTGAGGCCTTACTGCCACTTGCCAGTGAAGAAGGGACTGATGGTGAGCCTAGCTCAGTGGTGGTGGCAGGTCCTGTCTACTGTGAACTTTCAGGGAGGTCATTAAGAAATGGGTAAAAGGCCTGCTACAGAGGGTATCAAAAGTATACTAAGAGGCATCGTGGAATAGATGAAGAATAGGTTTGCCATTTCGGAGTTATATCAGAAAGAAATCCATGACTCATGTCAGATGCTGAGCTGCAAGTTGGAAGACTTGGTGGAGAGAACATCTATTTTGTAGGAGAAAGCAGCTGTCACAAAGTTAACACTGAAGAGAAACACCAGGGAACTCTCAGCCCTTAAAGAATGAGGAAAAGCAATGCAAAAATACTGGAGATATTGGGGAAACAGGCAAGAAGAAACAACATAAGGATCACAAATGTACCAGAGGGTGCTGAAGGAACAGATATAAGGGCATTTGTGAGCACCTTAATTCAAGAAGGGTGATTCAACGGAAAGACAGACACCCTACAATGAAATCTGGCACAGGAACTACAGAGGATCCAAAGGGACCCCTTCAGTCTCAACACCAATAAAAGTAGGCCCAGGAAGATTTGTGTCCATTTTCACTCCTTCTAAGTTAAAGAAGCAATTCTCTTGCTTGCCCTGAAAATTGTTGTTTGCCTGTTAAGATTTTACATTTGATGTTATGTCGGACCTTTATCGTGTTACTGAGGAAAGGCAATGGCAGCAGGTGATGAGAGTGGTTGAACACAGGATTTGGTGGCAAAGGCCCAGTTAAGATTTCCCACACACCAAGTTATGTGGAATAATAAAATGCACATCATTGTGGATGAGAAAAGAGATTAAGTCTACAAAAGAATAACATTTGAGAGTTGCTGCATAGGGGGAGCAGCAGATAAGGTGAATTTTAAGCTAGAGCAGCACATTAACATGATGAATGTAATACAAGGAGAGGGTTGGTCTTAGGTAATTTCTTTCTTTTTCTTTAGTAAAATGGTCCGGAGGGGATTCTGGGGGTGCCTAAAAGACTAAAAGTGAATAGAGGTTTCCCTAAGGGAGGGTTTTGCACAGTTAGGGAGCATTGGGAAAAAATAAAAAAGATTTTAGTCGTTATCACATCAAAGTTTGTTCTAATTTTTCTCTTGCCTCTGAACTACTGGATATAGGTTGGTCCTTAATTAAAGGTCAGTATAGCTGTCAATGCTGGGGATGGAAGTCCCATGTATTAGATTATCTCATGGAATGTCAATGGTCTGGGTGTGAAGAAGAGGTGTATTTTGGAGCATTTAAGAGGTTGCGCTGCACAGATCATTATCCTGCACGAAACTCATCTTGACAAGGCAGAATGTAAACGTCTAGTTAGGGCCCAAGAATGGGTTGAGCAAGTAGTTTGCACTACACAGGTAGCTCACAATAAGGGTGTTGCAATTATAATCGGGGAAAATTTGAGTATTCATGTCCTCGCTACTAAAGTTGATCAGTTTGGGAGATTTTAACTGTATTATTACAGAAGGAGGGAGGACCAGTGAAACGTGTAGGATACTATGGGCCCAAAATGGACGACACAGCCCCCCTCAGGCGGTTGTTTGAGAAGATTTTAGAGTATAATACATCAATCGTCTGGGGATAGTAACTTTAATACACTCTTGAACATGACCACTCAGCAAGTCACCCACATTGTAATACCCCTAAGATGGTGGCAGTAATCAAAAGCACCATGGAAGGTCTAAGTTTGAAAGGTATTTGGAGATTCAGAAAGAGGCGGGAGAAGGTTTTTTCATTCCAGAAATATGGGAATAGCTTGCATATAGATTACTGGCTAATAAATAGGAATCTATTAAATCAAGTCAAAGCGGTTAATTATATTCCACCGGTTTTGTCGCACCACACCGTAGTGAGTTTGGAATTAGCAGTAATGGAAAAGGTTAGGGTGCAAAGGTGGACATTGAAAAGGAGATTTTTAGCAAACGCCCTCCCTAGTACAGGAGTTAAAAACAAATAAAACTCTTTTTATTAATGCAAATCTGGATAGCACCTCTATAAGAATTGTGTGGGATGCATACAAAGAATATATTGGTGGGTTCCTAACAAAATGGTCAAAGAAGCTGTTTAGCTCAGCAAAGGGTGCAGACTGACACTCTTAAAGGAGAAGTGAGAGGCACAGTTAATAAAGGCAGGGTCGGTCACTGAACAAGAGACTTGGATCTGCATTAGATAAATGCAAAGGTAGTAGTAAAATGCTAATTGAAAGGAAGGTGCAGGAGAAATGGAAATCTGATCTCTGTGACACACGAGCGGGTTTAATTCTTTCCGCACTGCCACACTGTATTTTAATCCTCACTCAGGGTCGCCCTATTAAAAGGGTTATAGTGAACCCCTTAGTTTTAATCACTTCTCTTTCTCACTTGCTCTACTGCCCTCACCACCCCAAGCTCTATTGTTGGATATTTAGTATATACCTCCCTTAGTACAAAAACATCCCTGAACTCCTCCCTCTCAGAGAGGGGGTTGGACCCGTATCGTGATTAGGCATCATGATTCGAGGAGGTTCCCCAATGATGAAGCATGCCATTATTGGTGAGTGAGGGACACTGTCCTAAGAAAGGATTTCTCCGTACGGTTTAGTATATATAATTTATTTATTGCGTGATTTGAAAAAACCATTGCAAATACAAAACTTTTTTAAAAAGGATTACAGAATTTCATTTAAAATATCATGTTCATAAAAACCAGTCAGGGTAGCAGTAACAGGTGAGGTTTGACAAGCGTTATGCCAATGGAGAGTCACGAGCTGTGGGCACCTCACTTAGTTTTTTTGCAGTGCGCTCCATAAATCTTATTAGGGCACAGTTTAATTCAGTGTTCCTAGGATCAAAGCAGGCCAGAACTGCCACTCTACAGCTTCTGATCATTTTTGTATTCCAGTGATGCTTGAGTAGGCCCCGTCTCTCAGTGAGCAGTTTTGGGCACAGACAGATGATGTGTATAATGTCTTCTTTGTGATTCCCACAAAGTCGGCATAGATCTCGTCCATGCTCTCTTTTCCATTTTGGCCAATGCATTAACAAGTTGATAACTCCCAGTCTCAATTTTAAGAAACTTAATTTCATTCGTGCACTGAAAGAAATGGTAAGGTACGGCTGTGGAATTAGCGAGGCATAGGAATGAAGGGTCATCCACCCATGACTTCTTTTTGCAAGGGTGGCTTTATCTTCCACTATTGATAATTGTTTAGTGCTAATTTTCGCTAGCCTTTTGAATTCCTTCTGACTAGCGTGCAAGTTCCAGAGGTCGTTTAGGCACAGGGTTGTTAGACCTTTTGACCAGTAGTCATGACCTGCTCGCCATGAGTTGTTGTCAATACTGGCCCACAGATGGTGCCCTAGACTACCCTCCTTTGATAGCCTCAGTTTGTGAGAGCACATAAGAAAATACATGGCTCTGGCCAGTGGTTGTTTGCAGATGCCTAGTTCCAACCTAATTTGTGCCGGTGATGTATGGGTTGGTAATTTGAACACTGATCTGTAGATCTTAATAATGATTGTGTCCAGTTGGCCACTGTCCAATCCTTTTAGAGCTTCACTACCGTAGGTTAGGGTCGGAATGATTTCAGCCTGAGCGGCCTGTAGTGTGGGTGCGAGAGTTGGGCCTTGTAGCTTCTTTTGAATTAGTCCAATTGTAAAAGCAAGTGCCACACCCTTCCTTTTCTGTTCTTCTAGGTGAGATTTGTATTTTTCATTGTTGTTAAAAATAACTCCAAGATACCTCTGACAGTTTGATTCGACGGTGCTTTTATTGTTCAAAGTCCAAGAGAGTTTCTTAGCTTTACTTGGATGAACTGCTAGGATTTTCATCTTCCTGTTGTTGATGCAAAGCTCGTTGTTATTTGAGTATTCAGAGGTAGCATCCAGGAGCATTTGCATTCCGATCATTGTTTTACTTAACAAAACCACATCATCAGCATATAGTAGGTTTGTCAACGTCAAGCTAGATAGTTTGGGGGCGTGGGAGTTAACCTTGTTAAGGGATTCAGGAAGGTCGGCTAGAAATAAGTTAAAGAGTGTCGGAGCCAAGACACACCCCTGTTTGAGGCCTTTTTCCGTCGGAATTGGGCGGGACAATCTTGAGCCATCCCGGATCTTAATCCTGACCCATGTGTCCTGGTGTAGAAGTTGAATGGCTCTTAGGAGGTCTGCTGGAATGTTGAGCCTGGACAACTTCTGCCAGAGTTTGCTTCTGTTGACATTGTCGAAGGCCGCTTGGAAGTCAATAAATCCCAAATAGAGTGGGCAAGAACAGAACTTCGCTTGGTCAATCAGGCAGGAAAGAGTCATAAGATTGACTGAGGTGCCAGTGTTTGATGTGAAGCCTGTTTGAGTCAGAGGAATTATAGAGTTGTCGTCCGCCCATGCCCTGAGTAGGTTGAGCAACACTCCCGCGAAGTACTTTGCTTCATTGTCAATGAGAGCAATAAGGACAGGAGTTGGCCTAATGGCTAGGGCGCTCGACCTCGGACCTGGGGATCTGGGTTCGAGTCTCGGTAACGACACCCAAACCTCCTGTGATTCTGGGCAAATCACTTAATCTCCCCGTGCCTAAAAATGAAACATAACGTAACAAGAAAATATGTAAAGCGCTCTGATACCTGATTTGGTTCGGGTCTAGTTCGCGCTATATAAAACTCTACCAAAAAAAAAAGCAGATAATTCCCTGGGAATTTTTTATCTCCTCCTTTGAAGATCGGTGCGAGAATGGATCCATGCCAGGAGGGCGGTATGATGTTATTTTGCAGGCTTGAATTGAAAAGGGTGCTTAAGTTCGCAGCCCAAAAGGTTGCGTCTTCCTTGAACAGAGCTTGAGGAATTCCACCTGGACCAGGCGCAACATCCTTCCGTCCCTTTTTTATCATTTTTTCTATGTCAGCCTTCTGGACTGTTATAGGATTGACATAACTTTGAGACGAAAAACACTCATTTGTTGGTGCCATTTTAAGATCAGCAAAGGGCCATTCCTTCGTTTGGGAGTTTGAAGTGTTCGAGACAGGTGCCCGGACACTCTCTTTTTGTATTACTTTGTCCACGGAGGGGAGACTTAAATAGGTGTTAGGCGCATCCCGATCATTAAAGTGAGAGTAGAGAAAATGTACCCACTCTTTTTCCAGTATGCTCGAGGAGGCGACTTTAGATGCGCGCCCGGATACACTATTGATAGTACGCCAAAACCTGGCAGAGTTGTTTGTTTTAATGTCATGCTGCAGTTTGGCCCAGAACGAATTCCATTGGCTTATGCGTAGCTCACGTTTCGCTTTCTTAAGGTGACTGCGAGCCTCTCTCAATTTTATTATTTTGATGGGATCTGTTGGATCTGTTTTTAAGGCCCGCCATATCCGATTCATGGATCTTGTTACTGATAGTATCTCAGTATTCGTGTGGGGCATGTGCTTTTCACCAGTTTGGATTGTGAATTTTATTGGTTTCGCGTATCTGTCAATAAGTTCAATTGCAAATGTAGACCAGTTGGCAATCATGTTATCTGGGCACCTATTTTGGTGCTCAATTATTTGTTTGGCCTCTGTTGCTACTTGTTGAAGTTTCTTAAAGGAGCATTTAATTCGTTTGAGGTTGATTGTAAAACTCTCGGATGGCAAAGCCCTTTCCTCTTCGTGTTGCATAAAACAGGTGCTCAGCATAATTTCTTGGGGACAGTAGTCGCTTTCTGTTCTGTTTCCAAAGCAATAACCTGCTATCTGTTGGAGCAATGAAAGGCTAACAAAAGTTTAGTCAATTAATGAAGTGCCTTTTTTCGATAGATAAGAAAATCGAGGTGGCTTGTCTGAGGAATAACGCCCGTTTAAGGCTCTAAGGCCCAGATTTTCAAGGTTGCCTTGTAGGGAACTTCCATGTGGGTCATCCTTGTGCCGTCCAGGCCGGTCCTGCGGTGGTATAGCCCAGATGCTATATTGTGATTTGGTGACCTCATTTTTTTGGAGGTCTGACATTAGCCACATGTTAAAGTCGCCAGTAAATACGATTTCTGAATTTAGAGGATCTGTTTGCATTCTCACTACTGATGCTGTAGCTTCTTATACAAAGGATTTCCTTGATGCTGTATTTGGGCGGACGTAAGCATTCATTAAGATTAGCCTCCGAGTTTGGCCGTTGCACGTGTGAGAGATTCCACACACTGGAGACAATTTGATGAGCCTGACAGGTCCCAGGAGGTGACTGCATTTTTTATTGATATATATACTGCAAGACCGCCGCTCCCTCTTCCTGGACGATTCAGTTTATGAGCTGGAACGTGATGGGTTTTAAAGCCTTCTACGTGCTGCGGAACCATAAGCCATGTCTCTTGTAATAGCAGAATATCGAAACTCCGAAGATAGGAGATTGTGGCGTTATCCTCAAGTTTGCTTGTTAGGCCGTTGATGTTCCATGAACAGATTTTTAGACGAGTCTTTTCATAGCGGTCCTCCCTGCTGAGCTGTCAGCGGATGAGGCGGGTTGTGTTCAGGGCACCAGCCAGCCATGACCATGTACCGGCCTCGTCATTGTTCCTAGTTGGTGTGATCCCGTCTTCTCTTACATTCCTCCGAGGGAGGACGGATGTGGGGGATTTGTTTCGAGCACCCCTGAGGACGGAGTATACCAAACCCCTCCCTGCATGACTGCGTTCATCATTACGGCTTTCCTGTAAGACGTGAGGATAGCCCGCTTCCTTGCCCGGTTGTATCAGTATCCCCCATTGCTTGAAGGTATCAGTTAGCCCTAGAATATTGTTCATTGCCTCTGCGGTGCTCCAGGTGACCTTAGTGGATTCGTTTGATTGGCCTTGGAATGGTGCAATAAATTCTACCGATATTATGTCTTGTGTGGTTATTGCCTTTGACAGTCCTGTCGCTTGAATCAGCTTTAAGATGTTACCCGATTTAGGATGTCATGGCAACCTTTAGACTTGTATTCTGGGTAAAAGAAGGTACAGAGGGCTTCCCCACTTAGTGCTGAGCTGATCGGCCCAGGCATGTCCTCTATTTTATCCATATTGGACATTTGAGCAACCTTTATCGAAGGGTCAGAGAGTAAGACCTCATGATGCACGGTGTCGGGCCGTTCGTTATGTCCATTACCGAGGACCCATGTGGCACTCGCTGGGAGTTCGCCCTGTTGGTTGTTGACACAGTTTACTGTGCCTAGCTGCTTTAAAGTGGGGCCTCCAGACTGCCTTGTCACGAGACTTGGTGTGTGGTTCACAGCTTTATCGTTCTGTTTGAAGGTTGTGATTGGGGGAGCCATGTAAGTCGTAGTTTTTTGCTCTTTTGCTCCGCTGAGCACACATTTTCCTAGAGAAATCGGTGTTGTTGACAATCAGGAAGTGTCACTCTTCCTTCTTTCGCTGCCCGGATGATTCGATGGGCTTCTGTTGTAGTTGCAGGATCAGAAGGATTTTTTGAATCGTCATCTCCTGAGGCTCCAGGACGTCTAAGGGTGTTAAACATCGGGTAGAGATTTAAGACTTGTTTACTCCTTCTCATTTTATTGCGTCCTTTCCGCTTCCTCTGTCTTTTCACTTTTCCCACCGGATCACCCTCTACTTGTTCGATTGGAGAAAGAAGGGTGGAATTTACTCTGCTGGTGACCTGAGGAAATTGCTGTTCGCTCGTTCCGCCACCTTGCACCACTGTCTCTTGAAGACGTGAGGAGTTGGCCTCTTCTTCGCCTCTTGACCTTAAGTTGGAACATGTTTTTGCTTGAGGGACTTCGCTTGGATTGCCTAATCCAGCTTCACTGTCTTTTCCAGGGATGGGTTTAGCTTTTGCTAATTCTTTTAGGTCTGCTACAAGTTTTTCCATAATGCCTGGGAGTGAGCAGAGTTTCTCCACCATTGGTGAACAGTCACATCCTTGCTGCGGACGTCCTACATCTTCCTGGGCCCGTCTGATCAGGCTATTTAGATTTGAGATCCTCTCGTCGATTTTAACTACATACACCGCAAGTGTGTTTAAGAGGCTGATTTGAATGTCCATTTTGTCCGCCTGATAGGTTATTGCATCTGCTGATTTTTGGAGAATATCGTACGGTTTAGTACCTTCACTAGCGAGGCAAATTATGATTCCAGACCCAAGGGTTTACTTTTGTGAAGTAATATATAAAGTAAGGGAGCTAACCTTTGCGGGTCATTACCTCCTCAAGCCCTCTTTCTGTGATACACAATGGGAATCTAGCAATTTGCAGAACTTTAAGTGCGGTGAGAGGTGCAGAAACATTCTTGCTTGGAAAGTCAGGTCTCAAAATGGCAGGAATACGCATTATTCAAGAGCCACTGGAAACAGAGCCCTGTGTTGATAACAAGAGGATAGGTAAGGCCTTCCATAGATTATACCAGGCGCTATACAAGGAGCAACTTGGCTTGAGAAAGCAGGAGAGAGTTGCTTGACTTAATGGTTTGCAGCTTCCCATGTTGGATCCCCAAGAGCAGGTAGAACTCGCACAGGAAATCTCAGAAGAGAAGATGAGAACTGCAATTGCAAGGGTTCAGAGACGTAAATCTTCTGGCCCTGGCGGTTTAACATGGGAGGTGTATTTTTCAAAAAAATCGGCCCCCACGGAAAGTTTCTCTGGGGTCCTTTGTTATAGGCAACCAGGCCCTAGGGCTGCTTTTAGCCAGGACCTGTGCATTCGGTTAGAGCCCTATTTAGAAAGAATGAATTTTACTCTTCTTGGGGATTCTAATTTTCATTTAAAAAATAATACAAGTCATGATACACAAACTCTCTTGGAATGCATGAATGGTTGTGGCTTTTCACAATTAGTTAAATCTCCCACACATGTGGCGGGCCACCCCTAGATGGGATTTTTTCTAATGATCATCGGATCATGTGGGAAAGCCCCTTCCGTTAGCTTGGTCAGACCACCACGCTATTCCTTTTGAAATAAGGGTTTCATCATCTGGTAAGTCTAAATCTGTAAACCTGAAAGCTGCTGACAAACGAAATCTTAATCTGCTCAGCAATGAAGCGGTCGCCAATGCTTTTATGGAGTTTCAGCTCTCAGAACATCTAAGTGCTGACTCGGCTGCAGATAAGCTTTCTAAAAAGTTATTAGCAGTGATGGATACTCTAGCCCCCAAAAAACCCTACTATTCGGCTAGAAAAAAGCCTTCTGCACCCTGGTTCTCTGACCGATTGCGTAAGCTGAGACAGGAATGCAGAAGGAAGGAAAGACTCTGGTGCAGGGATCTTGCTCCTTTGGGCAGAGAGTTGCACAAACAATCCCTGAAGGCATATAGAGCAGCTATTATTGAGGAAAAGGGAAGGTATTACTCAAAGATCTCAGAGGAACTTAAATTGTCTAAGGATCTTTTTAACATCTTTAACTCCCTTGTCGCGCCTACGGCCTCTGACTGTGGAGCCATCTCAGGAGCGTTGCGACAGTCTTTCTTCCTTTTACTGCTCTAAGATATCTGATATATATGCTCAGTTGGAGATTTTAAATCTGAATCAGTCATCTGATGGCATGCCTGAAATCTATCCTATGTATAGGCCCATCAATATGGCTTCTCCTAGTCTATGTGATTTTCCAAAGCTTACTCCAGAAACAGTTGAGCACCTACTTGAAGGAGTTAAGTCGGGATCGCCCATGGATCCCTGTCCTTTAAAGGTTCTTAAAATGGCTGAAGCTGCACTTATTCCGCATTTCACCACGGTCTTAAATTTAGCCATCTCACTGGGCCAGTATCCTTTGGCCTGGAAGGCGGCAGTGGTTAGGCCACTTTTAAAAAAGCCCTCATTAGATCCGTCAAATCTAAAAAAAATCCATCCCATCTCCCTTCTGCTTGTCCCAGCGAAGATCTTAGAATCCCATTTGAACTTACATCTGAGTGCCTACTTTAGGGAGCCTCATATCTTGGATGGCTCTCAACATGGATTCAGAAGGTCTCATTGCACAGAGACTGCCCTCACTGTGGTTCTTGATAACATACGAGTTCAGGTGGATGCAGGGCATATACCACTCTTTTGATTTTACTTGACCTTACTGCAGCATTCTATACCCTGTCTCCCCTGGGATTGGTGGAGAGTCTTAGGGAGATAGTGATAGCTTGGTCTAGCACCTGCTTGCCTCCTTTCTGGGTGAGCGGTCTCAAACAGTTAAACTGGGAAGTTTTTATTCGGATTCTACCCCCTTCTTTGCGGAGTGCCTCAGGGCTCCTCCCTGAGCCCCCTCTGTTTAATATCTATGTGGCCCCGCTGGCAAGGGTGGTGAAATTGTGTGGGCTGGAGGAGTTGTCTTATGCGGACGACACCCAAATAATGGTGTCGATCACGCAAACTGTCAGTGACTCCGCGCAGAATATTAAAAATTGCATGCAAGCAGTCTCATCATGGATGGTTCAAAACTATCTAAAATTGAATGGCGAGAAGACGGAGGTCCTGATTTTTGGGGACAGGACAGACATTTGGTCTAGGGAGTGGTGGTATGAATCCTTGGGCACCTGTCCAACTCCTGTTTCCCATCGGTAAAAACGTGGAAGTTGTGGTGGATGATTCCCTATCTTTGAATTTGCAGGTCTCTAGGACAGTGGCCACCTGCTTTGGGCTCATCCGGCTCATAAGGAAAATTTCTCAGTTCCTTTCATTTGATGCCCGTAAAAAAGTGGTGGTTGCATTAATATTGTCCAGATTGGAGTACTGCAATGCCCTTTATTAAGGCATAAATAAAGGACAGCTGCGTCGCCTGCAGCTGGTGCAGAATGCCGCTGCAAGGCTGGTGATGGATCTACCCAAACATCACTCAGTCTCGTCTTCTCTTCTTTCACTGCACTGGCTCCCGGTGGATCGCAGAATTATGTTTAAGACCCTCTGCCTCACTCAACGCCTACTACGGCCTGGGCCCATTTGGCATCAATACCGTATTCCAACAGTATGCGCCCTCGAGGAACCTTAGGTCAGCAAAAAAGAATCTCCTTACGGTTCCTTGGTTCAAAAGCATGAGATGGGGCGGGAAAGCTTTTTCACTCGCTGCTGCCAACGTTTGGAACTCTCTCCCGGATGATCTTTCGGGGCAACGATCACACACAATCTTTCGAAAGACTTTAAAGACCTGGCTGTTCCCTGAGAGGAGAGTTTGAGTGGGCGTCTGTCTGCTTTTATATTGGTCTGTATTCAGCGCCTTGATGCTCTTGGGCTAAGTCTGCGCTTTAAACAGTCTCTAATTCATTCATTGATTCCTGGGTGTTTAACATGGGAGGTGTATACGGTTGTTGCCGATGAGTTGATCCCTGTGTAGCTTGATTTGTTTAACAGCATCCTGAATAAGCAGCAGGATCCTCTGATGTCATGGGGTAACGCAGCAATAGTGGTATTATTGAACCCAAATAAACACCTGAATAAGTGAGAGTCTTACCGTCCAATATCACTGTTAAATGCAGGCTATAAAATATTTGCAGCCATATTGGCCAAGAGACCAGCAGGAGTAGTGGGGAAATCAGTGATGGACAATCAGAAGAGTTTCGTGTCAGCAAAACAAATGAATGAGTTAGTAAATCAGGCTATGGAAGCAATACAGCTCACCAGTACCTTTCATGTAATGCTGGCCCTGACAATATGGGATGCTGCTAATGCCTTCGACCAGGTGAACTAGGCTTGTTTAAGAAAGTATGGTCTTCCCCACAATTTCCTTGGGGCAATTAAGTCTTTGTTTAGCACATCCTCTTCCAGAATACTCGTAAATGATACACTCACCGAAGAGGTTATGATCAAGAGAGACATGAAGCAGAGGTGTACCCTCTCGCCCATTCTTTTTCATCTGTTTATTTAACCCCTAGCCCAGGCCATTAGAGCTGAAAACAATATAGTTCCTTTTAAATACTATAAAATGATTGCATTATATGCAGACGATTTAATAATTTTCAACACCCAACCGGAGCGTGCAATATGGACTTTTCAGAGCCTTTATGCTATTAAGCAAGATAAAAGTGAGATCATGAACTGGAATATAGTAAACTTTGATAGGCCAGTACGTACCCAAAATAAATTTCTGGGTGTGGATATTTGACAGGATTTGTAGCTTGTGTCTCAGAATAATCTTTGTAAGATTGCACTAGGGATTAAGAAGTTATAAACAAATGGTAGAGTGAATCTAGTAAAGATGTGCATCCTTCTCAAACTGATGTTTTTATTTAACTGTATTCCGATATGGTTTGATTCCGTCTCTATCAGGAGGATTTAGAGTGATATCTGTAGCTTTGTGTGGGGGAGGATAGACTGGAAAAATGTGAGGTATTCACTGAAGGAGGAGGGGCTTTAGGTGCAAGACATACAATTATACTGTTGGGCAATCCCATTAAAAATATTTAGGCCATTACTTGGGAAACCAGAGGATGAGGGAGTGGGGCAGATGTTTTTGGCAATGGCCATGAGTGTAAATAGTCCCACTGGTTTTATATCCAAGTTTGGTGCACCAAAATATTTTTAAAGGTCAGACTGAAGGTTTTAAAGTCAAGTGCAATGGTCTTGTTTAAGATTAGAAGTAAATGGTAAATAGCATACTATGCGGAACAGGCCTGATATGGGAATCACCAGGGACACTGGAATGCTTAAAAGACATCATAAATGTCACACTTAAGGCAGCTGAGTGCTTAAGCTGAAGCATGGTTTTAAGAGTCATCATCTAGCTGGAGGAACGGTGGGTAGTTTGTTTAGGTTCAAGTATAAAAAGTTTGTTTCATGGTAAAGGTCGTTAAGATAAGAATGGACCCATTGGACTCGGGAGTGGAAGGAGACTTGCATACTAGTGGAATACTGAAAAGAGAAGTGGAAAAGTGGTATGAATGGTTATGTGAGGCAAGGAGAATGGGTAATCACCGGCCTATAAGAAGTGGACTGATTGCTTCTACTTTGAGATTTTACAAACTATTGTCAGTCCAGCTATGTTTAAATGGAACCATCTTTTCAGTTGCCCATGAGATTGCATGCACACAGTGCGGCCTTATAAAAGCCTTATAAAAGCGGACGACCTCCATATGTTCATATCATGCCCTATTATGAAGGAATATTAGGTGGATGTAAGTAAAACTATAATCATAGTTGGGTGCCAAGTTTGAGTTAAGCCCAACTATAATCTTTTTTGGTGTCCCAACAAGGTAGACAGAGCACATGACCATAAAAAACTAATTTTCTAGCTCATGGTTTTAGCTAGGCTTTTGATATGCAAACAAATGGGTTGATGTGCTCCCTCCCAGTGTTAGAGAATGGTCCGTGCTGAAAACCAGCGGCAATAAGAGACAATGTTTCAATGAGAAGAAAACAAAGAAAATAGGTCTGTTTCTCTAGTGCATAAAATGAGTTTTTTGGGAACACTTGCCTTCAAACTCCATAAAACTAAATACATTTTATACTTTAGCCATTAATAACTGCAATTTTATTTCTAGCAATAATATCGCTAGTCTAGTCGAATGATTCAAGATGTAACACAGTATTAAATGAAAAGTCTGTTTCTGTTTAGAAATTCATTGCCATTCAGAGATTGGATCTGGTACTTGGCCGTGCCAGGGGTCTGAGCTCTAACTGTTTTTGCTTTATTTCATAGTTGCTATGGGTTACAATTTCCCATTAGATGGACGAATCCCTTTTTAGCTGCCTATAAAAGTACAACTGCTAGTTTGAAGCACAACTCGTTACAAAAATCACACTGCACAAACTGAATTTAATTTGTGCGCTGGCCCTTCTTTCTGTTAATCACAGGTTGACGTCACATATGGCAAGCATTATGTTGATATGGTTGCAAGCTCGAAAAATAAAGGAACACAGATTACTTTCTGTACGGGGCACTCACACCATTTTACATTTCGAATTCTTGAAGCAACCTTTGTGGTCGAGCTACCCAAGGGGGAACAAGTGACTTTTGGTTTTGTGTTTATACAGACCAGACACCACCACAAGATCATCCAGCTCCTTCAATAGCGTAGGCTTCTCCCTTACTGGCTCCCCCAGGTAGACTAGGACATTACCCACGTAGAGGGATACCACATGCTTCTGTCCACCTGTGTCAATGCCCTAGGGTCCCAGCTTCGCATGCAACCTGCTCGTGAATGGATTCATTGCCTGCACGATTAATGCCGGGGACAGGGGAGACCCCTGCTTGGTCCCTCTACCAAGAGTTGACTGACTCATCTGATACTATGCCGACTGTGCGGACCCTAGCCACTGGGTACATACATATATACCAGCCGCACCCATTTGCTATAGTTGTGCCTAACCCCATGTGTCTGAGGACCGTCCAGAGATAGTGTAAAAGTGTTAAGCGCTTTGAATAAAGTTAACTGGTTATTTTTAATTTATCCCATATAAATATGCATATTTAAAAATTACATTTTGCTTACAGTGGCGGGTAGACACGCTCCTATTAACATGAAAAAAGAAACATGCTGTATTCAGTCTGTAAGCTTACAGCCTACCCATAGGCTTTCTATTTGCTGACTCCATCGTCACTCCCATATTCATTCTTCCCATTTGTCCATGGCAAGCATTTGTCATGCCTCATCCTGGGTTTATATCAAAAACACAAGAGGGAGGTAGAGCCAATCGTTGGATTTATGCTCCACTAGGTATTCGAATAAACAAAAGAAATCCAACATTTAATAGGGAAAGCGAGTGAACAATGAATATTGAAGCACTCAGTGTTTGTGAAAATACCCCTCACACACCAAAAGGCCCCTTGGTGTCATGCTTCATCATCGGGGTCTTCGCACCCCTCTATCGGGATGCGGCGTGCTGCGACCGACGACTACGTGGGAGCACTTACGGTATTGGCTATGTGTGGTGTACAGTGTGTGGGTTGTGTTTAAAGTGAGCAGGGAGTGTACTGCTCACTTTAAACACAACCCACACACTGTACACCACACATAGCCAATACCGTAAGTGCTCCCACGTAGTCGTCGGTCGCAGCACGCCGCATCCCGATAGAGGGGTGCGAAGACCCCGATGATGAAGCATGACACCAAGGGGCCTTTTGGTGTGTGAGGGGTATTTTCACAAACACTGAGTGCTTCAATATTCATTGTTCACTCGCTTTCCCTATTAAATGTTGGATTTCTTTCATCCTGGGTTTAGCCATCCCTCAGAGCAGGGACCATTTATTAGTATCCATCCACACCTCCCATCTAATGACCATTTCAGGATTTTTTTTTTCTGCAAGAGCCATCCACAGAAGCACTTGTTTTCTCAAAGGCTCCTAGGCTCCGAGTGTCGTTTCAGTAAACAGGGGTTCTCTCTATTATCTGAAGGAAGACCTTTTAGTATAGAAAATTTCTATTCTCCATGACTATGGAAGTGCCTTCCCAGTGTGTTCTCGTGGTTTGAGAGTCTGCCATTTATTGCAGTATTACCCTTTTACCTGTGTTTGGTACTCTTTTGTAACATGCACACGTCACTTTTCTCTTGTAACACACTGTTTGCTACCTCTTACATTTTGTTTGCTTTCGATACTTGCACAAGTGCCACCATTGCCTACGTAACATTTGTTCTTGTGTTTGAGTGTCCTCCATTTATTGCAGTATTATACCTCTCCTTGTACTTTGTACGCTTTTGTAACCTGCACACGTCACTTTTTCCTCCTGTAATGCACCGTTTGCTACCTCTTGTATTTTATTTGCTCACGATTGTCACTTTTGCCTCATGTAATGTAACGTTTGCTTTTGTAATTTGTTCACTTGTAATGTTCTCATGTATCAGTTCTGTTCCTATTGTGAAGAGCTCTGACACCTTCGGGTAAAGTCTGCGCTATATAAAAACGCATAAATAAATAAATAAATGTTGTTATCGCATCGCATTGCTGAACATTCAAAGACCGAGATAATATGTCAGATGCTGGGCACCTGTTTACTTTTCTTTGTCTGACTTCGAAGTGCGCCATGGAGAAGGGAATATCGCATCACAGGCTCACCAGCCACACGCCCAGGCCTCCTCTTCTCCTCCGAACTTGGCTGCTTCTGTACAGCTAGCAGCTGATCAAGTGAACCCTGCTGATTCAATACAGTTTAGCTGTGGCATTCCTGCAGGCTCTTCGTGCTGAAGCAAACTGAAGCTCTGCTCAACCTATGTTTGTGCTCCTCAGTGCCCACTGTTGACACTCATGGTCTTCCAATCTGTGCAATTGACTTACAGGCACATGCATCAATGTTGGCTTTTGCAATTCCTTAATTGCGATTTTTAAGGAATCGCAGAAGCCTATGCATGAAGAAATCGCTAAAAAAATAGTGATTTCTAAATATTCCTTAATTGCGACTCGCAAATTGCGAGTCGCAATTAAGGAATACCTCCCCATTCATTTCTATCGGCCTGGAGGCCCATAGGAATGAATGGGAAGACATTCTCAATTTGCGATTCGCAATTAGCCAATCGCAAATTGAGAATGCAGTTTCAAGGGTGCAGGGGTGTCCAAAGGACACCCTGTTGCACCCCTGAAATTGATCTGTGCACATATTTTGCGCACACACATGCACTTAGGGCATGTGTGTGCGCAACATGAAACTTTGAAAAAAGCACAAAAGTGCATTTTTCAAAGTTTTTGCAAATTACCATGAAGTTGAACTTCATGGTAATTTGCTCCCCCTATTTGCAAAATCGCAGATTTTTTAACTTGCATGCATTGCATTTAAGGAATCGCAAAATGCGATTCCTTAAATGCAATCGCAATTTGAGAACTCGCAATTAATTGCGAATTCTCAAATTGCGAGGGCCTTGACCCTTAATGCATCGCAAAAGCAAATTTTGCGATCGCAAACGGCCGATTTTTGAGAATCGCACCGTTAGCGATCGCAAAAGGCTTTGATGCATGTGACCCTTAGTCTTTCACTAATCCTGGCAGAGTCACTCAGGCTAACCAACACCTCCCTGCTGCCTTTTGCACGCTGCTGTGTAAACAAACATACGCACCAGACTTTTGTGTAGCGCCTCCATACCCCTTCTGGGTCTCAGATTACATACTATATCTACAATCAGGTTTGCTTGTGTACACATTTTCCAACGCCTCTCGTTTCCAATGCCTCTCAATCTGCCACAGTTGTAACGATAGGCACGGGCATTTAATATTGATATTGGAATTGGAACGTATTGAACTAGATACATAAGGGCCTATTAGGATGGTGGGCGGATCGCCCCCGCCGGTCCAGCGGGGCGATTCACCAGCCATCCTGCCATGAATGACCCCCCCGCCACATTAGGATGGCTGGGGGGTCCGCGGCAGATGGAAAGACAGTCCCCTGCTTTCCTGCCGGTCGACTCTTTGACCGGGCGGAAAACCTACATAATATGGTGGCGGTGTCTGAAAGACACCGCTATCCATATTATGATGCGGGCAGTGAGCAGCCTTTCCATGGCGGCATTGGCGCCATGGAAAGGCTTGGGGTTGTTGCTGTTGGGGGCCCGTTGTGGGCCCCCAGGGTGTTGGGGGTGGGGAGTGACATGGGGGTACCCCCCTGCATTTGCATGCACGAGGTGGCAGGCACCACGTGGTGCATGTCACGTTGTGACATGCACCGCGTGAATTATAGCAACGCTGCTGCCGGCCACACACCTCGGCACTGTTGATGCTTGTGCGTGGGTCGTCACAGTGTTGCATGATTAAGACTCTCCCTAGTGTCTCTGCAAATACCGCACCCATCCTGGCAAATGTCATCTTTCTCCGAGCTCACAATGTTCTGTCTGTGCTCACCCAGCCATTACACCCATGGGTCTCCTCTCTGTAAATACACACACAGTTTGCTTACGAACTCCCACGGTTGTGTGGGTAAGAAAAACATTGCAAAATACAGACATGTCAATAACGAACGATCATAGACCATTCTCTAAAAACTGGAATACAGAAAATGCTGCCACTGAAAATATAGCCAAATTACATGTACTGTACTGTAATACACAGATGTTGCAATAACTGTAATACAACCTAATATTCTAGGGGCGATCCTCTAATATGAGGACCAAGAGAGTTACTGGTTTTCCTATTTACTGACAGAAAGGACTCCCCTGAACGTTTATCAGCAGGAATGCTGTACTGAAATATTGTCACTAATGTGCCAACTAGTAGAAATTGGCACGGCGCATCAGTGTGTAGCGCAAACCTCTTAATGAACACTGTCAAAAATACATGTAAGTGTTAAAACTAATGTATGTGAAACCCCGTGGAATATTGTTGCAACCATGAGAACTACAATTCCCTTGATTATTTGCCAGTTCTCGTGGTGCGCACGTATGTGTGGGTCTGGGCAAAGAACACAAAAGAGCTTACGGACTCTTTGACATTGCTGATTGTTTTGGATCCTAGTGAAGACCACGTTCTTAATACGCGGTCCAGTAAGGGTGCGGAGGGCACCAAATCCTTGATCTTAGCTTTATGCTGGAAAGACTTTTTGTTTCTTTTTTTTAATAATTCTATTTATTGGTACTTTTTGTTTCTTTATTTGTGCGCTGTTAGCACGTTTGGTCTTCCTCAACGAGGAATGTGAGGAGGAATTTCGGAGTGCCGTTCACTATTGTTGGCGAGCTGCATGTTTGCAGCTCATGCAAAGTGAGCTGGCAGTTTTGAATACTCGGAGTATCTCTGTCGGAAGGGTGCATGTTTGTGACTGAAACTGTGGTGAATTAATTACCTGGATTATGTGACTTGGTTCTTATCGTTTTCTTAGAACCTGAAATTATTATTGTGTTTGAGTGTGCTGGAACTATTTTCATTTGATGGGGGAAGCAATTCAATTCTGGATTTACTTTGCAAATTAAGAAAACATTCTATAGAGCACGGGACCATTTTGAATCATTTGTATTTGGTGCTTTGCACATAATAGGTAACAACTAAACTTTGGTTGTTATCTGTTTTGTGCCCATTAACAGGGGTTGATCAAGAGCACCCGTATTTCAGTGACTCTCATCCCCTGTCAGCAGTAGCATCTACATACTGAGGGTAGGTGTGTAAGATATAGAGTCCCCATTTCCATGTGTCAATATTACTGGAGGGTTAGACGCAAACAGAAGCATTGTATTTGAATATGGTGTTTTATACTTCTTTCTTTCTACATATTAAAACATGATGAGTGGGTATCATTGATCAGTACTTCCTGGTATTCGAGGCAGAACCCAGTTTTCATTTTATTTCAGGTACCATTATATTCATGACAATTATAAACTTTAGAACAAGTGATTTTCTCTTGAACGAGTATTTCTATTGTCTTTTCGTAGTTTTTCTTACAGGGCTCCTTCCGCGCTGATCCGATCCCTTCCTTTCCTTCCCCCACTTGATCACTTCAATAGTCTGTGCTCTTGCAATTCAGACTTTTGGGCTATCAGGAGGTGGACCTTACTTAGCATCATCCTGATCCTGAGGATTGAAGGCCTTGACAGAATAATCGGCCCACAAATTTACTATCCTCCTGGTCAGGGTGATACAGTATGGCTACCTTGGATGATGTCATTACAGTCTTGGCTACTGTACAAACAGATTTAGCTGCATCTCGTGCTGAAACAGCCACTTTGCAAGCAAGGGTGGAGAGGATGCACAGAAACCCATTTGATGTAGGAGGGTATCACATCAAACATCTACTCCTGTTGTTGTAGAAATTCCCTCTCCAGTCCATTTAGTGCCTCCAGAGAGAATACACAGAGAGACTAGCAAAGTGCAGGTCTTTATTACACAAATACTATTACATTTCTCCTGTAAGACCAAGGTGTTTGCTACCAATCAAGCAAGAGTAGCATTTTTGATTTCATACCTGGCAGGGGATGCAGCCCAGTGGGCAGTACCACTAGTAAGGACAGACAATCTATTACAATACGATTGGGATTCATTTAGAATAGAATTTGAAAAAACTTTCAACAGAAGAGCCGCTACGTTCTCCCCTGACCGAGAAATGTTGGAGTTCGAGCAAGGAATCTGAGATTTGATTGTTTATCTGAATGATTTTCGTAGATTGGTTACAGAAACTGACTAGCCAGAGTCCAAACAAGCTGCTATACTTCATCAGGGTCTTAAGGATGAACTGAAAGATCTGATAGCTCAAATCGACCCACGACCATTATCCTGTGAGGATTTAATCAATCTCATGCTATGGCTTGATCACCGCATCAGTGAGCAAAAAGGAGAGAATAAAAGAAAGGAAAGACCCATACCAAGCTTCGATCACCCTAGACAATTAAAAAATAGCTCTTTATCTAGACATGAGCCTATGGAGATAGGAACCGTGTGTGCTTCTTTGACCTCAGAGGAAAGAGAACTAAGACGTGAAAAAGGTTTTTGTTTATACTGTGGAAAGAGAGGACATTTCATAAAGGATTGCTTGGTGAAACCCAAAAATCCTCGTATAGAATACAAACAAGTATGTGTTGTAGCAGCTAATAAAATGGTGGAAAACTAATATGCTTGTAGAGTGAAGAAGGGACCCCTTTGAGCCGTGTATTCATCCTTTCTTTGGAGAAAGTCGAGGCATCTATTAAAGTTTTTTTTAATCGATCTTTGCATTCAGATACGAGATGAGTGGCAGAGAATTCAGGCCATGGTGGATTCTGAAGCTACCGATGCTTCATGAATTAAGACAAAGCTCAAAAGCTGGGGGCTTTCTTACATGAAAAGAAGACACCAGAAGCTATTTTCACTGTAGATGGAAAACGATTAGATTTGGGACTTATACATTTCATAACAGAAGAACTTGAAGTCCTGTATGATTCTCATCATCTGGAAAAATTGGCTTTCAACATCATCCAAACTCCTTAGGATGGCATAATCCTCGGATTACCATGGTTGCAGTTACATAACCTGGAAATCAACTGGACAGACAAATCGAGCAAGTTAGATTCGGAATATTGTCAGATGCACTGCGTAAGGAAACCTGTGGTTCCCTCTAAGGCATTGACTCTGCACCATTATATTGCCACTGCTGCAGAGAAGGATGTAGTTTTACCCACAGAATACATGGAGTATGCAGATGTATTCAGTGCGAAGAGGGCAGAAATCCGTTCCCCCACAGACAATATGATTGCCAGTTTGATTTGGTGCCTGGAGCGGTTATGCTTTGTGGAAGGATATATGCTTTAATTGAGCCCGAGTATGAACATTTACGTCAATACATAGATAAATACCTTGTGTTGGGCTTCATTCGTAATTCTAGATCACCTGCTGCCTCTCTGTTATTCTTCATGCTCAAAGTTAATGGGGAGTTATGCGTTTGTATTGACTATAGAGTGTTGCATTCCATCCAAGTGGAGAAGTGTGGCTCAATGGTTAGAGCGTCAGACTCTGATGCAGAGGTTTAGCCCGGGACCAGGGTTCAATTCCCCGCCTCTGCGGGTCTTGGGCTAAAAAATTCCACGGACCTGATCACTCTCGCCTCGGTGCCTATTCCAATCATGGAGTCCCACTCTGCAACTCTGGGCAATAGCTTGCTTAATCTCCACAACGGCCCCCACAATGCTAAGGATGCCTGGCCTCCACCTTGGGGGTGCCCAGGAGTGGACACCTCACAGGGAAAGCCAGGATGGGTTCCACAGCGGTATTCGTACAAGCGCCTTGAGACCCTTGCGGGTGAGTAGTGTGCTATACAAGTATCAATTTACATCAAGCTTAAAAAATCAATACCTGCTACCTTCGTTCTCAGTACTATTAAAACAAGTGAAAAAAGCAGTAATATGCACCAAACTTGATATCAAAGGAGCCTACCATTTAGTATGAATGCTGGAGGGAGACAAATGGAAGACGGATTTCAAAACTTGCTATGGCTTGTACAAATATTTAGTGATGCCCTTTGGATTATGTAATGCTCAAATTCTCAATGACATCTTGAGGGAGTTTTTGGATTAATATGTGGTGGTATATATCGATGACATATTTATATACTTGTCAGATGAATGGATATATTGCCATCATGTAAGCTCTGTTCTACAGAAGCACCAAAAAAAATCAGCTGTTTTGCAAGATCAGCAAATGTGAATTCCGTATCACTACTGTTGAGTTTTTAGGAGTTATGCTTACTCTTTCCGGACAAGAGATGGCTAAACGAAAGATAAAAAGTGTAAAAGAATAGCCTAGATCACAGAACATAAGAGAGATTCAATGCTTTTTAGGCTTTGCTAATGTCTACTATAGATTTATTAATCAGTTCTCAAATCTGGAAGCACCTATCGTGAAACTACTACAGAAAAAGGCATTGTTTCAATGGACAGGAGAGGCACAAAGGGGGTTTAAAGCACTGAAACTAGCCTTTGTATCCGCCCCTGTTTTGGCTCATTCAGACCCAGAAAAGCCCTACACTGTAGAGGCTGATGCTTCAGAAGTAGCTGTGGGAGCAGTGTTATCTCAGCGCCATGGAATGACAGGCTTATTGCATCCCATAGCCTACATGTCCAGAAAACTAAACCCGGCTGAAAGAAACTAAACGATAGTGGAAAAAGAGCTGTTGGCAATGAAAGACGCTTTTATGGAATGGAATCATCTACTGATGGGAGCCAAACATGTGGTTATGGTCTTTACCAATCATCGTAATCTCCATTTCATTAAAGCATCTCGGCAGTTGACACCTAGGCAGTTGCGACGGATGCTGTTTTTTGCTGAATATAACTTTCTGGTGATATATTGACCTGGTAGCAAGAACAAAAAAGCAGACGCCCTAACGCGTCAAGAATCACATCTAGCACCAGAGGTTATTCTAGAACATGCAATAAGAGACCCACAGAAGGTATTCTGTGTAACACATTCTAATACCTTCTTGACGAGAGTTGCTTGTGGCATCCAGTTTTGTGAATGGAAAGCTTTTTTTTTTTAAATCTGTTTATTGATTTTCAGAAACAAAGAGGTACAACCATCGAAAATGGTAATACAACAAATACCAGTACATTCCCGTATCCTTCATCCCAACATGTATGATATCAATGAGACAATGTTATATTCAGTACAGTTTACATGGTAACATCGAGTTAGTGCACAAGCATTGCGTGTTAAACCTGAAGCAACTTGGTGCAAGTTATATTAGAGTTCACGGGGTTTCGGAGGCCTCCACATTCTGCAAATAAATCGTTAAATAAGTCCAATAGTCTTTCGGTCTAGATCTAGCTGGTAGCCCCTCTTCATAAGTCAGCAGCTGAGTCCTGCAGTGCGCAAGGTCTTTTAGCCATTGTTTCGTGTTCGGTACTCTTGTGCCTCCCCAGCATTGAGATATTTGCCTTTTGGCTAACTGCAGGGAAATTGCACAGTACTTACGTTTCCTGGCTTTGACCCCGGGGAGCAGGCCTAACAAGCATACTTTTATAGAGCAGTCAAACTCTACCCCCACCATTTTCCGAAGGATTGCGGACACTTGCCCCCAGTAGTCCTGTATTTTCAGGCAGGACCAGGCCAGGTGTACAAAGGCTGCGTCCTGCTCCCCACAACGCTTGCATCTAGCATCCTCCCGCTGCCCAAATTTATGGAGACGTGATGGGGTGTGGTAGGATTGGTGAAGGTACTTTAGGTGTAGGATGCGTAAATTGCCATTAGGAGTGAGTAACTTAATCAGCGCGCATGTGGTGTACCATTCTTTTTCAGTTAGTGGATCTGTCAAGGTCTCATTCCAACGCGTCCACGCTTTAGTGGAAGTGAATGGAATCTCGCTTTGGGCCACCTTGTACAGTCGGGAAACGAGGTGTGTCGAATTGGAGGAGGTGATGACGCACTGCAGTGTTTCCAAGCAGGGGGGTTCTGTCGGGTAGTTCGGGTATAGATCACGGATCGCCCCTTTGTAATCTATAATATGTGAAACGGAACAGTGTGGTTTGATTGCTAATATAAGATAAATCGTCTACGTTCCTGAAGACGCCGTCATGATAGAGGTCCCCAAATGTGTCAATGCCGGCCTGTTTTAGGAGACTCATACCCACTTGCTCGCTAGTGACAGAAATCTGAGGATGGTGGTGTAACGGCAATGTTGGTGCATAGAGTGGTGTCTTGTGCGCCAACCGGCCAAGTGAGCCACAGGCGGCCACCGTTGTGTCAATCGTGTTGATATCTGCCGTGTGTAATGGCGGGCGTTTATGCGTGATCACTGCGGTCAGCGGTATTGGAAAGGCGTCCCCTTCCTCCACCGCTGTGTGTGTTAAATAAGGAACCGTATGGTACCAGTATGTGACATACTGTGCCTGGGCACAGAGATAGTACAAATAAAAGTCTGGTACACAAAAGCCACCTTTTTCATAGGGTAAAGTCAATGTCCGTAAATCTATGCATGCTTGTTTACCTGCCCATATGAGTTTGAGAACCATCGAGGTTATATTTTTGAACACTGCTTTCGGGGGTGTGATCGGTATATTGTTAAAAAGGTATAGGAGCTTGGGGAGGATATTCATTTTTACTATGGCAATACGATCCGCTAGTGATAGTGGCAGTTGTATCCACCGGTCGATTTGCCCCGTCAGTTTATCCAGTACTCTACCATAGTTTGTGCGGAGAATTTATTCAGGGTCTCTGCTGTACCATATCCCTAAATATCGGATCGGGTTAGTTTGCCAATCCAGTGGGAAATCTGTGGAGTGTTGTGATGTGGTGTCAGTAAGTGGAATTATTGATGATTTCTCCCAATTGATCTGTAAGCCAGAGTGTCTGCCAAATTTAATGTATTCGCGGAGTACCGGGTTCATATTCTGGTCGGGGTCTCTAATGTATAACAGCATGTCATCCGCATACATGGAAATATGCAATGGGCGACTTGGGAAATGTAGAGCTGAGTGGTTATGCGATTGTCTGATGATGCATGCAAGTGGTTCTAACGCAAGCGCGAATAGCAAGGGTGAGAGAGGGCATCCCTGCCTCGTGCCCCGTTTGATGTGGAAGGGGTTTGAAATGTATCCATTCACACGTACCCTGGCTACAGGGTTAGTGTAAAGGAGCGATATCCATGTTATAAATCGTGTGGGAAAGCCCATGCGTTGGAGTATGGTGAGCAGATATGGCCATTCAATTGAATCGAATGCCTTGGCGGCATCGAGCATAACCGCCACCGCCTTAGTGTCAGGAGTTAAATAATGGGATATTGCAAACAGTGTTCTAGTATTGTGGGAGGTTGCCCTTGTGGGTATGAACCCAGCCTGGTCTGGCAATACCAAATTAGTCATCAAGGGCTGCAATCTGACCGCCAGAATTTTGGCCAGTATCTTCGAGTCCACATTCAGCAGTGACAGAGGACGGTAGGAGTCACAGCGATCTGGGTCCTTGTTGGGTTTCAAGAGTGCTACCAGTACCGCTTCTCGTAAAGATGGTGGTAGTGTGGCTTGATCAAAGGCATTTCCGTACATGGCGACTAGGTGTGGTGCCAAAGTGTCTGCGTATGTTTTGTAAAATTCACAGGTAAACCCATCTGGGCCGGGTGCCTTTCCATTTGGTAGGGAGCGAATGATGTCCGTCACCTCTTCTACTGTGATGGGCATCGCTAAGTATTCACGCTGTTGGTCTGATAACCAGGCAATGGCAATATCGTTTAAATATTCCAACGTTTCTTCCGGGGGTGGTGTTTACTTGGAGGTGTACAGTGTGCTATAGCTATCTACAAAGCAGCGGAGTATATCTTCGGGTTGTGTCAGTAGTGTGCCCTCAATGTCCCGAATTTGTGTTACAGTTTGAGGTGGCTTCCCCTCACAGATTTTCGATGCAAGCACTCTACCTGGCCTTTCACCCTCCCCATACTGTTTGGCTAAAGGTCGTTTAGTAACATATTTCAGCTCATCTGCGGCATATGTTTGATGTTCAGTGAATGCCTTCCTGAGGTCCCCCAGAATAGCGACATCCTGTGTCTTTTCATATTCCATTTCAAGTGTTCTTATTTTAGCTTCACATTTCTCTATTTGATCTCTGATGTCTCGCAGTATCCCCACTTTAGTGCTAATACAAACCCCTCTCAGCGTCACCTTAAAAGCCTCCCAAAGTATGCCTGGGTCTTTGACCGATGCCACATTGAATTGGAAGTATTCTGTGACAGCTGTCGCAATTTTGTCCGCATATAGGGGGTGTAGAAGTGCTTTGGCATTGAATCTCCAACTAAATGGTGGGGGTGTGTAGTGCGGAATTTGTACCTGTAACATGATCAGATTGTGGTCCGATATAGTCCTAGGTAGTATAGTGAGATTTTTCGTCCACAACAATACATTATCTGAACCCAACCAGTAGTCTATCCTGGACCAGCTACCGTACATTGCATTAATGTGAGTGGCAGCAGTCATTTCCGGATTCCTGACTCTCCAGATATCTCGTAACGGGAAATTATCCATTATGTCTCGTATCTTACCTCTAGCTCGTTTATGTGGTTCTATGGAGGTACCAGAACGATCTAGTGTGTCATTCAATGCAACATTAAAATCCCCTCCCCATAAAATGTTCGTGTCAGTGAATTCTATCATACGATTCCAAAGTTCATGATAGAATTCAGGGGAGTCCACATTTGGGCCGTAAACATTTACCAGGGTGAGTGGCTGACCACGTAGCGTTCCAGATACGATCACATATCTACCGTTGGGTCTGAAATGGACCTGTTAATTTTGTAGTTAACACCCTTTCTGACCAATGTCATTACCCCCAGGGGCGGTGGGTGACATTTTAAAGCCGTGGGGCGCAAAGTAATTTGCATACAGCACCGTAGCGAGCGAGCGCAGCGAGCGCGCCCGAATCCGAAAAGGGGGGTTTGGGGGGATAACCCCCCCCCCAAGAAATTTTTGAAAAAAATGAAGAAAAATCGTGCATTTTCAAGCAAATTTGAGAAAGCAGGAAGGTTAATAAAGCAATTGTGAAAGTGCAGTTATTACATTAATAGATGGCATAACATAGGTACCTGCTTATTCAGTATAACCACAGAGCTTCATACATTCCGTCCTATTATGCTCAGACTGAATCCTGTCACCAGGCCAATAGGCTCACTTTCAAGAACAGGACCGTATTCAAACCACTTACATGGACATACAAATCAGCAAATGACATGGCATTCAACCTACTCTCTGACACCCTACCATGCTACACGCCAACTCGGAACTTTAGATTCACCAATCACAACTTTTAAATCAGCAAATGACACGGCTCCCAACACCCTCTCTGACACTCTACCATACTACACACCAGATCAGAACCTTAGATCCACCAATCACAACCTTCAAACAACACCAAAGCCACCATGTTTGCCTCCTAGTTCTGGGACTTTTACATCTCTGTCCTTCTACACTGAAACTCCACATCACCCAATATGTGGCCCATCCAATCTCTGCAGGAATTTCAGATGGCATTGAAAAGACATGTGCTTCAAGGAAAAAACACAGCGGCATGGCGGATGTCGACAATGGCATTTAAAGAACGTGCAATACAAAATAACGTTATATGGGCAAACATTTTTGTTGTTTTCCCCCAAACATTTTTTATTAAGTAAATAGAACACTATGTGCGATCCGTACAGGAGAGCTGCATAATTGTGACCAATTGACTACAATCAACAATCAAGGGGAGAGGATGTAGCCTTACGGCTAGAGCGGTCGGCTTCGAAGCTGGGTAACCTGGTTAGACTCTCAGCAACACTCTACATCCTGTGATTCAGGGCAAATCACTTAATCTCCCCGTGCCTACCAATAAAAAAATGAAGGTGTTCATCTATAACGAAACTGGTGCTCATGTAAAGCGCTCTGATACCCGATGTCTCAGGTCTAGTCCGTGCTTTATAAAACTCAAAAAAGAAAAAATCTGAACTTCAAGGTCTGCTTAGCCATACAATATGACTATTCAATGATCAAATTATACAGGTCCTACACACGGTCACTGCGAGGAACCTATGAATCAATGACTGATGACTCATATGCCTTCCCCATAGGCCTATACACCCAGGAAGCAGCACGTGACTCTTCTGTAGCTACTCTGCGAGTCACTCTTGTGGAATGCTCAAGAGGAACTGACCCTTTTCTAAGCGGAACAGCTTTGAAAAACCGGAAAGAGAATGAGCTTTACTCTGTAATGCTAGGAGTGTTGTCTTTATATCTTTAGCACCTCACCTGTTCTAGGGCCCTCCGGTACGCATGCTTGAGCCTGGAACTTCCCATTATCAGAATAAGTGAGTGGATGTGGTTGTCTGCTTGTTGGTCTCTGGTGTTTGTGTGCATGTGTGAGTATGGTTGAGTTTACATGTGCTGGTGTTTGTGGCTGTTTGCATGTGTGAGCAGGTTTGCGTTTACATGTGCTGGTGTTTTTGGCTGTTTGCATGTGTGAGTATGTTTGAGTTTACATGTGTTTGGGAAAAGAATTACAATCAATGCAATGAACTCCCCACTGTATTTATGTCCTGAGTAATTTGCCACAGCCTCCTGTGCACTGAGATATCTACACAACAATATTAACCTCCTCCCTGCAGCTAGGCAACATGCAGAAATGCAATTTCATAAAAACTCATACTTACAGGCCTTGGGGATAGCATTTATACCAGATAAAAGCCAGCCACTCTGTTTCTATTAATGTCAGATTTCTGCATCCGTTATCTCTCTAGAGGAACCATGACCAAGGCTGAGAGGTAAAGTGGGCGTAAAATTAGACTTTAAATTTGCTTTTGAAGTGAGATGAAATCCAAATATTGGCAAAGCGAATGTGTTTGACTTTTATAGTAAATACAGATTTATTTATTTTATTATTTATTTTGAGTTTTTATAGAGCGCATAGTCACCCGGAAGTATCCCAGCGCTGAACCTCAAGCTCCTAAAGGTTTGAAAAGGGAGGGATATCGGCCACTTAAGGGAAGAGTAGGGTTTTAAGGGACTTCCTGAATCGCAGGAGGTTTGGTTCCAATCTGAGAGTCGGGGGGAGTGCGTTCCATTTTTTTGCAGTGTTGACTGAGAAGCGGCGGCCACCTGCACGGGCCTTCTTCACCCTAGGAATCATGATAAGGTTGCCATGTTCAGACCGAAGCGCTCTCGTGGGTCTATAGGGTGTAATCCAGGTGTTGAGGATAGGTGGGCCTACGTTGTGCAGAGCCTTGTGGGCCAGACAGAGGGCCTTGAATGTTATTCTTTCCCTAATCGGGAGCCAGTGTAATTTACTCAGTGCCGGTTTGGCTGACGTTCTGGCTGGAGTATTCGTGAGTAGTCGGGCAGCAGCATTCTGGGTTTTTTGCAATGTTTGGAGGGTGGATTCCGGAGCTCCCAAGTAAATGGCGTTGCTATAGTCCAGCCTGGACAAAACTAGGCCTTGGATCAGCAGTAATCTGGACTGGAATGGGAGTAGGGGGAGCACCTTTCTGCACGATCTAAGTAGGCCATAGCAGATGCCAGCCGTTTTCCTTGCCTGAGTTCTGAAGGTGAGATCTGTCTCTAACCATACTCCCAGACTCTTAACTTCAGTCTTGGGGGCAGGGGGTTCACCCATACAGGCGGGCCAGATATTTGGGGGGAGATTCATGTTTTTTTGCCCTAGGAGTAAGATCTCCGTTTTTGACCCGTTTAGTTTTAGGGCCGAATCACTCATCCATTGCTGGATGTTGGAGAGACAGTCGTGGAGATTGGAAGGTTGTAGCTTGGGGTGGGAAAGCGTCACCACCAGCTGAGTGTCGTCAGCATAACTGACGATGGTGACTCCAAATGGTGAGACCAACTCCTCCAGTGGGGCCATATACACGTTAAACAACGTGGGGCTTAGTGATGAGCCCTGTGGCACACCACACCGAAGGGGGATGGAGGGGGAACGACTTTCACCTTCCCAGACTTGGAAGGAGCGTTGGGAAAGAAAGGACGTGAGCCATTTAAGCGCTGTATCTTTCACACCGATGTCCTCTAGGCGTTGGGTTAGGACCTGGTGGCTGACGGTGTCGAAGGCCGCACTCAGGTCCAGGAGGACCACTGCCACTGACCCTCCTGCGTCGATGATTTCTCTGGTCTTCTCTACTGCTGCGAGGAGAGCGGTGTCAGTGCCCTGACCTGGTCTAAAGCCTGTCTGTGAATTTTTGAGGAGATGGTTTGATTCTAGGAAGTGTGACAGTTTTTTATTCGCTAGTTTCTCGGCGACCTTACCTATCCAGGGAAGGAGAGAAATTGGTCTGTAATTAGATAAGTCAGCTGGGTCAAGCGAAGGTTTCTTGAGAAGCCCTTTTACGACTGCTTCCTTCCAGCTCAAAGGGACTTCTCCTTGGGCTAAGGAGGTGTTAATGAGGGCAGTCAACTGGGGCACTATGGTCCGAGCGATATCTTTAGCGTACCGTATGGGAACTGGGTCACTGGGGGCGCCACTCTTGGTTAATGCGAATGTTGCTGCCACTTCCTCAGTAGTGACTGGGCCGAACGACACTTGAAAAGGCATATCGGGTTTCCCGGGGGGAATCCATAGTGCGGGAGGTGAGTCCTTAGGATTATCTGAGGTGTCGGGTTTAGCAGCAGGGAGGGAGGCAAGGATTTTTTTAATTTTTTCGTCAAAAAAGGTCGCTAGATTGACGCATTTTTCTTTAGCTGCTTTGGGGTCCATGGATTTCTGCGGAGGGTCCGGGACATGGAGGAGCTTTTTAAGGATGGCGAAGGTCTCCTTAGCTGAGCAGGAGGAAGTTTTTATTTTTTCCTCGTAGAAAGCGCTTTTCGCGTTGTGGAGAGCTTGTTTGTACGCTTTCATAGATGATTGATAAGCGTCTTTCTCTGTCCCCGACTTGTTTTTCCTCCAAGTGCGTTCTGTCCTTTTGCACTCTTTCCTTAAAACATTAAGGGAGGGTGTGTACCATGGGGCAGGGTTGATCTTTTTGACGTGTTTCAGGGTGCTGGTTAATGGGGCAAGGCTGTCCAGGGGGTGGGAAAGCCATCCGTTAAATTCTCTGTCAGCTGTGTTAGGGTCCGCGGAGAGAGGTCCAGCGGATTCCAGCAACTTCCCTTCCCATTCCTCTGGACTGAGCTTATGCCACCGTCTCCCTTGTATCCAAGATTTCTGTTTACGTGCTGGGGTGGTCTGGAGAGGCCAGTGCATAGGGACCAGCAGATGGTCTGTCCATGGGAGGGGGGTAGGGTCTTGGGTTGTGAGGTTACTGATATTAGAGAAAATAGGGTCTAGAAGCTGGCCTTTCTGGTGGGTGGCCTTTAAGTTCAGGAGGTGGAGGTCGGCTGATGTAAGGTCAGCTTGTAGGTTGGCAGCGATATTATCCGCGGGGTCTAGGAAATGCAGGTTAAAGTCTCCTAGGAGGAGGAAGTTGGAAGCTGTAATTGTTTTAAGTAGAATGTGATCCATCAGGGTACAGGAAAAATCTCCTAGCGGGCCTGGCGGTCGGTATACTAATAGCCCCGATAGTGAGATGGTTGGCGAGATCTGGAAGGTAAAATTACAGTTTTCGCAGTCTTTGATAGTACCGCATTCTATTCTACAGTTAAGATGGTCTTTGTAGAGTATGGCTAAGCCGCCACCTCTGCCGACCGGTCTGTTCAGGCAGCGGATTTGATAACCTGGTGGGACTGCATTGACCAGATCGAAATCACTGTTAGGGGTCAACCATGTCTCGGTCAGAAATAGTACGTCTAGCGTAGAGTTTTGGGCGAGGATGTGTACTTCGTGAGCGTGTTTTACCAGGGACCTGCAGTTCAGAAGGCCGAGTCGCAGCACTTGGCGGCGTTCTGTTTCCTCCGTTGCGTTGCAAAGAGTACATCCTGTGAAGGGGGTGTCTTCCTTGAGGATGAATTTACACTGGGGATGTTTGTTAGTGTTCCAGGCTCGGAGTGTATCTTGGGAGTAGAATATACGCTTTTGCGAGTTGGGCATAGTGTCTAGGCCTAAGGCCGTCTGGGCCCGGACGGGCCCAGACGGGCTTGCCTTTGGCGCGCCTTCGGCGGGCTGACGGCGCGCCCGCTGCGCCCGTCCGCTGCGCGTCCGGTGATTGCACATCCCTTTGGGGGTGAGAAAGGGGCGTGTGGGCGTGGCCTAAGGGTAGGCGTGGCCTCGTTCCTCGCCGTCAATGGCGGCTGGATAGGATTGTTTGCCTGGTGGTCGCTACAGCGCTAATTCCGCTGTGCAGGCGATTCTCTGCCAAATTCTGGTGCTGCCAGGGGGTAAGTGCAAGTTTAAAATACAATTTCTAGGAAAACGTGACACAAGTGATACAATTTTAAAAATAAAAAAAGATACACACCATCCAAGCACATGTTGACTCGACATAGATGATACATGCATGTAAACATCCATGCACTCTCAGACTAACACACCTACAGTACCACATGCATACATACCATCGGGCAGACCCCCATGCCGACAGAACAACAGACCCCAGGCAAACAGAACAAGAGACCCCCCCACACAAAGAACAACAGACCCCCATGCACACAGAACAACAGACCCCCCCCCCCAGGCACACAGAACAACAGACCCCCAGGCACACAGAACAACAGACCCCCTGGCACACAGAACAACAGACCCCCTGGCACACAGAACAACAGACCCCCAGGCACACAGAACAACAGACCCCCATGCACACAGAACAACAGACCACCCCAGGGACACAGAACAACCGCCCCCCTGGCACACAGAACAACCGGCCCCCTGGTACACAGAACAACAGACCACCCCAGGCACACAGACCAACCAACCGGCCCCCAGGCACACAGACCAACCGGCCCCCAGGCACATAGAACAACAGACCGCCCCAGGCACACAGAACAACAGACCCCCAGGCACACAGAACAACAGACCCCCATGCACACAGAACAACAGACTGCCCCAAGCACACAGAACAAGAGACCCCCAGGAACACAGAACGGACCCCCCACACACAGAACAACAGACCCCCATACACACAGAACAACACACCCCCATACACACAGAACAACACACCCCCAGGCCGACAGAACAACAGACCCCCAGGCACACAGAACAACAGACTCCCATGCACACAGAACAACACACCCCCATACACACAGAACAACACACCCCCAGGCCGACAGAACAACAGACCCCCAGGCACACAGAACAACAGACTCCCATGCACACAGAACAACAGACCCCCATGCACACAGAGAAACAGACCCCCAGGCACACAGAAAAACAGACCCCCAAGCACACAGACCAACAGACCCCCAGGCACCAAGTTCCCTATTTCTATTGAGCAGCAGTTCATGTTAGTAAACGAACGCGTGTCACATCGAATCGGACAGCTGGAGAAAAACAGATCGGGTGTGCCCTCAGTCCTGGTGACAAGGCCACGCATTAGTGTGTCTGTGTTATTCATCAGGACAGCGACATGTGGCACACATGACATATCACACCCAGTGTCTACATACTGCTAGTACTGGGACGTGTCTATAGATTAAGGTTGTACAATAAAGCTTTTGTTCTAAAAACAAACCAAAAACGGGCAAGACAGATTACTTTTGCAGTTTTGTACAAAGCGAACTCTTCCCGAAGGTATTGGAGAGTTTTACATTACAGACAAACAATTTCATTTTTGATAGGCGCGGAGAGATTTATTAAGTGGTGTACCCAGAATGGCATGAGGTTGAGCCAAGGTCGAGAATCGAACCTTGGTTCCCCCTTGCAAAGTCGGTAGCTCTGGCTCTTACGCCACATCCTCTCACAACTTCTAACCGAAAACAGCCTACAAGGATACGCCTGAACATATTTTAGACACAGTTTGGTGCCAATTAAATTAAAAGAGTCTATGTGGTATAAGAAAGAGTTTTCGCTGCCATAAAACACACCAGACCGGGTAATACATTTGGTTAAAACGTAAACAGCTGCACGGAAACAATAGTTGCTCTACTTTGTAGTGTAAAACAATGATTTGTATGGCTATGCGCTGTAGTGGAAGATTCCATAGGGTACATTACAATGTGCTGTAAAGCCCTCCGTTCTAAAATCTGTGACGTAAGCACCACAATGGACATGCTATGCCTGTTGACAATGCATCACATAATTTACTGTGGCCAAAGGTACCGGCTACAGAGCAGGTATTTTGGCACGGATTACAGCAAATGTAGTGAAACGCAAGTGTATTTTTAATTCCAAATACACACACTTTCATACACTCATGAATTGTCTAATGCAATGTTTTAACTTTGTGCTGGAAAATTTTAAAGTCTTTATTTTTAAAAGAATCCTGTTTTGACTTGAATACCTGCAATGAGTGTACTGCTTGACATTCTCTTTGTGGACAAGGCAATTGGCCTCAGACTACTTTTAATTTCTGTGAATAATCATAGATTAAAATTGACTAAATACATTTTCATTGAAATTGAATTGAATCATGACTCAGCTCGGGCCAGTGGAGTAATTATCTCTCACCTACATCATACCAGCAAACTACCTTTCCAACAAAGTCTTTACCTTGTTGTGCCTTTACCACTCATTTTTTAGCACGCAAATTTTTACCACATGCATGCCTTTACAACGCATGCCTTTACCACGCATGCCTTTACCACGGAGTTGAGGGTGTGGGGGTCTCCCCCCACAAATACATTGTTTTGATATATAAAAGCAATGCATGGTAATGGCCTGCGTTGTAAAAGCATGTTCATGGTAAAAACGTGCATGGTGAAAAATATGTGGTAAAAGCATACGATGTCTTTACCTGCGATGTACCGTTGAACAGCCCACTATACCATACTGTTGACTACTTGGGTGTGTCCTTCCACCGCCAGTCGAGTGCTTGCATTGAACCATATGAGGGACTTGTATAGTCCTCTCTGCTGGCTCCTGCCTTTGTGTTTCGCTCTAACGTGCTGAGCTTGGAGGGTTGTCAGGTCTCGCAGCTGGCTTGCCTCATGCAACCAATAGCACATCTTTAGCGATCCCTGGCCTCACAGGTGACAAAAGCAGAGCCAAGAACAGACGGCAAACAGCCCCCACTGGGACATTACATTCTGTTTGGTAAATAAATGCATTCAGGAGTGCAGCGCCCTTGAGAATACATCATACAATGAAACAAATAAAATGAACACTTTTTTAAACTTGATGCAATGCTTCATTGTTGTAAATGCGTGAAGCACATAAGCCTGACCTCAGCAAAATGGTGAAATTATTATTTCTCTATTATTGCGAGGGCATGCTACAAAAAATAAAAAAAATGCCACCTAAGCATGGCATAACATGCTCGCAATAACAATTTAAAATAAAAAAAATTGCAATCAAATACAACTGTGATAGAACAGTATTGGCCTTTCCTAGGAGGTAAGTGTACATAGAAATCCAGTTTAGTTTAAATGTGTGTCACAGGGAAATGCGCTTCTTATTGGCACAGAGAATAGGCATTATTGGCTCTGAACTACTGTAACCTTAAGACAAATTTTAAAACCATATGGATGAATACAAAACAGTAAGAGGATAGTCGAAAAGGACAAAATATTGAAAAAGTTAATTATCAGCTCACCATCCCTGGTACTGAAGTGAGCTTCTTCTTAGGCAGGTGTGTATATATATATCAGGCAAAATGTCTCCACTCACAGCACAGGGCAGTCATTGGATAAGGGAATAAAATGGACTGATCCTTGCTCCATGCTGTGTGCGGAAGTGGGCAGCCGCAATATGTGAATGACTGCTGCACAGATCTATGGATGAAGAGAACTCACCAAAAGCCCTTTTATGTACGTACTCCTAATGAATGATGATGTGCCAGTGCCAGTCACCTCAATGTGTCAAAGGTGAGGTGGTTTCTTATAAGTAAGTGATCAGAAGCGAAAAACTGGTAACAATTATAAGGCGTTTACTAAATCAATAACATAGTTCATATTGAATATATGGTCCATATGGATCAATATCTGTGGGTATGACCGCTACTGTGTTTATAAATCTCTTTTTTGTAAATTGTATTGTCATTTATAAATAAAGTTTCACTTTTATTTATATGCTACACTTCAGTAACATGAACTACTGTGATGCCATCAGGATAGAATTCATGTGGCATTACTTCCTTCGATTCGGGGTCAACGGTCATATGACACGGAGTCAACTGTGATGTCATTGCATTGAGGTCAAAAGGTGTGTGATGTCACTTGCACGTCATCTGAATTTTTGATGAATCGAAGTCCATGGTGCTAAGGTTGTGTGTGTTTGCTCACTGAACAAAAACCTATTGACCTTACCAAAAGTTGTTTTGATGGCACCCCTCCATCTCAGGTTTCCTCCCCAGCTCCCAGCCCAGTCCCCTTGTGCCTTATAGGTACTACATCTAGAGTATAAAAAGAACCCTAGAAAGTTCTACGCAGCACTGACCCTAGGAAACGAACACACTATGCAGGATTCGTAGGTCCTTTAAATGTAATTCTAAAGAGAGAAGTCTGTATATTTCAGATCCAGAATCTACGAAAAGACTTGTGTGGTCTTGAAAACTAATGCCCTGCCCGTTGAATATTAACTTGAACAGAAATCGAGTGGGTGGCAGCCAGCCACTTGTTTTCGATGGTTTGTGAGTTTCCCCCCAAAAAATATAGAGGTAGTATAACTAGTCCCCCCTTTGAGGAAATCTCTCAACTTCCTCTAGAACCAAACCGCCTCCACCCCCAGACTTTTATGACGCAGCTTTACGAGATCTACAGAATGCAGCCCGACACACCTTTTATCCTCAGTTCAAACCTACAAAAGGCCTGCTTAAATACTTTTACGGCAAAGCAGTACACGTGTACAGAGTGCGTGTGAAGATGCCACTGTGTACAATAAAAGTGCATGTAGTTCTCATTTGTAACTGAGGACCTGCTCAAAAGGGGATCGGCCATCCCCAGAACTGCCTCCTCGCACAGTGCACCCATGAAAGTATGTGTCCTGAACCTTCATTTATAATAAAACAATTTAATTAAAAAAATAACGGTCACTTCACTTCACTTACCCAGTTCGGAACCGTGTGCTCGAGGGAGACGACCGGCCTTCCGACTGCATGATGAAGGGGGTACTGGTCTGGAAACTACGGTGAACAAATATGGCCCCTACACAGATACACCCGACCTGGCAGGATCAACAGAGGCAGGCAGGCCTGGCCGGCGAGAGAACAGGGCAACACACGTCCCACCAAGAGGTGCTGGCGCGAGCACACGCACTGACGCGGGTCGATGCCAGGGCCGGGCTAATGCCCGCCTTTACTCCTGACACCTTCCAATCCTGGCGCTGAGGGCACATTTACGACTCGCCCTTTTCCAACCTGTTTCAGCGGCGGCGCTGCTGTAAGAAGCAGCACCCCCTTGGTCCCTCTCTATGGGGAAAGTCTAGCGCGCATGCTCGGGCAAGGTGGCACCATAACTGGTTATGCGCAGTACTGCTGCAGCTGAGTGTGGACTGTCACTCAAGCTGCAGCAGCCCAGACAGCCCCACCCCCTGCGCACTCCCGATTGAGTCGGGTGTGTCCCACTCCCGGCGGATTCCCGGCCGGCAGCGCTATTAACAATAACACAGAGGTAATTACCAAAAATACCACGGTGCGTCCATGTGGCTTAGTGGGGCTACGCCCCTACGCCCCAATGGACGCACCGCTGCTGATTACCCCCCTGGAGTAGGACGAATATGTGGAGGAGTGACAGGATTCAGCCCACCTAGTCCCAATCTTCCTGCACATAGTTGGAGCTATATGTGTTTCTTGCAGTAATGCAATGTCTATGTGATGTCTATCCAAACCTGCGAAGATCTGTCTAATCTTTTTAGGGTTAACGATGCCCCGCACGTTCCAAGTCAACAGGTTCAAATCATTATTTCTAGCCATGACTGAACAGTGGTGCGAAATATAACCTTACACATCTCATCGGAAAATTAGCAGGTGCAAAACTCATTACAAAATACAGGTGAGTATGATTGTCATGTATTCGATACACACTTCGGGAATTAGCAATGCATCTCAAATGCTCTGGTATTGCCGGTTTAACTAAACCCCAACTCGCCCCATACCCACCCACATCAGCAACCCAATTTTGCCAAAGCCATGTCCCCCTAGTAACTTCCTCGGAAACCATAACTTTGTGGGGATCTCCCATTTGGAGGTCCGCCGGGGATACACTTCCACCACCCTACTGAGAGGATGGGGGCAGATCATAGCATATAAATGCAGAGTGTAGGTTGAAAGTTTAACAAATAATCCAGCAGCTAATGGATAGGGTGCTCCCGGTATTCCATCTACATCAAAGTCTTCAACTTTGTCCGCGTGAGGGACTCCCCATTCTAGTTCCAAGTCACCTCACTATACTCGCTGTACCGGACTGTCTCAGCCACTTTCCTCAGACCAAGGCCACCTGTGGTTCATAGTATCAGTACTAGGGTGACGGTACATGTGCCCTGACACCAAAGTGGCGTGATGGCGTGTCTCATAAGTTCAGCCAGTCAGGTATTGTCAATTTGTCCGTGGTCACTGAATGTACAGAGGCCTGTAGGCTAGCCCGGCTGGGTCAGGGGGGAGATAATTCAGTATGGTATCCAGTGGACGGTATAGTGTATATCCCACATTGCAAATTAGCAGTTCGTCACCTTACCTTACTCTGATTCTGATGGATTCTCCCTGTGGTTCACCTTTTTACTCTTGGACGCCACCTTTTTAACGAAGTCCATGGCTGCCTTGGGGGTTGTCAGGAAGATCGGCTTCTCCTCCCACGTGACTCTTAGACGTGCCGGATAGAGCATGGCATATGGTATTTGCAGGTCTCGAAGCTTGGCTTTGGCGGTGTTGAATTCCTTTCTCGCCTGTTGCACCGCGTATGTGTGATCTGGGTAAAAGTCTAATTTATTACCTTGATAGGTGATGGTGCCTTTTTCCCTCGCGAGTCGTAGGATGGTGTCTCTATCTCTGTAGTTTAAGACACGGGCGATTATGGGCAGAGGAGTTGTGCCTATCGGTGGTTTGGGCGCCAAAGACCTATGCGCCTGTTCGATGATAAAAACAGAAGACATGGAACCTTCTCCAAAGATATCCTTGCATAACTGTTCGACATATGGCTCCATGCGTCCTGTGTTGGTCGTCTCGGGAAGGCCTGCGATGCGTATGTTGTTGCGACGCGACCGCGCTTCCAACTCCTCCGCCTTAACTCTGATTACCTCCAGGACTTTCTCCATGCCCGTGCATTTGGTGGTGGTGGCATGCGTGTCATCTTGCACCGTGGATATTCATTTCTCCGCGTCGTCCAGCCTCTCCCCATGTTGCTCCATTTTGGCATGCATTCTGTCCATTCGACCGGTCAAATTGTCTAGCTTGCCGTTTATGTCTTGGAGGTTGGTTTTAATGGCCTTGAGAATGTCCACCATATTGCATTCTTCTGAGCTTCCTGATGCTGTGTCTTCTTCTACCGACTCTGCCTGACCTTTTGGGGTTTTGCGCGCCTCAAAGTTTATTTTGGATTGTTGTCTGTCAGGTTTGCCCATATTTGCTGAATATAGGTGGGGCACCAAGCGTGGCACAGCAATGACCGGCACTAGGTTTCACTTGTGATGTCTCGTGAGGTGTGCGGGTTCGGGCGGCGATGGCGGTCACCACCAGTCACCCACTGAGAATATTCAGGAGATGCTATAACAAATGCCACCGTCTGAGGGCGCAATGATGCGCGTAGGTGATGCAGGTAGGACAGCTGAGAGTTACCTCCGGTGTGGGTATGTGAGTGCACGTCTCACCACGCGCGTAATGGCAGTTCGCTCTATCCAGTGCAGGAAAGCTCTCTTCGCGTGGGTTACTCACTCCAGTGGATCGTGGGCAATCTCGCAGTGTTCAGGTCCTGTAAGTGGGGATAGGGCCACAAGGCAGCGAGCAAGGACAGTAGGTCGGCGCCAGAAGTGCCGTGATAGTCTGATCAGGACTCGCGGCGTTCGACTCCCATGCAAGCTGTGGGGGGAGGGGCAGAGGCGCGATAGTGGTAGTGCAGGCAAAGCTTAAGTGCGAGCTTAACGAGACCTTCACACAAGTCCTCGGGGGTCAGGTGAACATATTCGTCCGGTTCCCACAATACCGATGCAGTTGAGATAGTGCGCAAGACAGTTGCCTACAGCCGGAGCGTTACGCGATGTATGGGCACCGCCATCTTGTGAGCGCACAGCCCCATGTTGCAATCATTTAGCCCAAAGTCATAGGTGTGTCAGAGTCGCATGGAGGGGCCTTGCCGATGTACTTTATAAACGTTAGTAGAGACAGGAGCTGTACCTTGTTATGTGTGACTTCGTAACGGCTGTAGTTGTCCGCGAAAACCGCCATCGTAGCCTTATCGGCGCAGCCATTTTGCCGCTGGACCTCTGCCGGGTCAGTCCCCCCTCGTATGTGTATAGTACAGGTCGCCACCTTGGTGCCGCTCACCTCTTACTTCTTGTTGTTAAACACGGCCGGCGATGTGGGTCATACAGGGAGGCGGCATACAGCGAATGTACATAATTCAGTGCCGAGTTGAGCGGTCAGACGCCATGACATCACTGGTCTCCTGTTCGTTTACCGGCGCTGTTTCTGCCGAAAAGGGAGCACGCAGTAGCCTTTAAAGTTGCTCCGATTGTTCACTCGAAGTTCCCATTCACTTCCATATGCTTCAAATTGGCAAAGGTGATGTTTTAACAACCTTATAGCGTGTGTGTATGATCCGCCCGGCGGAGCTGCTCGTTCAAGCAGCCATTCCGCTGTGCGCCCCCTAGCGCCTCCCGTGAATGGAAAGCTTGGTTGACAAAACATAGTGAATGTTGAATAAAACAAGGTCTACCAGTTAAGGGGAACTAGTTATTGATACCTACCATTCCTTTACAAAAACAGGTATTTCACTCGTGTCATGATATACCTAGTGCAGGACATAACAGAACCAAAGAAATGCTCAAGAGGATCATACAGCAGTTCTGGTGGCCAACGTTAAGGAAAGACGTTAGTATGTGGGTGAAAAAATGTGAAACATGTACGCAGATGAAGAGCGATAAAACAAAACCACATGGGCTAGTACAACCCCTTCCTACTCCAGAAAAACCGTGGGAAAAATATCCTTGGATTTTTTTGTGGGTCTACCTAGAGATCAGATGGCCTACCATAGCGCTCTAAGTAATTATCACACTTTATGCAAAGCAGCTCGTGCTGAGTTTGTCTCAAAAAATTTCTCACGCCCAGCACTGTCCAAACCCCTTTTTAAAGTAGTTAAAGAGCTATCCGGATCTAACACTCTGACCATCCCTTCCGCTCTATCTAGAACACAATGTGAGAACCTTCTCTCTTTGTGGAGAAAGTTGAAAAAATATATTATGCACTAGGCAATGATAACTTGCTAAATACCCCAGACACTACCAATACCACCCCTACTGTTGCCAGCACGCGGGTTTCTCAGATCCACGATAATGTAAAATCCACCATTAGGCTGGAAATATCTTGAGGCTCCTACGCGCTTGCCGATCATGTACCTGCTCAATGCTTCTTTACAAGAATTTTCTGTTCCTCCAGAATGGAAACATGCCGTGGTGCTGCATCTTTTAAAGAAACCCAATGCGGATCCTACTGTGCCAGCAAATTTCCGTCCTATCTCGCTGCACCCGGCCTTCTCCAAGATCATCGAAAACCATGCTAATTTCCAGCTGACTTCTTTTGTCGAATCTCAGAATATTCTTCACCTCTCTCCGTCGGTTTCCAGAGTAGGATTCTCCATGTAATCTACTTTACTTGGAGCTACCGAAATGTTGTGGCATCATCTGGACCATGGCGATACGGTGGCTTTTATTTTACTCGATCTCAGTGCCACCTTTGACACAGTGTCTCATACTGTTCTGTTGAAAGTCTAGCATTCCCTCGGCCTCGGAGGCTCTGCCTTACAGTGGTTCAGTTCTTTCTTAGCTGTCCGAACTTTTCAGATTCTTTCTACCTCTGCAAGCTCTAACCTCCATCGATCTCCCTACGGAGTCCCCAAGGCTCGGAGCGGAGTCCTTTGCTGTTCAATGTTTATGTCTTCCCACTGGCAGATATTTCCGAAAAGGCAGGGTTGTCCCTATTTTCCTATGCTGACGACACACAGATAATCTTTTCCTTCACTTCATCCAAGGGATCTGATTTATCTGCTCTTCAGGTCTGAGAAAAATCGCATCCTCGATGCAAAACAACGTACTCAGACCAAATGGAGATAAAACTTAAGTTATGATCCTAGGTAAAGAGCAAGATCGCTGGGGATCTTAACACTGGCCCGCCGAAATTGGCACCCTACCTCAGCTGGTACATCAAGTTTGCAACCTGGGTTTCATCATAACGACCACCTGTCAATGAAGCAACAAAGCACTAAGGTGGGCTCAACCTGCTTTACCATTCTAAAATGGTTAAAGAAAATTCTGTGGAGTATACCCATCTCTGTGCAACAAACTTTGGCCAATGCCCTGATTACATCAAGGCTTGACTACGGCAGTGTTCTATACCCGGGCTCAAACAAAACTATAGTACAAAGGCTGCAGGTGGTGCAAAACACAGCTGTCAGGCTTCGGTGTCGGCTCTTAAGGACGGTGCCTGCAACCGACTCTCTTCGCGATCTTCACTGGCTTGAAGTCAAGAATCGTGTTAAATATAAAGCCTTGAGCTTTGTGTTTAAAATTAAAACTTGAACAGCTCTACAATACTGCAATCTTTCCTGAATATAAACTCATCCAACCACTTCAGTGACCCGTTACCCCAGTCCATCTTCAAGGAAATCAAGAATGCACTCATCCCCACCTGGATAAGGATTGTAAATGCTTCTCTATCACAAGGCAGGATCCCCGACTGCCTAAAAGCAGCACAGGTATATCCAACCTATCTCCAACATCCCCACCCTAGCAAAACTCCTTGAAAAATGTGTTCAATCCCAACTCGCGCACATTGAGAACTACAAATTTGTAGATCAGCATCAATCCAGTTTTTGGAAGGGGCACAGCACCGAATCGGCTCTCACTCATGTTATGGATGACATTTTAAAAATGCTCGATCAAAACGAATCCTCCCTCTTGATCCTCCTTGACCTTTCCTCACCTTTCGACATGGTTAATCATGACAACCTCCTACCCATGCTACAAAACAGGATGGGTTTTTGTGATCAGGTGCTACACTGGTTCTCGTCCTTCCTCCACCGCAGATCTCAAAGAGTCAAGGCAAATCACTCTCTCTCCCAGCCCTCTCCATTTCTCATGGGGGTCCCCCAAGGATCTGCATTAACTCCTATCCTCTTCAACCTTTTCCTGGAACCATTAGCCAACTCACTAAACTCCACGGGTATTTTTTTCCACATGTATGCCAACGACACGCATCTCTATTTGAAAATCTCATCCCCGGAAAACATCATCTCACTCAACACTACCCTAACGTATACTCAAAACTGGTTAACTGAGAACCACCTCCTGCTCAACACCTCAAAAACGGAATTCCTGCTCATCTCCCCTCTGAACCTCATCCCCAAGATAGACCTCTGGCTGAGTCACCTCACTGCTTTCAACTGCACTCCTCTCATCGTAGACTCAGCCAAATCTCTAGGAGTCACCATGGACAAGAACCTGAGTATGAAAAATTTTATCAGCAATATATGTAAGGGAGCAAACCACTTGATGAGGACTCTCAGAAATATCCAACCTTTCCTTCCACTTAATGATTTCAAGCAGGTGGTCCAAGCGATTGTCCTACCAAGGCTAGTTTACGGCAGTGCTACCCTCTGTGGCCTTCCCAAATACACCCTTTCTCCACTAAGGGCATCACTGAATGCTGCTGCTAGACCGCTTACAGGCACCAACCGCAATGAGCACATATCGCCAGCCTTAAAATCTCTAAATTGGCTCCCCTAAGAAGCATGAATTCAGTTAAAGATTGCCGTTATGACACACAAAGCCATCCACTTCAATACTCCTAGGTACCTGGCACAAAAACTTGAACTATCTTGTGGTGTAAGAGCCTCAAGAAGCGCCACTACTTTCTTCTTGAAACCACTTATCCTTAGTAAAAAGAGAACTTGTCACAGAGCCTTCTCTAGCGCTGCCCCAAAGATATGGAATTCTCTACCACTGGAAATACGCACAATCTCCTAAACATCGGTGTTCAAACTGGAAGTCAAAAGATTCCTCATGAATAAATCCCTTCAGTAAGTGGGCTAGGCTCTCCTGCCAGATGACATTGTTCCTACTTTCATAGTACCATCATTTACTACTACGCTTCCTTACGACATACTCTGCCCCTTTTACTATTGTTTAATATAACCTCCTTGTGGCATTCTTCATGTAACCTGTGATCATTCTTGTTTTTATCCCTACCTGTTGTTGTTTTGCATTATTGTCCTTCCTTTTCTTCCTAATGTAAAGCGCTCCGATATCCTTTGGGATCTTGTTCGTGCTATATAAAACTTTATTAATAAATAAATGTAATCGAACTGTATACACCTCCTCGTCTTTTGCGTTCTGCTGGACAGTCAAAATTTGTTATCCCCAGAATCAAACTCACTAGGATGGGCGGCTGGTCCTCTTCCTTTCTGGGACCCTCCCTATGGAATTCTCTTCCTATTTTCATATGAGAAGAAACCGTTCTTGGAAGTTTCATGTGGAAGATTGAAGACATGGCTATTTAATCAGTAACTTACAATTTTTTTTTCTTCCTACCTGGTGGGCGCCTGGAAACCTCTTGGGGTAGCTGTGCGCCTTACAAGTTTAAATAACATAACATAACATCAGTGATGTACGCCCATATTGTTGGTTGTGAATTCACTTACAAAAATGGGACACTCTATTGCTTGTAAATAGATTACCAAGACAGGCCAGTTAACCATTGTTAGAAATGCCGGTCTCTAGTTGGCAGAGGTAGGTACCTTTGTCCAAAAAGGGACCCTTGTTTCTAGTCAGGGTAAGGAGGATACACTTCTAAAATAACCCCTGGTTAACCCCTTGGTAGCTAGGCACAAGCAGACAGGCTTATCTGAGAACAGTGTGTAAAGACTTTTTGAACACATACAGTAATACATTGAAAACAATACAAATGGACACCACACCAGTTTAGAAAAATAAGCAATCTTTATCTAAACCAAACAAGACCAAAATGACCTAAATCCACAAAACAGTAATAAAAATATGGTTCTTAATAGATAGAAATAGTTTAGTTCAAAGCAAATTGCAGATGCAACACTTTTCACACAACGTACCTTGGATGTGGTGCGCACAGAATCAAAAAGGGTTGTAGGGAAGGCGATGCATCGGTTCGTTACACTCAGGGACGGTGATGCGTTAGTTCCTTGCCAGAGAGGAGGTGATGCATCAGTTTCTTACTGCATGGGGAGGGGATGCGTCAGTTTCTTACTGCGTCCCCCAACCAATGCGTCAGACCTGGCGCCTCGATGCGATGCGAAGAACCGGTCGGATGCGTGGGTTCTTGGGGCCGCACAGCAGGACTTGCATTGGAATTGGTGCAGTGATCACGGACTTCGGAGATAGCTGCACTCGATGCGGCGTGTGGCGATTTCTTGAGCAGCGGGAAGGTGCTGCATTGGTTTCTTCGGTGATGCGTTGGAAACAGGTACCCATGCTTTGCGCTTCTCTTCGTTGTGTTGCTTTTCCAGCTCCCTCCGCCAGAACAGCCTCCAGAGGCCCAGAACAGCTACAGGCATCTTTTGGCAGGTCAGAACACCCAGAAAGAAATTTAGGGGTGCTGGGGGTGAAGTCTTAGTGCCCCTGAGACTTCAGAACAGGAGGTAAGCTTAATTTCAAGCCCTTGGAGATATTCCTCCAGCATGGGGACACAGCAAATAGCAAAGCCTTTTTCCCTTTCCTTGGCAGAATGTAGCCACTGTGGCCAACCCCAGAGAGCACACAGCACAGGGGCTCCTCAGTTTCTCCAGCTCTTCTCCGTGGCAAAGTCTCTAAGTATGGGCGAATTTTGCGGATCTGCGGTCTGCGAATTCACAAAAAAGTCCGCGAATCCGCGGATTTTCCCGCAAAAACACAGATTTTTTTGCGATTTCCATCTACTCAACTGGAGTACTTTCTATTGACTAATCAGTGCTACCTCATCGGGTAAATGTATAGTGCTTTTCCTACACTGCAGCTGCGTAAAGGGCCGGAAGATTTGTCCCCACTGACCATGTGTGCCTGTAACTTTGCCACTGTGCCAAAAGGCGCTGAGGTCCCTTGAGTGAGCTGTCCATGATAGTTGGCAAAGGGCGGGAAGACGTTTGATACCGCTAGTGTGTGGTGCGGGCCTTCTATGCGTGTCAACATGCCTCTTGTGTATAAAGGGTCAGAGAGCGAGCAGGGCAGCAGGTGAGGAGAAAGCAGCCTCCTGGTCACAGGAACGGGGATTGCGCTCGAGAAAATCAAGGATGCAAAGACCTCCCTCGGGTATTACAGCTAATTTTCGACTGCAGATACGGGGTTAAAGCACACTTGCCCAGCCTCGACCGTGCTCACTAATGCTTTTGGGCTGATTAAAACATTACTGAATTTGAGCTTCAACTCGGGCACCTGCTTTATTTATATCTGTAAGTGCTTCCTGTTGAGGTTTAATTTTTGTGACAGGAGCCTCCTGCCAGAATGAATCCTGCCCTGCATAGTTATCCACGAAGATGCCACCGTTTTGTGCAATACCTCTACTCAGCTGGAGTATTACTGGCTAATCCAGTAAGTGCTACCTCGTTGGGTAAATGACAGTGCTTTTCCTACACTGCAGCTGCGTAGGGCCAGAAGATTTGTCTCCACTGACCATGTGTGCCTGTAACTTTGCCACAGCGCCAAAAGGCGCCGAGGTCCCTTGAGTGAGCTGTCCATGATAGTTGGGAAAGGGCGGGAAGACGTTTGATACCGCTAGTGTGTGGTGCGGGGCTTCTATGCGTGTTCACATGCCTCTTGTGTATAAAGGGTCAGAGAGCGAGCAGGGCAGCAGATGAGGAGAAAGCAGCCTCCTGGTCACAGGAACGGGGATTACGCTCGAGAAACTCAGGAATGCAAAGCCCTCCCTCGGGTATTACAGCTAATTTTCGACTGCAGATATGGGGTTAAAGCACACTTGCCCAGCCTCGACCGTGCTCACTAATGTTTTGGGCTAATTAAAACGTTACTGAATTTGAGCTTCAACTCGGGCAGCTGCTTTATTTATATCTGTAAGTGCTTCCTGTTGAGGTTAAATTTTTGGCCCACAGGAAGCACTTACAGAGTTAAGGCAGGTTCCCGAGTTGAAGCTAACTTTGTAACCATTTTAGAATGGCGCCAGCAAGCACTCTGGCAGCTTGCCAGCGCCATTCTAAAATGGTTACAAAGTTAGCTTCAACTCGAGCACCTGCCTTAACTGTGCTTCCTGGAGCCAAAAAAAATAAATCCGCACGCTCACGAATTCGCCAATTTTTTGGTAATTTTGCGAGAATCGCAGATCGCGAAATTGCAGAAAATTCGCAAATTTCACAAGCGGTGCGGATTTTGCACCCATACTTAAAGGTCTCCTCTTGATTCCCAGAATTGATCTAAAAGTCGGGGGTCTGGGTCCCTCTTTTTATACATTAAGGGCAAGCTGTACAAACCACCAATTTAAGAGTCACAAATTGGGATGCACAACAGTGTCTGAGACACTATTTGTGATTCCAGTTCCCCTGGGGACCCCTTCCTGTTTGTGAGTGGTTTACCACCCTTCTGTGATTGTTTTGCGACCGCAATTGAGGTTGCAATACAGTCATACATAGCTTCAGTAGTCGCTGTTAGGAAGGGGCACCCTTGGAACGACCCTTCCTAATAGCGAGTTGCTAATCCTATTTTGCGAGTTGCAAATTGGTTTGCGACTCGCAAAATAGGATAAGTACATGGACAACACATTTTTTGCAGTCGCAAACAGGTCTAAAAACCATTTGCATACTCAAAAAACTTTATTACATCTAGCCCTAAATCTCTTTGTTCTCTGTGGCAGAGAAGGTCTTTGCCCAGCCAAAACCAGTTGGGTCCTCTCTGGTGCAGCTTCCTGGCAGGAGGTAGAGACAGCATTGTCCTTGGTAGACCAGGCCCATTCTGGTGTGAAAGAAATCTCCTCCCCCTACTCTGAATGCAGCCCAGGTCTATTCAGCTCTGCCCGACTTACCCTGGAAAGGCAGGCCACACCTAACCCCCCAAGTGGCTGTCTGAACAGAATGCACATCCCCAGCCCCTGTCACTTCAAAGCCAGACAGTCAATACACAACCTAGCAGAGGCACACTGGATGGTTAGGCAAGAAAATATCTATTTTCTAAAATTGTTATTTTCAAACCCAAAATGTAAAAATCACCATCACTAAAAGATACATCTTAACATTGAGTTCAGGCATATCAAACGTTATTTTCCTATACTGTTCCTATGGGAAGTTATGCTTTTAAGATGTTATGAGCAAACTCCCCATTCTGTCCTATGGTGACAGATAGCCTTCCAATAGTGAAAAACGAAATTGGCAGTATTTTATTTCACTATCGGGAAATGCCACACACATCAGGGTATGTCCTACCTTTCACGTACACTGCACCCTGCCCACAGGGCTATCTTGGGCCTACCTTAGGGGTGACTAACATGTAAGATTTGGGAAGATTAGGGCCTGGCAAGTGGGTGCACTTGCAAAGATGACATGGCAGGACTAAACTGCGCACAGACACTTCAGTGAGAGATCTGAGTTATATTTACAGGCTGCTTAAGTTGGTGGCGCAATCGGTGTTGCAGGCTCACTAGCAGCATTTGATTTACAGGCCCGGGGCACACACAGAGCACTGTACTAGGGACTGACTAGTAAATCAAATGAGCCAATTATGGAAACCCCAATCCATAACAATAATTTGCAAAGGGAGCACTTGAACTTTGAAGCTGAACAGCAGTGGCAAAGTGGCCAAAGCATCTAGACCAGCAAAACGAAGTCCAACACACAGCAAAAACACAGGTTGCAAAGGCAAAAATACAGAGTAAACCCACACCACTGATGCCAGGTCTAACAGCCTAACTACTATAGATGAACATTGCAAGGTTACATGGTCTGCCAAGTGTAATTGTATCCGATCGTGACATGCAATTCACAGCACATTTCTGGAAGGTCTTGTGTTCCTCTTTACAAATCTCACCCAACCTATCCACTAGTTTTCATCCTCAAACAGATGGGCAGACAGAACAGGTGAATCAAACCTTAAAACAATATTTAGGGTGTTATGTTGACGTAAACACAGAAGCAAGGATGGACAGAGTATGGTTGGCTGAAATTGCATACAATAGCGATACACATTGTCATACATATCATTCCCCTTACTCGTGTACATATGGGTTTCATTCTCATTTCACCCCATTCTTGAAACCCCAAAACACCAACCAAATCCCAGAGGCAAAGGACAGAGTAGGCCACATTCAAGGAACACTGAAAGAAGCACAAAAACAATTAAGAGTACCTAAATGCAGCTACAAGATATATGTAGATAAACACAGACGTCCTGGGACAACATATCAGGAAAGGAGACTCAGTATGGCTATCTATGAAGAACATCCGGTATAAAAAATACAGCGTATTCAATCCCAAATATATTGGTCCCCATAAAGTGATCAAGCATATCAACCCTGGGTTGGTGAAGCTAGCTTTGCCTTCTTGTCTATCTATACATCCTACCTTCCACGTGTCACTGCTCAAACCTTCATATACGCCAGTGAAAAAGGTACCAATACCTATATGGGTGAATGAAGAATCAGAACATGAAGTAAGGGGGATTTTAGACTCCAAAATCTGTAGAAGGAAGCTATTGGATGGTATCTGTTGGCCTGGATGGGATCTGGTGGCCTGAAGAGAACTCATGGGAACCAGCTTCAGGAGTACATGCCTCTAGGTTAGTGGCGGCCTTTCACACAAGGCATTCCAGAAAGCCTTGTCTCTGTCAGTGTTCTCCGAGGAAAAGATGTACTGTCACGGTCATCGGCGTGTAGTGTGAAACCCTTAATGAACACTGTCAGAAAATAGATGTAAGGGTGAAAACTAATGTATGGTAAATCCCATGGTATATTGTTGCAACCACGAGAACTATAATTCCCTTGATTATTTGCGAGTTCTCGACATGCACACGTATGCTTGTGTCAGGACAAAGAACACAAAAGAGCTTCTGGGCTCTTTGACATTGCTCATTATTTTGGATCCTAATGGAGACTACATTCTGAATACGCGCTCCGCTAAGGGTGTGGCGGGCATAAAATCCTTGATCTCAGCTTTTTACTGGAACAACTTTTTGTTTCTTTATTCGTGCGCTGTTAGAACGTCTGGTCTTCCTCAACGAGGAATGTGAGGAGGAATTACGAATGCTGTTCACTTTTGTTGGCCAGCTGCACATTCACAGCTCATACAAAGCGAACCAGCAGTTTTCAATACTTTGTGTACCTCTGTTGGAAGGGCGCACGTATGCAACTGAAGCAATAACTGGATTATATCACTTGGTTCTTATCGTTTTCTTAGAACCTCGAGTCATTATTGTGTTTGAGAGTGCTGGTACTATTTTCATTTGGTGTGGGCAGCAATTCGATTCTGGATTTACTTTGCAAATTAAGAACATATTCTAATGAGCATGGGATCTTTTTGAATCATTTATATTTGGTGCTATGCGAATAATGGGCACCAACTAAACTTTGGTTGTTATCTGTTTTGTGCCCATTAACGGGTTGTTTCTCGAGTACACGTATTTCAGTGACTCTCGTCCCCTCTCAGCAGTGGCATCTACATACTGAGGGTAGGTGTGTAAGATGTAGAGTCCCCATTTCCATGTGTCATTATTACTGGAAGGTTAGACGCAAACAGAAGCATTGTATTTGAATGTGGTGTTTTCTATTTCTTTCTTTCTACACATTAGAACATGATGAGTGGGTATCCTTGATCAGTACTTCCTGGTATTGAAGGCAGACCCTGGTTTTCATTTTATTTTAGGGATCATTATATTCATGACAATTACAAACTTTAGAACAAGTGATTTTCTCTCGAACAAGTATTTCCATGGCCTTTTCATTGTTTTTTCTTACAGGTCTCCTACCCCATTGTTCCCTACCTTTCCTTACCCCGCTTAATCACTTCAATAGTCTGTGCTCTTGCAATTCAGACTTTGGGGCTATCAGGAGCTGGACCATACTTTGCTTCATCTCTATCGTGAGGATACCAGACCTTGACCCGAAATAATATGAAATATGTCTTCTAAAGGAGATGCAGCTTCCTAACACAGGGATTTCAGTATGATTTACGTGGGAAACACAAGACTGCAGAAAGGTGTGTAATGAAGAGATAACCTGGGATATGCTCCTCTGTCTGCTAAAATGGTAGATTAGGATTTCCCCCCGATATTGTATAAGTGTTGAAGTTGCGCGTGAAATCACTGATATTTTATGATGATAAAAGAACAGAACATTGCAGTTTAAAGTATTTATTTAGAAGTGAATTAAAGTGATTACTATAACAATGCATCATTAATTAACTACTATTAACAATATCTCCTATTGAGCTTAAACCATTTTTCCTTTTTAGGTCTCGCCTACGCAGTGCGCATGCGCTGAATAGGAGGAGACCTTTAGCCATCGGTCCCCTTTTTACCCACAACCGTGCACGCGTTCCATTGCCTTCAATGGCAGCGCGTGCACATGTGGAGATTCACTTGCGGGAGCGAGCGCCACCATATGGTAGCAATTATCGCTCCCGCAAGTGAATCGTGCAGACCCCCATGTGTGAAAAACAGCTGCCAACATTTTGCCATAGATTTTTGCAATGTAATGTTCCATAAAATCATTAAAGTAAGAAAAATAGCAACAGGCTATCTATAGAGTGAGGAGCCCGCGTTACAAGCTTGCAAAACAGACGCGTCTCACAAAGTAAACCTGCATTACATATTAAGTACACATCTGACATTTTTTCTAGATATTTGATGTAACTATAGTTTTAAGACGCAGCCGACCACGTAAAAAAAACAGATTGTTGCAACATAAACACCTCATGCACGAAGAATTAATTATGCAGAATTGTGTATTTGTAGGTGTTCATGTACGACTTGCATGAAACACTGGACAGTAAAGTGGGGAAGTAGTGGGAAACATGTTATTAGGACGGTGCACAGTGACAGGATACATTTATTGCATGGCACCCGTTTACAATTTAAGCACCAGGACAGAGCGACTTGTCCAAAATCGTGCGATTGTAGTCAAGTTAGTGCCAAGGTCACTATAAAAAAACAATTCTACGGGAAGAAAGAAAACAATTATTCCACTTGCCCATCTCTCCTGTAGCCCATATCCTATCTACCCTCCCCTCGACCCTCAACACTCACCACCCTCTACCCCCACCCAACCCCAGTCCCTCAAGACTCCTTACTGTCGCCCCCTCTCTCTGCCATCTCAAGTTGTTGCATATAAACAGTTTGTTGGGGTACTTAATAAACTGATTGATACATACCGTGCATTTAGTTTGTCACGTGCATTCAGTTTTTCACTGAGTGCCCTGCACTGGACATTGTCACTTATTGCGGAGGGGGAAGCACAATGACCTGTCCGTCCAGGGCTAGAGCTACTCATTAACAATTGTTCTGTCTTTACCGTGACAATAGCGCATACGTGTTTAGTCGACATGCAAATAGAAATGACAACATGTGCACAGAAATCCATGACAGGCCTTACCACTAATTCAAATGTTGGATGGAACGGGATCTGAAGCAGGCACGTGGACTCCAAACGGCAAACTAATGGCCAAACGGATGCGCACGTCTTTACGTCACTTTGCATGCTGTGATTCACGAGCACTGTATTTACACAAGGGAACGCATCTCTAAGAAGCAATCGTACTTATGGAATGCACCTGAGGTGAGTTTACTTCTGCTTTATGTAGCCAAAAGATAAATTGTTTCATTCACATACAGTGGAGCAGTTTCTTCTTAACGCCTTCCATGCTCATGACGAGCTCAGCTCGTCATGAGGCACGGTGCTCCGGTGCTTATGACGAGCTCAGCTCGTCATGAGCCGTGGAACGCTCACACGCGGAGATAATTCCCCTGCTGTGCTGAGCGTTCCACGGGAGCGGGTGCAGCTGTGACGAGCTCTGCTCGTCATGAGCACCGGAGCGCCGTGCCTCATGACAAGATGAGCTCGTCATGAGCAAGGGGTTAAGGTGCCAGTCTTTAAAGCACATGCTTCTTTATGTATTTATGTTGAACAACAGTCCACACAACACGTAAATAATCATTTTTGTTGATGTCATTGTCCTCTTGAGATTTCTTGTTGAACGCAATGGATGACATGAAGCCCGCATACAACGAAACTAATGGCTGCACGCATATAATCTGGTTCTTTTTTATATCTCTCCAATTATTTTGTTGACTTTCTGATTGCATTTCTTCTGCACATTCATTTTCAGTTTAATTGCTTGTGGAAATGTGCTGACTTCTGAGTGACGCAGGGGTAGACAGAGGTACTGGTGCAATTCGGTCATTCTCACTCAGGTGTTGTACTTTGCTTCTAGCAGTAAGAAATACAAATTCAGTTAATGCAGAAAATGGACACTGTAAATACTAGGCGCCTAGGATATGTGGAATACATTGCGTATTAGCTATAGAAAATATAGGGCCGCTACGACTCAT